>NC_084465.1:120118302-121364552 GCF_027409185.1 Cynocephalus volans
TATAATAAATCCTATGTACTCACCACCAAGATGAAAACAATACTGATATTTCCCATCACTATTCCGCAATCTCTCCATTTTGGAAAAAAAAAGACATAAAGTTAAAGCATCATCCTCCCATCTCATCTCATGCCCTCCCTGAAATGACTTGCATTGTGATGTTGGGATATTTCATTCCTGTTGATGCTTTTACTGCTTATGTTTTGTGTATGAGGGTGGTTTGTGTGTGTGTACTTAGTCTTTACATAAACAGCATCATGCTCTATTTTCCTTTTGCAACTTTTTTTTTAGAACTACATGTGTGAGATTTTATGCATGTGGACATTTGCAGGAGGAGCTTATTCATCTCCACTGCTGAATATTAAGGCACAGTTTATTCAAATTCATCTTGCTGAGGAATGGTTGGTCTTCTACTTTTCCTCTATTGCCAGTGGTGCCGCCCTGAACATTTCTGCATGTATTTATTTATGCCCATCTGGTGGAGTTTTTCTAGAGGAGTTGCTGGGAATGGAAATGCTGGGTCACAGGATGTGTTGCACAACCTGAGCCTCACCATGCTTTGCCACGTTGCTTTCCAAGTGCTTGCCCCAGCATCCTCTCCCCTAGGTAACACGTGAGTCTCTGCTGCTGCATATACTCGCTAGCACTTGGTGTTACCAGATTCATTACTTTTTGTCCATTTGAAAAATGTGAAATGGCATCTTATGATTATTTTAATTTGCATCTCTCTGATTACACAGGACTTGTAGGTCAAGCTCAAATGCAGTGGTCACACAACTGAAAAGGAATGATTGCAACTTATTCAAGGTGAGGGAAATTAAAATGTTAGGAAAGGAAAAATAAGAAGTTCTAACTATAAATCTTCAGAATTGTCATGAAAGTAATAGGAAACAGCTTGAAAAATTGCAAAATTTGGCAGAACCTAATTCTAGTTTTCATATAAAGATTTTAAGCTGTTGCCCAGGAGACCAGTCATGCCACAGTGACTCCACACTCCATGATCCCCTTCCTAGGACAGTCTTGTGTGCTCAAGGAGAGCTGGAACATCAGGCCTCCGCTTCCCTGGGAGCAGATTACTGTCTACGTATATGTGCAAATCAGAGAGGCCTGGCTGACATGCAATGTCCTGCCCAGGTGCTCCAGCAACTTTTCCTGTTCACTCCCACTTCAAGCTACTTCATTTTGCTTGTTGTATGACAGTTCATAGAAACGGGACGGAGCACATGGTAATGTCTGACAAAACTGTGTCGCCCTCTTCCACCTCCTCTGGAATGCATGAGAAATGTGTTTTCTTCTTGCTCTCAGTCTTTCCAAATCCTTTTCTGACTTTTCTTTCTCTGCTTTCCTCTTCAAGGTTGTTGTTCCCCAAGGAGTTTCCCATAACCTGTCTTCTCACTGCTCACACTCCTATGAAGAATCTCATTCCTGCTATGACCTCACCTACCTGCTCACTGCTCATGCCTCCCAGACCCTGCACTCAACTGCCTACTAAACCTTCCCAATGTCCTATAGGCTCCCCAAATTCTACATCTGCCAGAGCCCATCGTATTTCCCCTCTGATCTGCTCCTCCTCTGGCAGATTCTATCTCAATGACCAGCCACCATTTGTCCTATCACCTAAGTCAGAAAGTGTAGAATTAGGTCAGGCTCTGTTAATTTACTACATGAGCACCAAAGTCCTCCTTCTTTCTTATAACCACAATGCTGTTCAGATATTGAATATCAAGTTCTTCATAGATGTTCTATGCACCATAATGTTGAAAGTTGGTTCAAGGTGATGGATTGTGTCACTCTCCTAAGTGATTAATTTAGGTCAGGGAAATAATGCACCTGCCATGTGAGGTGCAGCCTCCTGGGAAAGATTTTTTCTCCCAAATAAACAGAGACATGTCAAGGGGAATGACTGTTCTGGTTTGTGTTGTGGTTCTGCAAGGTTTTGATGACTAAAGTTATGGCAGCCTCCATGAGGGTAACAGGCATGGGATGAAAGTCAAATCTTTGCAGGAGCACAACACGGAAAGTGCCTGGATTCTTGATTATGTTGTTAAGACACTGAATTAACCAACCCTGAAACTATTTACCTCTGAACCTCATGTTTGTGGGTTAAACTCTTTAGTACTTACACCATTTTTATTTAGTTACTAGAGAGTATCCTATCTTACCTTCCCACACATTAAATCCACAAACAGACCTCACTTCTAAATCCCACTGATGCTGCGTTGGGGTAGGTCCTCATCTCCTGAACACCACACATCACCTCACTGGCCGTGCCTCCTGACCACACTCTCAGATCCACCCTCCAGATGCCCACCAGAGTGAATGTTCTAACATGCACATCTGCCCTCGTTATTCCTTTAAGTGAAGCCCTTTAAGATGTCCCATCACTTACAAGGTCAAAGTCTCTGGCATGGTGTACGGGCCTTCTATGATCTCTGTTCCCCCTTCTGTCTCACCACAGTGTCCCCTCACCTTAAGGGTGAAGCTTCAAACACACAAACCTATGTGTTCTACCCCATGTCATGCCACTTTCCACCTCCACACATCTGTATGGCTGTTTCTGTCATCTGAAATGTTGTTTCTCTGACCACTGTCAGTCCATTAGGTTTCATTCAAAGGTGTTTTCCTTTCTGAAGTCATCTGTGTGTCCCGCGCTCTTCATTTTCCACCGTCATAGCTGCCTCATTACAGCCGACAGACACTGCGTGGCTGCTGTCTGCACACTCTCTCCCCCGCTGTAGTGTGTTTGGAAGACAGGGGTATTTAATCTTTGTTTCCACAGTGACTTGTGGTGGGTCTAGAGAAGAGTTTTGAATGTTTATTAATGTAGGAATGAATGAAATACTGGATGATTGAGTAGGTTTTACCTATACCGATTCTTTTTATGTTTAAAAGCTATATATATTTTAAAAAGAGCTTAAAACTAGGTTAAATTTTCAGTAGTAGTGAAACTCTACACACAAGCCTTCAATCATAATGATTTAATATACATCTAGCGATAAAAATCAGAAGTAAACATAACTGTTAATAATGGGATATTTTTAAAAAATCTAATAAACAGTGGCCTGTGACTTAGTAGTACTCATCTTTGAGTTCCTGATCTTCCATCTACTTCAAAATGTTGTCCACTCCTTCTTGCTCCTTGGACCACTGACCTAATGTTCTTTCTTATCTCTCATCTCAACTACTGGAGCAACTCTCCTTGGTAAATGGTCTTCATACTGGCATATGTCCTCTCCTGGGGGTGACATTCAAGCTTTCCAAGGGGAAAATCAAAATTGAAGGAGGATCTAAATGATCTGCTAATACAGCACCCAAACAATTCTTCAATGGTAATTGCTATGTGATTTTTCACATCTAAATCTGAAGGATTTTAAGAAATCAAAACATTGCTATATTAAAAACACATTTGTGCATATAGTAGATGTTGTTTTTCTGTATTGAAGATTTTCACTGTAAGGTCCTATTAGTGTAGTAGGCGACTCTCAACCACAAGGTGGCATATCTAACATTGTTTATCTTTGCTCATAACATTCTTCATTTTCTCGGTGAACTACCTCCATGAAGAGAAATAGTAAACGTTATAGTGATTTAAAAAAAAATTTTTTTTTTTAAAGAATTTAATAGTTTAATGAGCAGGAGCAATTTCTTTAAAAATTTTTTAAAAAATTAAACCAATTATGTGTTAACATATTTTTGAAGGTTAGCTTCTAAGTATATTCTGAAGTCGAAAATTGAAAATAAGCAAAGTTGTAAGAAAATGGAAGATTCGAAGTTCTGTACTTATCCATTATGCCTTTGTTATTTTATCATTTACTTTTTAAAATGGACTTTATTTTGGGGGGGGAGCAATTTTAGGTTCACAGCAAAACTGAGCAGAAATCACAGATTTTTCCCATATACTCCTATCTACTCCACACATCCCCTCCCCTACTAATCCACATCTTGCACCAGAGTGGTGTGTCTGTTACAACTGATGAACCTGCATAGGCATGTTGTTATCACCCAAAGTCCGTAGTTTACATTGGGTTCACCCTTGATGTTACACATTCTATGAATTTTGACAAATGTATCATCGACATGTATCCAACCATATTAGCATCATACAGAACAGTTTCACCTCCCGAAAAATCCTCCATGCTCTGCCTATTCATCCCTCCTTCCTCCCTAACCCTTGGCAACCGGTGATGTTTTCACTAATACCATAGTTTTGCCTTTTCCAGAATGTCATATAGTTGAAGTCTCACAGTACGTAGCCTTTTCAGATTGGCTTCTTTCACTTGAGTAATATGCATTTGAGACATATCCATGTCTTTTCATGGCTTGAGAACTCATTTCTTTTTAGTGCTAAAGAATATCCTATCTGGATGTACCACAGTTCTCTATTCACCTACTAAAGAACATCTCGGTTCCTTCCAAGTTTTGGGAACTATGAATAAAGCTACTACAAACATCCATGTGCAGGTTTTTTGTATGGACATAAGTTTTCAACTTATTTGGGTAAATACCAAGAAGCGTGACTGCTGGGTCATGTGGTAAGAGTACGTTTGGTTTTGTAAGAAACTGCCAAAATGTCTTCTAAAGTGGCTGCACCATTTTTTATTCCCATAAGCAATGAATAAGCTCCTGTTGCTCTAGATCCTCACCAGCACTCGGTGTTGTCAGTGTTGTAGATTTCTGCCATTCTGATAGATGTGTAGAGGTTGCGCGTTGTTTTAATCTGCAATTCCCTAATGACATATGATGTTCGGCATCTTTTCATATCCATATTTTCCATCTATATGTCTATTTTGATGAGCTGTCTATTCAGATCTTTTGTCCATTTTTGATCGGCTTGTTCATTTTCTTGTGAAGTTTTAAGAATTCTTTATATATTTTGGAAGACAGTGCTTTATCAGATACGTCTTTTGCAAATATTTTCTCCCAGTCTGTGGTTTATTCTTATTCTCTGGCAGTGTCTGTTGTATAGCAAAAGTTTTTAATTTTAATGAAATCCAGTTTATCAATTACATCTTTCATGAACTGTGCCATATCTAAAAATTCATTGCCATACGCAAGGTCATCTAGATTTTCTCCTGTTATCTTCTAGGAGTTTTGTGGTTTTGCATTTTCACATTTATGTCTATGATCCATTTCAGTTAAGGAAGCATGGCCCTGCCCACACTGAGCCTCCGGAACTGACTATAGTAACAGATGCTCCGCAGAATGTACCAGAGAAGGAGGATCAAAAGAGGTCGTGGAGACTTCTAAGGCTAAAGATCTAATAATCATGCCAGCTACCATTTAATAGGAAAAGCCAGACCCAAATATGCTGGTTTTGAGAACTGTGTTCTTGGATCACAGGTTGACAGAGGAGTGGTGCTCAAAGTTGGGTGGGAGAAAACTCATATCGAGCCTCTTCAAAACCTCTCATTGCATCCTGGATCATAGTCTTTCTACTTTTCCCTAGAATTATCTAAGGATTGAAGGCATTTCAAAGAGCAGATAATAAAATTTGCAGCCAAACCTCAACATGTATAGAAAGCACTAATCTTCTGTGTGGGCAACTTTGCTGGTATTTGACAAGGAAGAGTTTTTAGAGTGTATTCAACAGCTTGTGGAAATGGGTCAAGAATGGGTCCCATATTCAATGCCTGCTAGTCTATAGGTTTGTCCTACATTCATTGGAACTGACCTTCTCTTAGAGCCAAGAAGCCTACCAAACAAAGCCCTGCTCTTTCTCATCTTGAGCCCAGTGGAACCTTGTTTTTCAAGGGGAACCTTTAATCTAGTGTCCCCATGGGCCAATCCAAATAATGTAAGAGCCTGGGAAGGTGGAACTGGGGACTGCAAGATGAAAGGGAATTACAGCTCATTTCTTTTGCCCAGTGTGAAGCAATGGGCAACGAGTGTCAGCAGGTTCTATGGCTCTGTGGAAAGGATAACCAGATAACTGAAGTTAGAACTATGAATCTTTTTCTTTACGAGATAGATAAAGATGCAGAAGAGAAACTGGCACCTCTCCTGTGAGATGGCATCATCCAGGACTGAAGGCAGTGTATTCAGGACCTGGCATACAAGTGAGTGAATCTAAAGTGTAAGAGAGGCAACTTACCATGGATGATTTGACAACTGCCCTGGAGGGGAGCAGAGTGAGGGAGACGTTTGGCTCTGGTATAGCCTGTGTTGTGTACCCATTTTCTGATATACTGTACAAGGGTGAGAACATATACATTCCAGCTATGCGGAATGGTCCCAAGTTTGCAAGCTGTATCCTGGGCAAATTGACTGATATCAAATACAGAAGAGGAGAAAGTGACTGGACAATTGTGTTAGCCTGAATGAAAAATATAGGATGTGAACTATGTGCTATTGGCACAGACTGTTGCATTTGAATTGTGATAGATATTTTTGGCTACCTGTTACTAGTTGTGCATAATGCAGTTTGTATTATCAGTGTGTTACAAGGGTGATTGTTTCCTCATGCCAGAGAAAATGAATTGCAATGATCAGATAAAATAAAGTCTCTTGAAATAATTCCTCTCCTTGTAGTCATATACCAACTGCTTATATAAATAGGTTCATTTGTTTCCATTTGCTTTTATTTATTTATTTTAAAATTTTATTTATTCATTTATGTACTTTTTAATTTATTGAAACAATTGATTGTACGTATCTGTGGGGCACAGAGTTGAATATCAATACCTGTGTACAATATGTGATGCTCAAATCAGAATAATTCATGTATTCAACATTACACAATGTAACCATTTCTGTGGCCCTTTACCAATTTCTTGCTAACCCCCTGCTGTCCCATCTCTGGTGGCCTCAGTTCTACTCTCTCCTTTTGAAATTTCAAAGTATTATTGTGATTGTCGAATCTTTCTTTAAAAAATTTTTTAGCTCCCACATATGAGTGACAACATTTCTCTTTTTATTTATGGCACAGTAGTATTCCATTGTGTATATATACCACATTTTCCTTATCCAGTAGTTCGTTGATGGACATTTAGGTTGTTTCTAACTCTTTGCTATTGTAAATACAGCTGCAGTAAACATGGGAGTGCACGTATCCCTTCCACATGATGATTTCCATTCCTTTGGGTATATACCCAGCAGTGGGATTGCTGGATCGTATGGCAGTTCTATCTTTAGTTGTTTGAGGAACCTGCATACTGTTTTCCATAAAGGCTGCACTAATTTACAGTCCAACAGCGTAGGAGAGTTCCCCTTTCTCCACATCCTCACCAGTGCTTGTTATTTTTTGTCTTTTTGATAATGACCAGTCTAACTGGGGTGAGATGATATCTCAGTGTGGTTTTGAGTTGAATTTCCCTGATGTTTAGTGAAGTTGAGTATTTTTTCATGTGTCTGTTGGCCATTTGTACATCTTCCTTTGAGAAATGCCTATTCAGCTTCTTTGCCCATTTTTCAATTGGGTTACTTGTTTTTTTACTGTTAAGTTGTTTGAGTTCCTTGTATATTCTGGATATTTATCCCTTGTTGGACGCATAGTTTGTGAATACTTCCTCCCATTCTGTAGGTTGTCTCTTCACTCTGTTGTTTCCTTTGTTGTGCAGAAGCTTTTTAGTTCAAAATAATCCTATTTGTTTATTTTCCCTTCTGTTGCCTCTGCTTTTGGGAACTTATTAATAAAGTCTTTGCCCAGCCCTATTTCCTGAAGTGTTTACTCTGTGTTTTCTTTTAGAAGTTTCATAGTTTCTGGTCTTATATTTAAATCTTTAATTCATTTTGAGTTGATTTTGGTATATGACGAGAGGTATGGATCTAGTTTCATTCTTCTACTATGGATGTCCAGTTTTCCAAGCACCATTTATTGAAGAAGCTGTCTTTCCCCAATATATATTCTTGGTGCCTTTGTCAAAGATCATGTGGCTGTAAGCATGTGGGTTGACTTCTGGGTTCTCTATTCAGTTTCCATTGGTCCAAGTGTCTGTTTTTATTCCAGTACCATGTTGTTTTGGTTACTATAGTTTTGTCGTATATATAATTTAAAGTCAGGTAGTATTATGCCTCCAGCTTTTTTCTCAGGATTTCTTTGGCTATTCAGCATCTTTTGTTGTTCCAAATGAATGTTAGGATTGTTTTTTTCTATTTCTGTGAAGAATGTCATTGGTATCTCAATGGGGATTGCATTGAATCTGTAGATCACTTTGGGTAGTATAGACATTTTCACAATGCTAATGGTGTTTCTGTATATTTTGTTTCTCTCAGGAAACTGGAAAATTTATTTTTCATTAATTGTTTTCTCATTTTATTTTCTCTGATCTCTCTCTCTGAAGCATATTATACTGGCGTCTTGGCTTTCCTAGACTGGCCCTTAATTTTTCTCATCCATGTTCCATCTCATTGTCTTCTTTGATATCTTCCAACCCTTCTATTGATATCCTATTTATGCTTTTGTATTTTTAATTTCCAAGAGATCTTTCTTGTTCTCTGAACATTCCTGTTTATAGTATTCTATTCTTGTTCATGGCTACACCTTCTCATTCTTTTTTTTCTACCCCTCCTTTTCCTCCTTTTTTCTATTTGTATACATTACAGTTTTTATTTTTAAGTTAGTTCATCCCAGTATAGGAAATTTTCTCAGTTCAGTTTTCATTTGTTCTTGATTTTCTCTTCTTTTCATTAAAGTCCTTCTTTGTATGTATGATAATTCTCAATTGACTGTGCAAACATCAAGGTGTGATTAGAGGTTGAAGTCTTCAGCTCCATTCCCCCACCTCTGGGGAGGGCAGAGGGCCTGAAAATTGAGTTCAATCACCAATGGCCAGAGACTTAATCAATTATTCCTATAGGAATGATTGGAACCTTCATAAAACCCTATGTGAAGGGGTCCAGAGAGCTTCCAGGTTGGTGAAAGCATGCACATGCCAGGAGGGTGGCACACCCTAACTCTGTGGGGACAGAAGCTCCTGTGCTTAGGACACTTCTGGACCTTGTCCTATGTACCTCTTCATCTAGCTGTTCATTTGTATCCTCTATAATATCCTTTATCCTTTATAAGAAACCTGTAAACATAAGTAAAGTGTTTACCTGTGTTCTGTGAGCCATTATAGCAAATTACTGAACCTGAGGAGGGGTTGTGGGAAACCCCAATTTGTAGCAAAGCTCAACGGAAGTGAGGGTATCCTAGGCACCCAATGAGTGCAACAGGCGTCTGAACTTGGGGGCAGTCTTGTGGGACTGAGCCCATAACATGCAGAGTCTGCTGTAACTCTGGGTAGTGTCAAAATTGAATTAAACTTTAGGACATCCAGTTACTGTCTGCAGAGAATTGGTGAATTGATTGATGTGGAAAACCTACACGTTTGGTGTCAGAGTGTTGTGAGTATAGAAAAACAGTTTCCCCTTTACAAGATATGATCTCATTTACAGAAGAACTAAAAAGATGTTACCTAGGAAAAAACTTACACATACCATATAAGAGCTAAAGAGCAGGGTGCTCTATAGAATAAAGAAGGGCAAACTTCTTATCCCATTTAACTTTTTTCCCATCATTTAAAAGAAAAAAATCAAGGATGGCTCAGCTTTTTAGCCTTTGCTACTCATAGAGAGTGCAAATTAGGTGGCCTCAGAAAACATGAACAAAACCAGTACAATAATCCCATTTGTTAAGCAGAAACTATTTGGACAGGACGAGCATGTCTTTTGTCCATTCTCAAGGCTCTGATGTTGCCTGACAACACGTGCCTGCTGAAGCCTAAGGTATTTGCCTCTTTCTTTGACAGGATAGTTTTCCCTCTCTCAAAGCCAGCCCATATGGAGGAAAAGCAACACAGCCGAGACCTTTAGGATCAGATGGACATTTTTTGGTTCTTCCATATCAGCGGTTCTCAACTGGGGCAATTTACTTCCTAGGAGACACCTGGCAATGACTGCAGTCATTTTTCATTATCATAACCTGGGGGTGAGGGGAGGTGCTTCTTGCATCTACTGGTGGGTAGAGCCCAGAGATGCTGCTAAATGTCCTACAGGACACAGGACAGCATGCCCTCCCTCCCCAACAAAGAATTATCCAGAACTGCATGAGTCTGCTAGGGCTACTATAACAAAAAACAGACTGGATGGCTCAAAAAACAGAAGTTTGAGGAGAGGGACATCACCAAGATGGCAAATTTGATGATCCTGGCAATGCTCCCCCCAACAAGAGATCAATTTACATCTATTAAAACACAAAAACTGCCATCCTGTAATCACTGGAACTTGGGGGAAGAGGAAGAGAGACCCTCTGAGTCCAAGAAGTTGTTGAAAACTGCGGCAAACAGGAGGAAGGACCACCCTGATGAGATCCAGCCCCAGTTGCTCCCATACCAGGCCAGCTTGGCACAGTGTGCATGCAGCAGCCACCTGGAGCCAGTGCCCTTTGTGTGAAGCTACTAGGAGTCTACAGGACAAAAAGACTGCCATGACTGCTGGGGGAGAAAAAAAATCATTTCAAAGTGCACCATCCCATTTCCCAGGCCAGGAAAACTGCTGGCAAGTTTCCCTGGTGCCTGCCTAGGAGGGAGGGGCTGCAGGTGACAGAAGGAAGGAATCACCCAGAGGTCAGTGAGTCTTTGCTGGGAACTTGTGTGGGGCCAGTTCCATGGGAAACATTTGCAGTGCAGGGAGGGCAGGAGTGACCCACCAGAGGTGCATCCAGGAGCAGTGTAGGCATTGATCTGCCTTCACATCAGCACAAGTGCCATGGGGTGAAAACTGGTCAGTGCAATAGAGCTGCAGGATGCAGTTTGTGGGAAAGGCTCAGTCCCAGCTGGAATTTCCACACAGCCCAGTGGCTTCAATGGTGACCCCACGTGACCCTGAAGTGACTAAAATGCCAACAATTAAATTCCAGTCCACACAGAAAGATGAATGGATAAGGAAAATGTGGTGTATATACACAATGGAATACTATTCAGCTATTTTTAAAAAATTAAATCCTGTCATTTGCAGCAACATGGATGGCATCTAAAACCATAATGTTAAGTGAAGTAAGCCAGGCATGGGGGAAAAAGAAGGGGGTGGTTCTCATCGAAGTGGAGAGTAGAATAATGGTTACCAGAGGTGGAGAAGGGACAGAGAGACAAGGGAAAGTGGTGGATTAATGGGTACACAGCTCTGCTGTCTACCCTAAGTGAATCAATGTACAGTACTGGCGTGGTCCACGCCATGGCAGGATCCTAAAGGAATCAGCTTGGGCTGCCCTCTCTGAGTTGGCAAGGCTGCTGGAGGGAGAGCTGTTGGCAAGGCCACAGCTACGAGCACTTGCTACAACCGTAAGGGCTACTGCCTCGGCTTCGTGGTAGTGCTTTTGCTTTCTCTTTAGATATTTTGGTTAGCATGGCAGTTCTCTGAATTCCCAAAAGATTATAAAAATAACACAAATGATTTTGCGGTCATTGAACTAAACATTCCCACAGAGGATCCAAGTAAATTGGACAATTTAAAATTATCCCCTTATGATAAATTGACCACACCAACATATGTTCCAAAAGCACCACTCATGACTAAATATGAGCTGCAGCCTAAACATGTGAAGTTATTTCAAAAAGGAAATTTCCATCTTCTCCCGACCATCTGGGTAAATGGATATATGGGATACAAAATGGGGAAAGGAAAAATTTGGTATCCCCCTAGGGGACGTCCAAAATATGGTGTAAGCTGGCAAACATCATTTACTGGAGATTATATTAATGGCAAGAGAATGGTTGGTATTAATGGGAAATTATATGATTGGGATAAATTAAGTATATGGGAATGAAACCGTAGAATTCCCTTTACTTGGTGGTGTCCAGTTTTAAATAAATCATTAAGAATCAAGTGTTGGGATAAAAATATATGCTATAAAATTGTTAAACTTGCAAAATTAGATCTTAGAAAAATAAGAGAGCACAACTGGTTTTCTGAGGGAGGGTGCTGTGCACAATGACACTTTGACATTTAGATCAAGATTACAGGGCCACAGCCAATGCATAACCTTAAAATGTGCATGATAATGCTGCTCAAATATCCACTGTTTTTTTTCCATATGAACAGTAGGTTCATTCCATTAGAATATAAAATCATTAGAATTTAAATGTTAACATTTTTCCTTTTAGCAAAGTTGTATTTACATTTAAGAATAGATATAGGTTATCTAACACTATGTAACCAAAATAGCTGCCACCCTGTTAATAGGGTGGATATTAACCACAGCTTGCTAACAGAAAAAGGTCACAAGACAATGAAGGGATCGCTCCAATCTGATAACCTGATTCCAGGAAAAAGAAGCACGTGTTAATCACCTGAGACATTTTGACAAAAGGAAAGGACTGGCTGACCTCTAAAAAAAGTTTCCTCCCTGCTTTTTGGACTATTGATTTAAGCTTGCTGATACAATAAAAATAGTACCCAAAAGCCCCCTGCAGAGAAAAATTTAAATAAAAGGCATTGTCTCATGCTCTGCTGGGCTCCAGCTGCAACACGCTGACAGCCCGCAGAGAGAGAACGTGCATATTGATGCATTGAGGTCTCCATCTGTGTTTGTTATTTTCGCCGACCTTCTCCATCCCTTTTCGGGTACCCACCCCTCGCTGAAGCTGGACTTCGGCACAGTACGTGCATGTATTGAAACAACACTTTACCCTCCAAATATGCACAAAAACATATTAAAATTTGTTTAAAATAAATTTATTTTCTCACAGTTTTGGAGGCTCCAAGTCTCAAATGAAGGTGCTAGCAGATTTGGTTTCTCTCGAGAGCTCCTTCTGGCTTGCAGACAGACACCTTGCTGTATCCTCAAGTGTCCTCTTTTCTGTGGTGCAGGCATGCAAGAGAGATCTCTTCTTTTTCTTGTAAGAATGGCAGCCTTACTGGATTAAGGCTCATTCTTATAACTCACTTAATCTTCATTATCTCCTTATAGGCCTATCTGCAAATATAGTCACAGTGGGGGTCAGGGCTTCAACATATGAATTTTGAGGGAACACAATTCAGCCCATAACAATAACCAAATGCCAGTAGTGCCAAGGTTGAAAATTCTGTTTACATGTTTTCCTAAATTCCATGCTAGGCCATATAATGGGGCAAAGGCTGGTTGTGCAGGATCTTCTAGGAACAAGAGAAGTAATGACACTTTCAAATGCTGTCAATACCTACCTTTACCTGTGTGAATGTGGACAGAGAATAAGAAAGCTAAGTTGAGATGTGGATGGATGTTGCACAGTGGTCTAAGCTCACTCACTTGGTTCATTATATGTCCTAGTCCTTTGGAGTGCGATAGTATGATATAATGAGAAATATGTTTGGTCTTTGTCCCTGGTTACTGACACAGAGTTCCTAAGCCCTTTGTAATTACCTGAGTGATAGGGGTGAAAGGAGAATCTTTTGTTGTAATATTGGTCTTAGTCTCTAGTTCCTGACACAAGAGCTTCTAAAACCTTTGGAATCTCTGGAAAGATGGGAGTGTCTTTTTGTATGCTATGAGATGAATGGGGTCTGGGGACCCCTAGATAGCTTCAGGATGGGTGTTGATCATCAGAAAGACCAAGGCATAATTAGAAAATTGGAATTTTTAGCCCCTTCCCCTGACCTTCTAGGGAGGGAAGAGAGGCTAGAGATGGAGTTAATTACCAATGGCCAATGATTTAATGGATCATGCATATGTAATAAAATCTCCATTAAAAACCTCTAAAAGAAGGTGTTCAGAGAGTTTCTGAGTGGGTAAAAGGGTACCCACATTCCAGGAGGATGGTTCACCCCAACTCTGTGGAGACATAAGCTCCTGCGCTGGAGAGTTTTCCAGACATAGCCTTCTATACCTATTCATCTGGCTGTTCATCTGTATTCTTTATAGTAACCTTTATAATAAACCAGTAAATGTAAGAAAAGTACTTTCCTGGGACTGGCCCGTGGCTCACTTGGGAGAGTGTGGTGCTGATAACACCAAGGCCATGGGTTCGGATCCCTATATAGGGATGGCTGGTTAGCTCACTTGGGAGAGCGTGGTGCTTAAAGCACCAAGTCAAGAGTTAAGATCCCCTTTCTGGTCATCTTTAAAAAAAAAAAAAAACTTTCCTGAGTTCCATCAGCTGTACCAGCAAATTATTAAACCTGAGAAGGGAGTTGTTGAAACCCACTAAATGGATAGCTGGTCAGTCTATCACCAGAAGTCCTGGTGGTCTGGAACATGCAACTAAAATCTGAAATGTGGTAGTCTTGTGGGACTGAGCTCTTAATTTGTGGGATCTGATGCTTACTCCAGGTAGCTGGTGTCAGAACTAAATTAATCCTAGTACACCCATCTGGTGTCTGAAGATTTAAAAAATTGGTTATTGATATGAGAAAACCCTCCACACATTTGGTATCAGAAATGTTCTCTGGATAGAAACACCTAAGGGTCATTTGCAAATAGTTAAAAGTGCAGCATTAAGCATTGCAGGGTTTGTTGTTCTACTAAGGTAGAACTGAAGTGTGTTGGCTTTCCTGTGAGCCAAAGAGTTCATGTGCAGAAGCAACAAGTATATCTAGAAAATCATCTGAAAAAATGTGGAAGAACCCCACACACAAAGTACAAAAACTTTAGTGAAAGGCATAAAAGACTTGTACAAATGACCAGACTACCAAGCTCCTAGAGTAACCTCTGTATTGTAAAAATGATGTCTTTTCCTTAAACTATACATTTAAAGCCATTCCAGTCAAAATTCCAATGGGAATATTTTTTGGTTGGGGGGAAGGAAGGGGTTATGGAAGACTTAAATTTATTCTAAATATCACCTGCAATTCTCCCACAGTTTCACAAATGATGTTGGAGATGGGGTCCAGGGGGTGCAATAGTCCGCTTCAACCCACCCAGTCCTCTTACCAGGTTCTTGACTCTGCCACAGGAAAGAATTGAAGGGCAGAGTCACAGTAGAAAGTGAGAACAAGTTTAATAAAATATAGAAGAAATACAGGTTCCATGGAGAGAGTACGGCATGCTCCAGAGACTGAGCAGGGCCCACACCACGTTTAACACAAAAGTTCAGTACAAGCATCACATCCAACACAAAAGACAGAAAAACATACTTAAGTTCAATACAAAGTGCAGGCTGGCTCAAAAGAATGAGCAGCTGCTTGCTGAAAGTAAGTGAGATACAAAGTAAAATAAAACCTCAGCCAGGGAAGTGCAGATTGCCTCCAGGAAAGTGAGCAGCAACAACCCCTTCATCTGGGATTCAGCTTTTATAGTTTTTCTATCTAGTGAATATTCAGTTAAGGGGGTGCCTCCCAGTTGTATGCACCAGAATGTTCTGTGCTCTCTATTAAGCATGCCCAGCACCTGGATTGTATAAACCAGCCCTTGTTGTCTGATTTTCCCTGTGTTGGTGCTGAAAATAGGTCTAACTGGCAACAGTGGCTTTTCTCCAGGGAAGAGCTCACTGGAAGGGGCCTGAGACCTCAGGGAGTGGCTGGAAACCCAGAAGCATGTCCTGAAATCCCAGCCCAGGAAAAGTGAGCACATCCTATATCACAAGGACTAAAGGTGCTACATGAGCAGTGAGAGATCAGAACCAATTTCACTGCTTAAAAATGAGGACTGACTTCACTGGAACTCTCCTGCCTTTATAAGAAAGCCGGGAAAACCTGAGACCAGTCACTTCTGGGGACTATACCTTCTAGAAGCTGTTTAGTAACAAGGCAGAAGAAAGCAGACATAGGCTTGGAGACAGACCTGGGGAAGCCACCTGCTGACTTGTTGAGTAGGTCTCTCAAATCCCAAATATTACAATAGGTTAGAAACCCTAAACTACCATTGATAAGGTCTAATCTGTATTAAAGGTGCTAGACATAGAGAGAAAGATAAAAGAGAGTGAAGAAAACCAAACCAAACCAAAACTTCCACTGAAAAAAATAAAGTCAGGTGCAGGACAAGAATGCCACTGTCACAGCTTTTATTCACATTTGTATTGGTAGCCCTAGTAATGCAATAAGGCAGAAAATAAAGAGGTATAAGAATTAGAAAGTGATAAAATTACTTTTATTTACAGGTAAAGATATCTAAATTAGAAAAATTATGAACTGTTAGAACTAAAAAGAAAGTACAATTAAAAAGCTATATCATTCCTACTCCTCAGTGATTTCTAATTTGAAAACATGATAAAAAAATTATTCAAAACAGCAATAAAAGCTGTAAGATCCTATGATGTGCAAGATACTTATGGAAGAAAATTTTAAACTTTATTGAATTGAATGCAGAGATATAACATATGGATAAGAAATATGCAATAATGCAAAGATGGCAATTCTCCCTCAAAAACCACTGCAATTCCATAAATCCTAACAGTTTTTCCTTTGAACTTGACAAGTTGATAAAATTCATACTAAAACGTAAATAGACTAAGGTCAATTTTGTGGAGCTACCCAGCAGAGATATAATGCAATTGACATATGTTCTTTTAAACTTTCTAGTAGACACATTATAAAAAGTATAGCATATAGGTGGTGGAATTAACTTGAACAATATATCTGATACAATATATCCAAAATATTATTTCAATATGCAATGAATAAAACATATATTGAGATTTTTTACCCTTTTTTCACACCAAGTCAAAATCTAGTGTGTTTTACACTTATAAGACATCTCAGTTGAGACTAGCCATATTTCAAGTGCTCAAAAGCCACATATGACTCTAGTTGTTACCATACTGATCAGTGTTGAATAGACAGTCCAAAAAGATGCTTGCATATATGTGCCAGTTAAGTACGTGATAAAGGTGGCATTTCAAGTAAGAAGTGACAAAATGAACCAATCAATAAATGGATTGGGACAACTGGCTATCTGTACCAGATACTTCACCCATATCCCTTTACCCTAACCACTTCACTGGCCCAACTTCCACCAGGCAGCAGGGGCCTTTCTTTGTCTAAGGGGTTTCTCCTGTCTCCAGAGTCCAGTTTGTCTTCTGTTCAGCGAATCAATGCTCTTAGGAAGAGCTTTCAACTGATGACTGATGAGTTGGCCATACAATACCCCAGTTCCCTTGACCCATGAGTGTCACAAATTATGCACTGACTGCCAATGGGATTAATCTCCAATTTCCCAAACGGGTTACTAACATGACATTTATTGACTGACTTCCCTTCCTTGTTCCATTGCCCCAATACCCTACAATGGTGTATCCTTTCCTTTCCCAAATAAACTGTGTGTACTTGCATACTTGGTTCTGCTTACATAGGAAACCAAAGTAAGAAAGTATACATGTGGGGAAAAAAACATAGTTCCTGTCCTTATATTATGCAGAAAATGAATTCCAGGTAGATTAAAGATTTAAACCTGATATCAAAATTATAAAAAAAAATTGAAAAGACATCGTAGAGGATAACTCATTTATAACTTAGGAGTAAGGAATGGCTCCCCAACAACACTTGAAGCCCAGAAAACAGTAAGGACATAATGAAAAAAGGAGATTAAGAGATAAGAGGCAGACTGGTAGCAATACATATTCACATACAATTGATCTAACAGAAACATAATGAAAACAGAGTTAAAAGACAAGAGGAAGACCAGTAGAAAATGTGTGTGTGACAGAAACCATAAAATGCACATACAAAAAGAACTGCTACAAATCAGCCTGTATGAGGCAGTCAACATTTCCTTGACAAATACAGAAAGACCGTGTCCAAATGAAGACAAGGAGACATGGAGAGTGCTGGCTGCATTGCATCCCGAGCCCAGACACAGAGCCTGAGTCCCTGACTGCTCCAGTTCTTCCTGCAATCCTGTGTGCTTCCCCAGAAGCATTTCTAACTTCATAAACTTCTGCCATTTTTCCAGGTGCCTTCCTTTTGGTAAAGATTTGTTCTGCCCGTGTTGTGTCTAGAAATTTTGATCACGATAATGAAAATGAACATCAGTTACATAACCATCCTCTTTCTAACACAACAGCTTTTGCAGAATGGGAAAACAATGCAATAGTCAATATGTTTTTAATTATAACTAAAGGGTAAATTCTTTCTGATTGCTGGGTATTTCACTATAATTCTCAGGTCTGGTCAAACACAGTGAGAGCATTCTCTCATGGAGGGAACCTCAATATCACATTTCCAGATTAGGAATCTAGCCCACCAACTATTGACGTCCTCCTAGATAATACTAGACCTATGTCATGCATGAACCTGATGCCTCTCCACAGTATGACATCTATGAAGGTAAAGCAAAGGCTGTTTGTACCACGTTAGATACAGTCTGCCACCTTTGTGGAAGATCTGTGACCTGG
This sequence comes from Cynocephalus volans, assembly GCF_027409185.1. Classification (NCBI taxonomy): domain Eukaryota; kingdom Metazoa; phylum Chordata; class Mammalia; order Dermoptera; family Cynocephalidae; genus Cynocephalus; species Cynocephalus volans. Next base: position 120,136,524 of record NC_084465.1, read on the forward strand.
ATTGCCTCTGTAATATACCCAATGTCTTTCTCAGGTTCATATACTCCAGACAACACTCATTGGTGCCCTGTTAAAGGCACCAATGGCAATGGAACTCCCAGTACCAAAAATGTACATAGCCTGTGGGAAGGATATGACCTGCCCTCAGGTGTCTAGAAAGTAAGTTTTGACATTCCCAAGGCAGCATTTAACAATGCTTTGTGAAATAAGAGGATTAATGACATGATTCCCCAATCAGGAGGGCTACTTTCCCCAAATTGTAACACTTTTAATTCCTCTAATGGGGTATTACAGATAACTCAGGAATTTGATACACCGTCCCTGAAAAGGGCTTGTGGTCCATTGAGACGTATCTTCTTGTCTGCAGACCCCGGAAACAGCTTCTACCCTGGTTTGACCCAACCGCCTAAAACTGAGCTGAGGCCCCTAGATCAGGAATGCAGAGATTTCTATTCCCAGATAGGCAGGTCCCAGTCAGCCCGAAGCAGCCACCAAAGATGGACCTTCACTCTTCAGCCTACCTTAAGGGAATGGAATCTCTGAGGGGGGTATGAGACAGGAGGTGCCCAGTCTCCATGGGCTCCGGTTACAGGATACACCTCTGGGTTTCAAGCCATTCTTCAAGGCCTCAGGTCCCTCCTCTAGGCCCTCCGCTAGAGGAAAGTTACTGTTGCTAGTTTGTCCTATTTGGGGCACCAACGGGGATGGGGGGGCGGGTGTTGTAAGACCACAAGGGGCAGGCTTATGCAAATCTGGTGGCTGGCCATGCTCAGTACATAGGAGTTACATAACCCTGGTAGCCTGGCATGCTCAGTAAAGTGGAATTTACCCTTTGAATGACCTTCCACTAGAGATGCTAGAGAGCACAGAATGATCTTGAATATGCATGTTGAATGTGACAGGATTTGACCAGTGAATATGCTATAAGAAAAGAACAACTGAGTATGTGCAAGACTATATTATTTAACTGGGAACCACCCCCTCAATTGAATATGCATTAGATAAAACTATAAAAGCTGAATCCCAGAAGGAGGCAGGGCTGTTGCTCACTTCCCTGGGGCCAGCCTGCACTTCACTGGCTGAGATGTGCATGCTTTACTCTGTATCACACTTGCTTTCAGCAGGAGGCTCTTCACTCTCTTGAGCACTCCGTACTGATGCAAATTCTCCATCCTATGCCCCATTATATTAGCCAGTTTTAGAAGATAAAATAAACAAACCTCAATTTCCTACATGTATTAGAGAAAGTGGTGCTATAGGATAGTGTTTTAAAAATAACAAATCATGTTATTTTTAAAAGCTTTCCCACCCCTTTTTCTGCCCTCCAAGACTGCCAAACACTTGTTCAACAAATACTATCATGTGCCTACTGTGTACCAGACTTGATTCATGGTCTTGGGGATATAGCCAAGAACAAACCAACAGGCTCCCTGCTTGCATGTAACTTACCGTCTTCTATCATAATGTTAAGAGTTAACATCAATGATGCTGTTACTAGTGTTAGGCATGGTGCAAAGTCATTTCCACACATTATTACACCTAAACTTCACAAGTTTACAAAATAAACAGTTATTTTTAAAGAGAACTGAGACTGGTGAAGTAATTTATGGTGAAGTAATTTGTCCAATGTTACACAGCTAGTGAGAGTTGGAACCATGGGGTCGAATTAATGCCTGTGTCATTTTAAAGGTCATGCTACATGTTGTCTGACATGTGAAGTGCAATCACAATTGATGACGTTTTCATAGGAGTATTTTCTTGTCTGAAGTCCAAGAGTGTCTCATATACCCCCTGGAATATTACTGCCTCAGATTATGAGTTTCTGGTTAATAAAGATGCCACTCTAATGGGTAACCAGGTGGCACACGGAGATATGACCAAAGCAATCATTTCTTACATCTTGAATATTTAACAAAATGTGGATCTGGTAGTACTTTCACTAAAAGTCACAAAAACTAGATTCTAGCCCAATCCTGCTGTGGAACATCTTGAAGAACTTGCAGGACAGCCTTTGCGTTTCTGTGTCCCAGCTTCTGATTCATTCATTCACTCACTCACTCATTCCACAGCTATTTATAAAAAAGTCCACATTTTCTAAGCACCAGGACATCTTGGTAAGCCAAAACAAACTCAGTCTCTGCCTTTATGGGACTTATAGTATACCAGAGTGAAAATATTTAATCTAAAAATAGTGTAATAAAAGTAAAACCACAAACTGAAATAAGGGAAGGGAATTCTATGATGGTATATTACAAAGAAACTGACTTCTTTTAAAGGATCAAGAAGGGCCGGCCAGTTTGCTCCATTGGTTAGAGCTCAGTATTATAACACCAAGGTCAAGGGTTTGGATCCCCTTACAGGCCAGCCACCAAAAAAAACCCCCAAGTCTAGTGTAATTTAGAGGATCAAGGAAGCTCTCCCTAGCAATGCCCTGCTTGCCCTGAGACCTGAAGCATGAATAAAAGCTTGCATGGGGCAGAGGGAGCAGGTCTCACTAGAGCAGCCGTCAGACCCTGGCACGATCTGCTCTCCCTCCAGAGCTGTCCTGTAAGAGGCTGTTCTTCTGGTTTTGTTACCGCTATTTTGTTTGTGTTTTGCTTGTTTCCTATGGTTTCTTCACATCTATGGTAAAAGACATTGATTTTCCATTTAGAGCAGTGATAGAATGTTTCCCGTTTATAATAAATTTACATAATAACAAAAACCAGCCTGAAGGGGTTGCCACTAACCAAATCAAGACAACCTGAGCACCAAAATGAATCATGGCAGGAATGGCTTATAAAACACTGAAATATGAGTCTAGGTGGATATGTAAGAAACGTTTTTAAAGTAGGTATTGGAGAAGAGAAAGGTCTTTACAGAAGATTATCCACAAATAAAGGTAGCAACAGAAAATGGAAATTAAAAAAAATCACCTTTTAATAATGACCATGGTAACAATTCAGTCACAAATTATTAGTGGATGCTAATGCTATTGGGTGAAATGATGTTAGGGCACATGATATGGACAGTGGACACCACCATAAACTTAACATTGCTAATAATAAAAACATATTTTTCATATGGTTCCTGATGGAGGATCAGTGTGAAGAGACAATATTAGATAGTAATAAATTTTAAAAAGAGAGAAAAAAATAGCAAAGACTGGAAAAATATAAAGCACATCATAACATGGTGTATGTAAACTCAAAGAACACAATGAAAACGATAAGGAAAATACGTTATTAAAATACATTACCTTCCAGCTCGGAATTCCACTTGGGGTTGGATTTTATGGTTCTCAAGTTACTCCTTAAAAACCAAGAAGGTATAACACCTTCAACAGCTCTGGATATGTGACTTGTCCATGTCACCCCACTTCCTGTTAGCATCGGCTTTAAATTATGCACGTGAGTGGTAAAAATACCAGTCAAGGGAGAGAGTATGAGCAACTGGATTGCTAAGGCAGCACCCAAGCAGAAGAAGACAGGAGGAAGACAAAATCCTTCTCCCAGCCCCACTTTCTCCATGTGTCCTGCTGACCTACTGACCTGTCTCTGAACCCTTCTGGAGTGCTATTCCTCCTAATTTCTACCCCAACCTCATCCCTTTCATGAATATCCTCCTGCTGCTGCTCTCCAGGGCACAACACCCCCACTGATCCCCCAGCCACAGCTCTCTCCCATCTCAGACCTCTCTGCTTCCAGCCCCATGCCCTAGGTGACCCAAAGGGGACTGAGACTTGGTGTAGAGGCCACTCTTCTGGTCCCTCCTGCTTGGATATACGAGTCATTTAACCATGGGTGTGAGTAGATGTTGGATGTGACACAGATTCTTCCTATTTATCAGGCTGTTTCACACTCTGGTTTAAATAACAGTGTTTTCATGGGGTCTTTGATTGGTTCTCGCTGCAGACCAAGGACCTCAAATCACATTCTTAAGTAGAAACGGGCTCTGGTCACACCTGCCCACATCAATTCTGGGTCCTGCCAGTCCTGCTTGGTCCAAACACAGTAAAGTTGACAGGATTGAAAACCTGAAAGTAGGAACTTGATAGCATCAAAAAGGATGAAGCTGTGGATACACTAAAAGCCATTGAAGGCATGCCTTAAATGGGGGACTATGGCATGTGAATTATGTCTCAATAAAGTTGTTTATAAAAACATAAGGAATTCTTTTTTTTGTTTTTTGGGTTTTTTTTGGTGGCCAGCCCAAACCCTGGACCTTGGTGTTATCAGCACCATGCTCTAACCAACTGAGTTCACCAGCCAGCCCAGGAACTCTTATTTAGACTTGCTCGGCATGATCCTGCTTCAAGTGCTGCAAGTTTCAGGTTTGTCCCTGTGTAGTTTGTTTCCCTCTAAATACATCATTTATATTTGTGAAAGCTTGACAGCCCTAGGAATGTCATATCTAATCATTGTTGTTAGCACTAGTCTGTTAAAAAGTAAAATGTCTTTTGTACTCCATGCCTTCTGGTTTGTTGACTTTTAGCAACATCTGGGTCATCCTTTTCCTTCTGTTGTTAGAGGTTCCCCCCAGTGACTTTGAGTCCAACCCTTTTGATAGGAGCCCTGAGAAGCCCATCTGATGTGAAAATAAATGGCTCTATCCTGCTGGGATTTTCACCATGGGGGAGTCACTAGCAGTGCCATGACCAGGAGGTGAATGAGTTATCGTTATTTCCTGTATAAAACATGTTGCATGTGAACTCTTGATTTACTCAAAGCAGGGAGAGACACAGAGAGAGAGAGACCACAGACATCCATATGGATCCATGATTGGTTTTGATTGGCATGGCCCAAATTCCCAGGGAGGGATGTGGAAAGGTCCAGTGTTCAGGAACAACCCTATCATTGAGGCAGAATTATCCCAATTGAATACCTGCAATCAAAAGAATCTATTCTGTTTGTTTTTGGTTTTGTTTTTAGTTCATTAAAGGAGGAGTTTTCTTGAAAACCTTTATTCTTGGAGTTTTGTTTTGTTTGTTTGTTTTGCTTTTCCTGGATGTATTTTTCCTGAATCCAATAAGCTCTCTTTTTCTTCCTCATTTTTGAGCATTTGGATAAATGATTCTGTCTTGCATTTCCCACCTCCACCCTTGCTCATGGCCATGGACTGCTAGAACCCCAGCTTTTAGTGGCCCCATCAGATCTAATCTAGGTAGGAGTGCAGAAGGGATGCCAATGTCCAGGCAGTTGCCAGATGTAACAAGGGAGCCTATGATTGGGGATGTTTTGCCAGGTGGTGACAAGGTAGCCTTTGTCCTCCTTCTGCATTTGGTCCACATCTTTAAACGTTGTGTTGAGAACTACTGCTCTTTTCAGAAAGTGGCTACCCAAGGACAGAATATTTTCCCCAAGAGTATGCATTCTGCCTACCTCAGCTGTGAAAGCTGAAGACGAAGGTGCGATAGAATTCAGTTTTAGAGAGGCTTTATTTGTATGGTGCTACTGCTGAATGTGTGTGGATTAGTGTGGATTACATTTCAAGTTTATTTTCTCCTAAAATTCTTGTACAACCTAGTTTTAATAAAATGATGTTTGCCTTTTGTTGTGGTGGCCATACATTCCAGAAATTTAGTATTGTTTTTACATATCATTTTAAAAACTGCTATTAATTGGTTTAGGTGCAATACTATGAAATATGAAGATGAATTCTTGAAGGTGGTTATTTGGAACTGTGTTTCTAATAGCTTCTATTTTCATACTTTTAATCATATAATATACAAAGATTCTCTATTATGAAATCTTTTAGGTACGTGAAAGTTGAATAAAAATTTTAATGGTATTAGAATCATAAATTAATGGAATAAAAATCTCAGTATAATTATTTTATTTTTTCTTTTTAGTTTAATTTTTTAAAATTTTAATGTTTACTTGTACATATTTGTGGGGTACAGCATGTTGTTTCAATACATGTATATATCACAGTGTAATTATAATAGCAGTTACCTGTTTCTCTGTTATGTCCATGTTATATTTCTATGCCATATCTTCAACACAAAATTTCGTTATTTGTATTTCTTTTTTATTTCTCATTTTTTCATGCAAGTTAGATGTACATTGGGATATTTTTCCAAAGGTTTTAATCCAGGTATATGAATATGCTCAGGAAAATCTAGGCTGCCCATCCATCTACATTTGAATTTCTTTTTTTCTTCTCAATTATAAATTTACTTATGTAAGTTAAATTCTGTAGGATGCATTTTAAAGTATTCACATTTTTTAATTAAGAAAAATTTTAAAACAGTGTACCATAATTTGTCTATAGCTTTATTGAGATCTAAATCATATACAATAAGCTGCACATGTTTAAAGTATACAATTTGTTGAATTTTGACATATGTATAGAATCATGAAACTATCATCACAATTCAGACCACTCCTCTTCTCCAACCACCAATCTGCATTTTATGGAATTTTATGTAAACTGAATCAGAGATGTATCTTTTGGGATGGGGGGCGGTCTGGATTCTTTAAAACAACATAATCATTTTGAGATTTATCCATAATATTTCTGTATGCACTATTTGTTGTTTTTCATTGCTGAGTACTATTCATTGTAAGGATATGTGGTGGATTAAATTATGTCCCTCCCAAAACTCAAAAGCTTGAATTGTGCCCCCCAAATTTCACATATTAGAAACTTGGCCCCCACTGACTATTAAGAGGTGGGAAATCCTATTATGGTAATTGAATGGGGGAGCCTTGAAGAGGTGATTGGATTGTAGGACCATGCCATAGTGAATGGATTAATAATGGTGGTCAGGGGCATGGTTCTAAGGGCTTTAAAAGAAGAGGAGAGTCTGTCTTTCTCTCTCTCTTGCTCTCTCTGCTTCCATCATCTTGCAATGTCACCACCACCAGGCGGACTTTGGACTTTCCAGCTTCAGAAACTGTAAGCAATAAATTTTGTTTTCTTTATAAATTATCCAGTTCCAAGTATTTTGTTATAAGCAACAGAAATGGACTAATACAGGATAAACCACAATTTGTTTATCTTTTACCTTGGAAGGAGAGTTGGGGCTGGGTTTTCCTATTTGGTCATTGCCCTTAAAACATAAACCCAGAACAGAACACTTCTGTAGCATTGTTCCATACTTGCTTTTGGAAACTCAGTGAAGACTTGGTTAGGGAAAACATTCAACTAGGATTGTGCCTAAAATTTTTCAAACATCTAGTCCATTAATAATCATTTTTGTTTACCCACTAAAACAATCACTGACACATGATATTTTAGTTTTCACAATTTTCCCCAACATATTATAGTGAGAATTTTCAAACATACAGCAATATAAATTTATTAATATTTTACTAAACTAGATTTATTGCATATCTATCCATCCATCAATCCATCAATCCCTCTATCCATCCATTAACCCGTCCTATTTTTGGTACATTTAAAGTAAACAGCAAACATCTATATACTTCCTCCTAAATACTTTAGCATATTTGTGTCATTTATTTAATGCTGAATATTTGCTTAAAGATATTTATTTACACATAAAATTTACATGCAAAAATTTGCATTTACCAGTATAATCCAAACCTGTATTAAGATATAGAATGTTACCATCACCCCAGGAATTTCTCTGACCTTCTTCCCTGCCAATCCCTCTCCTCATCATAGATTAATTTATATGTTCTAGAATTTTATATAAACAGACACATGCTATATATACTCTTTTGTGCCTGGCTTTTTCTGCCCACACAGTGTCCCTGAGATTCATTTATGTTGTTGCATGGATCAATAATTTATTCCTTTCCCTGAGTCACACTCTGTTGAATGACTGTATCTGTTTGTTTAATGCACTATTTTCAAGGAAACATTAAAATTAAGGTATAGGGTTTTGAAGAATACACAGTTAAATGCAGAGAAATCTATCTAGATCAGTAATCAGGAGCAGTCTGAACTTAGTGCAAGTCTTCATCTTCATTCACATAAATGAAATAGAGTTCGGATCTGGGATCTTAGAGAAACCACACTTTATTAGCATCATCGACCTTCTCACCACTTTGTGTAAGTATACAAAGTTTTATTCAAGCCTTAAACGTTGATTGTTTCTGATAAAGTCATATCTCTGTTGGTTTTTATTTATTTTTTGTCTTATGCTGATCTTTGAGTGATAAAAATCAACTTATCTAAAAGAAAAGTGCGATTTGAAGGGTTCCAGCACAGTGTCAGACACAGGTGTGGATAGATTCCATGGTGAACAGGAAATTGAGTTCTGACTAAAGACGCCCACATTCACAATGTCGATCAACACTGCCAGCTCTATAGAAACATGAGGGTGCTGACTCCCAATCTTACCCGAAGCACTGGAATCCCCTGGAGATAGCTGAGGAGTGTGATACCCCTCGGAGGCTGGTTCAGGATTTCTAAGAATGACTCTTTGTGACTGACGTATGGTAAATTTCTCTGAGGCTTCTTATTATTTCAAATGTTATTGTAGTATTTGACATTCTGCCTGACCATTTTTATCTTTGATCTGATTCTATGAATATCCATGGAAGGCTATTATTATTGTTGCCTCCTTGGGAAGTGTTTTATTTACCGTTTTCATCTGGAGAACTATCTTTGCTGTGAGTATGTGAAAGTACCTTATAGGCATAATTTGGATCATAAATAAGCAAGATCTTGTATAGTCACTGGTCCTCTCTTTGTTTGCCATCAAAGTACTAACATGAAAACAAATTAATATTTGAAATCAGAGCAAAGGTGTAATCTTTGTTAAAGATCTCAGTGAACAAGACAACTGTGTACTTGCAATGAGAAAACTTCCATTTGTAAATCCTTTCTATCAAAAAAGAAATAGTAAATATTTGGACTGGACTGCACTACCAGCTTCTCTGATTCTCCAGCTTGCAGATGGCCTATCATTAGACTTCTCACCCTTCGTAATTGTGTGAGCCAATTCCACTAATAAATCCCCTCTTATCTACCTACCTACCTATCTGTCTATCTATCCATCCTATCGGTTCTGTCTCTCTGGAGAACCCTGGTTAATACAACCAGCTATTGACTGCATTGACCCAGACTCTTAATTGAGGAAGAAGCAATTTTATTATTTGGTATCTTTGTTGAAGGAACCAAAGCTATATCTAACCAACACACCATGGTAAGAAATGAATTCATCTTAAAGGCAGCTGGAAGTTATTAACAGGTTTTGAACTAATTTGTTGGGATGTTTTAGTTGTAATGTTAAGATATATTTATGATAAGTTAGCATCATCAAACTGAAACCACCAACCTTGGGTTTCTGGAACTTAAATAGGCCAACCCTCTCCTCCTCTGCTAAACATTAGAAGATCTTGATCTCTACATGAATGTCACAAGCCTTCCACCTACACTACCCTGAGAGGCAATACTTAGAGGGCCTTAGATGTACCAATTTACAAAAGAATGCCTGTTCTTCTGGTTGATGAGCAATCTCCAACTCCCTTTCTACAGTAGTGAAAGATTTTAAGTGATGAAATCTTATTTAATTCTGTGTCTGTCGTTTTCTTTTTCACCACACTTGGCACAGTAGTCCGTTACCTATTTTCCTAACATCATGTTAAAAAGCAAGACACACTTATTGCTTCACCTTAGCTCACAACTTAGAAATCCTACCTCCTGGAAGCAAAGGAGACTATCTTTTAGGTTCAGGAGCCAATGACCGTGAGCCAGGACTTAGTCTACTCCAGGGCCAAGGAAATGCCTCCTTCCCCAGAGACAGCGACTAAATCGCAAAAACCAAGCAGTTCTCAGAGGCAACAGAAGGCAAAAGCTCCACCATCTTCCCAACATAGAGGCTGAAGTCCTACCCCATAGAAGCTGCTCTTGGCAATGGTGAGTATTTGTGCTCTTGCACATTATCTCCAGTTGTCTGACTGTTGCTTGTATTTGTAAGAAAAATGTTTGACTTATGATTTTATTCTCAGCACTGCCACCTCAAAGTTCATCTTTCTGAGCTAGCCACCTACTCCCTGTCTTTTCCCCAATTTACCTAGGTGGTTCCCTGTCTGACCCAAATGCTAGGCCGGTCTCAACTCTTTTCTTTGGTCTGGTCTTCCAGTCTGGGATGTGGAGCCTGCTACCAACCAAAGCGAAGATTTGCGGCTCAGACCATCAAATCTTCAGACCCCAGGCACATAGGCCAAGCAGTTCCCCAGCACTTTAATTTTGCAAAAGATGTGCTGGACCAATGGTCCCAACTGGAAAAGGTAAAACTTGTTGTTTTCTAACTTTGAGAAACTGGCCAAAGCCAACTGGTAAGGTGTCTACTTTATAAGCAAAGATCATGAAATTCAAATCCCTTCTCTGCCTGGCACTAGAAAGTACAAATTCAGAGAGAGGTATTATAACAAAATGACTAAGAACACAGGTTTGGCAGCCAGATAAACCTATGTGGAAGTGACGGACCTGGCTCTGTCACTGACTAACCACATAACTTTGAGCAAGTTCCTTTTCCTCTAGGGTCTTAGTTTTCTTATTGTTAAAATGGAGATATTAATGGTGCCTGTTTGATAGTGTCGTTGAGAAGATTAAATGAGATGAGCAATGAAAAATGCTTAGTACAGGACTTGACACCTTGGATACATCCAATAAATGTTTGCTTTTATCATTACTAGTATTATTCTTGTCAGAGTGATATGATTTCTTTCCAATCAGCCAACATTTTTGAGAATCTTCAAACACATACAATACTTTAGAAATCAAACATGAAAGGAGTTTTTAACCTGTAGTGCAATTCTGTGTGTGTTGGGTGGGGGGGTGCAAAAGATAGCCACCAAGTGCTGAAGAGTAGGATGCAGGGGTGCCAAAGGAAATAAGTGCGTATCCAGATAATGGAATTTAGAAAGATTTGGTAAAGGGGGTGGTATTTACTGCATCCTGTGGAATGAGTAGGATTTCAGCAAAAGGATATGGGGAAAGGAGCACTAGGCAAGAACAAGCATGTGAGCAGAGACACGGCAGTGAGAAAGCAGGAGGAGGATTCAGGAACATTTTGGCTGGGAATAGGGCCACAGAGAGGAGTATTGGGTTAGGAGAAAAACAAGGCCAGAAGCAGTCTGAATGTGAAAGGCCCGGTGGAGTGGGGTCCCCTTCCCCACTCTCGGGCTGGGTGACCCCAGAACAAGGCATTTTAACTCTGAACCTCATTTCCTCCATCTGTTGAATGGAGCTGGTGCTTCCAGCAAGAGTATCCATGGCACAGTGGTGGGGTGGGCTCGAATCCCCCCTCCTCCATCACCCCCAAAACTGGATAAAATGGTACTTCATTGTCTTTGTCCAAAAGATTTTTAATATCTTTGGTGGCTCATCCAGGGAGAACTTCCATTTAGGAGACTTAACTTTTGCTCATTCAGGCCAATGTACAGAAATTCAGCAGAACAAGAATTGTGAAGGTTTCCTGGAAAGATTTGGGGCATGTGTCCTGAAGTACTTTGGGTTGGTTTCACCTTTGCTCAGGCTGTTCCCCTGCCTGGAGCGCCTCCAACCCTGCATGGCCTTCTCCAAGCATCCTTCCCAGCCCGGCTTGTCCTGCTTTCTCTTTCCACAGGTTTTCTTAGACTGATAATACAAGCAAGCACTTTACGTGTGAGTCCTGTGTCCCAGTGAAATTCTACAGCTAGAGTGGTGCCTTTTATCTCCTTGTGCCCCCACACCAGCTGTCACCAAGCTAACCTGCGTTCCTTTTGCTCAGCTCTTGGCTGGTCACATGGGTTACAGATGGGGGTACAGCTGGGCCCTGCCTAGAAGTTCCCAGGCTGCAGGGGAGACAGGTGGACTGTGAGTGTGGGGAGGGGAACGTGGAGGGTTACAGCTGTGAGCAAAGGCCGAGGCTCCAACGGCCACACAGTGAACTGGTTCTGTAGACAGTATGGGTTGTCTGGAAGTCACTTAGGACATCAGCCATAGATGCCCAAAATGTTAGAGTCTGAAGGAACTTTATACATCATCTATTTCAACCACTTGCCCTTTAAAAACATTTCATTATAGAATTGTTGGAAAATACTGGTAAGCATAAAGAAAAAATTTTAAATATGTAATATTATCCAATGATAACCACTGTTAACTTTCATATATATTTCCAGACTTTTTTCTTTCATACCGATTTATATAGACAACACGTTTTCATAGAAATGGAGTCATTCTGCATATACACTAATCCATAACTTGAAAATACTCTTTTTTGTTACTTGCTTTTTTCTCCTGGAAACAATATGCTGTGGAAACATCTTTCCACACCAATGAATATTCTACATAATATCTTAATGTCTTAATGTTTATATAGTATTTAATGTAGGGTTGAACCAAAATGTATTAAATCAATCCTTTATTATTACCCATCTGAGTTATACTCATATAATTTTTTTTTTTTTTGCTATTGCAAGCAACGCTAAAATGAATTTCATTGTGCACCTGTTTTTTGTGGGGTTTTTTTTCTTCATTTAAATTCCTAGAAGTAAAATTACTCCTTCAAAAGAACAGTGTGGGCATTTGGTAAATAATGTTTCCCGATTGCTTTCTAGGAAAAAAATGTGCTATTTTTCACATTCACCAGCATTGCGTGGGAGGGCCTGTTTCTCTATACCCAGAAAACAGTGATTTCATTTTTTTTTTCATTTTTACCAGTCTGTTCATCAAAATGTTATGTTACCCTTAAAAAAATAAAAAAGAAAGGCCTCGAAGGCTGAGGTAAGGAGTTTAGACCTGGCTTGATGGCCTGTGGGAGACCACTGAAGGTAACTGAGAGACATGAGCAGAGTTGTACTCGTAGAAATGGGATGGGAATTAGTCCCACAGCCCCAGGAATAAAATATCACTGATGGTCTAGCCTTGAAACCCACCAAAATATGGTTGACAAGCAACTTGACATTGATAGGGAGGGAGTATTGCTGTTTTGTTGTTATTGGTCATGTGAGAGGAAGCAGTTGGGGAATCCTCCCTAATTCTCACTTTGTAATGAGAGGTTCTAGAATGATCAGAACAGGGTAATAATTGTGTGGTGCTCCAGGGTGGAGGAAGGAAAGAGAAGAAATGTGAGAGAAGACAAGGGGGAAGGAGGTTGTAAAGGAAGAAAGGAATGAAGTTAGGAAGGTAGGAAAGAGGGAAGGAGGATGGGGTGAGAGAAGAGAGGAAGAGAGAGAAGGCAGGAAGGCAGGAGGAAGGAGGAGAGGAAGGAAGGAAGAAGGAAGGGAGGGAGAACGGCCCCCCTTCCTTCCACCCTCAAGGGGAGGAGGGAAACCTGTGTCGTCAGCATGCAGTCAGAATGGAGATGCTTTGAAAAGTCTAGAACCCTCCTCTGTGCCTCCTCTAAACAGCATTGGAAAATAAATTATTTCCCCCTCAAAAACTGCCCTACTGAAAAATAATTTGCATTGGGCAATAAAGTGTATTTGGGGGCAGGAATAGAATCAGAATGCAGCAGAAGGAGGGCACTCTTTGTCTACCAAAGGATAGGGCCCTGAGAAATCTTTACTATCTCCTGGCAGGGCCAGGTTCACCACTCCAAATGCTGAGTTCCCTCACAAGGTTCTTCCCTAGGCTCAGGCCTGACATTAAGCTGAAACCCACCAGTACTGCCAAGCCAGGAGTTTAAACATTAATTATTTCCATACCATTAAGGAATAGCCACTGCCCCAATGCCTCAGTTATCCTGGCCTCTCTTCAAGATCTAGCCACTTGAGGGTGGTATCTGACGAACAGGGGCCTTCAGTGGCCAGTGGCTATGCTGACTAATAGTCAATATCTGAACATCACCCTGCCTAGGATGGACTCAGGGGACCTCACCCTGCCCTTTGGGAGGTTAATGCCAAAGGAGAAGAGGAGAAATGGAGTTTTGAAAGGATGGCTCATCTCTCCCAGAAGGCAGCCAGCGTCCTCGCAGACACCTGTGCCCTTGGCCATGGAGACCGGCTGATGATCATCCTGCCACCATCACCCGAAACCTGCTGGATCTGCCTGGCCTGTGTGCGACTAGGTGAGGCATGGGAGAGAGACTCTGGGAGGCTCATGTAAGATCCCAGCCTGAATCATTCACAGAATGGAGAGATGTCAAAGGGATGTCTGTCTGAAGCCAGAATTCCTCCTGCAGTGCAGGGATCTTTAAACAGGCCTGGGTTTGGATCCCAGCTCCACCACATATCACCTTTGTAGCATAATGCCTCTCTGAGCCTCAGTTTCCTTGTCTATGAAATAGGGATAGTAGTAGAATCAGTCTTACAGGGTTGTTGTGAAGACAAAATAATCCAGAGAGAGTGCTTAGCTACCTGGGAGGCCACTTACCATCTAAAGGAAACATAGACCATTGTCCAAACCTAGTCAACACAACAGAGAAGACTGAGCAAGCATACCATGCCCTCTGTGGACCTCAGTTTCCCTATCTGTAAAAAGAGAGTGTGGGAACATCTCTAAAGGGACCTCTATGCAGTGTTAGAGGATCCTTGAGAGTCACCCTGAATGAGCTTGGGGTCAAGTTTCAGAGAGTGCTAGGACAGAGCTATTCATTGTGGGCATCCCATCCATGTCTCAGGCTCACTCCTCCAGCATGAACACCACCAGCAGGAACGCCTCAGTCATGAGCCACTTCATGACAGTGAGAAGCAATGGATGTTGGAAAGGAGGGAGCTCACCCCTAATGCTACTCCTTGTGTCTGCTATGTACCCGACTTTCTATCTTTGGGATGGAGACATACATTTTTTTTTTTGGTAATTAGAGGATCCTATGAAAAACAAAGTACCCCTAAGATGGGCCAATCTCATATCACTATGAGTTACCACAAATGGCCTAGCCTATTGCCTTTGCCTGCTGACAGGGATGCCAGTTGAGAAAACCCTAAAAAGTGATCCATGTGTCCTTGCCAATGCCTGTTTTGGGAGGCACACAGAAGAGACGAAGGCAGTGAGCCCTGCCCTCATGCCTACTCAGGCTCCTGACATTTTCCTGGCTCCCAATGGATTGAATCATCCTGAGGGACAAATGATCCCTATCTGAGAAAGGACATGGGCCACTTCAGTTTGGGCCACCAGAAACTCAAGCTATCTGAGGCCAAGTTACATAACAGTGATTTCCTTCGCTATAGAGTCTATAGTTACCAGTCCAAAGGGCGGTGGGTATCACTTGCACTTGAGATAATTAAAATTCTTTATTGATGGTACGAGGATAAATAAATGAAAACAAAACTGAAAGCCCAGAAACAGACCCAAGTACACATAAGAATTTGTTGTCATTTCCAACCAGTAATGAAAGTATGGGTTAATTCTTTTTAATGTGGAGTGCCATTTTAAGCACTTTTAAACATACAATTGCATGGAATTAATTACATCCTCATTGCTGTGTAACCACTACCTCCATCCATTTCCAAAACTTTTTTGTCATCCTAAACATAAACTCTATACCCATTAAGCAATAATTTCTCATTATTCCTTCCCCCCAGTTTCTGGTAAATTCTAATCTACGTATGTGTCTGAAATTTGTTTTCTTTTTATTTTTTCTTAATTGACCCATGAAAATTGTATACATTTATGAAGTATGATGTGATATTTAGGGACATTTATACAGTGTGTAATGATCATATCAGGGTTTTTAGCATATCCATCACCTCAAACATTTGTCCCCTCTTTGTGTTGTAAACATTCAACATCTTCTTGACTAGCTACTTGAAGCATACAGTAGTTTGTTTTGACTGTGGTCTCCCTATATTGCTATAGACACTAGATATTATTCTTCCTGTCTCTACAATTTTGTGTCCATTGACCATACTCTCCCCATCTCCCTATCCCCCTCCCCTTACTAGTCTCTAGTAACCACTTTTCTACTCTCCACTTCTATGAGATCAAGTTTTTAGCTTCCACATATGAGTGAGAACATTTGGTTTTTCTTTCTGTGCCTGGCCTCTTTCATTTAAAATAATTTTCTCCAAGCTCATCCATGTTGCTGCAAATGGGAGAATTTCACTCTTTTTTATGACTTAGTAGTATTGCATTGTGTATATATACATTTTCTTTATCCAATCATCCGTTGATGGACATTTAGATTGGTTCCAAATCTTGGCTACTGTGACTAGAGCTGCAATGAACATGGAAGTGCAGGTGTACTTTCAGTATGTTGATTTTCATTCCTTTGAATATATATTCAGTAGTGAAATTGTTGGGTCAGATGGTAGTTCTACCTGTAGTTTTTTGAGAAACCTCCATACTATTTTCCATACTGGCTTTACTAATTTACATTCCCACCAACAATGTATAATAGTTCCCCTTTCTCTACAACCTCACCAGCATTTGTTATTTACTGTCTTTTTTATAATAGTCAGCCTAACTAGGGTGAGATGATGTCTCATTGTGGTACTGATTTGCACTTCTCTGATGATTAGTGATGTTGAGCATTTTTCATATACCCGTTGGCCCTTTATGTGTCTTATTTTGGGAAATGTCTATTCCACACCTCTGACCATTTTTCACTCAGATCACTTGTGGGTTTTTTGTTGTTGTTGCTGTTGTTGTTTTGATTGAGTTGTTTGATTCTTTGTATATTCTGGATATTAAAACCTTGTCAGATGCATAGTTTGCAAATATTTTCTCCCACTCTACAGGTTGTCTCTTCACTCTGTT
This sequence comes from Cynocephalus volans, assembly GCF_027409185.1. Classification (NCBI taxonomy): domain Eukaryota; kingdom Metazoa; phylum Chordata; class Mammalia; order Dermoptera; family Cynocephalidae; genus Cynocephalus; species Cynocephalus volans. The sequence goes on from NC_084465.1 coordinate 120,153,105, forward strand.
CAGTGTTTCCTTTGCCATACAGGTTTTTGGTTTGATGTAATCCCATTCATTTATTTTTGCTTTTGTTGCCTGTGCTTTAGAAGTCTTATTCGTAAAATCTTTGCCCAGTCCGATGTCCTAGAGTGTTTCCTCTTTGTTTTCTTGTAGAAATTTTATAGTTTCGGCCTTACATTTAAGTCTTTAATCCATTTTGAGGTGATCGTGGTATATGGTCAGAGATGTTGCATTCTTCTGCATATGGATCTCCAGTTTTCCCAGCACCATTTATTGAAGAGACTGTCCTTTCCTCAACATATGTTCTTGGCTCTTTTGTTGAAAATCAGTTGACTGTAGGTACAAGGATTTATTCTGAATTCTCTATTCTTTTCCATTGGTCTATGTGTCTATTTTTATTCCAGTACATGCTGTTTTGATTACTATAGCTTTGTAGTATAATTCGAAGTCAAGGAATGTGGTGCTCCCACCTTGTTGCTTTTGCTCAGGATCACTTTGGCTATTTGGGATCTTTTGTTGTTCAAATAAATTTTTGAAATTTTACAAAATTTCTGTGAAGTATGACATTGGTAGTTTGATAGGGATTGCACTAAATTTGTAGATTGCTTTGGACCATATGGTCATTTTTACAATATTGATTATTTCAGTCCATGAACATGGGATGTCTCTCCATTGTTTTATGTCTTTAATTTCTTTAATCAGTGTTTTATAGTTTTCCTTGTAGAGATCTTTAACCTCCCTGGTTAAACTTATTCCTTGGTATTTTGTGTTTTTTTGTTGCTACTGTAAATGGTATTGCTATCTTCATGTTTTTTTTCTGCTAGTTCATTGTTGGTTTCTAGAAATGCTACTGATTTTTGTATATTGATTTTATATCCTGCATCTTTACTGAATTTATTTTTTTTTCCTTTTTTTGGCAGCTGGCTGGTTTGGGAATCTGAACCTTTGACCTTGGTGTTACAAGGCTATGCTCTAACTGACTGAGCTAACCAGCCAGCCCATTTACTGAAGTTGTTTATCAAGTCCAGGAGTTTTTTTTTAGGGTCTTTATGTTTCTCTCTGTATAAAATCATGTCATCTGCAAACAGGGACAATTTGACTTTCTCCTTTCAAATTTGGATGCCCTTTATTTCTCTTTCCTAATTGCTCTCACCAGGACTTCCAGTACTATGTTGAATAAAAGTGGTGAGAGTTGGCATCCTTGTCTTGTTCTAGTTTTTTCCAAAAGCTTTTCCCCATTCAGTATGATGTTAGCTGTGGATTTGTCATATATAGCCTTCATGGTATTATGATAGATATCAAGATGATCTTTTTATTTCATTCTTTTGATTTGCTGTATTATGTTTATTGATTTGCATTTTTTATGGCTGTTATGCTTTTAATGGAGGTACAAAATGCATCAATGCAAAAGTATGTTTTACATATTCATTAGCATAGTGATTAATGTAAATTACATTTTGATAATGTAAAAAAACAGTGTGTTAGACCTCAAAAAAGAAACTACCAAGTTCTCTGCAACCTAACATATTAGAAAGGTTCCTTAAGTTGTTTTTACCCACGACCTTAACTATAGTAATAGTTCTAAATGGTATGGGGGGTGTTAAAAAGTATGAAGCTCTTTTCAGCTATGCTTCAAAGAATTTTAGTGAAGCTGTATAGTAATGACATTGCAGGACTGTGAAATCTCTCCAAAAGTATTTCCAATAATATATAGGCAGTTAGGAGGCTTGACAGTTTAAAAGCCTGGAAAGCAGCTAAGATATTTCATCTTAGAGAATTTAAAAACATTATAAATCCCACTTCTCTCCTGCAGAGAAACTTTTTAAAGCATGGACATTACTTTAAGGATACTGAAAAAATATCAAGTTTCATCAAGCTTCGATAAACATCCCAAGGCACAAGGGTTGAAAACAACCTGTTCATTAAAATGTCTGCATTGTACTTTTGGTGGTGCAGGTATGCTGTGCTTGCAGTGAGAGGACATTGACTTTATCCGTAGTTAAAAGCACCAAGTATCAAGCTCAGCTTTCATTTACACAGAATGCACCAGTAATCCCTAGGATAGTGAAAGTTCAAGTAGTACTACACTTCCAACATATCTTGCCTTTTTGTTCTTAGTCCACACTAAATCCCCCAGTCTGCAGAATATTTTGATAGAGGTTAGGACTACCCTGAAAAAAGGTTTTGAGACAATACAGAGCCCTTCTAAAGAGCTCACTGGATACTTTAATAACATTTAGAGAAAAAAATAAAGACAAAATTTGCAGTAGCTGAATTTCATTCAAATGAAAAATAAAGCAGAACAGACATATAGTAAGTCTTAAATGCTTGGTAATTAATGTCAAAAATCGTCAAGATTATTAATACATATTTTGCTAAGAAAAAATCATTAAGAAGTCACTGTTAAAAAATTACTTACTGCAAGGTTAATTATTTGCATGACATATACCACATATTCATTGAACAGAATAATCATTATTTTGGACCAATAGTAGTAGAAAACCCACAGCAACAGAAGCATCTAAAGGACAACCAAAAAGTTAGGTAAGTTTACTAGCTTTAGAATACATCCGCACACTTTTATTACAGAAATATTTCATTTTAAAACTACGCTGTTTTAATGTACTCTAGTAACATCCCAATCGAAGAAGTCATGGAGGCTTGTGAAAAAGACCTATCCATTAAGATGTGTTTCTAGTACGGGGGTGAATTGAGTTAACTGAATCACCTCAGCATCAACAAACAGCCATTTTTACACAGTAACTCGTATTTTGATTACTTCAATACTGTAGAAATCACAAGCTCTGGCAGAATTCTGGCTATTCTCCAAGGTATGCTTTTGAATGAGCCAGTCTTGGGGGTGGTGCTGGGTATGTAAGGTGCCTGACCAGGAGGTTTGCTTCCAAGGAACCATTCACTGAGAGGGACAGCTGCGATGCTGGATGATGACTTCTGCTCTGGCATTGGGACAGAACCTCTTTGCTCCAGGAAGGGAACAATATTTGATGAACTACCATGAGCCATCAGGTGCTCAGGAATTTGAAGTCTTGAGGGACCCAAACGTGGTGATGGTCTGGTGTAGAGCAGTCGGGTCTGCTTCAAAGAGCAGGACAGTTGAACTTTCAGGTTTAAGAGTTAAACTGCCCGATGTCTCCTGGCACACAGAGACTTGATTGGCTAGATCTTTGTTTGGGGTGCACTCCAGTCAATGAATAAGACACCTGAATTGGCCCAATAACCGGTAAAGCTGCTGGGCCTGCTGCTGAAGCGTCTCCTCTTTAAGCTGATAGATGAGATCTACCTATTCATATAGCCACACCTCACAGCTTCGAAGGCATACAAGGTGATGGCTTATGCAACTGTGAATCTGAGCTTTGGCCTCTCGCAAGTTGTCTTTAATTTGCTGTTCAGCCTGGAGAAATCTGCCAGTAGCAAGCTCCAACCCTCTCCGTGCATCACTACACCTCAAAAGGGGTTCTCTATTACTGGAGCAGCCCCTCTGGTGCTGTGAGGCATTCATTCTGCTCACTGTTCCTTGAGTCATTTCTTCACTTCACACGATCTTCTGCTAGCTGGCAGACCAGGTCCCCGCCGCGCCAGCTGCCTCCGGGCAGACTTTTACCCAGGGCCTGGGTGCAGAAAGTTGCCCTGCCCACCCCTCTTGCCACCAGCAAGCAGGAGCACGCAGGCCAGGGTGGGAGGCTCGGCCCACTGGGCTGATTTGTGCATTTTGAAGAATCCTTGCATGCCAGGGATAAATCCCATTTAAACATGGTGTATAATCCTTTTGATGTGCCGTTAGATTTGGTTTGCTAGTATTTAGTTCAGGATTTTTGCATCTATGCTCATTAGGGATATTGGCTGTTAGTTTTCTTTTTTTGTTGTGTCCGTTTGGTTTCAGTTTTCTTTTTTTTTTTTTTTTGTCGTGTCCTTTTGCTGGCCTCATAGTAGGAATCTGAAGGAATTACATCCATTTCAAAGTTTTAAAATAGTTTAAGAAGTTTGGGTGTTAGTTCTTACATGTTTGGTAGAATTCAGGAGGAAAACCATCTGGTCCTGTGCTTTTCCTTGTTGGGAAACTTTATTACTGATTCAATCTTGTTACTTGTTATTGGTCTATTCAGGTTTTCTATTTCTTCTTGGTTCAGTCTTGGTAGGTCAGATGGGTCCAGAAATTTGTCCATTTCCTCTAAGTTTTCAAATTTATTGGCATATAGTTGTTCATAATAGTCTTTAATGATTCTTTGTATTTCAGTGGTATCAGTTGTAATGTCTCCTTTTGCATTTCTGATTTTATCTGTTTGGGTATTTTCTCCTTTTTTCTTGGTTATTCTGGCTAAGGGGTTGTCAGTTTTGTTTATCTTTTCAAAAACTAATTTTTCATTTGGTTGATTTTTTGTAAGTATGGGTAATTCTTAAATGATTTAAAGATAACTGTTTGGAAACATGAACTGATATAGATCTATCCCAAATAATAGACCAAAATAAATTTCAAATGGACCATTAAAAATTGGAATGTTAAAGGGCTAGCCAGTTAGCTTAGTTGGTTAGAGTGCAATGTTATAAAACCAAGGTCATGGGTTTGGATCCCCATACCAGCCAGCTGCCAAAAAAAAAAAAAAAAAAAAAATTGAAATGCTAACAAAAAGACCTAAGTATTGGAAGATACTACAGGTAAATACATAATCTCAGGGAAGGACTTTCTAGTATGATGCCAAATACCGAAACAAAAAGGAACAAATGAACATATCACACTTCATAAAACTTTAAAAATTCTGTTTATCAAAAAAATCACCATAATATACAAGGGGCATCTGGGTGGCGGATTTGCAGGAGGAACCAGGATGGGGCTCTGGCTTCACTCCTCTCTTTCTCCGTATATGTAAGATCTTTCCATGTAATTGCATCTGATTGCCCTTTGGGTGGTATCCAGCAAGCTGCAGAATGATTGCTCTAATGACATGTGGATGCTCCATCAATTATTATGAAATATTTTGTATGATAAAACTCAGCTGATTTCACATTATTACAAGCATTTCAACATTATGTCGTAAACAAAAGAAATGGAAGGCCTGTTAGATTCTTTTTTAGATATAGCTTCAAATATTGTAAAGTTATGATATTTTCCTAAAACACCACATACGAAATTAAAAGACTGTCTGTTTGGACTGCTAGAGCAAAATACCATAAATTGGGTGGCTTATAAACAGAAAATTATTTCTCACAGTTCTGGAGGCTGGGAAATCCAAAACCAAGTCAGAATCAGAGTCAGGTGAGGACCTGCTTTCCAATTCATAGATGGTTCCTCACATGATGAAAGAGACAATGGGTCTCTTGGGGGCCTATTTCATAAGGGCACTATTTGATTCATGAAAGCTCCACTCTCGTGATCTAATTACCTCCGAAAGGCCCCACTTCCTAAAACTATCATCTTGGGGGTTAGAATCTCAATATGTGAATTTTGGGGCAACACAAACATTCAGACCGTAGAAAAGAGAAGCACCAAAATGGGGAAAATATTTGTAACACATATGGCAGGTAAGTGGCTGATGACCTTAATATAGAGAGAGCTTTTCAAATCAATAGGGAAAATAAGTTCACGCTATTTGTCATTGCTCTTCAAATGCTTCATCTAAGAGTGGGGCATTTGAAAGATGTTTGCAGTTATCTGCAGACAGATAACTTCTTGGTGTCACCTATGGTTGCACAGTCTCCTGTGTATACTAGATGCTAAAGGATAACTTGATAGCTGTGAGATGGCAGTCACTGAACAAGGCCCTTCCACTTTGTCCCTTGGCCTTCCCATCAGCACAATGAGGAACTTGAGTTAGATAAATTCCTGGTTCCATTCCAGATCTGGTTCCCTATGACTTTTTTGTTTTTGTTTTGAGTTCACATACTATAAAATTCACCATGTGAAAATGTACAATTTGGTGGTGTTTAGTATATTCACAGAGCTCTGCAACCATTACCACTCATTTTGGAAGATTTCATCACCCCAAAAAGAAACCCTGTATGCATTAGCTGTCACTTCTCATTCTCCTCCCTCTCCAGCCCTGGCAACCACTAATCTACTTTCTGGATTTGCTTCTTCAGGACATTTCACACAAATGAAATAATGCAATATATGGCCTTTTGTGTCCAGCTTCTTTTACTTAGCATAATGTTTTCAAGGTTCACCCATGTTGTAGCGTGTATCAGTACTCTAGTCTTTTTATGAATTAATAACAGTTTATTGTATGAATATATATACTATATTTTATCGGTTCATCACTTGATGGATCTTTAGGCTGTTTCCATGTTTGTGCTATTATGAACAATGACTTTTTTACGGTGCCCAAGAGATTTCCATGTGAGAAGCAGAAGATGAAGGTGGAGTAGGTGGGAAAGGCTGGCATTAGTAAGCTCGATCCTTTTCCAAAATCAGTAGCAGGGTATAAGTGTTATTGCAAGATAAGCAATGTCACAATCAGTTGTTCTCAGAAATAGTATTTCTCCAGGCCTGAGAAGTCAAGGGAAGCCTGTGGTGCAGATCGTAGAACAGTGCCTGGCACACAGATGTACCCAGAATGTGCCAGCCACATAGGAGGCTCCCGTGGGTGTTAGATGGATGAAGGAAAGACTACAGAAATAGCCCAAGAAAAGAAAAAGGAACTTTTGTCTCCAATGCAACTTCAAGAATCCACAGCACAAATCATTCTCAAGGAAGGAGGGAACAACAAAGAGGACGTTTCCATAACCCCCTTGCACCAAAGGTTCAAAATCAGGCTACATTCAAATAGCTGGTTGTCTGACACCTAACCACATACATTCAGCTCGAGGGGAAAGGATAACAACATTGATTGCTGGACTGCATCAGTGAGCTCAGTCTCCTGCCCTTTCTCAGTTCTTCCCCAGCTGCTATATTGTTACTAGCCCAATAGAGAGGTCACACCCCAGAAAGAGACAGTCATCAAGGGACTTCAGTTGTGTCTGCCAGGATGTTTGAGGAAATATCCTCTACTTAAAGGATAAGAATGAAGTCTTCTTTTGTGGCTTTTTCAGGAATCACCTTTGTGCCTGGGACCCCCCAGATGACGGCCAAGGATATTCTCTATCGATTATGCATGTCTAAGGCCCAGTGCATAGTAGTCAATGAGGCTATGGCCCCCATCGTGGACTCTGTCCTGTCCAACTGCCCCACCTTGAAGACCAGGCTCCTGGTGTCAACTAAGAGCTATGATGGGTGGTTGGATTTCAATGAGCTGATTCGGTGAGCAGGCACTGAAAATGAGATGCTTAAATCAAGAAAGTATCTGATTTGGGAAGATGGATGATGTATGAGAAGGTGGTGTGAGCAGACAGAATGGGACACTGGACAGCAATTTCTAGTCCTGAAGCCAGTTCCCCCCAGCAAAAGAATCCCTTGCCTGTTTTACAAGTTCTCAGTCTGAGTGAAAATCTTATCTCTTGGTTCATAGTTGAGCACTGATTCTCGGACAGGGTAAAAAAGTAGGTGATAGAAATATAAATGACAAGTAAACACATTAAAAAAGAAAACAAAAACACTCACCCTCACTGGGATATGGGGAAATACCTATTAAAACAATGACAAACCATTTCATCTTCAGGTTAGCCAAATACCAAATACTAAGTTTGATTGTCATTAATGTGTTCTTTCGAGAGCAGTATTTCAGTGTCCAGAGATGCAAAAGTGAATGAGACAGGCAAAGTCCCTGTCATCTGGAAACTCACATTCTAGACAACAAAATGAACAAACAAAAACACACAAACAATCAAGATAATGCAGATTACAAAAAAAGATCCCAAACAGAATGGTACATGAGATAGGATGATCTGATGTGGAGATGGGGGAATTATTTTAGATTTGGTGGCTTCTGAGGGGAGGACATTTAAGCTGAGATTTGAACATCAGCAGCCAGCCTTTGGAAGATCTGTGGGACTAACGCTCCTGGCAGAAGAAACACTGAGGTGAAGGAGGGAGCAGGAATGAGCTCGACCTGTTCCAGCAACAGGAAGAACACCAGGGTGCCTGAAGGTGAAGTGTGGTGAGGGGTGGAGTCACAGGAAGGGGAGAGTGCAGCAGGTCATGGTGGGGCGGGGGGTGGGCCAGCCTGGGAAACACGAGGGGAAGGATTTGATCCATCGGACGCTTTAAAAAGTGCACTCTGTGCTGCTGTATGAACAATGGGAGACAAGAGAGGTAGCAGAGACCTGGCAGGAGGCTGCAGCAGTTGTCCAGGTGAGAGGCCACCCTGATGTGGACCGAGGTGGTGGCAGTGGAGACAGGCTGGGAGAAGATGAGGTAAACAAGGAACTCACCTTGGGCACAAAATTTAAAAGGGCACCAAAAAATTTAGTGATCCAAAGAAATAATAGTTTAGTTTAAAAATAAAATGTTTAAATATTAATTTAAACTCTAAAACAATTTTTTATAATTTAATTTTAAAATGTATATATAATTTGAAGTATTTTCTATATTTATATTGTCTATAATTTATCATTTTTTGATGTATAATAATTTATATATTCATAATTTTACAAATATTTTATCTATATAATAATTTTCTAATTTATAAAATCCGATTGGCAAACTTCAGCTGACAGACTGGCTGCCTGTTTTTATAAATACAGTTTTATTGGAGCCAGGGACAGGATTAGGGTGACCAAGTGAAGTGAGTCATGCAAGTCCTGGGCTGGATACTGTATTTATTTAAAATTTTGATGTTTTGTTTATCATGAATTTTTGCATTCGTTTTGGTTTTTTAAAAAATATTTCACTAAAGTATTCTTTATCTTGACTAGTGAATTTGTTGGTGTCTCCTTAATTGCCTGTGGCAAATGTTTCTCTTGCTTCAGTGTAGACCCAGCCCTGAGTTGAGAGTGAAGAGAGACACATTCGTGACATGTTGTCAGAGCCTGCCAATGATCAGGATGAGGGGTAGATAGGTAGGTAGATAGAGAGACAAAAAGGATCACTACAGATTTTTGGCTTGAGCAAATGGTGAGTAAGGATGTTTTACTGAGAAAAACCAGGCTGGAGTGTAAATGTATCTTATATTTTTTATGCAACAAAAGTCAATACAAAATTTTTTTAAAAGGAAAAAAATGGCAGCTGCCCCACTAACAAATCATCCCCCAGTATACCAAGCTATGGGCTGTTGTTTTCAAAAGGCACAGATTATCAAAGTAGGGACCTTGGCTCTAAGAGAACCTGAATTTAGAACTCACTGTTGCCTATTTCATGACTTACAGAATTGCTCCTCCCAAGCAGACCTGTGTGGGGACCAAGAGTCAAGATCCAATGGCCATATTCTTCACCAACAGGACAACGGGAGCTCCCAAGTTGGTCGAGTATTCCCAGTATGGTTTGGGAATGGGATGTAGCCAGGCTTCAAGGTACAGTCCTGACACGGCCAGTACAGACACAAAAGCTGCTCTCTTCGGGGTGAAGGGAGAGTTTTATGAGACTAAAGTAAGGAAGGAATTTCTTGCCCAAAAAGCTACAGAAAATGTCAATATTGAGAGAAGGAACAGGGCTAAATGCACGGTGGGAGGGTGTACACAAAAGGATCAAAAGCAAATTACTATAGACCAGAAATGTAAGAGTCTACAGAACTAGAGCAAGAGCAGTGGGTCCATGTGCCTGGTGAGGGATCCAGGGTGATTATCCAAAAGACAAAAAGTTGCTTGTTCTTCTATGTTACCAGCACCACAGTGAGCAACTGGGTTGACTACTATGTGCAGTGATAAACACAGAGGTACAGTCACAACTCGTGAGGGGTTTGGGTTCCAGAGTCAGCCTCTAAGATGAAAATCACATTCTAAGATGGATAAAAGCCCCAAAACTTTAAATAGCTCATGGATACTGTACCATCTCTTGGCAAATCCAATATAGTCAGTTTTTCTTCCTGCAGTGAAACTGATTTCAATTCCTTTGATTGAACAAACAAAGAAGTAATCAGCTTGCATTTGTTCTGGGTTGGTGCGTCTGGGGTTTAGCTTCCCAAGCTTGCATTCAGTTCTGCCTCATATAAACACCGTGTGTTTTGACTCCATGCTCAAGTTCTCTTAAACTCTACTCTAGAGTCCCTCAGGGAAAATAGATGTTTGTGTCACCACCCTCGCCTCAAAGTCCTTGACTCTTATTAACTATAATGGTCAGTGGAAATCAGTTAGAGAATTAGAACAGGAGAAACTGAGATCATTCATTTATTAAAATCCATTAATTAGTAAAAATGCCTACTGGATAACTTCCAAGATCCCCTAAAGCCATGGGACCTGAAAGGCAACATCATGCCAATTAAGACATATACTGACAGAATTCAAGAAGATTCTATTGGCCTCATGACCTCATAAATAGATCATTGCTTGTTCTCATTTGGGTGTTCTTTGTTTATCTCTGGGGGTTAGAGCTTGAGAACTAGTAACTACTATTGTTGTTGCTAGTACCAACACAAGAGAACTCAGATGTATTTCCTGCTTCTCTTTAGACGGTGGATGGACCTCCAGCCGACAGATGTCTTGTGGAGTCTGGGTGATGCCTTTGGTGGAACTTTATCTTTGAGCACTGTCTTGGGAGCTTGGCTCCAAGGAGCCTGTGTGTTTCTGCATCACATGCCAACATTCTGTGCTGAGACTGTTCTAAATGTAAGGCCAGTTCCTTGTGTGGGCTGTGTGGGGCAAAGGCCAGAAACAGGGCATTACCAATAGCCCAGTGATCCATGCCCAAAATGGGGCGAATCAAGAATTAGATTGGGAATGTGATCTTGACTTGAGGATCTTCTCCCTACTTCTGAGAGCAATGACCTTGCTTCTCTAGACTCTTTGGAATTAGGATTTGGCTACTCCAGTTGTATCACTGAAAAGGAAACTTTTAAATGGCAGTAATGATAATGAAGGCGATAATAATAATATCAGCTACCATTTATTGACTATTTACTGGCACTTTATATGCATCCTTTCATATCACCTCCCCAACAACCCCATGAGGTAGCAACTGGGGAAACTGAGGTTCGGAGAGGTTAAGTAACTAGCCTAAGGAATCACAGAGGTGGAACTGGAAATCAAACCCTGATCTACTGGACTCCAGAGCACAATCTTTGATCTGTAAACTGCCTCCACAATCCAAAATTTTACTGCCAACATATATTTGGCAGGCTTATTATTTAAAGCAACAGAGATCTAAACAAGAGGAGTTGGGGATCCAGATGTAAATGCACAGCTGTGTATCTATGTTATCGAGTGATTACATAATAGCTCAGAGATCCTGATAGGTAAAGCTAAATTCTCTTCCAAGGCTCATGCCTGGAGGGTTAGGACTCACCAAATCCTCAAGATAAAGGACTTTTTCACCAGGTGAGTCTCAAAGTTAGTGATCCTCTCCCTTGGACCTTTTCCCTCAACAGTCTCACTGTCTTTCTTATCTTCACATATAGATTTGGTTTTTCCTTTCTGGGGGCCCAGGCCCTGTCCAGGTTTCCGATCACCACTCTCTGTGGGAATCCAGGGATGTACCAGGAGCTGCTTCACCACAATTGTTTCATCAGGTAAAACCAGATCTCTCAGAAGCAAGCCCATTTCCACCGATAGTACCATGAATGAGACTAGAACCTTAATTTATTGAAGTAGATCCAATGTCACCCTTCGTTAACACACCCGTCTTATTGCCATTTATGACAATAACTCCATTAAGGTGAGGGGTTTTCTATTCCCTTGTGATTTTTGAAGTTTACATCTTCTGGTCCCACAGGAGTCCAGAATATAAAGCTTAATTATAATGAGAAGATTGGGTTTAATTAATTTGTAATTACACCTCCCTTTAAGAAGGTAAACATTAAAGACAAATTTTTAAAGAAAGGTAAACATCAAAGACAAAGACCACCTCCCCTGTTGGATATAAATTCTTCTAGGCCTTTTAAAAATAAATTCATATCTATATCTATACCTATGAATGTATCCACTTCCATAGAAATGTATTATAATATTGGGGAAGGTTTAAATAGATGGTATCATACTGTATATCTTATGTTGAAATTTGCAATTGTATTTCACATGGTGCCTTAGAGCTCTATTCATAATAGTATGTGTAATATATATCAAACATTGCATAGTGTTCCCTAGCATGGATTAATTGTAGTTGAATGAGCCAAGTACTTATCCAAGATATTTGGATCTTTTCCATGCTGCTGAAATGAGCATCTTTGCACATACCCTAGAATTTCCTAGGGTACTCACTGAGAAATAGAACTACTAATCATCACCAGTGAAAATTAATGAGAAATAACCGGTTCCAAAGCATTGTATCAAGCCTTAGAGTTTGCTAAATAATCGCTTACCTCTAAATTTCACTTTAGCTGTCTGGACAAGGACATATGTTCTATAGAAGAAAGCATTTGTGGTAGGAAATGATACCTGCATATTGTTATGATGGCATGAAGAAATGCCTAGTTCTTTGGCATTTTATGGAACAGAGAAAAATAGTTCTGTTTCAGATATGGCATATCTTCATTCATTAACATGCCATCACCATATAAAATGTCCAGATGTCTCTTATTCTCTTAAAAGAAAAGCATTTAAAATTTAAAAATAGTCAACTTCCACTTATACCATGAAATTAATAATACAAAGGCAATGACATAATGGTGCCCTTGGAATTAATCCAGAAACAGTTCTCTAATTTTAATTTTTCTTCGTTTCAAGACCTGACTGGATAGGCAGATATTAATCTAATATAGACAAGCTCCCAGGTAACCATTAATCAACACTGTCATGTTCAAAATACATTGCCACCCTGCATCTTTCAGAGACCACAAAGAGTTATGTTCCAATATTCTTCCTACACCTGACCTTTCCACCATCACCAAATCAAATACACATAAAGTGAATTATGGGTTTATAGAAGGTGTTCAATACTATCGTATCTACGCTTGGACTCCATGGAAAGTTATCATTATATCCAGAGACTTTGAGCCCAGTTTGTAAAATCAGTGGCTCTCTTTCCATCCCCAGACTTCAGAAAATTAGTTTCTACCCCTTCTTGCCATTTCTGACACATTCTTCATATACAGTTCAGGTTTTGGCAGAGGTAAGGGAACTCATAAGCTTGATCAAACTGGGGTGCCTAAATAGATAATCTAATAGAATAGTAATAAGAACATTAAGTACCCCCTAATGAGTACCTCCCTGTAGTTGGCAATATCTGCATCATTTTTCCAAGATTCTTTCTTACAACAGACTTGTTATTGGTAGAAATATTCACCAAGCCTAAGAATAAGTTTTGATGCCTCTCCAGATACAGATTCAAGATTCTGAAGCATTGTGTGGCTGCAGGAGGATCTATCAGCACTGGAGTGACTGAGGAATGGAAACGCATCACTAAGTTGGACATCTATGAAGGCTATGGGCAGACTGAGACTGTAAGTTGATGCTGAGTCACCATTTATCTAGATAGCCAAACTTGTCCATCCACTATGTAAGCACATTGTTAAAGCACTAGGGACACACTAGAAATGCAGAAAGCTAGATCTTGAGCACAGAAAGGAAAGAGAAAAATCATTTAAACTAGAGGGACCCTTCTTCTATTGTAAGACAAGAACTATGGGTACAGATGAATGTAAGCTTGTAGATTTCACAGCAGGAAGTAGAACTAGTTTTTACCCAACAACTCTTATCTTCTCTGTGAAGTATGAGGCAATGTCATCTGATGAGCGTGGGGAAACGGTGGGGTACAAGTCTGCATGGAGAATGTTTAAAATTATAGTTGCTGAAAATAGGAGAGCAGATTATGGAAATAAAAAAGAAATGGGTAATGATAAGGGCACATTTGAGATTGGTGAGCATTCATCTTCAAAGTCGCTATCTATGAAGTTGTGTGATTTTCTCCAATATTTCTCTAAAACACAGATACAAACATGGTGAAAGTGGACAGTTGGATTGAACCAGAATTAAGGTTTGCCAGGAAGGTGCAATTAAAAGGCAGTTGTCAAGGGATCTAGGGATACTGGAAAGAAAATGGTTAAAATGAAAGATTAAGTATCGAAGCTGATTAGGGAAGGAAGTGAATTCAGGGAAAGGAGGATCGATGGCGAGAAGACAAGGCACTGTAGATGTCAGTAGAGCTGGAAGGACTGAAAGCTGTCTTAGTCTTTCAGGCTACTATAACAAAATACGTAGACTGTGTGGCTTAAACAACTGAAATTTATTTTTCTCACAGTTCTAGAGGTTGAAAGTCTAACTTCAGAGTGCCAGCATGGTCAAGTTCTAGTGAGAGTCCTCTTCCAGGTTGTAGACCGCTCACTTCTCATGGCATCTTCACATGACAGAGAGAGAGCCTGCACACGCACTCTTTGGTGTCTCCTCTTAAAAGGACACTAATCCCATAATGAAGATCCCACCCTCATGACCTCATCTAAACAAAGTTACCTCCCAAAGATTCCCATCTCCAAATACCATCACATTGGAGAGTAAGGCTTTAGTACATAAATTGAGGGGAGGTGGGGGAGGGGACACGATTTAGTCCATAACAATAGTAGTCAAAAAGTGAGATGCATGGACTTCAGATTTGAGAGGCAGAACACTTATAGGTGATGCCAAATGCAAGGGCATGGCCACAGGTAGACTAAGTATCATGAAACTCTTTAGAGATAAGGATCAAGGAAGGAAGACACCATGGTGTAGAACTGATAATTTATACAGATATAGAAGGCACTCAGGATAATGGTAGGACATGGAAGAAGAGAGAAGATCATGAACCTCATGCTGAAGGCTTTAACAGATAATGAATGACTGGGAAGTTAGTAAGTTACAGCAACCAGGAGTGGTACAGGGTGGTAAAGGTAAATAGTGTGAGTCTCAAACAGATGTATGCAGAGTCAAAAGAGGTGGTACTGGAAGCTCAGAGGATGCCAAACCCAAGGAGTTGAGAAGAATCAACAGCCTCCACTTGGTAGGGAGAAGTAGAAGAGTTAACCACTCAACTGATGTTCTGTCTAGAGGGTACTAATGAAAAGATTTTGTAGAGAGTTTAGTAAGGGTCAAGGAACGAAAAGTCCTGTTCCTGAAACATGAGGATAAGAATGCAGGAAAAGAAAAACAAGTAGAGGAGCTTATGTAATAGATATACTACAGACAACAGGGGTCTGAGAGGTGGTACTTTTGGCCGACTGCCAAAAGTTTACAAGAATTGTTCTCAGTGTTTTTCAGGTGGATAGGAGCAGAAGAGAATAGAAAGATGCTGCCTGAATTAATCACATTCACAGCTAGATGGTCTAAAACAGGGTACCTGAGAAGCAGAAGCACACAAAATATTTTTGAAAAGTTAATATCCAATATTTTTTAAAACACTAAAATAGTCAACATGAGAAAAACAAGAATTCTGTTGGGATTTCTTACATTTGTTTTATATGTTATTATTGTTTTTATGTGTTACACAAACAATGGAATTCCATAATCTTGGAAACACCAAAGCCTCTTTATAGGACTTAGTTCTATCCTTATACTGCAAAAGGGACTCTGTAGTGAGGGAAAACCCCAGCCTGCCTGGGAGGAGACCTAGGCAGCCTGGATTGATTGCCCAGGTTCTAGAGAGAGGTTTATAATTTGAGGTCCCTGGTGGAGCCATATGGCTCAGGAAATGCTATCACTTACAAAGTTAAAGAAAACTCAGAATACAGAGTTCAAATCTTCCAGACCTCATATGTAAGCTCACACATTGGTAGGCAGGTTATGATTCAAAACTGTGAAGGAGGGAACTTGAGAAATGGCCCAACTCCACCCCAGATTCTGTCTGTTCCACACTCCTAGATCCACTGAGTTAAGTTCGAAGAGCTGACATTTTCAACACACAGGACTCAATTTACTGTGTGTCCCCCACTGATCTCACATTATGAAAAATTGTGTCTAGTGAGAAAACAGCATGTCTTAGGCAGTATTGACTTTGGCCTTATCTTTCTTTGCATGAAAAACATATATGACTGACATTCGGAACATCTGAAATAAACAAGCTTGACACACTGAGTGGATATGATTCCAGGAACACCTAGTAAGTTTGGTATTTTTGGCTAGCCACGGAATCTGTGCATGAGAAAATGTACACCTTCCATTTAATTATGAAATACTTGCAACAGCTAAAGAGCATTCATTGTGTTAGCTAGTATTAATTGGGATGCAAGCGAGAGAAACTCATTTCAAACTAGACTGAGCAAAAAAGAGAAACTGTAAGTCCATTTTGCTGGGAAGACCATCAAGGTGGCTTATGGAATCAAAGTCTGGGGAGCCAAAACCTTTGAGACTAAAAATAGCATCTCCTAAAATATCAGATCTTTCTCTCCCTCTCAATCTCTCCAACTTCTTATTTCTGTGAGTTGTTCTCTAATGGGTTTCTTCTAAAAAGCACATAAAATGGCCACCAGCGACTCTAGAGTCACATATATCAGGTTAAGGTCCAAATAGCATTACTTCTTCACCTACGTTTTGGGAAATTCTTGAAAAGAATTCTGATTGGCCAGGCTTCTGTCATACAGCATTTCCTTGGGACTGTGTCTTCATGGTCCCAACCTGGGACATTTTTTCATCCCAAGGGGTAGAGTTGCAGAGCCATGATTAACAGTCTCACCAGGATTATATGGAGAAGGGGAGGAGTTCTTAAGAGAACCATAAAATAAGGGACGGGAAGGCCAATGGGATAGAAATAAACTATAGTTACCACAGTTCACTACAGGGAGATCCCTATAAGAATCCATAAGCCTTTAAGAATCTAGGGGCCCAAATTTGTTAGCATCATGTAAACACAATGAAACATTAAGTCTCTTTTCTGTACAAGACCCAGCAGTAGGTACTGGAGAAGTAACTATGTACAAGATAGAAGCAGTCCCTGTCCTTGTCAAATGCAAGTAACGTAGGCAATTGTAACATAGTGGGTAAAGTGTGATGAAGCAGAAACACAGGTTACACTGGAAATGCATAGAAGGGACACCTAACTCAGCCTGGGGAATCAGAGTAGCTCCTTCGAAGAAGTGACATCCAAGCCGAGATGGGAAGAAGTGGGTGGAGGGAGTGTTAGGGGTAGAGAAACTGGCAAATGCAAAAGCTAGGGCACCAGAGTTATAAAATAAAGTGAATGGGATCAGTCAGGTCTCTCGTAAGTATATTACATCCATCTTGGAAGTCACTTGTGGGCCTCTCTGTCCCTTGGAGATAGAACCTCCAAATCCAAAAATCTGTTGGCGTGCAGGGTCCTGTCCATGATTTTTGTGAATTGTGATCTTATTCCTACATGGTTCCCTCTGTTTTCATGTATCTGTGTGTGTTGACTCCATTTGGCCACATGCCAATTGGTACACAGATATTTGTCCCTTGCTGTTTTCCAAAAAGGAGCACCTTTAATGTAGACTGGGGCACTGTAGAGAGGAATCCCAGCATGCTCTGCCCTGCCTCCTGACATCTTGCTGATCATTCTGCCCCGCCTTTGGGGAGTCTGAGCCCTAAACTTTCCTACAATATTCAAACCTCCAGGAAATGTAATCTAAGTCCCCTGCTCATAGTACCTCTCATGGGAACTAGGCTTGCCAGGCTCGTCCATCTTCCCTAGTTCAAGTGAAATTCTATTAAAAATTTCTCCATTTCATTACACTCATGACTGACTCATGCAAGACCCAGTTCTTGTGTCCTCCGAGAAAGGTATCTGTGCTGTCTCTGGGGTGCTGCACACGCTGTGCTGAAATCTCTCTCAGCATCCCGAAACAATCACCTGTTGTTGAAACATTTATTATGGAAAAATCTCAAAAACAAACAAAATTATATAATGAATTCCCATGTATCCATTGCCCAGTTTCAGCAATTATTACCATATGGCTAATCCTAACCAATCCCCAAACCACATTATATCCATAAATAGTTTTAGTCTATATCTGCAAAATAAAAGGACTTTTTAAAGACAAACATATTCTACTTGGTGGAGAGTGGTGCTGATAACACCAGGGTCAAGGGTTTGGATCTTTGCACCAGCCGGTTGCAAACAAAACAAAAACATATTTTATTATTTTACCTAAAAGTTAGCAATAATTCTCTCTTACCAAATATCCATTGTTCACATTTCCATCCATCACATAAATCATGAATGTTTTCTTGTTTACCATTTGTTCAAATCAACATTACACATTGTAATTAGTTAGTAAGTCTTTTATGTATCTTTTAACCTATGGGTTTCCTCACTACCTCTTCTTTTTACCTTGCAATTTGTTACTTGGAGAAAGGGAGATGTTGGTCCTTTTGCATATTTCACAGCCTAGACTCTGCTAATTGCATTCCTGTGGTGTTGTTGAATGTGTTCCTCTGTCATCTATATATGTGTTCCTCTGTCATCAATTTACTGCAAATTGGTAAATAGATCTAGAGGTTTAGCCAGATTCCTGTTTTACCTTTTTTTTTTTTTGTCAAGACTACTTCTTAGATCTTATGATGTTCTTCCATCAGAAGGCAAATAATGTCTGGTTATTTCTTTTTTCATGATGATAGCAGCCATTGGTGATCAATAATTTGTCTGCATTTCTTTAAACAGGGTCTACTCTGTGCCACTTCCAAAAGAATGAAATTGAAACCAGGTTCTGTGGGGAAGCCATTGCCACTTTATATTGTCCAGGTAGGAGACCACAGTAATGATTATGACAGTTATTGTTAACTGAGCTCTTAATAAGTGCCAGGCACTATTCATACCACCTGGCAATATTATCATATATTTCATTTGCTCATGACAACAATCCTAGCATGAGAGTACCATTGTTATCCACATTTAACAGATGAGAAAATTAAGGACTGGAAAGACTGGGGAGCTTTTCCAAGATAACTCAGCTAATAAGTGGCAATGTCCACTTTCAAAGCCAATGAGTCTTTCTCCACAGTCCACACTCTTAACCATAATGGAAAATAATACATTTGTTTAATGCCCTTATTTGGCCAAATAGCAATGCTATGTTTTTCTTAAGATTTATTCTGAAATGTTACCCAAAGACTGAAGAACAGAAATCACTGAGCTAGGGTCTGGTATTATAAAGATGAGTGAGACAAAGTCATTAACATTTGAAAGGCTGAAACTACCCTACAAAAGGCGAAATAAATGGACAATTTAAGGCAATTGTGAAGGTCCTAAATAAGTTGCTAAAGCAGTTCAGAAGAAAAGGAATTCCTTTCAGCAGGAGGATTATGGAAAATATTATGTGAGAAGATAGCACAAACATATTCTCACTGCAGGTGAACCACCCTGGGGGACTATCCCTCTGTTTTAACAGTGTTGCTTCTGCTCAAAAATATTTTAGGGTAATTTTCAGGGCCATGGCCACCAAGAAAATCAATCTCATTAACTTGAAGTTTATTTTTTACTCAAAAATGTATTCTCCAGTTGGAGATCTCAATAACCCACTTTCGATCCTGGATAGAACAACTAGACAGAACATTAACAGGAAATAGAAGACTTGAACAACAGTATAAGACAGCTCAATCTAACAGACATCTATAAAACACTCCACCCAATAGCAGCAGAAGAAAGGTTTTTCTGTGCACAAGCAACATTCTCTAGGATAGGTCATACATTAAGCCAGGAAATAACTCTCAACAAATTTAAAATTATTGAAATCATACAAAGATACTCTCCAATTATAATGGAATAAAGTTAGAAATCCATATCAGAAAGAAATTTGAGAAATTTACAAATATGGGGAAATTAAACAACACACTAATAAATAACCAATGGGTAGAGGAAGAAATCACAAGGGAAATGAGAAAATACCTTGAGACAATTTTTTTTCCTTGAGACAAATTAAAACAAAAACACATCATACCAAAATAAATAGAATGCAGCAAAAGCAGTGTTAACAGAGAAATTTATAGCTGCAAATGCCTACGTTAAAAAAATGAAAGATCTCAATTCAATAACCTAACCTTTCACTTTAAGAAACTAGAAAAAAAAAAAAAATCCCAAAGCAACTATAAAGAAAGAAATGATAAAGAGTACAGTGAAGGTAAATGAAATAGAGAATACAAAAATAAGAGAGAACCTCAACCAAAGTGTTTTTTTTTAAAGATGAGTAAGATTGACAAACCATTAAATACTGACCAAGAAAAAAAGAGAGAAGACTCAAATTACTAAAATTAAGAATAAAAGTGGGGAGGCTTATTACTTATAATACAGAAATAAAAAGGATTATAAGGAAATACCATGAACAAGTGTATGCCAACAAATTAGATAACCTAGAAAAAATGAACAAATTCTTAGAAACACAACTACCCAAAAAAAGCTCAAGAAGACATAGAAACTATGAATAGACCTATAAAAAGTAAGGAGATAAATTAATAATCAAAAAATTTCCCACAAAACAGACAAACCCTTAACTAATTAGAAAAAGAAAAGACTCGAATAACATCAGAAATGGAAGAGGAGACATTATAACCAATGTCACAGAAATACAAAGGATTATAAGAGACTACTATGAGCAATAATATGCCAACAATAGGAACGACTCTGAAGAAATGGATAAATTTCTAGAAACGTACAATCTACCAAGACTGAATCATGAAGAAATAGAAAGCCTGAACAGACCAATAACAAAAGAATCAACTTATTAGTCAAAAATCTTCCAACAAAAGTCCAGCACCAAATGGCTTCACAGGTGAATTCTACCAAACACTTACAGAAAAATTAATATCAATTCCTCTTAAACTCTTCCAAAAAAGAAAGAGGGACTATTCCCAAACTCTTTTTAGGAGATCAGCATTACCCTGATACTAACACCAAAGACAACACAAGGAAAGAACACTACAGGCCAATATCCCTGATGAACACAGATGTAAAAATCCTCAACAAAGTATCAGCAAACCAAGTTCAACAGCACATTAAAAGGATCATACGCCCTGACCAAGTGGGATTTATCCCAGGGATGCAAGAATGGTCCAACATACACAAATCAATCAATGTGATACATCATGTCAACAAATGAAGGATAAAAATCACATGATCATCTCAATAGATGCAGAAAAAGCATTTGACAAAATTCAACACCTTTTGATGATTAAAAACTCTAACAAATTATGTAGAGAAGGACTTTACCTCAAAACAACAAAGGCCTATATGAAAAACTCATAGCTAACATCAAACTCAATAGTGGAAAACTGGAAGTTCTTTCTCTAAGATCTGGAACAAGGCAGTGAGTGCACTCTTGCCACTTCTGTTCTACATAGTATTGATAGTCTTAGCCAGAGCAAGCAGGCAAGGAAAAGAAATGAGACATCCAAATCAGAAAGAAAGAAGTAAATTTATCTCTGCTTGCAGATGACATGACCTTGTAGATATGTAAAATATTCTAAAGATTCCACAAAAAAACTGTTGACCTAATAAACAAATTCAGCAAAGTTGCAGGATACAAAATCAACATAAAAAATCAGTTGTTTCTACACACCGACAATGAATTATCCAAAAAGAAATTTAAGAAAATAATCCCATTTACAATAGCATTAAAAAGAATAAAATACTTAGGAATAAACTTAACCAAGGAGGTGAAACACTCATACACCGAAAACTGTAAAACACCAATGAAAGAAACTAAATCAAGCACAAATAAATGGAAAGACACATCATGTTCATGGATTGGTAGAATTAAGATCATTAAATTGTCTGTGCTATCCAAAGCTATCTATAGATTCAGTGTAATCTCTATCAAAATCACAATGGCATTTTTCTACAGACATAGAAAAACAATTTAAAATTCATGTGGAGCCACAAAAGACCCCAAATAGCCAGAGCAATTTTGAGCAAGAGGAATAAAGCTGGAGACACCAAGCTTTCTGGTTTCAAAATATATTACAAAGCTGTAGTAATCAAAACAGTATGGTACTGACATACAAACAGACATATGTCCAATGGAACAAAAGAGAGATCCTAGAAATAAACCCATGCATATACAGCCAACTGATCTTCTACAAGGGTGCCAAGAATACACAATAAGAAAATAACACCCTTCAATAAATGGTGTTAGAAAAACTGGACATCCTCACGCAAAAGAATAAAATTGGACACTTATCCTACGCCATACACAAAAATCAACTGAAAATAGATTAAATTTAAACTTAAGACCTGAAACTGTAAAACAGCTAGATAAAAACATAAGGAAAAAGCATCCTGACATTGACCTTGGCGATGATTTTTTGGATATGACACAGGCAACAAAAGCAAAATAGAAAAGTGGGATTACATCAAACTACAAAGCTTCTGCACAGCAAACAACCAACAAAATGAAAAGGCAGCCCATAGAGTGAAAGAAAATATTTGCAAACCATGTATCCGAAAAAGGGTTAATATCCAAATCATATAAGGAACTTCCACAACTCAACAGCAAAAACAAAACAAAACAAAAAACCCGATTAAAAGATGGGCAAAGGAAATGAGTAGACATTTCTCCACAGAAGATGTACAGATGGGCAACAGGTATATGAAAAAGTGCTCAACATCACTAATCATCAGGGAAATGCAAATCAGAATGACAAGGTATCACTTCACGCGTGTTAGAATGGCTATTATCAGAAAAGAAAAAAAATATATATATAACAAATGTTGTCAAGGATGTGCAGAAAAGGGAAACCTTGTACACTGTTGGTGGAAATTAAATTGATGCAGCCACTGTGGAAAACAGTATGGAGGTGCCACAAAAAAAATTAAAAGCAGAATACTATATGATTTAGCAATCCCACTTCTGGGTATATATCCAAAGGAATTGAAATCAGAATCTCAAAGAAATATCTGCACTCCAATGTTCACTGCAAGATTATTCCCAATAGCTGAGACATGGAAGTGACCTAAATGTCTGTTGACAGATAAATGTAGGAAGAAAATGTGGTATATAAATGCGATGGAATATTATTCAGCCTTAAAAAAGAAGGAAATCTTGCCATGTGCAACAACACAGACAAACCTGGGGAACATTATGCCAAGGGAAATAAGCCAGAAATAGAGAGGAAAATAATACATGATACGGTTTATATGGTGAACCTAAAATAGTCAAACTCATTGAAGCAGAAAGTGGATTGGTGGTTCCCAGGACCTGGTGGGAGAGGAAATCAGGGAGGTATTAGTCAACAGGTATAAGTTTCAACTACATCAGGTGAATAACTCCCAGAGATCTACTGTACAGCATAGTGCTTACAGTTAACAATATGTATTTTATACTTAAAAATTTGCTAAGAGGGTAGATCTGATGTTAAAGTGTTTTTATCACCAAAATAATAATAATAATAATAATAATAATAATAATAATAATAAAGTAAGAGGGTGGAGGGAAACTTTTGAAGGTGATGGATAAGTTTATGGCATAGAATGTGCTAATGGCTTCACCGGTGTATACTTATCTTCAAACTTATTAAGTTGTATATGTTAAATATGTACACCTTTTTTTTATATCAATTATGCCTCAATAAAGTGAGCTTTATTTTTACCTTCAGGAGAGAGGGAGGAGAGGGCACAGGCAAAAGGGGAAGATGGAAAATTTTTTTCATTTGTCAAAACAAACTATAATAACTTTACTTTTTACCACTGCTCCCCCCACCTCAAAAAAAATCTCACAAAGAAAACCCCGGGCCCAGATGGCTTCATGGTGACTTCTACCCAACATTTACAGACTTAACATTAATCCTTCACAAACTCTCCCCCCAAAAAATATGAGACAGGACTTTTGATGTTGAGCCTCAAAATGGCTATGAGGCCAGAATTATCCTGACACCAAAACCAAAGACTTTGCAAGAAAAGAAAACAACAGATTAATATCCCTTATGAATATAGATGCAGAAACTCTCGATAAAAGACAAAGAAACCTAATTAGCAATATATAAATGGATTATATATAATGACCAAGTGGAATTATTCTAAAAATAAAAACTTGGTTCAAAATAAGAAAATCAATCAATGTAATATATACCACATTAGTAGAATAAAGGACAAAAATCACATGATCATCTCAATAGACAAAAAAAAAAAAAAAATCATTCACAAACTTCAACACCTGTTCATGGTAGAAAAATCCCTCAAAAACTAGGAATAAAAGGGAACTTCCTCAGCCTAATAAACGGCATCTGAAAAAATCCCACAGGCCAAGGGCCTAGGCCACGCCCCTGCCAACATCCAGGTGAACTAAGGAGCCCACCGAGATGCCCAGGGGTCCCGAGACGGGGCTGTATTCATCTGTTTTGTGTTGCTATAACAGAATACCTGAAACTGGGTAATTTTTAAGGAAAAGAGGTGTTTGGCTCACAATTCTGGGACAGCTGCATCTGGTGTGGGTCTCAGGCTGCTTCTACTCATGGCAACTGGCAGTACAAGCAGATCACACGGTGAGAGGAAGCAAGGGTAGTGGGGGGAGGTAGGTGCCAGGGTCTTTTTAAACAATGAGCTCCCCTGGAAACTAATAAAGCGAGAACTCACTCACTACCCTCACCCCCACAGGGAGAGCATTAATCCATTCATGAGGGATCTGTCCCCATGACAAACAGCTCCCAACACTGCCACATTGGGGATCAGATTTCCACATGAGTTGTGGAGGAACAGTAACAACAAAACTGTATCGGGGCTGAGGGCCAGCCACACCCCCACCTGCAACTAGATCTTAGCCACATGTGTTTTTAGGGGTGTGTGACCTATCTATCTGCTCATGTCCTTCACCAAATTTTTGCTTAGACTTTTCTAATTCATTTTTAATAGTTCTTTTTTCAACATAAATAAATGAACAAAACAAAACAGAACACCCACAGCTAGCATCATACTCAATAGGGAAAGACTGGAAGTTTCCCCCCTAAGATGAGGACTTACAAGGTTGCTCACTCTTGCCACTTCTATTCAATGTAGAGGTTATATCCAGGCTGTTAGTTAAGAAAAAGAAATAGTATCCAAATTGGAAAGGAAGAAGTAAAACTCTTTCTATTCACAGATGATATATGATCTTATATATAGAAAATCCTAAGAAATACACACACACTCTATTAGAGCTAATAAGTGAGTTCATCAAAGTGGTATGACATAAGATTAATATATAAAAATGAATTGTATTTCTATATATTATCAATGAACAATCCAAAAAATAAAATTAAGAAAACAATTCCATTTAATGTACAATCAATTTCTCAAAATTTTGTTTTAAAACATGCTTTTCAGATAATTCTAATTTACTAGATTTTGTACTTAAAGACTCTTCCTTTCCAAAAAATAAAAGTTTGCCTTTAAAGTACAAAGATTTACTTCCACTGAAGACCTTCTGGTCCTAAGGGCTGGCAGTTCCTATAGAAAATTTCCAAAGTATTTGACAAGGATAGTAAATTCAAAATGGGTATGAATATTGCTCTCCACGGTAGTAACTTGAAAGGTTATAGCCTTCAAAGTTGATCTCAGTGTATTTCTTAACTTCTGTCACATTACTTCATGGTCATGCCTTGTATTTTAGGTCAATAATGAAGCCACTCAGCTAAAATAACTCAATATTTTCAAGCTGTACTTTACTCCTAATCTGCCCTCTAATCCTTAATAGGAAAAAAATATCACCACCTCCCAGACTGTTACAAAACTGCTAGATCTCTGTTTTTAAACTTTTATGTTATTTATATTTCTTTTCTTATACATTAGATGGACAATCAAGTGTTCTGGTTTGAAAGGACTTCCCTAGAAGCTTGTTTTCTTAAAACTTTGTAATAACCAGTCACTGGAGCCCTGACCCATATCATCTGATTTCATCCTCACAACAAAGCTGTATAGTAGGCACACTTTTAAAACTCTGATTTTCTAGATAAGGAAATTGAGGTTCATAGAAGTAAACAATCCAAGGTTATCAGGATCAGAGAGTGGCAAATAGAGATTCAAACCCAGATCTTTCCAACTCTGGCACCTTCACACTGACCACCAAACACACTTCCTCTTAGATTGCCCAGTATCTGCATACACCAACCAAGCAGTTTTCTTGCATCTTGAACGGGGGTAGTAAGCCTTAAGTTTAGACTTGTGGTGTTTTAGGATAAGCACAAATGTTTTATAAGGAAATTTTCTTTAATGGTTATCTAATTTCAGATTGTGGATGAAAATGCAAATATCCTGCCTCTAGGGGAGGAAGGAAATATTGCAGTCCATATAAAACGAAACCAACCTGCCTCTCTGTACTGTCCACACATGGTAAGAAATTTTTTCTTTTTTCCTAAATACTTTCATTGTTACTACTAATCATAGTGTCATAATTATAGAGTATTTTATGATTTGCCAAATACTTTTGTCCCAACCTTTATTTTTGCAAATTTCAAATCTACAAGAATGTTGAAGTAATAGCACCATGAACACCTACTTATGTACTTCTCACCTATATTCAGCAATGAGCATCTTGCCTCGTTTATCTTACATTTGTACATTTTTAATGAGCTGTTTACGAGTAAGTGCAGACATCACAACACTTTGTCCTTAAATATTTCAGTGCGACTCTCCTAAGTAGAAGGATATCGTCTTCCTTATCATCAACATCACCACAGCTAAGAAAATTAAAGATAATTTTTAATATTAACTAATATCAGTCGATATTTAGATTTTTCCAGTTGTACTCAAATGTGTTTTACAGTTTTGGAAAATCCAGATTTCAATCAAGGTTTGTGGTTTCTTTAGTTCACACGTTTTTAGTTATTTCCATCAAAAACAGCCCCGTCACCGTTTTTTTGTTGTTGTTGTTTTCCATGACAAACATTTTTGAAGAATGAAAGCCTGTTGTGCTGTAAAATGCCCCACTTTCTAGATTTATCCATTGTTTCTTCATAATGGGATTCGGGATAAACATTTTTGGCAAGAATACTATGTAGGTGATGTGTATTTCCTGTCTCCTTACATTGGGGAACATTGTGTTCTCTCAATTTGGATACTGGTCCTTTGGTTAAGGAGGTGACTGCCATTTCTCTCCATTGTAAAGGTACATTTTCCCCTTTGTTATTAGGTAATCTGTGAAGTAACAATTTGAGACTTTGTGAATATCCTATTCTCCAATGCACTTTCACCCAACGATTTCAGCATACGCTGATGATTCTTTCCTGTATCAATTATTCAAATGAGGAGTTGCAGAAGGGTGATTTTCAAATTGCTGTTTTTTTTATACATTAATTAGGTGGCATTATTCTATTAAGAAGAGCTGTTCTTTTTTCTAAAAGGGTAATTTAAATTATTTTAAAAATATATGTTATTTATTCAGCCTTTTGAGATAGTAAAGCTAATTTATGTTCAATATAGAAAACTTTGAAAAATATAGAAAAAGACCAAAGAAGAAAATTCTTTTCACTCATAATGCCACCATCATTACTCACTATTAACATTTGGGTATATAGCCTTTATAATTTTTCTATGCATATGGGGGTACTTCAAAACACTTGTGGAAATATGGAATTAAAAGATAATATGAATCTTTCCATTAATGTTTTGAAGATCCCCCATATATATCCTTTTACAAAACTGGAATTAAATTCTGTCTGCTGTTGTGAAGCCTGTGTTTTTATCATGATTTTCAGAGGCCAGTAATCTTATTACATGAGAACATTTTTAATAATTTCACAGTATCCTATCAAATGGAAATATCGTGATCTATTCAACATACCTGCTATTGTTAGAAGTTATGGTTATTTCCAATGTTTTATATATACTGCTTCAATAAGCATCATTACCAGTTCTTTCAATGCCTCTGATTATGTCCTATGAAAAAGTATCTAAAAGCAGAGTTCCTGAGTTAAATCCTAGGTAAAACTTTTTAAATATTTTAATATTACAAATTTCTGTAAGGGAATAATATAATGCTTAATATTTCCAAACTTTTATTATTATTATTATTAGTTTAGAAATTAGTTTAATTCACAGAAATGAAGGAGTTGAAAGTAAATCTCTCCTCTTTGGGTTATATTCTGATTTTATTTTATTTTTATTTTTTTATCATTATACAATGTAAACATTTGTTGTGGCCTTTATCAATTTCTCCCTAATCGCCCCTCCCCCACTCCCTTTTCCACCTCTGTTGTCCTCAGTTCCACTCTCTCCTTTTAAGAGTTCAAGGAATTATTGTAATTGTTCTTTCTTTTTCTTTCTTCCTTTCCCTTCCTTCCTTCCTTCCTTCCTCTCTCCGTCCTTTCCTTTCTTTTCCTTTCCCTTCCTTCCCTCCCCGCCCCTCCCTCACTTGTGAGTCAGGACATGTATTTCTCTTTCTGTGCCTGGCTTATTTCACTTGACATAATTTTCTCTAAGTTCATCCATGCTGCTGTGAATGGCAGAATTTCATTCCTTTTTATGGCAGAGTAGTATTCCACTGTGTCTATATTCTACATTTTCTTTATACAGTCGTCCATTGATGGACATTTAAGTTGGTTCCAACTCTTAGCTGTTGTAAATACACCTGTGATAAACATGGGAGTGTAGATATCCCTGCGATATGATTTCCATTCCTTTGGGTATATACCCAGCAGCAGGACTGCTGCATCATATGGCAGTTCTATCTGTAGTTGTTTGAGGAACCTCCTTTTCCATAATAGCTGTACTAATTTACCCACCAACATTGTAGGAGGGTTACTGTTTCTCCACATCCTTGCCAGCATTTGTTATTGTCTTTTTGATACTGGCCAGTCTAACTGGACTGAGATGGTATCTCAGTGTAGTTTTGATTTGCATTTCCCTGATTCTTACTGATTTTGAGCATTTTTTCATGTGTCTGTTGGCCATTTGTGTATCTTCCTTTGAGAAATGCCTATTCAGCTCCTTTGCCCATTTTTCAATTGGGTTACTTGTTTTTCTACTGGTAAGTTGTTTGAGGTCCTCGTATATTCTAGATATTAATCCTTTGTCAGATGCATAGTTTGCAAATATTTTCTTGCATTCTGTAGGTTGTCTTTCTGCTCTGTTAATTGTTTCTTTTGCTGCACAGAAGCTTTTTAGTTTGATATAATCCCATTTGTTTAGTTTTCCTTTTGTTACCTGTGCTTTTGAAGTCTTGTTCATAAAGTATTTGCCCAGTCCTACTTTCTGAAGTGTTTTCCTTATGTTTTCTATTAGTAGTTTTATAGTTTCAGGTCTTATATATAAGACTTTAATGCATTTTGATTTGACTTTTAGTGAGAGGTACAGGTCCAGATTCATTCTCCTACATATGGTTGCCCAGTTTTCCCAGCACCACTTATTAAAGAAGCCATCCCTTCCCCAGTGTATATTCTTGTTGCCTTTGTCAAAGATCAGTTGGCTATAAGTATGCAAGTAGTTGATTTCTAGGTTGTCTATTCTGTTCCATTGGTCTGAGTGTCTTTTTTAATGCCAGTACCGTGCTGTTTTGGTTAATATAGCTTGTAATATAATTTGAAGTCAGACAATTTAATGCCTCCAGCTTTATTTTTTTGCTGAGGATTGCTTTGACTATTTCAGGTCTTTTGTTGTTCCATATGAATGTTAGGATTATTTTTTCTATTTCTGTGAAGAATGTCATTGGTATTTTGATGGAGATTGCATTGATCTGTAGATCTGTACATCTGATAATGTAGATGGACATTTTCACAATGTTGGTTCTTCCAATCCAAGAGCATGGAATGTCTTTCCATCTTTCTGTGTCCTCTTTAATTTCTTTCAGCAGTGATTTGTAGTTCTCATTGTAGAGATCTTTCACCTCCTTAGTTAAATTGATCCTTAGGTATTTTATTTATTATTTATTGGTGACTATTGTAAATGGGCTTCCTTTTTTGGTTTCTTTTTCTGCTGGTTCATTGTTGGAGTATACAGAAAGCTACTGATTTTTGCATGTTGATTTTGTATCCTGCAACTTTACTGAAATCATTTATCAGTTCTAAGAGTTTTTTGGTAGTCTTTAGATTTTTCTATATAGAGGATCATGTCATCTGCAAACAGGGATAATTTGACTTCATCTTTTCCAGTCTGGATGCCCTTTATTTCTTTCTCTTCCATGAATGCTCTGGCTAGTACTTCCAATACTATGGTAGATAAGGGTGGTGAGAGTGGGCATTCTCATCTTGTTCCTATTCTTAAGGAAAAAGTGTTTAGCTTTTCCCCATTCGGGATGATGTTGGTGGTGGGTTCGTCATATATGGATTTTATTTTGTTGAGGTACTTTCCTTCTATATTTAATTTGCTGAGAGTTTTTATCATGAAGAGATGTTGAATTTTGTCAAATGCTTTTTCTGTGTCTATTGAGATAATCATACAGTTTTGTCCTTGATTTTGTTGATGTGATGTATCATGTTTATTGACTTGGCTATGTTGAATCATCCTTGCATCCCTGGGATGGATCCTACTTGATCATGGTGTGTAAGTTTTTTGATGTATTGCTGTATTCTGTTTGCTAATATTTTGTTGGAGATTTTTGCATCTATGTTCACTAGAGATATTGGTCTGCAGTTTTCCTTTTTTGTTGTTGTATCTTTGTCTGGTTTGGGTATCAGGGTGATGCTGGCCTCTTAGAATGAGTTTGGGAGAATGGCCTCTGTTTCAATTTCTTGGAATACTTTGAAGAGAACTGGTATTAATTCCTCTTTAAAGACCTCTTAGAATTCAGGAGTAAAGCCCCTTTGTCCTGGGCTCTTCTTTGTTGGGAGACTGTGGATTGCAACTTCAATCTCATGCTTGTTATTGGTCTGTTCAGGTTTTCTTTTTCTTCTTGGTTCAGTCTTGGCAGTTTGTATGTCTCCAGAAATTTATCCATTTCTTCCAGGTTTTCATATTTTTTGGCATACAGTTGTTTATAATAATCTCTAATGATTCTTTGTACTTCTGTGTTATCAGTTTTGATGTCTCCTTTTTCATTTTTGATTTTTGTTCTTTGGGTCGTCTCTCTTCTTTTTCGTAGTTAGCCTAGCTAAGGGCTTGTCTATTTTGTTAATCTTCTCAAAAAAACAACTTTTTATTTCATGGATCTTTTGCATCATTTTTTGGTTTTCTCTATCATTTAGTTTTGCTCTGATCTTAATTATTTCTTTCCATCTACTAGCTTTGGGATTAGATTGTTCTTATTTTTCTAGTTCTTTGAGGTATAACATTAGCTTGTTTATTTGAAATCTATTACTTTGATGTGTTCATTGCAATAAACTTCCTTCTTAGTACTGCTTTTGCAGTATTCCACAGATTTTAGTATGATGTGTCTATTTTCATTAGTTTCAAGATATTTTCTGATTTCCTATTTAATTTCTTCTTAGTCCCATAGGTTGTTCAGAAACATGCTGTTTAATTTCCATGTATTTGTATTGTTTTCAGAGATTTTTTTGTTGTTGATTTCTAGTTTTAATCCATTGTGGTCTGAAAAGATACTTGAAGTGACTTCAATTTTTAAAAATTTGTTGAGACTTGATTTGTGACCTAACATGTGGTCTATCCTGGAGAATGTTCCATGTGCTGATGAGAAAAATGTGTATTCTGTAGTTGTTGCATAAAATGTTCTGTTGCTATCTGCCAGGTCAAATTGTTCTAAGGTATAGTTTAAATCCTGTGTTTCTCTGTTGATTTGTTGCCTAGATGATCTGTCCAATGCTGAGAGAGGGGTGTTTTGGTCCCCAACTATTATCATATTGGAGTCTATCTCTTTCTTTACATGTAATGATAGTGTTTGCTTTATATATCTGGGTACTCCACTGTTGGGTGCATACATATTTATGATTGTTATGTCTTCTTGCTGGATAGAACTCTTTATGATTAAATAACGGCCTTCTTTGTCTCTTTTAATAGTTTTTGTTTTAAAGTCTATTTTAACTAATATAAGAATAGCTATTCCTGCTCATTTTTGGCTCCCATTTGTGTGGTATATCTTTTCCCATCCCTTCACTATTAATCTGTGTGTGCCTTTCCAGGCAAGGTGAGTCTCCTGAAGACAGCATATAGTGGGTCTCTTTAATCCAATCAGTCTGTGTCATTTGAGTGGGGAAATTAAACCATTTACATTTAGGGTTGTTATAGAAAGGTATTGTCTTACTATTGGTATTTATTGATTTTCATTTGGATGTTTTAAATATCTTGTTTGTTTCTTCCCCTTTTATCATTTTAGCATTTGTTGATTTTTTGAGGTGGTAAGATACAGTTTCTTTCTCTTACTCATTTGCATTTTTTTCTACCAGTCGGTTTTCTTCTTTCTCATGTATTCATGGTAGTGATTATTGGTTTTCAAATTCCATATGCAAGACTCCCTTGAGGATTTCTCATAGGGGTGGTCATGTGGTGGTGAACTCCAGTTTTTGTTTGTCTGGGCAATACATGATTTCTCCCTCATTTACGAAGGTTATCCTTGCTGGGTATAGTATTCTTGACTGGCAGTTTCTTTCTTTTAGTATTTTGAACATATCATCCCTTTCTCACTGGCTTGTACTGTTTCTGTTAAGAGGTCTGCTGTTAGTCTGATGTGGACTCCCTTATAGGTGATTTGACACTTTTTTCTTGCTGTTTTTTAAGGCTCTGTCTTTGTCTTTGACCTTTGCTAGTTTGACTATAATGTCAGAGGAGCTTTTTGGATTGAATCTGTTTGGGGATCTTTGAGCCTCTTGGATGTGAAGTTCTGTCCCTCTCCCTATACCAGGAAAGTTTTCTGCTATTATTTCATTGAATAGGTTTTCAATGCCTTTTCCTTTCTCCTCCCCTTCTGGAACACCCATGATTCAGAGGTATATGCACATCAGGTTATCTGCTAGTCTCTTATATTTTCTTCTTCTTCTTTTTTTTTTTAAGGATAACTGGTAAGGGGATCTTAACCCTTGACTTGATGTTGTCAGCACCACGCTCACCCAGTGAGCTAATCAGCCATCCCTATATGGGATCCGAACCCATGGCCTTGGTGTTATCAGTACCACACTCTCCCGAGCGAGCCACGGGCTGGCCCCTGATTTTCTTCATTTTTGAAAATTCTTTTTTCTTTCTTTTGTTTTTGTTCTGTGTGGGTTATTCTGAAAAGACCATCTTCAAGATCAGAAATTCTTTGTTCTGCTTGCTCTTACCTGCTGCTTAAGCTCTCTGTTGTGTTTTTTATTGTGCTGAAAGAATCCTTCAGTTCCAGGAGTTCTGCTACATTCTTTTTTAAGGTATTAATCTCTTTCTAAATTTCCTCCTTCATATTCTGGATACTTTTTCTCATTTTGTTGTGTTGTCTGAGTCTTCTTGTATTTCACTGAATTTCCTTACGATTGTTGCTTGGAATTCCTTTTCAGTCTATTCAAGGGTTTCCTGCTCTATGGGGTCTGGTACTTGAGAATTATTGTATTCCTTTGGTGGTGTCACATTTTCTTGGTTTTTCATATTTCTAGTAACTCTATATTGATGTCTGGTCATCTGGTAGAGCAGTTGCTTCTTCTGTTACTCTATACTGGGCTTTGAGGAAAGAAACTTCCTCTTCTTTTTCCAGCTTCCTCTGGTGACTCTCCTTGTGTCAATGCAGTCAAGTGTCTGGTGGGCTGCCTGCATGGGGGCTGTGGCTACTACTGTGGCAGTGAGCCAATTTTGTGGCAGCTGTGGCTGTAGCAGAGGCTGTGGTGGGACACCTACGTGGAAGTGGTGTTTTTGGTGTGCTCCCAGCATGCTTGCTCCTTGTCTTGACTGTTCCCAGGTCATGGGGGCTGCCCTCGGCTCCTGCCTAGGGCCCCAGGCCTTAATATTTTCAAACGTTAACAAGACAACTTACACTGAGACTCTAAAGTCTCCTTTTCACCCATAAGACAGAAATCCAAAGAGTAGACCCAGATATCTCACGTACCTCCTGATATTATTGGGCTATTTGAGAATGAGTGCCTTACATAGTGTTATACTGAAGTTCATTAGAAGTTTAATAAACAGATTGTCCATCAGATCTAAAAATTTGGACAAATTGATCATGTGGTTTCTATGGCAGTCAGAGTCAAATGCTGTTAGAATTTGTGGACACTCCACAGAATATCCAAGCAAAATGGTGCTGCCTCATGTACAGGGGCATTTGTACTAACGTTTCATTGTGTTTCTGGGGTAAGAACCTTAATCCAAAACCATCTTCTTCTGATGGAATGTTAGTTATGGGCAATGTGGAAATTAAAGGCACCATTCAAAGACAAGGAGTAATAATCGTGTTTGATGGATGGAGCCTAAGAAAATAGTAGCCAATATCCCTTACATGTACTGTACCTGGCTCTATGCTCAAGCCTCAGAACAAACCTCTAAATAAAATACCATCATTATCCCTGTTTCCAGCTTGGAGGTGGGGGGATAGCTGAGGCCAAGAGAGGTGACCCAGCAAAGATCTCCCTGTGGGTTGATTGTTTTCTGTATGGGAAGCCCCAGGAGAGTGGGGATCCTGTGTCATTTTTCTTCTGCCTCTCTTTAGGTTAGCCACAATGTTCAATTTATACCAGTAAATGATTGTGGAAGTAGTCTAAATGTAGGTTTTTGGATTTGTTATTCTATCAGGTGGGCTGGAAGGAATATGCTTCAGCAAGAGGCCACATGCTTTACCTCACAGGGGACAGAGGAATCATGGATGAAGATGGCTACTTCTGGTTGTCTGGTAGAACTGATGGTGTCATCAGTACATCAGGGTCAGAGGTTATAAACGCTGTGGTTACTACTACTAGGCCTGGGGGCTGTGGGAGTCTATAGAAGACTTTGGACTGCTTGAGGTACATAAGAATTACAGACAATTTAGAAAATGCAAACAAGCAAAACTAAAAATAATTCACAATCTCATATTTTGAAGTACATTCTTCCAGTCTTCTTTCTTCTTATATATAAACATTATTTTAGAAGTGAGCTCAGGGAAAAGTGCTCTAGCATAACTTGCCTTTTTTCACTCAATGATATAATAGAAATATTTTTCTGTGCAATAAAATATACTCATATAACTTTATTTTTAAATTTGTAGTTGAGTTTATCATGTGCAGTAAGTGCACAAATCTTACACAAACAGCTCAATGAATGTTTACACATGTATACACGACTGTAACCACCACCTAGATCAAGATACAGGATATTTTCAGCACTCTGGGCTCCCTCATGTTCTCGTAGCCTCCATGAAAGGTGTTTTGCTTTCATAAACTGTGAACTGAATTTCTTTGCCTAAAGGCAGTTTCAGGGACTAAGAAAAGTAGAATACATTCCAAGGAGCAATTAACTTTAAGGAGCAGATAGATTAGATTCTATGGACCATCCTGATTCAGAGCTTGCTGACCTCAAAAATTGCAGAAATACTGCAAAATAGAAATCAAGATCTAGACTCTAGGTAGACTCATTCCTATTAGATGCCATTGCTTCCAGGACCTGGGTTGCACTGCTTTTCCACCATGACCCTTGACCCAGTATAAGAATACCAGCTCAATTTTGCTCAGAGCTTCAATATTTCTGGATAAAGTGCTTGCTTTCACCTCTAACTGGTCTCACTTTTTACTTTGAGCCCCCCTACATAGAAGCAATCATTATACTGACTTCTAAACCATAGATTAATTTTGTCTGTTACTGAACTTCATATAAATGGAATCATAAAATATGTACTCTTTTGTGTCTGTCTTTTTTCTCACAAAATGCCTGTGAGATTCACCTATATTGTTGTATGTATCAGAAGCTCACTGTTTCTCATTGCTGTAGAACCCAGCAAGTACTCCCTCCTCAATTAAACCCCTCAAAAATTTAGACAAAAGCAAGCTGTGGCCTTGGTCCCCCAAACGTGAAGTGATGTAAACCTTACCAAAATGAAAGCTTCTGGCTCAAGCAGTTTTACTGGTAAATCCCATTGAACATTTAGGGAAGAAACAGCACCAAACTTACAAACACTCTTTCAGAAAACAGGTGAGGAAGAAATGCTTCCCAACTGTTTTATTAGGCGGGCATGATTCTATTATCAATACTGAAGAAGTCGTTACACACACAAAAATTGCAGACTAATATCTCTTATGAGCACAGACATAAAAATCCATAATAAAATGTTAGCAAGTCAAATACATCAATATGAAAAAGGGTGATGAATAATGAACTGTGAGTTTTATCCCAGGAATGAAAGGTTGATTTAACATTTGAAAACAGTGTAATTTACCCCATTAACAGAGAAAAGGAGAAAAGCCATATGTCATTTTAACTGGTGCAGAAAAAGATTCTGATAAAATTCAACACTCACTTATGTTACAATGGCTAAGCAAACCAGAATTAGAAGGTTTGATCTGACAGAGAATACCTGTAAAATCTTAAATCATAACATCATACTTAATAGATAAAGTTTGGATGATGCTTTCCCCATAAGGTCAAGAACAAGAATAGAGGTCCTAGCTATTGCAATAAAAGTCAAGAAAAAGAAATGAGGCATTAAGAGCAGAAAAGAAGAAATAAAACTGGATCTATTTGCAGAAGACATAATTGTTTGTATATGAAATTAAAAGGGATTAACAAAATGAGTACTAGAACCAGTAAGTGAGTTTAGCAAGGTTGCACAATGCAAGATTAATACACAAAAATCAGTGGTATTTTTATACACTAGCATCAAATAATTATAAAATGAAATTAAAAAGCAGTTCTACTTAAAGTGACATCAAAAACACAAAGTATTTAGAAATAAATATAACAAAAGCAAAACTATAAAACATTGCTGAGGCAGATTAAAGAAAGTCTGTATAAATGGATACATATTCCATGTTCATGGATTGGAACATAATTCATGTTCATGGATGTTTAATGTTGTTAACATGTCAATTCTGCCTAAATTGAGCTATATGTTAAATACAGCTTCAATCATAATCCTACCATCTTTTTAATAAAAATTTTAAAAGCTAATTCTAAAACATATGAAAAATGCAAAGAACCTAGATCCAAAACTATCTTTAGAAAGACAAAGTTTGAGGAGTTATACTACCTGACTTACAGACCTATAATAAAGCTACAGTAATCAAGACAATGTGGTACTGGTATAAGAACTGACAAACTGATCAATTGAACAGAATAAAGAATCCAGAAATAGACCCGCACTCATATGGTCATTTAATATTTTTTAAATGCATCACAGATATCTAATGGAAAAAGAAAAGTTTTTTGACAAATAAGGCTGAAATAACTGGAAAATCATTAACTGAGAATGAATCATATACCTAAATGCAAAAGCAGAAATACAGAAAAATATCTTTATGTCCTGTGGGCAGGCAAAAGTTTCTTAGACAGAACACAGAAAGCAGTAACTATAAAATAAAAATGATAAATTAGACTTTATCAAAATTAGAAAACATCTGCTCATTATATCATTAAGAAAATAAATAGACAAGCCACACACTGGGATAAAATACATGAAAAACATTTATCTGGCAAAATACTGGTGTCCAGGATATATGAAGAATTTCTACAACTCAATAATAAAAAGACAAAAACAAATTTTTTTAAATGAGCAAAATATTTGAACAGATAGGTTACCACAGAAGACATATGAATGGCCAATAAGCATGTGAAAAACCGTCCAGCCTGACTAGTCATCAATAAAATGCAAATTAAAACCACAACGAGATACCCCCACACACCCACCAGAATGGCCAAAATTTAAGACTGCTAACACCAAGTACTGGCAAAACTGTAGAACAACCAAAACGCATGCATTTTTCGTGGGGGTATAAAATGATACAACCACTTTGGAAAAAGGTCTGACAGTTTCTTATGAAATCAAACATATACAAACCCTATGATTCCACTCATGGGGACACACTGTCCTCAAAAGGCTCAAAAAGACAAAAATATGTCACTTGAGTCATAATAGGCAGAACCTGGAAATAGCCCAGCCAATATGAATAAAACTTAGCAATAAAAATACAAACTATAAAAATATGGAGGAATGGAAGGAAAAAGTACATACCGTATGGTATTATGTGTATGAAGTTCTAGAATAGACAAAACTAATTTATAGTAGAAAAATTAGAATAATTGGTCTCTGAGTGGGGTGGTGGAAGTAGGGATTTATTGGAAACTTTGTGGGGTGATGGTAAAGGTCTGCAGCTTGATCATCTTGATAGGGGTTTGGGTTGCATAGGTGCATGCATCTGTCAGAAATGATAGATTTGTTTTGTTCATCTCATTATGAGTAACTTCTATCTCATAGATTTGTTTTGTTCATCTCATTATGAGTAACTTCTATCTCAAAAGAAAAAAAAAACACAAATAAATAAAGTAAAACCACAAATAAATATTGAACTCTAGTTAATGATATGCATAATGAAGTAGTTAGGGGGAAGTGTACTGGTGACTGCAATTTAATCTGAAAGACATTTAAAAAATAAAATGGGCAGCTAGATGACTAACAGAGAGAAATAAATAGCTAGATAGTTAACTGGTAAAGCAAATACAGCAAATGTTAATTGTAGAATTTAGGTGGTAGGTATATAGGTATTCTTTCACCCTTTCTGTTTGTTTGAAATTTTTCTTAATAAAACGTTGGAAAAAAATCTTTGTGATTTCTCTAATGTGTTCTTAGAATAAATGAATAGAAGCAGAATTTTCTGGGTCAAAGGCTATAAAAGTTTTAAAGTACATTATCAAATTTCCCTCCAGAAAAGATGACTCATTTACACCCCCACCAACAGTGTAGTACTGTCAGTTTCTCTGAACATTTGTCAAGGCTGGATATTAACATCTTTAAAAGTCTTTGCCAATGTGACAAATGGAAACGTTTTATTGTTAGTCTTATTTGTTCTTTGATTACTAATAAGACTGAAAATTTTCTTATGTTTATTGGTCCTTTTCCCATTTTAAAATCTGAGTGTTTGTCTTTTTTTTAGTTGATTTTTAAAAGCTTGCTCCAAAGTGAAGATATTATTCCTTTGGCTACCAAACATGCCACAAACAGAGCTGCTTTTTAAAATCTCAAACAAAGGATTTCATATGACAGGTCTTTGTGCAAGACGCAATAGCATGGGGTGATGTGCACATTATGAAATAAGAAGTCCTCAATATGCAGTTCTTACACCCACATGCTGTGGCCTGAAACACCTGCTCACTATTACAGAACTTGAGTTAAGTAAGGTATTACCTCAAAAGATCAAAACTGTGGAAGGAATGTCCCACTCATTCAGTTAAAAGAAAATCCATTCCTCTGTATTAAGAAATCACTTACTAAATTTTCAGTAGTGCCCTGAGGCACCAAGAGACAGGATAAGTTGGTTTTAATGAAAAATGAGATAGATCATAAAGAACCAGAGTAAAAAGACTGTAAAGCTCCACAGGAGAGAAGGAGATACTAAGCAGCCAGATAAAGGGAGGCAATGAAGAAAAGCCCTCAGGAGGGTGAGTCAGATCAACTGCAGAGCTTTCCTTCTGGCTAACAGGGGTATGCGAGTTTGGAGCTGAGCTGAATTACTTGGAACAACAAAGAAGAGGCTGAGCACTGTCACCTATATCTTTTGTCTTCACCTTTCCCCTAGACGTCAAGCAGCCTTTCCTCCGAATAAACGTTGAGCAAGTGTATAAAGAGTGTTGGCTGAGGGCTATCTGTCTCAATCTCACCCTGGCTGCAGGAGGTAGACAGACTGCATTTCTCATGGAACTTACTTTAATCCTCAAGCTTCCTCCCTCCCCTCTTCCTTACCAAAGAAAGAAAAAATGAAAAGAAGGGTGAAAGTCAGAGGATGTGTTATGGCCAACGTCCGACGGGTAAAAGAAATTTGCCCACAAGAACTGGGTGATAGGAAAAGGAAAAGAGCTTATTTCTGGCAGCCAGGGCTACGCAGGCCAATCGAGAAGCACAGCCCTGAGCTGAAACCTCTCGCAGCTTTTATTTTTAGCTAGGCGGGAATTTTTCACGCCTGACACAATCTAGCCAATGCAAGCAAGCCACCGGTACATAAGCTAATTTTGCGGTTAGCCCTGTAGCCCCTCCCCACCCTGCAGGGACTTTCCAGCCTAAAATGGCGTTGGTTATGCTACTTTGTTTATTCCCCCATTTATTTTAGCAAGCGATTTGTACAGAAGCAGAATGCATATGTTAAGGTCAGTAGGGGTTGGGGCGTCCCTTAACAGATGTATTTGGTTAAAAAAAAAAAATTCCTTCCTCTGCCTATAAAGTAAGGATAATAGAGGTCCACCATCTCTTACCCACAATTCCGAAATCTGAAAAGTTCTGAAAAACAAAAGTGTTTTTCATATGTCATTTGGCTGCAAAATCTGAGATGACAGGAGGTGAAACTATCTACAGTCTTTCTTTATCCTAATTAGTGAGAATATTCATATATTTCACTGTAGAAATACACTGACCCCAACCCTGCTAGGAGAGCAGAATGTACCATATGACCCTTCTAAAAACTGAAAATTTCTGAATTCTAAAACATTTTAGTCATATTGGTTTTAGATAAGGAATAACGTTCAAAGATTTGTCTTAAGGTGTAAATGAGAGAATGTTCACAAAGCGCCTGGATCAATGCCTATGTGAAAAAGGAGCCCTTCTTCAGAAGTTAGCTCCAGGCAAGTGAACCAGGGCCAGATATGAGAAATGAAAGACTAGGTGAAAAATATTTGCAATTTATATTACAGACAGAGTGCTAATATCCCTGATATATAAAGAGTTCTTAAAGAAGAAAAAGGCCAAACTTGGTAGAAATAGGCAAAATGCATGAATGGACAGTTCATGGGAAAAGATAAAGGAATGCTCTTTAAACATTAAAAAAATACTGTAATGTTAGATTTGATTTGGAAATATCAGTACAAACTTAATTTTTTTTAAAAAAATTATATTTCATGGTTCTGTATACTAAAAGGTCCTGGAAGCAATGGCATCCAATAGTAATGAGTCTATTTAGAGCCTAGATTGTGATTTCTAAAAACCATTCCCTATTCAAGGTGCTGCTTAGAGAAATTAATGTTTCCAAGTATAGAGCACAGAAAATACCAGGTGAGCCTAGGACCTCTTGTTGCATCAGAGAGTGAAGAAGTGATCAAAGAGTGATAGGGAAATGTAAAAAGGACACAGAAGTCAACTCGAAAGAGCTCCCATTGGCCAACTTTGAGACAATTTATGTATCAGAAAGAAAAATCACAGCAATCGATTAAAAAAAACATTGATTTTTAAAAATTCTATGAATCTATAGTGATACTCATGGTGGGTTGGGTGAGAGTGGATAAAGGAAAGGTCTTTTTAGAGAAAAATTCCAGTTAGTAAATATAGAAGGAACAATAGAATTTGGAAATCAGCATTTTTCAACCTCCAATGCAGCGCATGCTTCAGACAAGGATCATCATTGGATGCTACATCCTCTAGGTGAGATTCACAACTACACATGCAGTATGTGAGATATTCAATAAGGCAACTGGCCCTGATTCTTCTCAAAGGTAAAGTCATCAAGAAAAA
This sequence comes from Cynocephalus volans, assembly GCF_027409185.1. Classification (NCBI taxonomy): domain Eukaryota; kingdom Metazoa; phylum Chordata; class Mammalia; order Dermoptera; family Cynocephalidae; genus Cynocephalus; species Cynocephalus volans. Next base: position 120,194,423 of record NC_084465.1, read on the forward strand.
GCATGGGTATTCTTCCAGATTAGAAGAGACTAACAAGACTAACACAGCTAAACGCATTAAATAAAATTCTGGGTTAAAAAATACCCAGAAAACTATAAAGGACATTTTGGGACAAATGAGGAATTTTTAGTGTGGAATGGATATAAATGGTATTAAGGAATTATAGTTAATTATCTTAGGTGTGAAAACAGTATCATGGTTATAGAGGAGAATGTTCTTATGTTTTAAAGATAAATGCTGAAGAATTTAAAGGTGAAGAGAGTAATGTCTGCAACTTACATTCAAATGGGTTAGAAAAATCAAACAACTAGGGGAACAAGTTAAAGTACCCCCAAAATGATTCTGAAAGGCCACAAAACGTGCTTTAAAAACCATTGGGCCAGGCAATGAACAATGTGATTCCTCATGTTAGTATTTCTGATGGTGGCTGGGTGGAGCTCCTGGAAACCAAACTGAAATCCATCAATTCGTGTATGCCTCTCCAAGTGACTCCACTCAGTCACAGTAACACCTGGAGTTTCTTAATGCAGCTTCATAAATAAACTTGTTCCCACTGGTTCTCTTGTACTAGGATGTTGTGAAAGTGTATAAATGGTGATTGGGTTTATGAATATGAAGGAGGACACCCACGCACAGTATACAGTACTAGAAGAAAAGCAGGCTGAGAGTGAAGTCCCACGTAACAACAGTATTTAAGAAGTCCAGGAAAGAGGTGAAGCAAGAACAGTCAGGCAAGAAGAAAGTCCTTCTAAGGCAGGAGACCATCATTTTTGAGCTGTTGATCTGCAAAGCATGTAGGGTTTGTTTGTTTTGTTTTTTAGTAATGCTAGCAGCCCTGGAATAGAACAAAAGATGAATGGTCTACTCAACTCTAAGTGAGGGTTTTTGCAGAGCAAGTGTGGATAAGGGTGAGAGGAAATTGAAGATATTAGCAAGGAAAGGGTTGAGATGGAACTGGAGCAAGAATAGAATGGTGCTATGAATTGATGGTACAAACAGACTAGCAGATAACAGTAAGGTCATGGGGGTGATGACCTCAATGATGATGAGGAAAAAGGCGCAATGACAGTAACATAGAAAGAGCTTAAAGAGAGGAGAGCAAGGTCCAGAGACACATACTAGTGCTCACGACTTTAGAGGAGGTGGAGGGATGGGCAAGGAGGTCAAGCCTACGGGTGGCTAAGAGTAGGAGTGGCAAGGTTGGGATTAGGACCCAGGACTCCTGCCTTACAATTCAAGGACTGTCCACCACCTTATAACTTCCTTGTATGTGAGCTTTACCCTCCTTAGTAAGTGTAAGTGGTTGACCTTCAGAGACTCTATTTTGTACACTTTACATTTCGCATGGTACTTTAGGTTAGGCCACAATTAGGATTTATGAAATGAAGAAAGTTAGGAAGAAATAACATGGCTTTTAACAAAGGGTAGCCAACACTATGAACTGCTTGAGGCAGAAATGTCCATATTTTGTTCATCTTTGTATTCTGAGCACAAGGTCAGTGGCTAGCACATAGTAGGTGCTGGGTAATTGTGGATGGATGGATGGATGGATGGGTTCTGCCTCAACATAAAGAACATTTAAATGTCATCCCTACAACTCAAGTGACCCAGCCACTTTACCAAGCCTCCAGAAGTTCATACCTCAGTTGAGTGGCCTTAAATAAATCTCTTGCCCTATCCTCAAAGGAGAGTATAAGTTGTTGGTGACTGAAACTCATTACTGACCTGCTTTGTTTGATTTCATCCAGGTGAGGTTTCTGCAAGGACAGCTGAAGACCTTCAATAGGCAACTTCTATGGATTGAAATAGAAATAAACCGTAAAAAATACCACCCAACACCCACAGAACGGCATGCTGTTGTCTTTGGTTAAAGCTATGACAAGTGGTGCATTCTAGGGACTTGTTTCTTGGGATGGCAGCGGTGTGGACCAGAAAGCATGCTGTGATGAGTGTTGAGACCCCTGGCCTTGTCTTGACTGTCCGGGTCTCCGCGTATCTTCCAGTGGAGTCTCAGGACCCCGACAAGGTCTTCTCAAGTCTGGAAGGTGACAGCCTTTATTACTTTGTTTTTGCAATGAATACAAAACTATTCTGGAAAATGAAAGCAGATGAATTAAATTTCCTCCTGGTCCCATCTGAGTCCATGGGCTGAAAATATTTGAGCACTTTGCTTTATTAACACCAGCAATAACAAGTGCCACATACTGAATGAATACAGACCCATGTGCCAGCACTTTACTTATGTTACCTGAGTCTGCCTAATCACTGTGAGAGGGTAGCTGCTACTGCTAACCTCGTATCACAGAAGAAGAAACTGAGGTGAGAGACTTTAAGTGACTTGCTCAAGGCTAGAAACATAACTTCTGCATGGCAAAGCTAAAACGTGACACCCTTACTGCTCAGTACAAACGTGATTTCCTCCCTCAGACGTGAAAGTCAACATCTAAGGCAGCTCAACGTTCCCTTTGGTGAACAGGTATTTATGGTCACCTGGACAGTGTGGCAGGTACAAAGCAGCAGAAGGAAGTGACTATTAGGCTCCTGGACTGTAAGGATATTTTCTCAAAGGCTTCCTATGTTTTTTCTCACTTTACACAACTACTGTGTACACTGTGATTAGCCCTGCTTTAGAGATGAGGAAACAGAGTCTAAGGGCGGCGAAGACGACACAGAGGCTTGAGTAAGGGGGGATTCTCACAAAGCTATTTGTATAAAAGCAGTGATGTTATTTCACCAGAATCCCAATCATTCATCTTCTCAGGTGATCTGTCACAGAAAGTCTCAGTCATCTCTAAGCCATAGCAACAATCACAGTCTGTGAGCCATGAGAAAGTAAGCAGAAAATTAAGAACCAGAAGGAAATTTGAGAACCAGACAGAGGAGTCTGGGAATGGCAAGCAAAGGAACTACTAGGTCCTCAAAGAGGCAGAAATATCATGAATTTGGCTGCCTTAGTATGAGGCGTGGCTGGAATATGTTTATGGCCCAGAAGAAGGAGGACGGAGGGAGGGAGACTGGGAAGGATGCCCTTCCCCCACCCTTCTAGAGTGGCAAGAGGGACAGAAAGGAAATGGCAATTCCAAGTGGCAGCTTGAATGCTAGATTCTTTTTTAACATATTTGCTTAAGTCCCACAAGAAACAGGGTAATTTTACCCAAATTTTCTCATTTTATTTTATAACAATTTTTTGAGATAGGACCTATTAGTGTCCTCACCTCATTAATGAGGAAACTGAAATTCAGAGACGTTAACTGGCTTGACCTTGGAAATTGCTGGGCCAGAATTCAAACCCAAATATTTGACTTTAAGTCCTATATTCTTTCTTGTTGATCCCTTGAGAGAGTAGTTTAAGGAAAAGAAACCTCAGTGCTTTCAAGCCCTGGAAGCCTTCTGAAAGATGGTAACCAGTGAGAGAAAAGAAGTGGAGAGAGAGACCGGATATGCTGAAGGCCACAGGGTGCAGTGACAGTGACAACAACACACGTTTACCTATAATGCTCCCTCTATTTCCTCCCTGTAACAAACAGGTAAACAATATAAGCTATGAAAAGGGGCATGAGAAAATAAAAAATGCAGGACTTGCTTTTAAGGCAATGATTGTTTTGTCAATGTATATTAAGAATCGATCATTAAAATAGCATTTTGTAATTATATCAGTCAATGGCAGACTATGATAACTTATTAACAAATATTTATTGAGTACCTGTTATGTGCCAGATACCGTTCTAAGCCCTGGCTTTATAATAGTGAATGAATTAGTCAAGGCCCTACATTTTTGGAGCTCATATTCTAATGGAAGACAGGAAGTAAATGAGCAAATTAATTAGCAAATAGGTCAAATTGTGGTGAGCATTAGAAAGGAAATGAACCAAGATGGGGAGTGCTACCTTAGCATGGGGTAATGAAGTGACACTCTGAAGATGTGACATTCAAGTTGAGACCTGATGAGCAAGAATCGATTACGTGGAAGTCTGAGGGAGGGAACACACTGCAGGTTGAGGGAAAAGCAAATGCTGGGGTCCTGAAGTAAGTGCAGCCTTGGAATGTTCAATGAACAAAAAGAAGGCTGGAGCGTGGTGAGCCAGGGGCAGAAGAGGGCGTAGACGAGGCTGGAGATGTGGGCAAGAGCCAGAACGTGCAGATCAGGGGTTCTCAATCCTCACTGCTTCTTAGAATCACTACGGGAGCTTAAAAGATACAGATGCTCCCTTACTTAAAATGGAATACACCCCAACAAACCCATCATAAGTTGAAAATACCCTAAGTGGAAATGCATTTAATACACCTAACCTACTGAACATCATAGCTCAGCATGGCCTTCCTTAAACATGAACAGAACATTTACATTAGCCTACAGTTGAGCAAAATCATCTACCACAAAGCCTATTTTATAATAAAATGTTGAACATCTCAAGTAATTTATTGAATACTATACTGAAAGTAAAAAACAGAGTTGTTTTATGGGTACCCCAAAAATGGTTTCCACAGAATGTATATCACTTTCACACTGTGGTAAAATAAAAAAAAGTCCTGTCAGCCCAGCATAAGTAGGAGACTTTCCGTACAGATGACTGGGTCTCCATTCCCAGAAATATTTATTTAATTGGTCTAATGTGGGACTGAGGCATAGGTGATTTGAAAAACTCCCTGGGGATTCGGATGGATATTGAAAGTTGAGACTCTCTAATATTTAGACTTCCAGAGAGTCTGTAGTAAGGAGAATATATGTGAAAGACTGTGAGTAGACAAAGAGAATTAATGAAAGTTAAACCTGGTAAGCTGAAGAATCATTTCAAAGAACATTCACCCACAGAGAAATTTGGGCAGTATTAGTTGCCAGATCTCCCGAGAACATAAAAGCCTTGCTGCCAAGAAAATTTGGCACAAGAGGCACTAACTAACAAAATGTAGGGCTTTCCCCCTTTCAAGCTAGCTAACACTATTGAATCTGTGGTACGTACCAGACATTGTGGGCTAAACACTTCACTACATGGTCACGTTATATTAACAACAATTTCATCCTGTGAGGCAGACCCATTTTAGAGACGACAATACTAATCTTGGAAAGCTTAAGTGTCTTAAACAATGCCACACAGCTATTAAGTGGCAGAGCTGGAATTTCAACTCAGGTTTCTCTGTTACCAAACAGTCTGTGATGGTTGCTGCAATACTGTATGTAAGACCTCATTTGTGACATTACAAAATGGCTAGTCTGATTTTTTAAACATTACTGCTTCTCTACAAAAGTGCTCTTGGGTTCTGTTATGAAAAAGTTCCAGAAGTAGAGTGAATCTAGAACACTCTGGTGAAGCCAGCTGTGGCAGTCACTACCCAGATGTGTACCCCAGGTGTGCCACAATTTGCACTTGGGAGTGCGACAGGCTCTGGCCAACAAACTACAAGCTAGAATGATGAACATCTCTAGGCTAGAGCGTATAATTGTGTTCCCTATTCCACACTTACAGAAAATCCTTCAAATATGGCTGTTCCATCAGCCAGATCACAGAAGACCTCTCAGCTGACTCACAGTGGACAAGTAGTAAAAGCAAGAAATAAACACTTGTTGTTTTATAGACCACCGAGATTCAGGGATTATTCATTACGCAGCACAGTGTAGTTTATCTGGACTGACACAAACTGGGTCCTCCCTCTCTGAGTTTGTGTATGGACGGCAAATTGCCACCTCTGCATATACATGACACATGCCAAAGAGAGTGAGTGTGTTTGGTGAGTGTTTTATTTTGTTGCTGATAAGACTATTAAAAATGGAAAACTCCAAGTCCATTGGCAGAAACATTCCTCTAGATATTTCTTCATAATTATTTTTTATTAGTATAAAAGCTATCAGTTCAGTTTGAGAAGGCAATTAATAAATGGGAAACTGAAGAATAGCCACATTCAGGCCACACAGTTCCCTTGGGAGGAGAGCGCATATGTGAGCCAAGCAAGGGCAAAAGGAAGGACCCAACGAAGAGCCAACGCACAGTACTGCTGTGGGAGAGACGCATTCGTTTATTTAACAAATATTATTTGAGAAAGCTCCTGTATGCCAGGCATTGTCCAAGGTGTTAAAGACAGAACAGTGAACAGAACAGAAAAAAATCCCTTCTTTCATGTGCTTTATATCCCAGTGGAGTGAGGGAGGGTAATGACACAGCTCTAAAGCATTTAGTTGTTCCAGTAGAGACTCTCTTCATTTCTCATGATCTGAGCACCAGCTGAATAAATGAGAAATGTGGCAAGCCAACAACTTCCCCCTTATTGACATTTGGGGTATAATCTGAAGCAATATATGTGGTAATCCAACCTTCACTGCCTGGGGCCCTGAAATGCAGATCATTAATTTGGCTTAAACTCTTAAATACTGGTCTTTTATTTCCATTCATAGGAAACAACAGCTCTTTCTTCTTCTGGCTGCACCTGGGGTCCTGCCCACCGGCCTAAAGAAAGAAGGGGAGTGGATATTTTGATCACTACGTTTGGCATCTGAGAGTCCCTTCATCCCCTCAGAACCTCTGAAGATACAAGAGCACTGATTAAGAGCAGACTTTCCCCAGGGCTATTATCCACTCGGGCCAGAAGGCTCAGGAAGGAGGTCAAGCTAGAAGTCAATGGTAACACCATCCTTGACTACAACTGGTCAGTTTATATAAAAAATACAGCAACTCATGATCAGCTATTGCTTAATGGATGTGCCATCAGTTCCAAAGGGGTCAAAGACAGAGAGTGACATACTTGCCAATTTCTTTTATTCCAATAACTGCGAGCTGTTGTATATCTGTACATTGTGTACATTGTGTATCTCTAGAACCACACACAGAGTCTGGTACAAAGTATGTTATTTAGTAAACATTTGTGGAGTAAAGGTACCCTAAATAATCATAGGCTTCAACCAAATACAGATAGATACAGACGTGTGATGCTGATTCACTAGAGTGGGGAGGTCAGCTCAACTTACTGTCTTCCTCAAGGCTCCCAGTTGATATAGTGCACCATGGGCCAAAATGCCACAGTTACTATTCCAATACATACCGTAAGGCCAAACCTGGTTAGTCATTCTTGTATTAGTAAAGCACAACAGCAGATGATGGCTGATTAATGATTGCCAAATGCCATGTCTCACTAAAAGAAACAGGACTCCTTGGAGAAATGGCTGATTTTAGGACCGGGACAGGAAATGCACAAGGTAAACCTGGGAAATCTCATTGTGCCAGAAAATAAGGAAGCTTTCAAAGACAAGTAGGGGCATGTTAAAAGGACATAGAAACCAGCCTGAAGAGGCTCCCACGAGTCACTCTGGGACAGTTGGAACATTTTTTTTAAATGACTGAATTGGATTGAAATATTTTGTATGTGTACATGTATATAAATATTTATAATTACATATTTATGAGTTCATAATAATACTTTAAAAACTCATTAGTCACCATTACATGTTGCTGGGGCACAAACTCATGCTGAAAATTGATGACAATAATAAAGAGAAAGAATCAAGCATTAATATAAGACTTGGTCATAGGCAATTTACTTAACCTCTCAGAGTTTGTTTTCTCACTTGTAAAATAATAGTGGTACTTTGCAGGATTTTTGTGAGGATTAAAAGAAATAATAGCATATGGGATCCCAAGAAACTATAAATTACTATATGCATGTAAAGGACAGATGGTATTACTGTGTGGACCCTTTCCAAGTGAAACAGATCTCTGAAAATTAACAGATACGTAGCTTCTGGATTGATGTCATTAAAAGGCCCTGAAAAGATTCAACATTCTCAGTCTCTGGTCCAAGGTGCTTATGTAAAAGTTTAAGTGTAGATTCTCTATTCTGACATGACTCACCATCTTACCCTTGAAACCTCTGCTGGATTATAATTACTTTAGTTCCTCACTTGCCACGGATTGAGTGTGCTCTCTAAAGCCCAGCTAATGATCCTAGCTCCATGCCCATATGCTCCCTGGGGTCTCCTGCATAACAAGATCCCTGGTGGTTATCATCACTGGAAGAAACCTTGGTCCTTTCAAAAGAACCACTAGAGGGCTGGTGGCAATCCAGGGGGAATGCCTTCCTAGTTTAAGCATGAGAATCCCACAGGACACCTGTACAACCAAGCCAGAAAGCATAGAATACATACTGTCCCTTGAAGGAGGGAGGACCCAGCTCTTACAATGCATGTAAAGCATTCAAAGACGTCAGAGATGCTCAAAGACCTAAATGGATCACAAGTGACCAAGGCTGTATGATTCCAGCCCCAAATATTAGATGAAAACATTGAGGAGAGAGAATATCTGAGAAGCTGAATTCAGGAGCAAGTTGTCCAGGAATTAGTAAATTTTTTTTGTGACATCTCTAAGAAAGAAGACTGGACACTGTCTCACAACACCAGCTCCTGGACCTGGACATCATGTATAACCAGCATCTGCTAAGTGAGGTAGGTAGGTAGGATTGTCGGCCCAGCAACCAAATTCTTGGAATAGCCCAGCATGATAGCTTCTGTGCTATTTCTTTTTTTATTATTTACTATTGCTGATTTATTGTGCAAAGATACAATTCAGGAACAGACGGAGGAGGGGCATGGGCAACGTACGGTGGAAGGGGCCTAGAGCACCAAAGCCTCTTCAGGTTTACCAACCTCCACGTGTTCAGAAACCCAGAAGCTCCCTGTGCTATTTCTTGTCCCCATCCCCATCTTGGCCAATCCAAAGCTCTTCTCCAGACCGTTTCAAAGTATAAATAAAACAGCCAATTTCTTGAGTGGCAGGGGTCTTAAAATGAAAAATACAGAAATTAACAAAAGCGCATGTTTTCTACCATGTGGAGAAAGTCAGTTTTCAGGGGAAGAAAATGTAATCAACTCACACAGACACAGTGTCACAGAGTAAATCTGTTGATGGTGTTTGAGCCCCTGGCTTTCCTGAGATCCAGCTGCACCTTGATCTGTGTAGGGTTTGAATGACCAATACATTGATTTGGCAAGCTAATAAGTCCTCTATCTCCCCCAAGCTGTATAAATTGGGATTCTGTCACAGCCAAATGGGTCTTAACCAATATAGTACTGGTTTCTCCCAGTTTGATGTGGGACATAAATAGGATTCAGTAGCCAACCAACCTTTCCATTTCACCTCTGGAACATCTCCCAACTCCTCTCTGTCTCTGGAATCTTCATTTCCTACATATTCTCCACTTATTAACAGAGTAACCATCTTCTTCTTTATAAAATATTTCCTGGCTCCCACATTTCCTTCCCTGTTCATGTTTATCATTACACATGCAACACTTGACTGCACTAATTTCTTTATATCTCTCTCCACAATCAGAATGTAACACGCCCCAGGGCAGGCGCCATGTCTTGTTCATCTGTGACACCCCTGTTCCTAGTGCATGGCCTGAAATACTGCACGTATCCAGCAATTATTTGCTGCCCTGGCCTGTCTCTATGTGGAGTTGATATGGCCTTTTTCAAGCTCACCTCAAGTTTCTGAAGAGGGTGTCAATCCAAACCCCCTCAGCAGAGCATCTGGACTTAAAAACTGTGTTCCAGACACTTTTCTGCACCTAAACCTTCAGAGAATTTGCTTTTATCAAACTGAATGTTGCTGAAATGCTATTGGCTTGGGTACACAGATGAACTAAAAAGAAACTCATTGCTGAATTGCAGGAAGGATGTTGAAGATGATGTCCGCAGGTAAGATGCAGGAGGAAAACCTCCCTCTGGTCTCAATATCAGGAAAAGTGGAATTTTTTTCTAGCCGGCTGGTCCATATTTGTCTTATAGATACTACATATGCCTGATTATGTTGTTCTCTTTCAGCTGGATGTGAGAAAGCTCTAGCCAAATTTCTAGCACACTTCTAGCGAATGGATAGGTCTTCGTGGCATGTGTTTTGTGTACTGATCTCACATTGGATTTTATCTTGCTTTTCTACCTTATTTTTTATTTACTTGCATCTCTTCAACCTCTTTTTTTGAAAGACAAATATTTTTTATTCCATTCCTCAGTAACCACAATTACTAACGATGGGACGTGTCCCCGTGTTGGGCACTGTACAACTTCTCAAACCTCGGAATCAGATTGGACACGGCCACTGTCATTTCCTCTTCCATGTTGATTTTCACACAGTATTTTTAAAAAAGATATCTAATCCATTCTTTATCCTATTTCCCTTGATATAATTTTAATAATAAATTTATTTTAGAATAGTTTTAGATTTACAGGAAAGTTGCAGAGACAGTACAGAGAGGTCCCACATAACCTCGCACACTTTCCCCATTGTTAACGTCTTGCATTACCATAGCTCACCTGTCACAACTAAGACCCCAAACATTGGTCCATTACTATTAACTAAACTCGACACTTTGTTCAGATTTCACTAGTTCTTCCCTCATGTCTTTTTCTGTTCCAAGATCCCATCCAGGAGATCACATGACATTAGTCCTGTCTCCTTACTTAAGAGTCTTCTGTGGTAGTTTCTCAGACTTTGCTTGTTTTCGATGATCTTGATAGTTTTGAGGTGTGCTGGCTGGGTATTTTGTAGAATGTCCCTCAGTTTGGGTTTCTCTGATATTTTTCTACTGGTTAGACTGTGGTCACTGGTTTTTGAGAGGAAGATCACAGAAGTGAAATGACTTTCTCAATTATACCAAGGGGGCATGCTATTCACTTGCCTTATTCCTGATGTTAAAACCTCGATTTCCAGGCTGAGGTAGTGTGTCCCGGGTCTCTCCACTGGGAAGTTACTTTCTCCACCTTTCCATACTCCACTCTTTAAAAGCACGTCACTAATATAGCCCATCTCGAGGTGTGGGAACTTAAGCCCTACCTCCTTCAGGGGCTACCTACATAAGTTATTTGAAACTGTTTATTTATTTATATCACATGGACTCATAGTTATTTCATTTTTTTCTCAACAAATTTTTAAAGGACTACTTGGGATAATATCTGGAAATATCGACTGAGGCTGTTTTGAGTTCAAAAATGTGCCCCTGAAACCCTTGCCAGCACCAATAATCTTGAAAACAAGGTTTTCAATTGAAGAGACAGGTTTTTTATAAAACACTGTGTATCTTTGGGGTGGGGGGGGGTATCCAGAAGCTTAGCTGTGAATATCAAGAACCAAAGATTCTGGCTAACTCAGAACATAGGTTGGTGGAGCATGGAATGAATATGTAAAAACACTTATTCTGCCCCAAAGGAGATAAAGGTTAACCAGAGGGTGAGTGAGGGATGATCAAATGAGCTGAAATTTGACCTTATTTGCAGTCAGCCTAACTCCAAAATCCATGTGTTTTCCCTGTATGGGAAATACTTCCCTATATGGAAATACGATTTCCATCAGAGCCCAACCACATAAAGCCTTGCTGCATCAGTCTGTTTCTGTTGCTTATAACAAAATGCACACGACTGGGTATTTTCTAAAGAAAATGAAATTTATTGCTTACAGTTTCAGAGACCGGGAAGTCCAAAGTCCAGGGAACACATCTGGTGAGGGTCTTCTTTGGTGGTGGCTTTACAGCAATGCAGGGGTCTCACAAGGCAGAAAATGGTGGAGCAGAGAGAAGGAAGAGTCTCACGTGCTCTCCTTTTAAAGCCCTCAGAACCACGCCCCTGAACACCATTGTTAATCTATTCACTACTGCATGATCCTGCAATCTAATCACTTCTTCAAGGCTCCACCTTTCAATCACCATAGTAGGATTTCCCAACCTCTTAACGGTCACAGTGAGGTCCAAGTTTCTAATACATAAAACAACTCAAGCCTCAGTGAGTTCAGGGGGGACATTCAAACCACTGTGCTTACACTGCTGTTACCTTCATACTCCCTGCCTTCCAAGCCGGACTGGGAGCTTCTCGGGCAGAGATGAGGTGCCTCTTTGTGTCCCCTCTTACTGGGATGCTGTGAGTTCAATGAATAAAAACTTCTCAGTGACTATATCATTTTCTCTGCCATTACCAACACGCAGGGGCTACCCACCTGGATGGAACCTTCTTTTATAAATGTATATATAATCATAACTATATATGCTTATTTTGTAAATGTCTATGGACAAATGTGTGTATATGTATATATGTATGTAATCACAACTATGATTACATAGATATGGGGGCATAGAGTGTGGATGGGTATATAAATGCATAAACACACAGAAGAACAACTAAAAGGAAATAGCTCAAAATAAAATATCTATTTCCAAGAAGAAGAAAAAAGAGATATCTACTTCCTAAAATCTTTGGTTGGTGGGATTACAAGTAATTTTATTTTCTTATTTAAAAAGTTGTGTTTCTTCAAGTTTTCTACAATGAATAAATACAGCTTTAAAAATCAGAAAACACCAGGAAAGGAGGAGGAAGTGTTATGGCCCTGCCCTCTAGGAGTCAGAATCTGCAAAGAGAGGGTTTACATGAATTGACGTAATACACAACAAGTTGTGACTATTTTTTTAAAAACACAATCATAAATGTGCAAAGTGCTGAGAAACATACGGGAAGGATAGGTTAAGATTTCAATAACTTCTCAGACTATTTCTCAGGGTAGGAAAAAAGGTCTTGTGTGGCCAGAGCAGTGGCTGCAGACTGACTTGTTTGACCTGGATCTGGAGTCAAAAGAACCGAGTTCCAGTTTTGCCACCAGCCTGCTGTGTATTCCATCAAGTTACCTTCTCTCCCTCACCTCCTGCCACCCCCCAGGGCCTCAATTTCCTTGTCAGTAAAATGAAGGAGATTGGTCCCTGGACTTTCAAAGACTCATCCAGCCTCAACAATCTAACAATCTACAGGTTTCATGTTTGGGCAGAGGTAATGCCTGCTTTCAGACAGATCACTGATATAGTAGCTATTGAGCTCCTACTATGTGCGTCCCTGAATATATTAGTTTTCTATTGCTGCTGTAACAAATTACGACAAACTCAGTGGCTTAAAACCACATGAATTTATCATCTTACAGCTCTGGAGGTCAGAATTCTGAAATCAGTTTCACTAGGCTAAAATCAAACCAGTCAGTGACATTGTCTCAAGATAATTTGCAAATGAGATGACATCAGGACAGACATCTAGCAGTGGCCAGCACATAGTAAGAGCTCAATAAAAGCCAGGAGTCTTGGAGAATTTCTCATAACCTCCTCTGATCTGTGAGTTGAGGGCTCAGATGTGAATCTTTTGGCTGTGCTACGTTGGTGGGTTTGCTAGGTCAGCTCTAGTTATGGCACAATAACTGAGCATGCTGATATCCTGGCTACTCCACCATCATGTTGAGAGGCTCTGTGATAATAGGCCCCTTGAGCAGTATGGAGCTCAGTATCTTCAGCTCCATGAATGAAAATAATTTGCTAATATGCTGGGGCTTAGCCATTGTTTGGCTCCGAACCATGAGAGCAGGTTACTTGGCACTGAACCATGAGAGGAGGTTCATTGCACCTCTGCTCTCCCCTCCCAGCCGTGTCTTGTATGTTGCTGTCCCTTTAAACACAGGTTGTCCAGAGAAACAAAAACTCTCCTCCCAGGGGATTATGATCCTTCCAACAGCACACCAGAGACTCGGGGCTACAATGGTATAGATGCCACCAAAAGTAAAGAAGGAAGGAACTGTTTTCTGGCAGATACAGAGCTGAGTCTTTGTGAAGGAGCTTAAAGGTCTTTCTGGATCAATAATACCATTTTCCGGTAAGAAAAAAAAAATGCATGTGGTAATATGGAAGTGATTCTAGTAAATGAGAAGTTGAGAATGTATATTTAAATCTATAGCACAGCAGTAAGAGAAGAGGCACAATGTCTTGCCATAACTGAGTAACTGCAGACACAACCCTGGATAACTGTACCTTTGACAGAAAAATGGAATGTTCTTCTACCTTATGAAGATTGGTAGAAATGTAGCAAAAATCTGTGATAGCCTTTCCTTGTATTGGCCTTAGCGATAACAAAGGCAGTCTACATTTTCTGCCCCTTATTAGATGAACGGCCTTTGGTAAATTACCTCTCAGTGCCTCAGTCACCTTGTATAAAATAATAAATTGTGTACACGTAAAATAAAATACCTGCCTTCTGGGGCTGTTGAGAGAATTAAACAAGATACTACATGGAATTACTTAAAATGAGCACACACCAGTTGTTCAATAATTTTCTTCAATGTTAACATTTTGTTTAAAACTCTGGAACAATCACTAAGATTTCTAAAATGGGTCTGTCTGTTCAATGCAAAATGGCGACTCTTCAGAGTTTTGTGGTCTCCTTGAAGGACTATTCATACCAAATCTATTTTGAAAATCAAAGGCAGACCAAAGAGATAGAAAGGAAGGAACATTATTAGAAAATATTTTTAAAGTTAATTGAGAAATCCCACTCTGTAATACCTTGATCTGTATTTTATATCTAACATTACGTTTACATACACAAGATCTGTTTCACTCTACGCACATAACACAGGAAATGCTGAAATGTACATTCAGATTGGATCTGTTCATGATACTTAGTTTTAGATTTGTTGGTATGTTCATTTGGTGATTTATTAAGATATGGGAAATTTGCCCATGGAGTTATGAAAAATAAGAGCAATTCATAAAAAAAAATCTTTCTATTTAGAGGAGGAGATAGGAGATTTGCATCAAAAATTATCTGCTATATTCTCTGCACTGTTCTTAGGAAGCAAAAATGTTCCCCAAGTCTTGGAAATCTCTCCAGTTCATCATTAAACTGAGACCAAGAAAGGTCAAAATGATGGACGTGAAGGCCAGAATGCTCCAGATTGATGGGGCTGAGGTCAGGCCCAGGAGCTTAGAGCATAGCGACAGGGCATTAAAAGGGGAATAAATAAATATTAGTAGCTTCAAGATAATAGGTTTTCTAGGTTTTTTTTGTATGTCAAGCAACTAAACCCTTCTGCCATGAATGGTGTTGAAGTTTGATTTTTAATACACAGAATTTATTGTGTCCTAGTCACATATTGCTTCTTTTTTTTTTTTTTTTTGGCAGCTGGCTGGTATGGGGATCCAAACTTTTGCCGTTGGTGTTATAACACTGTGCTCTAAACAGCTGAGCTAACCGGCAGGCCCACGTATTGATTTTTAATACACAGCATGTATTGAGTCCTAGCCACAGCATTTACTGTACTAAAGTAGCCACATAAATCCCACAACTAGTCAATGAAGAAAGTTTTATCATTCCTCTCATTCCGCAGATGAAGGTGAAGCTCAGAGAGGTTAAGCAACTTGGCAAATGTCATCCAGAGAACCAGGTGTGAATGCAAGTGTGTGGTTATGTGCATGTGGGTGTGTGCACGTGTGTGCATGTGCATGTGTGTGTTTCAGGAGAGACATGGGGGTCTCACTTTTGGCACAATGCTAAATCATGATCATGGCTCATTCCACTTCTCCTTTTTCCCTCTTTATTCTTCATACCTTCACCACACTTCCCAAAAACTGCCCAGGTAAGGCAAGTTTCTTCCTCTTTCTACCTTAACATAACAGAGATGGTAATACCAACAGAATTGCCAGAAATAGCTCTTCCTGGGCTACAGTAAGTTGCATTTGCACCAGGTGGATCTCTCACTAGTACAGACGTCACTCCGAGCAGCAAAGGGGGCTTGGCAACAACAATGAGGGGATGGCACACCTGCACCCTTTGTTCTGTTTTATTTGTTATCACCGTGCTGCAGGCCCAGACATCCTTCACACCTGCAGATTTTTCCACTTCACGCAAAGCAGCTACGTAGGACTAAAGGACAAAGGGTGTTCACTATCAACAAGAAAGCTTTATTGAAGAAAGCAGCTCAAGGACAATGAATAGCAGAGAAGTTGAGTAGGAAAGCTCTGAAGTGAGACCACAGAGGCTCAAAACTCACCTCTGCCACCATGAGGTGGATGACCTTGGGCAAGTTCCTTAAATCTACATGAACCTCTGTCCTCATCTGTAAAATGGAGATAATAGCACCAGCTTCGTGAATATTGAATGATATCAGGAATGCAAAGTGCCTGCTTACAGCAAGAAGTTAACAAGCACTGGCTTTTATTATTGAAGATCCTCTGTAAGTCATGTTTAGTGCCGATATGCAACACATGGCCTCTACCCACACCATCCGGGTAGGTTAGAGAGACAGGGTGCTTAGGTTAAAGATGATAATTAGTGATAAAAAGTAGACAACTGTCACATGAGTAGAATATAAGCATGCTATAGAAATTCAAAGAAAGAAGTAATCACAGAATTAGAAAAAAAAAAGTTAGATTACAGATGGAAGTCCAGAAAGGGTAGGTGACTTGACCCAATGTTGCAAAGTACGTTTTGAAACTTAGTAGTACAATCTCAGTCTCCTGATTCATATTGTAAGACTGTCTCATGAAACTAAGTCACAATAGTACTAATGAAAATAACCTTAACAATAGCAGTAGTTAACTATAGTGCCAGGAGGGAGGCACTATATTTATCCCCATTTTACAGATGAGGAAAATGAGGTGCAGGAACGTAAGTAATTTGCCCAAAGTCCAACAGCCAGAAAGTGGCTGAGCCAGGACTTAAGCCCAGGTTTCTAAACAATTACGATGGAGGATTAAAGGGGAGAGGTGGGCAGGGTAACCAGAAGCAAGGGGAACGATAGGCCAAATTTTTGTGAAATTCATGAAAAAATGAATGGGTGGTTTTTACTGGAAAAGGAAATTCAAGAAGAGGTGGTAGCAGATACAGTCAGAACAGAGTATGAGGCAGACAGAAAGAGGACTCGAATGCCAATCCAGGCAGCATATTCTGCCTGTCTGTTGTATGGTTAGGGAGAAGGTATGGACAGAAGAAGGGAGCCTGACAATTCTACAGTTTTAGGTTTTTTGTTTTGTTTTTTTGACCGGTAAGGGGATCGCAACCCTCGGCATGGTGTGGTCCGCACCACGCTCAACCAGTGAGCGCACTAGCCATCCCTATATAGAATCGGAACCCGCGGCCTTGGCGCTCCCAGCACCACACTCTCCTGAGTGCGCCACGGGGCCAGCCCTACAGTTGTAGGTTTTTAAGACTAACATGGTCACAGACAAAATGAAGAAGAAGAGTTCAAGGGTAGGGAGGCTGACCAGTCAGTGGATAACAGCAGCAGCTCTGAGGAAGGATGGGTGGTTTTTCGGGTGTTCCCCAACTTGCCAGGGGCACACAGCCACAAGTCCATTCCCAATCTCACCACAGAGCATCAGGACAGACTGACACTCTCCACCCATCTCTCTCCACAGGCTGTGGTGCTTCCATGTCCATAGCAGTAGACAAAGTCCTTTGAGAATCATGAGGATTTTTTTCCGCTACCAGATGTTTAGAGTCATCTGGCTCACCAAGCCATCTGGCCGGCACCTTCACAGAGATCACCAGCTTTGGGCACCTCTGACTCTTGCTGACTTTGAAGCCATACATCGCTGTGACAAGTCCTTGCCTAAGAATTTTAACTTTGCTGGGGATGTGCTGGACCAGTGGTCCCAAAAAGAGAAGGTAAAAGATGACGGACTTCCATCAAATGCTGGCATCCACTTCTCTCCCAGTCTGCTCTTGCCTTGTTCTGTGGTCCACTTGTCTATTGCAGCTCAATTCTTCCACCTTCTTGGTTTTGTTTGTTTTCCAGTCGCCCTTCTTTTTCCCCAGGGAAGGTCTTAGATCCTCAACTGCAGTAAGGCTTTCCCTGGAGTATCCTCGGTACCCCTCCCCCAGCCCCCCCAACAGTGGTTACTCACAGAGTAGTGCCTCTTTCCCTTCTCTTTCCTCCCAAGTCCCACACAACAGTTCATTGTGTTCAGGCTGGTCACAGACTTATCCAAAAAGGAGTAATTTGAGCTTTGGTTTTATTAATATAATTACCTTCACAGTTATTAGGAGAGAATCAGAGGTTGAGAAGAAGAAAGCAAGCAAGCCTTATACAGAAGGTTTCAATGCAGCCTCAGGACAAGGTCCCTGCTTACTGACCCCCACCCCATGCCAGGTACTGAGCCAAACACTTTACCTGTTAGTGCCTATCAAAATGCACTGCAGGATCTGTGGTTCAGAAGATGATGTTAGGTACTAGATATATAAGACATTAAATAGCATTGAATCAATCCTTCCTACTAGAGGGGGAAAGTCTTCCTTGAAAGCCACTGTATCTTTAACACCTAACACTCACTAAACTCTCTTTTGAACAGAGGGAATAGGTAAGTAGAAGTTGATAATCTCTAGACAAAATTTAAGGGCATAGTTTTGTTTTCAATATATCTATTTTTTTCAGCAACCTATTTTTAGCAAGTGGTACTGATTTTCCAGTTTTGGTGCTAATTAAATGCATTTTTTCTTAAGTAAATGTATACAAATAAAAGTGAATCCATGTAAAGAAGAATACAAAAAGAACAACAGTGCAGGTGTAGACAGATCCGGCAGAAACAGTGATACTCAAATGATTAAAGACTGAGAAATACTGACCCATATTATTTCATCAAATCCCCACAACCTGGGGGGTTTGCAGATAAGGAACTTAGCTTCATAGAAGTTAAGCTACTTATCCAACATCACACAGCTCCAAAGAAACATGAACCAAGTCCCTGATCTTATGGCACTTACTAGCACAGGGAAGGGACACATCTGTAACATAATACGATATAATTGGGTCACCTGGAGTATGAGCACAATGCTGAAGGAACACACAGAAGTCAGCGGGGAAAACAGGAGACTAAGAAAGGCTCACAGACAAACTGAAATGTAAACTGGACTTTGAAGTATTTTCTAACAGAGGAAAATAGAGCATTCCAGATAGGTAAGAAGGAGGAGTAATTTTTTTTCGCTAGGTAACACACAAAGCAAAGATTTTTTTTTCAGTACAGGTGATGCACTTTGTAGAAGTTTCCTCCAGAAATCAATCAATTAAGTTGATGCCTCCCTTTGCCCTGTTCTTGTGACTTGGGAAACCCATACCTTGGCCTCTGCGGACAAACAGACGTCAGGTCCCAAGTCAAACTTAGCACATTCATTAAGGTTATCTGGATGGAACAGGATCTAACTCAAGCCAGAAAGAAATTCATTAGAGGAATGTGGGAGAGCTCATGAGATTGGGCTGGAAGTTGGAGTCAGTCTCAGTGAGGACAGGAGGCAGGACAGCTCCCTAGGGAAACACAGGTAACTAGAGCCCATGACTGGCTTCGCTCCAACCACTTTCTACCCTTTGGTTCCTCTTAGAAAACTCAAAGTCCAGGGAGAGAAGTTCTGATTGGCCCAACTTGGATCACTGCCCACTCATTGGTCAGGGACGGGCAAGCACCCTGATGGTGGTCTCACCAAGGCTGTGTTCAACAGGAGAGGAGAAATTCCCCCAAAGACAAACTGGGGTGCTGTTACCAGAATGCACAGGAACAGGTGCTAAGGAGGGGTAATGACCGATGTCATGTTTACTTGACATGGTAACCAGCCATGTAAGCCTTGTTCTCTTTCCCATGTGTCCCTGGACAGACAGGGGAAAGATCAGCCAACCCAGCCCTGTGGTGGGTGAATGGCAAAGGGGACGAGGTGAAATGGAGCTTCGAAGAACTGGGCTCCTTGTCCCGAAAGGCTGCCAATGTGCTCACCGAGCCCTGCAGCCTGCAGAGAGGAGATCGCGTGGCCGTGATCCTGCCCCGAATCCCAGAGTGGTGGCTCGTAAATGTGGCTTGCATGAGAACAGGTCAGTGCCAATATTTAGCATTTCTAAAGCATGAGAAAAGAGAGAGAGATTGAAACTCCAGGGTTTTCTGAAATGTTAGCTTTGACTAAAGCTGTGCTTACAGAGGACAGAAAAAGAAGAGTTCAAATTAAGAGCAGTAATGATATAATAATAGTAACAACTACGTTAAGAGGTAGATATTATTGTGATAACCATCTTGCAGGAGAGAAAATCAAGTCTCAGAGAAGTTAAGAAGCTGGCCAAAAGTAACACAGCCAGAAATGTGTGTGACTGGTATTTAAACACCAAGGTCTATAAAAGCAAATGTGAGTCATGCCTCCTTGCAGTGCTGGATTATGACATGTTGATACAGATAATCCAGAATTTACTTTGCTGAATATATTTGGATTCTCCCTGACATGAAAATCCAAAAGGAAGAAAAGCTTTTTAGAATGCTAGGACCTGTAAGAATATGACTGCAGACCCCAGTTGCAGAACCTCCACCTCTTTCTAGACAAAAAGATTAATGTATTCAATGACACATTTTTTCCCAAAGTAGTAACTTATCATGTACCTCAAATAAAAGCTTCAACAGGATTATTTTCCCCTCTAGGACACGGATCAGCAAACCATGGCCTACAGTCTGGCCACCTGTCTTTATAATGAAGTTTTAATAGAATACAGCCATTCTAATTCATTTTTGTATTGTCTATGGCTCCTTTTGCTTCACAACAGCAGAACTGCTAATCAACACAGAGATGATATGGCCTGAGAAGCATAAAATATTTACTATCTGGCCCTTTACTGAAAAAGTTTGCCAATCCCTGCTCTAAAACATGACATAAATGCCTATAAATCAATTAAAAAGATATAAGAATACCAAGGATAGTATATTGTAGAGAACACAAAGATGTTTGTTGTGATATTAATAATAGTAAAAAATTGGAAATAATGTAAATAGAAATGATTAAATAAATTATGACTTAGCTCAGACTAAAGTTTAGCTGAGGTGTGTTTATTGCTGATTGAAATTATATTATCTCAACTTGATGGACTATCACTTAAAGGATAATAATAAGGATTTATAATTGTGTTGAAAAATACTCTCTCTGCCAATATTAAATATAAACAGCAATATATAAAATTCTTTTTGCATTCACTATAAAAAAAGAACTTGCAAATGTGATACAAATTATGGGTTGAGAAGAGATTAAGGGTGGTTTATCTGTCATAAAAAATGTATTTAATTTTACTTAACAAAACTTATGCAGTATGTGTAATACCAAGGAAAAACACATATACGAGCTGAATGATCAAAACACTCAGCTAATTAAGTGTAAGGCAAGTAGCTGAGGATTACGTTTTCTAACTCAGAATTATTAAATCTTCTGTGTGAATATTGAGGTTGCTTGTACTATACCACACAGCAAAATATTTTGATTTTGCTGTAAAGTGTGTGCAGTCTGAAATCCACTAGAAGAAAGCATCCTCTCAAACCCCAAGCTAGACTACCCACTGAACACATTCACATTACAAATCCACCAAGAGAACTAATAATTTTTGAGCCATTAAGAACAAGTGCTTTACAAAAGAAATAATCTTATAATTTTATATTGAGTGAACATTCTGAGATCCCCTAAGGTGTCTTCTTAGTCCCCTTCCTTATCCTCATATATTTATCCATTTTCTCCAGAGGGGATGACATCTATGAGCTTTTAAAGTATACTCAAAAAAGTAAAGTCTCTTTTCTAGAAATTCAACTCCACATCTCCCTATTTAGTTAACTTCTGAGAATTCACCAAGAAATAAGTACTGTAGTCTGGTATACAGCACAGGTCTCAGGAGCCCGGGAAATGTATCTTTGAATCCTGGCTCTGCCACTTACTGACTTCATGGCCCTTAGGCGAGTTGTCATCTAAACACTGGGATTAATTTTAAGTGAGATATCAGACACATAGTAGGTGGTCAATAAATGGTAGTGATTATCTGTAATACTTTACATATGCTCTGCTTTCTTCCCATTGATACTCTTTAGAAAGTGCAAATAACCTTCTTGAATCTAATTCTGCTATACTTGTATATGTTCTCATGAGAAACAGGTACTTCACTAACAGGCCCACCTCTGGCCAGAGTTTAGGATGAAGTGAGGACATGGGATAAATTAAACATTTCCAAAGCAGTCTCGGCAAACCCCGATGATGCCAGACCACTGCAATCCACAGGTTTGAGAGCTGGCTCTACCAGTCACCAGCTGTGACCAAATCTCATATTCCATGCAATGGCAACAACTGCCTACATCGACCCGACCAGAGTTGCTCAGACCAGAAGTCTCTAGGCATTCTTGGTTGTACAATCTATCAAAAATATTTAGGACACACATCTTCCTGAGTTTAGTTATTTATATGGTTCTACTGCACTAATATATTATACACATTATAAAACATATTCAAAAATGAGATTAAAAACATAAAAAGAATTCTAGTATCTCAGTAATTTTTTAATTCTATTATTTTCTTTTCTCATCCCTCACTTTGGAGACCTTTGGTTCAAAGGACTGAATGAGATAATGTTCATGAAAATGTGTTAAAAGCTATAAATTTAAGTGTTACATAAATTTACATTAAAATGTTACATAATGATAGCCCACCATTATAATGACGACTATGTGCCAGACACTAATATTATCCCCATTTTACATACAAGGAAAGAAAGGCACAGAGAGGTCAAGGTCACAAAGCTAGTAAGTTGCGAGACTAGGATCAGACCCAGGGTCTGCTAGACTCCAAAGCCAGTGCTCTAGGGATCTGCCAGTGATCAGGGTCCTGAGGGATGTCCCTGGGGACCAAGGCAGGGGTAGCTGAAGACTGCATTCTGAAGCTTCTCCCCACCCAGGCACAAAGTCCGAGTTAGCCACAGTCCACAGAGTCTTACCTAATGGACAACAGTTTTGTTCAGCTCAGGGTCCTCTGTCCTTCCCAGGGCTAGTTTTCATGCCAGGAACAACCCAGCTAACAGCAAAAGACATCCTCTATCGGCTGCAAGCATCCAAGGCCAAATGCATTGTGGCCAGTGAGGAGGTGGCCCCGGTAGTGGAGTCCATTGTATCAGAGTGTCCCGACCTGAAGACCAAACTCCTGGTGTCTCCACACTGCCGAAACGGGTGGCTCAGCTTCCAGGAGTTGTTTCAGTGAGTATTTTTCCCAGCCTATCTGCAGCACCAGGAACAATACAAATCACAGCTACATCTCGGTGTCTCCTTGCCTCCAAGGATTCAGCAACACTGTGAGTTGATATGGGTTCCTTCCCAGAAAAGAATTGCCTAATAAAAGAATTGAAAGACAGAAGGAACGGATGTAGCCCTGCCTCCATTTTCCTGCCTATGATGAGTATCCTGCATGGCTTGGCCCTTGCCTAACTCCTGGACCATATCTTCCACTACTCTCCCTTTCATTCCTCAAACATGCCTTAGCTCAGGGCCTTTGCACCTGCTGCTGCTTCTGCCTGGAATGCTCTTCCCTAGTCCTTGCCAGAGTTGGCTCCTTCTTGTCAGATTTCAGCTTAAATGCTTTATCCTAAGTGAGGCCTTCCCTGACTAGCTACCTAGAGAACTATAAGCCACTCTATCACATCACTGTCTTGTTTTCTTATCTGAATTATCATGTCCATTCATTTGTTGCCTTATTTAGAGTCTGTTTTTCTCCTCTAGAGTAGCATTCGGCAACTCAGGGCCCACAGGACAAAGCTGGCTCCCCACCTATTTTTGTAAATAGAGTTTTACTGGACCATACCCATGCCCATTTGTTTACGTAGTGTCTATGCTTCTTTCATTTTACAATAGCAGAGTTGAGTAGCTGCAACAGAGACTGTATGACCTACAGTGCCTAAGATATTTGCCATCTGGCCCTTTACAGAACAAGTTTGCCAACCCCTGCCCTAAACCAAAAGCTCTAAGAAAGCAAAGGCTTTGTCTGTTTGGTTGATCATTTTATCCCCATTTCCTAACGCATAACTGGAGCTTAAGAAATATTTACTGAACCAAGGTCAAGGATTCGGATCCTTGTACCATGCAGCCACCCCCCACCAAAAAGAAAAAAAAGAAAAGAAAAGAAATATTTGTTGAATGAATGAACAAAACAGATTTCCTAACCTCAGTTTTCTTCATACATAAAATGGGGATAATCACATTGCACATATCTCAAGTGTAGCTTTGAGGATAAAAAAAGATAATATGTGAGAAAATGCTTCCTATGCTGTAAAAAAGTAAGATGTTAATTAATGATATTGTCCTTCAAAGAAGCATTAAATAGCTTACGTTTAAAAAAATTCTTCCAGAGAAGAATTCTTTTTCAGAGAAAAATTCTTCCACTGCACTCTCCCAAGTGAGCCACGGGCCGGCCCCTACTGTTCATCTTCAAAAAAAAAAAAATTCTTCCAGAGAAGTTTATAGAAAGAGAAGACATGTAAACTCTGTTGAATAATAGGGCAGTTTCCTTTGTTGGAATCAAATTTTATCCTACTAATTAATGTAAACCAAATCCAATTGGTCGATCTCAAAATTCTCTCCCAAAAACCTCACCAATGAATCCTGTTGGTGTCTTTTATAAGCTGTGTAACCTTGGATAAGCCAAGTAACATTTCTGAAACTCTGTATCTTATCCATAAAATGGGGATAACCATAGGGTTGTAAAAGACTCAAATGTGATAAAGCATGTGAGATGCTTACCATAATTTCTGGCACAGAGTAATCATTCCATAAATATTATAGTAATTATCACTGCTGTTATTATTGTTTTCAAGTTAACAAAGTCATTCAGCAATGTAGTAATTCCTAAAGTAGTGGTATCCAGATTATTTCAATATGCATCTCCATTAGTAAAATACTTTTAACACACTCCACTAATGCATGTATTTATTTATAAATCATATACATGCAATTTTGTGCATTATACAAATACTAAAAATAAAAATCTTAGAGGATGAGAAAAAAAACACACATAATTTGAAGTTCTATTTTCTCATCCCCGGTGCCCTGCATACTCCCTGAGCAGCAAGCACCCCCACTTCAGGGACCCCTGTCCTAAACAATTGCAAGATTTTGTTGGGTCCCCAAGAAATCTTAAATGTGCCACAAAATTCACAAAAGAAAAAGAACTTTAAACTCACGTTGTAGAGTTAGGGCTCAGTCTCACAGACCCCTCGAGCCCGTTGTCCAGACTGGGTCACAAACCCTCCACACGCATCATAGGAAAAGGTCCTTGGAGCCCTGGACCCCTGAAGAAATAATAGGCTTTAGTCAGAGCTAGGAGGAATGAACCTAATATGTCTTTCCAGAGAATCCTCTAGAAGCTTCGCGCATCTGCACAGTTAGTCCTTTATACTCAAGTCCATAGTTCAGAAAAACACCCGGATGCACATGCACAATCACATTAAGGAACACCCGTGCGCAGGCGCATACCCACCTCAGCTGCTCAGCAAGACTCCAAACATCTGAGGGGCTCTGACCAGTTTTTTTATCTATGTTTTCCTAACACACGTGCATTTCAAATTGAAATTTGCACATTTGGGGGTGGTTTTCATGATGGAGGTAATCCTCACTTCAAACAACTTTAGAGTGTCAAAACTCCAAAAAGAACATGGACTGTTTCCCTAAAAACTAAGGAAGGGATAGCTGTCTCACTGCCAACAGTCAGCCAGTTTTTCAGAAAACAGCAATAATGAGGGTTAATTTTACATTGTTGGAGTATATTTTCTCTTTGAGGAGTTCATTTTAAGAATTATCACCCTACTTCTCCCTCCCAAGGATAGAAGTGCATTAACACTTTCCAGAATATTCATAATAGGATGGGGAAAAGGCCAAAGTTATGGTCCAGACGAATGTTTCTCTTTCCCTGTCCTAATACAAAGGACCCTGCCCTGAGGGTCTAAAAACCTGGATTTTGATCTCAAGGGAATCAAGATGGTTTTCCAGGCACAGGAACAGCATGAGCAAAGATATGGAAGCAAAAAATACCCTGAGGTGTACAGGGTAGCTGGAGAACAAAAGGAGGAGTCAGAGTGAAAGCCAGAAGAGCAAGCAGAAGTCAGATTATGAAAGATCTCATGTGCCATGCTATCTCTTAAACTTGGCCCTGTAAACAAGGGAAGCCACTGATGGATTTTATGAAGGGAATTGTCAAGGTCAGGATTGGATTTTAAATTGGCTCTCTGGCAGCTGTATAGAGGATGAATTTGAGGAAGACCCAATTGGGATCAGAGAGGTCACCATGGAGCCTAATCTAGGGGAGAGATGGTGAAGATCTAAATCTGATCTCTGGT
Organism: Cynocephalus volans; assembly: GCF_027409185.1. Taxonomy (NCBI): domain Eukaryota; kingdom Metazoa; phylum Chordata; class Mammalia; order Dermoptera; family Cynocephalidae; genus Cynocephalus; species Cynocephalus volans. The sequence goes on from NC_084465.1 coordinate 120,220,348, forward strand.
GAGTAGGATGGAGGGAAGGGGGCAAAGTAAAGAACTAGCAGGACTTGGAGACTGCCTGGACATGGAGGATGGAGGAAGAAGGAGTCGAGGCTGACATTCTGCTGTTTTCCTTGGTTTATTGGGTAGTTGAGGTGCTATCAGCCAGAGAAAGAGCAAGTAGAGGAGGTTAAGATGATGAGTTTAGACTAGGACCTACCGAGACTGGGGGGGGGTCTGTGAACTTCCAACGGTCTAGCAGGTGGTAGATATGTGAGTCGCGGGCTCAAGGGGGTAAAGATACAACTCTGGAAGTCATCAGTATACAGGCCGCTCTGAAAATCCAAAAAGCTATAACTCAGAACTAAGGTATCCAAGGAAAGAGAGACAAGCTAGACAGTCAATCACTGCTTGAAAATCTCTGTCACTCACAGATTGTAATATCTTTCCTTTTAGTTAGTTATAAATAAATAAATAAATAAAAACCTATATCAACGGGTTTCCATATGGATTGAGAAGTGTACAAATATAAGAATTCCCCACCTCACCCCCCAGCATATTAGATACTGTGAAGAAATCCCCTTCTCTCTAGCCCAACACATACTGACTTTACATTTATACTGAAAAGAAAAATCAATACAATTGAATGATCTTTCTCTATTTTGTGGGGAGGAGGTGAGTTACCAAAAAACCATGTTAATATTTCATGAAACTATTTTTGACAATACGGTATATGTTTATATAATCAATCTTCACTGTTTTACAGTTTCAATGTCAATCTTATTGATTCATCAACAAGATGAATTAAAATGGCATCCTTAACCCTGTTCCCTTCAACTGGGAAAATCAATAATATGATACATAAGTTTCAAAAATCCTTAGATATTGTATAAGTTATCCATCACTGAGTAACAAACCATCCCAAAACTTGGTGGTATAAAATAGCAGTTTATTTGCTCATGAGTCTGTGGATCAGAAATTCACACAGGGGGCCAGCCCGTGGCTCACTCGGGAGAGTGCGGTGCTGATAACACCAAGGCCACAGGTTCGGATCATATATAGGGATGGCCGGTTGGCTCATTGGCTGAGCGTGGTGCTGACAACATCAAGTCAAGAGTTATGATCCCCTTACCAGTCATCTTTAAAAAAAAAAAAAAGAAATTCACACAGGGCCCAGCATGGGCAGCTGGTCTCTGGTCCACATAGGCTTGACTGGGGCTGCAGGATCCAAGGCAGGTTCACCCACAAGTCAGGTTTGGTGCTGGCTGTCAGCTGAAGCACCTCAGTTCTCCTGCACATGGCATCTCTCCAGAAGGACAGTCTGAACATCTTTGTATGGCGGCTGCATTCCTCCCTAGGGAAAGTGAAAACAATGAAGCCTCCTGAATCCTGGGCTGAGAAGTCCCAGAACTTCTGCTACAATGTACCCATCAAAGCAAATCATAGAGGCATGGGTCAGGCTGAATCACAGATGTCTCTGCCCCATTCTGTGCAGGTCATGAGTCAGGTAGTTGGGAAAAGATTCTGGTGGCCTTAGGCACAATGGACAGTCTTTATTTTAGATACAAGCTCTGCCACCAGTGATTCAGAGCTGCTGTCTTTTTATACTCAAGTACAAAATAGTGGCAACAAGCCAAGGAATACATGGGTGCACTTGCACAGTCACACTACTCTTATATAACTTGTTTATACAGTACGTGCTAAAATGTGCTGAATCATGTTCTGCCTGATTTGAGGTGAGGGAGCCTGATTAAACCATTTCTATTTTCCTCACAGGCACTGTCTAAAAAAAAATTTTTAAAGCAAATCATAAAGCCAACCCAGATTCAAGGTTCCACCCTTCAATGAGTAAATGGCACACTCCAACAGGGATGGAAGGAATTGCTGGAGCTAACTATGCTAAAGATCTTACACAGTGATTGTTAGCAGTTAGAATGCTTTTGGCTATAGTAGGCAAAGTAAAAGTGTCTTAAACAATACAATTTTATTATCTCACAAATAAGAAGTACAGAGATAGGGTGGACTGAGGGTTGGTTAATTCAGTGGTTTGATGAAGTTAGCATGGACCCAGATTCATTCATCTTTCCATCATGCCATCCTCAGTATGGTCCCAACATGGCTAGGATAGTTCCAGATATCCTGTACTTGCACAACAATATCCAAAGGCCACAAAACAGGATGAATGGGGTGGGAGAAGGCAGCACCCCTTCCTCATGACTCTTTAGAACAAGGAAACAGTTCCCATTAAAGACTTATATCTCATTGGCCATAACTGTATTGTGTGCCCATTCATAAACCAATCACTGGTCAAGGGAGGAATGTCCATGACTGACTTCAGTTAATCAAGTTTCACCCCTGGGAGCACATGACTGCCTGATACCCGAACAAAATCAGAGTTTCACCACTACAAGGAAGAAGAAGGGGACGGCTGTTTGGTAAGCAGCTAGCTGTGACTGCCAGAGATGTTGAAGATATTAAACAAAAATTATTAAAAAGTTTATTCAAATGCCAAAAGATCTTCCTTTAAATAATATAAACTCCTGAAATATTAATAACAATTTACAAAGATTCAATGCTGATTTTTTTCTAATTCATAGATTTTTTAAAAAGCACTTAGGAAAAAATGTTTGAATAAATAAAATGCATAACCTTCTGTTATTAATATTGAAAGTTATCTTGGCTATCTACTTGGCCTACCAGGAGATGAGGCCAAAAAAAAAGAAAAAAGATTTGAGACGGTAAATCTTAGCACTGATCTTCACAGTCCCTAAAATGTTTCTTGAGGAAATCCTCTCACGGAAGCTTTGGATTAGGTTCAGTTCTGTTAACTATCTTCCGGTAACAAGAGAGTACAAGTGGCAGAGCAAAAGAAATACCAGAGTTAAACTGGCCTGCCATCCTCAGCCACCTTCTTGGGGTCCCTACTTTGCAGATCTGCCTCTGAAGAGCACAACTGTGTGGAGACAGGAAGTCAAGAACCAATGGCCATTTACTTCACCAGTGGGACCACAGGCTCTCCCAAGATGGCCCAGCACTCTCAGAGCAGCCTTGGCATTGGGTATACCCTTTGTGGAAGGTAGGGAGGAAAACTCAGTTTGTTTCTGGTGAATTCTCCTCTGAGGTACCCGTATGTTTATCCAACTGCCTAACTGATGCCTCTCCTTGAATGGCTACAAGATATCTCCAATATAACATACAAAGCAGAACTCTTGATGCCCCTGCCCAAACCTAGCTCAGAAAATGGCACCCTCTGAAGCAAGAGCTTAGGAATCGACCTTGATTCAATCCCATTACAGCATGTCTGGCTCCCTCTTATTACCAGGTGACTTACCTACCCACAAAGGCTTTCCTAAAAGAAAGACTATCCTAAAACTGTCACATTACCCTATTTTATTTTCCTCATAGCACTTTTCACTATTTGAAATGATGATACTTATTTATATCCTTAGTTCACTTTGTTGTGTACTTATTCACTGTCTCCCTGAAATAAGAACATAGATCTGGTCTATCTTGCTCACTGCTGTAGAACAGTGCCTCACATACAATATTCGCTTAATAGATATTGCATCAGTGACTGAACTCAGAAAATCATGCCAAACTCAGCCTCCCACTCCACTCTCAAACCACCTAGGATTGTGAAAAAGCCCTCTAGGAAGAAGGAGAGGTAGAATCCTCACCTTGCCTTGGGACTTCTTTTGACCCTTGTCCATAGCCCTTGAGGTTCTGGGGCAAGGGCGCTCCTCATAGATACTAGTTTGTTTGCTTTCCTGTTTTTAAATTTTTATTTATTTATTTTTGGTCTGTTTTGTTGCTTCTCCATATCATTTAGATATTGGCTAGACTTGAAGTCCTCAGATATCATATGGAACATGTCCGACACGGGCTGGATCAAGGCCGCCATTGGCAGTGTGTTTTCTTCCTGGCTTCAGGGAGCTTGTGTTTTTGTGCATCAGATGGCCCAGTTTGACACTGACATCTTCCTAGATGTAAGTCATGACTTCCACCTACGTATATCTTTAGAGCTCTTCCTTGTCTCCCACAAAACCACAGAGAAATGATTCCTCAGAATACAGGGCTTCTGGAAATCATTTCTCTTTAAGAAGCAAAGTCTCCAGTGACTTGGTTTTTGTGTTTTTTGTTTGTTTGTTTGTTTGTTTCTGGCAGCTGGCCTGTATGGGAACAGGAACCCTTGATCTTGGTTTTATAACACTAGCTCTAACCTGCTGAGCTAACCAGCCAGACCTGGACTTAGTTTTTCAAGTATTTAGCAGAGTAGAGGCGGGGGACACGCACAACACTCTCAGGCATGAAATCCAGACTTCTGCTTCGAATCGCTCAGCATTTGCTAGTGTCTCTAGCTCTATAGCTGCTTGAGAGCCAGGTTCTAAATAACAGATTAAAAGTCTCTAGTCTAAACAAATAGTTTGTTTCTGATTCAGTGAAACAAAGACAATAGCTGATAAATCTGAACTCCTCTGTGGAGGAGTTTGAAGGTGGGGGTCACCTTTCTCCCAGAACAGCTCCTTCCAGTCTCCCACAACCCTACACTTCTCACTTTGTTAATTCTTGGAACCCAATACTCTTCTGGGAACCAGCTCTCCTTTCTCAGCCAGACACGGCTAGATTGAGATAACAGATAACTCCGATTTCTATAGCTTTTAGAAAACTGTGATTCACGTCAATTATTTTTCAACCATGAAAAATCAATTAACAAAATACATATTACTAAAAACACACCACACCTGTGTGTGGATAAAAGCTATGTTTACCCTGTTATTTTGCTAACTGGTCTAACGAGATGCCTTGAAGGTCTTAACAGAAATGTAGGGTAATATAAGAACTGAGATCTATACATCAGGTTCACAAAGTGACCTGAAGAAGGTAAGTTAACTTCGCAGTTTCAAAATCTACATTTGTAAAATAATATTTTTATTTTACAAAGGTAATATGTGTATTTTAAGTGCTATAAAAACCTTTATAGATTTATACTATTCTTAGATATATACATTACATGCAGTAAAAACAATTAGAATGTAGAGAACAGTTATGCCTGGTAGAAATGCTCACTTACAGGTCAAAAGTTATTCTTGATCTATGACAATCCATATAGCCCAGACATACATCTCGAGAGCTTCTCCCAAATGCTTAAATTTAAGACAAATTGTCAATACATTAAGTGACACAGTGGAACTTCTCCAAAAAGAGGATCTCTAAAACATTAACATTTCTCTAGATTTAAGATGCCTAGGTCATTGTTTGATTTAAGAAACTGGAGGTATAATGAGCCTAGCAAATTTTAAACAACTAAGAAAAGGCCTTAAAAAAAGAAAGAAAAGGCCTGAAAAATGCCTATTTCTGCATTCATTCAATCCACTCAAAAGTACTAATATCTTTTATAGAAATGGTGTTTGAAAGGTCCTGGTAGGTTAGCTGAAAAGACCCCGGTTGGTTAGCTTGCACAGCAAGAATCAGTACTATACATGAATATATGGGCAGGAGGTTACAAGACTCCACTATGAAACATAACTGGTAGCCCTGAGGTAGAATAAGCCAGTTCATTCTTTGGGTTGTTCCCAAATTCAACAATTCACTTAAATTGATTTTGATTTTGTATGTCTGTTTCTATAACACACACACACATCCTTTCCCATAATTTGGAATTCTCAACAGACATATAGTCACCAGTGACAACTAATAAATATTTGCTTTCTTATTCCTAGTAGTGACCATGAGATAGGCACATATTATTGGGAGAGAATGAGAGGTTGTAGACATCAGCTACAACCTAGCCTTTCACTGACCGCTGCTCATATCCATGTCTTTCTCTATCATCCAGACGCTTACCACTTATCCCATCACGACGCTGTGCAGCGCTCCCACTGTGTACCGGATGCTTGTGCAAAAAGACCTGAAGAGGTACTTGGGCAGAAATCTCCATTTGAACCACCACAAAAAGCTATCTTCCAGCATCAGAGATCTCCTCTTTCCAGCACAGGGTAGACCAGGGTTTCTCAGTCTTGTCACTATTGACATTTGGGACCAAGCAATTCTGTGTCATGGGAGGCAGTCCTAGCATTGCAGGATATTGAGCAACATCCCTGGCCTCTTACCTCTACCAGTAGCACCTCCCTTCCCCCATCTGGGACAATCAAAAATGTCCCTAGACATTGCCTAATGTCCCCTGGGGGGGCAAAATCATCCTCCAGTTTAAAAACCACTGGGATAGCCTCTAGGGGCAACTGGACTCTTTTCCAGGAAAAACCAGGGCCTTACAGCTGCAGAACTCCCACACATAAAAACAATGTCCTTTAGTACCACTCTTTTAGAAATGCTGTCATTTGGAAGGAGCCCTTAAAAATAAAAATAATAATAAAAGAAAGTACATTATACCGCTTTGAAGAGAAGCTAATGAAGTTTATTATTTGAAGTTTATTAATTGAATTGATTTGGCTATCAATTTAGCCAAATCACCTGAACATCCGGTAAAGTTGCAATGTATGAGGGATCTTCAAAAAGTTCATGGAAAATGTGTATTAGAAAAAACTATTCATGGATTGCAAAATGTTTTTGTACCAAAATAAACTGTACTAACTTGTCTGAACAGGCTCTAGTTTAAGGCAGTAAGTAGGATAAAACATCAGTTTCAAAAAAGTCCCTATCAGGGCAACATGAATTCTGCTAAAATTGAAGAACAAACGTTAAATTTACAGGGAAATTTGGATAGAAGAATGATGAAATCATTGATGCTTTACAAAAAGTTTATGGGGACAGTGCTCCAAAGAAGTCAGCAGTGTACAAATGGATAACTCGTTCTAAGAAGGAACAAGATATTGTTGAATATGAAGCTCACAGCAGCAGACCATCCACATCAATTTTCAAGGAAAAAATTAATCTTGTTTGTGCCCTAATCAAAGAGGACTGATGATTAAAAGTAGATATAATAGCCAACACCATAAACATCTCAATTGGTTTATCTTACACAATTCTGACCAAAAAAATTACAGTTGAGCAAACTTTCTGCTCAATGCATACCAAAATGGCTGCAGACAAGACCAGAGCTTTCAATGGAAATTTTGAATGAGTGGGATCAAGATCCTGAACAATTCCTCTCTCTTTTTTTTTTCATCAAGATGGTGCTTTATTTAGTTATATCCTTAATTCAAATTGTGTCTAGATAACACATTTTCACATGGTATGTCAGCATCACAGGTCCTGAATAATTTATTTGAAGAATTGTAACAGAAGATGAGACATGGCTTTACCAGTGAAATCCTGAAGACAAAGCACAATCAAAGCCATGGCTACCAAGAGGTGGAAGTGGTCCAGTCAAAGCAAAAGAGGACTGGTCAAGAGCAAAAGTCATGGCAACTGTATTTTGGGTAGCTCAAGGCATTTTGTTTGTTAACTTTCTGGAGGGCCAAAGAATGATAACATCTGCTTATTATGATAGTGTTTTGAGAAAGTTAGCCAAAGCTTTAGCAGAAAGTGCTTGGGAAAGCTTCACCAGAGAGTCTTCCTTCACCACCACAACACTCCTGCTCATTCTTCTCATCTAACAAGGGCAATTTTGCAAGAGTTTCGATGGGAAATCATTAAGCTTTCATTGTAAGGTCCTGATATAGCTTCTTCTGACTTCTTTTTGTTTCCTAGTCTTAAAAAATCTTTAAAGGACACTCATTTCACTTCCATTAATAATGTAAAAAAGATTGCACTGGTGGTTAAATTCTCAGGATGCTCCATTCTTTAAAGGTGGACTGAATGGCTAGTACCATCACTTACAAAAGTGTCTTGAACTTGACGAAGATTATGTTGAGAAATAAAGCTTGTATTTTTTATTTTTATCTTTTAATTCCATTTTTCCATGAACTTTTTGAAGTATTCTCATATACTGATCTAACTAATTCAAAGTCAATACACAAGGAGAGAAAGGAAGGAAAAGAGAAACAATTTAAGTAGTGTAGACTTGTCCATTCTCTGTTCCCACAAAGGTGTGGATGCCCAGGAGGGAATGGGCTATGAGAGACAGAACAGAGCAGATATGAATCTTCTCTTTTCCTAATCAGTGTCAACTGACTTTCTGTTCACTGGGTGCCAAAACTATTGCACCCAGATCAGCTACAGACAAGAGCAGAGCTTTCAAAACCCTCAAAATGTGTGAGCAGCTTGCTCATATTTCAAGGGTAATTCAAGGGCTATTCAAGTGTTATTTTGAATACACACAATTTGTATCCTACCTACACCCTCCTGTTCATTTGAGACTTTACTGTATGGGAGTTGGGCTGTCCTGGGCTTTCTTACCTGAGTCCAGTAATTCTAGTGGTTACATTTCAAGCTCCAAATTCAAACAGGCAGGGCTCTGCTACTTACAAACAGTGTAACTTCAGACATTCAAGATGACCTTGATAAGCCTTTGTCAACTCCATCCATAAGAGAGGATTTACAGCGACCTCACAGGGTTGTGGTGAGAATTTTTTTTATTAACATATTCATTATTACAAATTGTAATTATTCTTTACGCCCCTTACCCAACCAATCAATCCCCAGCCCCTTCCCTCCCCCACCCGTCTCTAGTATCCTTAGGTTTGTTCTCTCCTTCTGAAAGTTCAAAGTATTATTGTGGTTCCTTCCTTCCCCCCTCCCTCCATCCTTCTTTTCTTCTTTCCTTCTTCTTTCTCTTTCTCTCTTTCTTTCTCTCTCTCTCTCTCTCTCTTTCTTTCCATTTTTTTTTTTGTCTTTTTGTGACTGGCCGCACCGCGCTCAGCTAGTGAGTGCACCGGCCATCCCTATATAGGATCCGAACCCGCGGCGGGAGTGCTGCTGCACTCCCAGCGCCGCTGCACTCCCAGCGCCGCACTCTCCCTAGTGCGCCATGGTGTCGGCCCTTTCTTTCCTTCTTTATTAGCACCCTGTTATGAGTGAAAACATGCAGTATTTCTCTGTGTCTGGTTTATTTCACTTAATACAATTTTCTCCAGGCTCATTCATGTTGCTGCAAATGGCAGAATTTCATTCTTTCTTATGGCTGAGTAGTATTCCATTGTCTATATATACCAAATTTTCCTTATCCAGTCATCTGTTGATGGACATTTGGTTGGTTCCAACCCTTAGCTATTGTAAATACAGCTGCAATAAACATGGGAGTGCAGGTATCTCTTCGGCATGATGATTTCCATTTCTTTGGGTATACCCCGTAGTGGAATTACTGGATCATATGATAGTTCTATCTGTAGTTGTTTCAGAAACCTCCATACTGTTTTCCAAAATGGCTATATTAATTTACAGTCCCAACAGTGTAGAAAAGTTCCCCTTTACCCACATCCTTGCCAGCATTTGTTATTCTCAGTCTTTTTAATAATGGCCAGTCTAACTGGGGTGTGATGATATCTCAATGTGATTTTGATTTGCATTTCCCTGATGATTAGTGATGCTGAACATTTTCTCATGTACCTGTTGGACATTTGTATGTCCTTTGAAGAGCATGGTATTATTCATCTCCTTTGCCCATTTTTGAATTGGATTATTTGGTCTTTTTACTATGAAGTTTGACTTCCTTATATATTCTGGATATTAATCCCTTGTTGGATATGTAGTTTGCAAATATTTTCTCCCATCCCGTAGGTTGTCTTTCCACTCTGTTGATTGTTTCCTTTGCTGTGCAGAAGCTTTCTAGTTCAATATAATCCCATTTGTTTATTTATTTTTTTCTTTTGTTACTTGTGCTTTTGGGGTCTTATTCATAAAGTCTTTGCCAGTCCTACTTCCTGAAATTTTTCCCCTATGTTTTCTTTTAGTAATTTTATGGTTTCAGGTCTTATGTTTAAGTCTTTAATACATTTTGAGTTGATTTTAGTATATAGTGAGAGGTACAGGTCCATTTTCATTCTGGTGCATATGAATGTTCAATTTTCCCAGCACCATTTTTTTTTTAACTTTTATTTTGTCGATATACATTGTGGTTGATTATTGTTGCCCCTTACCAAAACCTCCCTCCCTCCTCCCTCTCCTCCCTCCCCCCCAACAATGTCCCTTCTGTTGGCTTGTCGTATCAACTTCAAGTAATTGTGGTTGTTATATCTTCTTCCCCCACCCCTGGTTTTTTTTTTTTTTGTGTGTGTGTGTGTATGTGTGTGTGAATTTATATATTAATTTTTAGCTCCCACCAATAAGTGAGAACATGTGGCATTTCTCTTTCTGTGCCTCACTCGTTTCACTTAATATTCTCTCAAGGTCCATCCATGTTGTTGCAAATGGCAGCATTTCATTCGTTTTTATAGCTGAATAGTATTCCATTGTGTAGATGTACCACATTTTCCGTATCCACTCATCCGATGATGGACATTTGGGCTGGTTCCAACTCTTTTCCAGCACCATTTATTGAAGAAGCAGTCTTTTCTCCAATGTATGTTCTTGCTGTCTTTGTCAAAGATCAGTTGGCTGTGAGTACGTGGGTTGATTGTCAGGTTTTCTATTCTGTTCTATTAGTCCACGTGTCTGTTTTTATGCCAATACCTTCCTGTTTTGGTTACAATAGCTTTGTAATATAATTTGAAGTCAGGTAGTGTGATGCCTCCAGCTTTATTTTTTTGCTCAGGATTGCTTTGGCTATTCAGGGTCTTTTCCTGTTCCATATGAATGTTAGGATTATTTTTTCTATTTCTGTGAAGAAGAATGTCATTGGTTTTTGATGGGGATTGCATTGAATCTGTAGATTGCTTGGGTAGTATGGACATTTTCACGATGTTAATTCTTCCAATTCAAGAGCATGGAATGTCTTTCCACTTTTTAATATCCTCTTTAATTTCTTTCAGTAGTGTTTTGTAGTTCTCATTGTAGAGATCTTTCACCTCCTTGGTTAAATTGATTCCTAGATTATTTATTTATTTATTTATTTATTTTGGTGATTATTGTGAATGGGCTTGCTTTCTTGATTTCTTTATCAGCTAGTTCATTATTGGAGTATAAAAATGCTACTGATTTTTGGGTGTTGATTTTGTATCCTGCAACATTACTGAAATTGTTAACCACCTCTAAGCGTTTTTTGGTAGAGTCTTTAGGTTTTTCTACATATAGAATCATGTTGTCTGCAAATAGGGATGCAAAGATGGTTCAACATACACAAGTCAATAAATGTGATACAGACATCAACAAAACCAAGGACAAAAACCATATGACTATCTGTAATGGACTGAATTGTGTCCCCCCAAAACTCCCTGAAGCTTGAATTGTGTCCCCTAAGTTTTATGTATTAGAAACTTAGTCCCCACTGTGACTGTTAAGAGGGTGGGAAATCCTATTACAGTAATTGAAAGGTGGAGCCTTAAAGAGGTGATTGGATTGTAGGACTGTGAAGTAGTGAATGGATTAAAAATGATGGTCAGGGGCATGGTTCTGAGGACTTTAAAAGAGGAGGAGAGTCTGTCTTTCTCTCTGTCTTGCTCTCTCTGCTTCCACCATCTTGCAATGTGAGACTCCTGGATCACTGTCACCACCACCAGATGGACTTTGGACTTCCCAGCCTCAGAAGCTGTAAGCAATAAATGTCATTTTTCTTTATAAATCACACAGTTTCAGGTATTTTGTTATAAGCAACATAAACAGACTAATACACTATCTCAATAGATTCAGAAAAAGCCTTCAACAAAATTCAACATCTCTTCATGATAAAGACTCTTAGCAAATTAGGTATAGAAGGAAAGTATTTCTACACAATAAAAGCCATATATGACAAACCAATCACAAATATCTCATCCTGAATGGTGAAAAACTGGAAGCTTTTCCCCTAAGAACAGGAACAAGACGAGGATGCCCACTCTCACCACTTCTATCTAACATAGTATTGGAAGTACTAGCCAGAGCAATCAGGCAGGAGAAAGAGATAAAGGGCATCCAGACTGGAAAGGACAAAGTCAAACCGTCCCTGTTTGCTGATGACATGATTCTGTATAGAGAAAAACCTAAAGGTTGTGGTGAGAATTTAATGTAAGTGACATGCTTGGTGAGATCAGCCAGACAAGTTGTAAGTATGTGGTGTAGAGTATCCAACTCAGCCCTTCATTATTTTGGAGGCCTTGGGAAAGTGCTTTAACCTCTCTGAGCCTCAGTTTCCCCATCTATAAAATAAGGTTTGTGAGGATTGTAAATGTGCTCCTAAAGACCCGTTAACACAACAGTTGCTCAATTAATGTTAGCTGTTGTATCATTTGGCTCATAATAAGCAGCACTTAGTTTCATTATTAGTATTTTCTCCTTTTTTCCTTCTTTAATAGCTGAGTTCACTTCCATCTGCTAAAATGGAAGCTCTGCCAGGGATCTTTGTTTTAATTACTAACATGCCCCACATGCCTAGAATAATGTCTGGCAATATAGCAGGGGTTCAACAAACATTTGTTGAGTGAACTTTCCTAAGACTTGCCTCTCCTAGCTCCTTTGCTTGTTGCTTGAACATCCTAATTATCTTGCAGTGAAAGCCACTCCGATTTCTCTCCCAAAGACCCCATGTGACTCTCTTTCTCCAGATATAAATTCAAGAAGCTGAGGCACTGCTTGACAGGAGGGGAGCCACTCAACCCAGAGGTGCTGGAACAGTGGAAGGCGCAAACTGGGCTGGAGCTGTATGAGGGCTACGGACAGACAGAAGTGGTACATTTAAAGGACAAAGTTTCAGTTTAGTATAGTGGGGGACTTTCAGCCCCAGGATTGTCAAGTAAAACCCTGAAGTACCCCAATCATGCTCTAAATTTTTATGAAATTTCAAAGAATACCTTACCTTGCCAGTAGTTACCAAAACTTGTGAGCTGCCCACTTAGGTTTGGCTAAAGGAAAACTACAATTATTCCACACAGTTTTTGTACCCCCACTCCTCACACTGCAGGAATCCCAGGAGCGTTAGGGGTTGGTGAGTTTAGAAGTAAGCAGCTCATCTTTCCATTGTGCTGGGAAGAACTCCCTGAGAGCCTTCAAAGGGAATTTACCCCAAGATGCACTTAATGGAGTCTGAAGGAGTGGTTTTCAAAGTGTGGCTCTTACACCAGCAGCAGCAGCAGCAGCATCTGGTAATTTGGTAGAAAAGCAAATTCCTGGACCCACCCCACACCTACTGAATCAGAAACTCTGGGATGGGGCCCAGCAATCTGTATTTTAACAATGCTCCAGGTGATTCGTGACACTCAAGTTTGAGAACTACTGGTCTAAAATATTTCAGAAGATGAACTTGCATTTTGGGAAAATCAGTTAAAACTGCATCTTAGGTTATTATATAAGTAGCTATAGATGAATTTTTATATACTCATATAAAACATGTCTTCTCAATAGGGAATAATTTGTGCCAATCAGAAAGGACAGGAAATTAAACCAGGCTCAATGGGGAAAGGAATACTACCCTACGATGTCCAGGTGGGTTGAGAAAATATCTGACTGATTCAATAAAGAAGAGAGAACATTTTACAGTTTTCTGCTATTCATTATACAACCATTCACAACCCATTTTCATTTTGTGAAAAGAAATTTTAAGAACTTAAATTCTTTCTTTCATTCTAGATTATAGATGAAAATGGCAATATCCTACCACCTGGCAAAGAAGGAGAAATTGCCCTTAGACTAAAGTCTACAAGGCCCTTCTGTTTCTTCTCTGAATATGTGGTATGAGAACATAGAAAACACTATTCATACCTTAATACAGACTTGGGTCTAAATTTCATACCCACGATGTCTTGCTATAAACCTTGGGCAAGTGACAAAATTCAAGTCTATTTCATCACCTGTAAATGGGAGAATATCATCTATCTTCTAAAAGTATTGTAAAGATTAAATTCCATGTGTAAGATACTGGTTGTAATGGTTGTCATCAGAAAGGAAAACTGGACAGGCTGGGGGGAAGGGAGAGGAGATAGGAAGTGTGAGAGGTGGAAGAGAGGCTGATTTTTCATCATACTCTTTTGGACCTTTTGTATTTTATACTTAGTACTACCATTTTAAAAAGTTAATTTCTTTTAGAAGTAGGATGGGTAATATACTAGTCACTTAATGGGTGTCATACCCCTGTCCCTGTTCTGACCAAACTAATCCCAAAATGTCATCTTTGATTCCTAGGACAATCCAGAGAAAACTGCTGCCACCTTAAGAGGAAATTTTTATGTCACTGGAGACAGAGGAGTGATGGACAGTGATGGGTATTTCTGGTTTGTTGGCAGAGCTGATGACGTCATTATATCCTCTGGGTTTGTACATCTGCCACTCTTAGAAAGTCACAATTTGGCAGGGAGGGAGATCTGTTTGCGGGTGTAGTGATCAAAGGCTTCTTTTCCTCTTCAGGTACCGTATTGGGCCATTTGAAGTGGAGAGTGCACTAATTGAGCACCCAGCAGTGGTTGAATCTGCTGTTGTCAGTAGCCCAGATCCAATCCGAGGAGAGGTAGTGTGAATGTCATTAATTAAAGTAGCAATTTCATAGTTTCAAGCTCTGTCCATTTGACCACGGTAAAGACTGAATCTCTGAATCAAGAGCAGTCATTTAATTCCCATTATGAGGCACACATGGCAAAATGTATACTAGGCTTTAAAATGAGTTGTGTCCCAAAGAGGGTGTATTAGGATTCTTTTGGTGGCAAGTGACAGAAACTTAACTCAACCTGACTTAAGTTAAAATTATATATGTATATTGCTCATATAAATGAGAGGTATTTAGGTACAGCTACATCCAAGGATTCATATGAAGTTAGCAAGACTCAATCTCTCCATTTTTGGCTCGGCTGTTCTTTATGTTGGCTCCATTCGGGCAGGTTCTTCCTACTTGAGAGCAACCAACTCCATACTTACACAGCTTAACAACCCTTCCCACCCCTCCAGGGAAGGAGAGAACTCTCTTTTCAACCATTTCAAGTAACTCCCAGGATCTCAATTGCCTGTCTTAGGTCACATCCCTAACCAGCGTGGTCCAGGGAATGGTATATGCTGACTGGCCAAACCTGGATCATACGCCAGTCACTGGAGGCGGGGGTTGGTGTCAACACCACCAAAGAGAAATTAGAGTAACACCCCACAGGAAAATCAGGCTATTGTTACTAAAAAGAGGGGACAGATACTGCACACACAAAAGCAGATTTCACTGCATGTACAATCATCACAGAACTCAGAATACATTTTCTGACAAAAAAAATGCAAATAGGAGATCGTGGCCAGGTTCCCAAACAGTACCATGAGCCCATTTAGTACCTAATGAAGGGAAACTCAGGCAGTGACAGTAATAGCCTTAGTTCCACGAGGATGCCCTATTCTATAAAAGGGAGAAATTTCCTTTCCTTTTCAAAGTTTCCTGTAGACTCAGCAAGTGGCAAAATTTCAAATTTGTCTATCAGCATCCTCCTACATCCCCTTCTGTACCTCCCTGTTACATATAACGGAGCCTCTGCAGTGACACTGGATCCTATACTCTTACTTCATGTACACCCTCTACTCTTGGTGTATTTCATTCTCCAAAATTTTTCTCTCCTGCCACCATATCCCCTCATTCTCTCAATATAACTGATTTCAGCTGAACAGAAATAAACACCAATTAGTATGAATAATTAATAATTTCTGTTTACTAACCTTAATAATTATCTAATTGGTGGGTTTTAAACAGTATTACAAAAGAAGCAAAAAAAGACCTCTTATAGATTGATCAATCCTTCCTGAGAGCTGACCTCTCTGGATCCACAACCCTTCCTCCACCAGCACCCCCCAAAACCCCTTCAAAACACTTATTCTCTAGAACCTCCATTTATCCCCCTACTACATGCTTCTAACAGTATAGGTTTTATGGAATAGATGGTCATCTGTAAATCAAAGACTGCCTGTATAATAGACAGGATCCATCTGATTGAAATGTTAAATACATGTGTGACACGTAAATAAAACTCAGCCCTTTGCTTTACTGAACCACTGCACTTCTCAACTCACAACCATTTATCTGGAATTAGATCTCAAAACCTCACTTTATAATTGTATCCAAGTTATGTTCAGAGGTGATCTCTGGCATTTCCAGCCATCATTCAAGGTGCTATTAACAAATAGTAAATATCTGTGTTCAGCATTCGTTCCAAACCCTTGATGTGTCTGAAACACAAACACAGCAATATAAATGGACTTTTCTGCTTGCAGGTGGTGAAAGCTTTCATTGTCTTGTCTGCACCCTTTAAATCCTTCAATCCAGAAAAATTAACTCTTGAGCTTCAGGATCATGTGAAAAAATCAACTGCACCTTACAAATATCCAAGAAAGGCAAGTACTTTGCCCAAAAGTTAAGTTTGTGTTACCAAACTAGGGTCTAAGCCAGTATATAGGTTTTATTGGATTTTGACTTTAAAGTAGCTCATTACATAGGTAAAAAACACTTTATCATTTTGCCCTAAGAATTTTGTGCTTTAAAACGATATTAGGATACTACAAATGCTTGATAAATTAGAACTTTTTATCAACTCTGCAATACTAAGTAACTACTAAGAATCTTTATAGGGCTAATTAGTCCCATTCCATTTTGGGGAAAAAATGGTGGCAAAGAATTGCCAAGTGCCTTGTTTTTAGGGATGGCAGCTGATTTGTCTATCTTAGTATGCTCAGCCATAATACCACTATAAATTCAAAGCCTGTATCAAGTGACCTCATTTAAGGGTTAGGAAGAAGACAGTACCCAACTGTGGAAACTTTCCTGAAACCTTCTTCAGATAACTTAAGACCTCTGTATGCACACAGAGATGGAACTGTTTCCTTCTAGACCTGGAATCCTACTGGTTACAGTGACTGACCACTACACAAGAATTCCATTTCAGTTGACATCATTTCAGCCAAAAGGTAGTTAATTTCAACCTAAGAACTACTCACATTTTCTCCACTAAATTCACTGCATCAGTGACCCTTTGAATTTCAAAAATGTTGTTTGAGGGCATTTTAAAATACAGTAGTCATATATATGTATACACACACACACACATTTATGGTACAGAGTTATCAGTATTTGTGTATCTTGAGAAGGTGGAACAAAGAGACTTTTATGGTCAAGTCAGGGCCTAAGGGGAAAATCGTATATACTCCAAATTATACCCCGCCCCCCAAAAATCTCCCTCAGAACTTCCAGGACCCAGCTCTTAAAGCTTAGAAACCAACTTACCAGCCAGCACCCCTCCACCTCCCCCCACCAAAAAAGCTTAGAAGCCAAGAACTAACTTTTCTTTTTGCATGTAGGTGTAGCCTCCATTTCCTGGGGGGACGTAGAGACCTTGGTCTAGTTTGAACTAGAGGAAAGCAAGGGGGTAAAGGGACTATTATTTTCTTCTGGCAAAGCATAAATGAATTCATACTAAAATCCCCTATGATGGAGCTACATTGTCATCCTTACTATACAAACAAATTAGTTTCTGGTGTCCATAAAATTCATTAAGACAAATCTTCAGACTCTAAAACTCCGCCTCAGTTTCGTGAAAGCTCTCTCCTACTGTACTGACAGGTGGGATAAGTCAAAATGAAATCAAGTGTCTCATGTTTTTCTGTCGATTAGGTGGAATTTGTGCAAGAACTCCCAAAGACCGTCACTGGGAAAATCAAACGCAACGTTCTAAGAGACCAAGAATGGAGACGAACATAGCTTGATAAGAAAACTGAAGAATTAAGAAGTAACATGGTTGCTTTCTTTTAGTATTTACTTCCTGATAATTCAGTGACTGCTCTCTTAAAATGTTTAAGATTTTTCCTGGTTGAAAATTGAACTGAGTTTGTGTTTTGTACTTAAGCCAAAAAATGTTTAAGAGAAAAAAAAAATCTAAAAATATTTGAGAAGAAAATTTTATAATGACCAAACTGACAAAGGTAATGATTATAATGATTTATAATGTTTAAAATAGCAGGAGTCTAATGATTACTTAAAAAGGCCAGTACACAATGAATCTGTATTTCATTTATCTTATGCCTGATTAGTTAAAAATAAAGAACTACTCTATGAAAAATGTTCGGGACACACTTTCTTCTGCTTAACATCTTTGTTAGATCAATACTTAAAGGTAGATTAAAATACTAATGTTAAAATGAGGAGTATAAATAATTCAAAAGCCATTAAACAAATTTAAAATATTAAATTAAGTACTGTATTATTATACCTCATCTTGAAGCAAATTTACTGTAAAATAACTATAACTTGGATTATTTAGGAGAATTAATTATTCAACAGTAATCAATTTTTATATCTTTACTTTTTATGAGCATATACATAACTTTTTCATACATAATTTGACATATAAACATCTTTTATAATATATATACAATAAAACAAGAGATTTATTAAGAGGCAGAAAGAAAGAAAAAGTACAGAACACCAATCTTTAGGGAACAAATTTATTTTAATTTTTCTGAAAATATCAGGAACTATGAAAAACAAGCTGCTGTACCAAAAGCAAAATATAAGTAATGTTAAAAGTAAAAGTAACATTTGAAAATTATGTCTAACCTTAGAGAAACATGTTTTAAGATATCAAATTTAACACTTTTTCCTCCATAAAGCAAAACAAGTTTACTAAACCACAACACTGGAGTTTTTTTTTTTTTTTAACTGACATTAATTTTTTAAATTAAAAAACTAAAAGAAAAAAAGCACTCAATTCCCCCCTGAAATTTCATCATTTATAAAATAACATGCTCAATGTCAGTGAAAATAAACAGCTGATAAACCTGACACCAGATCTTCCAATGAATGAATTCAGATTCCAGCAGAACACAGAATTTCACAGCTGGGGAAGAATAGTTATGTCACACCCAGGTCTTGCCAAATACAAATAAATAAAAAAGGCGATTAAAAACAAATTATGATCTTTCTGTTGAGCAGCAGCTTTCACAAAGTAAAAGGAACCCGGTTCCACAGTTGTAGGTTCTGTGGACATAGAGCCAATTGTATTCCCCGAGTCCCTTTGTCTTGCACTAACAAAGTAGAAGCATCTTTGTCTTGGAGCAAGTTCATTGAAGAAGGCACCACAATCCTATCCTCTTTCCCCAAATGATACTAATAATATTATTATCATCCTTTTAAGATGACTTCAACCTCATTAAGAGTTAACACTCTAAATATCTGAAGATATGTAAGGAAGCTCCAGCCCCATCTACATTAGCAAGGTCCTGCCTGTTCTCTTTGCCCCTCAAATCCTTCTAGTCTGGTTTACCAAGCAGGACCACTAACTAGAAGGATAAAACTATATTCCCATGTTCACTAGCCATTAAATATAGTCACTTGGGTGGGAAGTCTTAACATTTATACTACTTCCTAACTCTTTAAAACTTGAGAATAAACCCATCTCCAAAAACTAATTTTATAGCCCCTTAATATCCTCACTCTGGACAATTTATTTTGCAGAACTTGTTGACGTCTGTTCCTTCCAGCCTTCTTCAATCATTTTACCTAGGAGGCCTTGAAAAAACTTTCGAATTCAGGGAACACCTGCAGGGAAACCTCATGATATGCAAATGTGAGCATGAAGTTGACTCTTATTTCACAAAAATCCACAACTGTCAGAGTAGGGCTGAGTTCTTTCTCTTCCCTCACAGACAAAATCTTAGGCTGAGCAGATTTAGAGAACCAGTTTCTCCTGCAGTCATACACTAACATTGGGAAAAGGAGGGGAATTGCTACTTAACTCGGTTTTGCAGTTCTTCCAGGTGGGTTGTAGTGAGACTTGAGACTTATTCATTCCTTCACGCTTAAGTCCAAGCAGCGACAGAAACATTTCAAGAGGTCCTTTGGCAACGTGAGTGTTCCAGAGTCAGTTTCCTTCTAAATCTAAGACTCTAGTCACTTTAAGAAAAAAATCTTTTCTCCAGCACCTTGCAGAAACTTGTTCGTTTTTTTATGTGATGAAAAATGTCTACTGCATAGGCTAGTTTCTGTAGTCTTTCTCCATTTTCAAAGCACTTGGCAAAACCTGGCCTACTATTTTCTGGAAAGTACCCTAGCAATTCACCTTTCAACCCAAATATCCTGTCAAGAACTCTTCCTCTGATAAACCATTGTATGTCTGTATGCAACAGATGAGTGTGTTTTTGTTTGTGCAAATTTTAGTTTTGTGTTTGTTTTTTTTTTAACATTCTTGCATAAATGGATCTTTAACAAAGTTAACTATTTGTGTAGCATTATTTAGAACTTTCTTCATTTCGTTGCTAAGTGTTTGACATCAGCATCTCTATGAAGAAAGCAGTGTGCTATAATGTCAACATCAGATTTCTTTTTTTCTTTTTTTTTTTCTTTTCAAATGAGGCAAAACTTGTTATGAAGCCAGCCACTGATGGGGCACGAAGAGTACAGATAACAAACCTTTGGTTTTTAGATATTGGAAGACACAACATTAAATATATACTGGCCTCTGTTTTGGGAGACTCTTAGCAGCAAAAAAGTTTCTTTCAACTTCAATCATTTACAAATCTTACAAATGCTACAGTATGACAAACATTCATGAAACCTGTTGACTCATCAACCTGGATAGAGAAGTTGCTGCTTTTCCGTTAACTACACAGAACTTTTTAGCATTATGTGACATACCATTAGTAATTCAACTTACTAAACTGAGAGTAAAGTCTTTTCAACTTCTTGTATTGCATCTTGCCCTAGCATTTTAATGTTGGCATTATCAGATTCTCACCAACTATGTGAATTTTTCTTTTCTGGAATAAGTTCTGCTACTAAATAATTTGCTTCCCAAACCTTTTTCACTGAATGTGATTTTTGAACAAAATCTTTACTGTTTTGGTATTCCAAAAGCCATTTAAAATAATCAACACCCTTACTTGTCAAATGGCTGTGATTTATAGTTACAACTTCTGGAGCAAATGCTAGATATTTAAATTGCATGCCACAGAAAATGGACAACAGAATAGACAGGTGGGATTATGAGTCCATATAAAACCCTTGAGAAGTAGCTTTCATTGTAAAGACAGAATTTTTTTTTGTCCCATGTTGCACAAATATACTGAAGTAACTCAGAAGACCGGAATTCTTATCACTAAACTTATAAAACATGTCTGCAGCTCTATGCCTAGAAAGGTCCTCTTCTATATCACACCTTGCCTTCAAAAATCGCAAGGACTGGACTGTCAGATTTGTTTGTAACACACACGTGTTAATAAAATATAAAAACAAGACATAATAACCAAACAAGAAAATCACAAAAAGTACAAAAAGGTCACAAAACAATTCACTTCTAACATACACAATCCATGTTTTTGCGATGTTTACTACAAAGTGGCAGGGGACAGCTGAGTTGCGGCACATAAAAATTCCTCCCTTAGGATGAAAATTTCCCTCTAATTTTCTACTTGCCCAGAGCTTGTTCACTCCCCTAAGTCAGCTGGCACAGCATAAGAGGAGGCTGGGGAAGGTAATTATGAGGGAGAGCTCAGCGTCAGCCTCCTCTCACCCTGTCCCACCGTGCAACAGCGTGTGGGCCTATGCACACTGCCATACAGGGCTGAAAGATCTCTTACAAGACTGTTAACAGGGCTGTGCAATCATTGTTCACTACTGTGAGAATAGCATTATGCAGCACACAATGGTCAAAAACAGTATTTTCAGTCACTGGAACCCTAGCAACATCTCACCGAATCCCAGGTGACAAACCCACCTCCAACACCAAATGACTTCCTATGAGAGGTCACCTTCACTTGACTTGGATCCTTCTGTGATTTGACTTGCAAGTTCAGGTTTAGTACCTCCCTCATTCACCCCCTGCATCTCAGACACTGGTTTTGCCTGCCCTAGCTCCTCGCTATTCTCTGGTATCACTTGCTGGTTATTTTTTCCTTCTGTTGGGTCATTTTGATTTAATTTGTCACCGAATTCTAATTTAGCTTCTTTCACATTTTTTCCCTCCTTTGGTTTAAGCTGTGACATATCCTTACCAATCTTCACCACCTCCTGGAGATTGTATTTTCTGAACAACATGTAATCTTTCACGACACTCAAGCAACAGACGACTTTGATGATTTCTACGACCACTGTGTACTGTGGATTGGTGAGATTCACTTTATTTTCTGAATTAAGGCTGCCCACTATTCCTGTAATGAAAATAGAAAAACAGTCTGTGAAGGATACCACTAAGCTTGATGGATACAAAAAATATTTCATCCCTTTCTGTTTGGGATGTGTTAGAACAAGATATAAACTAGTATAGTTTTCTATGTGAACTTTAATCAAATTCCCTGAGCCCTTGCAATAAATAAATACAAATAAAATCCTGAGACATTTAAAAAGAGTACTTTTTTCCCAAAGAAAATTCAATCTTGATTTGGGAAAAGACTAACTAGCTACAGGAAATCTCATATCCAACATAATGAAAACAGGATTGATTTATTTTAAGGACATTTTAATATACTTGCTCTGCACTCAAAAATGTTAACATAAATCTTAAAAAAATCTTAGGTCTTAAAAAAAAAAAATCCTTAAAACACCTATGTAAAATCACAGAGAAACATACCTGCCAATTCCTTGATAACTTCTTCTCTATTCATGTGACTGTTATTTCGAGATTTGTACACAATTTGAAATGTCCCTTTGTTTGGAGCTTTAAACCAGGGTTCCAGAAATGTTTCTGCATATTTTTTCATATCTTCTAAGAAAGCCTTGCATGTGCCTGAGATGGGTAACATACGTAAAATAACCCGAGTCTTCTTCTTCTTGGTTTTGTACATATCTTGCAGAATATGATGCACCAATTTCTCAGGTTCTAAAAGAAAAAGGAAAAACATCAGCACAGAATAAACAAGTAGGTTAAAAAGATAAGTTCTCAAACATTAAGATTCTCCAAACCCTCTAAAATGAATTTTTACTGAGTGACATAAGTAGACAGAAGTAGAAGAAATTCTCATAATGAATTTTAGATGAATCTACCCATTTTTTCCAACTAATATTTCTTCAGCACCTACTACATATTAAATCTAGTATTTTAACTTTTCATCATTATTACTGCTTTTGCTAAAAACAATTATTCATGTAGATACTGGAGTTAACATTTCTGTGTTGTCCTGAATTTATCCAACCACAACATCATGCTGTTATTTTCCTACAACAAAGCAACTATCAGAGTAATAAACATTAAACACTACACATTTTATAAAAACAAACAAAAATCTGCAAGTCACATAAAAAGATCTAATTAATTCATTAGCTATATTAGACAGAAGTCTAAATCTCAGACCTGGAAGGAATCCCAGAACCATGCAGTGGTGGTCCTCGGGCTGCATTCTGCCTACATACAAGTCTGTCCGGGGCTGCTCAGCGTTTTTTTTTTTTTTTTTTGGCAGGTGGCCAGTATGGGGATACAAACCCGTGACCTTCATGTTATAAGGCTGTGCTCTAACCAACTGAGTAACCGGCCAGCCCCTACTATTTTTTAATTGTTGACTACCTTTAAAAAATAAACTTCTCCGGATTTCCAACTTCTTTTGAAAAATTGGAAGATCTGACCCTGCAACTGGCTGGATCTGAGTAATAGCTGCAGCTGCCCCTTTTAGAAAGAACATGCACTCTCATTCTGCTTAAAGTTACATACAAAGGAAGTGGTTTCCACTCTTTCTGTGTTTGTTTTATTTTGCGGCTGGCCAGTGCAGGGATCCGAAACCTTGACCGTGGTGTTAACAGCACCACGCTCTCCCAAGTGAGCTAATCAGCTGGCTCTGGTTTCTGCTCCTAAGCCAAGACTAAGTCCACCACCCCATTCTACCTCTCCATATGCCTATTGCTAATCCAGTGCAGAGGAGATGAAATCAAATGATTAAGTGAGCCATGCCTATTAAGCCATTTTGTATGCAGTGTTCTCTGAGATAGATAGGGAAATGTCCAGATATTATGGGATCAAAAATCTTAAGGTGTATTAGTCAGACACACCTATCCCAAGTGTCCTGATGAAGACTACATTATTTGCCCCACTCTCCACTGACTGGAATCTTCTTAGCTTCATCTCTGTAGATGCCTTAATGTCATCAACTTCTTTCTTCAAGGCAGCCTCCACATCGTCGTCGTCTTCACTTCCAGAGGGCTGCTGGTCCTTGTCTGTAAACTGTTTGCATAAAACTAATAAGTAGCAATGACACAACCACTCATGTTTAAACACTATAATTAACTGCTTATGTGAAACCCCTCATGGCAGATAGGTCAATATTGACAATAAAGTTTTTTATTAAGAGACTTAGACATCACTCACTCCAAAATGGGGAGGAAGGGAGTTCCCTCAGATGGTACACGCAATTTTAAAATGTTTTCAAAAGCATCTTGACAGTCTGGGACAGAGGGAAATGATGAGATTAGACCAAATATTTATAGAATTAAAACCTTTGCTCCTGTTCTACTGAGAACAGTGCACAGAATTAGTTCAAGAACTTGCTCAAAACACCAGTGTAGACAACACATGCACCTGTAGCCCGGTTCTCTGCCTAACCAATGGGGTTGTCAATCAGACACTAATAATAACTTCGCATTTATGGAGCCTTTATTATACACCAGGATGTATTTAACGCACATAGGCAACTTTCTAGCCAACCCTATAAAGTACTAGCAGAATGAAGTAACATGCCCATCCATGCCCAAGTCCCAGAGCTAGTAAAGGATGGGGCCTGAATTCAAATCCCCTCTGTACTATCCTCCATTTATTCCTCTGGGTGTGCATGTGGGTCCCGGTTCATTTTCTAAGCCAGTAATATGATTTCCGAACTGCAATGGGACGATGAGGTTTTAGGTGGTGTTGGTACAAAGGTTTTTACTTTCTAAAATGTATCTTTACGTGCACTCGAGAAATAACTAGCACTAGTACTAACTAATCCACTGTGCCAGAGATGGTGCTTAGGGCAAACACGTTCCAACAGACAACTTCACAAGGGTGTCGTGAGAAGTTCACGTTTCTAAAAGAGCTTCAGCACATCGCCCGCCCCACCAAGAATCAATCAATAAACGGGAGGTACAGGGACTAACGATGGAGGGACAGCGGTGTAAACACCTCAAGAAAAGACCAACTGCAGGAGCCTGCGCGCGGGAACAGAGACGGCGGGCGGGACCAGAACCTGCAAGCGTGTACCGAGGCCGCGGGGCGGTGACCAAGCCGTGGGCGGGGCCGCGCCCCTCGTCGTCGCTCACCCGGCGACAGGTGCGCACGCGTACAGGCGCAGCCGGCCTCCCTCTTCCATCCAAGGCCGGCCCGCCCGCCCAGAACGCGCACCTTCTCTGGCCCGTACAAGTCGTCTCCGTACTCGCTGAGCAAGCTATAGGCCTCCTCCACGCACTTGCGCTCGTTCATGTTGCAGGTGATGAGGATGCCTTGCAGCCCGGGTTCCAGCTGCCGCGGCCCGCCGGTGTCGCAGCGCCGAGCCCGCTTGGCCTGCACGTACTGCGCCTTGCCTTTGCGCTTCCCGCCGCCAGGCTGCGGGGGCTGTTGCACGGGGGTCGCCATGGTGCGTAGGAGCTGAGGCAACCGAGAAACGTGCTTCTCCCCGGCTCTGCTCGTTCTTCCTCCACAGGCGCGGGCTGACTACGTCAGACGAGCGCGACGGCCTGCCCTCACCCGCCTCCCGGCCTCGCTCGGCGCTGCGCGGGGTCCTAAAGGCCTGCGGCCTGTGGAAGGGTAAGGGCGCGAAGCTTGTCCTGCCCGTCCGCCGCAAAGAGGCCAGCGCGTGGAGCCGCGCCCACGGAAACTTGGCCTCCGGACCCAGACTGGTTATAGGCTGTGCTTGCAAAGAACCGTTTCATCTACTCCTTCTTGTTCCTTGGTTCATTCAGTAAATCCTTACTGAGCCCTAAGTGCTGAGGTTGGGGCCTTTCGCAGAGCAAGACACCGTTGCCCTTATATGCCAATTTTTCTTAGAAGTTGGTGAGGCCTTCCAAACAATCCTGCTTAAGTTTTGTTCCTATTGAAATGTATATGTTCAATAGGCTTTCTTCTAGTGCTCCTGTTGCAGGACCCCAGATGCGCAAAGAAAAACGGGAACTCGGAAGTCAGAGAGACGTGATTGTCAGAATGTGATATATATTAAAATACAGGGACACTTGGCCAAACTTAACAGTAAATTGTCGCTATAGGAGCATTACACGTTTTAACTTGTAAAAAAGTTTATATTAACAGCAAAAATATTGTCCTTATCAATTCCTTCACACACTTGTTAGATATGATGTCCTAACACGATGGAGACATTTTGGTGAATTGTCATTGTCCATGTGTACTTGGTTTGGACAGGAAAGTCACATTTCTGGCTTCTGAGCCGAAAAAGGGTTTGTCCTTTGTTGTCAAACGGATTACCTAATCAAGTGACCCAAAACGTGGAGTGCATTGTAGTATGTAGTCAGGAATAAAGAACCTCTTATTTACTGTAAGACCAGCATCTCTCATATTTCTATACTTGTGACTCTCAAGAAAAAGTAATGCTGATATGAAATAATAGCCCCAAATCTATATACATATAAAAGTATTTTCATTAATAGTAAGGGAAAACATTTATCTTCTTTCATCCAATGAAGTATATCTTCCCATTTTCTTTTCTCCATACTTGTCCCCAAAATGTTTAAAAACCCATTCATTTGTCTGGATAAGCAGTCCCTTCAGAGTTAACATAGATCCCTTCAGAGTTCCCCACACCTTAGAGTCAGGAATCTATCTCCTTATACTTCATGCAGCTAGAAGCCAACTTGAACTTTATAAATCTTTTGTGTTGGGTTTGCACCCTTGACAGTGTATTACTTGTAGTCAACAAATGTAGGAATGCTGTGCATTTTATTGATCTAATTATTTCAATCTCATGTTCTGAGATTTAATTGTTATGTATGAAACAGACAATTTGATAAGTTAGACAGAAATACTTCCATTTACAACTCAAATCATACTATGTATTGCATGCTCCACCAATACATAACAATAGTCTTGGATAAAATACTAATGTAAGAAGTGTAAGTTTCAGAATATATTTAAGAGTCCAAGGCGACCAGGGTTTAGAGGCTCTTTCAGCACAGATGAAGACTAAATAAGAATGATCTATATGAAGACTCAGGTTGAATAATTTATATTTAAACTAAAAATTGGAGGGAAGCCAATGAGAATTCAGCATTCAATGTATAGACGAACAGAGAGACAAAGGGATTAAGAACATACTTCGGGAGTTGGACAGTTCTGGGTTTAAATACTTAGTCTACCACTGTGCTAGCTCTGTAACCTTGGGCAACTTAACCATTTTAACCCTCATGCTCCTCATCTGTAAAATGGGAATAGCCGTACTATACCTTATAGGGCATTGTGAGTTTTGAATAAAATAATTCGTGTCAATCACACATACAAATAATAAATGTTAGCTGTTGCTGTTTTGTTGTAACTGTTGCTAATTGGAAGTTTTGGTGGGGATAATTTTTCTCAAAAAAGAGTTGAAGTTTAAGACCCAAGCTTTTTGTGTTGAGTTGTTTGCTTTGAACTATTTCCAACCACTCCTTGCCGGTTCTCAGTACCCAAGAGATGCCTTATTATATCCAAATATGTTAACATAGCTTACAGAGCTGCTGTGAGAAGTAAGAGATATGAGACAACCAGTCTCCGATAGAGCCATGGCGAGCAGAAACATGGGGTCAGAGTTGCAGCAGAGAAACTCCATGAGTACCATGTCTACTGGAGCAGTGAGAGCAGAACCGCCATGGAGACCCGAGACTTGTGTGGGTACAAGAGCTATTGGTGTGCCTGCAAGAGCTGAAGCATAGCTTCAGACCAGGAAAGCCATAAGACAGGAGCTGCTCCAGGATGTGGGGACTCAACCCCCTGCGCCAGCATGCAGACGATGTCGAACGTGGTGTCAAGGTACATGATTTGCCAGCTTTAAGGTTTAATACCCATCCTGCTAGTTTTTGGACTTGTTTGGAACCTGTTACCCCTTTCTTTCGGCTTATTTCTCCCCTTTGGAAAGGGAATATGTATCGTATGCTTGTCACACCATTGTACCTTGGCAGTAGATAACTTGTTTTGAATTCACAGAAGGGACTTTCAACTTTGGACTTTTGAGCTGAAACAAGTTAAGACTTTGAAGATGGAATGAATGTATTTACCTGTGAGAAGGACATAAACTTTGGGGCCAGGGGTGGAATGCTGTGGATTGGTTGAATTGTGTCCCACTGTAACTGATGAAGGTGGGAAATCCTATTATGGTAATTGAAACATGAGGCCTTGAAGAGATTATTAGATTGTAGGACCATGCCATAGTGAATGGATTACTAATGGTAGTCAGTGGCTTGGTTCTGAGGGCTTTAAAAGGA
Organism: Cynocephalus volans; assembly: GCF_027409185.1. Lineage (NCBI taxonomy): Eukaryota > Metazoa > Chordata > Mammalia > Dermoptera > Cynocephalidae > Cynocephalus > Cynocephalus volans. The sequence continues at coordinate 120,248,597 of NC_084465.1, forward strand.
GAGCAGGTGAGAGTCTCTCTTTCTCTCTGCTGTTCCATTTTCTCCAATGTGAGACCCCTGTATTGCTGTAAAGCTACCACTGAAAAAGGCCCTTACCAGATGTGTTCCCTGGACTTTGGATTTCCCAGCCTCCAAAACCGTAAGCAATAAGTTTTGTTTTCTTATAAAAAAAAAAAAAAGAAAGAAAGAAATGATATGTGGTGTACAAAACACCTGGCATATAGAAAACATGCAAGACATGATAATTCTCTTTTACTCCATGTAAGGGATGGTTCCAGCCCTAGCTTCTTTTTCCTTATTGTTGTCCTGGTTGTTGTTGTCTTATGATAAGAGAAAACAGTTGGGGAAAATGGTATGTTAGAAGAATCTCTCAAAAGCCTGGTCTTGGGTAAGGAAGTACATTTATCAAGGTGTTTCTTAAGACAGGCGGGTATAAGAATGATTGTGGTAGCTTAGATCAGAATCCTTTTTAGATGAAGACTCAACTGCACTGGGTTACTCTCTGGTATTAAACCTGGGATGAGGGTGGAGAGAGATTAAATTTCAGATGAGCGCTAGAGAAGAAAACCTGGTTCATTTCCACATGAAATGGAGATTCTCATGAAATAACAAATATAGGTAATGATTATCAATAGCTGCATTAGGTGAAAAGGTAATAGAACCTTATAATTGATATATCAGGCTAATGTCTTAACATCACAAAAGGAGAACCAACTAGACATTGTTTTTCCAGATGTGATGCAATAGGAATTACACAATATTATTTACACAGTCTTTTTGCTAAAAATTGATCTAACCTCTAGCTCTATCAGTTTACAGAAACTACAGGGGACAAAAAAAAATGTTAAATTCAGTCATGTTAAATTACCAAAATCAACGTTAAATTTGGGAAAATCTAGAGAATAATGCCCTATTTTCTACAACAAATTACAAAGAAAAAAGAAAAGAGGAAAATGGAATTTATAGATTGAAAGAAACTTAAGATATATATCAATAAAATGCAGTATGTTGGCTTTGTTTGAACACTGAGTTAAAAATAAACCAACTGTAAAATAAAATTTTATAGGGCTGGCCCGTGGCTCACTTGGGAGAGTATGGTGCTGATAACACCAAGGCCACAGGTTCGGATCCCTATATAGTGATGGCCAGTTAGCTCACTTGGGAGAGCGTGGTGCTGACAACACCAAGGCAAGCGTTAAGATCCCCTTACCAGTCATCTTTAAAAAATAAATAAATAAATAAAATAAAATTTTATGAGTTAATCTGGAAAATATGAAATTTTTGTAATGATATTACAGGTGTTATAATGGTATTGTGATGAGATTATAAAAGAGTCCTTATCTACTATAGATATATAAAGAAGTACTTATTAACTAAATGATATTTAGGTTTGTTTCAAAATAATGCAAGGAAAGGAAGGACTGTATGCATATATAAATCAAGCAAGATTGGCCATGTGTTGACAATTATTGGAGCTGAGTGATGGATATGTAGGAGTTCACTACACAGTTATAACTATTTGTATGTGTTTGAAATTTTTCCACAATGTGGTAGAAGGAGAGAGAGAGAGACAGAGAGAAGAGAGATACAGACATAGAGACCTTCGTGCTTCCTCCTCTGTGCTCCAGCATGAGCCCCGGTATAGCCCTGCCTGCAGCTCCCGGTCCGCCTCCTGCTAGTTTCTATGGCCTAGAGAGCCCAGCGGCCCCATTCGGTAACAGGACAGCGGGACAAGCTTTGAAGTGACCCCAGCAAGCCCGTGGGCCTTCTGCTAAGTGAAAGTTCCCTTACCGTCCCTCCACGGATTGCTCTGTCCATGCACCAGCAGCTTCGGAGAGGCTTCAAAAAACGCCTTTGCACAGTAATTTCTTTCCGATAGATTCAGAAGTGTGGGTTAAGTGGGATACGTAGGTGTAGAAGGAGTTCTGCCTTTTGTTGAAGCGAGTTTCATGTGGGGAGAATGAAAGAAACATCCTGTGAGGTGCATATCTTATTAATAATCGGCTTTTTGAAGAGTTTCGATTGTGACAATAATCTTAATAATCTTAAAGATCTAAACTGTATAAAAGTAGATGAATTTCATATAGACTTTTTACCCCATTTGACTGAAGGTTTTCACCTTCACAGGTAGATTTCTGTAACAGGAATACAATGCTGAACAATTACAACAATAACAAAAACTGAGTAAAATTCCTAAATTCCTAAATAAATAAATAGAAAAATGACATTTTAAAGATGACTTCGGTCACTTAAGGTTTTTCTTAACTCTGGTGGGATCTTTTAGGAACTAGTGACTCTTCTGGTGAAGAAATAGTGATCCAGAGTTTGACTGATCATCAGTTTCACTTCAATTGCTTTTCAGTCAGTTCAAGTTAATTATGTTTATCCTGGATCCATTTTTATCTATAAATGTGTGGAGAGAAATATCTAAAATGATGTGTGCCCAGAGTTAGTAGTTACTTGCTTCTTCAAGGTAGGGCTTTGAAAAATTTTTTTACTCTTTGTTATATTTTTGTGTTTTGCTTTTCAAATAAATATGAGTCATTTATATATAAAAATAATTCTTTTTTATTGTTTTTTCCCTTTTCTTCAGAATATGATTTTCATATATATGGTCTCTCCACTCACTCATTAACAAATACTGACTAAATGCCTATGTGTTGGGCTCTATTCTAGCTACTTGGAATTCAGTGGTAAGAAAGACAGATAGGGCTGGCCTGTGGCTCACTTGGGAGAGTGCGGTGCTGGTAATACCAAGGCCACGGGTTCAGATCCATATGTAGGGATGGCCGGTTTGCTCACTTGGCTGAGCGTGGTGCTGACAACACCAAGTCAAGGGTTAAGATCCCCTTACCGTTCATCTTTCTTTTTTTAAAAAAAAGAAAGACAGATGAGGTACTTGCATTCTAGTTAGTCTGGAATGGGCTGACACAGATCTTTAGTAGAATATTAATTGGGAGTAGTAATCATTGCCTAACTAAATGGAATGCCTCTAACATTTCACAATTACAATTTCTAATGTTTCAATATCAAAATTTAGTTGTTGACAGATAATGCAGGGGAGAAAAACAAATCTTTTCCATGCCCATTGCCAAGTTCATGGCTAAGGCAACTATAACAAAAGACAGATTACCAAGAGAAAAACATACAAATTTATTTAATATAAATCTTACATGTCGACACAGGAGACTTCAGAAATGAAGACCCAAAGAAACAGGTAAACTTGGGTATTTTTATGCTTAGGTTTTATGAAGAGGTGGATAGTTGTGGATAAGTAGTAAACTGGGGGAAACTTAGCAAGGCCTATTTTGTTCAGATTCTTCCCTATGTCCCTGCGTCTTCAGAGATAAGAATGTTCCTTTCCTCTGAGTATAGGGAAGGCACATCTCGAATGAGGGTTTTAGGACCTGCGTCATGGGAGAAGAGCAAGAGGAAGGTGAGAATGTCCTTTCTGTTTCTGCTGTTTTTTCAAACACCAAGGTGCCATATTTTGGAGTAGCATGTCCTGAACCCCATCAATAACCTTTGTCACATTAAGAGAATTCCCTTCTATTCACATTTATTGAAGGATGGGGTTATCCTGAAGGAGTGCTGAGATTCATCAACTACTTTTTCTACATTCATCGAAACGTTTATATGGTTTTTTTCCTTTTACCTTTTCTTGGATAAACGCAAACTGGTCATAATGGATTTTTGGTTTTTTGTACATTGCTGGTTTTGGTTTGTTAATATTTAATTTTGAATATTTTGAGTATTTTGTTTATGCTCAGAGTTTGTCATAGTTTCCCTGTGATTTTCTTTCTAGCACTGTTCTAGTCTGGTTTTGCTATCAATGTTATTCTAATCTCAAAAAAATTGAGACGGGAGGACTTTTACTTCCGGGAAGGTGGAGTAGGTGTGCTTTACCCTATTTCTCCTGCTAAGTACAACTGCAGGGCTACTTGAAAAAGTTCATGGAAAGATTCATTTTATCTTTTAATTCTATTTTTCCACAAACTCTTTGAAGTAGAAACATAGGAAGACTCTGAAAGCTGGGGAGAAGGCAAAAGGCTATGGGCCTCAGGAGCCAAGGAATGACGCAGTGGCAAGTTCCCTGGGTTTTCCTTTTTGCCTCATGTAGCCTAGACTTGGATTTGAGCAACCTGGAAATGTCAATGGGAACAGACAATAGATGCCCCAACAAAAGTTTTCTCTCTTTAGCCAAAGGACGAGGAAAGGAGCAACCTAGCAGTCAGAAAACTTTTAAGCAATAACTGCTCTGCTCCAGCCAAACAACACGGAAAAAATCGTGGCTTCACCTGTCCTAACCTATGCCAGCAAAGGTAGAATGGGAAGCCCTGACTTCTACCCTCATGAGTCTGTAACTTGAGGGGCCCCAATACCCCTATTAGGGATGGTGTCAGAGAAGACCAAGTAGGGAACAGGACAGCATCAGTAGAGACCACATGGGAAGCTGGAACTCTCACTCCCACCCAGCAATAACATGGAGCTCCCTCCAACTCACGTGTCATGGAATGCTGAGTGTGTTACAGGGCACTCAGGTCTGGCTGCCTGCCGCCAGACAAAAATAAACAACCCAAAGGTCAAATATTGGTGAAAATGAAAGTCTATGTTTATTTAGGAATACCAGTGATCGGACGAGAGATGTTAGGCTAACCCATGTCTCTGGTAAACCTGAAGGAAAATGGCTGGACTAAACCCATCTCCAAGACTCAGATTTACTGAGGGGTTTTTAAAGAAGGGACCGAGGGAATGGAACATGGGAAATGAAAAGGAAGAGGGAGGGGACGTGAGACGCAAGGGTTTCATGCAAGGTCTCAGGTGCAAAGTCTCACCAAGACTCAGTCTGGTTTCTGCTTTGTCTTTGCTGTTATCTCAGGGTCCTGCCAGGGGCGTGGAATCGGCATAGCTTTATTGATGACTTCTTTGGTTTCCCAGGGTCTGCAAGTTTGCATTTTCAGGCTGGCTGGAAAACAACTTTACGTTCATGTATATAATGTAATCTTGCCCCATAACTAAGGTTCAGAATATCAAGTAACCATGGGAAAAGAGGGAACTCAGAGAAATGCATGCCAAAGAAAAAACTGTGTCCTTTTAAAATTTGTCTACAGCCCATGCAGTTTTAGGTCCCAACATGGCTTCAGTCTTGCTCACTCCAACAAAATGGAGAACGTAGACTCAGGCAACAATGAGGTGGTGCCCCCCCACCTACCTTCCCTCCACCCCCCCTGCCACCAGAACAGTGTCAAAGAAACCCAGCTATAACACAAGGTTTAAATAAGATCCAGTCTCATTACATAATACAAAAATGGCCATGTTTCAATTGAAAATCACTCTTCATCCCAAGAACCAAGAAGATCTCAACCTGAATAAAGAAATACAATCAATAGATGCCAATACTGAGAAGACAGAGATGTTAGAATTATCTGACAAAGATTTTAGTGTAGCCATGATAAAAAGATTTCAACGAGCAATTACAAATATGCTTGAAACCATTAAATAAAGAGTATAGGAGGCCATTGTTTTAGACTAAGCTCTTAGACTAGGCCCCAACAGACCAGACTAAAAAGCAAAATGGAGTCACCCCTGCTAAATTTCCAGTCACCAAAGTAAAGCTAATTATCTGACCTTCTCTGAAATCAGGAGGGAGAGATAACAGCCAAGTTTAAATCTTCAGTTGGTATGATAATGAAGTTTAATCTTTACACAAAAGAGATAGCCTGAACTAATTTGATGTTAGTCAGTTTTTTGTCTTCCTGTCCCTATTTTACAAGGAAAGTATCTTTGAAATGACCAATCCATTCTTTTGTTATTTCTGCTTTCTTCAGCCCTTTTCTATGAAATCAAGCCTTTTTGCTCATCTCACTGGAACACTTACTTTATTTTATAAAATAACATGTCGTGTGATTCTAGAATCACAATAAAGTCAATTGAGATCTTCAACTAAATTTGTTGTAATTTTCTTCTTTTGACAAAACAAATGAAAAAGCGAAGTCTCAGCAAAAAAAAAAAAAAAAAGATATCAAGAAGAACTGAATGAAAATCTTAGAACTAAAACATTCAATAAGACAAATAAAAAGCTCAGTGAATGGACATGATATTGTGAAATATATATTTGGCCTTTATCCCCATTTCGTGGCACACAGCTCCTAAAACTCTTGGAATCTTTTAAGTGACAAGTGTCTTGTATATGCTAATGATGTGATTGGTGGCTATGGACTTCTGGTTAGCCTTGGGATGGGGGCTGGTCGCCATGGGAATCACTAATGTGATTAAAGTATTGGAATTTTCAGTCCACCCCCTGACCTCCTTGGAGGGGAGAGGCACTGAAGATTGTATTGATCACCAGTGGCCAATGATTTAATCAATTATGCCTGCACAATGAAGCCTCCATTAAAAACTCAAATGACAGGGTTCAGAGAGCTTCCAGATAGCTGAACACATGCAGGGTCTTAGAGGGTGGTGAGCCCAGACAGCTCATGGAAGCTCTACACCCCTTCTTCTGTACCTCACCCTGTGCATCTCTTCCATCTGGCTGTTCATCTGTATCCTTTGTAATATCTGTTATAATAAATGGGTAGATGTCAGTTAAGTGTTTCCCTTTGTTCTGTGAGCCATTCTAGCAAATTAATCAAACCCAAGGAGGGGGTCATGGGAACTCTGATTTATAGCTGGTTGGTCAGAAGTACACATCACCACCTGAGACTTGTGATTGGCACCTAAGTGGGAAGAAAGAAGTCTTGTAGGACTGAGCCCTTAACCTGTGGGATCTAACACTATCTCCAGGTAGATAGTGTCGAACCGAAGTATAAGACACCGAGTTAGTGTCTGCTGGAGAATTGCTTGGCGTGTGGGGAAAGCACCCCCCACATCTGGTGTCAGAAGTATTGTTTCGAGTGGTATGTGAGAGTAAGAAAAACACTTCAGTTTTTTTCCTATCTCTGATAAGGGGTTCAACATCAGAATGGAAGGAAAAGAAGAAAAAAACCATGAACTGGAAAATAGAACAATAGAAATTAGCCAATCTGAACAGAGAGAAACCAGAACAGGGAAAGAAAAGAAAAAAACAGAGCCTCAGAGACCTGTGGGACTATCACAAAAGATCTAATGTGGTGGTTAAAAAATTACTCCAAGAAATAATGGCTAAAAACTTCTCAAATTTGGCAAGAGACATAAACTGTAGAATTCAGCAATATATAAAAAGAATTATACACCAAGATCAAGTGGGGTACATTCCAGGGAAGCAAGGCCAGTTCATTATCAAAGACTCAATCAATGCAGTTCACCTTATTATCAGGCTAGAGAAGAAAAATCACATGATTATATTAATTGATGCAGAAAAAAATTTGCCAAAATTCAACACCTATTCATGATAAATACTCTCAGAAAAACAGGAATAGGGGAGAAGTTTCTCAACTCAATAAAGAACATCTACAAAAACCTACAGCTAACATTGTACCTAACCATGAAAGACTGAATATTTCCCTGTAATATTGGGAACAAGGCAAGGATGTCTGCTCTCACTACTCTTATTCAACATAGTGCTGGAAATTCTAGCCAGTGTGTTACTGAATTAGGCTCTTGGGTCCCAAAGTCATAGAAGTGAACAGTGCACCCAGCAGTAAAGCAAGGAATGCTTTATTAAAAGAGGAGATAGACTTATGCATAAGGGGGATAGCTGTAGGAAAGCTAGCTCCCCAAGGGGAGCTGTTCAGTGTCCTTTATAGGGAAAGTGGTTAAGGGGTGCAGACCAGCATAATCATTCTGCATCTCTGGAAGTGGTCCATTCTGTTCTTCCTGGTTGCATCACGGGCGCATTACCCAGTTAGGGCTTTGGTCCCTGCACCTGCTCAGTAGGTCCAAGATGGTGGTGGTGTTCATTATCATCACCCCAGGAGGGTTATTGAAGCAGTCTCCTTGAAGCTTTGTGTGCATGTAGTAATTCCTAAAGGGGTCTTAAGGTTAATCTGTAACTTAATTTTTACAATTATAGGAAACAAGCCTTAGGGAGGGGTTTTGTAATTCAGTGAATATCTGTCCCCCTCTGATCTCGTTTATTTTATCAGGGTGGGCCATGGGATAATCATACATCCTGCTGGGGGATGGAGGGGTGATCTCATGACTGAGGAGTGGAAAAGTAACAGTGTCCTCTGCAAGGAAGATGGAGTCAGTGTGTATCACAGGCCTAGCTCTATCCTGTCTCAAGGGCAGTAAGGCAGGAAACGGAGATAACAGGCATATAGACCTGAAAGGAAGAAGTAAACTGTCCCTATTTGGAGATAATGTGATTTTCTACAAAGAAATTCCCAAGGACTCAAAAACAAAAACTCCTAGAACTAAAAAATGGCCAATAAATTCCTTTGTTCAAGTGAACTTGAGTTGGGTTTCTGTCACATGTAATTGAAAAAGTCATTTATTTATTCGTATACCCATCAAACATTTTTTAAGTGCCTAAATTTGCCAGCAGCTGCTTTAGGTAATAGCGACACACCAGCAAACAAAACAAAGTTCTTACTCTCAAGGGTGGTGGTAAAAGATGTAGAAAGTTAAAAGACATTAAAGAGGAAAACATGAGGGCTGTTTTAGAAAATGCAGTAAGGGGAGGCCTCTGATAGGACACCTCATAAAATGAGGGACTTGGTCCAGGGGTATCTGAAGGGAGAGTTCCAGGCAGGGGAACTGTGTGTTCCAAGAGCAGAGGCTGGGACAGCATGGTGCGTCTGAGAAGATGCAAGGCAGCTGGTGTGGCTGCAGAGTGAGGCAGAGGAGGAGGAGTGGGCTGTGGGCCAGAGGAGACCCTGTGCCAGGTCACACAGCTCCTTGTAGTCCATGTAAGGACTTTGAATTTACCTGGAGTGAGCTGAGAAGCACTGAAGGACTGGAGCAGAGGAGTGACCTTATAGCACTCTTGTTTAGTAACAAGTAGTTCAACAGATTAACACAGCAACTCATACCCACCCCTCAATTTCTTTTCTATGTCAAAACCTCCAATATGCCTTCCTCCATCTGTTCTTTCCTCCCACTGAGAGCTTCCTCTGCCCTTTCACAGGACTAACCCTTCCAGCAACTCCTTGGAAACTTCCCTTCCTGTGAATAAATTGCTTTCTCAGCCCCCCAGAAGCTTGCAGTGTACATAAATCGTAAATCATTTCCTCTTAGTAAGAGGGACCGCCAGGTATTGTGTAAACTTTTGTGTAATTTAGCCCAGAGTTCCTGCTCCTCCCTCCAGAATGTCTCCACCAATCAAAGAAAGGTGCCCCGGGCAAGTCTCACTCCTTCCAATTGTCAGATTACTTCTCCCTCTTCTCTGGCTGCTACTGAGACTCATGCAGATGTGAGAAAAGTTTCAGGACTGCTCTCCTAGGAAACAGGTCTGTCATCATCTCCAGCTGTCTTGGAATCTGTAACTTTAGTGAGTACCTCATCTCCTCTCCAGGGTAAGATTTGCTGCGCTGGCACATGCTTTTTTGAGCAAAGATAACAAATGAACAAAACCAGCAACTCAAAAATACTCTCACTGGGGGCTGGTTGGTTACTCGGTTAGCATGCGGTGGTATAACACCAAGGAAGGTCAAGAGTTTGGATCTCCATACTGGCCAGTGACCAAAAATAAATAAATAAATAAATAAATAAACAAATTAATTAATTAATTAATTAATTCGCACTGAAGTCTTTGGCAGACAAAGTGTTTCTCTCAGAGTTTCTCAGTTGTTACATGATACTATTTAGCAAGTGACGAGGACTATGCACATACAAAAGGCTATAAACATAGCAGTGAGTTTTCATGTTAAGCTTTTTGGTGCTATTTGATTTTTTTAAAAAACAATGTGCATGTGTTAACTTGATAAAATGTTTTAGAAATAATTTAATTGAGTCTAAGTAGTAGCTGAGTTTTTCACTGTACTGTCTACTTAGCTCCCTACCCTGCTCAGTGGCAGTTGTGAATTCATCTTCTGCATCATCCAGAAAGTATGCAAACTGCCTCTAAGAAACTTTGGGAAAAATACAGAGGCAAACCTAAGAAAATAACCTGGGGACAGCCACTTTTCTCCATTAGTTGGTCAAGGGCAGCTCCAAAAGTTTTATATAGAAGAGGTTTAAGGCAAGGTCTTGCTGGGGTTGGAGAGAAAGGAAGGGCTTTACCTTACTTTGAGGCTATATATGCCAAACCAAGGTTATTACTTGAATTACTTAGGAGGAGGGTGTTTATTTTGATGTGTGAGGCTAAAGCCCCCTTACCCCTCGTTTATATGGACAAAGAACTTGTATTTTAGATGAGACCTTACAGATTTGATAAACCCATCTTACCAGCAGAGGTAATGTCTTTCTTAGAGGAGTTCTCCTTAGCAATGTTTCTGTGGCTCAGTATAAAAATCTGGACTCAGACCAGCCCGTGGCTCACTCGGGAGAGTGTGGTGCTGATAACACCAAGGCCACGGGTTCAGATCCCATACAGGGATGGCCGGTTAGCTCACTGGGTGAGTGTGGTGCTGACAACACCAAGTCAAGGGTTAAGATACCCTTACCGGTCATCTTTTAAATAAAAAATAAAAATAAAAATCTGGACTCACACTGGGAAAATTATCTCAGTTCTTTCACCTACAAAGAATTTTACAAATCTGAAAAATGGAAATTGTAAAATACTAAGATCAGTTAAAGTGCAGGAACAGAACTTTGTTGGGGAGAAGGCAATCTTACGGTTTTGATGAGGAGGATGTTGACATTTTCTTCTTGGTAGAACAGAATGGTTAGGTTTGTTTTAAGCTCCAAATGACTGGTCAATTTTCTTTTCAACATAGATTTGAAGAACTGTGAATGTGGCAAAGAGTTTTATATGGGGGATAGGGAAGAAATTATACCGAATTCTGATTTTACTCAGTCTCAGCGAGCTGAGCATAGTGTATGTATCCCCAGTGATATTAATAATTGCATAATTGTTTAATGTCATCTTTAATAGTCTATAAGCTTCATGGGGATAGGACCAGCTGTGTCTTGTTCATAGCTGTACTTCAGCTTTTAGTGTAGGTCTGACACATAGTAAATGCTCAGTAAGTATCTGGTGAATGAATGAATACATTGTCCAGTTTGGATATGTATGGGCATTTGTGTGTGTTTCCTTGTCTGTAAAATGGAAATCATAATAAATGAATACCAAATGCTTAGCATAGTGCAGCCACTTGCCAGATCTCAGCAAAAATGTTTAAAGAGCTCCTAAAAGAACCTCTCTTTTCTTCCATTACGCTCTTTAATTTTTGTGTAACATTACATTTATTTGTTGTCTTGTTTATTATATGTGTCTTTCCATGAAAGCAAGGAGGACCTTTTCTCTTTCATTCACCCCTATTTCCTCTATGTTTGAAACAATTCATGGTGAGCGCTCAATCAATATTTGTTGAATAAATAAATGAACCACGCCAAACTACCAAGAAAAAAGTGCAAGGCCCCAAGATATTTGTCCTAACCAGTCCAAATTCCTGCCTCTTATTTTAGAAAAAGAGAAATAATAGAATCAGAAATCTTTTCTTATACTTAACCATTTAAAAATACTATTTGTTTTTACATGCAAGTAATGAGAGAGTCAGGACACTCCTTTTGAAGGAAATAGTTTCAAAATTTCATCTAAATTAGAAAATGATACAAATAACTCAGGTGATTGTTGATAGGGGAGTGATTTAAGAAATTATGGTGCAGTTCACTGGAATGCCATGCAGATGTTAAAAAAAAAAAAAATAGAATGAAGATCTCTGTGTACTAATATGGAAAGATCTATAAAAATATATTATTAAGAATGTTTTTAATGGGTAGAATAGTGTGTATTCCAGGCTACCTATTGTGTAAAAGTGGTGGAGAAATAAGAATCTATAGTTGTGTTTGCTTGAACCACATAAAGAAACCTGGAAAAGATACATAGACAGTAATAATAGTGGTCCCCTGGGGGGTGGGGTGGGGTGAATCTGGCAGCATGGGGACTGGGTTGGGAGGCAGGTTTTTCACTGTATACCTTCTATGTTTTTTGAATCATTTGAAGGTAGTTTGCGAAAATTAAAGACAGAAAAGTTTTATCTAAAAACATAGTGTTGGTTCCCTAACTTCTTCCTTCAGTTGAAGAAAAGTTGATGCTAATTCTGTTAAGAAGAGAGACAGCAGCTGAACGTTCGCACAGGCTGTAACTCACAAGCAAACATCAGGGACCCAACCCCAGTGCTGAACAGAAGAGCTTTGAGGACTTGGGGACTTAACCCACAGGGAAACTGGGCCTCAGAGCGATTCTATTTTTGTTCTGAAGGGCAGCCTTTACTCCCAGAGCCTGCCAAAAAACCTCTGTTAGTGCTTTTCCCCCATGGCCTTTGAGCGAGAGGACACTGATGGGCAGCACGTCACCAGACCTGGGCCCTTAGAAAAGTCTTACTTGGGGAAACTTCACTCTCAATTTTCCTGTACTTTAATGTTTCACATCAATCCAATGGAGCTATTATCAATATAGATCAGCACTGTCCGAAGGCATTTTCTGCAACAATAGAAATGCTTTATGTCTGCACTTACCTATATACGGTAGCCACTAGCCACATGTGACATTAAGCACTTGAAATGTAGTTAGTGTGACTGAAGAACTGATTTTTAAATTTTATTTAAATTAATTTAAATAAACTGCCATATGTGGACAGTGCAGGCAGTCACATAAATCTGGTTAAAGCCGTAGAGGCACTTCTCAGGTCTACTATGAGTATAATCCTGAGTTGCTGAAATAAACTGTGTATAAGTTCTCGCTTCTGAAAAAGTTATTTATTCTGGGCCTGCCTGTGGCTCACTTGGGAGAGCATGGTGCTGATAACACCAAGTCAAGGGTTAAGATCCCCTTACCGGTCATCTTTAAAAAAAAAAAAAAAAGTTATTTATTCATTCAACAAATATTTATTAAGCACCCATTATGGACCAAATGCTATTATGATTCCCAGGGATAGTAGCATGAATGTAACAGACAAGGCTCCTGCCTTCATAAAACATACATTCTAGTGCAAAGATCAGCAAACTGTATAGCCCATGAGCTAAATCTAGCCTTCTGCCTGTTTTTGTACAGCCTGAGAACTAAGAATAGTTTTTACACTTGTAAATGTTTGAAAAAAATCAAAAGAGGAAAAATAATTCATGACACATAAAATTGAAGTCTCAGTATCCATAAAAAAGGGTTTTTTTGTAACACAACCATGCTCATTTATTTATGTATTGTTGATGGCTGTTATCTGAATGGAAGAGTTAAGTAGCTGCAACAGAGACCTTATGGCCCACAAAGCTTAAAGTATTTTACTATCTAGCCCTTTACAGAAAAAGTTTGCTGAGCTCTGTTCTAGTGGAGAGTAATATGCTAGGCACTATGATAAGCAATTTGCATGCATTATCACATTCAACTTTTGGGACAACTCTCTGACAGGTTCTATTAGCCTCTTCATTGATAAAATGTAAAACTAAGGTTCAGAGTTGTTAATAATTCAAACAAGGTCACACAGTTCATAAGTGGCCATACTGGGACCCTACCCATGACTGTACAATTCAACAGCCGATGTACATAGCCATCACGCTATGGACCAGTGCTTCTCACACCTAAATGTATACTATCACTGGGGATCTTGTTAAAATGTTAAAATCCATGAATTCAATAGGTCTGCAGTGGGGCCTGAGAATGTGCATTTCTGACAAGCTTCCGGGTGATGCTGATGCTGCTTGTTCACAGATCACCACCTCTAGATCAGTGATTCTCAACCTTGGCTGTACATTAGAATCCTCTGAGGAAATTTTTAAAAATTTGATGCCCAGGACCCATTCCCAGAAGTTCTGATTTAAATGGTCCAAGACCTAGACATCAGAATTTTCTTTTTTAGGGGGTGGCAGCTGGCCAGCACAGGGATGGAACCTTGGACCTTAGTGTTATCAGCAACATGTTCTAACTGAGCTAACCCGACAGCCTGGTCAAAAAAATTTTTTTTTCTTTTCAGGTCAGAATTTTTTAAAAAGCTTTTCTGGTGATTCAAATGTACAGCCAGGGTTGAGAATCACTCCTGAATGGAAATCCTATTGAACTGTAGTAAAAATATTCAAATGGGAATCCAAAGACTGAAGTTCTGTTTCTAACTCTGATATGACATATTGAAGCAAGTTGCTTCCCCTCTCTTGGGCTCCAGTCTTTTGCAGGTGAAAAATGAGGAGGCTCAAGATGACCTCAGAGGGCTCAAGATCACTGAGTTGTCAGACCCTCACACAAATAGGTGGGAGGGTCAGAAGAAGAACCCACATGTCCCAATGCATTGGTTACATCAACATGATACCCAGACACCAGGTCCATTTAGGGTAAAAGTTAGCTGACATCTGTTATTATGCATTGTTTTGGCAATTTATCAATACTGAAATGCTCCCACATAGCCAAGCTGCCTTACATGCCCCATAGCTGGAACTGCAGTCAAAATGATGATTTAATGATCATGAGAGTAGAACCTGTTTCGTTGTAGGAAATTTGGAAAATTATGAGAAGTATGAAGAGGGGAACCTTAAACATTCATAATCCCTAGAACTATAATTTTAATAGCCTCAGCCAAGTAAGTGACATTGTGATCAAATGATTTCCCACAGAACCAGGGAGGCCTAGACAGCCCAGAGGGGCCTCCCCCACAAAAGTCCTAAAGGTTAAATCCCTATTATTACATCTCCAGTAAATGCAACTACAAGCCTGGACTTGAAGGTAGCGTGGGCTCCTACTGGGAGCATGGGAACTGCAGCCTATAAACTAAACAGTTTATAAACTTTGACAGTGGTTTCATGCCTAATTTGTAGTGGGCTACTCTCAGTTTCTTCATCTGTAGCTAATCCACTGTGAAAAACTCTCCTTAACATGTCTGCATTACTTTTGAAATCCATAGGTGATATTAGATAAGAAGGCTTAGCCCTTTGCTTTCAGTCAGGTTAACTGGGTGACCTGTTCTTTACTTCTTTAGGAATGTATATATAACTGCACAGCAGTCAGGAGAATGGGCTGGGACCAGATAGTTCTAGGCTCAGATCCAGCCAATGCCTCTTATTAGTCATTTTCTCCATCTGTAAACAGAGATGATGACTGTATCCCCTTCACAGGGTTACTCTGGAGCTTTAAAGACAAATGTATGTAAAACACTGAGCACAGTGTTTGGAACACAGAGAGTACTCATAAAATGCTACTATTATAATGATTATTAATAATAATATTTAGCTGCTTTGGGGTATGGCTACCTTCAGGACAGAAACAAATACATGTCCTCTTTGCTTGTCTTTTAGATGGATTGGTCTCGGTGGAAATCCTGAGTCCTGAAACATCCAACAAGACTGATGTTATCTCTTGTTACCATGGAGATATTACTTCGCGCCAAGTGTTTTCAGCGCCTAGCCAGTCCTGGTTCTATGAGAGCATTACATAAAGATTATAGAACAGCAACCCCTCAGAATTTCTCCAACTATGAATCCATGAAACAGGACTTCAAACTGGAGATTCCAGAGTATTTCAACTTTGCTAAAGATGTCCTGGACCAATGGACCAGTATGGAAAAGGTATGGAGCAAGGGCCAGTCAGACTACAACTTCTCATCTAGGAGGGACATTTGCCACTGTCTGGAGACATTTTTGTTGCCATGACAGGGGAGGTAGGGGGATGCTACTGGCTTCTAAATGGTAGAGGACAGGGATGCTGCTAATGCACAGGACAGACCCCCAGAACAAAGAATTATCTGGCCCAAAGTGCCAATAGTTCTATGGTTGGATGAGAACATCTGGGTTACATAAGTGTGTGATTCTAGGCTGATTTTTTTTTTTAACAAAAAGGAGTGGAGTGAAAAGCAATTCTAAGAGTCAGAAATAGTAGGGCATGAGGCACAGATACAACGTTGAGAGAAATAAAAAGAGATGCAAAACTTCTAACTTTCTGGAAAGAAAAACAAACAATCAAGCTAAATGAGAAATGACATGGGCCAGAAGAGATGACATGACTCCCAGCATCTAGAAATAAGGACCCCAGAGTTGTTTCCATATACTCAATGTATGTTCTAACTAGTGACATGTAAATTTTCTTCAGAGAATATATACCATTAAGTCAGTCGAAATGGAATTTAACTGTATAACAACCTTTAAATCCATGACTGATTTGTCTTTCCTTAGGCTGGAAAGAGACCTTCTAATCCAGCCTTCTGGTGGATAAATGGATGTGGAGAAGAGGTGAGGTGGAGTTTTGAGGAATTGGGATCTTTGTCCAGGAAATTTGCCAATATACTTACAGATGCCTGTGCCCTGCAAAAGGGAGATCGAGTAATTGTGATTCTGCCCAGGATCCCAGAGTGGTGGCTTGCAAATGTGGCCTGTCTGCGAACAGGTTAGTAATGTTTGCAATTTGATCATATTTAAACTGAGCTGGATGAGAGATTTTCTAAAACATCTAAGTAATCATGAGACATTTATTTGGGTATATTATTTGAAGAAGAACTGTAAACCATATAGTATTATTCTCAAGGACCTTAGAAATGTGTTAGAAATACACCATACCCTTTGATCTAAACTAGAAGTTGGGTTTTTCATAATGACATAGATTTATTAAGTGAATGTCAATCAACAATTAAATACCCTTACAATTATTCTTCCTCTTGAATAGGACCCATAGTCATCTGAAACTCAGTACATCCACAAACTCAAAGAAGCCACCCAGTTCTTTTTTCACACCTTTATTACACTCATGGTTAATTACATCCATCTGGTGCTCTAAGCCATCCACCTGCGACTCCTTCCTAATGAGCTTCTACATCTCATAAATTTGACCTCCTACATGCCCCAGAGCCCCCCTTCTTTAATTCCATTGCCATTACCTTACTTTACATCTTTGCTATCTCTTGAATGGATTTCCCCAAAAGTCTCACTAATTCTGACCTTGGGTGTGCTCACACCCCACCCCAATTCAATTCGTCCCCCCTAGCCAGTGTTTTTGCTAGAACACATATTTTATCCTGTCATTTTGCTCTTTGACATTATCTAATAATGTTCCATTAACATTAATTTACTGTATGTTATCAAATGGCTAGAAGAGAGGAGATCAAATGTCCTCAGCACAAAGAACTGATTATGCTTTGTAATGATGAATATGCTAATTATTCTGATTTGATCACACGTTGTACACCGGTATTGATATTCAACTCTGTACCTGACACATAAGTATTATCGATTACATTTCAATAAAAATAAATAAGTACAAATTTAAACAAACCAACAAACAAAAAATGCTCCATTGCCTACCAGGTAAGATCCGAACTTCTTTAGGTGCGTCATAAAAGGCTGTAGCCGTTTTCCCTCTGTTCTAATTTCTCCACCCTTACCCTCCATGTTCCAGAAAGCCAAATGGTTTCCTGTAAGGTCTGTGATCATTCCCATCTCCTGGCTTTTTGGTACACCGTTTCCTATGCTTGGAAAGCCTTTCCCTCACGCCTAACAACCTGGACAACTCTACCAGAATTTCAAGTCTCAGCTCTAATGTTATCTTCTCAGACAACCCCATCCTGAAGCCCCAACCCAAGTACTCTCTTTGAGCTCTCCAATGGTGCTATTGTCTGGGCATACTGTTTGCTTATAAATCTGTCATTCCCATATGGTGATGTAAGCTCCTAAATGGCCATGACCATGATATATTCATCTCTGCATCCCCAGTGATTGGCATATAGTAAATGTTCAGTAAAATATTATTGAATTAATTAATATTCCTATCGTCACAATAAATCATTATATTGAGTAACCTTTCCTAACTTATTATAATCATTACTTCCACTTGAGGAGAGGTAATATATTCCATTTCCTATGTACATAAGAATTGTACACTGAAGTAACAGAGCCCATTTGTAAGCATTTTTTTAACAAAATGATTGCTTTTATGAATGCTGCTTAAAGGACTATTTGATTGCCAGGACCAAATATCCATTCATAGTAGTTCAAAAAAAAAAAAAAAAAAAAAGTACAGAAAGAACAGCTGGGCTTCTGCAAGGAAATAGACTATTCAGCTGGCAGCTTCTTTCTCTATTTCTCTTGCTCTGAAGCCACAGGACCTCTGTCTTTGTCTTTCTCATGTGTCTGCTCCTTTGACTCCTTCTGTCTGATAACACATGGTTTCTCTGGTCCCCTCCATTTTGGCTGGGGCATGGTTTTGGTTTGCCATACAGATAGCTCAGGCTGTAACCCTGTATGACCGAACTTCTAATTCACTCAGTTTCTTAAGTCAAATAATTGAGACAGAGTCTGATGAGCCGATCAGAGGCAGCTTCTTCTGATACAAACATGGCTATCAGGGCTGTGGGCAGGACAGAAGGCAGATTCTCTTAGAAGGGAAAACAAGAGAGAAGTGATGGGTGGTAAATCTAATGTAACAATGCTAGTCTTCATGGCAGAATTAGATGTGAGGTCATAGTTATTTGATTTCCTAATAACTTTTCCCTCTTAATAAACATTGGCTAATTGAAAATTGAAATCCTAATTGACTAGGACTTCAGTTGCTCATATATTACTTCGTGTTATATACATAAATGATAATATAAAGACAAAGGAATGGTTAACACCACATTCTGGTTAATGGCTACCTGGGGGTGGTAGGGAGGTGGAGAGAGAGATTTGGAGCAGGACAAACATATTGTTAAATTCTGTTTCCTAAGACGATTGGTATATTATGCTTATTTTCATATTTTTTTAAAGAAATTGTACATATACACTGCATACATTTTGTTGCATGTTTGATATATTTCGCATTTTTTAAAAAGTACATTTGAAAGGTGCTTTTTGAAGAATCTTAAAATGTTTGGAAATGCATTACTAAATCAGAGAGTATTGGGGTGAGTTTTAATATGCTTTCAACAAAGGGAAGGTTTGAAATTACTGCAGAGGAGTAATGCTGAACTGTAGTTCTCAAAGTGTGCACCTGGACCAGCAGCATCGGCACCACTAAACTTCTCAGAAACATAAACTCTGCAGCCCCACCCAGGATTTGCTGAATCCAAAACTCTGGGGTGAGGCCCAGAACTCTGTTTTAACAAACCTTACAGGAATTCTGATACAAGTTGAAGTTTGAAAACCACTGAGCTAGAGGAAGTAAGCCTGTATTTTACTGGAGGTCTCATAGGATGAAAAGACTTTGGCAAATTGACCAGATCTGGCCACTTGCCTAGTAGGTCAGAAACGTCCTTAAGTCAGTGCCTGGAGAGTAGAGCTCTGAATCTCCAGGCAGGGGTTAGGGGGACTCTCATTTCCATGTTTATGGTATATAGTGTATAAAATACCACCAATTTATTCATTTGCATGAAGGGCCAAAAACTCTGGCATGAATAGCACCCCCCTCCGTCTGTTAACAGAATTACATGAGAAGACAAAACTTAGCCAGAAGTTTGTTTAGTGTATGTGGGCTCAGAAGAAGTAATTTTCATAATTTAATTTATTTGCTCCAGGATTTGAAAGTCCCACTCATCTACCCATCCCTCTACACCCATCCATCTCTCCATGCAATGGGTGTTTCCTGAGTACCTACTATGTTTCAGGAGCTGTGGGGTTTAGGATCTGGTGGGAGAGAGAGTCATGAATTAAATAAATGCATAGTGTGGTAAATGTGACAACTGTGACCAGAGCCATCAGTGTATAGGAGGGGTACTGCTATAGACTGAAAATCAGAAAAGTATTAAGCTGAGACCTGAGGGAGGAGTAGGCCAGTGGGAGAAAGTCCATTTGACTTTTCCATTTTGAAATTAGAAAAGTCAAATGGAAAAGCATGTGCAAAGATCCTGAGGCAGGAAATAACTTGTAGGTTTGAGAAAATGAAAACAGGCCAGTGTAAATGTGGGTACTGGCTAAGGGCCACCTCATCCAAGGGACCATAATATATGCAGTCTCCTAACAGAGACTTCTCCCTAGACAGACTTGGATGGGTACTGTCACAATTTGCTCCAGTAAATCTCCTTTTTCTATGTTTTGTGGTTGCAATACCCTCTTGTGAGACCAATTCTATGTTAACATATCTTATTGGGGTACAGTTTAGTCTTGCTACTTTGTGAACCATTATGTCTGTTTACAGTGACTTTGTATATCTCTGTTCTGATCTATTTTATTTTATTTATTTATTTATTTATTTTTTTGTCTTTTTCGTGACCGGAACTCAGCCAGTGAGTGCACCGGCCATTCCTATATAGGATCCGAAGCCGCGGCTGGAGCGTCGCTGCACTCCCAGCGCCGCACTCTCCCGAGTGCGCCACGGGCTCGGCCCCTGATCTATTTTATATTGAGTGTATAATTTAGCTCTTGGAAGGCAATCTATTTCATTTCCAAGTTCTCAGAGAGATCTGTCCCAGTACCAAACTCTCACATCACACTTTAGTTTTCAAACTCTTTTCTATGTGTTATAGGCCAAATCCCATTACAACAAAAATCTCAGTATATAATTATTAAAAAGTACTAATTCCCAATGTGTCCCTTCCTTTAGGAAATATTTACCACAAAAAAACTAGTGCAACACGCAAGCTCAGTCCCAGATCTTTGGGAGGTTTCTATGATGTATGTGGTTAATTCAGCTTTAAAACAAATATTTACTCATCTGCTTGTTTCACCTTCACATTAGCCTTATGATGAGAAAAAGAGAAGCCTCAT
Source organism: Cynocephalus volans (assembly GCF_027409185.1). NCBI lineage: Eukaryota > Metazoa > Chordata > Mammalia > Dermoptera > Cynocephalidae > Cynocephalus > Cynocephalus volans. Next base: position 120,269,267 of record NC_084465.1, read on the forward strand.
TTTATAAATGGGGAAGCCAAAACTTCATAGATGGGGAAAGGAACATCAAGTCACTTGTCTGAGGTTACTCAGCAAGTCATTACTGGAGCCCAGTGCATTCTCCAATATTTCTAGGATTTTCACAAAATTTAGAAATACAAATGATTCTTAAAAATCATTTAGTTCATTTCTTCTCAAACTTTCATGTGCATATGAATCACTTGGGGATCTTGTTAAAATGCAATGTCTAATCCAATAAGCCTGGGTGGGACCTGAGATTCTATAATTCTAATGAGCTCCCAGGTGGTGTCGATGCTGCTGGTCCAGGGACCATCCTTTGAGTGTCAAGGAACGAATTCTCCCATGGACGAGGAAAGAGAGGTCCAGAAAGATTCAGCACCTTGGCTATGTTCACATTTTTGATTAGAGAAACAAGCAAACCAAGTACCTCGGAGCCCCGGTGGCCAGCCCAGTGCTGGTTCTGCTGCTTCTCTGTGCTTTCCTCCGAACTTCCCCTACAGTTTCGGTAAAGTGCACTGACCCCAGCTCATTCTTGCAAAATAGCAACTGTGCAGCGGAAACGGACAGTTTATTTCTTGAAATTTGTAACTTTTTTCTTTTTACATGAAACTTAAACATAAATAGGAATCTTCCTCAGAGAGGCCATTCCTGACTACTCTCTCTAAAACAATTCCTCTGCCAGCTCTGCTCCATGCAGTTGTTCTCCAGCCTTTTAAACAACACTTATCATCACCTGATACTGTACACGTGCTTACCGTCTGTCACCCCCAGCCAGAAAGTAAGATCCAGGAGGGCAGGGACCTATGTCTTTCTTATTCTGTACCATATCTGCCTACCACAGAGTAATACATATAAATACAATTTTAATTTATTAAATATTTAAAAATAAATTTTATAAATATTTTTTAAATGAATGAACAAATAAATAAATCCATTGTATTTATCAACTTGGACATACCTCCAGAGCAATATTGGAAGATTATTTTTTTTTTAAAGTAACAGTTTGCCCGCAAGTGAGAAACTATGTAATACTTCCCAGGAGTATTGATTATTTGGTCAGAAAGTAGTTTTAATAGGTAAGATTGATCACTGTTAATTCTTTTAAAGATATGATATGAATTACCTATTGGCAGAAATTAATTATCTAAGTGTAATGTGTTTAACTAAAGTGCTTCTTATGGGCATGAAATGCTGGCAGGGGGCTTATTGTTAGAGAGTGCCTTTAAGTTAAGTAAAAGCGTTAGGCCTAGGTACGCTAATTATCCCTAGGTGGAACGTCTCCAAAGGATAACCTTAGAGTTAAAGCCTCATCGAATTGTTGTGTTGCCCTGATTAGAAAGGAAAGATATTTGAAGAAACTTGTGTTCTGGTCCTGCTTGTCTGTTTCCTGAAAAACTCCACTGGAGAGGCCGGTCCTTCCCAAAATGAAAAGATGAGTCAGGGTCAAGAGTCCAAGAACGGCAGGCATGTCTACCTCAATCTTCCTTGCCTGCTGTGTCACCTGGGAAGAGTACAGCCTATTGCAAAGTGAATACCTTCCACCTCTCTCGTGAGGACCTGGGACTGGAGTGGTGGAGCCCAGGAGATAGATATATTCTTGAAAGACCATTCATCCTTTGAGAAAAGAATAGAGTTTACTGAGTACTGTTCTAAGCTCTACATGTTTTAACTCTCAAATTTAACGTTCAAATAATCCTATAAGGGAGGTAGTATTATTATAATCTCCATTTTACAGTGGCAGAACCTGAAGCTCGCAGAGGTAAAGTGGTTTGTTTGAGGCCAAACTGTAAGAATGTCTGGCTCCAGGACACTCTTCACCATTGCATTACATCTTACAGTGTGATATATCACAGGCAGGAGTAGAAACACAGAAAAGATGCATGCCTCGACCCTTCCCTTTGGAAAGAAACCATAAAACAATCACATACATTTTTGGATTTTTGAACTGAACTGGTTAAGTATACACCTCTGGAATCAGGCTGCAGGGTTCGATCCCTGCACTGCCACTTGCTACTTAGGTGTTCTTGAGCAAGTTGTTCATAGCTTTTGTGTTTTCAGTTTTGTGGTGAGGATTGAATGAGTTAAAATATGTGAAACACAATATTGCCTGGCACTCAAGTACTCAGCAAATGTTGGGTAATATTACTTTTCAAACAAAACCCTCTTCGAGCAGTGTTAAGAATGGTCTTCAAATAGGGGATGATTATCCAGCATTTAACACCTTTTTCGTGTTAGGTCAAAAGGGTCATAGACTTTGACATCTCTTGAAAGGCAAAAGCATAATAATGGAAGTAAGACAGACACCTTCCCTAGTAAATCGACTTATTCAGAGAAGTACAGAATGTACACGTGCTATCTACACTACTCCAACTAACAGGACGAGGAATACCCTTTTTTCTAAACAATGTTTCTTTTTGCTCCTTTAGGAACAGTTTTCATTGCAGGAACCACTCAGCTGACCCAGAAAGACATTCTCTACAGACTACAATCTTCAAAAGCAAAGTGCATTATTACCAGTGATGTTTTAGCCCCAGCAGTAGATGCTGTTGCAGCTAAATGTGAAAATCTGCACTCCAAGCTAATTGTGTCCCAGAACTCCAGAGAGGGGTGGGAGAATCTCAAGGAGATGATGAAGTGAGTACCGTAATTGTAGAATTGCTTCCCAAAAAGAAAGGCAACAACGAAAAGATATTCAACACAGTAGTGATTATAAAAATGCACATTAAAACAATAGGCAAAAGTGATTGGTGATTATTGCTGCTCTAATAGTGCTAAGCTCGGAGGCAGGAAGAAGTTGGGGGTGTTTTTCATAGGTTGGAATCCCCAGAAAGTAGTCTCTGAGATGGATATTGGTGAACAGGAAGTTTATTATGACGTTCTCCTGGGATCAAGACCTGTGAAGGAAGGGGAAGGTTGTGAGACTGGGCAGAGGAAGAAATTTATCTGCGAAGTATTCCCTACAAAACCCTCAGCCAACCCACTGGACCTCTGGAGTTTAGACAGCTCCTTAAAGCTGTTCCCAGCTAAAGCAAGAGGTCCAGCCCCCGCCCCCCCCCCCCCCCCCACCGCCTGGCTTTTTTTTCTTTCTCTTTATTTGGTCCTGGCCTTTATACATTACACTGATCAGTAACTGGATGTGGGCTGTCCCTAGGAGGCGTGACCTTGAACGAGGTGTGACTTCAAACAAAGCAACTGTCTTCAGCCAAGGCAGTCTCTAAAGACGGCTCTCTCTCGGGGGAGTAAGTCCCTCACTCCTGCGGAGGGATCTAAGAGGTGCATCACAGCACCATGTCTCAGGGCAATCGATCACAATCAGTTCCTCTGTGTAGGCTACACCCTTCCCTTGCTAACAGCAACACTTCTATCAGGTTACAAGAAGTAAAACACTTAATGGGTGCAGCCATAAAACTGAATTACACTTTTGTTCAAGCCCTGCAATGGGATGCTTCCGGGGATCACTTGGAACTCCTGCCAGGTACTTTTTATATCTTAACATTATCCTGGCAGGAAATTCTCCCTGTAGAAAGAACCTCCTACCTTTACTCAAGGATTTGAGAGCAAGCTTGCAGCTATGGACTTTTTCCTACCTCCAAATAGCTAACATTGATTGAGTTATTACCAAAGGCCAAGTACTCTTCTAATAAAAATAACTTTATAATTGCAATAATAGCTAATATTTTTATGGCACTGTTTATGTGCCAGAAACTGTTCCAAGCACTTCAGATATATGAACTCATTTGAATCTCACAAAGGTTCGAGGGGTATGGACTATAATTATGTAGATGAATAAGGCCAAATGCTAGTATCTGGCAGAGCTAGGCCTCACACCCAGGCAATCTAGCTTCTGTGCCCATACTCCTAATTGCTATATTTACTGCCTCTAGTAGTAAGAGATAGTGCAATAACCCTGCCTTATTAGGGCAGCCATATCTGTGATGGAAGTGATAGGTACATAGCTACAGGTACTATTTTTAAGGAATCATAGACTGAACATGCATACTTGTATATGCATGCAGAATTTACCTCCTCTCAGCTGCTCTAATGTGTGTCTTGGCAGGCCACACAGTCTCTGTCACAGCTACTCAACTCTGCCATTGTAGTGTGAAAAAACCCACAGATAATATGTAAACGAATGGGCATAGCTCTGTGCTAATAAAACTTCATTTGCAGAAACAGGAGGCAGGCCAGATTTGGCCTGTGGGCTGTAGTTTGCTGACACCTGCCCTAGCCACGACTTGCATTAACATACTTATTTTTAAAAATCACATTTTAAAGCATCCACAGTGGAGGGGAAGGGGAAATTCTTCATACATCCATGACTGTAAGATCATAGAATCCTCACACTGTCTGATTATGGTAAAACTCTTGAGATTTTTAGTTTTAGTTTTCTTTAATTTTAATTTATTTTTTCATTGTACATATTTATGGGGTACAGTTTGTTGTTTCAATACATGCATATATTATATAATGATCTAGTCAGAATAGTTAGCATACCTATCACCTAAACATTTATCATTTCTTTGTGGTTATAACATTCAAGATCCTCTTTTCTGGTTATTTTGAAATATACAATACAATTTTAATAGCTATTTTCATTCTGGGGCACCAGAACTTATTCTTCCTATCAAGTTTTTTAAGTGCTTCAATCCTTCTTTATCATAAAGTAAAAAGCTAGGAAATTGGCTATTATAAATGGGCTTTTTTTTTTTTTTTTGACCATTAAGGGGATTGCAACCCTCCACACGGTGTGGTCTGCACCACGCTCAACCAGTGAGTGCACCAGCCATCCCTATATAGGATCCGAACCTGCGGCCTTGGTGCTACCCAGCACCGTACTCTCCCAAGTGAGCCATGGGCCGGCCCTGTAAATGGGCTTTTGTTGGCAAAGTTTAGTTTGATTCTAGAAAGCACCTACAAAGATGGAGAGAGAAAGAGAGAGAGGGCTTTTACCTTGGAATTCAACCTAAGTCACTGGGGCCTAATCATGAGAGGAAGAGTTCCAGGTAGATAGTTTCTCGAATCCTTTTCAGTGGTAAGAGTCTATGACACTGTGTTTAATGTGCAGAATCACTGTAGTTTTTCCTTCGCAGACATGTCAGTGACAACCACACCTGTGTGAAGACCAAACACGATGAAACGATGGCCATTTTCTTTACCAGTGGAACAAGTGGATCTCCTAAAATGACCGGACACACTCACAGCAGTTTCGGTTTAGGATTGTCTGTAAACGGAAGGTACTTCCACAGAGCTGCAGTCTGAAATGTCAAAACTGCAAAGATGATTCACGTTCTGATCTTTTAAATGTTTTCCTGTATACATCAGGGTTATTTGTTTTCCCAGGTTCTGGCTGGATTTGATACCCTCGGATGTGATGTGGAATACCTCAGACACAGGCTGGGCAAAGTCTGCATGGAGCAGTGTTTTTTCTCCATGGATCCAGGGGGCATGTGTATTCGCACACTATTTGCCCCGTTTCGAGCCAACTTCCATCTTGCAAGTAAGGCAGAGCACAAGAGGTCAACATTTAGAAATGTGTTAGCAGCGTCACTGACAGGACTGGTGAATAAAGTGACTTGCAGAGATCAGAGTAGACAACATGATTTAAGATATTTCACACCCAGTAAGTCAATAAGCCTGAAAAGATATAGAGAGAAAAGGGATGAGTGTATTTACAGTAAAATAAACAATGTTTAAATTGTGCTGTGCCTGCCATAGACATTTAAGCACTTATTCAAGTTGTAGTAAGACCAGTTTACTTTTTCTAAATTGCAGACACTCTCCAACTTTCCCATCACAGTCTTCTGCTCAGCACCAACCGCATACCGAATGCTTATACAGGATATGACCAGGTAAGAAATGTTGGTAAATGGCCATTTAGTGGGGGGAGGGGAGAGGAAGAAGAAGCTATAGAATAAAAGACCTTTCTGCCTAAAAACATAGCTCCAGACTAGTAGGTACAGGAGTTAGCAATTTCCTCCCCTTCTTTCTTCTTGCTTACATTCTGGGCATGATAATTACTATGCCCAGAGCAGGGTCCCCCAAGCAAGGAGAGTGAAGGAAAGATTCAGCCACATCTATAGTTCTTGGCCCCGTGGTTATAGGTAAAAAGGCATTTAATCCTTTGGATGATGGCTGTTACTGTCATCCAAGAAAGTAGAGAAGCTGCTCCAGTTTGGAAACTTATCCCAGCAAATAGAAAAGGGGATGTGAGGGCCGGCCCATGGCTCACTTGGGAGAGTGTGGTGTTGATAACACCAAGGCCACGGGTTCGGATCCCTATATAGGGATGGCCAGTTGGCTCACTTGGGAGAGCGTGGTGCTGACAACACCAAATCGAGGGCTCTATCACTAATTCTTATTTGAAAGAGTGGATTGGTAATTTGAAAAACAGAACAAACAAAAAACTGTTTTTCTATACTCACAATACTCAATACTTCTAGTCTCCATATGTGAGGGATTTTTCTCCACACCAGCCAATTCTCTGCCGTCAGCTGAGTGTCCTACAATTTAATTCAACTCTGGCACTATCTCCCTGAAGTTAGCATCAGATTCCACAGGTTAAGGGCTCAGTCCCCCAAGACTGCTCCCCACTTCAGATGCCAATTGCAAGTCCAGGTGCTTATGACTGACTGGCTATAAATTGGAGGTTCTCACAACCCCTCATTAGGTTCAATAATTTGCTGTGATGGCTCACAGAACTCAAAACAAACTTCTGGTTTGTTACAAAAGACGTGACAAGGGAGACAGATGAACAGCCAGATGAAGGGCTTTATAGGGCGAGGCCCAAAAGGGTCCCCGTGGAGTTGGGGTGCACCACCCTCCTGGCATGTGGAGCTCTCTAAATCCCATACCCTGGGGATTTGGGGGAGGGGCTTCATCACATAGGCATGATTGATTATTAACTCAATCTACAGCTCCTCTCTCCTCCTGGAGGGTGGTGGGTGGGCTAAAATTTCTGAGCTTCTAATCATGGCTTGGTCTTTCTGGTGACTAGTCCCCCATCTGAAGCTATCCAAGAACCCACTGAGAGTTGCCTCACTAGAACAAAGATATTCCTATCACCCAGGAAATTCCAAAGGATTTAGGAACTCTGTGTCAGGAACTGGGGTAAAGACCAAATATTAGAACAAAAGATATTCTCAGCACTCCTATCACTTAGGAAATTACAAGGATTTTAGGAGGTCTGTGGCAGAAACCTGGGAGGAAGTCCTAATATATATTTCTTGTTATGTCACAATATCACAGGTAAATATTTTCAGATTGATTTTATTTAATTTTTGAGTAGGAAATAATTCACATGTCATAAAATTCAATAGAAATATAAGAATGTGCAGGTTGAATATCCCTTATCTGAAATACTTGGGACCAGAAGTGTTTTGGATTTTAGATTTTTTTTTTTTTGGAATATTTGCATTAATTTACTGGTTGAGCATCCCTAACCCAAAAATCCAAAATCTGAAATGCTCCAATGAGCACTTCCTTTGAGTGTCATGTTGGTGCTCAAAAATTTCAAATTTTGGAGTGTTTCAGATTTCAGATTTTTGGATTAGGGATGCTCAACCTGTATAGTGAAAAGTCTTCCTCCAGACCTTGCCCCCAGTCACCCAGATCTCCTCCTCCATGGAGGTAGACTACGTTCCCAGTTTCTTACCTATTCTCCCTGAAACTATACAAGCCAATATGCATATGTTCTCACCCTCTCAATTACAGACACAAATGGTGGCATAATGCATACACAGTTACGCAGCTTGCTTTTTTCCTTCTAACAATACATGCTGGAACTATGATGTACAATATGGTAGCCACTAGCCACATTTAGTTATTTAAATTTAAATTTTAATTAAATAAAAAATTCAGTTCCTCAGTCGTATTAGCCATGTTTCAATGCTCAATATTCATAAAGGGCTAGTGGATACTGTGGTGGGTAGTGCAGATTATAGAACACTGCCATCATGACAGGAAGTTCCATTGGACAGCACTGTCCAGGAGCTTCCTCATTATTTTTCATAGCTGTATAGTGTTCCATTGTGTAAATATCCCACAATTAATTTAACCAAACAATGGGTAAACTTTTATTTTTTTTAAAGATGAACAGTAAGGGGATCTTAACCCTTGACTTGGTGTTGTCAGCACCACGCTCTCCCAAGTGAGCCAACCGGCCATCCCTATATAGGGATCCGAACCTGTGGCCTTGGTGTTATCAGCACCACACTCTCCCAAGTGAGCCACAGGCCAGCCCTAATGGGTACACTTTTATTTGCTGATTTAAAATGATATTATGGGTTACCTTCCCTAAGGCTGGCATGGCTTTAATTTGCAACAAATTACTGTGTCCTCCCCCCTGCCCAAAGAAAGGGGAAAAAAGACAAAGAAAAACTGGTATTTTGGGTGTCATTTTATGATGTTAGAATGGTTTACTTTGTATTGGGGAGGGAAATCAATGAAGGTACTAAAACACATTTTATACTGAAGTTCTTTAGAAATAATCCTAATTCCCATTTCTCTCCATTTTTCCTCCTAAATCTAACTCATTATCTATTTTCTGAGAAGCTATAAGTTCAAAAGCTTAAAGCACTGCGTGAGCGCTGGGGAACCAATCAGCCCTGAAGTGACTGAACAGTGGAGGAATAAGACAGGCCTGGATATCTATGAAGGTTACGGACAGACTGAAACGGTACCTGACCTCACTGAAAAGACAGGGCTGGACTCGATTTAGTCAGATGAATAAAAACCAAAGTGTCCATTATATCCTTATGATTGAGGTATAGGGAAGTAGTGGAGTAGTTTGAAAACAGTAGTTTGAGGGAAGCTAGTTACAAAAAAGCTCTGTAGCTGATATAGTTGTTTAAATAGCCATTCATTGAGAAAAACTTCTATTAATTGATCAGGATGAGGACATTACAATATTTTTTTTATAAAATGAAAAGTTACTAGATCTACAGAAAGAGAGATTTCACCCACATGTGACAGGCTGTGTCAAAATGGAAAATGCTGAACTCCTTGTTACTTGAAATACTAGGAGTGTGCTGGGCAACTCCTTGGCAAGCATACTCTAAAAAGCGTTCTTTACAGAGCTCATAGAGATAAGACTAAGAAGAAATTCTAATTAATGAAATAAGAAGAAAAGTGGTCATTTTGCAGAAGAGAGCAGATAAGGGGAAGGTTGAAAGAAACTTTTCACAGTGTGCCTTTTTATAGTGGTTCAGTTTATAAACCATGAGAATGTATTACCTGGTCAAAAATTAAGATACCAAAAGTAAATAAAAATGAAAATTGACAAATTATTTAAACAGAAAAGCAAAAGAGTATGCTAATACAAGTATAAGTGTTAATATACTTTTTTTATCAGCTTTTTTTTTTTTTTAAGATGACCAGTAAGAGGATCTTAACCCTTGACTTGGTGTTGTCAGCACCATGCTCACCCAGTGAGCTAACCTTCCATCCCTGTATAGGGATCTGAACCCATGGCCTTGGTGTTATCAGCACCACAGTCTCCCAAGTGAGCCACAGGCTGGCCCTAATATACTTGTTTTAATAAACACGGATATTTTAGTAATTATAAATTTATTGTTATAACTTTATTATACACATTGGTATACTGTCAATCTCTACACTCCACGAGAGCAGAGACTGTTTTATTTTGAGTCTGGTTCATAATAAATTCTCAATAAATATTAGTTGACTGAATGCATGATAGATGAATTAATGAATTTTAAATTACTTATAATGTTACCTTACTTTTTCTTCTTCTTAACTAGGTGTTAATCTGTGGAAATTTTAAGGGAATGAAAATTAAGCCTGGCTCAATGGGAAAGCCTTCTCCTGCTTTCGATGTTAAGGTTTGCACATCCCCTTCTGGGAGCATGTTTAACAATTCAGTCTGTTTCCCACCTGCCCCCATACACACTCCTTGCTTTGGTGATGATTCGTATTACTTCCATGATACTTTAAGTTCTATACAAAGATGGAAATGGGTTAGAAATGTTAGTTATTGTTCTCTATTATTTTGCAAATACCTATATTGTCCCATACAGCTCTAAGCATTTTGTAAGTATTAACCTATTTAATTCCAGAGGAACCTATGAGAGACCAAATGGATGAGTTTACAGAGTAGAAAGCTCAGACCCAAACTTACCTGAGGGTTAGTTATAGATAGATCAATGTTTCCCAAGCTCATCTGATTGTAAGAATCACATGGTTACTTGTTAAAAATACTAATCTGCAGGACCCTTCCTTGGAGAGTGCGATTCAATAGAATTGGGGTGGGACCCTGAAATATGTGTTTTTAAGAAGCGACCTGAGGTAATTCTTATGCTCAGGTAAGTCTGAGAAAGTTTAGATGACCTTGATTGCTGTTGTCACTGTTTATAGAATAAATCAGATACTAGGTCCTCTCCTTCACTTTAACTTTGCTATGAGAACCTTGTCTAAAGATAGGATTACCTAGTGGTTCAAGTTTATCACTGTTATTCATTAGCTCAGTGTCTTGAGTAAGCTGTTAAAGCTCTCTAAGCCTCAGTCTCCCGATTTGTAAAATGGGGGTTAGGGTGACCAACTTGTCTCTGTTTGCCTGGGACTTATCTAATGTTAGCACTGGAAGTTATACGGGGATCCTCCCTCTCTCTCTCCCCCACCTCAGGCCCAGGCAAACTGGGATGGTTGGAAACCTTGACAATAACAGAACTGATTTCATAGGTTTCTTGTGAGGATTAAATGAGATAATATCTCTAAAGAGCAAAGCAAAGTGCTTGGCACATAATAAATGTCCAAAAGAGAGCTGCTGTTATTATTCACCTCTCCCTCACATTCCCCTACTTTGGAAAGCTTTTCTAAGAAAAAATGGTAGGACGGGCCCTAGTTACATAATTGGTTAACAGGCTGCCTTTGATTGGAAAAAGAAACATTGATAATTAAGCATGTCTGCATTACAGGTAGGTTTGACATTTCATACAGCTGTCGGTTTTGTTTTTCAGGATTTTTTTTTTTTGCATCTGGCCGGTAGGGGGACCCAAACCCTTGACCTTGGTGTTATAACTACATGCTCTAACCAACTGAGCTAATGGGCCAACCATACACCTGTGTTCTTTTTCTTTCCTCTTTAATAACAACTTCCAGCATACATGGCTATCAGGGTCTTACAGGCACAGCTATACTCAGTGATCCCCACTAATGTACCTCCACCAGTTCCCCACTAATTTGAGCCCAGTGGTTTTTCTGGAGCAGCTATCTTTGAATGTAAAAATGATGTGGCTGAGAGGAAAACAGTACTCTGCCTGGATCCCCAATCAGCACTGCTACTTTCATTTTTCACTCTTTTTCCAAGGGCTACTCTAGGGCCTTCTGTTCCTCAGCTAAGAACATCTGCATTGACCTTCTGGCATCCATGCTCCAACCAACTAGATATCAGATTCTTACAGTTTCAAGGCCCAAGTTCATAATTTTCATGTTTAAACATTTTAAGACCCTTTGAACAATGGGGAACTTGATTCTCCCCAGAGATAGAAGATTCTATTTTCCCATTAATTAAAGAGTAGTCTGTGATAAGTAATTGAAACTCTTAATGCATCTCCTGTCCATTAGTAATTCCTTGGTATCTGGAGCCAAATACTTCTTTAGATGACTGGGTGGGAATTTATATTTTTTATTGGCAAAAGCTTAAAAGGAAGTTTTTACATTTAGAATTCTTTTGCCTTTCAAGTTTCTCATTTGGCACATAAGCCCTTTTCCTTCTGGAAAGTGCCAGATATGTATTGTACTTATTCTCCATGCAAGCCGCACCTCAGGTTTTAAGGCATCTGGTGGATGAACATAAAAGCCAAGTGGAGTCTTGAAACCTAGACACAGCTCAAAGTCATTTAGTACAAAATCTGGCATACAAAATAAGCAATCAATCTGAGAAATGCTAATCCGGATTTTTAAAAATTGGATTAAACTCCCTAGAGACATTGCACAAAGGAGTATAACAATTAAAAGCATAGGATCTGGAGCTTGATTGCTGAGATCTGAATTCCAGCTCAGTCATGTACTGTGTTATCTAAATTCTTTGGAACTCAGTTTCATCATGTGTAAAATGGGCATAATAGTTCTAACCATTCGGGGCTGTTGTAAGGATTAAAGAAAATGATACATGTAAAGTACTTAAAGCTTTAGCATTTATTATTTAGCATGCAGTAAGTGCTTAATAAATGTTAGCTACTATTAGGCACTTCAGAGAACCATGAAGATTGGGAGAGGGTAAGAGAACAAGGCTTTGGCTTACCACTGTCTCAAACCAGAGAACATTCTCCTTTTCCTGTTTACTTATATTGGGCTTCTGAAGGAACGTTTTATATGTTCCACAGCTAAACAAAGTTTGAAAACCAATAATGAAGATATGTATTTACTGAGAGGAAAAAATAATCAAGATATTGTTAAATGATAAAAGCAGGTTGCAAAGCTGTATATTACGAAGTGATCCTATTTTTTCCTATGTCTGTATTGTCTCAAAGGATATTCCAAAATGTGATGATTTCTGGATGGTAGAATTTAAATAAACACATTTCTTTTAGGAATCTAAAGTACAGTTAAAGTGTTTTTGAAGTCTGCATTCTTTTTTTTTTCTTTTTTGGTGCTGGCCCGTAAGGGGATCAGAACCCTTGACTTTGGTGTTATAACACTGAGCTCTACCCAACTGAGTTAACCAGCCAGCCAAGTCTGCATTCTTAAGTGGCAAACAAAACAAAACATACAAAGTTAAGATTTATGAGGATGTGGTATTAAATAAAAATCCCCTTAAATAAATTGTTCTCTTTTATCCTAGATTTTAGATGTAAATGGCAATGTTCTACCTCCTGGACAAGAAGGAGATATTGGCATTCAAGCCCTACCTAACAGACCATTTGGCCTTTTTACTCACTATGTAGTAAGAGACTTATTAAATAATATCTTATTTTCTATTTATTTCTCAAAAGTGCTTGGTAATGATCCCTATTTGCCACAAAACATACCTAGGATAGGTACTTGTCCCTTTCTTGAGAAATTCATTGTCCTGAATAGTAATCCTGCAGATGGAGGACTGGAGAAACACCCAAATGCTTGCTAAAGAAGAGCACGCTGGTGCCCAAGGCTAGATCACTGTTCCAGTCCCATGAGGCAAGAGGAAGGAAGCCCAAGAAAGAAGACAGCCTCATAACACCCATGCTCTCTCAACATCCATAAATCTTTTCAGCTATCAAACAGGATCCACTCATTTTCCTGAAATCTCATTAGTGCCCTCCCTTCTTGGGAGGAGTGAGAGGGATAGGGAATGGGGTAGTGGGATTAAGTAAATTCCTTTCACTAGAGGTTTCCCAAGTTCCTCACTGTTTGCAAGCTTATTTTCATCTCTAATCATAGTATACAAATTAGAGCAAATTTTGTATCAATATAATAAAAGGTCTGGATTCTACTTGCCAGCAACTTTACATAATACATATTCGTTTTTCTTCTTATGCCAGAGTTATAAAACCAATACTGATTTTGTGTAAAACAAAACACAACAAAAAATATTGTCTGCTCTTTCAATTATCAGGTGCTGGTGTCCTCTTTTAACTCTGAGTGTTACTTCACTCTTTCCCTACCAGCATTAGATATTAGTCAATTAGCAAAAGACTTAATTTAGCCTACTCCTCTGAGCTCTGAGCTGTAATATTTATTTTGTAACCTAAAAAAATTCTCAAGATGGAAGCATGCCTACTGTTTATAACCATAGTTTACCTTTCCTCTGTTGGGCTAGCTCTGTGCTGGAATTTCATCCCTATTTCACACTCTGGCTCTTCTTCATGCTAAGGACTCTCAAAAGAGCCAGACTTTTCTATATCCTTGAACATTTAAAAATCCAACTGAGCAGAAAAGTCACATTCACAGTAATATTAACAAAATGCTATTTGTTTTGCAGGATGATCCTTCAAAAACAGCTTCAACTTTACGAGGCAACTTCTATATCACTGGGGACAGAGGGTATATGGATGAAGATGGATATTTCTGGTTTGTTGCAAGATCGGATGATATCATATTATCCTCTGGGTAATTTTCTTTTCCATCTGTGAATATATCTGTGTTATCTGGTTATCAGCATTCTGGAGTGAACCTACTGCTCACCTTTATAAATTCCTGCCATATGCTTTCCCAGTTACCGAATTGGACCATTTGAGGTAGAAAGTGCCCTGATGGAGCACCCTTCGGTTGCAGAGTCAGCTGTTGTCAGCAGCCCAGACCCCATCAGAGGAGAGGTAAAAGAACTGATTCATCTCAATGTTATAATTTGTTGGCAACCTAACATATTCTTTTAAATAGTAGTTCATTGAAAACAGAATTGCCCAAATGTTTCATTCACTAAATATGCAAGTTGGAAATTAATTTACTAAATGCAAGTCAGATAGGACTATGCTAGCCAGAAAGAACTGCTACAGAATAAGTAGCAGTTCTTGAATTTGGATGTGTGTGTGTGTGTGTGTGTGTGTGTGTGTGTGTGTGTGTGTGTGTGTGTGTGTGTGTGTGTGTGTACATGAATTTGAATCTTTTCCATGGAGGGCTGAGGCAAAGATGGTGTGATTGCCAGTAACCCAGGCTCACTCCAGAATGGGGCACCAGAGGTCAGCTGGAGAGGATCAAGTTTTTACCCAGAAGGTCTGGAAACCAAGAAGGTCCCCACTGTAACTGAGAAGGATGGACTGGTATCAAATATCAGGGGTAGGAACAAGGTCATAGGCAGGAACTGAGACAACCATTAGCAGGCTGGGTAGGCAGATAAGAAGAGCTTTCAGGAAACAAGCTATGAATGACACAGGAGTGCTGGAAGACCATTGCTATTGGGCTCACCACATGGTAGTTTGGGTTTGAAGGTAACATACCACTCTTTAGGCCTCTTGGGTTTTGCTTGTGTGTCTATAACATGCCCCCATGGTTTGACTATGGTGGACTACAAGTTCACACAAGTATTTCTCTTACCCATATCCCTTGTAATACTAAACCAAGTTATGGAGATGACATTGATGTGAATGCAAATCCAGAACTTCCTGTACCATGCATTCAAGTTCCTTATTTCAAATCCTAGGTGTAGGGCTTGAGGCATGGGGTCCAGAGCAGAGTTACAAGGTATTCAATCTCGGGTTGAATAGGTCCTTGAATTTAAGGCAGGATTGGGAAATGTGCACGTTCTGGTAGAATAAGGGTGGATGTCCCCTCCAGGACCGATTCTCGTAACTGATCAGTGATGCCAGAGGATATCCTGTAAGTTTTCCTGGATAGCCCAAAGTTGTTCTGGATATTGACCATTGGCTGGGATTTGGTAGTTTGGAAAGTTGCTAGGATGAAAGCCCTATTTACTGTGAAAGAGAATATCCTGGGTAGATAAGAGCAGGGAACAGATTTGGTGATTACTGAAGTTTGCCTCATTGTTCTGAACTCTACCCGCAGGATTTCATGAGTCTCAGCTCCTCCTGCACCTCTCCCCTTACTTTTAATCATCATTTTTTTCCACCTAGCAGGTGCTTATTTGGAACAGGATGGTAGATGAGCCTTTAGGACCAGGGTTGGCTTGGCAGTCACCTGAAATCCCAGAGTACAATATAGCAAAGATCTATAAGTGGGTTATGGTTCCCCTACAGCTCTGGAGTCTTAGTATAGGGACTGATTTAGCCAGAGTGAGGGAGAAAGTTTGGCCAGTTTCCCTGACATTGGTGGGCTGCAACATTTCTGGCAAAAGATGTAGGTGGGAGTCTCAAACAAGGTGTCCATGCACAAAATGCCCATGTGTTCCATGCGATAGGTAGCTCTTCTCTTTCTGGTGGCAGGCCTATTCCAGTTGATTGGGTCTTCTCCAGGATAGGTCCTGCCAGGCTTTTGACTGGGCAGCAAGTTTCAGAAGAATTGATCAAAAACATATAAAATGAAGACTTGAGGACGATATCCCAAACACTGATAATTTTTATTCTACCTACTATAGTCTTGCAACATGTGTGCATTTTCACACTCTTGCCTATTTTAAATACTGTTGCGGTGTTTTAACTTTAAAAATTTCTAACACTATCAGCTAAACATAACTACTTTTGACAGTTTTCATGAATACTTCTTTCTCTGATAAATTGTCCAAAAGCAAATAGTGTTTAAAATGAGTATTTCCTTAATTTAAGTTCTATATTGAGGGGTTTTTTTTGTTTTTTTGGTGGCTGGCCAGTAAAGGGATCTGAACCCTTGACCTTTGTGTTATCAATACCATGCTATAACCAACCGAGCTAACCGGCAGTCCGTTTTCTCAATTTTTTGTGCTTTCTATAGGCCTTTTTAAAAAGACAAAATTTCCAATAGGAATAAAGGAATGGATGATTTTTGCTATCAATAATTCTGGAAAAAAATTTAGATTTTAAATACTATTTTAACATTGGGATGTGAGATAAAGAGCTGAGAAATACTTGTTTAGATCACTAGGTTCCTAAATTTTTTGGATCACATACTTCTGAGAACTTCAAGAAGGCCATAGACCACTGTTGGACTTAACACAGTGATGGAAATGTTCTATATTTGCACCACCCAATACAATAGCCACACACAACTATCAGTCACTTGAAGTGTGGCTAGTATGACTAAGGAAATTTAATTTTACTTAATTTTAATTAATTTAAATTTGAATAGCCACATGTGGTTAGTGGCTACCGTATAGAATGGCATAGCCATAGACTCTTCTCAGAAAAATGCTACATAGAATTTCAGAGAAACTTAGAAGCCTACTTATGAGTTTTAGGTAAAAAAAATCAAAAACAAAAACAAAAAAACTCTACTACTAAAACTAAGAGCTAACATTTTTGATGACTTACCATGTGTGCCGGGCATTATTCTAAGCCCTGTATCTATGTAGCTTGCTTAACCCCCACAACCTCTTCCACAAAGAAGCTGAGACACACAGAGGTGATCTGACATGCTGAAGATAACACAGGAAGTCAACAAGCTATGACTTAAACCCAGGCTGTCTGACTTCAGAGTTCATACTCTTACCATAACATTGGGTTGTTCCTTCTTAACATTTTCTGTAATGGTTTATAAAGGCTTTTAGAAAGATGAAGTGGACTATGTAAGGCTCAGAAGTCATCAATATGCAAACCAGTAATATGCAATCCAGTTTTAAAAATAATTTGCCTTTCAACTATTCACTAATAGCAAAAATAACTTTTTAAATTCATAAAAATGTTGATAAAGCATCAGAGCCAGTGTAACTACAAATAAATTTTATAAAGCGTAAAAAAAATGAATAGGGTAAAATTATACCCATACATACACACACACAAAGTTACACAACTGCCCCATAGCACACGTAAATTAGAAATGTCCAAGAGTTTTCGGTTGAAATAGGCAATTGCTCATAAAATGTTGTAGAAGTACCTGCTGGTGAATAATTTTCAGTATGTGAAAAAATTATAACTGCAAGTCTTCATTTCTCACCAAATGGCTGTCCTAAATAATTTATTGTTCCAAATCTTTACACCCAGATCAAGGTGGATAGGAAATGTTGCAAGCTTCTTTAAGCTGGAAACATGAATCCATCAATTCAGTAAGATTTCAGTCACCTAAGTGCAGGATATTTAATCATAGAAAAGTTGCAGGGGACCCTCCTGGAATGGTGTTTACAGAAAGCATCATTTCATGGCAAACCCTGGGCTTGTTACCTGGATTTGGTGGTGCATACTAGTTGACTCACCCTGAGTCATGGCTCTGGGGGAGGCAGTGAATGGCGGTGCCTCTGGAGTGAACATGACAGGACCCCAAAAGTACTCTTGAAGGAACTACATGAGGGATGGCCTATTTTTCTGTCTTCTCCAGGAAGGGTCCAAAAACTCTAGACAAGATTTCCCAAGACATTTAAAGAAGGGATAAACTTTGGTTAACAGTGTTTGTGAGCATAAAGTGATGAAGCCTTTCCTGTCTTCTGCCAGATGAGATAGCAAAAGCCACCACCATTTCTGCTCTTGTTCCTTAGGGCTGTGTAAGTGGGCTAGAACAACAGCAAAGTGGCCTTGTGTAAAGAGTGTGTGGTCTCAGTGGACTGTTCCCTTCAAAAGGATATGGCAGGGCCGGCCCATGGCTCACTCGGGAGAGTGTGGTACTGATAACACCAACGCCACGGGTTCGGATCCCATATAGGGATGGCTGGTTGCTCACTGGGTGAGCGTGGTGCTGACAACACCAAGTCAAGGGTTGAGATCCCCTTACTGGTCATGTTTAAAAAAAAAAAAAACAAAAAAACAAAAAAAAGGATATGGCAAACCCAGTGTGGCTAGTGTTTACAAGAGATGCGCCGAGCGTGGGGGCCTAGAAGCTGGGCTGGACTGGACTAGGCTGTGCTGTTACACAAGAGGCTGTGCTTAACGCACTGCCAATTTCCAGGTGGACACTTTACTGAAGGAGATAAAAGATGAGGCAAGAAGTCAAGGGCAGAGATAATCATAAACAGGTCAGGAAGTAGATTTCAAAATGTAGTTGAAAGACAGAAGTCAAGAGTAGATCATAAGCAAAGCAGGGGTCCCAGAAGCTCTCTTGTACTAGGTACAGACCAGGAGGTGTGGGAGTCTGGCTGGCTTAAGAGTACAGAGCTGAGATTAAACCCTCTGCCCACCCTGCCGGGCACTTAGATTCCAAGTTAGAGAAAGCAAACAAGATACATCAAAACATAAAAATACACAACTCATCTTCCTGATGTTTCAAATATTTATTTTAGGTAGTAAAGGCTTTTATTGTTCTGAACCCTGATTACAAGTCACATGATCAAGAACGACTAAAAAAGGAGATTCAGGAGCATGTAAAAAAAACTACAGCACCTTACAAATATCCCAGAAAGGTAGGCATCCTGGAAAATCTCAGCTGTTTTTTAATGAACATTCTTTTTAATGAACACTCTTCTCAAACATGCTACACCAAATGTTCCAAACTGAACTAATGACGTATGGATATGAGTCAGAATCTCTGAGGGCTGGTCAGTTAGCTCACTCAGTAGAGTGCAGTGCTAACAACACCAAGGTCAAGGGCTTGGATCCCCTTACCAGCCAGCTGCCAAAAAGAAAAAAAAAAAAAAATCTTTGAGATTAAAATGAAACCCCTAACCTAACTTGTCTGTTCATTTGCCTTACCGGACTTGCAGTAATACTAAGTATCAAGAAACGTTTCAACAATACCCCTTTCCCTTTTTGGTTGTTACCAAAAATGCACTCCAGTGGATATTCTAATTCTTTCACCTAGACTTCATAATAAAACTGCTATATAACTGGCTTTAATTAAAGATGAAAACCTCTGGGCTAATTTTTTCCCCCTTGATACCAACAGGTAGAATTTATTCAAGAGCTGCCAAAGACTATCAGTGGGAAGATAAAAAGAAATGAACTGAGGAAGAAAGAATGGAAAACAATTTAAATTCATTCTATTATCATGATATATATAAAACAAACAAACGTGGTATCTTTAAAATATGCAATCTCTAAATCTGTAGAAACCACAAGATTATGGACAGACAATAAAAAATGAGGTAGTATACTTATAAACTGTTGATTTAAAATATTTTGTGGTTATGACATCAGAGGCTGAATTTTGAAATAAGATATTATTCCTCTGCATTACTATCAGTATTCCTGTAATTTGGTAATCTAAAAAGAATGTCATCAATTGCTGAAGAATTTTTAAATAGAAGCAGTTTCTGAACCAAATCCCTGCCCCATTGGCTTTCAAACCTTAGTTGAATAATTTTTCCAATGTTGGTACACAAATCAAAAACAATCTTCAAGCCTTGAAATACAACTAAACAGCTTATAAAGTTTTTAGAAAAATATGAAACATCATTTAGAAGATTATCATAATTCTCAAAGTAGAAGTATCTACCTGAAAATAGACTAGGGATGTTTATTAGTCACATTCTATTTCAATAATTTTAAGAGTTTAAAATTTGTCTCAAGGTCTAATTATAAAAGAAGGATGTCATATACTATTGTTGCTTATTATATTTAACCTAGTAAACACAGTTTACAAATTTCATTTGTGGTTCTTCAAGAAACTATGATAAATTCAGCAAACATTAAGATATGAAATATAAATAAAATAGTGTAGAACATTATCAAAATACTCATCATGTTTGGGAATTTAAGGAATAATCAGGATTCATACATGAACAAACAAGACAAATCTTAGCCAACTGGTGAATAAAAGTAGAAGGTCACGAAATTTATTTTTTCTTTTTCTGTGTGTGTGTGTGTGTGTGTGTGTGTGTGTGTGTGTGTGTGTGTGTGAGAGAGAGATAGCTCCATTGTAGTCTACAAAGCTCAGATATGCTAAGGCTTCATAACGTGTGATAACAAGTTAGCCCTATGCTTTTCTAAAAAAAAAATCTTTCCTGCACTAAAAGTCACAGTAAAGTAAAAACAGGGCTGGCTGGTTAGCTGAGCTGGTTAGAGCACAGTGTTGTAACATCAAGGTCAAAGGTTTGGATCCCTGTAGCAGGCGTGCGCACACGCACACACGTAAAAACAAAATTATCAATGGATCCCCGTAGCAGGCACACACACACACGTAAAAACAAAATTATCAATTCCTCATTGAAGGTCTGAGTCTCAAAGAATTTTTAGCAGAAACACTTAAACTTCTGTCACGAATATGGCTTGTTTCTGGAGAATTAAAAGTGAATTCCCCTGTGGAATGGGACAGAACTATGTTGTTGGCTCTCTCCTTTTGAAGTATTTGCTCCCATTTGAAATAACCACAACATTTTTTGTTTTCTTGGTATTTCCCAATAGGGCAACAATAGAAGACTTTCCCATGGTTTGGTCCATTATTAGAGACAACAAGTCTCTTAGCTCTTCGTCCACACTTGCATAAGGGAGGTGTCATTTTCCCAGTCTTCCAAGGCTCTTGTAGGTTAGCTACAGAAGTTAATATAGAGGGGAGAACTTTCCAAGAAGAACTTCTAATTGGGGAGCAATTAGAAGATGTAGGCTTTTCTTCATGAATAGTGAAGGTCTGCTTTTTTGCTGGTGGGAAAGCTGGGGGACTGGATGGATTCCTTTTAGTAGAACCTAAAAGAAAAGGATGTTTCCCCAGAACTGAAGGATGAGATACATTGGCATTAACACTGTTGAAGGTACTTGATGTGTGTTCAGGTAATTTAAAGGCAGAAATATCTGAACCTGGATCTTTGGCTTCTTTTACATTATAAATAGTAGTTTGAGGACTCTTGTATACAATGGATTTAGAGGTCTCAGATTTTTTAGAAGTTTCCTCTATGCCTCCAAAGATTTCATGGCTTAGCATTTCTTATTCTTTTGATACCATTAGTCTTTCTCTGGAATTAAATGAAGTGTCTAAGTTTGAGTCACTACTGGGAAGTACACAATCTATGTTTTGTTCAGGCTGGGATGCTGGTAGTAAAGCTACATCCTCCCAGTCAGCCAACATAGGTAAACAAGCAAAAGCAGAATCTATTTCCATATTGGAAACTTGATTAGCAGATGGAATGGTGGTAGAAACAAGTACCAATTCTGAACCAGTTGTTGAGGACTTGGATTTGGTATTAAATGCAAGATGCTTATTTTTTCTTTGCTTCTGCATATAGATAGGTGAGTTCAAGGTGGGAGACTGCAACTGCCCCAGAGAAGTAGAGGGCTTAGTATTAAAAAGAGATAAGCAACTTTTGACATTGTGAAGACCTGCTTTTATATTGTTCTTTAGTTGTAACTGATCCTGCTGTACATTTATAGGAGGATTCACATAAACTGACCTCATTTGAACTTTTTCATTAGAATTTATTGCATTTTTAGGCTCCCTATCATATATGCTGAGATCCTGGATGCTACTGTTGCAGGCAGACATTTCTTCAACTTGATTTGTATTCATATTTCTGGACAAAATGTTGGGATTCTTCTTAGTGGGAACCTATGATTCCACAGACAAGTCCAACAGCATTAGAAACTACACATTCATAATTTCTTCAGCACACATTTTATATAACAACAAAGAAAAATGTCATTGATTTAAAAATGATTACACATAAAATCTACATTTCAGTGAACATATGACTACTTCTCGAGTTTGAGATAACAGAATAGAGGCAAGACACCACTAACCTTGTTTAAGGACCTTGTAATTTTCATTTGGCAACCATTCCTGATCATTTTCCAAGCAAGAATGGCAGTATTCCGAGAATCATCCAACCCTGAGGAAGTAGATATCAAATACTAAATTTAATAGTACTAGTGTAAAGAAATAACAGCAAAGAAATACTACCACTTAAATAGAAATTGGAGCATACTATTTTATGATTATCTACTAATTTTAATCATGATAAATTGGTTTTGTGGAAAGCTGTGGCAACAATACCAGTGAAAGACAAGAGGTTCTACATTTTTAAAAGAGGATGTGAAAATTTGTTAGTTCCCAAAAGTGTGACCAACATTCTATAGAAACCATGATTTGTGAGTAATATAATAGTTTTGTTCAGTTTTTTCACTAGTCCACTGTTTAACCTCCATTTGATATGCCTAATTCATTTCATTTTTTGAGCAACCAGAAAGTCACTAGATGGCAGACTTTATCTTACAATAGTTTATTAAAGAGGTAACTTGAACCTCTAAGAAACAATTTGAATTATATAGATTAGCAGCTTTTTTGGGCTGAAAGATATTCCTTATTAATGATATCACCAAAAAATTAGATTCATAGGAAAGATTTTATAAAAGTCAAATGACTTACATAATAAAATGATTTTCAATTTATACTAACCAGAATGTTCTCGTCCTGAGAATTCTATTCCCACTTCTTTCAAGGCACCACTTAGTCCTTTCGGTTTTCTCCTATAGAAAAGCTAATAAAAAATATAAAAACATGACTACTGTTTGAAAGGCTATGTATTAACCACTTTTCATAATTTTTACATTTATTAGATTTAGAATGTGCTTATTTTTTGTTGTGTTTTTATTTATTTTTATTTTTGGTTTCTTTTTCTTCTGTTTTTGTCTTTTTAAAAATATTGTGTTGTTTTTAGGGGCCAGCCTGTGGCTCACTTGGGAGAGTGTGGTGCTGATAACACCAAGGCCACGGGTTCGGATCCCTATATAGGGATGGCCAGTTAGCTCACTTGGGAGAGTGTGGTGCTGACAACACCAAGTCAAGGGTTAAGATCCCCTTACCTGTCATCTTTTAATAAATAAATAAATAATAATTAAAAAAATAAAAATTGTGTTGTTTTTAAATACTTTAAGAAATGTATTTATGTGAACATTCCCCCCCAAAAATCTTATTCGTAGAATCCCATACCCATGTGTGGGATAAAATTGAGTCATTTTCATAGAAGGAAAGTGAATGCCATCATCTTTTACCCTTACCTTGTAAGTTGCTCTGAGATCAATCCAAGAATTTAAGAAGACAGGTTTTAACAGCTGTTTTCGTTTACACTCATACTCCAGGCAAACCCCCAAGTCCCAGTCTGCATTAAGGATATTAAAATACAACAAAGTCAATGATGCCAGCATTTTTAATTATGCTGTCACCATTTATACACAAAATGCTGGAAGATGATATAGTAAGAATTAATTGCTTTGCTAATATCTAACAATTATTCACTCTATATAACTTATTTTAAAAAATCAGGTTGGTGACTAAGTTTCAAAATGATTTCTTAAACACTCAATAAAACCCTGACTATTTCAGAAAGAAGAGCAAGGTATTAAATTACAAATACTATATTTTCTATATTCTAGGAAAACAGAGAAACCAAACATTCTATAGCAACTTGAAACCAAATATGACTATCAATGCTATGTTGTCCATGGCACAGCATTGCTATAAATGACTGTTAATGGCAATACTACATCACGGTCATACAAAAGACCTACTTTAAACAGCCCATTTTTTCCCCTTGATGTCTACATTAGTGTCAAAGCATAAAAGCAAAGGATGTGAGCTACAAGAGGACTCTTTTTACTCAAGGCTATGGAAAATAGAATGATAAGAGTTTTCATGAAATCATCTTTGTGTGGTTCTGAATCCAGAACAGAGAGGAACATCTAGAAGATTCTTAAAGTTAAGTTTTAAAATTTTAAGGTATCCCAGAATGGTAATTTTTATACTAAGAATGAATTTACTTTTCTTGGTTAACATCTGCTAGGCACTTGGATTTCTTTTCCTGGCCTGCAAGGTTAACAAGTATAATTCTAGGTTAAGTATAAAACTAGAAATAAAGAATTTCATAGTGGTAATGCTACCCATTTGTGATTAATAGGCATAACTTAATTTTTACCTGACCAAGTAACAAATGCACATAATTTTACTTCAGAAGTAGAAGTCTCTGAAACCCCAGTAGCAAAACTAATTTTCTTCTGTTGCTCAATCTTACGAATCCATTTACAGAACTGAGATAAGCAAATCTTCAGAGGGGCCCCTTCATCAACTTGAGCCTGAAGAGAGAGTCACCAAATGTGAATTCAACAATCAAATTCCTTAATTATCGAGCAGGTATTATAATAGGTGAGATACTGTGGGGGGAATATAACAAAGATGAGGTTCTAACTGGCAAAAAGTTTATCTAGTGAAAAGATATTAAAACACACGGGAGAGAAATAATACAGGTTGAGTATCCCTTATCCAAAATGCCTGGGACCAGAATAACTTTCAGATTTCACAGATTTTTTGAATATTGGCATTATACTTACTGATTCAGCATCCCTAACCTGAAAATCCGAAATGCTCTAAGGACCAGTTCCTTTGAGCATCATGTTGGTGCTCAAAAAGTTTCAGATTTTGGATTTTTGGGTTAGAAATATTCAACCTGCATAATGAAAACTTGCCAAGGTAAGAAAAATCAGGTTGATATATCTAAAATCACACAGAAATATAATCATTAAATCCAGAGTGACAGAAATAAAAGACAAATTTGTGTCATTAATTTCTATAAAATAAATTTGATTTGCACTTTTATAACACTATTCTTTCTAATTTTTAAAGATTCCAATGGATTATGGAAGGAATATTATTTCTCCTAACACTGAAATGGTATATAGCTTTTTATTTTCTTCTTGAAACTGATTTCTGAATTTTAAAATATGCATCATACCTGCTTTATGCCTGTTAGTTCCATGCAAAATTCAGAAAGAATTGGATGTTCCTGAGGCTGAACATAAGCATGGAACTCAGATTCAATCTCTCCAGTTGATGTGTTCAGCAATACTGCTGGAAATTCAACTAAATGAAAGAATCATCAATTGACAGTTAAATATATAATTTTTAAATCAATGCTATAATCACCCTAAATTAAACACATATTACCATGAGAATAGCATTATTAAAACAATCAGTTTCAGTAGAAGCATATTAAACAAAGCAGTGTGATGTAAAGGTTTTGATAAAGGTATGCCAAGACATAAATCAAAATATTAAAGTTATGAGTATATCTACTTAAAAGAAAACTCAATATATTTCCACGATTAAATATGAAGACCACATGGAAGTTAAAATATACTCCCTTTTTGCAAAGGTATTTTTTTTTCCATTTCTATTCCATTGAGGTTTTATACACAATCCTAAAACAATTATTTTATATAATTACACATTTAGGTTTTTGGAATTTTATTCTTTTTCATTCAAGACAGGGTTTATATTAAACCACCAATTCATAGACCATTCTGTTTTCTTAAACTGTTGACTGGTTTATATCTATAAACATTAAAGTGGCTCATCGAGTGCTAGCTTTGTCCACTGGCAGTCCAGACTTACTTATTTCCTGGCCACGATGGCACTTTCCATCATTCCAGCATGTCGACTCAAAATCAATGAAAATTAAGTAGTCAAATAACTGCCCTGCAGAAGATCAGAGTGTTATGTTTTACCAGTGTTGAAAGTACAAGGCTACAAAATGTAAAAAAACTAAGCATACTACTTACTAGATTTGCTTCTTCCTAGATTTCCATTTGCTGGTGCAATTGACTTTCTCCTAATTAATCCAAGCTGCCTAAAAATGTAAAACAACCCAATATGATCAACGATGCACGCTGTTAGAATAGGCTACCAAACTAATGGCACTGGCCATGTGGCAAAACCCTCCTTAATTTATTGTGATTGAGGGGAAACTGAACTAGACTTCGGAAGCGAAAGACATGGGTTATTAGACTAACTGCCACCCTCTCTTTTGATTTTAGTTGTCATTTTACCTGCATGGGCCTAAAGTGCATACGTGCAAACTAAGGCTAATTTTATCTGCTCTCCTTATTTTTATAGTAATACTGAGAAACTCAAGTGATTGTAGAGGTAAAGATGCACTGAAAGGCTTGAGTTATTTTTGCCTTTGCATTTTTCAAGCCATGGCTATGTGTACAGCATAGTTCTGAGGAGAAAAGAACATAAGTGCACAGTTCAGACCTCTAGGAGCTTAAAAAATCTGTGTAAAGGAACAAGACATCCATGAAACCACTGCAAGGTAACCTATGATAATACCTAAAGAGTCCAAAGAAAGGGAAGAGCTTACTCAAGTCTTAAGCGCTGGTGAGACAAACTACTTTGATGAGTAGATAGTTTTAACTAGGCAGACATTTCACATTGCAGTTTTTTGTTTGCTCAGAGATGTGAAGAAAGTGCTGGAATTTGGGACTAATAATAGCTATGAAAATTGTTTACTACATAGCAGGTGGCCTATTTAAACTTCAACAACTATAAGAGGTAGTAGACACTTGCTACCTACATGAGCATTTTAGGGGATGAAAAAGCTGACAGTAAATTGTCAAAGAACGCAGCTCTGGTATGTGGCGCCAAGGCACGTCCAACTCTAAAGCCCATGCTTCCAGAAATAAGAAATGTGCACGGCGTGTCCAGAAATCGGGGAGAAAGACACGCTGATTCATGTTCTGAATTAAACGGTCACAGTAGGAAGTGTTGGGGGAACAGCTCGATGGATGCATAAGACTCCCAGTGCACAAGGTACTGTCCCGTCCAGTCGTTTACCCGAGGCCTGGACCGGGCCTCACGGTCAGAACCCGCGGTTCCTCACGCGGAGCCTCGAGACCGAGGTCTAGGCGGGGGCCCGAGAGCGCAGGTCCGACACGCCCGGGCTGCCACCGCGGACGCCGCCTGACCAGCTCTGTCACAGACCCCAGCACCGGACCAGGGGCGACCCCCGGCCCGGGACCCCCTAGCGTACCGGGCCAGCCGCTTGGTCGCCATTCCCGACATCCTTCGCTCTTCAACTTCCAACGGCCGGAAGTCGCCCCGCTACCATTTCCGTTCTCTTCTAACGGGCGAGAAGGCGGCGGCGAGGAGGCGGCGGCGACTGAGGGGGCGGCGGCGTTGGTGACTGAGGGGGCGGTGACTGAGGCGGTAGCGGCCCCTGATCGCAGTGCGGCTCCTTGTTGGCTTTCCGGGGCTCGGGAAGTGGTTTCGGGCGGGGAGGCCGCTTGGCAGTGCCCGCGTCCCTCTCTGCCAGTGTGTGGAGGCGCGTTGGCGCGGTCGGCCCACCGTTTCGAATCCCGCTTCGGACGTTAACGGCTGGGGCGGCACAGGGGGCCAGTCCGCGGAACCTGGAAGGTCACGGGCATCCGTGGCTGTCGGGGCGGCGGGGAGAGCCCTGTAGATAGGATCCTAAGGCGCGGATCCTAGAGAGAGTCTAGGCTGTCAGGTTCCTGCCGCTTGCTCCTCAGGACCGGCCCGGGCCGGGGGTCTGGGCGTCCGAGTTTCCTCAGCTCTCGCCGGTCTTTCTCCACAGCCTCATGAGGCCAGAGATGGAAGAGACCGGGAAGCAGCCCGAGAAGGGCAGGAAGAGGAGGCGGGCTCGGGCGGCCCAGGCCATGAGAACCCGATGGCGTCTTCAGGAGAGGCTGCCCGAGACCAAGGTGAGCAATGGGGGCCTGAGCCGTCGACCTGCGACCCCGCCGCCTTTGGGGGTCCCTGGACGCAGGTCAGGCGCACCCATCCACCAGCCTCTGCGAACCTGCTCTATGACCTGCAAAATGGTGATAATAATGCTCCCACCGACCTCAGGACTTTTACTGGCGGTTTAAAGCTGGTATAGTGCCTGGCAAGCGATGAGAATGTTCGTCCAGCGGATGCTGCCTGAGGCCTTCTGTGTGCCAGGAATTGTCCTGGGTTTTGGGGATAGCCCAGTGTCCCCAAACACGATTCCCTGCCTTCAAGCTATTTACATTCCAACAGGGAAATAATAAGGCCGATCATCATCCCTACCATGTATGGAGAGCTAAATATCTGACTTCATTCATCCCTTCTGATGAATTCTGAAATTCATCAGATTTTCATTGTGTGAATTGTGTGGGGTACTGCCCTCGGCACTTGGGGTACATCAGTGAATACAGACCACTGCCCTAGCAGGGCTTATGTTCTAGAGGACAGAAACAGGATAAACCATAGGTATGGTAAGTGATATAAGTGGAGGGTGGTAGAAGGGGGGTTAGTGCTATGAAACAATTTTATTAAAATGGGATTGCAGTTTTGCCTATCAGATTGGCCAAAAAAAATTTTTTAAGTTTAATGTGGTAAGAAGTGTAAGGAAATTGACAGTCTTACCATTTAAAAAATTTTGAAACAATCTCAAGGTTATGGAAAAGTTGCAAGAACAGTACCAAAAACTTCCCCCAGCCAACATTTCAAAGTAATTGCTGTGCTGACACAATGCTCTATTTCCATCCCACACCCCGTATTTTAGTGTATTATTTCCTACAAACAATCATACATAATCACAATGCAATCATCTAAATTAGGAAATTAACACGGATATATTGCTATCACCTAATGCTCAGACTCCAGGTTTCTCTAGTTTTTCCAGTAATCCTTTTTAACAATAGGATTCAGTCTAGTATAATGTGTTAAATTTAGTTGTCATGTCCCTTTCATCGGAACAGTTCCTCAGTCTTTCCTTGACATTCATATAACCTTACTGATTTTGAGCAATCCTGGACCAATTTTTTTGTAGAATGTCCTTGAAGTTATGTTTGTTTCTTTACCAGTTAGATTCAGGTTGTACATCTTTGGCAGGACTATCACAATGATACTCTGCTCTCTTGCAGATTGACTTTGATTTTGGTTTGTCTCATTATTGGTGATATTAACCTTGATAACTTGATTAAATAGTGTCTGCTATACTTAAGTTCTCTTTTTCTTTTTGTAATATTGTGGGAGGTACCTCCTCATTACACTTCCAGTTTATTTTTTTATCAGTGTAAAGTTGGGGATACCTACTTTGTTACTGTATTTATTTTGATGCTCTAAATATCCAAGATTTAGTCACTAAGCTAGCTTCTGTGTCCTTTTGATCCTGACATTGAGCACTTTATTATTTCTGGCAGAAAAAAATATTATTCCAGGCTCATCTGTACTTTCCTTGCCGCAGCCCTGCAATCAGCCATTTCTCCTAGCATACCTGAATTTTAATTATTTGAATTTAGCATTTTAATGGAGAATGATGTTTAGAAATTGAAGATCTGGGTGCAAAATGTGCTCATTGATCTTGGGATGTCAATACTCCCAAAAGACCAAGCTAAGAAATATGTATGTGTATACCCATAAATATAGAAAACCATGAATTCACATCAGTATTTCTACTTCCATTCCAACACCACAGGATTCATTCTAGTTTTCTCCCTTTTCGTATTTGTTACTTTGAAAGCTGATTCCATTTTCTTCAAGATATTTGATCAATTTCCCATTACTGCCACTGCCCCCTGACCCCCCAACCTTCCTAGCCCTGCTTGGGCTCCTTCACCCTGTACCAGGCCACCTTCCTTTGTGAATGCCCTCATCACTCCTGTGACGGCTGCTACCCCACCAACCCTCTCACATAGACGGCCTCACCCTGTTCAGGCTCTGAATCCTGCAACAGGCCACTCAGCATTAATGCCACGCTTCCCAAAAACAGTTTCTTATATCCAATGCCAGGCCACTCTGTTCTCCCCTCCTCCCTGCATGGATGACCTCATCATAATGTTCAGGCTTTGACACACCACACAGCAGGACACCCTCCTACATGGATATGTCTTGGGTTCGTGCTCCTATTCCTAGACTGTCTCCCCTATAGGGCACCCTCCTCATCCTACACAGGCTCTTGACACCCCATGCCCAGCAACCATACAGACCCATATCTGCTCAGGTCCCACCATATCAATCTCATATATTTTTGGTTGGTAAAAATAAATGGATACATTCTTTCAGGAGTTAGCAATATTTATCAAAATGTAAAATATACATGCTCATTTTGACCAGGAATTTATTCTGAGAAAATGGTTAGACAGGTATACGTGGATGTCTATACAAGGATGTTTGTCATAATATTGTTTGTAATTTTTTTAAAAAAGTGTTGGGGCTGGCTGGTTGGCTCAGTTGGTATGAGTGGTCTTGTAACACCAAAGTCAAGAGTTCAGATCCCTGTACCAACCAGCTGTGCCATGCACCTCCTGCCCCCCCCCCCCAGAAAAAAGTTTTTTAAAAAGTGTCATTAATAGAGAATTTTTTTCAGGTAAAGTATTCATTTTTAGGTAAATTTAGATAATAGACTATTATTCAGGTATTAAAATTGATGTTATGTTTAACTGACATGGAAAGATATTCACAGATTATTTTTTGTTTGTTTTTATTTTTTTAATTTTATTTTGTCGATATACAATGTGGTTGATTATTGTGGCCCATTACCGAAACCGCCCTCCCTCCTCCCTCTCCCCGCTCCCACCCAATAATGTCCTTTCTGTATGCTTGTCGTGTCAACTTCAAGGAATTGTAATTGTTATGTCTTCTTCTCCCCACTGGGGGGGGGGGGTGTGTGTGTGTGTGTGTGTGTGTGTGTGTGTGTGTGTGTGTGTGTGTGTGTGTGTGTGTGTGTGTGTGTGTGTGTGTGTGTGTGAATTTATTTATTTTTATCTCCCACCAATAAGTGAGAACATGTGGTATTTCTCTTTCTGTGCCTGACTCGTTTCACTTAATATAACTCTCTCAAGGTCCATCCATGTTGTTGCAAATGGCAGTATTTCATTCTTTTTTATAGCTGAGTAGTATTCCATTGTTTAGATATAACACATTTTCCGTATCCACTCATCCAGTGATGGACATTTGGGCTGGTTCCAACTCTATGCTATTGTAAAGAGTGCTGCGATGAACATTGGGGAACAGGTATACCTTCGACTTGATGATTTCCATTCCTCTGGGTATATTCCCAGCAGTGGGATAGCTGGGTCATATGGCAGATCTATCTGCAATTGTTTGAGGAACCTCCGTACCATTTTCCATAGAGGCTGCACCATTTTGCAGTCCCACCAACAATGTATGAGAGTTCCTTTTTCTCTGCAACCGTTTCAATCTTTTGGAATAGTTTGTAAAGAATCGGTGTCAATTCCTCTTTGAATGTCTGGTAAAATTCTGCTGTGAATCCATCTGGTCCTGGGCTTTTCTTTGTTGGGAGCCTTCTGATAACAGCTTCAATCTCCTTTATTGTTATTGGTCTGTTCAAATTTTCTACGTCTTCACGGTTCAGTTTTGGGAGCTTGTGTGTGTCCAGAAATTTATCCATTTCCTCCAGATTTTCAAATTTGTTGGCGTATAGTTGTTTATAGTAGTCTCGAATGATTCCTTGTATTTCAGATGAATCAGTCGTAATATCGCCTTTTTCATTTCTAATTTTTGTTATTTGAATCTTCTCTCTTCTTTTTTTTGTTAGCTATGCTAATGGTTTGTCAATTTTATTTATGTTTTCAAAGAACCAACTTTTTGATTCATTGATCTTTTGTATTGTTTTTTGGTTTTCAATTTCATTCAGTTCTGCTCTGATTTTAATGATTTCTTTCCATCTGCTAACTTTAGGTTTGGATTGTTCTTGTTTTTCTAGTTCTTTAAGGTGAAGTGTTAGGTTGTTCACTTGCCATCTTTCCATTCTTCTGAGGTGAGCTTATAATGCAATAAATTTCCTCCTTAGTACTGCTTTTGCAGTATCCCACAGGTTTTGGTATGATGTATCTTCATTTTCATTAGTTTCAATAAATTTTTTGATTTCCTGCTTGATTTCTTCTTGGACCCATATGTCATTAAGTAGAATGCTGTTTAATTAACGTGTGTTTGTATAGTTTCCAGAATGTCATTTGTTATTGATTTCTAATTTTAATCCATTGTGGTCTGAGAAAATACATGGGATGATTTCAGTTTTTTTGAATTGTTTGAGATATGATTTGTGACCTAACATGTGATCGATTCTGGAGAATGATCCATGTGCTGATGAGAAGAATGAATATTCTGAGGTTGTTGGAGTTCTGTAGATATCTGCCAAGTCCAATTGGTCTAGAGTATTGTTTAGATCTTGTGTTTCTCTGCTGATTCTTTGCCTAGATGATCTGTCCAATATTGACAGTGGGGTGTTCAGGTCCCCTACTGTTATGGTATTAGTGTCTATTTCCTTCTTTAGGTCTAGTAGAGTTTGTTTTATAAATCCGGGTGCTCCAACATTGGGTGTGTATATATTTATGATTGTTATGTCTTCTTGATGGATCAATCCTTTTATCATTAAGTAGTGTCCCTCATTGTCTCTTTTTATGGTTTTTAGTTTAAACTCTATTTTATCAGATATAAGAATAGCTACTCCAGTTCATTTTTCTTTTCTGTTTGCATGGTAAATCTTTTTCCATCCTTTCACTCTTAGTCTATGTGAGTCTTTATGGGTGAGGTGGGTCTCTTGAAGGCAGTATATAGTTGAGTCCTCTTTTTTAATCCAGTCAGCCAGTCTGTGTCTTTTGACTGGGGAATTTAAGCCTTTTACATTAAGAGTTGTTATTGAAAAGTGTTGATTTATTCCTAGCATTTTATTGATTATTGTTTGGTTGTCTTAGGTTTCTTTTGTTCCTTACTTTCTGATTTACTGTTTGTTTTCTGTGTTTCCTTGGGTTGTAGATAGCCTTTCATTGGACCTGTTACTTATCTTTTTCCCCTAGTAGAATGTACTTCTTGAGAACATGAATCATACATAATTCATCCTACTATCCCTAGGACATAACCGAGTATCTATAATTTCGGTTTTGTATCAGTGTTTATTAAATATTCTATTAATAATGTCATACCACAGATTGTTGTTTTAGATGTTAATTTTCAATTAATTAGAACCCTCCTTATATTTGGATATATGTTAATCAGAAACTAGAATAATTTAATAATTTGCCTTGCTTTGTTTCTATTCTTGATAATCATGGTTTGCTATGCCCTGACTTATCTTTGCAGAAAGCCTGCTTATCTACCATTTTATTTGCTGAAAACTGTGAAGTAACCCATGGCCAGCTATGTGAATTACTGAAGTATGAGTTCTGGGCAAATCCAGTGTTCCTAAACGCAGGTATGAGATGAACTTAAATGGTGGGTATAGATCAGAGGTTTCAAAGTGTTGTCTAGAGGACCGTATCTGGCTTACTGAAATTGTTTGTCATGCAGCTTGTCCTAAATTTTTCTTTTTTTTTAATGATGGCTGCCAACAGTTAAATTTGGGGATTCATATATAAAAATTCATATTTTTGACTTGTTCAAAAAACTCAGTAATCTGGCAACTATCCCTGTATTCCCACATGGCAACAATTTGTTAAAGCTGAATGCTAGCCTTCCCCTTTAGATGGGGCCTATACACTTCAATGTTCCAACTGGTCTGCTTTCCTTATTTACAGTATCTATCTGACCACAATGGTTATTTTAGTTTGTTAGCCTTGGAGTAGACCCAATTGAAATAACAAGATCATATGTTAAGAACTTCAGTTAATCTTTTTCTTCGTTTTACAAATAAAGGGCAAAGAGAGAAATTTACTTTGTGTGTGTGTGTGTGGCAGCTGGCTCGTATGGGGATCCAAACCCTTGACCTTAGAATTTTACTATTCTGATATTGTCAATGCCATTATTACATATGAAGATTGTTTTTGTATGTTTACCAATAAGAGATTTTCAAAAGCACACGTCTCTCTGGGGGAGGTTGTTATGAGTTGGCTAGATACTTCAGAAGTCATCTTCTGCATCCACAAATACTGCCATCAGTCTGTCGTTTTACCTGAAACTGTATTTCTTGAAGCCAGCCATCTTGATTACCTGCCTTAGGAAGGGCTGCAGAGTAGGTTGAGATCCTAGGAATTGTGCCTCTTTGTAGTGAGCTTAGTTTTGATTTAAGACAATGGATTTAAATGTATTGCATTCCACTAGGTATTTTGCTTGATTTGAATGCAACAAATACTTATCTCATGAGATCTTTATTTGAATTCTATGCAATAATAGCTGTCTTTCAGTTCCAGGCAGTCAATGAGTGATTATGAATTCCATTATCTGTCACTCACTGCATTTTTTTTTTACATTTTCCTTCTATATGCCTGTAATTGACTTGAGGGTATCACTCTTAGCTTTGTTGGTTTGGTTTTTCAACAGCTGGTGCCAGCTTTTTCACCACAACCACCTGAACAACCTGAACAATGTGGTGGTTTTTGTTCTGCAGGGAATGAGTCAACTGCACTTTTACAGGTTCTATTTGGAGTTTGGATTTCTCCGAAAGGCATTTAGATATGTAAGCTAAGAAAACTTTGTATTAGGGGCTGAGTCAGGATCTCGCATCCTGAGACTAGTGCGTGTGTTTGGGACCATGTTCCTTGGCAACCTGACTGAACAAGCAACAGGGGATGTAGAAAGCAAAAAGGACTAAGATTCAGAGACCTCATGTTGAGGTTAGGTTTGTCTCTCTTTGGTAATCTAGGCAAAACATTTATTCTCAGATTACAATTGGTAGGTCCCAGATTGATATTGTTCTATTTTATTTGGGCTGTGGTGTCTTCAAAAATTGTAAAAATTTACATAAATTCTGTGTTTTTTGTGCCTCTCTTAAAAATATCACAAGATTGGGCACCCTTAGAACAGTATCTGGAGCTGAATAGCAGCTGTCATCATTAGAAGAGGTGCATGCTCTCCATTTTACCATAGCCTCCTCCATTCCCTATTATCCATTTCATCTATACCCCTAAAAGGCATTGGAGTTGGTGAGCCATAATTTAATATCCCTATCTCCATTTTTTTTTTTGCTTCCATTTCTTGAGCACTTCTGTATGCTAAGCCCTCTTATTAATCATGCTGCGTGCATCTTTAGTTCTCACTACAGTTTCTCTAAGAAGTAAATACCTTTTTATTCCCATTTTATACATAAGAAACTGAGTAACTTGCCTGAGTTACAAATAGTAAGTAGTAGAATTGGAATTTAAGCCCAGGTGAGCCTGAGGCTGGAGCTCTCAACCTCTTTGCCCTGCTCTATCATCTGTCCTAACTACCTGGCATGCTCTACAGTGAAATAATAGATACGGAACTGCTTTGAAAAATATAAGGGACTTTTCTTATCCAAGTTGTACATTTTTGTAATGTTTGTCCTTTTTATAATATGTAATCAGAGAAGCCAAGAAAATACCTGGGGTGGTGGGGTGGAGGTGGGGGTTGATAGGGTGGTGGTAAGTGTGGCTTCATTTACCTAGTCACTTTTGCATATTAAGGAAACAGCCCTCATTTAACAATGCAAATGATTAAGGTTTAGGCCTTTCATAGCACTGAACTGACAGTAAAAGTCCACGCCTTTCATAGTATTTTAACTACTTTCAATCATTTTTGTAAAAACCTGTTAATATATTTTCAGAAATTCCGCTTGCCTCCTCCATCTAATTTTCTAGATGATATCATTGGGTTGCAAAAGAAACAAACAACTGGAGATCTGCCCAAGGCACTGGAAGGTATGGCTGTGACTCTGGTTTGATGATTTGCTCATTCTAGAAGGTGATTATGGATATGGTTATAAGTACGTTTATTGGTCAAGTTTATTGTTGTAAGCAACCTCAGTTCTAACTATGTTAAGCAGAAAAGAAATTTTTTTAAGGAAAACATGGGCAGGTACCCAGAGAGATTAGACAGCAGGAACTATAGCCAGGACTCATGCCTCTGAAACTGTCTGGTTAGGTAGCTAACCAGAGCTACCTAACCAGATACCACTGACATTGGTATGTTATGAATTACTGTGAATAATTTCTAATCTGTCATTGAGTCTTTGTAACTAGGAATGTACAGGTGGGAAGAAAGAGCTTGCCTTAGACTAATACAAGGGATACCCATCAATACTACTCATAGTGAAGAACAGGCAGAAGGTTTAGATGCTAGCCAGCTAAAAGATAAATATCCATGGTAGCAGTGTTTTTCAAACTGGGTTGTGTCCTTTTAGGAAGTTATAGCTAACTTTCTGCTTTTGGGGTGGGAGTGTTGAGTGATGGAATAGAATAGGAATTATCAGCATTCATTGCATGTAGTAAAGATAAGTTGTTCAATGATGCTTTTTAGTGTTCAGATATAATAATTGAATAATTGTACTGAAGGGACATTAAAAAGTGGTAAGGAATAACTAGTGATTCCCTCTCATCTCCAGAGCTGTGTATCTGGTTATCCTCTGTATCGATAGCATCTAACCTCTAACTTCCCATCTTGCCATTGTTCCTTTTCCTTCCAATAGATACCCATATCTGATCTGTAGCTGTGTTTGGCTTGACCAATGCTATATTTTCAACATCTTTGAGTAGGTCACAGAGTAATCTGTATGAGATTCTAGGCTCAAATTAAGGCATTGAGTTGTAAAAGAAAAGGTATAATCAGGAAAAAGAAATTTGACATGGCTGAAGAATATAGCTTGTTGTGGATGCTGGAGGGGAATAGGAGGAGGTAGTGGTGAGAGTTTAGGCTGGAGAGGCAGATTAAGGCCGTATCCTGCAGGCTTTGAATGCCATGCCTAAAGACTTCAGATTTTATTTTGTAAGCACTGAGGAGCCAGATGGGTTATGACTGCTCCTCTATCCTCTTGAGGATTTCACTTATCTTCCCATCCTGAATATCAAAGTCCTCAAGGCACAGACCATAGCACTCTAATCTTCCTTCAGTCTTTCCTTTGGGGTATTCATTTACTCTTCTCAAATTTGCCTATCAGTCTTCTATGAATACTGCTATATCTTTATCTCTAAGTTTGATGTCCTAGATTTCAGACTTGTATTTTCAATTGCCTGCTGGACATTGCTGCTTGGATATTCTACTGCCCTCTCAGTAATAACATAGCTAAAAGTATTTTCCTCATTCCCAAATAATGGGCTCCTATCTTCAAATCATTTCTTTTTTTAGTATCATTTTCTTTAAGACACTAGTCTTGAATTTGAGAATTACTTTTCTCTTGGTTCCCCATCCCCAATTTCCCCATTCCTTTGCACCTATAAATCTTTCTTCAGGTGTTACTTTATCAGAGATCTTCCTTAACCACTCTATATCAAATAAGAGGGTACTTCAAAAAGTTGATGGATTCATATCATCTTTTAATTCTATTTTTTTCACAAACATTTTGAAGTACCCTTGGTATGACAGTAACTGTTTTCCTGCCCCAGCACTCCCTATCCTTCCCCTCCTTTACTTTTTTCCATTACCCCTTATCCCCACCTGATGAATTATATTATTTATTCATTTATTGTCCATCTTTCCAATTAGAATTTAAGTTCCATTTTGTTGGTTTTGTTCGTTGGGGAACCCGTAGTGGCTAGAGCAATGCCAGGCATGTAATAAGCAGTC
The DNA here is from genome assembly GCF_027409185.1 of Cynocephalus volans. Taxonomy (NCBI): domain Eukaryota; kingdom Metazoa; phylum Chordata; class Mammalia; order Dermoptera; family Cynocephalidae; genus Cynocephalus; species Cynocephalus volans. Next base: position 120,306,869 of record NC_084465.1, read on the forward strand.
AGTAAATATTTTGTTGATTGAATTGTTTTGTCACCATGCTCTACCAGTTTTTTTGTATAATATTTCTTTCATATTTCCCTTTCCCCTCTCTTCCCTTCTACCATGTTAATCCAGACACTAGTTATTATTATTATTATTATTATTATTTTGCCAGAATTAACTGCAAAGCCTTTTCTACTTTCTCTCTCTCTACTCCGTTTTTCACAAATCTTTGAGCGTGATGTTTCTTAAAATACTGTTTTTGTCACTTCCCTTCTTAGGAACTTTGTTTCTCCCTGAATGATGGACTAAAGTGCAAATTCTTAAACCTGGCATTTATAATGGTCTACAATTCCCTTTAACTTTGTCTCTTAACCTTGTTTTCTATACTCCTTTCTTACCTGGCATGCCCTAATCTACTTATGATACTTTGGCTCTTTGGGTTGCAAGGACCAGATACTCATTCAGGCCACCTTAAGCAAGAAGAGCATTGTTTGAAGGATGCATGTGAACTGGAAAGCCATCAGGAACCTCCTAAGTAGCTCTGGTGAAGAGCTGTTCTCCATCCCTTTCATAGCATCAACTTGTCTGTATGTTTTCTGTTCTCTTCTAATTGGTCAGTTTTCTGTATTTTCCAGTTCAAATTCTGGAAGCAGACAGTCTTATCAACTTAGCTAATTACCATTGCTCCTTTTGAACATATTTTAAAGAACAGGCTGGTGTTGCTTGAATAGATGGCTGGAGATGGAGTAGATTTAGCTACAAAGGGCTGTAGGGAGTGGCAGTCACTTATACCAACTGTCTGAATTCTGCATTCTTTTCAAGACTCAGCTAATCTTTTCTTTTGAACCATCACTAACCACCCCCCTACCTGCAACCCGCAGTATGTTTTTCTTCCTTTCTCTTTTATAGCCTTTATTGTTATAACCCATTTGCGACTTATTTTCTCTTTGTGTTCTTATAACTGTATTACACTGCAAACCCCTTAAAAGTTGGGGATGGGTTGGGTCTCACACATCTTTTAATCTTCACTCTGCTTAGTCCATACAAGATTAGGAGACATGTCCTCTGAAGTTCTTAAACACACATTCTGACATATATGTTCAATTGTCCTTCATGTTTCAGGGTCTTTATCTTCTGCTGGCTCAAAAGCCAGCATCAACCTGCAGAATGACCCCATCATACAAAAGTATGGCTGTAAGAAAGTGGGCTTGACCAGATGCCTTCTGACAAAGGAGGAAATGAAAACATTTCACTTTCCATTACAAGGTTGGTTTAGGTGTAATCTGATGTTGCTAACAATGTAAGACTACCTAGCAGTTTATTTAAAAATATTACTGTTGAAAATTAATTTTTCTGGCTGCTTTCCAAGTGGTTTATTCTCACTTATTCCATCTTCTATTAATGAGGAAACACTCTGAGTGCAGTTTCCCACAGTGTATGATGTGTGCCACGACTGGCGAAGTGGTGATTTACGTAGTATGTGAACATGACATATCGTGGAACTATTTAGTGAGGAGTTTATTCCCTTACATTCCTTTTCATTCTGTTTTCTTTTATTCCTTCTTAGTATATTTTAAAAAGTCAGCATATCTTTAACATTTTAATGCTTCTCCAATACCTGTAGTCCTCCCACACTGCCTCCCTTTTTAACAAAAAGCAGGTGTGGGCTCACAGCCTTTTTCAGTTATATAGCAAGAATTTGATAAAAATTGTTTTATTTATTACCTCCTAGTTCTAGCAGTGATGTTAAATTTCCTTTTTTAAAAACAGTTTTATTAAGATATAATTAACCTCCCACACAATTCACCCATTTAAAGTATACAATTCAATAGTTTTTAGTGTGTTCACTGAGTTGTACAACCATCACAACAATCAATTTTAAAACACTTTCATCACCCCAAAAGAACCCTGTACTATTATTTCCCTCAAATTCCCCTAGCCTCAGGCAACCATTAATCTACTTTCTGTCTATAGATTTACCAATTCTGGATATTTTATATAAATGCAGTTTTACAGTATATAGTCTTTTGTGACTGGCTTCTTTGATTTGGAATAATGTTTTCTAGGTTCAGCCATGTTGTAGCATGTATCAGTTCTTCATTTATTTTCATTGCTTAATAATATTTGATGTATGGACATAACAATATTTTATTCATCCATCAGGTGACAGACATTTGGGTTGTTTCTGAAAGAAAGTGATCTGAGATGCCGGGTACTGTTCAAGCTTTATTAAAGAAAGAAAATCTGCTGGACTGTGCTCAAAGTAGCTGGCAGCCCAGGGCTGCTCTGGAAAGGGGACAGCCCCGGTGTGGGGGTGGTAGAGCTTATATTGGTATGTTGGCGGTGCCAAGAGCTGGGTGATACCATCATAGAGGGTCATTATGCTAATGTGGATCGGGGTGGAGAACTGCGTCCTTGTGGAAGCAAAAGGGGTTTCTGTCTAAGTCAGGAGGCTTCTCATAAAGGGAAGGGGAGAGGGGAGGAGAAGAGGTGGGCAGCGCCATTTTGTACTTGGGCATGTCTAAAGTGGCGCTGGTTATGTTGCAGATCTATTAGTTTCCACTTTTTGGCTATTATGAATAATGCTGCTATGAACATTAAGTACAAGTTTTTTATGTGGACATATGCTTTCATTTTTCTTGGGTGTATACCTCATAATAGAATTGCTGGGTCATATGGTAAATATATGTTTAAACTTTTGAGGAAATGCCAGATTGTTTGCCAAAGCAGCTGCACTATTTTATATTCCTACCAGCAATTATAAGAGTTCTAATGCATGCACGTTCTTGCCAACATTTGTTGTTATCTATCTTTGATTATACCCATCTTAGTGGGTATGAAGTGGTATTTCATTGTGATTTTGATTTGTTGAGCATCTTTTTCATGCACTTCCTGGCCGTTTTATCTCTTTGGAGAAATGCCTATATTTGTATCCTTTGTCTATTTTTTAACTGGGCTGCCTTTTTATTGAGTCATTGGAGTTCTTTATATATTCTGGATCCATAAATTTCCTTTTAAAATAAACTTAAGAGAAAAAGCCATCAGTAAAATGGAGTTAAAATTTAGTTTATATATCATAGGATTGCCATAAGGGTCAAATTAGCATACAAAAAGTGCTTATTTAGCATGGTGCCTGGTACATAAGTACTTAAAAATGTTAGTTATTCTCTGTTATTATTGCCATTAATAGTACACATAAGGTGTGCAGCAAGTATAGTGTCTCCAGATTTGGGGATGCCTTTCTTTTTTGGATTAGGCCATATTTTGATTCTCTTAATTTCAGTCAGTTAGAAATTTCAGGGTACTGGAAGTTAGAAACTGCTCAAATATTTTTATACCTGCCTTTGTTTTTTGCGAAATTAGATCTAAGCATTACCTTTACTGCTTCAGCCTCTGCCTAAAAGTAGAAATCTTCTATGATTCACATGCTTTTATATGTCTGAGCTGAATATGCCTGGTTATTGAGTTAGGGTACACAACGGAGGGAGTACCCTAAGCTTGTAGTTGAACCTCCATAAGGAATTTTCAGGTGATGATTCTGGGAAATGCAGGCAAGTCTCTGAACAAAGATTTCAGGAAAGTCTCAAGGGTAGAATTGGGTGGAGGGGCACCACATGGCAAATGTCACTTAAACTTTCTGCGTACTGTGAAATCCTTTTAGATCTCTGCTGTGGTGGAATCTCATTCCTATTTTCTCTTGCTTTACTTAGGAAAGAAAGACACCACAAGCAGCATTTGTATACTTATTCATCTTCTCTTAGTGTCTATATGGAAAGTCCAGTGACTTTGGGTTTAGCCACAAGTTCGTTATAATCTCTTTTTTCATAAGGAGGAAAAAGTGTTACTTGGTAACTGCCAGGAAGTTGAGGCCCCAGGATTCCTTAAAACAACAGCCTGCATTATTCTCTCAGAGTATAAAAATGAATGGATGGAGAAAAACTTGAGGACAAAGATGGCCTCTTATTTTGTCTTTGTATTTCAAGTGTCTAACATAGAGAGGGTGCCCAGCAAATACAGTATTTCAGTGTTCCCTGGATGAATCTAAGAGTGATGTTTAACATCTCTAGCTTTAAAGGCAAATATTTTATTCCTTTTCCTCCTAGGTTTCCCTGACTGTGAAAACTTTATACTTACCAAGTGTCATGGTCCTATAACAGACAACAGTCCTCTCTTTGGACTTGACTGTGAAATGGTAAGGACCACTTTGGTTTTTCAACTGGAGCATTGCAAACTGGGGTCTAACATAAGATGTTTTCTTGAGCCTGATGCATCAGTGCACCAATGAACCAATGCCTTTACTTCTAGTATTCAGTTTAAATAGCTAAAAGCAGGCCTTTTTTCTAACATTTTAGAAAACTTGGATCTGTGTTCCAGGATGAAGAATAAATATCACATACGTTTTGTAGCTAGTTGCTATGTGTTGCTTTGCCTCCCACGGATTTGTCATCCCTTGTCCCTTGGGTGACAGAGCTGCCAAAGATTACTCAAAGTCCATCTCTTCTGAGCAGTGAGAAGCTCCAAAAAGGTGTTAATCTCCTGGAACCTTCAAGATAGAGGCATTCCTTCCATTTGGGAAATTAACCACGAATTGGGGTTCTCTTCCTGCATTTATTCTCCAGACCAGGAAGAGAACATAGGTGGGGTTTTTGCTAAGTACAGTTTAACAAGTTTAACAATAGAAGCTGGTAATATTCAGTAAGACAAGCAAGGTGACATTCTATAATGCAATTTTCAAGAAGTTAAGTCGATCCACTAACAAAAGCTTGATTTTAGCAAATATTCTCTTCTTACAACAATTTCCCAGTATCTTTACATATCAATCAGTAACCTGTCTGTCTTTGAGCCAGCAACCTTGCTGTGTTACAATTCCTTATCTTACAACAGAGACTATAGCCTGGGAAAATTTCCTGTCCTTTGCAAGGTCAATATTTGAAACTGCAAGGCTTTGGAAAACCAGGCCCTGCGAAGTACATTTGCTTTATGCATACTCCGCAGCTATGTTTAATCAAGTCTTTGCACATTACTAGAAGATTACTCCTTCTGTCTTTTGAACAAGTATTTTGTTGTTGGTGTTGCCTTGAAGACTGTGTTAATAACCATTGGTTTGGCTTAGTTTTTTATACATCGGAGATCAGAAGTAGGATTTCCCTGCTTAAGCATCCCTTACATTTTTCTCTAATTTTAGTAAGTCTCCTTTCAAAGGTAGTGCATCCCCTCTTGGTATTCAGGAAACAGTTTTTCAGTTCTTAATAGTGTGGCCAAGAGCTAAAGTTTGAGAGCCTGACATAGCAGGGTGTGTACCCTAGCCTTACCTTTTAGTGGCTGTGTCACCTTGGACAAATCCCCTAACCTCTATCAGTCTCAGCTTCCCTCTGTGAAGTGGGGATAATAATAAAGGCTTCTTCATAAAGTTAGTATGAGGTGGTATATATAAAATGCTCAGGGCTGGCCCATGGCTTACCTGGGAGAGTGTGGTGCTGACAACACCAAGTCAAGGGTTAAGATCCCCTTTCCGGTCATCTTTTAAAAAAATAAAAATAAAATGATATAGCACTAGATGATAATAAGAGTGGACTTAATAAAAGTTACTTGTTAGTGGTACTTAGTGTAATACTGGATATAGTGCACACTTCATAAGTGGTAGATATAATTATGACATATTATTTCCATTCATCTTCCTTGAGCACATCCTTCCCCGAGAAATTGCACTGTTGATTTTCTTAAGTGTAACATTCAGCAGCCTGCCTAGCTTTAATTTCATTCATACAGGATCATCTAGCAAGCAAATGTCTGTACCATTGCTGCAGGGACCCCAGTAGGGAAGGGTAGGTGGCAGTTGACATAGTGCAAATAATGAGAAAAAGCAATAGCTTCCACAGTTCAGTAGCCTGACTACATCTCGGTCTTTCAGTGCCTCACATCCAGGGGGAGAGAACTAACACATATCACACTGGTTGCTGAAGGAGGCTGCTGTGTTATGGACGAACTGATCAAACCTGAAAACAAGATTCTGGACTACCTCACCAGGTATTTTTTTACTTCACCTCCAGCTAGCTCTTCCTAGAGCTATCAGACTATAATTGAATAGACTTAACATGAATGGCCCACAGCTTTTATCCACTTGGGTTTTATCTACTTATATATGAGTATTATCAAAAAAAAGGCTGGGACAACATGTTGGTATATTTTAATACTGAAATTGTAGTATGTCAATATATAATGCTCTTGCCCTTCTTGTTCTCTAATCTTATGACATTAAGTCAGCATAATATTATCTTCCTTATCTTAAAATCTCCCAGTGATAATCATTATCTAGCAACTGCCAAACAGCTGGAGCTTTGCTTTCTGATTAGACCTCATCTGAAATTCTGAAAATCATCATTTGGTAGTCAAATGATCTTAGAGCTTAATCTTCCTTGACCCCAAAACCAAAAAAAACAAAAAAACAAAAAAACCTTTTCCATAGCAAATTTGAAGCTCAAAATGTGAGTCTATTTTTCCAAAGATTAGCATGTAATTTCAGAATGTACACACAGTGTGACTAGGCACAGAAAAAGCCAATGAAACGTTACTGTTTTCATTCATTAAAGTTGCATGTATAGATTCATGCTTACATAAACACAGAGAGACTATGATAGTGATATGGACTGTCCTATTAGCAGACTTGATAATTAGACAGTATTCTTAGGAAATAGTCATGTGTGGCAAAGAGGTATATACAGTATTACAGTATTGCAAAAATATGGGTATATAAATGTCTGAAAGTAGGGTATTAGTTAAAATATTTTAAATTCATATAATGGAATACTTTGACCATTTAAAAGGATGTGCTAAAATAGATTTATTGATGTAAAAACTTATTCATGATATATTACAAATGACAGACTCATGTCATAAAGCAGCACATGCATTATGATTGTATTTTTACAAAAATGAAATATATACATGGATATATGTGTATCAAAAGTATGGAAGGATATTTACTAAAATTTAAAAAGTGATAATCTCTGGGTGGTAGGATTATGGCTAATTTTTATTTGCCTCTTAGTTTATATGTATTTTCAACCTTTTTGACACTGAGTGTATATTAAGTGAATTTTTTAAGATATTCTTTTTTAAATGACTTTCCAGGGAGGAAAACTTGATAATATCCTGGACTGTTCATTTCTTTTTTTCTATTGAAAGCTTTTCGGGAATCACTAAGAAGATTCTTAACCCAGTGACGACCAAACTCAAAGATGTACAGAGGCAGTTAAAAGGACTGCTTCCTCCTGATGCTGTGTTAGTGGGTCACTCCTTAGACTTGGATCTCAGAGCATTGAAAGTGAGTATCTGATTTAGGACCTAGTTTGTCTAGTATAAATATCTCAAATCTAAAGTCTTGGGCTCTTCTATCCCCCAGCCCACTTGTTTTTTCCTTCAGCTTGACATGCTACTCATTCTATTCTCTTTCTTCCTCAGATGATACATCCATATGTTATTGATACATCATTCCTTTATGTCAGAAAGCAGGGCAGAAGATTTAAGCTAAAGTTCTTAGCCAAAGCTATTTTAGGGTAGGTTTGTATACGTATTATAATATTGTCCTGACAAATTGCACTTTTAAGTTAGCATATAGTATCTAATGCATATTGCAAAATGCAGGGTCTCTGCTCTCCCTCTTAGTTTGTAAACATTATTTCTTTCATTTCTTACAAAATGAGGAAATGTATTAATAGAGACAGGGATTTACATTTACAGCTGAGGTTCGATGGATAAAACAGGACAGCGAAGGGCAGAAAAGTTAAATAAAATTTCAAAACATAACATACCAATATTGAACACATAGGCACAGAGACGTTCATTATAACATGGTTTAAAATACAGGAAAAACTGGAAATATTCTAGAGGACTGGTTAAATAAGTTTGTGGTTATCTTCAGTATTATCGAATATTTTGTTCAAAAGAATGGGATGGATCTGTGTGTGGGCTGGAAACCTCTTTAAGACATGACTGAGGATAAAGTGGAGAGGCAGAGTAAGATCCATATATGCCTAGATACTGATATGATGTAGATTAGGTCTAGATATATCTATAGACATAAATATATGAATATATTTTTTAAATTTTTTAAGAAAAACCAGGAAAGGATTTAAGCACGTATAGACACTTGTATACAAAAAGAAAGTTTCTGTAAGGTGACTTTACACAGTAATTACATTTAAGAAATGAAACAAGGGCCTGGCTGGGAAGTGGACCAGAGACTTTTTATTTGGGTAGCCTTAAATCTGTGTTCATTCTGCATCCCCAGCACGTCTCTCAGGGCCTGACAATTAGTGGGAATAAAGGAATTTTGATTGTTGTGCTGCAAATCTAATTGTCAGAATGCTAAAATTTTACATGTAACCAGAACATTTGAGGTTGTTGAAAGAACCTATCATTTAAAAACACTCCCAGGAATGTCAATTTTATCTTGACTTTCCAGGAAGGATATACAACAGTATCCAGACAGGCTTGGTCATGATGCCACAGAAGATGCTAGAACAACCCTTGAATTGGCTCAGTATTTCCTTAAGTATGGCCCAAAGAAGGTTAGTATCTTCGACTGTTGGATTTGTCTTTCTTAAAATTATGGGACTAGATCAGACAGTCACAGACCACCATCTCCTGTTGTTATCTTTCTTTACAAAAATGGGAGTATGATTGAAGAAGCTGAGCATGAATTTGGAGTTAAGACCCATATGACTAGTATAATGTTAAGTATATAGTTTCTGAAGCTGGGTTTATCTCTTTTTAACTATAGGCTCTACTGTGTCTAGGTATATAATCTAGGGCAGTTTCTCTGAACAACAGTTTCTATATCTGTAAAATGGGAAGGCACACTTCTCTGGGATATTGGTGAGTATAAATGATATTCTGTATGTAAAATTCTTAGCACAGTGCCTTGAATATATTAAGCACCACACTGGTGGTGGTGATCATTGTAGCTGATGCTAATAATTATAATAATTATAAGAAATCTACATAGATTTTTGCTCTCTTAGTTTAGGGGGAGCATATCATTGTTTCAACAAATAGTTCAGTGAGTATAGATTAGAATAGCACATAAAGGAGACATCGTAGAGGGCATGGTTTCTGATGGACTTTGATAATGCTTTCTACCCTATTAGATTGTCCCATTGCATAATATTTTCCATCATGACTCCATTATGAAATAAATTGTAGTCCATGTAGAATAACAGTCAACAGCCAAAATAGTGTTTTGTGTCATGGTGGTAAAAAGACATTGTAAAAGATCTTCCTTGGGCATGTTAATAATAATAGCCACCATTCACTGAGCTCTTACTGAGTATACTATGCTAAAATGCTTTATATACATATCTTATTTAATTCGCATAGCAACCCCATAAGATAGCTATTATTATCCCAGTTTTATACATGAGTGTTCTGTGATTATGAAAGGTTAGATAACTTGTTGGGGGTCCCACAGCTAATCTGAGGTGGAACCAGAATTTAAACCCAGGTCTGTCAGATTACAAAGCCTGTCCATGCTCTATACCAGGGGTTAGCAAACTTTTTCTGTAAAGACCTGATAATATTTTAGGCTTTGTAGGCCATGTTGTCTCTGTGGCAACTACTCAATTTGCTGTCATGGTACAAAAGTAGCCATAGACAGTATGTTAATAAATGGACCCAGCTGAGTTCCAATAAAACTTCTTTACAAAAAATATGCATTGAGCTGGATTTGACTCAAGGGCTGGTGCACTGCATCAGAGGTTCTAAAAACTTTTTGGTCTCAGAACCCCTTTGCGAAGAACTTTTGTTTATGTGGCTCATATCTGTCAACATTTACCATATTAGAAATTAAATAAGAGAAAATTTTTTAATAATTTGTTTAAAATATAAAATAAAATATCAAGTAAAAACTTGTATGTTAACACAAGTAACTTATTTTTATGGAAAAAAGCATTTTCAAAAAAATTAGTGGGAAGTCTATCATTGTTTTACATATTTTGCAAATCTCTTTAATGTCTAGCTTAATAGAAGACACGTGCCTTTTCATATCTGCTTTTACATTCAGTCTGTTGTGTTATATATAGTTGGAGAAGGAAGGACCTCATGAATCCCTTCTGAAAGGGTCTTTGCAACCCAGTCCCCTCCCCAGGGGTTCTTAGATCACACTTGGAGAACCTGTTATGCTTGATTTCCAATGAAAATTATATCTCACTTGGGTAAAAACTAAGGAAATCTGAATTAAGCCTGAACTTTAGTTAATAGTAATATATCAATATTGGTGCATTAATTGTAACAAATGCACCAGACTAATCTATTACTAATAGGTGAAAATGGGTGTAGGGTATATGGGAACTCTCTGTACCATCTTCATAATTTTTCTGTAAATCTAAAACAATTCTAAATAAAAAGTTTATTTAAATAAAGAAATTTGTATCTCATTCTCTGCATCACAACTTCCAAGTGGACTCCCACTTCATGGAAGAAGAAACATCAACTAGAATAGATTTTTCATGGTTTTGTATTAAATGAAAGTCTTTTTTTGATGTTGCTGTAAAAGCCATTTTATCATTTCTAAAAGTTGCATGGTTGCAGAGAAGTAAATTTTAAGTGACTGACTGCAATGAGTGATGAGACAAAATTGCCATCCCTTTTCATTTAACCCTACATGGCCCTTTCCCATATTCACGTAATGTCAGTAGCTGGTAACAGATTGCCATTCTTGGCTAAGCAGCCAGAAACCATCTGGTAACTACTGAAAGCAGCCCAGGACTGGAATGGCAAAGCCACTGTCTAAAGAAGCAGAGAACAGCACTTGAATGGATTTTTGTTTTTTTGTTGTTGTTTTTTGTTTTTTATTTCTTTTAACCTCAAATATTTTGCAAGAAATTAGATGATTTTTTCTACTTTACTTTCTTCAAGATTGCAGAATTAAATCTGGAGGCACTAGCTAGTCACCAAGAACTTCAAGCAGCAGACCAAGAGCTAAGAAATACAACAGAAGTAGTTCAGCCCCCAAACACAAGGTGATGTTTTTCAGTTCTAAACAAGAACAAAGGCAAATGGAGTATCTGGTTTCTTATTTAACAACAAAACCTGGGAATTTTTTTTCTTCTTTGAGTCTATTGGGAAATATTTACCAAAATAAGAATAACATTCATCACAAAAACCATGGAGGAAAAATACTACCTTCTGCCCTAAATAGTATCTAATTTTTAATTTTCTGAATATAGTGGCTGGTCTAAAATGGCATACTTTGCAAAAAAAATAAGACATTGCAATAAATTGAACCAAGTAGCATTGGGGGAGATGATAGACTTGATGTATTCCCTAGAATGGGAAAAAATACGAAAAACAAAAAACAGGCTCAAAAGGATTTGGCTTCAGACCATAGTGAACGAATCAGATACTCAGAATCTGACCTAAACTTTGAGAGAGAGTTTTGCATAGATTTCTTGTTTTCTTTCCCCTCCCCATTAGAGCAACACTGTGATGATGGAAATGTTCTATATCTGTGCTATCTAGCATGGTAGCCACTAGTCAAGTGTGACTAGTGCAGTTGAGGAACTAAATTTTTAATTTAATTTTAATTAATTTAAATAGCTATATGTTGCTAGTGGCTACCATATTGGACAGTGCCGGTATAGAGAAATAACTGTCAGATTGTGGAAAACTGTTGTTCTTACCTTGTCTCTTCCACTTTCTTACAGTATTTTAGAATGCCTGGACTCAACGGGTCAGAAGCTCCTTTTCTTGACCCGGGAGACAGACAGTAGTCAACTTTCTTCTTCCAGAAACTGTCAAACTATTAAGTGCCTTTCAAATAAAGAGGTGAGTGACCTACTGTACCTTTGCAGGTTGCATTCAGAGCAAAGGGAACGTAGCCCTTTGCACACCGTGCAAGTGTCCAGATTTTTTTCATCAGCAACCCTGGCTACAATTTGCAAGTCTAGCTTCTGTCTCAAGTCTTGCATGGAGCACTTTAAGTCCTAGTTACCCCATGTGAGCGGAACTGTCCCTTGCCAGTGTCTGCTTCCAGAACCCAGCAGGCCTGTGGCTTTGGCCTTGCATACCACTTTGAATTTCTGTTCCGTTTCTGGTTCATGGAGGTGTTTATTTTGGTTTTGAACCTGGCTATTCTTTTTGTTTTTTTCTTTTTATATTTTATATCTATCATTGATGTATGTGTAAAGCAGAGAGGGTGCATCAAAACATGAGCTTATTGTGTCTTCATATCCAGAAGGTCTGTATTTTTGAAAAACATTTCATCTGAAAATAATTTTAAACTTGGAGAAACGTGCATGAATGGTAGGACACCTGTATACCTTATATCAAGGTTCACCTTTTGTCAAAACTCTGCCCCATTTGCTTTATTATTTTACGTGAGCTCATATGCTCATGTACTCTCATACTCTCTCTTCCTCTCTCTGTATGACATTTTCTGAACCATTTGAGAGTAATCTGCACACATCTCTAAATACTTCAGTGTGTATATCATTATAGTAAAAATATTCTCTTACATAACCACAGTATAGTTATCAACTTCAGTAAACTTAATATTGACCCATTACCTTTATCTACTTTTCATCTGTATTCTGATTTTCTTAGTTGACCAAATAATGTCCTCTATAGCATTTCTTTCCTCTTCAGAACTGTGTCCATAGTGGGGTGTCATGTCTTACATTTAGTTGTCATATCTTTTAGTCCCCTTTAATTCAAAACTGTTCCCTTCTTTGTCTTTAGTGACATTGGTATTTTTTGATGGAGTGGTGGGAGGTTTTGATTACTGACTCAGTCTCCTTTTTAGTTATTGGTGTGTTCATATACTCTCTTCACAATTTATAATTGTGTATTTCTTGGAATTTAGCCATTTCTTCTGGGTTATCCGATTTCTGTAGTATTAATTATAGTGTCCTTTTTTTCATTACTGATTTTAGTTATTTGAATTTTCTCTCTTTTTTTTTTCAGTTAACCTATATAAGGGTTTGTCGATTTTGTTGGTCTTTTCAAAAAACCAACTCTTAGTTTTGTTGTGTTTTTTTGTTGTTTTTCTGTTCACTATTTTGTTTATAACTGCTCTATTCTTTATGATTTCCTTCCTTCTTCTCACGTTGGGTTTAGTTTGCTGTTCTTTTCTAGTTCCTTGAGGTGTAAAGTTAGGTTTAGGTTGTTAATTCAAAATCTTCCTTTTTTTCCCCTTCTTTTTCAATGTACACATTTGTAGTTTTAAACTTCCCTCTGAGGACTGCTTTTGCTGCATCCCATACCTTTTGGTATCTTGTGTTTTTGTTTTCATTTGTCTCAAGGTATTTTCTCATTTGTTTTGTGACTTCTTTGACAATTGGTTAAGAGTATGTTATTTAATTTCCACACATTTGTGGATTTTTCAGTTTTCCTTCTTCTGTAGATTTCTAGTTTCATTCCACTGTGATCAGAAAGACTCTGTATAATTTTAGTCTTTTAAAATTTGTTAAGAATTGTTTTGTGGCCTATCCCAGAGAATGTTCCATGTATACTTGAGAAGAATGTATATTCCACTGTTGTTGGTTGATATATTCTCTGTATGTTTGGACGTATTTGCTCCATAGTGTTGCTTAAGTTCTCTGTTTTCTGTTATTTTCTGCCTGGTTGTTCTATTATTGAAAGTGGGGTGTTGAAGTCAACTATTATTATTATGTTGCTGTCTATTTCTTCCTACAATTTTGTCAATGTTTGTCTCATATATTTAGGAGCTCAAATTTTTGGTGCATAAATATTTATGTTTGTGTATTATTTCATTTTCTGTTGTGTATAACAGGATACCAGAAAATGGATAATATATAAAGAAACAGAATTTATTTTTTAAAGTTTTGGAGGCTGGGGAGTCCAAGGTCCAATGCATACATCTGGTGAAGGCCTTCTTCTTAGTGGAGACTCTACAGAGTTCTTTGGTGAAGCAGGGTATCATGTAGCAAGGGCTGAGCAAGAGCACATTTCCACATGCTTTCTTCCTCTCCATGGCATGGGATGCCACCTCTTTTCTATATATCTAATTCTTCCCCAGAAGCACTGCTTCTCTAAGGCTGCCAAGAAGGCTTTTCCTAGTAGTCAGGTGCTATGAAATATTAAAGTCGTGGCCAGTGCTTATTTGGCATTTAGTTAGACATTTTCCTTCTGGGGGTGAGTTTGTGCTTCATTTAACTTCTTCCATGCCCCATGATTTTTTTTCACTGAATCTCCTAAGCCTATTCTCCCTTGCTTTCTTTATTCACAGGCTGGCAACAGTGTATGACAGTGCGGGCTCTGTTGGAATTTAACTTATTTCTTTACTTAAAAGAAATTTTAAAAAATTTAAAGGAAATTTAGGTAATTTGAAGATTGTATAGTAGCCGCTCTCTCTTAGTAATACTAAAGTTATGGGTCATATGTGGTTTTATTTAGTATCCTTGTTGACTTTATGGTTTTTCTGGGAAGATATGTGGTCTCATCACTTTCCAACAGACCTAGAAGTCAGCACCATATTACTTTTTAATATGGGTAAAAGGAGAACAATTGTTTAATTGTGGCTCACCTCCAGGAGACACAATAGAGTAGAATAGAGTAGCCTCTGGGCCACCTGATTGTTTCCTACCTTATTCTGCTGTGCTGTGTTTATTCTGCAGATTCTTGAGCAGGCTAGAGTGGAAACCCCCCTGTTTCCCTTCAGCATTGTCCAGTTCTCTTTTGATCCCTTTTCACCCATGCTCACTGAGGAGATGAATAAAAGGGTAAGTGGATGGGTTCTACAAATGATTTATTTAACTACTTATTATAACCTCTTACATTAAGGAAAGTAATAAATGCTTTATTAAATTTGCTGTGTATTTCTCCAGATTTTTTCAATATGTATATATTAACATTAAAAAAATTTTTTTCTAAAAACGGGAATCAGATTATGCATAGTTTTCCACCTTTTTAAAAAATTTAACAGTATATCTTGAACGTGTTTCCATATCACTAGAGGTCTTATTTCCCTTGTTTTTAATGGCTGCATAGTATTCCATGGTATACCTATTATTGACAGCATTTGTGCTTTATAAATTTTTGCTATTACAAATAATGTTGCAGCAAACATCCTTGTATACCAGTCCTTGTACATTTGACAGATATTTGTGTAAAAATTTTGATGTGGAATTTTATTGTTTTGACTCATGATTTTAATTTTCTTTCCACATCCACCTCCTCACTGTATTCTGTTGTTTTTCCTGTAGATGAGGGTGAAGTGGGCAGAAATATCAATTGTCTATGCTGGGCCATTTAGCAAAAATTGTAACCTTGGGGCTCTGAAGAGGCTGTTTAAAAGCTTTGGCTCAGTTCGGTCAATAACTCTTGTTCTTGAAACCCATCAGGTAAGGAGACCAGAGAATGCAGATTTTGAACTTCTAGGTTAGTGTTAGAAATTCACACGAGTTCTGAGGCCATGCAAATAAGAAATATTAGTGAAATGATCTTGATTGTCACCAACTGGTGTGTGAGACATACTCTATTTTGATGGGAGCAGTTGTTGACCCACAAGAATAAATTCCCAGTATTGCCAAATCTTCAGTTTTGTTTTTGTTGTTGTTTGTTTGTTTTTAGAATTGAGAAATCTGTCAGTTTTTATATTTTGGCTCCAATTTTCTTAAATATCATAAGACCAGAAAAAAAATATGTCTGCTGTTTAATTTAGCCTATGGGCCTTCTGATTTGTTTCCTCAGCCATAAATGATAAAAATACCCTTTCAAAAAGAACAGTAATTTCTATGTTTTGGGACATCTCTGTGGGATTTAACTACAAAGCAGGCTGATAGTTTGTTTAAGATATAGGAGGGAAAATTATGGGAGGGCTTTTTTTTGTTGTGGTGGTTATTTCTTCAATCACTTAGAGTAAATTTTGGGCATTGGGTTTTTATTTATATAAAAGTTTAATTACTTTTTACTTTTTAAAAAATAATACTTGTGTGGTTTCAAAATTTTTACGTAGTTCAAAAGGACTTAATGAGTAAGTTGCCATCTTCACAGTCATATCAATATCATATCTTCAATAGATAAAGACTAAAGTTGATATGTGAAGCAGTAACAACATTGTAAGTACATTATATAGAGGCATGGGAGAAACCATGAAAGAATTAAAAATAGAAGCAGCATAACAGAACATCTGTAGAATGATATGCAATAACTGCTAACAATAGAGGCCTCCAGGAAGAGGAACTAGGGGCTGAGGAAAGGGATTAGGGAAGACTTAACTGTAAATTTTTTATACCGTTAGAATTTGGAACTATGCAACTACTAAACCACTGCATTAATAACAAAGTGAAGCAAAAACATAAAGACTTCCAAAGTGATCTAAGTGCAGCAGCCTAGATATTTTTAAAGGGGCTTTCCCCAAATCTTTTACTAATGTCTTTCCTATGACTAAAAATACAAATAAAAAACTGTCCCAAAAGATGGACTGGGGGATGAGAAGTGTGTGGCAAAGGACTATTACCTCTTCCTGTAAATCTTTCTGTTGGCCTTTGTTTTGTAAAATATATATAACAAAATTTACCTTTTAAACCATTTTTAAATGGCATGAAGTGCATTGATATTGTGTAGCCATTGCCACCATCTATCTTCAGAACTTTTTCATCATCCCAAACTAACACTCCCCATTAAACATTACCTCCTACCCCCAAACCCTGGTAATCACTGTTCTACTTTCTGTCACTATGAATTTGACGTACTTTTCTTTTTTAGCAGCTGGCCAGTACGGGGATCCGAACCCTTGACCTTAATGTTACAAAACTGTGCTCTAACCATCTGAGCTAACTGGTCAGCCCCTCATATAAATGGAATCATACAATATTTTTTCTTTTGTGTCTAGCTCATTTCACTTAGTGTAATATCTTCAAGGCTCATTCATGTTGTAGCATGTATCAGAATTTCATTCCTTTTCAAAGCTGAATAATATTCTCTTGGATGCATATACTGCATTTTGCTTACCCATTCATCCGTTGATGGATAGTTGAGTTGTTTCTACCTTTTGGCTATTGTGAATAATGCTGCTGTAAACACAGGTGTACAAATATTTGTTCAAGTTCCTGCTTTCAGTTCTTCTGGATATATACCCAGAAGTGGAACTAATGGATCAAATAGTAATTCTGTGTTTAATTTTTTGAGAAACAACCATACCGTTTCATGCAGCTGTGCCATTTTACATTCCCATCAGCAAAGGACAAGTGTTCCAGTTTTTCCACATACTCACTAACTCTTGTTGTTTTCTGTTCTTTTGATAATAGCCATCCTAATGGATATAAAATGGCATCTTATTTTGGTTTTGATTTGCATTTCCCTAATGATTAGTAATATTGAGCATCACAGGCCCTTTGTGTATCTTTTGAAGAAATGTCTTTTCGAGTGTTTGCCCATTTTTTAACTAGGTTGTTTGTGTTTTTTTTGTGGTTGAGTTGTAGTTTTCTATATAGTCTGGATATTAATTCCTTATTAAATATGCGATTTGCAAATATTTTCTCCCATCGTGTAGGTTGCCATTTAACACTGTTGATAGTGTCGTTTGATGCACAGAAGTTTTTAATATTGATGAAGTCCAATTTGTCTATTTTTGTTGTTGTTGCTTGCCTTTGGTTTCATATTCAAGAAATCATTGCCAAGTCCAGTGTCATGAAGCTTTTCTATGGCAGGGCTTTTCTCTCTATAGGGATACCGTGGCTCAGATAATAACAAAGATTTAGCTCCTCTGAGTCATGAAGCAGAAAAGCAGACCATCTGAAGATGTGGCCTATCCAATGAAAGATCTCAATATCTCCAAGCTTACAGGAGAGCTGTCTGTTTCAAATTAAGCTAGTAGGACAAATGGGAATCTCTGCCTATGACTTGGAGTGATGATTTTAGTGATTCATAATAAATATTATGAAAAGCAGATCAAGTAGTAAGGAATTCGTTAGCGCTTTCTCCATACTACCCAGGGCAGAGGTCTTCGAATTTAAATGACAAAGGTTAATTATTATATGACAACTAGTTTCTGAACCTTGGTGATTCCATTTTAAAGTTGATGATCTGTAATCACCACCTGTCTAGCCCAGCACAGTAAGGGCATCCATTCTGGTGGCTTTGGCCACTGTTGTTTGGGCCCCTTTCTCAGCCCTTTCTCTAACATTCTGGGCTGGAAAACAACAGTGGGGAAACCTTGGTCTTTCTGCAGCCTCATCTCTGTATACAGTATGAAGTCCTGGAAGCTGTGCAGCTGGCCATAGAGTCCATGGAAAGCATTCTGGTAGAAGGTACCTGCATCAAGGTAGGGCAGCCAGAAAAAGCCGAAAGCAGCCCTCTCCACTCAGGCCTGGTCTAGCAGAGCCTGTATTTATAGTGCCCCAATGCATATAGAAACACAAGACTTCCTGTTATGGAAAGTCTTTAGCTAAGTCTGGCATTCTCCTAGCAGTGACCTAGGATATGACAGCTTTCGTTTTTGTCAAAACCAGCCTGGGCTACATTGGGGTCTTCCTTGTACTCTTTATCACTACTTAGGCTCCAAATGGTTTATTCTGGGTGATTCTTTGTGGTTGCCCTTTCCTTCAGCTTTCAGAAGGATCAAGTGGTGGTTTTGAAGTTTCTTGTGCAAGTAAACAGAATCTCATTGTGGGTAGGAGGCAGGGAACTGAAGAGAATACATTTACAGACACAAAATATATATTTATGTATTTGTCAATTAAGTCTTTTTAATAGTTCTATGAGGCGTTATCACTAGCCTCCTTTTATAGATTAGGAAACTGCAAAATGAAGTTATTTGGTAGTATATGACAGGCTCGAAGATTAAAGTGACTTTCCACCACTAACACTATCTTTCCTTGGTTAGGTGCGGAGGCCTGTGACAGAGCTCACCCTTGATTGTGACACCCTCGTGAATGAGCTGGAACAAGAGTCTGAGAACCGAGTACTATTTACCTGTATGGAGTGGGCGAAACCTTCAAAGAACAACTATTGCAGCAGTCCAACCTCTTCCCTGGCCTGGAAGCTGTGATCTTGCCTAAAGATCTTAAAAATGGGAAGCAGAAAAAATACTGTTTCCTGAGTAAGTCTATGCCACCGAATGTAGCACTGTGGAAGAAGATTAGGGATGGTGGAATATGAGGTCAGAGAAGGGAAAGGTTCACCAAACACGCTCTCGTGGACTGAACAAGGCAGCAGCTCCTGATTCTGTCCTTCTCCCATGGCCCTGGTTGGGCTTCAGCTTGGATGGTGATCAGCCTTCTTGGCCCTTAATAACAGAGCGTGGGGGTATTCTTGCTTTCAGAATTCAAAACTTTCGGCATTGCCCAGAGGGCCCTCAACATTCTCACAGGCAAAGAGTGGAAGCTAAAAGGCAGGCAGGCCCTAACCCCCAGGCACCTGCATGCATGGCTCAGAGGCTTACCGCCTGAATCAAGACAACCCACAGAACTTCGTGTCACTCCTCCTCCCTCAGAGCAGGAGTTGTTGCAGGTGAGTGAGTGAGTGAGTATATCTTGGGGTCAGAGGGAAAAGGCAGCTTCCCTAGGGTTTACTGGCTCTGGGCCTTGACTTTCTGTTTCTGGAAATTAGTCAGTAGAGGTCTGCTCTGTGACACTTAATCCTTTAGTCTTTTTTTTTTTTTTTTTTCCTGCCCTGGCCCCCAGCCTTATTTCACTCTCCAGCTTCTCCCAGCTCTGGCCACATCTGTTTTTTCTCCCAGATCTCTCATACTTTTGACCCCTCCATACCTGCTAAAATCGGGATTTTAGTCTTCCAGGTGACTGTCCAAGGGACTGAGGGACCAAGGCAGGAGGTCGGAGAACGGACAAGTCTTTAGTGTCCTAGTCTAGGGTTTCCCAACGTGTGGTACACATACAAGATAAATTTTGGTTGTCATAGATGGACTTCTTTTTAGTTTTAACTTTTATAGTCATAGACTTGTTTTTCTAACACTCATTGAAGTAGACAACAACCACATTGAACTGTGATTACACAAATATTATTACTTAGACAAAATTAAGGAAGAAATTGACTCACTTTTAAAAAACATTAGAGGAATACATAAACAGAAGAGTGGAGGAAGAAGATGAATGGCTGAAGCTTGGAAAGCCCTGTCCTGGTCAAACTCCCACACTTACCAGATGAGGAATAGAGGCTAGAGCTGGTGAGTAACTTGCCTGAGGTCACAGAGTTACTTAGTGGCAGAAGCCAGACTAGAGCCCTCATCACTGATGTGGCTCCCCACTAGCTTGGGGTCCTAGAAGACCCATCTGGAAGAAAGGACTACATCCATCATCCCCTGCGGGGATCCTAAACCAACTCAAAGGCCTGGGGATGCTAGGTTGATAGGCAGTCCTGCAGTGTGGGCTCCAGCTTCTGACAGAGGATTTGTCCAGAGCTTTTATTGGGATCCCATGACCTTAGAGCCTGAGGAAGAGTGTTGCAGTCCCTCCAAAGTGGAGCAAAGGGTGTTCTGGCCGTGTGTTGACACATGACTTTGATCCCAGACTCTGAAGGTGGACCACCCAAAGGTAGCAGCCTGGCGCTGGGGCCGGAAAATTGGAAACCTCTACTACAGCCTGTGCCCAGGCACCCTGTGCTTTGTCCTGCTGCCAGGAACTAAGAGGTAAGGACTGTGAAGGGTTATCCCTGCATGACTTTGGTCCCTGGACCAGAACTTTAGCTGTTCTTGGAGAAAGGCCTTTTGTTGATGTCCATACACATAATATGGACTTACATGAATCTTCTCTTAATTCTCACATTTCTAAAAGATGGGTATTGTATTTCCATTTTACATTTATATGCTCTTAACTACATTTGTTGGTCCCTCAAGAAGACAGCTCATCCCAGTCTAAAATCAGAGTTCTTAGGTCCTGTAGGCACTCTGGGGTGAGAAGTAGCTGTATAATCCCATTTGGGTATAAAAGGTCCTAAGATGAGGCCCAGGCTTAGAGGTGACCAGGCCCCCCACATAAGCTCTCTCTGCCCTTTCCCCCACTGCCACGTATGTCTATTTTTAAGAGATATCAGGGCCTGTTTCACTGATTCCAAGCCTGAGGAACACTGGAGCAGGACTCTGGGCTTGCTTCTAACTCTATCACCTGTCTCCTCTGATCAGTGGCCAAACCACTTTACTACTGAAGGTCTCAATTTCCCTTAACTAAAATGAGCAAGTAAATCAGTGATTTTCAAACCCTTTTAACCATAAGCCCTTTTAAGAAAAACTGGCATAAATCCTAAAGCATAAAGATAACTAATTCTGGAATTTGTGAGTGCGTGGAAGAGAAGGTAAGGGAAGAGGACAGAGGTTTTTTGAGTAGTTTGAAAACCATGGGATTGTGTTATTTCTAAAAAGTCCCTTAAGATTCTGACATTCTAGGAGATGGTAGAGCATGAATACCTTAGGCCTTGAAACCTGGATCAGAAATTTATTTTCTATCATAAAATCCTCATGATGTGCATCTGAGGGCCACTAGGCAGGTGGTCTACCTGCTGGGCAGCTTGCAAGAACTATCTCTGAGAAGCAGAAGCAAGTTTCTAGGTGTTTACATTTGGGAGGGAAGAAACCCAACTTAGACTGATATGCTTTAAGTAGGCTTATGGGTAGGCTAAAAGCAAGAGGTTAAAAAGCTCCTCAGCCCTCTAATCTAACCCAGTGCCATGAGTATTCGTTACAAGGTGGCAGGGAAACGAATGTGTACTGGATGACTCCTAAATTCTAAACACAGTGCCAGGTGATTTACAACATATATTATTAGATAAGTTAATGTTTTGTACAGTTTTCAAACAGTGCCTGGCACATAGTACATGCTACATAAGCATTTAAGTAAAATGAACAAAAGGAATTGATTGACAGGAATTGATAAGGACTTTGATGACACATTACCATTATCAAAATTGCGGTTCTGTCACGTAATAGTTGTGTGACTTGAGCAAGTTATATAATGCCTGTGATGAGCCTGTTTATTTGGAAAATGGAAATTAACGATTTTACCTACATCAGTGAGCTGTTTGAGGATTCAGTGAGACAAGTGCCTAGAACAATGCTTGGCATGTAGTAAGTGCGCAGTGTAGTTAGCTTTTACTGTGTCTGGTCCTCACAAAAACCCTGTGAGATAGTAATTTAAATATTTTACAGTTTACAGTTGAAGAAGCTCAGCTCAGCTGAAATGTGCCTTAGTCGTCTAAAGTGGCAGAGCTGGGTTATTTGGGCCTCTGGATGAGTCAGTGTTCTTTGCATTGAACCGTCTTCAACAGGCTCCCCTTGCCCTATGGCACACACACACACACACACACACACTCGAAAAAACCTGTCTCCTCTAGCTAGGAATGTGTAACCATTCATCCCTATGGATAAAAACCTTTCTTCATTTCTTGTTTATTGCAGCACTAATGGATCGCTCTCTGGTCTAGGACTGATGGGAATAAAAGATGAAGAGGAAAACACCTCCCCAGGCATGTGTTTGTGAGTCTGCCCACCACCTTCTGTGTGCCATTTCTTATCCCTCGTGGGCAATAGCAGAGAATGTGGTCAGGCTGCAGCCTCTCCATCTAGCAGACAGTTTTTGTGGAAACTTGGTGTACCAGCTAAGGAGTCTAGTCTATTTGTATGGTATGTACACATTTTCAATAAATGCCTAAAATTCAAGAACTCACCTTAACAGGGTGAGAGAGGAAACCAGTTTCTTTGTGTCAGCGAGCTCATGTACACAGGTGCTGCAGCAGGTGCTCATTCCATGTAGCACTTCTATTAAATGATATACACCAATAAGGGAACTGGGAGGAGGGGTGATGTTGTGGAGAAAATCCAGCCAATTACAAAGTTTGCCAAACTTGTAATATCTATGAAGCAAATTTCTGTAAGGCAAATTGTTTTCTCATTGACAGCTATAGTAAAATTGAAGGACAAAGATAGGCTGAACTAGAATCTGGCAAAGCTACCAAACAGAGGAGAATGGAAGACTCTTAGTAGTTTTCTACCAACTCCTGGAAACCCCTCTTCCAATTCTGTGTTCCTGGAATGCCCCTTTCCCTTCAGAATGTGGCTGCAGTGTCACTCTTCACCAGCAGGTGCCTCCACCACACCAGCTCTCCCCCTGGGGCCAGAAACTTCAAACTGAGTACAAGCCAATGCTCTGCTTTTTCCACTCTCAAACTGATAACATTCTGTGGGAAAGGACACGGGGCACACAATTCCAGAATTGGTAGAGATGGCACCCACCCTCCAGAAGAGATGAAGTAATCTCACATGCAGTACACACCATACCAAAAAACCTTGAAAACTGCTTTATACTCTGAGACCCTGCAATTCTACTTCTAAAATGTTAACCTAGGGTAATAGGATAATTTCACAAAAACGTGTGAAGGAGATATCACATGGTTATTACACTGGAATTCTAGGAAGTCATCTTTAAAGTTTGTGTGTGTGTGTGTGTGTGTGTGTGTGTGTGTGCAAGTACAGAAAATAAAATTTCCAGTGAAAGAAATCCATAAGTAGTAGTAGACCTCTGGATCCAGAGGGCCTGACTTTGAATCCCAGCTCTTTTACTTATTAGTTGTGTGGACTTGAATAAACTAAACATCCCTGTGCTTGGAGTAATAATAGCACTTTTCTCATAGGATTATTGTGAAGATAAATGAGATTATGCATTCATAGTTCTGTATATTTGTTGTATGAAGCGTGGAGGGCTATAGAGTAATATGTATAGTTTGAATTTATGTTTGTAAGAAAAAATATACAAAGCTATTCATAGGCTTGGAACAAAACCTGGAAGTCTATATGCCAAAATGTTAATAGTATTTATCTCTGGCTAGTGGGATTTTAAACATTCAGCATATATTGCTTTTACGATTAGAAAAGATAATTCTACTTAAAATTAACTCTCAAGTTTGAGCATTTGGGTCAGTGTTTTATCCTTTAAATGTAGCATCTATAAGATCTGGCCCTATATGAAGCCAGAACTGGAGAGCTTGATTTGGGATCAGGGCACTGTTAACTTGAAGCTCCTTTGTCAGGAGAAAAGTTCCCCAGGTGTACTGCCAACTTCAGCTGCAAGACCCTGAGAACAGCTTGAAACTGTTGCTGGTTCCTTCCAGCCCAGCTAAGCTCCAAAACTGTGGGAGCTTACCTGCTGTTTACCTCTCGAGGCTGCAGTCCTGAGACAAAGCACATGCCTGCTTTGAATATGGATAGTTCTGGGATGGAGCTTCCACTCCACTCCTGAGTATCCTTGTGCAAGTCACTTAACCTCATTTGAGTCCATTTCCACAGCTGTATATAGTGACGAAATAACTACTTTTAAGGATTATTTGGAATTCATAGATTCATTTTGTGGAAAATGACATGATAGTGGGCTATGCATGAGTTATTTTCCCTCCCTGGGCCTGAGTTTCCTTACCTTTAAAATGAGGAAATTAGTACCTACTTCATAAGGTTGTTATGAGGAGTTAATTAGGGAAAGCCCAGATTAAGTGCTCAGTAAATGACAGGAGGAGCAGATTAGGGCTCCCTGTACCAAGAGCACGTCCCTTGCTACCAGGAATAGCCCAGGCCATTTCCTTCTCTTGGATGGGTAGGGCTGGAGCTTTCCTTCCCCCTGAGCACCAGTGCCAATGCCGAACTCTGCAGAGATGGGTCTGGCCCACAAGGCCTCTGAGACCTCAGTCTGCACACTCTGTTCTTTCGGCTAATGCTCCCACACCTTTTGGAGGCCAAAGCTGCCAACTTGGCCTCTTGCAAAACACACATTCCATTCATAAGTGCGTTTGTGCATTTTCCCTCCCACACCCTTCCAGGCAGCCAGTGCAGAGCTGCCAAGGCAGCTGCTGGAGAGGCAGATTCTCATTTGGGGGAAAAAGCAACCCCAAAGATTTTTACAGAACTCATGATTTAGGCTTTGAACATACTGTTCCCATTTTCTGCCCATAGTGAGGTTACTCAGAATACTCAACTGTTTGTTTTCATTTCCTTCATCCTGCTTTTTGTAAATAACCTCTTCCCTATTATAAAGGAAAACTCATTAATGGAAATTTGAAAAATCCAGAAAAATTAAATCACACCTAATCCTTCCACCCACAGTCAATGACTGCCAATATTTTACAGTCTTCTATCAAACTTTCCATAATTATTCAAAAGTGGAATTTTTAATAGCTGCATAATATTCCAATATTGATGTGTACCATAATTTCTAAAATAGTACTGTTTTTGACATTGGTTATTCCCAAATGATGCTGCCGATTATATCCTTGCACATACATCCTTAGGAAAAGTTCCTAAGTGAAATTATTGGGTTAAAGAGTATGAACATTTAAGGTTCTTTTAACTCCAGAAAGGCTTTCATCTGTTTGCTAGCATGGATTTGTTTCAAATCTTTGCCAATTTGATAGGTTAAAAAAGTTTTTCACTGTAGGTTTAGTTTCTTTTTATTTGAATACCCTTTAGATTGGCATCTGACTTTTTTTCCCAGAAGCTTTTTGGCCAATTATTTTTCTTTAGTATGTTGTCCATATCCTTTGCACATTTTCCTGTAGGGAAGACAAGTACCTTTCCATACTGAATTTTTAAGGGCTCTTTATGGAATGAATATAGTGTCAATTTGTCAATTATCGCAAAAATGTTTCTACTTTGCTTTTTACTTTAAGGTAAATAAGTTAGAAGTTTATTCTTTGAACTTAGAAAGTCCTAATTGATCCAGAGGTCAATTTAATATATACTGACAAGTTTATATATTTCTAATGATTTAATTTTTACTTATACTTTTATTCTTCGGAATTAACTTAGGCATATGTTAACTTTTCCTCAAATATTTAGATAAATTTACCCAATTATCTACTTACAAAATAATGGAGGATGCCTCCTTTATTATGTAAGTCCATGTATGTACTAGGGCTGTTATTTTTTCTTTCTCATCTTGCACTAGTATCATATTTTGTAGCTCTGTATTTTAATATACTAGCAATTTTAGCAGCATCACCCAGATAAGAACAGGGCCCATGGAGGGTGCCCATCAGCATGGATTACAAAACACTGTAGTAAAGATGTGTTGCTGCTGACTGCATTACTGCTGCTATATTGCCCTGGGACTTTCTCAGCACCCCTGAGGCAAGAGACTGAATCCGAGGTCAGAACATTACATAGAATATTAAACTCAGGTAGGAGCTGTAAGACAGAAGTCAAAGTGAAGGAAGGGAAGTGGAGAGGCTCCCTAACCTTTTCTCCCCAGGCAGACTAACCCTTTTTGTCAACTAGGTCAAAACCCAGAGCTAGAGGATGACGTCCAGAGCCAACCCAGCCATGTGCTTTGGCAACTGGAATTGAAAGTAGGGAAAAGGCCAGTGCTGAGGTGATTCTTCTGTACTCCTCTGGACCCTCAGCACCACCTTCAGTATCCCTTTCTTGTTAAAAAAAACTCCATCCCACATGGAATAAGCTCATCTGGTAATTGTGTGAGGCTGTTTGCCCCTTATCTAAGAACTGGATTTTGGCCTTGTAATCTGTACAGAACTCTTTGGATAGCTCCAGGCTCTACACAAGCACCCAAGTCAGTGTCCTCTACTCTGTTACTCCCCAGAACTGTGAGGCCCTGGCTGGCTCGATACCTCAGAAGGGCCAAAGCACAGAAGAAAAAGCCCAAGAGCCAGCTGTGGAATAAGTACATGTTTTGGACGTATACTTTTAAGTGGGGAAAAAAGTCACTCCAGAGATTTCCTTCCAGCTCCCATATGATCCCAACCTGCTAATAAGGGAGGAAGAGAGAAAAAATTCCAGTTAATGTAGGAAACCTAAGAAACCTCTCCCTGGCTAGAGAATGTAGCCATGACTCTCAAGCCCTTTGCAACTGAAAAGAAAAAGCATATCTAATCCTACCTCTGTACTTATTTTTAAGAGATACCAACATGAGGCTGGGAATCTTTGGGGAGGCCATTAAGGCCTCCATCAAAGAAATGAGTAAAATGGCTGGTCAGTAGCTTTCCTGAATATAAACAATAACTAGACAGAAAATACAAGAAAATAAGCTTAAGTGGTCTACCAAAATCAGACTTCTAGGATGTAAGCAGCTGAGGGGAGCCTCCTAACCCCCAATTTGGCACAGAGGGAAGTTAAGCCCCTAAGGGGTACAATGATTTGTGAAAGGCCATATATGACCCTGCCAATCCCCATCTGTTGTTCTCTGGATTCCCTGCATTACTCACATAACATCCTTTTGGGGAACCTTAAGAGAACTTATGACTGAGCACTTAGGTATCTTAGATGCTCTATAAAGCTTTTAAATCCTAACAATCTGATGGAAATAAGAGTCTCAATATTACAGAGGAGTAAAAAGAAACTTACGAGGCTCACTAACATGCTGAAGGTTATATAGCAGTGGCACTTACCAGTTAAAGCCAGGTTCAGCTTGTCTCCTTTGCCTGCATCACTGCCAGACAGATCTAGGGGTGCTGCATTTAACAAAGCGCTTAAAGTCACTTTTTATTCCTCGTGGGAATTCACATCAGTTGCTAAGCTATTTAGGTAGTGGCTCTATGAGGACTCCTTTGCTCTTTGCCTGTAAGTACTGGGCTCCCAAACGCCACTCCATTTAGCTTGGTGTATGGGAGATCAATACTCATCTTTGGAGTCTGGGGATCCTGTACTATCTGGATTACTTTCCAAAGCATAGGAATTGTTCAATATCATGTTTGTAGAGGCTCCCAGGGGGGTTAATCTTGCCCCAGAATAAAGTCACTGTTATCGTTTGTTTCTTCAGAAATGTCAATAGGCAAGTAAACAAATTTATTAAATTCAACAGCAGGTAACCTTCCAAATAAAAAAACATCAAAGGAAAAAAAAAGGGAGACATCCAAGACAAAAATGTGGGTAACAGTAAAGATATTCAAGGGGCCATTTGGAGAGTGCAACAGTGCAGAGAATACAAACAAAAGTATTAACTTCTATGAAATTTGTACAAACTCAAGAAACAGATACACTCGTCACAAACCAAGAGGGATCCACAAAGGTGGAGGGTCACGTGAGCAGTGGACTCATCACCTCGGCGGCTTAAGGCAGGGTACCTGCAGGACCAATTCATCCAAGCCCCATTTGCCTATTGCTTCAACTTCCCCCTTTGAAACTTAGGATCATATTCATTAGTGCAACAGGTAACAGCAAGTAATCGGACTGGGGACCAGGGTCAGAGGGAAGACACTTTTCCCAGAGAAAATGTATATACGTTGGGGGAAAAAAACCACAGCAGTTGCTGAATGGCTTCCTTTGGCAATATC
Organism: Cynocephalus volans; assembly: GCF_027409185.1. Taxonomy (NCBI): domain Eukaryota; kingdom Metazoa; phylum Chordata; class Mammalia; order Dermoptera; family Cynocephalidae; genus Cynocephalus; species Cynocephalus volans. Next base: position 120,335,090 of record NC_084465.1, read on the forward strand.
CAAGACCTGTGTCGTAAGGAGTGGGGAAAGAAGGTGGGTGGTGGAATTAAGTATCTATGGGAGCAGGCCGGTTTTACATGAGAGGAATAGGGAAGACATGATACCCAGCACCTGAATCAGAAGCAGAAACCAACGGTTACTTAAAGCTATTTGAACCATTTTGGCTTCTGCAACTAGTGCTCAAGGAACAATTTATTTTGTCTTTCAAAAAGGGAAAAAAGCTGATCCTCCCTGACATGTACTCCTAGTCCAGGTTAATCTGGGCATATGCTGAGTTACAGCTTACCATGGGAATAAACTGTGAGGGGGGGTGAGTGGGAACCCCCTCTATATGTGACTCAGAAAATTTGTGGAATAAAAGGAGGATCAATGTCAGATGTCCTCAAATGATACCCTCCAATTAATACCCTTCAGTAGCTTTCATAGTCCTTTCAGCCATTTAAACAAGACATTGGTGGAATCCTCAAGGAAGACCTTTGTCAATTTACCAACATGTTCAAGTCATCACTAACCAAACATAAGAGACAAGAAAAATACCAAAGCAGGAAACGAAAAAATCTAACAGCAGCTTTCTTCTGGCCCTTACCTTATAATTGTATAATTATGGCGGCGTTTGGGCTTCACTGCAGTGAAGACTTGACTTGAAATATAGTAAACCAAACAGTCCTAAACAGAGATCTGTTTTGGTTTGTAAACTTTTAGACAAGTCTTCATCCCAGTTATTTCCCACCACCATTTCATACAATTTGGCATAGTATATTATTTATGAGGCCATCAAGTGAACTATATAAGGTCCCACACCCTGCAGCCTCCAGCACTGAGGACTGAATTTTGGCACCAGACCCTGGCAGATTAGTACTGCTTCAAAGACTGACTAATACTGTGTGGCTTAATCCTTCCTGCCCAAGAAGGCTAGTTTGCACCTTACTTTAGGGAAGTTTAATATTAAAAACACTACTTTGTACATTTTCAGTTGTATTTCCCCGGGCCTGGGGGTTTACTGACATTTAGATCTTCACCCAAATCTATACTTTTCTTATTCTCTTATCAGAAAGGCAGATATGGATTCCTGGACCCAACTCACACATGTGGGCACATCTGGCAGGATAAGGGGAGAGCTGCTGAGGCAATCAGCTGAGTTCATTACAGGAGGTGGGGTTAAGAATGATACATTTAAATTTGGCAAGGGCAGGGGAAAGAGCAATTCAATGAAGTAACACTTCATCTCATACCAGCTTTCTAACAAGTTGCTAAAGAAACACCACAGAAGCTCACAGACAAAGCCATTTGCCAAACCAAGCAATTTCCCAGCACATATATTCACTTTGTTGTAGTCACTCTCAGGTGTTGCCAACTTTAAAAGTAGCATCCACAGCCTGCCCCTCTCCACATCACCCTGGTGTTACACTGCTAAAGTGAGGGGTGCACTGGCTCACCTGAGGGGTGTGCATTTGGCCTCCACAGAATTACTGCTCACTCTTTAAGCAGCAATCCTATTTCTAGGTTGAGAGGAACAAGGCCTTCCATTTCCTAGAAGCATAACTGCAAGCCCTATACACACCTCACCCTGGATCCCTTTGCAGAAAAACTGCTTTTCCTGTGGTCATGAGTCAAGCACTGGCCCAGAGATACTGCAGAAGCTTGAAATCCTTGCTCAGCATCAGGGACTCGAACCTGTAAGGAACCTATTAAGTCCCCTCCCAAACTGCTCCCTTTCCTGATTATCCACTTGCATCTTTGTAACAAACAGATCATTAAAAATATAACGAATTTTTTAAATGGCTCTTTTGTGGGAGGTAGGGAAGTTGAATAATTAAAAAACAAAATAAAATCCACCCATTCTAGTACACTTAATTCATGGAATGCCTTCTTGTAAGCTGGGGAAGGACTCTAGTTCCTGCAGAATCCTCAGCTGCCTCCATCTTTTGGGCATGTCTCTTGCACACCGTCCTGATCTGGGATAGAAAGAACTTCCCTAGCGAGGAGCAGCCTGCCTTTTCCCTCACTGAACCTCTACCCAGTCCAGGATGAGGAAAAATGGGGGGTTGCAAACTGGCTGGGTGAGAAGGTAGTCTAAGACTTATTCTGGATACCCCAACTACAGTGAGCCCACAGAACCTGCTGGGGCCCCCATAGACTCTTATGCAAGAATCTTGTGTCTTATTTAGCTAGAACAAAGTCAGACATCTAGCCTAAGAGCCCCCTTCAGCTTCCCAGCAGTGTTGCTAACCTACTGAGGCTGATTTTAAACTTTCCTTTCTGCCCCTCTACAAGGGGCAAAACTATCAGATTTAAAAACAAAATTTAAAAAAAAAAAAAATCCATGCATGTTCCCTATGTCAATTATCAATTTTAGAAAGACACCAACTGCCAAAACTCCTCAATCATCTTTATAAAGATGGGAGCCCAGAGCTGTCAGTCTACTAATAAAGGAACTCAAAAAATGGAATTCCTGCCCAGGCTGAGAAACTTATACCTGGGGAGGAAATGGGCACAGTTAGGGGAGAAAATTCTAAACATTTAATAGATAAGCTCTCATTACCTCAAGAGTATAAATATTTTTTAAATTTTTATTTAAAATAATCCTTTTAATCTGTTCCAAAGTGTTGGAAGCTGAACTGTACAATTTCCTGCCATCGACCTTCCATTACAATTTTTTGAGGACATATTTTTTTAAGTGATAAAATAATGAGGACTCAGTACTGAAACCAGGTAGGACCAAAGTCAGCTCCTCAGGCGCCTGTGGCAGTTTTGCCAAAGCTGGCCTTAGGGAGTGAGCACGAGTGCGGGACGAGTCTGGGGAACTGGGCCCTCTCTTGTGAGGAAAGGGCTGAGCAAACTCGTGTTCTCTTTACTGAAAATGGTCCAAATTCAGATTCAAAAGCCTCCATCATGAAGTTCCCTGGCACTCTTCTTATACTTTATATATCGAAGGCAATTCCCTCTTTTATGGCCAGTTTTAGCAGGCAAAGAAACAAAGGAATATAGATACATATATGTGTATATATATATTTTATATAGGTAAAATATATACATATTTTATATATGTATATATACATATTTGGGGGTAGGGAAAGGAGAGGAGGGTCATGTAAACCTAAACAGTCATCACATTACCCCAAATGAGTCTAACATTAACAAAAAGGTAATAAATAACTCCTGGGGGTTAAGTGACAACATGGGTGCAGCAAGAAGGGAAAGGGCACACATTTAACTGTTAAATACACTTTGATATTTGTTTGGCAGAGTTCAGGCCAGCCCCAGGCTTCTGCACTTGCCAGACAAGTAAGGTGATGATACTCAAAGAAAGAAATTAAAAAAAAAAATTCAAGCAGAGCTCCATACCACAGTTTTCCTTCAAGTCAGGTGGCCGGCAGGCACAGTTTTCCGACCCCCAAGAACTGAAACTTTGGCTCCAAGGCAAATGGGGAAAAAAAAAAAAAGTATTTCCACTTACAACATGAAAATACAGAAACTTCATCAAAGAAAGAAAACTATCAAAGAAGTCTACTTCCAGCAAAACTGAGGTAGCACTGCTTTCTCTGCATTCAACGCTTAAGTGGTTCTCAATACAATGTGTTCTAAAAAAAAAAAAAATTGCTCACTTGACTGACAGGTGCAGCATGTTGGTGGATATACTCAACATGCAATAGGTCAAAGAAGGAATGAGCAAGTGAGGGGAATAAGGGTTTCGGATCAATTAGCTTTAAAGGGGGTTGTCACCAGACTACAAATGCTCTTGGCTGGCCTTGGCTCCCTCTCGAGAGCTCTAAATCATCTGGGATTAATGCAATATGGTTAACAGTTAACACTGCTATTCAAATCTGTGTAAATCCTTAAAAATAATTATCACAACCTAAATTCAACCATGTAAACAGCACTACACACAGTACAGACCTGCCCTGAAAAACAATATGCAAAACTGAGATCTGGCACAGGCATCATTTTTGTCATGTTAATTCAACCTAACAGTCCCACTCCCTCCCCACCCTGCTCTACACCCTCCCTCACCAAAAAAAATCTAATTTGTGCAAGAAATGGCAGGCTTATTCTATCTGAAGGCTTCAAAAAAAAGGTACACAACATGTAACCAGGTTCAAATATTTTGGGGGATCCCCCCCAAAAAGAAATAACCAAAATAACCAAAAAGTGAAGAAAGTGCCTAAAACATGATACAGCATTTTAGAGCCCTTTCAGATACAAGGCAGAGAAAGGTGTAAAGTAGAAAATATCTGGATCTTTAGTGATTTCCAGAGAGGTCCAACTCCTCGGCTGGCTGCAGGGCAGCGGGCAGAGTCTTGCTGCTGCTCCTGGGACAGAGCCACTAAGTCTGCTCATTGGGACACAAGCCCTCGGGCCCTGAGCTGGGTGCGCCTCTTCCGTCCCCCTCTCTCTGACGTCGCTGCATTTCCCACTCCACAAAGGTATCGAAGAGACTTGGCCAGGCCTCATCCTCACTGTAGTTGCTGAGGTCGGGGCCAATCACCTGAGTGAAGTTAAGGAACATGTTCCAAGTGTCCCTGGAGATACCTTTGATCCCCGAGGGGTTCTCTGTTAGGAAGTTTAGCCACTGGTCCAACACTGGAGGATTGTTTTGGGTAAAGACTAGTTTCCACAGGGCAATGGCTATTTCCCGATGCAGTGACCGCTGCCCTTCTTCGGAGTCCAGGCCAAACTGAAATGTAAACCGATAGAGATCCTTGAATTTATCCTCTTGTTTGGCTTCTGTTAAGAGGCTAGGGAACCGTGCACAGATCCCATCAATGCTGTCTGCACTTATTGCTTTGCAGCCATCAAAAAACTCCTTCCTGCAACAGGAAAGAGAGGGCACAATGAATAATTCTATATAATACCATCTACAAGAGGCAATATAGTGTAGTGATTAAGAACATGGCTTTGGGGCTGGACGGTCTGGATTTGAATCCCAGCTCCTCCACCAATTCGTCCTATCCCTTCGTCTGTCAAATGGTGAGAATGCCACCTTCCTTCACAGGTTCTAGTGAAGACTAAATGAGTTCATAAATGTAACCGTTTCTGGCAGTGCCTGGCACATGGTGGGCGGCAGGTAATGGCTCACTCATTTACTCAGTCATCTTCCCGAAGCTAGACTCACGCCTCCTGCCCCCTGCCCTGCTGCCCACTCTGCAAAGTGACGAAGCTGTACTCTTTCTCCTCCCAGACGGAGAGGATTCCTGCTTCCCTTCTGCTGCTCTATGGGTTGTTTGTTTTTGGTATATTTTTGGTGACTGCCAAGGGAGATTTTTGGAGCCAAAGATTCTGGATGAATGTGCATAACACTGCCACCAGAGATCAAAGTTCTGCGATTAAAAAACAAAAATTGTGTATGTATTTTTAACATCTGTACAGCACGTTCAGCTTACAACATGGTCTCACATGGCTCATCTTCCCAGGGACTGCTGTGTCCGCTGAAGAGGGGGGCATCTGAGGTCTGCAGGGCAACCTACTGGGGGGGCAGATAAACTAGAAATTGTACAGCTGGGTCTCAAAGTCAGTTCTTATTCATAACCCTGTGCTCTACAAACTGCACCTTGGGGTGACCCTGCCATGTCCTTGCCCACAAACGACCCCTACAGGGATGAAGGACTATATGACATGGACAACCACTGTTTAGTAACTGGGGCCAGCTGACCTTGTTGCACACAGGTTTGACTGAGGGCAACGTGCTCAGGGCTAGAAGGGGCCACTGGCTTCATGTTGTGACAGAGGCACATTCCCAGAGGCACTCACTGCATTGACACTTGCAGTGCCTGGCACATCATCAATAACTGCTGAGTGAGAGAGTGAACTGATAAGGGAGGGAGTGAGAGGAAACAGGTCAGGACAGCAGAGGCGCTGAGCAGCAGCCTGGCAACAGCAGTGCCCTGGATCACTCCTCATTTAACTTAAGGCAAAGCTGACCAGTGCCCAGTTACTCAGAAGCTGCCTGGTGATGCTACGGTACGCCTGAAATGTGACCTACGAATTAGGCAAAGGCTTTACTCTGCAAGAAGAAACCTGGGGTACACCTCAGAGCCAGATATGAAGCTTTATCAAAATGAAATGTCCAAGCCTTACCCTCCCCCCATTCCTATTCAGTAAGTCAGCTGGAGAGCCAAGTATATATTTTTTAAACCCTTAGGAGAGTCTAGGGGGGCTTCTGTGGATCAGAACCACAACTTATTAGCACAGAATATATAAGCTTTAGAGGAATTGGTCATAAAAAGAAAAAAAGACTTACCCCAAATCATAGGAAGCCAGCCCAGTACTCTAGCCTAGCTGGGCACCACTGCCCAGTGGTGTTCCCTTTCCTCCCTGCTCAGCTGGTGACATGAAGTACTGGTGACTAACCTGGTAAATTTGCACATGGTAGCAGCCTGGAACTTCCAAGCCAACAGCAGCACTCGAAATTCCGTGGGGTCGACACACAGATCACTGCAAAAGCGCTCCATGCCCTCCTCCAAAATTGCATCCTCCCGCTCGTCCTTATATCGCCTGAACAGTTCTTCCAATCTCTGCAAAGAAGACTCCTCAGCATTGGACTTGGATTCCCTCCCAGCATCTCCTGAGGATGTCGGCAGCTGGCAGGCCTCAGTGGCGGCCTCTGCCTTCTTGGTCCCATTGACGAGGATGTCCCCACCTGGTTTGCCACAGGGTGGCACCTGCTCCTCACGGTGACCTGCACCCCGCCTGCTGTGTGACTTGCTGCTGGGGTCGCGGTCTCCATTCTTGCTGCCTAGGGTCGATGAGGGATTCTTGCACTTGGTGACACACTGCCCCATGGTGCTGGTGGCCTGGCTTCTAGAGTGGCCCTCTCTGGATTGGATGCCCTCGCTGCCACTGGCCCATGTACCTCAGCATGCCATCAGTCAGAGGAGCCAGGCAACCTGAAGGAAATGAGAAAGCAGTCACCTCTGGACAGGGGAGATGGGGTGTGGACATCACCCTACAGGGACTGGGCACTGGTGCACCACTGCTTTAGTGAGCCAACAACGAACTGGGGAGATCCTCCGAGTTCACCATCTCCTCCCTGGTAAACCAGATCTATAACTTCACCTTGGGAATGCAGTGGCTAGGGCACATATGGAGAACCAATAAGGGAAATTCCTAAAATTCTTTAGGTAACATGGGTTACAAAGAGGCCAATTCATGTGCAGAACACATCAAAGACCAGAGTTCTGACAGAAATATTCCAGAGGAAATCTGTCCTGCCAACTCACCATCACATAAGAAAGTTACTTGGACTTGTGTTAAACCAAGAGGTGCAAATAAACAGTTTGTCTTCTGGTTCCTAAAGCCGACATTCTCACATTTTCTTTTAAAGAAGGATGATTAGGGAAAAGGGGTGGCCATATCCAAGACAGTCTCATAATGGCCTTACAGTGAGGTAAAGGATTTGCATTGTCAAGACTACAAGCAGGGGCCCAGCCAAAGAGCAAACTGAAATTCGTCTGTGATCTCTTCAGATTCTTCCTTTCTGAGCCTATCCCATCCCAGTAGGTGAAATAATGCTCTTTCTTCACCCTACTTCACACACCTGCAGAAGCCATCCACCAACTCCACGCCAAGCTTCCCAATCGAGGAGCTCATGTGTGTCCCTCCCTCTGGCCCTCAGCAAGGCTGCACACAGAATGTAAGCCAAGTTCATACTACACTTGACTGTTCCATAGGATGTACAGACTCATCTTCCAAATGGGTGTCCCCACTTCAAAAGAAGGGCTGATTTGCTCAAATACAATCTCTAATGGTAAGATAATTGCTAGATGAAAAAGAAAAATCTGAACTGATACATAAAACTCATCGTGGTGGTTTATTAATTACTTGTGTAATTAAAAAGTGTTTTTTAGTATAGTTTAAAGTCAACCAAAACAGCATGGTCCTGGCATAAAAACAGACACACTGATCAATGGAATAGAATAGAGAATCCAGAAATCAACCTACACACCCACAGCCATCTGATCTTTGACAAAGGCACCAAGCCTATATACACTGGGGAAGAGACTGCCTCTTCAGCAAATGGTGCTGGGATAACTGGATATCCATATGCAGGAGAATGAAACTAGACCCATACCTTTCACCATATCCTAAGTCAACTCGAAATGGATTAAAGAATTAAATACACACCCTGAAACAATAAAACTTCTTAAAGAAAACATAGGAGAAACACTTCAGGAAGTAGGACTGGACACAGACTTCATGAATACGACCCCAAAAGCATGGGCAACCAAAGGAAAAATAAACAAATGGGATTATATCAAACTAAAGAGCTTCTGCACAGCAAAAGAAACAATTAACAGAGTTAAAAGACAACCAACAGAGTGGGAGAAAATATTTGCAAAATATACATCTGACAAAGGATTAATATCCAGAATATACAAGGAACTCAAACAACTTTACAAGAAAAAACCAAGCAACCCAATTAAAAAATGGGCAAAAGAGCTAAGTAGGCATTTCTCTAAGGAAGATATACAAATGGCCAACAGACATATGAAAAAATGCTCAACATCACTCAGCATCCGGGAAATGCAAATCAAAACTACACTGAGATACCATCTCACCCCAGTTAGGATGGCTAAAATCCAAAAGACTCTGAACGATAAATGCTGGCGAGGTTGCGGAGAAAAAGGAACTCTCATACATTGTTGGTGGGACTGCAAAATAGTGCAGCCTCTATGGAAAATGGTATGGAGGTTCCTCAAACAATTGCAGATAGATCTACCATATGACATAGCTATCCCACTGCTGGGAATATACCCAGAGGAATGGAAATCATCAAGTCGAAGGTATACCTGTTCTCCAATGTTCATCGCAGCACTATTTACAATAGCTAAGAGTTGGAACAAGCCCAAATGTCCATCATCAGATGAGTGGATATGGAAAATGTGGTATATCTACATAATGGAATACTACTCTGCTATAAAAAAGAATGAAATACTGCCATTTGCAACAACATGGATGGACCTAGAGAGAATTATATTAAGTGAAACAAGTCAGGCACAGAAAGAGAAAAATCACGTTCTCACTTATTTGTGGGAGCTAAAAATAAATAAATAAATACACAAACAACCGGGGGTGGGGGGGGAAGAAGACACAACAATTATGATTCCTTGAAGTTGATACGACAAGCAAACAGAAAGGACATTGTTGGGAGGGAGGTTTCGGTAATGGACGACAATAATCAACCACATTGTATATTGACAAAATAAAATTTGGAAAAAAAAAAAATTACAATGATAAACTGATAATGTGATAGATATATTAATTAATTTGATGGAATCTTTCTACAATTTATACATAGAACAAAAACATCAAGCTGTACACAAAAATATACACAATTATGTCAATTAAAAAATAATTTAAAGGAAAAAAAAAGTGTTTTTTAATGAATTGCTAGAACTTTCTGAGCCAGAGATGAGGTTATTTCTCTAAGACCACTCTGTCTAGTCGGGACTCATTCTTACCTTCAAGTAGTTTGCTAGAAAATTCATTTCCAATTTAGTACTTGTAAAATCTGGCAGCTACTAGAAATGGCAGCCACTGAAATTATGTTGCTGATAGAAATGTGGACCAGGAGCCAGAAATGCAGTAGGAAAAGCAGACATCAGACAGTCAATGTCAGTCCACATGGGTCTCCTCAGCTCTAAGGTGCCTTTTAGGGACCAGCATAATTGAAACTCAAAGCTAATAGATGACTGGCAGTGGGGGAAAAGGTGGTTTTTATGAAAGGCTGGAACTTTAAACTTTACTTAAAAAACTCAGCTTCCTCTAAACAGTGCCTGAATAAACTGGGGTTATGTTCAGGAGGAATTCTCTCTAAGAGTAAGCTCTGAATGTACAACCGTAAAACAAAGAGCAGAATCATTCCTGTACTTACTGGAGACTAATCATATCAGGGTGTATCCCATTCTCCACCCTCAAAGAGAATAAAGGACAAAAAGACTTGTCCACACATGCCCTCAAAAGACCTGCAGTTTCACTTTGGCTTCAAAACACACTGAGACCCTTATAAGGGCTTTCGGTGTGGAAAATGACAGACCCAGGTAAGTTTTTTAAGTCTTTTTTTAGCTTTAGGAGTATAGCTAGTAAGCCAAAGCATAACCTATTAAAATTTAAAAGGCAAGGGGTTGATTCTTAGAAGACCATCATACAAAAGGGAAGCAAGTGTTGGGAGCTGAACTATCTCAAAACAAGAAGATACCATGTGGAGGGCTGGTTTCCAGATTTGTGTTTCTGAAGGTTGGAGTGCTGAAAGAAACAAAAGGCCCAAACTTACACAAACCCCACATGTTCAATGACTGGCAGCTCTAACTCCCAGGCACGCTGACTCACCAGGGTTTGCTGCTCAGCTGCTGCTGCTGAGGGAGGCCTGGGCATCCAGCAAGATAAGAGGATTTCCTGGCCTCCATCTAACCCACCTAACCAGTCCACTAAGCCCCCCCCCGCCCACTGGACGGACACTTCATTACAGCAGCTTCCTCCAAACCCTGGCACCACGGCCTTCAGGTAGGGACAGAACAGATGCGGCTCCCAAAGAGGCCCTGATCCCATTCACCCAACGGCCTCCACGTAAGAGCATCTTCTGATGACCTGACACACCAGAACCAGCTAGAACCTGAAGGCTTTAACATAACTAGCAGATGAGAAAAAGGGTGAAAACCAATGTTGACAGATGATCAATCAGCCATGTGCCAGAAGATCAAATCCTTCTTCTATTATGGTTTCTTTGAAATGCCCCCATTCCAGCTGAGTGTTGAGTGGCAGTCTCAGCCAGAAGAAAATATTTTCAGATCTGATGGTGAGAATGGCCCCTGATTACTCTGATTACTGCCCAGTGGGCTCCCTTCTTCTGTGCCTACCCTCTTCCCCAGGAAAATACTTTCACTCCCAGAACTTTCCCCAGGCTCAATCACAGTGCCCAGCCCTGTGTCCCAGGCTGGCAGCATTTCAAGTGTTTTAAAATTGAAAGTCTCCATGGACTCACTAGCTATTGGCTAATAGCTAATAATAGCAGTCATCAATTCTTGAGTACTTGATATGGTGCCAGGCACTATGCTAAGTACTTTAGAGACATTAACTTATATATCCTCACCACAAGCCCATTTAAAGACAGGAAAACTGAGGCTCCAAGTAAAGCAAGTTACCCAAGATTACATAACAAATGGAACCTAGTATGTCTGGCTCAACCATGACCTTTACCACTAGGCTGGACTGCTAGCCCACCCAGAGCACAGCGTCTAGGAATGGCACATGAGGAGATGAGCCGGAGTCCAGGAGTGACACCATGGCGGCCCAGAGCAACAAATCTTACCATCAGCCACTGGAAAGAGAACAACATGCGGTCTGTGCCCAGTGCTCGAGAGGGACATCCTATCCATGGCCCTCTTATAGACCAGCCCCGCCCCCACCATCCAGCCTCGCAGGAAGACCCTGGGCTCAGCCTCATCAGAGGAGGGGACTAGAATTAGTCCAGATGCCCTAAACCTGTGGTGTTTCAGTCCACCAGCATGGTTAAATGTTCCAGCTCTGAAATCAAGACCTAACTCTGCCACTTGCTAATTGTTTGACCCTAATGGAAACCTGAATTTCCTCAGTCTGCAAAATAAGCTGTTGTAAGGATTCAGGCAGGAAATGCAGATAAAGCGTATCTGGCACACATCCCCCCCACCCACAGAAAACACTTGATATTGTTATTAGCAATCAGGTAGTATATCTGGTTAGCCTGCTGGAAGCCCCAGCTTGTCCCATGTGAACAATGTGCTCCAGACCTGAGGCCCAGCCAGGACTCCCACCCCGGCCGGCCGTCAGTCATCAGCTGGAGTCTTGTTCAAAGACGGTTTCTTACACCACAGCTTCTTACACCACAGCGCTGACCCTACTCAAATGCACCACCATCCAGAACTACCTAGAGGATCAGACTCCACAGGACAGGATTTCCTTCTGATTGATTGTGAACAGAATCAAGCTGTGCCCCATGGACACTCTGAATTGCTGGTCACGCCCTGTCCCTAACCTGGGGCAGGCTTTTAGCCAGTTCCAGACTCCTTCCCCTTTCTGCTTAGTCCCAGCTCTGTAGGTTTGCAGAAAACAGGACTTCCAGCTTTCCTCTGGCTTAGATGTCCCAGGTAGTCCCCCTCCCTATCACTGCGATCTCTGAAGTGAAGCAGAATCCGGGTGGTACCAGCACCAAGTTTTCAACAGTAACAGAGCATTATTGCTAATGAATATCAGTTTGTATTTGTTAGAACATTACAATAGCTGTATATAAAAGCTCTGTGAAGTAATAACCCCCGTTTTACAGGAAAATAAATGGAGGCACACCAAAGGCAAGGACCTGATGTAGGAAGGGAGAAAACAGAGCACAGTAATTAGGAGGAAGAGCTGACAAGCCTGGATGTGAATCATGGCGATGGCACCAACTAACTGTAACTGTCAGCACGTAACTTTAAAATGTGGCAGCTGTACCTCAAAGGCCTGTGGGGTAGAGTAAGTGAGATAATCCATGTAAAACGCTCTGCTTAATACCTGGCTCATTGAAAGCATTTAGTAAGTGTTAGCCTCTCTAATAGTTATCATTATTATTATCACAAAGTTGGTGACAGAATCAAGCCTCCCTCTTTCTGGAGCAGTGCTCTTTGCAGAAGCCAGCCCAGCTCTCGCGTGGCATTCAGGGACGCCCAGCACCAGTTCTCCTCTTCCTAAGTAAGTGACTCTGCTCTCCAGCTTCAGCTAAGGGGCACAAATGGAATGAATGGAGCCAAGGACAAGGAGGGATAGGGAGAAAGGAAGGGCAGGAAGAAGAATAAAGGTGAAAAACCCGCACAAACTGAGGAAACCTACTTCTAAGCAGTTCAGGTGTTTACCTGAAAGATCAAAGACAGTAACTCTGCTCAGCTCTGCTAAACTTATGCTGGACCAAGATCAGCCTCCAGAGTTTCCCCCGCAACCTCACTTTCAAGTGCTTCTGGTGCCTTGCCTCCCGTCTCTGCACATCAGCCTCCAGACTCCCTCCTCTCCTGTGCCAGCCCTGGCTGCTGTTCCCAGGGAGGGCTTACCTGCCTGGCCCTGGCCCTGGCCCCGGAGCAGGCACGGCTGGGCCCAAAGGGCAATCCCAGAGGCTGCGGTCCTTGTGGATGCTCTAGCTCCACAGAAGGATCAGAGAGCCGCTCCTATTTCCTATGCAGGTCCGTGAAGTAACAACCAGCAAATGCCTGTCTTCTAGGGGCTTACTCTCACTCTCCTGCTGAGACAGAATTGCCTCTTAGGGAATCGAACTACCATGGTGGCCTAACCCACACTGAGACTCAGAGTGAATAGAGAAGGAAAAGGAGAGAGAAGTGTGAATTATTTATTGAAAGAAAGCTAGAGAGGGACCAAGGAAGTAAAACCAGCATTTGTGGAGCCTGGGGCTACACGCTTCCTATGCACCATCCCAAACAACAACCCTGAGAAATAGTTTGTTATGGCTTTTACAGATTAAGAAACTCAGGTTTTGTGACTACTAAGTAATGGGACTGGTAAATAAAACCAGTCTGTCAGACTTCCCATGGGAAGGTTTCACAGAGAAGGTAGGTCTCATTCTGTCCTTTAGTGACTATAAGCATGAAATGGAAGGAAGGAGGAAGAGGGCCAATATGGTGGGTCCGTGTTATGAATATATATTAATAACTATTTTATAAATAATTACATATATTTATTGAAGCAACTGACATGAATTTAATCCACTAGAACTCTATAAGGAAGATAATACAATCTTCACTTTACAGGGAGGAAGTGAATAGAGTTTAAGTTGGCCTGAGGTCACACAGCTGGTCTGTGAGGCAAAAGGGATTCAAATCCAGGCAGTCCAACTCTCCACTCTCTGTCACTGGCCTCATTACTGTGCTCTGCCATGATGTGTGCCAGGACCCCCCGCCCCCCCACCAGCACCAAGGAGATGATGACGCCCCAAGAAGAAAACATACTCATTAACACCCAAGTGTACTCCAGAGGCACCGAGTCAATACAAACAGAGTAAACTCCCAGGAAGCCTTCAGTTCTGGTCTGGGGTCCCCCTGAGCAACGTGGGCCCTTGAGCAAGTCACTTAACCTTTCTAAGTTTCTGTGACCCTAACATTAAAATGAGGGATCTGAATTAGTCTTTCCAAAGTCTAATATTCTGGGGCTACCTTCAGCTTTTTGGCATTCAAAGAAGCTGAAGTTCTAAATTTGCAACCCTTCTGAGGACAGACACTTTGCCTCCTTAGTTAAGTTTTCACACTTCCGCCCAAGCCTATCAGAGCCACAGGGAGGTTAGAAGTCCAAAAGAAGAGAGGAAGCAGAGCTACTCCAATTTGAACAAGGGGTGATAGATAACACTGGCTTTACAGCCTTCCCTCTCCTTAATCATCTTAGTTTGATCTCTGCAGGGTCACTAACGGGACCCTGACATATGGAGAGCAGATCAGAACGAGCTGGTTCTTTGTTGCAGCTCGTCAGGTCAGAAAGCCCACTCAGAAGAATGCTGTGTTGGCTACTGATGGGGAGCCTGTCACCCAAGGAACAGTCTTGAGAAATGAGGAACTAAAAACACAGGAGGCAGGTTCTAGCCAAGGCTGAATAGATGGTTCCCAGTGTTACTCTCTCCCACCAATCAACCAATTTACAACTATAAAATGCCACATCAGACAAGCTGGGGCTACTGGAGCTCAGGGGAAGAGGAGGAGAGACCTACGGAGTTAATGAAGGTGGGAGAAGCCACGATGAGAGAAAGAAAAACTGCTCTTGAGTGTTTTGGGCCACGGCCACTTTAAGGCTAGAACTGCTGAGTACATGGAGCAGGAGCCGGCAGAAGCTGCAGCTGTGCCCTTCACATGGAGTTACTTGGAGGCAGCAGGAGAGAAGAGGGCCTTGGCAGCCCCCAGGACAGCAAGACCACTAATAGGTTTCCCATGGACCCATGCACGAGTGAGGAGCCAGAACAACTGAAAAAAGGGAGCCGTTCAGAGGCTGGTGAGTCATTGCAAGGGACCAGCGCAGGGCCCGTCCCATGAGAAGTGTTTGGAGCACGGGCGGTGGGGGAGATGGGCCCACTGGGAGAACACTGGGACACAGCAAGGACAGCCGACCCGCCTCCCCATACGGCACAGGACCACTCAGAGGAGACTGGTCAGGAACGCAGTATTGCAGGGGGTGCAGTTTGATGAAAAAACTCAGGCCCAGATCAGAGATTCTACACAACACAGATCCACTGGGTCTCTGGAGAGCGGGAAGTACCTATAAGGTCAACCATTAAACCCTGTGCTACACAAAAAGCCTTCCCTAGGGAAACAGCAGCAAAGCAGCAATTTAGCTCAACCACACAGCTCAAGTGCTGGTTCCCACAGGAAGTTCCCCCGTTTTAGAAGTAAACAAAGGACAAAAAATTAGTTCCGGCCCAGGCACACCACCAGCACCTTGGGGCCTGCCTGGGAACTGGAGGCTTGGCGCCAGGGACCAGACCCCACTCCCACATCCAGGCTCACCATGCTAGCGCCTCAGGGCCTGCCCAGGGACCTGAGGCATGGAGAAAGGGACTGGACCACCCTCCCACAAGCAGGCACACCAAGTCAGCACCTTGGGGGCCTGCCCAGTGACCTGAAGCATGGTGCCAGGACCGGACCCTCCTCCCACAACCAGGCACACCGTGCCAGTGCCTCGAGGCCCACCTGGGGACCAGAGGCATGGAGAAGGGGACCAGACACACCCCACAACCAGGCACACCACCAGCACCAAGGAGCATACCAAAAACATCACCTCCATGTAGGTGGGCCATCACGGCCACCACAATAACCATGGCTGCCACAAAAGCCACTAGACACCACAACCACCATGCAGATGGTCCGCCAACCATTGGAGTGCATTGACACAAGGAGAGTCACTGGCAGAGATAAAGAAAAGAAGAGGATGTCTCTCTCCACAAAGCCCATTTCAGAGTGATGGAAGAAGCATCTGCTCTATGATAATATTGGGGGACCTGATCACACCTCTCAGCATTGGACAGATCATCTAGGCAACAAATTAACAGAGTAACCATTATTCTTTCAGAAGGAGAGAAGAAATCTAAGGTAATTAGAGGGGAGAAGGGGGAGGCTGTGGGGGAAAGGGAGAGAATGGACAAGGGGCATAAAGAATAATTACGATTTGTAACAATATATATGCTAGTAATATTGATTTGATCAACATATCTCAATGTTGAACCCCCAAAATATGTATAATCAATTGATTCAGTTTAAAAAAAAAAAAAAAACAGGAGGCAAATGCTGGCACCAAACAAGAGTGTCAGCAAGGCACTGAGATCTACTCTGAGACAACCTTGACCAAAGAGACCAATCCAATCCACTCCATTCCATTCGCATTTAGCCTATTCAGTAGCAGGGAACCACTGACAGATGCTGGTGTTCCTATATATCAGCAATATAGGAAACCCATCTTTTCAACTTTCACCTAAGCAGTCTGTAGAGCTAGCTGGGTGCACGTTTTCGTTTCCTACTATATACACCGAACACCCAAAGCCCAGAGAACAAGAGTACATGAACTCCTCAGACAGCTTTCCTACAGTTGCCAGAGGCTAAAACTGCTGTGCTGGGAGAAGCCATCCTCAGGGACAGTCTCAAGGCACGTCCACAAGAGCCCCTTGATCCCATCTGGCAGCCGCAGAATCTGAATGACCTGAGAAAAAGATGGAGAATGGGTGGTGTCCATTTGTAAGCTACTTCCTACAAAGTAAACTTGCAGAAGCTACAAGGAGAAAAGATTGAGGGAGTACCTTAAAAGCAGAGCCTCTGCTGTCACTTGGAACTCAAAAGATCACCTTTGAAGATTAGGTCTTACCCAGAGCTCCTTGGGAGGGGAAGCTATTCCCTCTGCCAAAGTAAACGAGACCCGTCTGCTTCTATTTTCATGCTTTTAAAAGACTTTTTGTCCTAAAATGTACTGCAGCAGCAAGCTAAGACAGCAGTTCCAGTTAGGGTTGTGTGAGAATACATGACTTTCTACATCAACCGATCTCAAAAGTGTAAAAGAAAAAAAGGGATAAAGGAAGGGAGAGAAAAAAGAGAAAAAAGAAAAATAAAATAAACCAACTGGTTATATTTCTGTAAAATAATCTTAGGTGACATGACTAAGACCATCCAGCTTAGCACAAAGTAATTTCTTTTCCTTTCAAAGTGTTCTCAACTGTCCCTTACCTTGCACACCTCAGAATACACCCAGTTGAGGCCTGAGGCCTGAAGCCAGTGAGGGCAGCTAAAACAAATACTACTTGCCAAATACAACAAAGCCAACAAACATGTACTGCGTTTTTGGTCCCTGGGATTCAGAACTCAGCTACACTTTTAATAACACATGACTCAAAATAACCAAAAAAGGGTTCTGTCATTTCACTGACCCACACTTGAAATATTTGTCATTATTGATCTGGGCAGGTATGACTACCCACTTCTGTGCAAAGGGGGAATCATTAAGGGACACCAGATTTCTAGGTTGGCTGCTCTTTTTGTTTCTGCACCAGCTTTTTCAGTGACTTTCCCTGTTTAAAACCAGAGGGCCACCTTAGACTTGTGCTCTGTGGTACCATAATAAAAATGGCATGGCTAGCAACACTCTTCATCTCTGGTTTTATGCTTGCAGTTTGTTTTGTTCCTTAGACAGAGCCTCCCTAGACCCCATTGGTTAGGCACTAATTCCCTGCTTCCAGTTATCACAGTTCACCCTGGAGGTTTACCTGATTGGTGCTGATTAGCCTTCAAACACCCAATTACCACATCAACTGCTCACTTTTTAGTCACCTTCTGAGGAATTCAGTAGTCAGCAACTGACTGAAAAATAGATGGAAAAATCTAATGTCATTTTTGACTAAGTAAAAGACAAGAAAGGAAATTGTCTTTTCAATTCAAACGAGTCAAAAGATGAGGAAGGGACTCAATATAAAAACGGTAAGTGACTGCATGCAAATGTCTTAAAGGAGTACCTGAATGAAAATATATAGGTGTGGTTTCTAAAGCCACACGGCCTCTAAGTAGGCCTCAGGTTCATCACATAGTAAGTAATCAATCTCTTAAGTTTTGCTAATTCTTAAAAAAAAAAAAAAAAAAAACACCTAAATCCATTAAGATCACATTTATCAGCTTTTTCCTAAAAGCCCATGATGGGGTCTGACTGCTAATGCATAGTAGACAGGAAGAGAAAGAGGGACAGAAAAGACCTGTACAATAAAAGAATTCCTGCTTTCAACCACATCAGTAACCTACTGAAAAGTGAGGCCACTCAGGCTTTCTTTCCTGCTGCCAAATTCAAAAGTACTACACAGTTATTTTGTGAAATTTAGAAAATATGGAGAAGCATAAAGAAAAAAACAGTCAACTAGTAATCCCACCCACCTACAATAAATATTTGAGTATATCCTTTCAGTCTTTTACATAAGCACATTCGCAGAGCACACACAAATATGTACACATATACATTATGCACAGGAACTTTTAAACAAAACTAAATGAATAGGATATTATACATTCTATTCAGCAATCTTTTCTACTGAACACTTTTTCATAAAAAAATCTTCCCCTCTTGTAAAATGTTTTTAAAAGAGCAGCAATTCAAAAGCAGTATTGGTATCACCACTAATGCTCCAGCTATGTCAAGTAACCCACAGACATTTATATCCTACTATTCAATCTGTTAAAAATTTGATTCTGCACTGCAGAGGGGAGCAAAGAGGTTGAGACTCTGTGTTAAAACATTTTTAACAGCCAGATAAGTCTTCCACTGAATGGGGGTTACACAATTTGTCAATTTAATCACTTATTGTTGGACATTTTCTTCCAATAGTTCACAAACAACACTGGATGGGTAATAAACAGAAAAATGCAGCTAAAACTCAGCACATTTATAATTATTTCCTGAGAACAAATTCCTAGAAGAGAAATCAATGGATCGAAAAATACACAAAAACAAAAAATTGTACATATAATCAATCCTACTTTCAAAAAAAGTAGTCAATTTATTTTGGCTGTGTGTTAAGAATGCATATTTCTCTCAACACCTTCCTGTAATATTTGCCAACTAATTCAATTCTTAAAAAAAAATAGCCTTACCAAAAACACATAAGACATTATATTTAAGGAAAAATATCAAACTGCCAAAGGATATAAGACAGGTAAAAGAGACCACTTGCTTCACTGTGAATCATATCAAAAAGGCTAACTAATCCAACCATTCTGGCTACAAAGATTTTCAGAAAGTGCTTGTTAAAGGATGGCAGGGGAGGGGGACAGCAGAGAAGAGATTACTAATATCATAAGGACATCTTTCAGTTACATCTGAATTTCCCCAATTTATTCTTTCAAAATAAGATTGATCTTCCCGCTACCTGCCCCTCCCCCAACAAAGAAAAAAATGATGCTCATCTTAAGGTCTAATGACTAATGAGGGTACTTTGAAAAGTTCATGGAAAAGTAGAATTAAAGGACAAAACAAATCCTTCCATGAACTTTTTGAAGTACCCTCACAGATCCTTACAAAAAGTTTAGCATTGGGGTAGAAGGGTCTGACCCAAGGACTAGCCAGAACCTGAGTGAACTGCATTCCAGGGGTCAAAAGACTCATTCAAAAGGGAACTGTAGAACCTCTGGAAATGGCCAGTGGGCTGGATTTAGCCCACAGACTTATCATATTGGCTTTTGAGCTACAGATTGGATCAAAGAATATTACTGTACGTAGCAGAGACTTGTCTGCCTCCTCAAGTATCTGGGCTCTTCTTCAGGTGACTCCCCAGTTCTCACCACAAGATTCTTCTCCCTCACTCTTGGCCACAGGGCTGGATGGAGTTTGTAATGGAATATATGACTCAGGCCCACCAAAGCCTCACATGCCCCTAGCTCCAATGACTGGATCAGGGACATGCAGGTGACCTAAGCCAGCCAGGATGAATCTCAGCACTGAAAACATAGGAGGTTGGAGATTCTATAGTAATCTTACCAGAAAGAGCCACCAGGGAAAATAACAATGACTATCAAAGGGTCACTGTGAGGATTAAATAGTCCTTTTTTATCAGATGGGTCTCAGCTCAAATGCATGTAGAACCCAAAAAGGAAATCACCAAGTGGTAAGCAGAGCCAAGAGACAAACAGAAACTTAGTTTTGAAGGTATTATTTGGACCCCGAATCCAACTGTCCCTAGAGTCAAGATCAAAGCCTGAACTTCACAGATATGTGAGCCAATAAATTCCCTTTTGCCTAAGCCTAATGTAAGATTTTCTGTCACAACTGAAAGAATCCCTACCAAGACACAGCTGTATCACTCAGACCTCTTCTATTCACAGGGCAAAGAAAGAAAAGATCTAATACCTAGACGTTCAGAATCATGATCTGGGATTAACTTACTAGGTCACAATTTCAACGCAATACATCACGGGAGGCCCCAGCTAAATGACAGGACCAATGATCCCCAGCTCACAAAAGCTGTCCAATTTCATTACAACTGGATGGACCATGAGGATGCTATTTAAAAGCTAAAAAAACCTTCCCAATTGTCAATTTTACAACCTCAGGCAGCCTGAAGTAGATATGACACGGAGTAGTTACAGCTGCTTTATTCTACTGTGTATATATTTTCTGTCATCTTCATGTTCCACAGGAGGAACCTCCTCCTAGCATTCAGACACCACGTGAAAAACTGTAGAGCAAGAGCTCCTGGAAGTCCTTCTTTGTGCAATTATAACATGATCAATCTTCCAGCTGAAACAGGTATTTGAACTAAACCACATCCTATGAAACTGAAAGACCAAATCTGACCAGAACTTGGCTATCCTCTAGGTTTCAATAACTACCACTGAAACAGCTCTTTGATTTTAAGTGCTGAAGAGGTTATTTAGAAAGTGTTCAGGTTTCAAAGATAGTGACAGGAACTACTCATGTTTGTGTGTCTATTAGAAATACACTCCTTGCAGGCTGAAACTTCAAACCCAAAGGGTTGGCTCTTGCTTTTTTTTTTTTAAACCATTACTTATTTTCACAAATGTTTATATGGCATGAAGCCCCAGGGTACACTAACATGTGTAAAGATAAGCAGAGAATTAAATCAAAAATAGGGCTCTATACCTGATGAAAGGCATTGTGGTATTGCAAAGTAAGACATCTAATGATTCCTGCCCAGTTCCTGCCCACTTCCCACCCACATGACCTACCAAAATTGCCACCTCCTAATGGCTATTGCAATGCCACCTATTAAAACTCTGCCCTAGCCGCTAAGTCCTAATTTAAGAAAAACGAATATGAGAAACTTTTAAAATAAGGCAACAGCACCATAAGCTCTTTTGGTCATCAGTATGTTTGAAAATCTAAACTGTACAAACACACAGACACACACACATACATACACACAAATTTTGCATCTAATGACAAGGGTCCACGGAATTACATGAAACTTTTCTGAACTGCCATCAGTGTTTGCCGGTGCTGCAGCCATATTCAATCTTGTCCGTCCCTCAAGGTGCAGCTGCACAGATACTGCAGCTCCTCCAGCAGCTCCAGCAGCTGTGCACCTTCTGGGAAGGACAGGACATGCTTTAGATGCAGCAGACTGACTGGGTTTGCCCAGCCCAGTCTGTCAGCTCTCCTGCATACACCTAACCACCCTCTACCTCAGTTTCCTCACCTTAAAATTAGGAAAATCAAAAGATCACTGTGAAGAATAAATGGCTCCTTCATATCAGATGGGTCTCAGTTCAAATGCTGAGATGAGTTCCCTGTCCCCCCAATCTAAGGGTCATTTCAATCTAATCCAGCACCACACTGTTTTATTTGTTCATAGTACATACCACTCTCTAAAATTCTTAGCTATGTGTTGACTTATTTGTTGTCTACTCCCCCTATTAGGAGGGATTGTATCCAATTCATCACTTTATCCTGTGCACCTAAGCTATGTGGCACACAGCAGTGTTTGGTAACTGTCTGCTGTTTGAGTAATCACCCATACTTAGTGAGCACTCACACTGTACAAGGCACTAGTCTATTGCTTTGAATGTATTAACTTGTGATTGAATACATGACGAATCTGTCATGCTTAAGCACTTTCCCTAGCACAGTTAGCACTCAATCAATGGTAGCTACTTAAACCAATTCTAATTATATGATGATGTTAACAAATACTCAACAGTGAAGGAAGCTGAGCCCTAAGGATACAGAATTCAATTTCATTTCTTAAGAGCTGGTTCTTAAGCTCCAATTTCTCCCAGACCTCTCCTCTGTCAGCACCTCACTGCCTTCAGAGGGAAGAGAAAAGAGGGAATTGTCTCATTGCTCTAATAACTCCCTACCTCGTCAGTTTCTCAGATAATGGGATACAAACACCGCTTCTCAGCTGGCCATATACAGCTCCATCTCATCACACTTTACAAGCTAATTTTCACCTCAAACACAGCCAAAGCCAGAATTTGGAGCTGAAACAGGGAGATGTTCAACCTATTTTGTCTCTTTTTGACCTGCAACTCAGTCACTTGGAAAAACTTCGCATTGTTAACAGAAATCACTTCTGCCTCTCCTTTTAGCAAAGATGTAAGACCAAGGGTTTATTGCAGCTATAGCCACACAGCATTCTAGGACGCCCCAGGGGCTCACCCATCAGGCGCACTCTAATGAAAAATCTTCAGGTGCTGGTCTGAACTGCTTTCTTCCCACCTCAATAAATAAAGGCATCATATTTAAGGTGTTTGGAGATGCAAGAGCAAAAGACGGCAACTTTTTTGAATACTGCATACTATTCATTTTAAACAGGAATTTAACTACTTTTTTTTTTTTTTTTTTTTTTTGGACAGCTGGCTGGTATCGGGATCTGAACCCTTGACCTTGGTGTTATAACACCACACTGTAACCAACTGAGCTAACTGGCCAGCATCAACTACTTAAAATACAAAGGACTCATGACTAGCTTAACATATTCTTGAAATATGTTATACTGCTGTGATATTTACTAAAATTCCTTTGATGACAGGGTGGTTTTTAACTCAGAGGGCTAAAACATGTACCCTGTCAAAAAGAGTAAGAGATATGGACAATAAGGTCCTCCATCTCTTTAGAACCACTGGAGACAATGGACTATGTTTCATATAACAGCAAGAAAAGGCCAAGAACTAAAGTCCAAATAGGGCCTCCAAAGCCAGGCATACTTGCCAAGAAAGCAAAGAGCAGATTCCACCTCTGCTGGCTGGCGGGCCCACACATTCTGCTTAACCATGTGAAATAGCCAGCTCGTGCTCTCCCTGCCCCCAGGCCCAGTTATGATATTTGGGGTGGAGAGAGAATAGCAACACCAGTGACTTTTCTAGGAGACTGTTTTATAAAAATAGAGCTTCCAATTTTAGGTCTAAAACTGAAAAGAAAAATAGCCAAAATTAGAAGTTTGTTTTAACACAATACATTGAAAATTACAAGTTTAAGTGCTGGTAGCTGGGGACGGGGATCACACCACCACATGACTTCTCAGTGAGTCATAAAAAATAGTACAGGCTTGTTTAACAGTGGACGTCTACGAGTGACAGAATTAAGAAGTCCGCTGTGTCAGATGATGGAAAACCAAACTGACACTCCTACTGCGTTTGTTTCAGCAGTGGCATGACTGACAAAAATGAACTGCGGCAGCAATTTACAAGACAGAAACATTAATACACCTTTTTTGAGGCTAGTCAAAGAGGAAATGTTTGAAACCCTGAGTATGACTCATTTTTCAGAAGTTAAATCAGTTTTAGAGGAGAAAAAACCTTCAAACTATTAATAAGTCAGTAACTGACACATTTCCGGATTTCTAAAACCCATTCTTGATTATCCTACCTTTGTATCAAAGCAAAAGCAAAATGCAGGCATTTAACAGCAAGTTGCTGTCCTTTCAGTTATGAGAATTACAAAAATTAATCTTTAGGCCCAGATGGATATTGTCATGATAATAAGATAATAAAGACCTCCCCAAAGGGCTTCTGGGTACCATAAATTATATAACAGACTCACTTCTACCAGGCAGTGAGGATTAACTCCTGTTCACCCAGGTTACACCTCAGTATCACTAACAGGCTTATCAAACTGAACAGTCATTATCTTCCACTGCTCAGCAAAAAGCGGTCATCTTTCTCACTGCACATCAGTTTGTTCACATCAACTACTCTTTACAAGAGAAATCAGCCTAACAATCTTAAAAACAACTTTAACAGATGTTTCTTCCACATCAAAAATTTTTTTTTAATAAAACTGAAAGGAAAACACCTCATTAATTTTTCCCTTACTGGTTCTTCTGACTGAATTTTGTTAAGTGTCTAATATGACATTATAGTAGACACTATATTATGTCTATTATGCACTCAAGCCTTGAATGCATTACACATTGTTTACTTCTATGAAACACAAACACCCATGGCTCCCAAGCAAACAAACATAACAAGTACATAAAGGAGAAAGGATGTTACTGTTTTAGTGACAGCACCTCAGATCGCAAGCTCCAAGAAGATAGAAAGTTTGTATGGTGACATAAAAAGGGTCAACTGGCACCTAAGAAACGCTTTCTACAGGATCAAATGAAAAATAAGCACCTACCTATGTATCTGGTGCACTACCAAAATCTACCTACATGCATAGTAGTGGCTACTTCTGCATAATAATGTCTACAAATACTTACCTAAGGTTTACTATGAGGGTACTTTCATGGAAAAATGGAACTAAAAGACAATACTAATTTTCCATGAACTTTTTGAAGACCCCCCTCATATATTTCAAACATTTTTACACATACCAACTATTCTAAAGATCTGACAATAATGCCCTAGGAGATAGGTATTATTATTATTATCACCATTTTGTATATGATAAACTGAGGAACACAGTATAAGTAACTTGCCTAAGGGCATGCAGCCAGTAAAGAGCAAAGCTGAAACTTGAACCGATATTTGACTCTTTCTCAAAATTCAGGATAATGATTTTCAAAGCTATTTTTTAAAAGTATGAAGATTTAAATTGCCTCTTTCAAAAAAGCATACTACAACAGAGTGGCTTTTTGTTTGTTTTAATGAGTGTTAAGTCTTTCAGTTACTGAAAAATGAGAGCTTGAACTAGACTAGTAGCTTTCAAATTTTAACTGCAACTTTCAGTGAAAAACACATTTTATATCTTGACCCATGAATACATGTTCAACTCCAAAGAAGTTTCATGAAGCAATATTCACCCTTACTTCTATGAGGCACTAGCTTTTATGCTATTTCTTTTTCTGTTTGTTTCATCTGGATTTTAATTGTTGGTTATAATCCACTAATGAGATATGTCCCATAGTTTAAAAATCTCAAGACCAAACTTGAAGGTTCCCTCCAATGTCTTTACTGTGCCAGACACAATGGTAGGCATTTTACAGTCATCATAGCTTTTAATCTCCACATCTACCCTAGGAGGTTGGTACTATTGTTAATCCTATTTTACAGATGAGGAAATAAAGTCAGAAATAAAGCAACTCAGACAAGTTCCTACTCTGTGACCGAGACAGGGGAACTCACCAAACATCCCATTGGCTCCCTCAGTTTCTTTCAGTCAGGTGGGGAAATGTGTCTACTTCTGGCCAGTGGGCTGTAGGCAGAAATGACACAATGAGCTGTAGGTAGATGTGATACGTATCATTCCCAGGCCTGAGCACAGAGCTGACAAATGACATCCCAGCCATCTTTTCCCCTGCCATAGTGAACCATGCTGGTGATCAACACAGTACAGATTTTACAGGATGAGCCTGAGTCTCTGAGTGACTGTATGGAGCAGAGCACTGTTAGGTCTACTGACCCATGTGGGACATGCAAGCAATAAACTTTTATCAGATTAAGCCAAACTTTGTAAATTCTAATCCCTGAATATCTACCCCTCTTCAGTAATTCTATAGTGACTGATTTAGTTCAGGCCCCTACCATCTTTATTACATTACCCTCACTAATGGTTTACCTGTTTCAGGGATTGCTCCCTCCAATCTCTCTTCCACACTGCCACTGGACTCATCTTTCTAGCACACTCACAGAACATGGGTATGCCATGCCCCTACTCTAAATAATCTAAATAATAATGGTTTCCTCTTCATCTATTGTATAAAATCCAAAATCAACAAGGAATACAAGGCCTTTCTTGATTTGGCCGCAGCTGCTGACATTATTCTCCCCTCTCATTCCAGGTTCCTCAAGCACGCTGAAATACCATGGCCTCTCATGTCTCCCTAGTGTTAGATACTGTTACCACTGCTCGGAATGCCTCCTCATTCCTCATTCTCTAGTCTTGCTCTTTCAAGCCTAGCTCAGATTTTCTTCCCACCGGCCTCCTCCCTACTGACAAAAAGCCTCTCTGCCTCTTGGCACCTTCATTTATAGCACTGATTTTACAACATTTTCTAATTGTTCTTGAGTCTGGTGTTCCTACCATACTGTAAGGTCCTTAAGAACAAGATCTACAACAGGCACTCGAATTTGTTGGAATGAATGGCTAGCAATATACAAACACATTTCTTCTTGAAACATCATGTATCCAATTCTAGGGTCAGTCCTTCAGAAAAATTCAGACTACACACACTTCACTTTGAATTCAACAGTGAGAGCATTAAATTTTGGAGACCGAAATTTTCTAGCTTACAAGACTGGTTTTCAGTTTCTGAAGTCCCCTATGAATGATCCACATTCCATCTGGGAAAGCTGGTCCCTTACTCATATATTTCTAGCTTGAAAACTACAAAGCCTGGTTCTTCTTAAGGAGAAAATATCCTTTATCTGTTTGGGAACTTTAAGCACTGTTAAAACTGTGCTTTTTAAAGTTTTCTTCTGTTAAGCTATTGTAATTGAAAGCTCTTTTGCTAAGCAGGCTGTGTCAGAAGTACTAAATGTGGGAGACCTTTAGAACTTTGTTGAGTTCTTTGCTGAGTGAATCAATTTAAGTAAAGATGCAAATCAGAAAGGGGAGGAGCTTAATTGCTCTAAGGGAGGGAAAAACCAAAAGGCAACTGGAGAGACTTTTACCTGTTGCATAACTTTTTCTTATCTCCTTCTGCTATGTCAAGCACAATGGTTGAGAATTGAAAACTTAGAAAAGCAAGCGCTCAGATAAATTAAGCAATTCCAGTTCTTTGAGAAGGGAGGTTTAAAGTCAGAGTTAAAGATTAAGTCTGATTAAATGTTTTTATTTATTTATTTATTTTACTTCAAGTTTCCTTGAAAGTTCTAGTTTCTAACATCTTGAAAGGGCTTTATTTTAGAAGTGAAAGGATTCTGGATGTACTGAAGCTACTCTACTATGAGACGACCACAATAAGCAGAGCTGGAAATATGTAAGAATGGCTTGAAAAGGTACTGAACTCTACCACTATGTTTGTACACCTTTCCTTTTGATCCTAAGTTACATATTATCTTTTTAAACATGTGGTCTTGAATGCTTATACTTTTATGGAGATTTTAATACCATGGGGATAATTATTTGTATCATTGGGAAAGAATAGTCTTCTTTTATGTGCTCTCATCTTTAAAAGCCCAAATGCTCAGGTGCCCACAAGAGTTCTTAACCAAGAAGCATCGATCCAATGGCAATTTCCCAAGAAGAGAAGGAAATAAACAACCTTACTCTAGCTTTGCAAAACCCGGTCTGTGGACCAAGTGCAAATGTCACAACCCCTGTCCATCCCCCTTCAGAATTATCCAGACTCATCAGCAATTATCTATAAACAATGACTAACTTCCACACCAAGGGAAATGGACTGTTTCAGAAACCTGACACCTACCCTGAGTTAGGTGGTCTTGTGATTTTTACATTCACAGAGAAAGGTAAGTTTGGTTAGAACTCAAAATCTGTTCAAAGGATGCTTGTTGCATGTCGTGAACTAGATCTTAGTGTGAATAGAGGTTTTTAATGCTGCAAACTATAGGCCTGTGTAGGAAAGGCTTTTTCCCTTTTCCAATGTGCCCAGTAACACAGGTCACAACCTCTCTCAAGAAACAAGACAGTATGAATGACAAAATCAAAATTTATAAAGTATGGGGACTTAAGGCATGGAACACTAGATCCCACCTCAGCTGGGAAACAGCCAAGAATTTCTCATTATTTGAGAAATACAATTTCTCATAATACAAGGTTTCTCTAGAAACCTTGTATTAAATTCTAAAAAGAAGAAGAAAAATCTTGGGGCTATATCATTGTCACCATTTTGCTCTACTTTAAACTAATCTTGACTAGTAACACTTCACGCAGAAAGATAATAGACTTGGAACCATCTTTAGAGAAGTTTTTTAAACTACAATTTGAAACATTAAACAGTTTATTACCAGATCCATGGCCCTTTATACTGTGTTAATTTAGAACAAGATCACTTGATAGATAATGAAAGATGACAGTGTTAAGATACACAGAGAATATCTAGGGACTACAGGTAATTAAGACTTATTAAAAAAAAAAAAAAAAACAAACAAAAAACTCAAGAAACCATAGCTACATTTGAAAGCAGCTTTCTCGGCTTCTACTGCTCAATAGAGATTTCAGTTTTACTCTCTGTTTTACTGAAAAAGAAATCACTTCCCCCAATACTCTATCATTTCTACCACTACTCATTTTCCTTCTCAAGACCTCCACTATGTTGAATATGAACAATATGACAGAAAGTGAAAAAAGATTTTAAGTACTCCCTGCACTGGTGTTTAACTTCATTTTAGGGCACATAACCACACTATCCTTATAAAGCAGTTATCAGCAAGAAGTGATGTACAGGTTAGCTCTTTAGATGGCACAGAACCTCATCCTTCCAGAGCCTTGAATGCAGGCACTGGCTTGGGTTCGAGAGAAGTGGTTAGGCTTTTTCTCCCTCCCCAACAGAACAAGGCAGACCCTAACTCCTACCATGGGGAGTCCCAACACCAGAGAGTGAAAGGAACTAAAGAGCAATCCAGGTGAGGGGGAAACTGCTAAAGGTGAAAGAGGAAACAATATTCTTCATTTTTTTCATTATTTAAAAAAAAAAAAAGCCACCACTACTGCCATCTACAATATTTTAAATTCTACACAACCCATTTATGGGTATTTTTGCCATGAATGCAGAAATAGAAATTTGTCAATATGCCTGGGTTAGGCAAATCTTAAAATCCAATTGAACTTGGACCTGCTTGACTGTGGCCATCACAACAAAGATTGCATTAGTAAGGGTGGCACTGCACTAGCATTATCAAGTCTTGGAACTTACAAATTTCAGACATTCCTATACCACCTTTGTGATTTTACCTATCCATTACTGTCCCAACCTACTGTTCACCTAATATTTTTCTTAAAAGCTTAAAAAAAATTATTATCTACTTTAGTATCATCCTAAGCTCCATTACCCATGTAGTCAAAGGTATGATATGCCAGTTATATTTCCATTAATACACAATAAAAAATAGAATTAGTAGATGAAAAATATTTATCATGTACCAATAAAAATCATCTCCCACTCCATCAGTGGTACAGAAAATACACCCTCCAGTGCTCTTTCAGCAGCACATATATGAAAAGTATATCCAGGTTAGCTCACCTGGTACAGCATGGTGCTGATAACACTAAAGTCAGGGGTTCAGATCCCCATAGTGGCCAACCACCCTCCCACCCCCAAAAAGTGTAACCAAAGCCACACTTTGAGAAATACTGATTTAGTCCTAAATTGTTTACGTCACAGTTAAGGAAACAGACTCAAAGGGGATGTGACCTGCTCAAGGACACAAAGCAACTGGTGGCAGTCTTGACTAGAATTGAGAGCTCGGTACACTGGTGCTCCCACTAGAGTAGACTCTCTAGACCAGTGAGCCACAGGGAGACTGAGAGATCAGCCTCAAAGGAGCTCACCAACAAGTGAATCTTAAGCAGTAAACCCTTTCTGCATGTAGACCTGGGCTTCTCACTTTCTCTGAGAACACATACAATATGGCACTTGCCAACTGACTCTCTCAATGATTATCTTGACTGGCTGAAATAAATCTGTTTCCTTCCCAAAGTCTCATATGATTTTGCCCAACTCAATAAACCTCAAGGCGTACAGCTTAAGACAAAAATGTCTCCTGGATCAGTTTTCCAATTTTTGATCCAACAGTATCCTACCCCCTGTCCTCATTACTATACTTGTACAGGGCTCTATACGGTTTCAGGAGGAAGATTTTCCATCTGGGCTTTAGAACAGCTTTGGAAACAGCCTGGAAGTTTCCATTACAGAGTCTGTATTTCCCAGATACCCAGAGGGCAAGTTTTATTTTCAAGTGATAGATAACTTGGTCTGTTGTATGCCTAGCAATGTTTTATACACTGTCCCAAATACTGACTATAAGAGGAGGTAAAATTATACAGTTCATAGCCCCTAGGGAGCTGCCAATCCAGGTAAGTTTAGCTATGTATGCCATGTAGTAACATAATAGCTAATGTTATTAAATGTTTATTTATATGCCAGGCATTGTGCCGTGTCCTCCAATCATACTATTGAATTCTCACTACTTACTGTATTACACACGCTATACATGACAGAACTGAAGCTGAGATAAATGGTTCATCTGACGTCAAATGGCAAGTGGATGGTAAAGTCCAGTCTCAAACCCAGACTATCTGACTCTAGAGCCTATGCTCTTAATCAATGCACTATGTATACCTAAACCTTTTTAAAAGTCATATTAAGAGGTAAGGTGAAGTCTGTATATCTGACTTCTCATTAAGTGAGCTTGTTTCTTGCACTAGGGAGGTAGAGCTACTACATCTGTAAAGTTCAAAAATACAGCACATTCTGGGAATGTCATTTCACAATTGACTGAGGGAGGAGTCTGCATCTTGTTATCTGAGGCTATTCAATTTGCAGTATCTGGACATCAAGAAACACCTGTCAAATAATAGTATGTGCACATTGCTAATTAGCACCCAAATCAACTTTAGGTAGCCTTATTCCATTATTACTTATAGGATACAAAACTAGAGTACCTATACTAATGTGGTATAATAAAAAATATATTTGGTTTTTGGCCCTGGTTACTGCCAGAGGTTCTAAAACCCTTGGAATTTTTGTGACTGACAGGAGTGTCTTTTGTTATTCATGAAGAGCTCCTTTGGACCACACTGAAGTTTATGTTAACAAAGTGACTTCAGGATGGGCCCTTAGACAGTTTCAAGGGAGGGGCTGCCCAAGCCAGAAAGAC
Organism: Cynocephalus volans; assembly: GCF_027409185.1. Classification (NCBI taxonomy): domain Eukaryota; kingdom Metazoa; phylum Chordata; class Mammalia; order Dermoptera; family Cynocephalidae; genus Cynocephalus; species Cynocephalus volans. Next base: position 120,366,283 of record NC_084465.1, read on the forward strand.
CAAACAGGTGATAGACTTCAAGCCCTACCTTCTGACCTCAGGGGAGGGGAGGGGTGGCTGTAGACAGAGTTCAATCACAAACGGCCAATAATTATGCCTACATGATGAAACCTCAATTAAAACTCCGAAACAAGGAGGCTGGGAGAGGTTCCGGGTTGGTGAACACATCAAGGTGCCAGGAGGGTGGTGCACTCACAAGGGGGCAGGGAAGCTCTGTGCCCCCACCTCATACCTTGCCTGCCCTATGCATCTCTCTCATTTGGCTCTTCCTGAATTACATCCTTTGTAACAAAACTGTAATCCTAAGTATCTTGCTTTCCTGAGTAAACCATGCTAGCACATTATTGAACCTGGCAGGAGGGGTGGTCAGGGGAAATTCCAAATTGTTGGTCTGCATGGCAAAGTTTGGGTAACCTAGGGACACCCAACACCCGCGGCTGGCATCTGAAGTGAGGCAATCTTGTGGAAATGAGTCATTAACATGTGGGGTCTGTGCTAACTCCAGACAGTATCACAACTAAATTGCTGGACACTCAGTTGCTGCCAGGGAACTGTTGGAAAGATATAATTAATAACCTCGGAAAAAGAGGCCCAAATCAAAACCAACTTCACTGATGCTTAGAAGCCACTTCCCTGCTTGATCTAATCATTAAATCTACGCTTGTCACTAATTCAGAGTACTGTGTACTGTCTTCCACACTAGTAGGTAATCAGGCCCTACAGAAAATCCACAAGTACCTGGAAGAATAAAAAAAGTTTTTTAAAAGAAGAAAGACTAAAGAATCAATTTGACCTGCTAAAGAGAACACGGGTGGTGTGGAAATGTGAAGTCAAAATTAACAGTTGTATTTGTGGGCTGGCTCATGGTTAGAGTGGTGCTGATAACATCAAAAGTCAAGGGTTCGGATCCCTGTACCTGGCCAGCAGCCAAAATATATATTTTAAAAAGTTTTAGTTGTGATTTATTTCACATTGATCATATTTCCCACAAGAGTCTTGAATTATCTCAATAGTTTACATGTAACTGTTTCCTTAGGATAGGGACATCGTTAGATGACAGTAGCCACCATCTAGTTCTCTTCATTATGTACTCTAACCCAAACTCTAGTGGACCCAGGCAACTACATTCCCTCGTGTTTACCAACTTTGGATTTGTCAAAATAAAGTTATAGATATCAAAAAAAAAAAGTTAGACCACCCCTCCATAAGCAGTGCATCATCACTGACTAGTCAATCTTGAAGACCAATCTGGTCAAATCAGCCACCATGTCCTTGTACTCACCCCTCTGCAGTAGAAATACACTTTCTAATCGAGAAGATGTGTTTGTGGTCAGGGCCACTGTGTTGCCTAACACCACAGGTCTCCAACCCCCACCCTGTGAATGGTGTTCCCTGGAGTTAGGCAATCTTGTGAGCCTGCTCCTTGTCTATCCAATCGTCCCCAGGAAGTGCCACTGTTAGCATTTTTTCCCAACAGGACCACTGACAGGCACTTCTTCTCTTCCTCTACACCTGGTGTACAATACCCCACCACCACCACTCTGCCCTCCCAAAGGCCTGCTCCCTTACAGTACTCCTCTCCCCACAACTGAGCAACCCATCTTAATGCTTCTGGAAAAGTCCTTGGATGTTTCTCTTTCATAAAGCAGAATTCTCCTTACCATAGGCACAAAGTATAACCAACTCTGAGAAAATGACTGAACAAGTCACTAGTTATTTCAAAGAAAAACTTATTTGCCAAGAGAAAAAGAACCATGGAAACATTCTTAAAAATGGACACAGAGCATTCACCATATCACTCCTCACTCCTGACTTCCACGTACTGAAAGAAAGAAAATGTCACTACAACTGGAAAAAATACTTGCTCTGAGGGCCTGAGACTTCCCGAAAGTCCCTGATCCTGCCTCCTAGGACCCACACTGTAGTGGTATTCCTAATCTCCCCCTCCTGTTGAAAGAGCACCCACTAGGTAGTTATCAAGTGGGTATAAAGCAAGTGTTTAGGAATACCTGGCTAGCTCAGGCAGTAGAGCATGAGACTCTTAAAGCAAGTGTTTTAGTTGAAGGCAAATTTGCTTCACAGATATTTTTTTAAAAAGGAATGTGTGTCCACTGCGGTTACTCCACAGAGCTGTTTGAAAGCTGTTCTGTCAATGGGTACACCTGGGTTTTCCTGTTCAGACTCCAGGGCAGGTCACTGGGAAAAGGAAGTATATGTTTCAGCATTTTGCACAAGCACTGTCTAAAGCATGCCCACTAGCTTATCTTAAGAACTTACAGCGATAAAGCCTCAACTCCTATTTGAATGTAATGTGGTCACTTTCAGAAATACTCTGAGAAAATGCCACTTCTCCTAGTAAATATCCATAACCTCTGCTATACCAGGAAGCCTATCATCCCATTACCCATTAATAACTTCACTTCGCATATGCTTCATTAGAAGGAGTCTGAAAGATTAATAGTGTGTGACAAAATGTTTGAGTAGAGAACCCAGGTATATAGAAGACCAAACACCAAGGATTCAATTAAACTCAAACTCAATCTGAGTGCCTAAACCAACTTGTTTGAGAGAGGTAGTATAACTGGGAAAACAAGAATTACTGTGCGGAGTAGGCCTGATTCTATTCCTGTAACCGCCTGTACCTTGCTCAATAGCTTTAAGCAAGTTTATTAACCTTTCTCAATTTCTGTTTTCCTACTAAAATCACTGCTTTTCGACCTGTCTTCGGCCTCAGAATGTTCTGTTCAACTGAAATCTTATGGGGAAGCCCAGTATAAGACATTATTCCAGTAACTTTTTGCAGAGTGAAGCAGTGGGGTGTAATGAAGAAAATAAGCAAAACCCCCTCATCCCTGCCACTCCAGAAATGGCCCCTCAGAGGGCTCCTTAAAGCCCAGCTTGAATAAAAACATCACACCAGATATTCTAAGGTTCTGCAAAGGTCTGACTTTTTCCTGGTTCTTCCTAAACTAGAGGAAGAAGAATTAACCACACTGCATTAATTGAATTAACTGCTATGACTTAAGTCTTGTTCAGAATCAAAATTACAGGTCACATACCAACCGATTTTATGCAAACACTGCATAGAGTCCAAACCCTTCATGAATGAAAGAGAGCTGTAAACAAACTCTGCTGCTTGATAGTGTGGAAACCATCTACCACTAAAATAAGGGGGCAGGTCTTCCTGATCACATTGTCTTCTGGAATGACAGGAAGAGATGAGGGCAATGGCAACAAGACGCTAAACACTCTCTGAAAATGAAAAGTCCTACACTATGCAGTGGTGCTATTTGAGATCCCCAGTCAGTGGTCAGAACTGGTCTGGACCTACAGTCCTCAATGACAGAATTATTTCCAGTTGTCAAAATCCACAGGTTGGGCTCTCCAGAAGAGCAGGGCAGAACAGGAACAAGGATGTTGCTTCCCAGTGCTATGCAATCTAAACTTCCATGCTGCAATTCAGCCCAATGGACACTCTTGAGCAAGCTAAGCTCTCAGGAAGGCAGGAGGAGTCATCAACTTGATGGCTGCCTTTCCACACAATCAGGATGGCATCCAGGCGCTGGGCATGGGTGACTTCTTTTGCCACAAGGGCTAATCACCACCTCAAGACTGATTTACTGAGCTTCCCTGTTCTCATGTTTGGTATTTAAATAAGGTCTCATTTGCACACTTCTTAAAGAAGATGATTTGGCATTTTCCCCCTTGACATCATCTACTTTCAGAATATCACTTCCAAGCTTTTCTCTCAGTATTTCAGTAAATTCATATAAGTTCTAATTTATAATTATTCACTAATTAAATGGTCAAGTGCTGTGGTAATCTCCTTTTCTCCCCTAAAAGAAACAGGACCTCCCAACACCTAGAAAAACAAACACAAGGACTAATGAAACTAGATTTGAAATGAGAGACACTAACTCAATTAACCCTGGTCCTTTGTGCAAAGAGCTTCCAGAACACTGTCCCAACATTTTGGAAGAACAGATCCTGGTTCACTGGTATCAACATCTTAAATAGACACAAAGAGGTAACTGTAAGTTATCAAGAGCTGGGGAAACAGGAGTTACCTCCTAATTACAATTGTTTCAATATGAGTTACCACTTCTTCACCTCAAAACAACTGGCAGCCAGTGTACAACTAATTCTCCTTACTGCAGCACATGTATCAAAACAGTACTGGGGTGGCCAGTTAACTCAGTTAAAGCACAGCCTACGAACACCAAGGTCATGGTTTCGGATCCCCATGCTGACCAGCTACCAAAAAAACCCAAACAAACCCAGTAGCAAAATCACATTAACTTTAAGTCACCTAATGCAGAATTGTACTTACCCACAATTCCAATAGCAAGTGGCATCAACTAGCTTTCTAGGTTGCCCACCTTTCAGAATTTGTCTAAAAGCCCACAAAGCTTAAGAAACAAATCCACTGGTACCCTAGGCCAGCTCAGCTCAAAGAATCCAAATTCACTTAGATTTGCGGATTCTTTCCTAGAACGCAATTAGTGACCAGTGTAGGAGTCAATGGCTTCTTCCTGTGTTCAAGTCCCCTCCTACCCATCCACCCCCTTTCAAAATTAGAAAAGAGCCACCAGTCTCCAAACTGGCTGATGAAATTTCAGCCTACAGGACATTTTCATATTTGAGTTATAATAAACCATTGAAATGAAGATGAATAGTAGACATCTTAATAACACATAAGATAGAGCATTTTATGCCCAGCATTAGCATACAAAGTCCAAAATCTTTAACATAGGCCAAAGCCAAATATATGTATCTCTCTCACTATTAACTAACTCTCCACTCCTTTGAGATATTCTTGGAGGGTGGAGGCTATTGTTTGCCTGGTCCTAGCTGGTCACTTTAGTCATTTGCTTGCTAACTAAAAGACCTTCTGTTTGGATTCAAGTCAGAATTCCATAATTCTATACCAGGCTCTACTTCATCCACTTCGTTACCTTCAGTATCCCAGGACTGCCCAGGAAGCTCTATTAAGTTGGTTCTGGGATTCATCTATAAGTATTAGTGGAGTACTAGAACCTAAAACAGGTGACAAGTCCTCAATTCTGATTTGCCTTTCCCAAACATTAAAAGGTTTTATTTAATATTTCTAATATTGAGTTTACTGCAAACAGCCCAAGCAACATTTAAGTCTCGCAATCGCCTGGTTCAAAGGGCCAATTCATTCAAAGAACACACTAGTCACTGTTGTAGGGTTCAAAAGAAGAAAAAAGCATATTCTTTCTGTTTCAGTCCACTGTGACATGGATAAAGAGGGCCAAATCAAGGAGGAGCCTTGATAGGGCCTCTTAAGTGGACAATCTGATCAAGGTGAGGCTGAAAAGCATCAGACTACTGGAGATGAACACCCCCAACAAAAGTAAAAGTAGGTTACATCCCTTGGTTACATGCCAGCCCAAAGATGCTGACACAGTGGAACTGAGCCCCACAATGGTCATTTATCTAATGTAAACCACTGAGTAAACTTTTAGCACCAACCTACATTTTAGCTGAGTGTTTAATATTAGTCACCAGGAGGACCAGACAAGAGTGGAACTATTGCAACATAAACTCTGCCTCCCTACAAAAAAAAACTTGAAATTTAGATCCTGATGGTCATCTTTGTAGACCAACAGGGGCATTTATTAACACTTGCCTAATTCTTCAACCACAGCTAGAAGCAAAGGAGGATTCATATGCTAGGACAAATTCATATCACGCAGTTTTAAATAGAAGCATATAAGACAAAATACCTTAAGGAAGAATGTGTGTCCTCAATTGAACATCCCGCTGAATTCTGAACACATAGCTCAAAGATTTATCTGCCAGAAAAAACCTAGATGACCACTGCCTCCTCCTCTCCCAATCGCAGCAGGGCGTCTTTTTTTATTATAGTACCTGCAAAAATAGTAAGTGATAGACCCTAGGAAAGAATTAATCAAAAAGGAGGACCACTTTCTATTTTCTTCTCCTTCTTGATCTAATTTTGCCTATTGTGAGCCCACCTCCACTTCTCTGACCTTGTCGTCTCTTTTCACTCTCCCCTTCGCTCACTAAGCTCTGGCTATTACTGCAGCATCCCTCCCCATCACCCCACCAGTCCCTAGAACTTGCCAAACTCATTCCAGCCAGTTTCTGCACTAGCTGTTCTCTGAACCTGGATGGCTCCTCCCCTCATCTCTGCAAGGCTGGGTCCTGTTTAACGTAAAGCTCAGCTTAAGTGTCACCTCCTCAGAAAGATCTTCTTTGACTGCATCCCAGTCACTTTCTATCCACACCACTCTTATTTTCTTTGGCACTTCATCAAAATCTAATTCATTTGCTTCTTTATTATCTCTCTCTGTCCCCACCCCACCACCCCCGCTGCAATGTAAACTGCAAAAGAGCATGGACCCTTTGCTTCTGTTCACCTTTGTACACCAGTGCCTGAAACACTGGCTACTATTTAGTTGCCAGTCAATAAATGTTTGTTAAATGAGTGAATTTTGGACTTTTTCATTCAATGGCAAACTAGGTTCCAAATCATTAAGGTGAGAACAGTAGTCATTCTTTTACTGCATTTCTGTGAAACATCTAAACACGCTGTTACTTGTACAATCAAGGCATAAATATTCTGTTTTATCAAGCCTGGAAGCCCTGACAAATAGGATGGAACTCTTCCCAACATGATGGTAATTCTAGCCATATGCATAGCAAGCTCAGTTACAGAGGGAGAGGATTTATGAACACTTTCTAATTAAAGGACCCCTAAAATTTAGGCACTATCTCTTAAAGTTCTTTAGAAAACAGTTTCAGATTCAACAAAGGATTTCCAAGAAATATTATCAACACCAAAATGACAATCATTACACTTCACTCTGAAATCCATATGACAGGCTGGAGGAGCACTACTTGGTGATTTTTTTTTAAACCAACAGAGTATCTATCAACAGAGACCTTCTTACCAATCATTCTTTGCTTTTTTTCCAAACAATTTTTTTTACACCCGTTATTGGCTTGTATTCTTCTTTAAAACAAAACTAAACAGATCACATTGTCTCACTTAAGACCACCTATCCACAAAGAATCAGCTAAATAAATAAGAATAAAAATAAGCACAAGTCTAATGTGTGTCACTGAGGACTCGTGTGCCAGACACACAAATGGGGAAAAAGATAAAAGAGCAACTGTCCAATTGGAGAAACAAAAAAGTAATATGGGGTTTTCTGTTCTCTGAAGTGCATCATGAAGTGTGGGTGGTGAGAAACACAAAAATACAGAATTAGCCTAACATTAAATCATTTCGGAAAGAGTTGACAACATGTAAACTTCTCACACAAAGTACTTAGAACAAGAGACTTTGCTACTTTGGCCATTTAGGATTCCTTGAAAGGGCTTTGGAATTCCAGTATCCATAAAAGAAAATGCTCATTATAATGAGGAGCTACCAAGCGTTGAGAGGTACTTGCAATGTGACACAGCCTGTAACTGAAGTATTACAAAGCTCGCAGTTAAGATCTAGGATAGAGGCTGAACACCAAATTCAAAAGAGGTAACCCAAGGTACTAAGTGCTATAAAGAAAACACACACACACACACACACACACACACACCACACACACACACACACACCACACACACACACACACACACACACACACACACACACCACACACACACACACACACACACACACACACACACACACACACACACACACACACACACACACACACACACACACACACGATTGCCCCTCGGCCACAGAGAATTAAAGTGGGAACGAGGAGAGTGGATGGGGGAAGACGAGGGGTGAGTGCGAGTGGAAAAAACAATACATTTGTCACCCCGTCCCACTTCCTATACGGGACACGGGCAGAGCCTCCAGCCCCATGACATCAGACACAGATGGCTATCGTTTACGGCAAAGGTGCACAGAAAGGCCTTCGTGTCTGAACCCCTAATTTCAGGGCTGTTAATGATTAAAGAGAAGGATGGGGGTAGGGAGGGAAACAAGGGCGGAGAGAGCTGGAGATTCACCCACCACCTCCTCATGGACTCCCACCTCACAGCGCTTACCCGGGACTTAAGACCAGAGCCTGCACCCCTCCGGGGCAGCTCCAGCCCCAGGCCCCCAGGCGCCGGCTTGGAGGGGTGCTGACGGCGGGAGGCGGGGACGGCAGGTAAGTTTTCCGAGCCCTGCGGCTGACACGCCACAGTGTCCCCTCACAGCCTCCTCTTCCAGAGGGATCGGTCCAGGCAAGGCGCTGATTTCCACTCCTCCCGCCACCCCCTTCTCCAAGGTACCCAACCCCCGCCCCTTCATCCTCAGTGCCCCCCCCTTTTTCCTCAACTCCCCCCCGCAAACTCACAGCTGCTCCAGAGGTTCCTCCAGTCAAACCCTTTCTGGAAACGACGGCGGCCCGGCGAGTCCAAACCACCTACCATCCCCGCTCGCGCTTCCAGGCACCCTATCCCCGCCGCCGCCGCCGCCTCTTCCTCCACCACTGCCACCGCCTCCTCCTCATCTGCGGCCCACCGGCGGCGGTCGCCCCGAAGCCCCGCCCCCCCATCTCCTCCTGCATCATCACTTCCGGTAACCCCGCTGGCCGCCGGCTCCAGGAGGGAGAATGGGAGCTGGGCGGGGAGGGAAGGGGCGGGTGATTGCGTCATGACGCACGCAAAGACGTACGAAGCCGTCGCCAAGTAAGGGCAAAGACCTACCACCGGGGAGGTGGGGCCGGGAGGAGCGGGGTTGGGCCACCTTTTTGACTGGAATGGCGGGGGGGCTATCAAAAGGGGTAAAGAGAAAACAGGGAGAGGACGAGGCGGGCTATATCGTTGGGTGCCGCCGAGAGTGAGGTAGCGTCTGAAGTGCTGGGACACTCGAGACTGCCCCTGACCTGGGACTAGTACTCCCACAGAGGCCCGCCCGGTGGTTTGGTCCGCTTGGCCTACCGGGCCCGCCCGAGTTCGTCGGCCGCAGCTCTGCGGGCTCCTGGCGCCGCCTCCTCCCGGCCCGCCGAGGGCCGCGGCGCTTCTGTGGGTGGGGGAAGGCAGGACTGACGCAGAGTGAGTGTAAGGGATGGAGACGCCGACTCCAGGCGCCGAGACTGGGGGAAGGCGTCGGCTCCCCGGGGGCGGGGGCGGGGTGGCCCCGTTGCTAGGAGACGCGCTTGTGTGACCCCAGCCGCCTGAGGGCGGCTCGGTGTTGTCGCCACTGGCTTCGGGAACCTGCTTCAGGGAAGTGGCCCGCGAGCCAGGAAGGGGAGGCCTAGTTTGGAGACGCTGAGGTGCGGTTTGGGGTCCATCTGAGACTTTTCTGAATCTTTCGGAGCCCCGAATGCAAATGGGAGGTGGGAGCAGCAGTTCCGGGGGCGAGGGGCGTCTGGCTGGGCAATGTCGACGTAAAGGAGGCCCCGAACAGGAACGGAGATTTTCTCGGACAGTGAGAACCAGCTTCGTAATTCCTTCGATCGGCAAACTTGAGGATAAAACGGAGGCCTTGCTCCTTAATTTGTTTTTATAGTGCAGGAGAGAGTTAACCAGTAAATCAATAAAGAAGATATCCGCAAGTGAGAAATGCCGCAAAGTCAGGGTGAAGTGGTAGAAGATGGGGGGAGGGCCACTCTAAATCGGGTGAGGCCGTTCAAAGGTGGCCACGATTTTGCGGGAATCCGAGAAGGGAGGGAAGATAGGAGATGAGCTTTCTAGGTGGAGCCAGTTGGAAACTTTTAAAGGTAGGGAACAGGAAAAGGCCATGTGGCTGGAGCACAAAGAACAAGGGTTAGAGTGGTCTTCGGTGAAGTTAGTAGCAGGGGCCTGATTCAGCAAAGCCTTTTAGCCCAATGCAAGGGTTTGGTTATTGCGTTACCGGAGGATTTTAAAAAGAAGGAGTGACTTGACCTGACTTACATTTTTAAGAAATCTCTCAGGCTGTTGGATAGAGAATGGTGGAAGTAGTCAGACCTGTTAGGAGGCTGTTGCAGTAGACCAAGGGAGAGGTGACAATAGTGTTGAAAAGAAAATGGAGAGAATTAGATTCTGAATATATTTTGGAGGTAGAGCTTGCAGGACTTGCTGCCGAATTGGATGTGAAGTGTGTGAGAGAGGGAGGAAACAAGGATGACTCCCTAAGGGAAAAGTTTGGAAGGGAATATCATTAGATTTCTTTTGAACATACTAAGTTTGATAAGTCTATTAATCCAAGTGAAGATGTCAAGAAGTTGAATATAAGTCATAATCGGATATAAGTCATAGAGATGATAAATATGGGGATTTATTCCTAGAGGGTGTAGATAAAAGAGGAAGGTCCGTAAACGTCTTAGGGCTTTTAATATTTAGAGATTACCCAGAGAAGGAAAAGACAGCAAAGGAGACTCTTGACACAGATAAGACCTCAAAGACAGAAGGAGGAGGACCCCTCAATATCCCTGAATAATGGAACCCACCCTAAAAATCAGTGATACTCATCCACCCAGTTACTGGGTTCTACTCATCCTCACTCAAACCTCTTCCCTCCCTTCCTCTCCCAGCTATCCATGCTTTTGGACTTTTGCACAAGTAATTCGTGTTCGTTATAGAAAACCTGACTTTTTCTGATAAATGTTCATTTACATGTCTGTCTCCCCCATGAACTACTTCTTCTTTGTGCCTTCCTGGCTCCTAGTATTGAGCCTTGTCGGTGCAGCCCAACATGTGGTTATAGCTGGGCAGGAACACCGTGTTCATAAGGTATCAGCCATGCAATTCAACAGCTTCTGACAAAGGGGCTTTTGTCCCTGCTGCTGCTGCCAACACCATCACAGTTATGGTCAATCTCAATATAGTGGAAAGGATATCAGAAAGAAGAATCAGGCCTGGGTTTCAATCTTGGATATCCTACTGACCAGCAGAGTGACCTTGAATAAGGCCCTTCTCTTTGAGCTGAAAGGGTTGGCGTAGATTAGAAGTTGCAAACTGGCAAGACAGATATTGCTTGTAAACATATTGTTTGGTCCACAGAGTGATTTAGATTTTTAATTTACTTGCCAACGTTTATAAATTGGATGCCAAAATCCAGATTTTTGGCTTCATTTGAAAAATCAGACAATCTGACAACACCAGCCTGAATTTCCTAGAAGTTCATACACAGCAACAGTCAGCAGCTTATGTTCCAAGTTTGTCAAAGGCCTCCTCTCCCTTCCACTACCTGGCTGACCCCTGTGGACATTTGGTTTGCAATTCTTGGTCTAGAGCAGTGCTGTCCATATGTAGCCACTAGGTATAGATGACTATTTAAATAAAATGAAAATTCAGTTTGTCAGACACACTAACCATATTTCAAGTGCCCAGTAGCTACATGTGGCCAGTGTCTACCCTATTAGACAGGGCAGATATAATATTTCCATCACAGAGTACTATTGGTCAGCACTGGGCTAGAGGAACTTGCGGGTATTCTGGGTACCTAATCATTCTCCACACATAAAAATGGACCGACAATCATAGCTGCTACTCTTAAGGAACTTTGTCTGGTAAGGACCTCTGGTGCCTCTACAGATGAGAAAATTTGCTCATTTAATAGTTGTTTGATAGATGGAGGGTACTTGGAAACAATTTTGAAGGCATGGACCCCTGCGCAGAGTGTGGTTATTTATCAGATATAGTCACATGTGGCCTTAACAGGGATACCTTCTGAGAAATGAGTCATTAGGCAATTTCATCATTCTTCAAACATAGATAGTATAGCCTACTGCACAACTAGGTTATATAGTACATCCTGTTGCTCTGGCCTCCACTGTATATGGATTCCATTATTTACGTGGTCCATGATGGACAGAAATGTTTTTATGTGCCTAGTTGCATCTAGGGTCAGATGCTAGAAAGCTCTAGCTATTTCTGGTACTGTAACCAAACCCTTTTGTTGGTTTCCTAATCCAGTTCCTTAGAAGATAATCACAAAGCAAGGTTTAAATTAGTGTTTTGTGTTCTCTGACTTCCCTAGCTGCTGTGAAGGGTTGAAGATCCTGGCTGGGGTGCTATGAATGACTGGTTGATCTTCAGCATTGGCTTTCTATTTTCAGCCCCTCCCACACATCTCTAACACCATCTCCTACTTCTAGTAACTGGTTTTCACCACCTCTAACTGACCCTTATCTTGCCTTTGTTTCTTAAAATATGCTGATAAGGAAACAGATACTTTCATTTCTTTCAAATTGAGGGACCCCCTACTTGATTTCCATTTAGAAATTCAATCGCTGAAGGGGAAAATCGCTTTGTGTCTATTGGTTGATAATATCCTGGTTCCAATAGCCTGATTGGAATTCCCCTGTGCAAGTATAATCTTGCTTATACCCCAGTGCTAGTATACTTGTGTATTTAGAATGGGTGTGCTTGCCTCCTATATCTTGTTTGGGATAGTTATTTTAAAAGTTTTTCAGACATCAATATTTTGTTTTTGCCCTGTGTTCTAAAAATTTCCCATGTTACAGGGCCTAACCTAATTTCTTTTTCCTTAGGTAAATAAAAACACAATCTACCCTCTTCTCCCTGCCCCCCATCTGTGACACACCATATTGTCACTTCTGTGTAAAAAGATGCTGTTTCAGAGAATAGTTGTGGTATGATTAAGTATACCACACAAGCATATCCTGAGATTCACAAAACAACGTGTAGTATTACACTTCCCTTTTTGGATTCTAGTAACCAAAAACTGAATCCAGAACAGGAAACAAGTCTGTGGTGTGTGTGTGTGTGTTGACTGGTGGAGGGGAGGGAACACAGAGGACCAGAGATGTGTAGGGCTCAGTTTGACTTGTAGGTTACTTGACTGAGGTAAGGATGATATTGTGTAGGATACGGATATACAACTAAAAAGTAGGGTGTATAACTGATCTCGGAGAAAAGTGCACTGAACAAGGAGTAGAGATAAAGGAAGAAAAATAGGAAGGGAAGCCTGGCCATGTCTTTGGTATTTCCAGTAAGAAGTATGTGCTGTGGTTTGAAGATAAGCGGTGCCTCCAACAGGGTTATTTACTCATACTGAGGAACAATGGCCCTGTACTATACAGGGATTATTAATGATCAGAGGGAAACAGCTTTAGGAAAATCCATTATTACCACAAAGCAATAAATTGCCAACTGGCCACACATTTCTTTTTCCTCCCCTGCAGACAAAGCTAGCATAGATAAAAGAGGACTCATTGTTCCTCCTCATTTCCTCCTATTCAGGTAATATTTGCCTTTGTTCACTCCCAGTGCTAAGTGATTTACATGGATTATCTCATGAATAATCCTTACAGCTCTTTGAAGAAGGTTCTGTTGTTACCCCATTTTACATTTTGAGAAACTGAGGCCTAGGAAGATTAATAATTTGCCCAGTGGGGTGGAGTCAGAATTCAAACCCATGTTTGTCTGCAGCCGGTACATTTATTTTTGTATTATAAGTGTAGAAAGACTAAATGCCTAAAACCAAGACAGGCATTCTTTACTCTGCTATCCAGGGCAAGAAAACCTGGTTAGTTTGGCATTATCAAGAGCATTTCGATTCCCTAGGGGCTTTCCAAATGACAAAAGCTTGAAATTGCAATTTTTTTTTTTTTTTTGGATTGTTTTTAACCTGTAATCATTGGATGCAGTGGACCTTATTCACCAAAAGAGTTGTTTTTTCAAGAAAAAGGTGTCAGAACTCCATTTTTCTGTATGTTTGGTTCTGAACTTCATAGAAACATTGTAAAGCATTTCAGTTCAGTGGACAAACCCTAGCTGATCTTAAAAGAACTTGAGAGGGCCAGCCCTTGGCTCACTCGGGAGAGTGTGGTGCTGATAACACTAAGGCCACGGGTTCGGATCCCATATAGGGATGGCCAGTTAGCTCACTGGGTGAGCATGGTGCTGACAACAACAAGTCAAGGGTTAAGATCCCCTTACTGGTCATCTTTAAAAAAAAAAAAAAACTCAAGAGAGGATTGCATCGTAGTTGTTTATCTTACACTGCCCACGACGGAACTGATAAGGCCTACCCCCCAAATAACACTGAGTCTTCAATCCTTTATCCTGACATCCACAGCTCTTAAACATCATCATAAAGGTTAATTAGTATTTTAAAGTGCTCTGGGATCTTCAGTCAGGAAACTTGGTCCAAATACCACCATGAGTATCTCAGGATGAGAATAGACATTACTAGTGATCATTCTGTGTGTGCCAGACTTAGGATTATAATTAATGTGACAGTCCCAAACCTATTCTCTGCACCCCCCTCCCCCCAGTGAAAGAAGAAAGGTAAGTCAAACAAGATTACAATACAGTAGAATGGATGCTATGATAGGGGTAAGCTAGAGGTGCCAGGAGTACACATAGGAGGGACACTGACCCAGTCTCAGTGTGAAAAAGGCGCCCCTTGAGAAGTGATGGAAGCCAGAGGATGAGAAGCAACAGATAGGCAGAGGAGAGATATTTCAGTTGTGTGAGTTAGGGGTTCCAGATCTAAGGAGATAGAGCAGCGGGACATGGGAGGGCCACCACTGGTGTACAGTGAGCACCTAAGACTGATTTCCTTTGGGTGGATTTCACCACAGCCAAAAATCATAAAGTACTTGGGAGAGAAATTTGACTATACCACAGTCATTAGTTCTGATGAAGAAAACAGATTCCACCTAGGGCAGGTCTTTCTTGAAAGAATGGAAAGGGGTCTTTCCCTTCACCTCCGGGGGCTTGAAGGTCAGAGTTAATTCCCCTTACCTTTTTCTGTCCTTTTGTTTGTACTGCAGTACTTTTTCTTCACAACATTTGGAATGTTGACATTCCTGAGACCGGAGTCATACTATTGTAAATTTCATCTGCAGAAAGGGAGTTTTCATCTCTGCCCTTAAACTCCTAAGTGCTCATGCTGTGCTGCTCTTTCTAAAGGTGGGGGGAAATTGTTCTAGAGGTGGGGAAAAAGGGTGAAGTGGATGAGGTCTCTAGTACTAGCACATCTTTCCACAGGTCTCCTGTGAAACTAGATCTAGACATTACCAAGTGCCTAGGTGTGCCATGTGGAGTAGGTTCGTAGAGCTGGGTCTCATACCCTTTTCAAACTTAACACTCAATGGTGAGTAGAAGGGATAGTTGGGTGTTTGGTGTTTTATTGGGGGGGGGGGCGTTTGTCAGTCTCCATTATTGACTCCAAAATAAAAATGGAAAAACTTGTGGACAAGGAAACAATTATCTAATTTGATTCTTGATCCTGACTCTCCTGTCAATTAAATGGCTTTAAGTAAGACTTGTTTTGCCATCTGTAAGAGTGGTGGAATCATAAGTAGTTATGGTATAGTTTGATATCCAGCACATTTTAAAAGATGTAAATCAGACCATGTTACTCCAATTTGCTTAAAGTCTGTCATTGGCTTCCTTTTGCTGTTACACTACAAACTCCTTTCCAAGGCCCACTCTCCCAACCTATGCTGGATTCTGTTGGCCGGTGCTTCCTCCCCCAAAGGCTCTTGCTGCACTGAGATTCATCTTTGAAGTCGATTCACACCTCAGAGCCTTTGATCTTGTTCCCTCTTCTTGCACCACCCTGCTCTTAACTCTTCCCGTTAATAGGCTCCTTCACACCATTCAGGACTCAGCTCAAATGTCACTGACCCCCTAAAGTAAAATAACTCCCACCTCTGCTCATTTGTATTATATTACTGTTTTATTCCTTCAGAGTACATATCACTCTCTGAAATGCTTTGTTTTCCTTGTATATATCATCTGCCTCTGCCACTGGAATATAAGCTTTAGGAAGTCAGGGGCCATGGCTGCATGTTTATCACTGTATCCCCACAACCGCATGTGTCTGGCACATGGTGGGCACTCAGTAAACATTGAGTTAATGAATGCATGGGTCCTTGGGAGGGAAGAGTAAGGCCTATAGGGTAGCAGTACTGCAATGAGCCCCTGCCCTGGTATCTCTTTTATGATGTCAGCTCCCTTTGGAGTCAGAGGGGACAGGGTTGCCACAGGGAATAGAAGGACAGAGCAGTCCAGCCAAGTGCACAGTCTGCTTTAAAGGTGTGTAGCATACTTATTGAGGAAGGGCAGTTGTAGGATGGGGCAGGGGCAGATGGTATATGGGAAATCTTGTCAAAAGACTTGTAATTCATATCAAGGTAACAAGAAAATTTGCTTCTTTTGCTTTTTCTATAGGAAGGGAACAGAATTGTTTAGTTCTCTTTGTCACAACTGGCTAAGCTCTTTTAGGAATCCACAACATAGAGATTGAACAGCTTATTTAGTGATTAAAAGCATAAGCTCTGACTCCAGATAGTCTGGCTTGAATCCTGGCCTTGCCCATTATTAGCATTGTGACCTTGGACAAGTTACCCAATCTCTTTTTGCATCAGGCTCCTCCTTTGTAAAATGGGGATAATAGTAGTATATACCTTATAGAATTGTGATGATTGTGAGAATTAATATATGTAAAGCACCAGTGGAGTGTCTGACACACAGTAAGTGCAAAGCAAATTAGGTCTTAATATTATTATTATTACTATAATAAACAAGACATAGTCCCTGGCCTCCAGGAATTCAGAGACTGGGAAGAAGACATGTAATGCAGTAACTGCGAAAGAGCAATAGCTGGCCATGATCGAAGCAGGGAAAAGGGTGCTCCAGGAAGCCTTGACAGTAAATAGGTGTCTACTTGGTGGGGTGGGATGGCTAGCAGAAAAGAGGCATTCTAAGTGAAAGGCTCAGCTAGGACAATCAGAGGCATGACTCAACAGGGTGCCTTAGAGCAGTAGCTGCCAAACCTCTGTCAGAAGCCACATCACAATTTTTGCTATTACTTACCTATATTTTAAACCAGTTTTAGAATTTTCATAATATATTTATTTAAAGGAAGCTCCATATCACAACAAAATCTAATTCACTCTAAACCATGTATTTGATGGGCTATTCTAATAGACATTAAAGTAATCACAACTAATAAAACATTTGTATTGTATGTCTGAAATCACCTCCCCAACCGATCTTTGGGACAACTTGTATTAGGGGAAACTTCTCCCAAGTATGAACAGAGGTCAAAACACAGTAGGAGCAACATCTCAGCTTTTTCTAAATGGCACAGGCCTGCAATAGTAGGTGCTGGGAAATGAATTTCACCCCAGCACATGTAAAAACCTGTGTTTATATACATGGGGTGTG
Source organism: Cynocephalus volans (assembly GCF_027409185.1). Taxonomy (NCBI): domain Eukaryota; kingdom Metazoa; phylum Chordata; class Mammalia; order Dermoptera; family Cynocephalidae; genus Cynocephalus; species Cynocephalus volans. The sequence goes on from NC_084465.1 coordinate 120,383,410, forward strand.
ATTTTTTAAAAAAGAGACCAGCTTCCAGTCACATTTCCTTCCAGGCACACCCCATATTTTCTTCATTCTGGGATTTGGGAGCTAGGAGGATAAAAAGGAGTAAAGAGTTTCAAGAAATGTTAATTCCAGAATAAACGCTGTAAAACTTTATGAAAATTCCTTAAGAGTAGACTTTGTGGCCAGTTGAGACTGCAGTTCAATTGTGGTCCTCAAGCATTGAATATTCCTGATGTTGCCATAGGAAAATCCCAGCAGACTGCATGGTATCAGATCAACCCTCCATACTAGTGAAGAAGGGAAAGGCTGCCTTAGTCTACTGTTAATTGTGAGAGATAATAGATAGCTTTAGAAGAATAAATGTATGTTTCAAGCCATTAAATCCATAAGGAAGAAAGCTCTGGGAAAAGGCAATTTTTCTAAATGAGTTGCTTTCTAGGAGCAAAGATGAAAATATAAACCAAACAGCAATATAAGACAAAGAGCTTTTAAAGTTTTTTTTGTATATATGGCTGATTCTGTTTCTAGAATCACAAACTCTAGCACAAGATCATTTTTCATTTATTCAGCAAACATTTATTGAATACTGATTATACACTTTTCTAGGTGCTGAGAGTTATGCAGCAAGTAAGGTAAATGTGGTTACTGTCCCCATAAAGATTAGAATGTATGGGGGAAGACAGGCATTAACAAACCATTGCTCGAGTGATGAGTGCTACAAAGAAGAAATATCAGGGAACGGGAAGATTCATCAGAGTCACTTGACCCAATGTGTGTGGTTGAGGGAAGGAGGAGGATTTTCTGAGCAACCGTGTTTTCACTGGGAACCGAAGGATTAGTAGGGGTTGGTCAGGTAAAAGGGAGGGGATCGGGAGAACATTCTAGAAAGAGGGAACAGTGTGGGTATGTGCCCTTAAGGAGCATAAAGAACTGAAAGAAATCTAGTAAGAAAAGAACAAAAGAAGCATTTTTCTTTCCTGTATTTATTTCATTTTTTGTTTTGTTTTGTTGGCTGGCCGATACAGGGATCTGAACCCTTGATCTATGGTGTTATCAACGCTGTAACCAACTGAGCTAACCGGCCAGCCCCAAAGAGAAGCATTTTTCTTTTCTTGCTTTTTCTCTCAAGAGTTGGAAGGAGGTGATGAGCTAGACTTGTTAATAGTATACAACGGTGAATACAGCTTTAGACCCTTCTCTGGGGCAATCTTCTGGGTCACCAGAAGTTGGAGAGGGAAACATCACTTAAATCCCTTTCAGGTTTAGTTTTCAAAACACTTAAACATTAATTAAAATGTTTTGAAAATAGTCCTGTTAAGTACCAATTGTTTGTACTGCTTGTTACCTTGAGTAACCTAATTGCAGGGCTTGCGTATCAGATTATGGTTTATGATCAGTTAGAGTTTGAAGCAGTGGTTCTTAGAAGGAAGCTAATTAAAGTCAGAGTTTGGAGAAGGTTGCTGCTGTCTGAATATGCCTGACCGTAGTAGGTTTTCTCAAGTGTCTCACTGTCAAGGAAGTTTGGTCTGTTAATGACAGGGAAGTGAGGCAATTATTAATAGTTGTTAGTTCCAGACTCCCTGCCCCTCAAAGGAACTGACTCACATATTTTCATATGAAACCATGGACTTTTAGGGAGAGCCAGAAACTCAGAAACCTGTTTTCTTACCAGGAAAAATGTCATCATCTCATCTGGGTTTTTATTACTATTAGCCACAAAGCATGATGTTCTCTCTTGTTTTTTATAGATTCCTTTTAAGCATTTTTTTCTATGAAGCATTATGGACTTCTGAATTGGTGTTGAATAAAACTTTGGTCCTTTAACCTTTGACCTAGGTGAAGTAGTGCTTTCAAGCTTTTCATCAAATGGTTCATTACTCGTTTCTCAAGAAATGTCACCAGAGTTAGGGTAAGCAGGAGGGGCAATCATTTTTGAAAGAGAAATTCTCTGTAAGGTAGATTCCTTGCAGGTACTTAGAATTCCTAGATAAACACCCCTCCTTCCAGCTCCCATCTGCATTCTTTAGTGGTTCTATTCCTTAAGTTCAGGACCACACAAAGTATATCATCTCCAGGTCTCATGCCTTTCCCTTGGGTTGGAAATGGATCATGTTCCCAAAGGGCAGTGAGCAGCCAGCCTACTTCCCGATCCTGGCGAGCCGGTTTGAGGAAAACCCAGGACTCATAATGAGGTGTCCAGGTGCCTGGCCCTTCTCCTTACTCACCAAATCTGTCCTCGTCTTCCCTGCCTGTCTTATTTAAGGCAGTACAATATTCATTATTTCTAAATCTTACTAATCACAATCCTCCAGTAGTGGGACGTTTTCTTCCCTATTTCCTGAGCTACTTTTACTTTATTTTATTTATTGTATTGTATTATTATATTTTAGTTTGCTGGCTGGTATAGGGATTGAGCCCCAGACCTTGGTGTTACCAGCACTATGCTGTAGCCAACTGAGTTAATCAGCTAGCTCCTGAATTTCTTTAGGATATAGAAAGGTAAATAGTAAAGAAATAGGCTGAAATTTCTACATGAGTTTTTTTTTTTTTTTAAGGAATTTTTTTTTTTTTTTGCTTATACTGTTAATGCCCATCAACAGAATAGACAAGCATATTGGGATATCTTTATCCAGTGGACTGAAGTGCAGCAGTGAGAATGTATGAACTAGAGCTATGTGTGACAGCATGAATGAATCTTACAAATATGATGGGCAAAAAAAGCGAGTTGCAGAATTTTAATATATAATAAGTTTCTAAACTTGCAAAGTAATACTATATAAAGTGTAGAGATATGCATGACAATGATAAATTCAGGATAGTGGATCCTTCTAGGAGAGAGAAAGAGAAATGTGATTTGGAAGGGGTACAATGGGGGTTTCAACTATATACATAATTTATTTTATAAGGTCTGTTGTGAATATATAGCTATTATTCTCTGTATCTTTTCTGTATCTGAAATACTTCATAATAAATATAACTTAAAGAGGTCAGGAATTTTATTTTTAAAAATACAGTTAGCTTTAGGGAATGTACTAAGGTCAGTTGTCATTTAGCCAAGTCCTCTGAAATTAAAACTGATATTTCACAGTAAAAACCCAGAGGGGCCACAGAGCTTCAGTCATCAGAAAGATTTTTAATTGTACTTATTGTATAGTTCTTATTGGACAAGACAGTAGACCAACAATTTTGAGAAATATTTTCAAAAAGTTTATGATGAACCAAAAAGAGAGGTTGCAACCTGACAGCGGCATCTGGGTGGTACTGAGCCTAGAGACTCATTTTGTTTGGCCTGCAGGGTACTCACATTTTCAAAAATAATGACAGCGTCTTTTTGAGATTTCATATGTTAAAAATCTGTACTGCTACCTATTCTTAAGCTATCAGGAAATCTGGCATCCCGAAGCCCTCATTTCTATATGGCAGCAGCTGGCTATAGCTGAGTAGCAGGTGTTCCTGTTCAAGGGGGCAGGTCCTGTCCAGTTGGCCACTGTCCCCATCCAGCCAGGTTCCCTCATTTATGTTACCTGCCTGGCCCCAGAGGCACTTGAGTTTGCAACCTGTGCATTATATTCCAGTTCTTTCTTAAGTAGATATTTCAGTTCTCCAAGATGTACCTTCTCTTGGGCACTCAGGTTAGTGAGATCATTTTACCAGAATACACACTAAAAGCATCATTTCTAAGGTATTCTGGTAAGACGGATTTAAAGAATAGTAAATGTGAATTTTGGTTTGCCACATTTGTAACAGTGGTCTCCATGGCAAACAACATGGCTGAGCAACCCTCAACTGTGCAGTGATGCACAAAGCTAGCTGAGAGCAAGCTGGTGTTCCTACTATGCTGTTCCAGCAATGCTCCCCAGCAGAGCTGTTTAGAAAGAGCAGTTATTTCTAAACTAATTAAAATCTTGATTTTAAAAAAAAATGTACGTCTGCCATCTGCCTAGTTGCCTACGGTCAAGTTGAATTTTTATGCAAATCGCCTCTCTTCTGTTTTGGTGAGTCTGAGATGACAACAGCAACACGACAAGAAGTTCTTGGCCTCTACCGCAGCATTTTCAGACTCGCGAGGAAATGGCAGGCGGCATCAGGGCAGACCGAAGACACCATCACAGAAAAACAGTACATACTAAATGAAGCTAGAACGCTGTTCCAGAAAAACAAAAATGTAAGTAGGCCCCATTTGCAAGGAGGAGAATAGTTTCTTGTGGTGCTTGTTCATTTCTTTTACATCCTAAAATAAGAGGACTGAACAGCACAAGTCACAGTGGCAGAGCGTGGGGCAGAAAGGGGCCGGGGCACAGCTTGGCTAGCTTGTGGAAAGTCTAGCCCAGCCTGTGTCTCTCTTCACTTGTTCCAGGTCTGAGTCCAGCCAATAAGTGGCTCAGTGTCCTCAGAAGACTCCATGAGCCAGGTGACATGAGTCAGGCCAATGAGACTTCTCAGAGGAGGAGCTGTCCCTCACATGCTGGGCCCATTGCTGGCCACTCCCATAGGAGGTGCACAGTGAAATGTTTTCTTCAGTTCACAACCTATTCAAAGCCTCCAAATATAAAGCCATTCAGTGGGAAGAGAATAGGATCAAGACACAGGGTTCTCTTTATAACTTAGCTTTGAACTCTACTCTCTTTGGCTAACAGAGTAAGGTTGCTCTTTGGGCTACAGAATTGGGTAAAAGGGTGCTTCCATTAGCTAGTTTAACAGAACTGCACACCCACACACCATGAAGCCAGATTTGGCCCATCCTGACAAACCATAAAGCATTAGCTGTTAGCTGCTTAGAAGACCTCCTGGCACTAAGCATGGACAGAGGCTTTCAGCCCATGACTTTTCTTTGGTCTCTTCTCATTGATCTTCTGGATTCAGTGCTGTCGCTGTTCCCCTCATGAAACTTCCCAACAATGTACCCTTACTACTTTTCCCTCTCTGACCTCTGACTCTGTCTCTTTTTGGCCCTGTCTTCTCCAATATCCTCCTGCCATCCATAGGTGACCTCTGAAGCTTAGCCCTCTGCGCTGAGGCCCATGTGACATGCAACCAACTTATGGTTTCAGCTCTCATATCTGAATATCCAGCCTTGGCCTCTGACAAGCCACTTGGAGGACCTCTCCACAGCATAATTGTCCAAAGCAGAACTCATTTGTCTACAAGAGCATTCCCCTTCCCAGCTTTCCTATTTCTGTCCTAGCTTCTATCACCATTCTCCATCTCTTTATTCTCATTCCTCATTCAACAAGTATTCGAGTGCCCACCATGTGCCAAACACTGGATTATATGTCATGGATAAAAAAGTGAACAGAACCAAGAGGGGATCCCTCAAAGATGTTCAGAGTTAGGTGGAAAGAAGTGTAAAATCACAATTGAGAGAAGTGCTACCAAAAAGTCCTCCTAATTTACAGTACCTTCCCCTTCTTGGGATCTCTGCAACCTTCCTGCTTTTTAAGACCAACTTGCTCGTGAAGTATCTTTCTACCTTCTGACCCTCCTCCAGCTTCTCCAAACTTTTTCTGCTCTTAGCGTAGACCATAGTTGCCACACTAGAGTGTATGTGCCCCATGATGTCCTTAAACAGCCCTCTGGAGAATGGACGTAAAATACCACAACTGCAGTTTCTACTTTTTATTTCATTCTTTAAAGTGTCTGTTTTATATACATTTATAATGAATTTATTAGCACATGTATATAGTTTATAAGTTAATGCATTTATAGATCAATATCAATATATATGGGAGCTGTGGGCTCAAGAGATTTTTTATTGAGAGGAGTAGGTGATCCAAAAGTGTGTAGACCCCTAAGTAGTTGTTCATGTTCTCTTCTTCTTTGTTTCATTTATGTTGGCATGGTCTTCCCAACTGGATTGTCAGTTCCTTAAGCACAAAGACCATGTCTTACACTTTTCTATTATATCCCATGGGACCTGCCTTGTAGTTGTCACTAAATTAATGAACATTTACAAATACTTTGATTCAATTGGGCTTCTCCAGGAAGTCTTTCTCAGTTTCTCTGCTCCTCTCAGCCCCATGATGGCCATCTATTCTGAATTACTATAGCTCTCTGTAGCAGTCACTGCCCTCATTGATTATATACCACTGTGCCTTTTCTGTAGCTTCATGTATCAGAGTTGTTCTGCCCAGGTAATAGCTTTAATAGGTGAAGACAGGGACGATGGCCCCACAGTTTCCAGCCTGGAGCTATGGATATCATAGTACGTGCCCAATAAGCCTTTGCAAGCATACCCACATGAGGACTACTCAAGACTGAGTTTTTGGTTGCAATAATCCTTCCTTTGCCTTTGCTTGGATTGGCCTGAGGGGTGAGCCAGAGGGAAGTGTATATGCCACTGATGGTACATGAGAGTCGTTGGGGGTGGGGAGAAGGAAGTACACAGGTTTTTAATTTTAAGATATGTAGTTATTTTAGCATGTATTAGAAAACAGAATGTCAGACCATAATTTCACTAATACTATTGCTTAGGAGAGAGTCTGTTGAAAGAAAAATTTTAATATTAGTATAGGTCATGTGTGGATATGACACAATCATGTAGGTAGCCCATGAATGACTGAATTTGGAGCACTCTAGCCGAAGCTTGTTTAGATGGACAGCTGGAGCCCCAGAAGCTCTAGCCCCCTTAACAATATCTTTGTCAGAGGCTTTTCCTTTCTGCCCAATCTTTCATGCAGGTGTAAGCAGTTTCTTTTAACTTCATTTGCTCTAAACAGCTTAATAATCCAGAGGTATCTCATGAATTACTCTGAACCCCAATGGGCAAATAGGAACATGGAAATCTACTCCCAATGTGGAGAGCAGAGCAGTAGCTTCTGAGAAGCACACAGGTCAGAAAGTTGAGCCTCTGCCCCAAGGGACTCAGCTGAGGTTCTCTGCATTGCTGTTCTTGGAACTCTTCCCCTCTGCTGCAAGAGGTACCACAGGACCCGAACATCCTTGGAATTTCCAACCCACATGGGCCCAGACTTTGCTGTGCATGTCATCTGGGGCTGATGCAATCCTAGTTCTGCTTTGAGGCCTACTTGCAAACTTGTAGCAGATCTGCAGTGTTGATTCATTTTCCATCCTCACAAGGAAGGAATTTCTCCCCTTCTACTTGGCTTTCTGTTTTTCAGAATGAGCTTTTCATTCCTTTGCTTGAAAATGGACTACCACAATTTGATTATTTTGGAATTTCAAAAGCCTTTTGTTCCCTTACTAGTGAGGATGGCAGTTTTCAGTTTAGAATAAGAAGTAAAAGAAAATAAATAAAATAGTTAGATCATTCCCCAATATCTTACTTGGGGGGTTTCTGCATAGTGCTTGCTGAAGAAATTGGGTTACGTTAAAGTTTAGTGAATATGGGGAGAGAGTGAAGAAGCACTCTCATTTAGTGTTGGTGGGAATATAATTTGTAAATTGTTGGTGGGAATATAAATTGGTGTAAACTCTAGAGGGTAACTTGGGAATATCTGTGATAATTAAAAATGCATTAATATATACCCTTTTTCCTAGCAGATCTCTCTCTAGGAATTCATCTTTTAGATTTATATGCATGTGGGACCAAAAAAAAATTTTCAGAGTGATCCATAGCAGATTTATAATGGTGAAAGACTGGAAATAACCTCAATGTCCATCAGTAGCAGATTGGTTAAATTATAATAAAGCCTTATGTTGGAATTTTGGATAGCTGTTGAAAAGAATATAGAGGGAATGTGTGAATATAGAAGGAGCTTTGAGTTATCTTAGTGAAAAAGCAAGGTTCAGAACAAAGCGAGCTATTGTTTGTGTAAGAAAAAAAACTAAGTCTCTATATACATGTGTGCTTATATGTGCATAGAATGTCCTTGGAAGGACACATACAAAACTGTTAGTTGTTGTCTCTGAGAAGGAGAACCAGGAAACAAGGGTAAGAGGGAGACTTAGGTTTTACATTATATACTTTTGTATTGTTTGAATTATTTTTACTGTGTGTTGCCTATTTCAACAAGTAAAAGTTAATCCACAGTAAATTTTAGTATTAAATTGCCTTTGATTTTTTAAATATCAATATTTAATTTACTGACTAATAAACTGAAAAAGTTTAAGAAAATGTACAGTACTTATACTTCACGTACCATTAGAAAGATGCTAACAGTCTCACTTCTTTTCCCCTTTTAATAGCTCACAGACCCAGACCTGATTAAACAGTGTATAGATGAATGCACAGCCAGGATTGAAATTGGACTGCATTACAGGATTCCTTATCCAAGGCCAGTAAGTGTGGCTCCAGTTAACAGGTGATGGGTACTTACCTCGTCAACCCGATTATTTCCAAGAATGTGTACGAGGAGGGCTAGTGTTTGCTGAGAAGCCTAGAGCTACTGTAGGAGGTGTGTTGGAATAAACTATCCTTGAATGCTGCCAGCCTATCACAACAAACTAAAATGTCAGTGAGTGCCCGATTTCTCCTACCTGTACAGCTTTTCCACTTATGGAAGGGAAAGCCAGCTCACATTTTATAGCTTTATCTTTTGACTTTCACCTTTTTTATGGAAATGTTTTTATTTTCCTTATTATAAAAGACAGGTTTGTTGTTACTAAAAGAATAAAGTCTAAACATTAAGGGAATGCATAAAGTAGAAAGTGAAATTGTCAAAAAATTTTCACCCTGTGGAAGTGACCATTGTAAATGTTTAGTTGGACCATACGAAATTGCTATTATTCAAGTCTTTGACTTACAAAAACAAATTTTATATTGTATTGGCTCAACCTAATAGTTTGGCAACATATCCTTTTTGTCGTTTTTTTGTACTCAACGTACAGACATTTTCTTTACATATATGGGATTCTGGGCATACTGGTTTTGTTTTTTCTTAATTTTTTTGTAAAGATGACTGGTGTAAGGGGATCTTAACCCTTGACTTGGTGTTGTCAGCACCACGCTCTCCCAAGTGAGCCACGGGGCCGGCCCTGGGCATACTGTTTTATTGCCTACTTATTTTACTTCAACTCTTCTGGACATCTTTTTGTATAGCTCTACCTCAGTCTTTTTTTCTTCTTCTTCTTCTTTTTGGTGGCTGTCTGGTAAGGGGATCTGAGCCCTTAACCTTGGGGTTATCAGCACTATGCTCTTCCAAATGAGCCACTGGCCTTCCCTACCTCAGTCTTTTTAAATGTTTGCATGGTATGCTCTCGTAAGAACGTGCCATTGCATGAGTCAGGTTCTTCAGAGAAACAGAACCAGTGTGATGGAGATATTTATCTAGATATATATGAACGGAGATTTATAATACGAGGAGCAGGCTCAAACAGTTTTGGAGGCTGAGAAGTTCCATGATCTTCTGTCTGCAAGCTGGAGACCCAGGAGAAAGCCAGTGGTGTAATTTAGTCTGAGTCCGAAGGCCTGAGGGCCAAGGGGGCCAGTGGTGGAAATCCCAGTCCAAGGACTGGAGAAGATGAGATGTTCCAGCTTAAACAGGCAAGCAGGAAGCAAAAGGGGCAAATTCTTCCTTCCTCTGCCTTTTTATTCTGTTCAGGCCCTCATCAGATTGGATGATGCCCACCCACTTGGAAAGGTGATCTTCTTTACCAAGTTTACTGATTCAAATGCTAATCTCATCCAGACACACCCAGAAATAATATTTAATCTGGGCACATAAAATTAACTATCACAGCCATAATTTAACCAGCTCTCTGTGAGTAGGCATTTAGGATGGTCTCACTTTTCCACTATGCACTGAACATCTCTGTTAACACACACTTTTTTCCTCCCCCTTCTTTGGACTCCCATGTTGCAGTATGATCTGTGATCATTTTTTCCCTCCATCAGGCAATATGGCAAAGAAGAGCACAAGCTCTGGAATCAGATAGATCTGGGCTCAAATCCTGGTTCTCCCACTCAATGTATAATCTTAAGTCACTTCTCTGAGCCTCCATTTTCTCATCTGTAAATATTGGAGTAATAATTCCTTATGAAATTATTGTAAGGATTAATGTGTACAAAGATTATAAAGATTAATGAGTCAATGTTGGCACTTAGCAGACAGCATGGTTTAGTAAATCCTCAATGAATATAAGCTGCTGCAGTGATTATGAATATGATTCTTAATATCATTATTCTTCTTATTCAGATTCATCTGCCTCCAATGGGCCTCACCCCACTACGAGGCCGGGGACTTCGAAGCCAGGAGAAACTGAGAAAACTTTCCAAACCAGTATATCTCAAGTCTCATGATGAAATTTCCTAATACAGAAGAAATTTAATTTCTGAGAATGATGAGCCAACTACGTCTTGAATGTAAACCAAATAACAAAACCCTTCTCTTTGATTAGGGGTAGATATTCAAATATCTTCTTAAGACCTCCAAAATTGGTCCTCACCCCATGACGTGTGCTTACACATCACTAGAGTTTGTCAAGGTCTTGCTGCCTGAATAGATGACATTAACTCTAGAGGTCATGAACCTTACATCCTCACTGAAGTCACCTTTGGAGACAAGCCTAAGGTGTATGGGAGGAAGGCTGAAGGGTGACAAAGGTTTTCATGGGAATGGCATTTGCCACACATGCCAGCTAATGCCAAGAACTTAGCCAGTTGCTACAAGTTCTTGTGGCTACTATAAAGCTATATAACACCCTCAGAACACATTTAGGACTTTTTTTTTTTTCAAGTTATTGCTTAACAGTGGGTGTTTTTTGTGTGTGTTTTTCTGGTTGTCTTTTGACCCTTCCTCTTTCCAGATAAACTCCCCTTAAAAAGCACATCACTGGACTGATCATGGTTTTTCATGGAAATTTTATGTGTGACCCATTCCTGTCTTAGTTAAATGCATGTTTACCTTATCTCAAAGCCTACAATCACTTAGGATCTGAAAAGCTCACTTGAAACTCATACTAAATTCATTATGAGTATCTTACCTTAACATAATAGAAAACTACCAGGTCCAAGCTGGCTTTCAAATTACGTCTAAACAGAAATGAGACAAATAGAGATGAAAACACAAAGGATTTATACCTCTGCCTGTGTGCAGAATGGTGAGAACCTTGTGGCAAGTATTTGTATATCAGTGTCATTCCCTCTTCTAAAGAGGATGTGCATCACCAATAAAGATAAATATCAATTTTGACCTCTCTGTATTCTTTTCCAAAATGGGTTAGTGACCCTCAGAAGCAGCAATTGAAACTTGCTTCTGTGAGCAGTAGCATCCTTTTACATGCCCAGGGTAAGTACTGCAGGGTTGGCAATGATGTGGAGAACAAATATGATACCCTATCCGTGAAGTAACAGCATATGTGTATTTAACACAAATGTGGCTATAGGCCTTTGGTAGAGAGAGACAGAAATTTAAATGGGCTAGTAGGTGTATTGGCCATTCATTGAGCACGTAGCCTAGCTTGAATGGGGTGATATGAATCTGCTGTTCTTTAGGCCACTGTCCTTGTAGCCCATCTCATTGTGGAAGCATCTCCCTGCCCAGAGGTGGTTCTGATGTTTAAAGTTAAGTATTTTCTGTGCAACAAAGGGCCTGTGAACTCAAGCCAACTACTTTATCTGGTGGTCAGTCAATGAAACAGTGATCTGTTCCTGCATTGGAGGAAAAATTGGCTGTGCTGGACCAAGTGAGGGATGGCTTGCCCATCTCTATCGTGTTCACTTTCTAAGTAACCTAAGGTATATAATGATGATGTACAATTTTTGCCTTGCTCTACTGAGTGTAGAAACCACCCTTCCTACCAGCCTCCTCCAAGATGGAAGTCCATCTAATTGCTAGCCAGTCTTTGAACATCTTCCACATGTCAGGAATCTTACCAAAATGTGAATTTTATATGCTTAGCCTCCTTTGCAAAGATGCGTATACTATTACACAAAAACATAATTGTCAGTTTACTGTCGGACCTTCCATGTAACCTATGCCTTGTGTTTAATAGCATTTTTCCCCATTTTCTCTTCAAGATGGTAAAATCCCCATCTTTAGTCTTAAAGGCAGAACTTAACCTTCCCTACATCCTCTTTCAGTGTAATTTTCTTCCAACACTGACAAAGACTGAATGTAACTGCTTATCCAACAGCTAGATTTTTAAAGAGCAAGGACTTTGTCTGATGTCATCTCCTGAGCTATTTATAGGCAGGGACTGCAGCTTCTCACCGAGTTGATCTCTGGCCATCTCTGCCCCAGGACTCCAGCCTCTAACTCCACAATTTCTGAAGAGCATATTGCTCTTTCGCAGGAAAAGACATTAATTACCACATTGGCCCCAATAGAAAAGGACAACAAATTTAGGGCAATCTTACTTTACAAAGTGGAGGAAATTTTTTAAATTACAGAAATTTAAATACATCATATGAAAACATTCTGTTCCTTGACCCCTGAGGAATGAGGCAGTCAGTCCCTGCCTCCTCAGCTTTTTGTTGCTGAAGCTAGAGTTAGATAACTGTAATTAAAATTCAATTGTTCTCTTAGCAGCCCCCTCACTGCCAGCTCTTTAACAGCTCGCAATGTGACTTACCTACCAGTCCAAGATTCAGGGATTTGGGATCCTGACCATCTTTCCATCTCACATGACAGACTAATTTGGAATAATAAGGCAGTTCCAGCTATCCTTATTCTTCAGCTATCTATACCTTATTTTTCCTCCATTGGAAAAAGTTGTTTTTCTTTCTTGAAAAAATAGCTGCTTAGCTACCTACTTTGAGCTGAAGGAGACTGGCTGCTCCTCACTGTCTCTTTATGGCCCCTGGCAAAATTTGGAGAGCTTCCCCTCGCACTTAATCTCTAGGATCACTTGGATGATTTACTGACCTCTGAATTCAGAGTTCTCAATCAGAATTTCATCGGCCCTATTATTGGCGCCATGAGGAAACTGAACCTGAAGTTTCTGGAATCTGTTTATTTGATTCTCAGAAGCTTTCCGCATTCCAGAAAAATCAAAGACCCCGAGTCAGGACATTTCTCCTAGTGAAGAAACAGAGAAGCCAAGCCAGACACATTAAGACTCTCCAACAGCCTTATGTCTTTGCTCAACTGCAGTGTGACCAGTGGATACCCTGAAAGAAACCGCTTAGAGCCAAAGGACTGTATGAGAGACTTAGTGAAGAAGTAATACATCGAGAATTTGGTTTTTATCTTCCTCAGGAGTCTTCCAGCTGGCCCTGGGGAGAAACAAGTGATTGAAATTTCTTGGACACAATTGTGTAGTTGGAGCTATAGATCTCTTCTAAGTTGCTACATCACAACATAGCCAAGTCCTTGGCAGCATGTGGCAGTGGAAAATGTCTGGGCTCAAGGGCCAGATGGACCTCAGCTCAAAACCTGGCTCTGCAAGGTAAACAATCTGGGTTAATTTAGGCAAGTTTCTTGATCTCCCTGAACCTCCGGAGGGAGAGAAAATCATGACCCCACACAGGATCAAGCAAGATATCTAAAGGCCTGGGCACAAACCCTGGCACACAGTCATGGAGGGATATTGGTTCTCTCATCTCCCCTTCTTGAAATTTCAGCACATTGAAACAGCTGTGGAACACTGGGTGACTTTTCTAAACCTCTGTTTTTACATTTGTAAAAAGGAGATAACGATAATACCTACTACAAAAGATTATTATGAGAAGTGCATTTTAAATATATTGTGAGCCTTAACAAAAGTGGCCCAAGCCTCTCTCAACCTCTGAGAAGCCTTGATGGTAGCCCATGTGGATAGACTAGAAAGAAGTGATTGAAAATCGGTGACAGTTACAGTAAAATAATAGGAAAAAATCAAAAAGCTACAAGGGTGCTTAGCCAAATGACAAAGCCTAGGTTGAAAAGTCCCACTGCCTGTGTTCAAACACTACTTTAGTAGCTCTCTGATTTGGGGGGTATTAGTTACCTTCTGTGTATCATGGTTTCTATAGCCATAAAGTGAGGATAATAATAATGTGACCTTACTGCTATGAAATAACCTGGCTCATAACAATTAATCTATTAATATAATTACCACCATCATTACTATCATCATGATGCCATGAGATTTTCAAATAAGGAAAGGTGGGTTGTAGTTGAGAATTAAATGCCTTTTATTTTCTGTTCTGAGACAAATGCCATCAGTTATCCAGCTGGCACAGTGAGGCTACCCCACGGTTTATCCAATGCTTCTGGAGCATGTCTGTTGGAAGCTCAATGGAGAGGACATAGTTGGTAGAGTGGCCTGTGGTGGAGAGGATGCCTCTCCGGGCACTCGTTTTGTAGACTGGACACACGTAAATGTTCTGATGTAGAAACAATGCACTCTTGCCAGGTTTCAGCCAAATAATGGGCAATTGGTCATAAAGGATTTTGGGGAGAGACTCCCCAATCTGCATCATTTTCCTGTCCCAACGGGCACCTTCTAAGAAGAGCCCTTTAATGTAGGCCCCATCTTCTGGGTTACTCTCCATGACCGTTTCTTGTGTGGTTACCTGGAAGAGTGGAAAGCTGTGAGTTCCATTGCCTACCATTTTCCTACATGAGGTAGCATTAAGAAATTGGAACCATCTGATACCTTAAGTACAACCCAGCTGCAATGTCTGACTCTCCAGGATGCATCTCCAAGGACAATGGAGCTTCTGTAATAATATTACTGCCTGCCATACATGGACCAGGTCTGACTCCTAGTCAGCATGCTGCCTTTATATATGGTAGGCACAAAGAATGTACTAAAGTAGGAGTCAGGAGGCCACATCACCTGTAACTAGCATAGTGACCTTGCATAATTTCTTCCCCTTCTGGACCTGGATCTATGAAGTGAGGGGTTTGATTCAATTCAGAGGCAGGCTGCTAAAACAGTTGTAGGGGTGGGAGGAAGAAAGCCTTTGTAGTTTATGTCAGTTTCTGTGGTGTAAAGACTCCCACTATGGTAGATTTCAGGATACCTTCTATTTAATATCTAGGTTATAAAATTCCTGAAAATGTAACAACTGGCTCTGGTGAGCTGGTATGAGTGAGCTCAAGCACACCACTATTTAGATTCAGAGGCAATGAACCCAAATCCTTTCAAGTAAATGTAGAAAATGGTCTAGTAATAGGAGAATAGGGAGCAGTGGGGATTATGGTGAACCAGAGAGTACAAGCTCTGTTTAAAATCATTCACCCCACACTGGCCAGCTGCCAAAAAAAAAATCATTCAAATTCTAATGGTTTTGTTATTGTGAATGCAATGTTCTTCTCATTTCTAAGTTCTTATTGCTAGAATAAAAAAGGCAATTTTTGTATATTTGACTAATATCCAGGCACCTTACAAATTCTATTCATTCTGATAGGTGTATTTTTAGTCTTTCAGGATTTCTATGTATACAATCATTTTAACATCAGTAAAGATAGTTTTATCTTTTTTCCAATGTTTATCCTCAGTTTTTTTTTTTATTGTATTCATTTTGGCTTAACATTGTCTTCAAAGGCCCATCAAGTTAAGTTAATTCATAAACTAAGACTTAGGGCAACCAGTTTTTGACCTTTGGACTAGATGATCTCAAAGGATCTTTCCATAGAATTAAACTTCTACAATAGTCCATCTTACCCCTCCTCTTCACTATTGGACATTCCTTTGACCTTACTCCAAGCAAAGGACCACCCAAGGGCATTAACATTCTTCTGAATGAAGAGTACACCACTTTGAACAGACAGCATGGGAGGATGCTTTCATCTTTCTTGATATAACAGTGGCAGAGTTTTCCTCTGGTAAGATCCTTTTTTATATACACAGAGACAAATCCTTGTGATTCCTCTGATTTCTGTAGAGAATACCTTTTGGAGCTACCGTAAGTCATGCTAAGTTCTTCATTTGTACCATCTCAGAAGCACCTGGACCTTAATACTCCCAAATGTTTGGACTTCTTATAAGGAAATGGGCCACATTGCCTTCTCTGGTGGCCCCTTGAGCTGGCCTAACCCAAAGTACCCCTACCT
Organism: Cynocephalus volans; assembly: GCF_027409185.1. NCBI lineage: Eukaryota > Metazoa > Chordata > Mammalia > Dermoptera > Cynocephalidae > Cynocephalus > Cynocephalus volans. Next base: position 120,399,288 of record NC_084465.1, read on the forward strand.
CAAACTCAAATCCAACGTGGTCAATGGGGATGGTGTATTTTCGGGCATAATTCTGAGAGACACCTGTCAAAAAAGACTGTGTGAAGTAGAATCCAGAGATCCAAAAGACCACAGGGGGACCCTTGTCAATCCATTCCTGGAGAACCAGAGAAGTAAAAATTCAAAATCAACAACACAGCAACGATAGTTCAAAGGCAGGTAATGTAAATAAGTCCCATAAAGAAATATGCTTTTTCCCATTTTTCTTTAAATAGATAGCCCTCTTACTTTAGCTTATCTTTTCCCAGTTTTTATGAGACTGACTACCTGCTACCTACTACGCAACAGGACGCCCTTGTTCCTAGTTTTTAAATAAGGGTACAAAGTAATATATTTCCACTTTAAGAAAAGCACAGGTGCGAGCTAGTGTCAGGGATCAATAGAGAGTGGTGGGGACTGCAGCAGTAGGGGATATGTTTCTTGTCTCAACTGAGCAGCAGGTATTCATTTCCAGCAATGGTTGCCATGCAAAAATGCAGGCCCATTGTTTCAGGTCTTCCACTGTTTGCAGGACAAACATCTCTGGATTTTTAGGTGTAAAAATCCAATGTTTACAAGCTAACTCAAAGTTTTTAAATTACCAGGCAGCCAAACCAAACATACGTATTTGCCAAATCTGGTACATAAGCCATCAGTCTGTGACATTTATTTTGGTTTCTACTCTTGCCTCCACAGACTATAACCTTTTCAAGGGCTGTGAAAGGTCTCCCTCCTGCCCCCAGCTCTGGGAAGACTGTTTCCAGGTGCTCTCTGGGATGCTGCGTGGCTATCCGCCCTACTCCTCCTGCCTCTAATCTGTCATTTCAGAACACCCTCTCCACCTGAATGAGCATGCCAGGTGACCAGTTATGCTGACTCTTAGGTACCTGAAAGAAGGCCAGGCGGGCCAGCAGGTCAGCTATGTAGCCCCCCAGGGGCTTCAGTGATGGGTAGGATTTGGCTGTCCACATGCCTGGCACTTTACCCATGAGCATGCTATTGAAGACTTCCTCCAGCTCTGAGGACATAAGGACCTGTCCTTTGATGGCTCGCCCAAGGTCAATGAGGCTTCTACGAACTACTTTCGTCAGCCTGCAAGAACAAAGGAGATGGTTGAGCTTGGCTCTCTGGTGGCCAGTCTACCCAGGAACACTGGCTCCAGTTCTCCTTTCACAACCCCCCCATAGCCTTGAAAGGTCAATAAGTGCACAATCATTAGTTGAGAAGAAAATTAAATCAACCATTACCTCAAGATAACTTTGATGTGTATCTTTCCAGATTTTTCTCTATGTAAACAGAATAAATTTGGGGGGTGGGGGAGGTGGTGGTATGGGGATCTGAACCCTTGACCTTGGTGTTATCAGCATCACACTCTAACCAAGTTAGTTAACTGGCCAACCCTTAAACACAAAATATTTTTAATGGGATCATACTATATTACCTTTTTTGTTATTTGTTCTTCTCTCTTAGTGTATAGGGAACATCTTTCCAATTCCATAAATAGAGACCTAAATCATCCTTTTTAGTGACTACCGAGTGTTCCATTTTATTTAACTACTCCCCTATTGTTGGAATATTATTTCTAGATTATTATTGTTGTAAGCAACATTGCCAGGAACATCCATCCGTATCAATCTTTGTGCGAATGTCTATTTTCCTTCTAAAAGAATTTCTGGCTCAAAGGGCATGCACAGTTTTAAGCCATTTAATCTATACTGCTAAAGTTGTTCTTTTTATAGACTGCAAGGTGCCCACCTGAGAAAAGGCAACCAAAGGGCAGCCTGGGAGATGCCACCTGCCTCTCTCTTTGTTCTGAATCCCAGCCAAGCCCAGAGGGAGTTCACCGGAGGATGCCAAATAATCTGCCACTAGAGAGAGCTTGTCATCCTAAAGACGTATGGAATCTTAACCAATTAAGCAGAAGAATGATCAAATGTAGGAAAGGGATTCCTGGATGTGTAACCACCAAACATTCATATCCAGAGGAATTTAAGGTTCAGATATCTGGTGCATGTGCTTGCTGAGGGTCAAGGGTCAAAGCTACCATCTGAGGGATTACACCACAGACCTCTGTTCCACCTAAAGACCTGATCGCAAATTGTTTCTCTCTTCTTGCAAGTATGAACTCTGCTAATCTCAAGGTTTTAGTACTCAAGGAAGCAACACTTTCCCCAGAAGACACAAAAGTGGTTCCCCTGAACTGGAAGCTGGACTGTCACCTAATCAATTTGGGCTCTTTATACCACTGGGCGAACAGGCAAAAAAAGGTAGAGGGCAGGGATGGTAGAGTATGACCTGAGCTGATTAATGGAATGGTATAGAGTATTGCCCAAGGTGATTAAAATCCTGACCATCATTAGGAAATAAGATTGTTGTTACCCTGTTCTCTTATATTATTACCACGACTAGTGGTAAAGGCTAATGAAGGTCCCTGCAACCACCAAGGAAGAGCTCCATTGGCCTTAGGAAAGAATGGGTAGCAGAGAAGGGAAGACATTGGGCCTGGTGTCTGATCAGACGAATGAGGACCACAGCCCTCTATGCCAAGGTGAGTTTTCTCATCTGTAACATGCTGGTAGAGGGATTAATAACTGTGCATATTTCAAAAGACTCTTGTGTGTTTTGAATGAGAACCATGCCTAGTGCTTGGAACCATATCTACCAATAAAACCAACTCAAATGACAACTTTTACTATTCGTTTGTGCTTAGTGTGAGTTTTAACCTGACTTTATAGATGTCACATAAATGAATGGGAGAGAATGAACAGGAGTGATATAACAGTGGCCCACACAAGCTGGGGAGGGCCCTGTTCACAGCTCTCCCTACAGGTGGGACAAACCACATCCTCTGCATGGCAACCCAAGTATCTCAGCTACTTGCCCATTAGATTCTACCCCTCATACTCCAACTCCCAGGCAAAATGATCCGGCCCACCTGTTGAATCTGATGATCTCCTGCCTTAGGACAGTATTCATGGATTCCTCATAGACCACGGGGTACAACTCCATGACCACTTCCAGGTTAAAGTCTTTGGGAAGCTTGGAGAGTATGTCCTGGGCCAGCTCCTCAACCACTTCCTTCAGTTGCAGGCAGTAAAGACATGCATGAGAAACAAGACCAAAGGCTGAGGCTTTGTCTGGGTAAACTTGAAGTAGTGAGCATCTGTCTCTTTAAACATGATCTATTAGACTTTCCTGGGAACTCTCCTACAGAAGCCAGTTCTACCTCATGGAGTGGGGGTAAAGGAGGGCACTCATCACCCCACCAGCCTCGGGGAGGGCATCACCTCTCAGCCCAGAGAGTAGAAATGCTGGACAATGAGGACCCTGTCCTCACACATGGGGCAAGGGTCTGAGGGCCAGGCAGGGGATTCCTGCTCAGTCAGGAAGCCCCAGGGCAGCACTGAACACTGCCAAATACCTTCTGTCTACAAGGTCACCTCTGGGTGAGACTCTCCCAAAGGCCTCAGAGCTGGCCCCATAGGACCAGCTCCTGGTGCAGATGTGACTCTCTAGGAAAAAGAAAAGCCCTGCGCTTAGCTGACTTGGGAGGGAGATAGGCCTAGAGGACTAAGGAGGAGTAGGACCCGGGTGTGGGAGAGACAGACAGCTCTGCCACCCTGTGGATCTAGGAGACCGGAATGTCACTTCTTTCCCTCTTCCCACCGTGAGGGCAAATTCCACCCTACACTGAAACACACCAACCTGGCTGGTTTCCCTTCCTACCAGTTACCACTTACGGCACTACAAACCAAATCAAGAAACCAGAGCAGCAAGGTCCATAGCTGGAAGGGGTGGAACACGAGATAGCTTGAAAGGTGGAGAAGTGAAGGAAAGGGTGGGAGAGATGGGGTGGTGGAGCCAGGAGACAGTGATGCTGGGTCTGGCTATGCCTCTGATTTTAGGAAGGACTTGAAGCCAGTCACTTCCTCTCTCGGGGTTTGTTTTCCTTTCATTTGCAGACTGAGGGTGGTAGACTGGGTCAGTGTTTCACAAAATGTGGACTGGCACCACTAGAGGTACCCAGATTTTAAGTGTCTCCAGGACACAGAACAAATAAGTTATTCTCTTTTCAAGTTTTGACCATCCTTCTCTTTTCATTCTTCTCAAATAGAAAGTCTCAGGTTGGTGCTAATTTACCAGTTCTGTAACACTTGTTGATCTTTTAACAGGAAGGCCTTAGTTCAGGGGCTTTGGCCAGCAACAACATCTGGGAAGAACTTAATAACTATTTAGCTTTCATTTTCTTTTTGTGCTTATTATGACTTTATGGAAATGATATTGGGTTTCCATTTTATGGTTCTGATGTGCAGTTTTTAAAAGAAATGTTTTTAAGAAAAATAGTTGGTTTAAAATTTGTAAATGTATGTAAATGTCATACATAAATCACCTATTATAGGTGATACGTGGATATAGTGAAATGTCGTAAGGGAATAGTTGACATTTTGGAAACACTGGTTCCCTTCCAGCTCTGTAAGTCTAGAGCACCCACTCCCTTCTTTGGGGGTGTGCTCAGTCCCCACTTTCTGCCTTCTTGGTCAACACCTACAATCCTGTGTGCCCACTGGATGGGAAACACCTATCCCAAGCTGGGTTACCTGGGGGGACTTGCCGCTCCCTCCCGACTGTCTAGGGAGGGTCAACATCACCCCTTGAAACAGTTGGTTGGTTTCCTGGTTGTCCTTGGTAATGTCAGCATTTTCGTGGAGGCCAAACACTTCTGGGTGGGCTGTGATGGGGAGGGTCCTGAGATACTCGATATAGGACTGGAAAAGAAATCTTTGGTTGACGTAAACACAGGGTCCCCGGGGTCCCACAGATGACTCAGGGCTTAGCTGGACCCAACCCAAACAGGAATCACACCGTGTGGTAGCACAGGCCCCACTCCCCACCCTCCCCCCACTCACAGCCAGGCTGGGTGAACACATCTCAAGCTCTTCCTCATATAGTTTTCTGGGGAGTATCTCCTCTCTCACCCCAGCTTCCTCTCTTCTCCCCCAGGAATCCTGGCTTTGGAGTCAGAACTGGGTTTGGATCCTAGCTTTGTCACAAACTAACTGTGTAACCTTGACCTAGTCATCTGATACCCCAGTATCCTTATCCGTAAACAAGAAGACAAATGAGGTCATAAAGGGATAAAACCCTGGCATGTAATGGTCATCAATAGAAGTAAGCTCCTTTTCATCCTTCCTCCAAATTTCTTGTTTTCATCTTCTCCTTCCATTTCCTTGTCTAGTTTTTCTGTCTCTCCTCTTTCACCACCTTCTGAACCTTTGTTTTCAGGTAGCAACTTCCAGCCTGTTCATTACCATGGCTTTATCTTAACCATCCTTCTCTCTCTCAACTCCTGTAGAAGAACCCTATATTTTGAAAGACCTTCTCTCCCAAATACCCAGCACTCATTCAACAGTAGCAATGTCTCTCTTGCAGACTTTTGGGAATATTGGAACTAGCTTATAGACCCCAGCCAGGAAGCGCACAGCTGCTCCTGGGATCTCCTTGGCTACACTGCAGCCCCATAGCCATATGGAGACTACTGAGCTCCTCCGAGGGAAAGAGGTAGGCTCCCTCCCTCACCCCTCACCTGGTAGGTGCCATGGGGAGGGATGTAGTAACTGTCTCCAGGAGCCAGGCGATAATGGTCCTGCTCGATTTCCTTACAGTAGAATGTGGACAGAAGGGACAGCAGGAGACGCCTGTCTTTGTCATCAGTCACTCTGCCTCCATAGTTACATTCCCCTGGGGACAACCGACAGAAGAAGAAGTTGAGCCCAGGGAAGGTCAATAATGAGCTTGGTCATCAACCTGAAATATGGGATTCTTCCAGCCAAGGAGCTCTGCTGGGACACAGGGTTGTTGAAGCCATACTTAGCATGGAATGAGAAGGCCTTTTTGGTATTAGGGTTGCTACAAAAATAATACATGTTCACCTTATTACAAATTAGAAAAGAAAGATAAACCAAAAGAAAAACAATACCATCACCAAGAATTCCACCAAAGATAACTATTAATATTTAGGCATCTTCCACACATTTTTTTTTGTTGTTGTACATATAGACATACTGTATACAGTCCTGAGTTCCAATTTTAGCTCTGTCACTTAATAGCAGTTTCTCATTGGTCAGAAAGCTGAGATAACTACAGTACCCAGCTGACAACACTGTGGTTAAGATTAATTTTTAGATTATGTTTATAAAGCATTTAGCATGATGCTTAGCATATAGAAATCATTCAATTAATTACAGCTATTACAAGTACATATACTTTAGAAAATTGAGATTACCTATATATACTGCTTTGGGATATGACTTTCCCCACCCCAGTACATCATCATTAACGTTATTCTATGACTTTCTGGTTTCTACACTCAGATTTATACGAAAAGAATTAGGTAATCCTTTGGAGTAGACATCACATCCAGATCATCAACCCCATAATGCATTTTGCAGATGGTCTAGATTTCAGAGTATTAGAGTATGTGGGTACACCCTGGTATTTGGTAGCTGGGGTTGACAGACTGGTCTACAAGGAGGAGACACATCTGTGTGTGAGGGTGTGTGTGAGTGTGTGTGTGTGTGTGTGTGTGTGTGTGTGTGTGCAAGGACTCCTCTGAAGGGTGGGCTCATTCCCAATTTTAACCATTCCAGGAAGAGGCAGGTCTACAGACAGGAAACAGGAGTAGGCAAGAGATGGACCTTTGATGTCTTAACACCCATGAGATTTGGGGATTGTTTATTACCTCAGCCTATCTTGCCTATCCTAACTGGCACAGTTGGAAAGTAACTATCCTCAAGCTGGCTGGCACAGGAGGGGCAGGGTGGTTTATGACTGGCAGGAAGTCACCTGCTAAGACCACATCCAAGGGCAATAGTGTGCTCATTCTATGGACTGAAGAGGAGTGCTGAGATATTCTTCCACATAGCCTGGAATGAAGAGAACATGGCTCACTTCTTTGGAGAAGTTCTTTCACAAAACTAAGATTTGCTGAACTCTTATTGTGTATCTACTTTGGTTTTGTTTTAGGGGATGTTGTACTGACAATCACTTTAAATCAGGATTTCTCAACCTTGGCACTATTAACATGTTGGACTGGATATTTCTGTGTTGTAGAAGCTGACTGTGCATTACAGGATGTTTATCAGCATCCCTGGCCTCTGTTTACTAGATGCTAGTAGGACTCCCTTTAGTTGTGACAACCAAAACGATCTCCAGACATTGCCAAATATCCACTGGGGGGCAAAATCAACCACAGTTGAGAACGACTGCTCTAAAGCCTCAGTCTCCTCAGCTCTAAAATGGGGTTACTAATATGAAACTCATAAGATAGCTGTGCAGCCTCAATGTATTGATCATGAGTGTAAAATGCTTGCCAGGTGCTTGGGAAAAGGATCCAGACAAACTCCTTAATACATGGAGCTGAGGAGGGAACTCATGTGTGATCTTGAAGATGCCCCAGTTTTCTACTGGGCTGCACTTTGATCTTTAGCCATGGTATTTCATTCATTTAACACATCTCTATTTCATCTGCCATCTCTGAGACTACACAGTGTGTTCCTTGAGGGCAGTGACCAAAGTTTATACATTTACATTCTTCCATATCATGTCCTAGTACATATTGGGAGACTAATAAAGGTTGCGGATGGATTGCTTTATTGAAGGTGTTCCCACCTCAGGATCACTCTGTCAGGAGTGTTCTCCTTCCTGCCGCTGCCCCCTTCCCCTGTTTCCTTTCCACTTGTAAAACCCTGACCCATCCCTCAAAACCCTCTCTTCCGCCTTCAGGAAGTTTTCCATGATCACCTTCACCTCCCGCCCCTGAAATTTGACCATTGTGCTGCCTTTCTACTTTATAAGTGCTTCTCGTGTTGAACTTATGACTATTGTCATTTATTTCTTTATATTTTCCTCCTTTTGTAGACTGTGAGACACTTAAGTGTAGGGATTATATCTTAACTTCATCTTTTTACAATATCCAGCACGATAACTAAAATTAGTAAGAGCTCAATGTTTGTTGAGTAAATGAATGAGTGAGTGAGTGAGTGAATGAATGAATGCAGACAAAAGCAGAAGAGCAGGAAGGTGGAATATGATACTGAAGGTTTACAGCAGCAAGCTCCTCCCAAAATACCTGTCAGGTATGTCAGAGCATCAAATGGCACCTCCTTGTAGTCACTGAGAAACATCTGTAACTGCCGCATACTAATCCTTAGGTCAGATTCGTTGAATTCATAAGGAATATTCCAACCTGCATGAGGCAGAGAGAATTAGATGCTTCAATGCTGAGAGCTCTTAATTTTCACTCAGAGATTGAGCTGGTGGAGTTAAGCATCGTTATGGATCAAGAGCCTCTTTTAGCCCCATGAATATCAAACACTGGGCCAACTATTAGCCTTGACATTTACTGCCAACGTGGGAACCATTCTGCCTGAAAAAACATCCATCCTAAAATCAATTTCCTTATGGATCTCCCCATTTGTTAAGGAAGACATTAACATCCTGGGATTTGTGGAATGAGAATTATTCAGCCTGGCTGGAATAATGTGGTAAGGCACAGAGCTCCAAAAATAACACTAAAGCATAGCTAGAGAGCAGCAGCTATGATTAGGCAACAAAACTAAGCTGGTTTTAAGAATTCCCTTCCTCATGCTCATGGGAAAAGTGGGTGGCCAGCCTTACAGAAACTGACACTTGCATTTCCAAGGGTGTAATGGAAAATGCCCACGGGGGCCAGACACGTGACGTAAATGTGTGAACTGGGCCCGGTGTAAGACAGCAGGGTATGCTGGGACCTGTGCTCAACAGAGGAGATTAATTTCTTCCTAAACATTCACATCAAATTAAAGATATAATAAAATAATGAGACGTGTGTGCTGGCAGATAAGCACAACTGGGCAGGTGGTTGTGAGCTGCATTGCTGCATGGATTTTTAGAGGTCTGGCATGGACAGGGGGAGAGTGGCAGTTGAGAAGGTGATGTTTAAACTGCAGGTGCAGAGGGATGTCCCCTTGGCTGCCTTGACCCTCCACCACTCAGTGGAAGAGTCAGGTGGTCTGTAGAGCTAGTTGGGCCCAGGGTGTGGAGGTAGAAGGAAAGGAAGAGAATGTTCAGAGAGAACCACTGAGGGGACAATTTGCCTCCTTATATAACCTAAAAGAACTGCTAAGAACACCCTGAGGGAGGTCATTTCAAGGCTACTGAACAGAACCAAAGGCAGCCCATAGGTGAAAGAAAGGTAATCCAACCTTAAAACCATTATGATATGGGATTTGTATTTAGCAGTTTGATGATCTGCTCTAACAAGATTATTAAGCTTCTCATAAGTTAGGCCATGGATAGGTTATGTTAATAAAGAAATGCATTGTTTTTCAATAAGAAGCACAGACAAATGTCCCAGGTGTATTTCTGTCTTTTGTTGTTATGCACATGTACAGAGATGCCTAAAATGTTATAAATCACCTGGTGACAACTCCCTGGAGAATGGTCATTGTGCCTAAAATAGGCAAACACGTGGCAAAGGGAAGAAGTCCAGTCCTCTCATTATCACATTACTACAGTAATTAGGGAACCTCTGATTTTGAAGCATCACCTCTCTCCCTGACATTGACATTGACCTAGACCTAGTTATAGGGTTGCCAGATTAAGCAAATAAAAATACAACACACTCAGTGGAATGTCCATTTTAGATAAATAACAAATTACATATAGTATAAGTATGCCCCAAATACCACATGGAACATACTTATACTGTGTTTACCAGCAACCCTATCTGAGTGGAAACTTGAACGCACACCTGTGCACACGCCTGTGTCTGTCTGTGATCCTTCCCCCAGGCAACCCAAGTGCACTGCCATGGCTTACCTAGGGGGCCAAAATTTCTCCTCTCTTGAACGACGGCGTGGAAAAAACAAAGGCCAAACAACAGCTTTTGCCACATCACTGCCTTTGCACAGCTTTGGAAAAACACGGGGTCTGAGATGGGATCATTGAGGTAGGAACGCAAAAGATTGGCCCGAAGCCCTTTGGGGGGCTCGTTAGTCATTTTGATCCCATTCTGGAGAATGCTGACCGGAAACTTCTCTGATGGATAGCTGGTTAGCCAGAGCCTGGAAGAACAACGAAACCAGCTGTCAAGAGCAACACGATAACAAAAAATAACAGCTACCATTTATTAAGCACAGCTAGATGCTAAACCCACACTAAGAATTTATTACATATTCTTTCATTCTCCTTAATCCTCACAGGCACCCCATGAGGAGGGATTTACTGTCCCCTTTTACCAGTGAGGAGATGGAGGCATGGAGCAGTCAGTTGGGCTTTTCAAGGACATACCATTTGGAAGTAGATGAACTGAGATGAGAACTTGGGACTCTGACTCCAAAGCTCCTGATCTTAACCCCCTCGCTCCCCGCTGGAGGACTTTATAAGCATCTATTATGGATAAAGCATCATAGGTGCAATCAAAGTGAGCAAAACCTTGTTTCTAGCTTCCAGGTACTTACGGCCTATTGCTAGGGGAGGAAATGGGGGCCAGGCAAGGGATAAAAGACAAGCAAACAGGATGCCATCATACAAGGCATTATAAAATCAAGACCCCAGGAAGGGAGCATGGACTGTGGGGGTCCATGAAAAGAAGAGTTTTCAATGCGTTGGAGGGAGCTAGGCAAACATCAGAGAGCAAATATCAGCAAACTATGGCTAGGGAGCTGAATCCGGCCCATTGCCTGTTTTTATAAGCAAAGTTTTATTGACACACAGCTATGCCCCTCATTTACACATTGTCTATTGCCGCTTTCACCCTGCAATAGCAGAGTTGAATAGCTGCATCAAAGACAACATACACACAAAAAATGGGAACATGTATAAAAGTGTTTAGAAGCAAATAAAATTTGTAATTTTACTACGAATAGGTTAACATTTTGGTGTATTGCATTACAGGCTCTTATTAATTTGTTTTTCCTACCCAAGCTCAAGTTACATACACACCATAGCATCCTGCTTGCTTGTTGGTTTGTTTGTTTGCCGGACATCAGGGAGATTTCCAGCAGGTGGATCTGGGGGTGGAAAGTCATTAGAGGCACAGGCTGAGTAACCATGTGGAGGAGAATGAGCTGGGGATATGGTCAGGCTTGACAGGCAGTTGGCTGTGGTCCAGGCACAGGGCTGGGAGGGGAACAAGGAGGCCATAAACTGGTGGCCGAAGACCTGACTTCAGCCTGCAGATGGGTGATATTTGGTTCATGCCATTTGAACCCACACAATGCTGAAACATTTTTGACACAGTTGCCAACTTTTAAAGATCTAGGGCTTTCTCTTAAAACTCTAGATTCTCACCTTCCTTTTAAAATCATCAGAAAGTCTGATCACAAGAAGCCTGCATTCCCGAATGGCAGCAGTTAGTAAGCATTTGGCAGTAACTACCCTTCTCTATAGAGCACGTGCTCCCAGTTAACCGCAGTCCCCACCGTTCCCTTTATGTCTGATGCTGAGGCCAGCTGCCCATGAGGGTGGTCGTTGTGCTGTGGAAGTGGACTATTTCTGTGTCCAATCCTCTTCACTCATTTATGTTACATGCCTGGCGCCTGTAAGCAATTGGGTTCATGACTTTTGGGCTAGGACCACGTTATAGTAGACCTTAAATGTGAACATAAATAATGTTTTCTTTACTGAGTGTGTCATTGGAGGTCAATGAATCCACTCACCATTCCAAACCCAGTAATGTTATTGAAACTAATAGACTTCCCTTAAACTCTCTATCCTTTTTGGAAGTCTTATATGAAAACAAACCAACTAGGGCCTAATCTGACTTTGTAAATAAGCACCAAACACTTTTCTATTTTCAGACAGACATGACTAAAATGAAAATAACCAGCAAGCTTTGTTGCCTAGAGCAGGGGTTGGTAAACTTTTCCTGTAAAGGAACAAATAATAAATATTTTAGATTTTGTAGGCCCATATGGTCTCTGTTGCAACTACTTGGAGCACAAAAGCAGCCACATGAGTAAGCATGGGTGTTCTTCAATAAAAACTTATTTCTGGACACTGAAATGTAAATTTCATCTAATTTTCATGTGTCATAAAATATTATTCTTCATTTTCAAACATACAAAAATTAGTAATAGAGTTTGGACATGTTGGCCTCCCACCAAATTCATGCAGAAATCTGATCCCCAGTGTGGCAAAGTTGGGAGCTGTTTGAGTCATGGGGGCCGATCCCTCATGAATGGATTAATGCTCTCCCTGGGGGAGGGGATAGTGAGTTCTCACTCTTTTAGTTCCCTCGAGAACTGGTTGTTTAAAAGACCCTGGTACCTCCCCTCTCTCTCTCTTGCTTCCTCTTGCCATGTGACCTTCTTGTACCCACTGGCTGCCTGCTGCTTTCCACCACGAATAGAAGCAGCCTGAGGCCCCACCAGTTGCAGCTGTCCCAGAATCATAAATCAAATAAACCTCTTTTCTTTATAAATTACCCAGTCTCAGGTATTTTGTTACAGCAACAAAAAATGGACTAGTACAATTAGCTTGCAAGCTGTACTGAAAATAATCAGAAGGCTAGATTCAACCCATGAGCTGTAGTGTGTTCACCCCTGGTCTGGAAGAACAGAATCCCTGAACATTTGAGTTGAAAGGGATTTTAAAGTCTGTCTGGTTCACCCCTAATCATTTTATGAATGTGAAAACTGAGACTCAGCCTCGATGGGCTTTAAAATTCATGAAAAACAAACAGTTGTTTCCAATGTTGATAAAAATTCCATGCAGCCCAAGAAATATAGGATAAAGGAATGACAAATGATTCCTGCACTACAAGTGGGATTCCCTTTTAGATGAATAATTTTAAAAAATCAGATGTGCTGACATCTAATCTACCTTTCCTTACACATCTTCCATCATCTCCCCCAACAACTTCTCACAACATGCACCCCAGAGTCGTAGAATAACTTTTCAGTATTCCCTTAATACACCTCTTTGCTTTCACAAAGGCTGTCCCTTCTGCCTGGAATGTCCTTCCTGGCACACTCCTATTCATCTTTCAAAACCCCAGGCCATTTTCAGTCCTCCAGGCCTTCCCCAACTTTCCCATCCCTTTTCTGTTCTCCATGACTCTTACTCAAACGAGTACAGCAGGTATTACACAGTATCAACATTGTTCATCCATGGTCTGCCTTCAGCTAGACCAGGAGCTTCTCAGGGTCAGGACAGGGTGTTGTTCACCTTTATATTTCCAGCCATCAGCATTTGTCTGGAAGTTGGGTCCCAGAGACAGGCAGCAGTGGGACAGCATCTCACCTGAATCTGATGTGGGTGCTGTCAGGAACAATCACCTCTTCGCAAATCTTCTCCAGCTCAGGCATCCAGCTTGTGGCCAGGTGGCAATTCTGTAAGACCACCCAGGTCCCATCTTTGATGGCACTGTTGATCATTTTGGCAGCAATAGGGCCTTGGCCTTGGCCAAGGGAGATGGTCTGTGTTCTGGTACCTCCCATACCAACATCATCAGCAAACTTCAGCAGGCCTGAGACCAAAAAGAAAAGGGGCTTTTGAGAGAGAACAGGCCAGCTAAGATCATATTAACAATAACAACATAATAGGAGAGGTTATATCAAAATTTTGGATTCAGGATATGGAATGGGGAGACGTCCAGCGAGGGAGGCAGAAGTTCCGCAGAGACCACATGCCCTGTGGGGCCACCGTCACACAATCTGGCAGATAGGCTTCACTGTCGCCACCCGGCTCCATTCCCAGCCCAGCCCACTGCGCACAGAGTGGGGAGACGTCCGGCAGGGGAGGCAGAGGCTCTGCAGAAACCACACACCCTGTGGGGCCACCACTGCGTGATCCAGCAGGTAGGCTTCACCACAGGCACCCGGCTCCATTCCCAGCCTGGCCTAGTGCGCTCGGAGCAGGGAGATGTCCGGCAGGGGAGGTGGGAACTCCATGGGACCACACTGCTGCCGCGTGATCCAGCAGCCCAGCCCAATGCATATGGAGCACAGAGTCGTCCAGCAAGGGAGATAGAAGCTCCATAGAGTCCACACACCCTGTGGGGGGGCCGCCGCCGCACGATCCAGCAGCAGGCAGGCTTCACCGCCACCACCCGGCTCCATCCCAAGCCTGGCCTAGCGTGCACAGAGCAGGGAGACATCCTGCAGGGGAAGGGGAAGCTCTGCAGAGACCACACACTCTGCGGTGCCTCGGCACATCCCAGCAGCCCAGGCCAGAGCACACGGAACAGGGAGAAGTCCAGCATGGGAGGTGGCAGCTCAGCAGAGACCACACACCCTACGGTACCGCCCGATGATTCAGCAGCCCAGCAGAGTCCAAGCTGACCAGAGAGGGGGCTCCACGGAGAGGCCCAAGACCCGAGGCAACCACACACACAAGGCACTAGTGGCCAACTGAATAGTTACTGAGGTAGCCATACCAAATTGGCAACAACAGCAACATCTTAGTCAGTCAATAGTCTCAAACCTGTGGACTGTGAAACCCTGCCACAATGAATAAACATCAAAGAAAAGATACCAGAAATACGAAAAATCAAGAAAGTACACCACCAAAGGATAATAACTATCAAGCTCTAGATCCTATAGAACAAGAAGCCCTTGAAATGACTGACAAGGAATTTCGAGTGATAATTCTAAGGAAACTGAATGAGATATAAGAAAACTCAGCTAGACATCATGATGAAATGAGGAAAAGTATACAGGATCTGAAAGAAGAAATATACAAGGAAATCAACACCCTGAAAAAAAATGTAGCAGAACTTGCCGAACTGAAGAAGTTATTCAGTGAAATAAAAAACACAATGGAGAGTTTAACCAGCAGGCTTGCAGAAGTTGAAGAGAGAACCTCTGAACTTGAAGATGGGCTGTTTGAAATAACACAAGCAGGCAAAAAAAAAAAAAAAAGAAAGAAAGAAAAAAGAATCAAAGGCATTGAAGAAAATCTGAGAGATATCAGACAACCTTAAGCGCTCAAATATCCAAGTCACAGGTATTCCAGAAGGGGAGGAAAAAGGAGATTGCATTGAAAATATATTCAACAAAATAGTGGCAGAAAACTTCCCAGGTATAGGAAAAATCACAGATCTTCAGATGCAGGAAGCTCAACGATCTCCAAACGTATTCTACCCAAAAAGGCCTTCTCCAAGACATGTTATAGTCAAATTGGCAAAACTCAAAGACAAAGAGAGAATCTTAAAAGCTGCAAGAGAGAAGCGTCAAATCACCTATAAGGGAGCCCCAATCAGGCTAACATCAGACTTTTCATCACAAACCCTAAAAGCCAGAAAGGAATGGCATGATATATTCAAAATACTAAAAGACAGAGATCGTCAGCCAAGAATACTCTACCCTGCAAGGCTATCCATCCGAAATGAAGGGCAAATAGAATATTTCTCAGACAAACAAAAACTGCGGGAGTTCACCACCACACGCCACCCTTACAAGAAATTCTCAAGGGAGTACTGGGTTTGGTTCTAGAAAAATAACTACCACTGCCATAAAAACCCAATAAAAATCAAAACCCACTAGTATAATAAAAATGGCATCCATAAAGAGAAAACAAACAAACAAAAAGGCTATCTACCACCTAAGGAACCAACAAACACAGAAACCAAACAGTAAATCAGAAAGCAAGGAACAAAAGACACCTAAGACAACCAAACAATAATCAATAAAATACTAGGAATAAATCAACACCTTTCAATAACAACTTTTAATGTAAAAGGCTTAAATTCCCCAGTCAAAAGACACAGACTGGCTGACTGGATTAAAAAGGAGGACCCAACTATATGCTGTCTTCAGGAGACTCACCACACCCATAAAGACTCACATAGACTGAGTGAAAGGATGGAAAAAGATTTACCATGCAAACAGAAAAGAAAAACGAGCTGGAGTAGCTATTCTTATATCTGACAAAATAGACTTTAAACTAAAAACCATAAAAAGAGACAATGAGGGACACTACTTAATGATAAAAGGACAGATGCATCAAGAAGACATAACAATCATAAATATGCACACACCCAATGTTGGAGCAGCCAGATTTGTAAATCAAACTCTATTAGACCTAAAGAAGGAAATAGACACTAATACCATAATAGCAGGGGACCTCAACACCCCACTGTCAATATTGGACAGATCATCTAGGCAAAGA
Organism: Cynocephalus volans; assembly: GCF_027409185.1. Classification (NCBI taxonomy): domain Eukaryota; kingdom Metazoa; phylum Chordata; class Mammalia; order Dermoptera; family Cynocephalidae; genus Cynocephalus; species Cynocephalus volans. The sequence goes on from NC_084465.1 coordinate 120,415,458, forward strand.
ATCAGCAGAGAAACACAAGATCTAAACAATACTCTAGACCAATTGGACTTGGCAGATATCTACAGAACATTCCATCCAACAACCTCAGAATATTCATTCTTCTCATCAGTACATGGATCATTCTCCAGGATAGATCACATATTAGGTCACAAATCCAGTCTCAACAAATTCAAAAAAATTGGAATTATCCCATGTATTTTCTCAGACCACAATGGATTAAAATTAGAAATCAATAACAAACGAAATTGTGGAAACTATACAAACACACGTTAATTAAACAGCATTCTACTTAATGACATATGGGTCCAAGAAGAAATCAAGCAGGAAATCAAAAAGTTTATTGAAACTAATGAAAACAATGATACATCATACCAAAACCTGTGGGATACTGCAAAAGCAGTATTGAGGGGAAAATTTATTGCATTAAATGCTCACTTCAGAAGAATAGAAAGATGGCAAGTGAACAACCTAACACTTCACCTTAAAGAACTAGAAAAACAAGAACAATCCAAACCTAAAGTTAGCAGACGGAAAGAAATCATTAAGATCAGAGCAGAACTGAATGAAATTGAAAACCAAAAAACAATTCAAAAGATCAACGAATCAAAAAGTTGGTTTTTTGAAAAGATAAATAAAATTGACAAACCATTAGCATGGCTAACAAAAAAAAGAAGAGAGAAGATTCAAATAACAAAAATTAGAAATGAAAAAGGCAATATTACAACTGATTTATCTGATATACAAGGAATCATTCGAGACTACTATGAACAACTATATGCCAACAAATTTGAAAATCTGGAGGAAATGGATAAATTTCTGGACACACACAAGCCCCCAAAACTGAGCCATGAAGACGTAGAAAATTTGAACAGACCAATGACAATAAAGGAGATTGAAGCTGTTATCAGAAGGCTCCCAACAAAGAAAAGCCCAGGACCAGATGGATTCACAGCAGAATTTTACCAAACATTCAAAGGGGAATTGACATCAATTCTTTACAAACTATTTCAAAAGATTGACACAGACGCAATCTCCCAAACTCATTCTATGAAGCAAACATCATCCTGATACCAAAACCAGGTAAAGATATAACCAAAAAAGAAAACTACAGGCCAATATCCTTGATGAATATAGATGCAAAAATCCTCACTAAAATACTAGCAAACAGAATACAGAAACACATACATAAAATTATTCACCACGATCAAGTGGGATTCATCCCAGGAATGCAAGGTTGGTTCAACATACGCAAATCAATAAATGTGATACACCATACTAATAAAGTCAAACACAAGGACCATATGATCATCTCTATAGATGCTGGAAAAGCATTTGATAAAGTTCAGCACTCATTCATGACAAAGACCCTCTATAAGTTAGGTATAGAGGGAAAGTATCTCAACATAATTAAAGCCATATATGATAAACCCACTGCCAATATCATCCTGAATGGGGAATAGCTGAAAGCTTTTCCTTTAAGAACAGGAACTAGACAAGGATGCCCACTCTCACCACTCCTATTCAATATAGTGTTGGAAGTACTAGCCAGAGCAATCAGAGAAGAGAAGGAAATAAAGGGCATCCAGACTGGAAAGAGGAAGTCAAACTGTCCCTGTTTGCAGATGACATGATCCTGTATATCAAACAGCCTAAAGCCTCTACAAAAAAACTCTTGGAGTTGATAAATGATTTCAGCACAGTAGCAGGATACAAAATCAACACACAAAAATCTGTAGCATTTCTATTCTCCAAGAGTGAACATGCAGAAAGAGAAATCAAGAAAGCCGGCCCATTTACAATAGCCACCAAAAAAATAAAATACTTAGGAATTGAGTTAACCGAGGATGTGTAAAATCTCTATAATGAGAACTACAAACCACTGCTGAGTGAAATTAGAGAGGATACAAGAAGATGGAAAGATATCCCATGCTCTTGGATTGGAAGAATCAACATAGTGAAAATGTCCATACTACCTGAAGTGATATACAAATTCAATGCAATCCCCATCAAAATTCCAATGATATTATTATCAGAAATGGAAAGAACTATCCAGACATTTATACGGAATAACAAAAGACCATGCATAGCCAAAGCAACCCTGAGCAAAAAAAAAATAAAGCTGGAGGCATAACAGTACCTGACTTTAAACTATAATACAAAGCTATAATAACCAAAACAGTATGGTACTGGCATAAAAACAGATATACTGATCAATGGAATAGAATAGCAATTCCAGAAATCAACCCACACACCTACAGCCATCTGATCTTTGACAAAGGCACCAAGCTTATACACTGGGGAAGAGACTGCCTCTTTAGCAAATGGTGCTGGGAGAACTCGATCTCAATATGCAGGAGAATGAAACTAGACCCATATCTTTCACCATACACTAAAGTCAACTCAAAATAGACTAAAGAATTAAATATACACCCTGAAACAATAAAACTTCTTAAAGAAAACATAGGAGAAACACTTCAGGAAATAGGACTGGACACAGACTTCATGAATATGACCTAAAAGCCCGTGCAACCAAAGGAAAAATAAAGAAATGGGATTATATCAAAGTAAAGAGCTTCTGCACAGCAAAAGAAACAATTAGCAGAGTTAAAAGACAACCAACAGAGTGGGAGAATATATTTGCAAAATATAAATCTGACAAAGGATTAATATCCAGAATATACAAGGAACTCAAACAACTTTACAAGAAAAAACCAAGCAACCCAATTAAAAAATGGGCAAAAGAGCTAAGTAGGCATTTCTCTAAGGAAGATATCCAAATGGCCAACAGACATATGAAAAAATGCTCAACATCACTCAGCATCCGGGAAATGCAAATCAAAACCACACTGAGATACCATCTCACCCCAGTTAGGATGGCTAAAATCCAAAAGACTCTGAACAATAAATGCTGGTGAGGTTGCGGAGAAAAAGGAACTCTCATACATTGTTGGTGGGACTGCAAAATGGTGCAGCCTCTATGGAAAATGGTATGGAGGTTCCTCAAACAATTGCAGATAGATCTACCATACGACCCAGCTATCCCACTGCTGGGAATATACCCAGAGGAATGGAAATCATCAAGTCGAAGGTATACCTGTTCCCCAATGTTTATTGCAGCACTATTTACCATAGCCAAGAGTTGGAACAAGCCCAAATGTCCATCATCGGATGAGTGGATACAGAAAATGTGGTACATCTACACAATGGAATACTACTCAGCTATAAAAACGAATGAAATACTGCCATTTGCAACAACATGGATGGACCTTGAGAGAATTATATTATGTGAAACGAGTCAGGCACAGAAAGAGAAATACCACATGTTCTCACTTACTGGTGGGAGATAAAAATAAATAAATAAAATCACACACACACACACACACACACACACACACACACACACACAAACCGGGGGGGGGGGGAGAAGTCATAACAACTACAATTCCTTGAAGTTGATACGACAAGCAAACAGAAAGGATATTGTTGGGTGGAAGAGGGGAGAGGGAGGAGGGAGGGAGGTTTCGGTAATGGGCCACAATAATCAACCACATTGTATATCGACAAAATAAAATTTTTAAAAAAATTTTGGATTCAGATACTCATTGGCTTCCATTAATTACAAAATAAACATCTCTCTGGGGAAGGTTTAGACGTCTGATAAGACAGTTGAACAAGCTACAATCAACTCCCCTTTTGGTCTAGACACATAGACATTCTTAACAAAAAATAATCAGTAAAAAAGAAATACAAAATATAATAAAATTCAGAATTCTATTAAAAAATACATGAATTTGGAACAAAACAAGTAAAACTTCTAGAAATGGATAGCTTACTCATTGAAGATAAAAACTCAAAGCACTGATTAAGAGAGCAGATTAGGTACTAAGAAAGAGAGAATCAGTGGAGAGTGAGGTCTGTAATCAGTGAACCACCTAGTAGTAATGAGCATTTCTGGCGTCCAGATTGTGGTCTTCAACCACCATTTCCTGTGAAAGAACTGGGGTTTCTTTGAATAACATTTGTTTCCAGGTCTAGGGCAGGAAATGTACAAGATGAGACTGGAATATACAGTAGTTCTAGGAGGCAAGAAAGCTGTCAAAATTTACTGGGGTTATGCAAAAAGACCCAGGCATGAAAGTACTCCCATAAGTTGAATAATTTGAGCATCAAAAAAATAATGATGGCATCAGAGTAAAACACCATAAATCTGAAATATCCAATATGTTGAAATTCATGCATTCACAATCGTACAAAAAATCTTATTGCTTCACTTTGGAGGTTACTAGAGCACCAGTTCAACATTCTCAATGCTGGTAAATAAGAAGAAAGAGCCAAGCATTTATTCCGCCTGTCCTGTTTCAACTACATTTGGAGTAAACCAAAGTGTCAGCAAAGGAAAATTCTTCTTTATAGAAGAGTTCCAGCTAATAAATGTGGAGGGAAGGACAGAATTAAAGTATCACCATTCTGTAGCCCCTTATGAAATAATGGATCTTGGTAATGATTTTCAAAAGCCAGTAAAACTATTAAAGTCAGTGGTTCCCAACATTGGCTGCATGGTGGAATTACCTGAAGAGCTTTGTAAAACACGATGCCTGGGTCTCACCCCAAATATTTTAATTTAATTGGTCTAGGGTGTGACCTATGCATTGAGATTTTTTTTCTTAAAGCTTCACAGGTGATTCCAATGTTGAGAACCATCACGTCAGGTGACAGGCTGATGGGAAACTTTATAAAGGAGAGGCTGGAGGAGTGGGGGCTGGCTCACGTTGTCAATGCCTGACCCCACTGGCCAGTCCTAATCAGAGAAGGAAAGACAGCCAGACAGTATGTGCCTCCTGTTGTGAGGCCCAAGAGGGACACAGCAACTATAAAGTTTCCTGTGAAATCATCCAAATCTGATCAAACTTCTCAAGTAGAGGGACCGGAATAGGCTAATTATGCCATCGGATGTAGCCAGCCCATCCTCTACCAGCAGATCATCAATTTATCATATTTATTTATCATCATCTGCTTTACCTGTCTTGGCTTCCCCCTAGTTTCTCTTTTATAAATCTGCCACATAAAGGGCACAGGGGTAAAAGCAAAAGTGCTAGAAAGGGGTCATGAATTGCTCCTTGGTGCTAACAGGAATCAGAAAGGGCACCAGTTTAGTTCAGCTCCTCCTCTGCCTTCCTTTGAGGGGCACAGGTGCCGGCTTTCTTTCTGGGTGAGGATACATGCCAAACCTCCCAGGTGTCACAGGAGAATGTCACTCCTGTCACTTGCATTTCTGGTACTCTTTCTTCATTCAGCAACAGAGAACACAAAAGTACTGGGATGCCCCAACAGAACAGAAAATGAATCTATTCCTGTCAACAACCCATACCCTTCCATATGCACAAATTATTTCTGGAAAGATACACAGAACTGGTAAGAGTGGTTACCTCTGGGAGGATGAGGGGCAAGATGCAGCTTACACTATCCCAGGCTTTCTCAACCTCAACACAATCGACATTCGAGTCCAGATTATCTCTTGTTGTGGGAGACTGTCCTGTGCGCTGCAGGGCACTGAGCAACACCCCTGGCTGTTTCTATCTTTCTGTAGGCAGTGGCACCCCCCTAGTTGCAAAACAAAAACATCTCCCCACATTGCCAAATATCCCCCGAGGGGCAAAAATCACTCCTGGTTGAGCCGCAATTCTATACCTTTTGGCCTCATTAGATTTTTTAAAAAACTACATGAAGCATTAATTATTCAAAAAATTAAAAATTAAAAAATTAAAGCAGCTATAGTCAGAGAAAAAAGTTTAAGACACAGGGGATAGACTAGCACCCAGCAAGCTAAATCCAGCCCTGGGCTTGGCTGTCATAAGGTTTTTAAGAAAAAATGTGAATGACTTATCAAGATTAAAAATGAGCAATTTCTGCATTTTTGGTTTCTCTCAAAAAATCCAATGATCTGGCAATTCTGGGCTCACATTCCCAGATGGCACAGTTTGTGGGTGCTGAGTGGCAGCCGCCCCAGCCCCACCTTTGCCTGTTAACTGCTGAGACCCCTGCTGCAAGGAGCATGCTCTTGTCACCCATCCCCGCACTGTGGGCTTACGTTCTTCACGCAACATTCTGTCCTCACCTGCCATTGGGTCTGCGCCTGGAGACAACACGAAAATCAATGGTGCGCAACAACTGGAATCCTTGTAGGATCCCTGGAGATCAAATGTCGGGGCTTCAATGTACACCTTTCCCATGTGTTCAGCAATAAACTCCCGAATGGCTGGGATCATTTTGTCAGGCCGCAAACATCGGAGGATCACCATCCTTTCCAGTCCTTGAAGGAACTTCCACGATCCAGGGAATTCCTCCTCATGGGGCCAGGCCGAGTCATAGATAAGTTTCCACTCAAGTGCATTTTGTTCCAAATGTTCCATCAGGCCTTTCAGTTTCGGTAAGGAGGATGCACGAACAACTTCCGACCACGCCTTCTCAGACAGCCATTCAGAAAGTGGGTTGGGGAAGGGGTTATCCAGGGCGATGCCTCCAGTTAGAAGGAAGTACCAAATTTCCTCATTGATTCGCTTTTTCTCTTTCATGATGCCGATGGTCAGGAGGAGAGAGAAGAGCAGCTTGTCCTTCTCAAACAGGGAGCGGCAGACATTGTTGTAGATGCTCAGGGTGAAATGCTCAATGATGTGCTCGATTCGCAGATCCAGGTCTTCGCTCTTCCTGCTGTGGGCCAGGGAATGCACGTACAGGCTGATGAACCACGTCAGGGAGTATTGGTACATGGGCTCGATGTTGGCCAGGTCAGAGATACAGAAGAAGATGGTGGCAGAGTGGACAGCTACTGGCTTGTAGCCCAGACGAGTCTCATCGATCTGTGTTTCTGTCATCGAAGCTATTTCCTGTTTTTCTGAGATTTCTTCAGAGAGCAGTTTGGAGGAGTACAAAACCTTGATGGCAGTTTCATCCTCAAGGATGTTGCCCTCGGACTTAGACAGGACCTCTAAGATCTTATCTTCAATTTCCTTCAGCTGCTTCTTGTTCTTGGCACTTTCTACAATCAACTTGTTCTTTTTCTCTTCCAGTTCTGGCTTCTCCTTGGCAGCCACAATGCCAAGGAGTTGATCTTGGAGACCCAATGGGGTGATCATGAAGTTGAGGAGACAGACTTTCACGGCGACCTCAGGGAGGTAATGAGGGTTCCTCAGACGGGTTGTTATGTACAACTTAAAATCCCTGGAGTATTCGAGGATATTTTCACCCAGCCTCATGTACTCAACCCCCTGCTGCTTGAATGTGGCCTTGAGCAAGATGGGTTCAATAAAGGCATCCAGCTCTTCTCCCACGTTTTCAAGTAAAACGGGGTTACCAAACTGCAGAGCGTTTTCCAGCACCCTCACGTAGTTGGCATCAGAGAACTTGATGACCGATAGTCTATTCGCTTTCTCCATGTTCTTGATCCACTTATTAGCCTGACCCTGAGGGTCAATCATTAAGGCCCAGCGTCTGGAATTGGACACAATGATGCCGTTGTCAATGGAGAAGGAGTCAATGGGGAGCCCAGCAATCTGCCAGGCGCGGATTTTTACGGGATCCCCTAAGGTATTGCTGAGACTGAAGTCACTGGAGCCTGGGATGACCTTGTCCTTACATTGGGCCAACCACTGGTTTTGGCACTGGGTCCGATAATCCACTGTAAAGGCACCCAGGTAAGCCACGGTCCCCGAGGACACCAACACATCTCCTGTCAGATTAGTATAGCGGATTCCCAGCTGGTGGGCAGCTCCTGTCCATCTGTCCTTCTCTCCCCCAAGACCACTGATCAGCTTCTCTGCCCTGATCAGCTTTTGGGAGCAGATTTCAATGTTTTCCTCCAAGGTCTTCTTCTTCATGTTCATCTCTTCAAAGTCGTCGTTCAAGGCCTGGAGACGGTCTTCCACCAGCTTCAGCTCCGATCGCTTCTGGTTCAACTTCTGCATCTGTACGTTCAGTTTCTCCTCGGCCTCCCTCAGCCGCTCCCGCTTGGGAGCCACCACCTTGGCCACGCGATCGTACACCTCCATGGCCCTCACCCACTTGCACAGACCCTCGCAGGCAGAAGACACGTTTTTAATGACAGCTGGCTGGAATTCTGGGTGATCGATAAACCTTTCCCGGATCCGCTTCATGATCGGTGGGGGGATGTTGTCTTTGTCATATGTCTTAAGACTCTCTAAAAATTTCAGATCTCCGAGAATCTTTCTTGACACCCCCCAGTAATCTTCTATCATCTTACCTATTCAGTATAAGAAACAGGATAACAAGCTGTAGTAAGACATTCTGGCTGAGATTTAAAATTCTGCAGTAGCTACTGCTTGTATTTGGAAAAAAAAATCTAAGCTCCTTGCCAGGGTCTGGGAGGCCCAGATGACCTTACCCATCTCATCTCTGCCTCGCTCCCCTGGACCTAGGTCATGAAGGACCCTCCTTCAAACCTGTCACTATCCCAAGTGCTTCCCTACCCTGAACCCGGGGCCTGTGCTGTAAATGGCACCCCTCTGGCCATTACACAGGCATCTAGGTTGGCCACTGACCAGACTTCAGGCTCCTCTGTCTCTCCCTTAGCATTTTCTTTTATCTCGCCTGATAGAAGGTCCATTTCCTTTATAGGATTTACTGCAATCTGTAATTTTTTGCTTACTTTCAGCTGTCTACCTCTCCCTCAAAGCTGTAAGCTCCTGCTGTGTTCACTAGAACCTGGCCCAGTGCCCCACACACAGTTACCAATAAATGCGGATTATCCCACTTATACATGGGGAGGGCAACAGGAGCCACAGCCATGGGCACGTGTTTGGAATATTCTTTTCCAAGTCTGGGAGGTAGGTTGGACGGAGCCCAATCAGTCCTTCTTGTGAGGAATGGTGTGAGTGAGTGACGGGGTGGTCTTGAGAGGAAGAGTGAGAGTCGGGGGAGACCTGTGGCCTGCCCAGAAATGTAGCCAGGCCCCTGTTCTCAGAACCCATCGTGCTGTGCTGATGACTGATCGAGTCCCAATCCCATCCCTGGACAATGCTCCTTTTGCGGATGAGCTGGAAAAAATTGGGGAGACTTTTTGGCTCACGGTAATTGCCAAACTCAGGCTAGTCAAAAAAGTTATACTTTGAGACATCATACTGGGTACCACCAATCAAATGTATCCCATTCTTAACTGTGAGCACAGCAACCTGCTGAACACTTCCCATGAAAGCTTTTGTGCCTTCTGGAAAACGATCTGCTTCATTTAAATTCAATGGCTCTTTTGCTCCATCCCAATATACGCACTAAATTCTATGGGTTGGGTGAGTAATATGCACACTTTAATTTTCATTTAGTGATGGGCTCTGTGCTGGTCATCAGTGATCCAAGATGAGAACTGACATTCTCGAGCTGACCGTGTTTTGGGTGTCTCTGCAGATGCCAAACCTGGCTGCCCCTGGGAATCACCCGGGAAGCTTTAAAAAATACCAGTGTGCAGGCTGCACCCCAGACCAATGAAAGAAAATCTCTAGGAGGGAGGCATGGGCCTCAGCTTTCTTTAAGCTCCCCAGGTAATTCTAGGACATAGCCGGGCTGCAGAAACACTGGCTAGCTCTTCCTTGCTCAGGACAACTTACTACCCCCAGCTGCCTCCCTAAAGGATTCTCTTGTAAAGTCCACTCCCTGCTTGGCCATTTCTGATTAACTTTGTGTCTTCTTCATGTGGTATTTGCCCTAAAACTTGCCAGAGAAGAGGGAATGTGAAGCAACAAAAAGCAGGAGCCAGAGGGTCCCAAATGAGGGATCAGGGATTTCTAACATCTCTGAAGGAATGAAGGAATAGTAGCATTGTTCCCAGGATGCAAGGGCTTGAAAGGCAGGAAATGGCACCGGAGTTGGTTTCAGAAGTCCTTGTTCAGTTCTGAGGCACTGGTCTTAATACAAGGTCCTACATCTAATTTGGATTTTAAGGAGAATGAATATTAACCGATAAATGCTTCCAGGCTCAGTTGTACAAGGATCTTTCCCTTCTCTCTCTGCTATTCCTTTCTCCCCATTTCTAAATCTCTGTGTCCTTCTCACTTTCTCCCTCTCTCTGTCTCTCTGTTCACTTTTCTTACCACTCTCTCTCTGTTTCTGTGTCTCTCTGTGTCTCTGTGACTCCACATGTGTGTCTCTGCATCTCTGTGTCTCTCGGGGTCTCCCTATCTCCATCTCTCCCTCTCTTAGCTTTTCATCCCTCAGTCTCTTTCTCTCTCTCTTTGTTTCTTTTTTGCTGGACAGTACAGGGATTGAACCCTGGATGTCGATTTTATCAGCACCGTGCTCTGGCCAGCTAAGCTCACCGGACAGCCCTCACTTTGTCTTTCTCTGGCTGTCTCTTTCCGCTCTCTCTCCCCTGCTCTCATTCTCTCTGTCACTCACACACGACTGTGTGTATTTGCTCCACACCAGGCCTTTAGTCTGCCTGACCTTCATTTTGGTAATGGTTTGCGCCTGCACTAAGCATCTTCACTAAGCTCAGCTTCACCTACAGATACCGGCTGATGGAGAGCAAAGAGGCTGGTGAAGTTCAAGAGACTGCTTGGTGCATAAACACATCCTGCATCTTTCTTAATTCTTCCAGCCTCCACCATCTTGCCTGCAGGCCTGGGGCGGGGCTAGGCTGGGGCAGGCTCAGGGTGGGGTGGGGGTTACCGGAGCCACTAGGGTCTGGCTTCCTCTCTGGCTTCAGCCCTTTCATGACACAGATGCTCTCCATGACCAGCTTGACAGGGCCTGGTGGGTTCTGCATCGCCTTCACCAGTGAGATGTCGCTGGGGTTCAGGGTGTCCAGCGCAGCGAGTGCCGCCTCAAGCGCCGGCATCGCCTCGGCCAGGTCCCCCTCACACTCGTTCTGCAGAGACAGAATGGCTGAGTTCCCGGTGCCTGGCATGCTGTGGCGAGACCGAGCTCCGCTCCTGGGTGAAGCAGAGGGAGTGGGAAGAGGTGCCTCCTGCCCAGATGCCATTTAAGGACAGTAACTCCTCCTGGAGCTTTGTACTCGAGGGTGGCCGTGACCCTTGACTGACAACAGGAGTGCAGGTGTGGCCTTTGGGGGCTGTGGTTTGGATGTCCTGGACATTTGAGTGTTCACCTTGTTTGTGATCATAAAAAATTAAGCTTTTGTTTTTTAACAAATTCCCAAGAGATCAATGAAGTGAGCGACTTCACACCCATTGATCAGGGATGGGTTGAGGGATGGGGTAGAGGATGAGGCTTAAGTGTCGAGTGACGGATGGGAAGAGGGTAAGGGCAAGTGTAGGGAAGATATGAGGCATGCGGGGTGGGAGAAGGTCGGGATAGGGTGAGAGTCCTGAGTGTATTGTACCCCCTCAGAGACAGGGCTGGGGTGAAGCTCAGGAACAGGGGAGAGTTTAAGGCAATATAAGGATGAGTAATAGGCATAGAGAGCAGAGCAGGGAAAGGAGTCAGAGATAGGAGAGAATTCAGGGAAAATGAGACGGTGTGTGTTTTATCCATGATTTGTTATTTTAAACATAAAATCAATACAATGGAATATTATTCATCCATGTAAAGAAAGAAGTACTGAAACCTGCTACAACCTGCATGACCCTGGAAATCATTGTAAGTGAAAGAAGCCAGACACAAAAGGCTACCTGTTATATGATTCCATTTACATGAAATGTGCAGAACAGGCAAATCCAAAGAGGCAGAAAGCAGGTTAGTGGTTGCCAGGTGCTGGGGGAGGGAGAGTGATTGCTAATGGGTGTGGGTTTCTTTCTGGGGTGATGAAAATATTCTAGAATTAGGCAGTGGTGATGGTTGCATAACTTTGTGAATAGACAAAACCACCAAATTGCACAATTGAAAAGGGTGAATATTAAAGCTATGTGAATTACATCTAAAGAAAGCTTAACATCATAGGATTTTAGGACTGGGATGGACCTTACAAATTAGTTAGCAACCCATTTACCAGATTCCACACACACACGCAAATGTTCCAAGAGGTAAAATGAGTTAGCTAAGCTCATACAGCTGGTTACAATCCTCTGTTAGTCCCACAAGTTCAAGGAGTGATCACATAGCCATGATGGAAGTGGAACTGCACAAGAGAGCATCGATTCCTAGACTACCTGAAGCACCATGCACTGAAGTCTTTGCATCCCACAGGTTTATTGTGACAGGCAGACAAAACAAAGGTTGTTGTACTTTTGTTTTGGGGGGGAAAAAAAGCCATGATAGAAATCACAATTACACCATGATGGCAATGACATAAATCTATCCATGTGTGTGGACAGGGACTAAGACTAGGAGGAAACTACTAATTAAAAGCGAAAATTGAAAAGGTGTCAAAATCAAGTTTTAAAAAAAATTTCATATGCATCATAACCACATTTGTTTTTATGATGAAAACATAATTAACAATAGCCCCTGTGTCTTAGCAATGCAAGGAGTAGCAGGACTGCTTGAGAGGCATGGAGCATGGGGCACTCCGATGAAATGTATTCAGACCTCCAGTAATTCTGCACTATCTACTGTCCTCATTAGGGGGAAAATAAATGATTCACTAGCTTGAAAAGAATTGACCAACATAAGCAAACTGTTGTACTTGTGAATCAAGTGTTTGAGACCTGGCTCTTTCTCTTCCAGTATGGCTCTGTCTGCACTGCTGAGCCCCTGCTATGCATCAGACACTGTACTGGGTGCTCTCCCATGTTATGTCATTTCTAGAGGAGCGAGGAGATTAGGGAAAATCAGCAGTCCTCTGGAAGGTTCAGGAAGGGATCCTGGTCCACACAAAAGCCTCAGGGCAACTGCAGAGTAAACACAGGTTTCTTCTCCGGTCTGGACAGTGTCCTCCACCTCCTGACTCACCTCCAAAGTGTCACTCCCAGGATTGGGGATGGGATGGCAGAGCATTAAACCTCACCCTTTGCACCGAAACCCGAGGTGGCAGTTTATTGCCTGGGAATGGGTGTGGTGGGAAGTCCTGGGTCATCTCATAAACCTCATGCCCTTGCTCACCTCCCTTCTGCTCTAGCAAGTGGCTGTTTCCCCTGACATTCCAGAGCCGAATCCTGGGTGTGATGTTCCTCTCCCTCATGGTCCCCACACAGTGAAAGGCTCGCCTTGATTGCACAGGCAAGTCCCCTTGGTGTAGGTCAAAGAACAATGTTTTGGAGAGGAGCTAACATTATGCTCTGACACATGCTACAAACTTGACAAGATCTCTCTGTACTCCCACTTCATGCTCGTAGATGAGGAAACTGAGGCTAGGAAGGGGCAGAGCAAAAATTGAGCCTGGACATGCCTGATTCTAGTGTAGAACCATGAAAGAGTTGCAAATTCATATGCCTTCAGGGGCAGCATCTATCCGACACCGCTGATGTGTGCAAACCACGAATGCAGGTCCAATGTCACCAGAATCCCTGATTTTTTTTTTTTTAAGAAAAGCTGAAAATTTAGAACTTTTATGTAAAATTCCCTGATGTTTTAAAGTTGATACTATTTCTGATTCGTAAAATGTACTGGCTACCAGTTTGCAACTTCTGGAACAACAGTCAAATGTGAGGGCTTTGGAGTCAAAGAGCTCTGGGTTTGAGTCAGATTCTGTCACCTGATAGCTGTGTGACCTTGGACAAGTCATTTGAGTTCTTGTACCATGATTTCCTCATCCATAAAGTGGTGATAAGACCATTTGCCTTGTACAGCTATGAGGATAATAAAAGTTAGTGCAGATCAAATAGAAAAGAATACAATCTCCATGAGAGAAAGGATTTTGTCAGTCTCGTTTGTTTGTATTTCCCCACTGCCTGGAAAAGTGCCAACATGTAGTACGTGTTCAATACATACTTGTTAGATGAAGGAATACCAGAGAAATCACCATGGTGCTGGTAGCTATTTTTAGCATCTTGCCTTAGAATGGCAAATCACCTGCTAGATCATGGTTCTTGGTGCCTGGTGGTCACTGTCTTTGATGGTTTCCATTTGACTCCTGTCTGTGCCACTGGAACTATAAGTGAACAAACCTCCATAATCTAGAGTATTCAGTGTGTGACTCTCAGATCAGGGATCAGGCCCTAAGGAAATCTATCACAGACCAGGTTTCAGGACTCATGAGAGAAAAGCCAGTCTGGAAGGCCTGTTTCAAGAAAATATCCCAAATCTATTTGTGATAGAAGCCAGATACAGGCTGCTTCTTGCTCAAACCCTTGTTTGAGGATTAGTCAAAAGAATTTTCTAATTACTAAGTGGGGGTATAAGGCCAAGTATCTTAAGCTAAGTGCTGTGAACCTTGGATTCTAATCCTACTAACTAGCTCTCAAAAGTCATTTTACCACTGAACCTCAATGTCATCAGCCCTCAGATTTTGATACCTGTCATTCCTAAGTCTCAAGGTAGTTGTAACACTTAAATGGAATTGTGTACTCCACAGTGCTTTGGGAAGTATATAACATCACATCAATGTTAGGCAGATTTTCTTCTAATATCTGGATGTAAGTCAAGCCCTTCCCAGGACTACTTCTTCTTTGGTACAAGAATCACCTTCAACTGGAGTCTTCTAGGTTCAACATTCTGTCATTTGAGAAATATTTGTTCTATACTTACAACACACCAGGCACAACTGAGCAAAAATGTGATGGAGGTGAAGGAGATAGCCGTGTGGGTGTTAAAGAAAGAGATTCTGGGCAGAGAGAGCAGCCAGTGCAAAGGCCCTGGGGTGTGTGGGAGCGTGCCTTGTGTTTATTTAAGGAATAGCCACAGCAGAGTGAATGAGGGGAAAGTAGTAAGAGATGAGGTCAGATCACGTTGGTCTTATGAGTCAGATGGAGAATACCTGGAAAACAATAGCGCTTCCTGGAGAGAGCCAGGCATCTGAAGGACTCACTTCATCACTTACTAGCTACGTGATGATGGGAAAGTCACCTGCTCTTTCTGAGCCTCCTTTTTCTCATCTGCAAGATGGGCATGACTACGTCCACTCTGTGGGACTAGTTCCCTCCCTTTCCTCTCAGATCTTCATACCTTGATTGCTTGAGAAATGGCGGCAGCAGCATTGGCTTCTTTTTCATCTGCCTGCACCAGAAGTTTCTTGGCATCAGCTTCTTTTGTCTCCTCTTCAATTTTCACCATCATCTTGGCAGTCTCCTCGGAGGTGAGGATGAGTTGAGGTTGGAGGGCAGTCAGTTCTACTTGCATAACTGCCACCTAACAAAGAGACAGCAGTGGGAGGAATCCAGGGTCAGCTGAGTCAATGCCGAAAATGGCAAAGTGGGCAGGGATTGAAATGATTCTCCATCCCACAACGTGTGCAGGAAACATGTACTAATGATTTTGACACGGCCTTGGCTGTGTGTTTACTGGCTGGTGTTTCTCTCTTTCAGCTTTCTGCACTTCGTTATTGAGTTCATGCTATGTGCTGCAGTTATCCAGTATCGTGCTAGGCACTAGACATACACAGGTAAACTAAAATTTAAAAAATAGGAAGGTTCCTTTCTCATTGAGCAACCCCTGCTGGAGGCAGGGAGAGATAGACCAAATGCAAGTCAAGAAGTTTCTAGAAATAGTTACATTCTTTGAGGCTGTAAAGGAAACATACACAGCTTAGATACCTGGGACAGAAGGAACTTTCAAGGCTATTTTTTCTAACAGTGCTGTGGACTGAATGTTTGTGTCCCCCGCAAAATGTATAGGTTGAAGCCTAATTCCCAATCCAATCATATTTAGAAGTGGGTCCTTTTGAAGTAATTAGGATTAGATGAGGTCATGAGGTTGGGACCCATGATGGGATAAATGACCCTATAAAAAGAGGAAGAAACATGAGATCTGTCTCTTTCCACCATATGAGGACACAGCAAGAAGGGGGCTGTCTTCAAACCAGGAAGAGAGCCCCCACCAGACACTGGAGCTGCTGGTGCCTTGATCTTGGACTTCCAGACTCCAGAACTGTGAGAAGTAAAGGTTTGTTGTTGAAGCCACCTAGACTATGGTGTCTCATTATAGCAGCTTGGGCTGACTAAGACAAACAGTCTGATGTCTCCTAATGCATTCCTGCTGAGTGTTTTCCAGTCTCTGTTTGAATACCTCTAATGACAGGGAGCTCACCACTTCTCAGGTGAGTTACACCATTTTTCAGATAACTAAACCCATTAGATTTTCCTGACAAAGAGCTAGAATTTATCCCCATGCAGTTTTCACCCTCTGGTCCTGATTCTGCCTTCTAAGGCAGCTCAGACATACAGGATTGGATTTCAAGAATTGGAGAGGACTTTCACGACCTTGCACCTACTGTTCCAGCAAGCCCGTGTGACAGAGCACACTGTACTGGCCTGGCTGGAAACAAGGCTCTGGAGTTATGCACATCTGAGCTTCAGTTTTGGCCCAACTGCTTGCCAGGCTATGTGGCCACAGGCGAGTCACATGGCCTCTCCGTGTCTTGGTTTCTGTGTGTAACATGGAGATGACAACACTCTTTTCCTCACACACAGCACCAGGCATGTGGCAGGGCTCAAGGAATGTTAACTGGCACCACTATTCTCTTTTCTGATCTAGACTGTCTCAGGTCCTTTTGCTGCTCTTCAAACAACACGGTTTGCTCACCCTTATGTGGACACACTTGAGTTTTCATCACCTCTCTAAAAGCCAAGTACCCCGAGTTGGACCCAGCACCCCCATGAACAGAGTAATGAAGGACACCTGTGACGTTCTCTCCCACCCCCATGTTGCAGTATTCATGTTCCTGTTCACAATAAGGGGTCAACTTCTGTAAATCAATCAATTTCCTCAGTGCTTTATTGGTGCTGAAAATCCACCTCTTAATATAGCTCTCAGTTTAGATAGTCTGTCAAGAAGCTCCAAGCACAAATCAATTAATAACTCATATGCCAGGCACTTTGCTAAGGCCCATCCTTATGCCAGCTCATTTAAACTTTATAACACCTCTATGTAGTAAAAACTGTTATTGTCACTTTTTATAGAGGAGGAGTATGAGGCCCAAAGTGGTGAAATAATGACACATTCATGGCTATACAGCTGGTAAGTTGTAGAGCTGAAATTTGAGCCCAAGTCTGTCCCCATAAAGCCCTGCTCTTAACCACTGCCTTATTCCACCTAGTTCCCCACAAAGGTCAGGGGCGTGAGGCACTCGCCCTGGGCACAAAATTTAAGGGGGCATCAAAATACTCAGTCCTTAAGATAATTGTTTATTGCAGTATTTTAAGAATCAAAAATTAATGCCACAAATTCATAATAAACAAAATATCAAAATCTTAAATAAAGACAGGATCCCACAGGGCAGGGATTAGGGTAAGGCCAGTGAGGTGAGCCCTGCAAATGCAGGCCAGATCCTGTCTTCATGTGGTTTCCTCCCAAATTCTGCACCTGAACGAGTGCCCCACCTCATCTGCCTCATCCTGGGTCTCTTCGTCCCCATTCTATTTTGGCAGTGCTCACCTGTGAAGCTGCAAAATCAAGTTTCTGCAAGCCTGTCAGGTAGCGATTCCTCATCATATCCACCTCTTGCCTCTTGCTGTTCAGGAGCGTCTTGAAGGTTAGAATCAGTTCCAGGTAGGAGGTGGGGGTAACATAGTTGTGTCTGCGAAGCGTGTTGTAATAATCAACTGACAGTTTCTTCACGCTCTCCTGAAAATATTTGCACATGGAGACGACCCTGCCGAGGGCATGAAGGCAGTTAGGCAGGACCCCAGCTTCCTCCAGGAAGATCTAGCACAACTTTGGTTACAGATGTGAGGGCGTGAGAAGCCACGTACTGACTATGATCCACTACAATCCAAAATTCTCTGAAGACAAGTCAATAGAGCCAAGGTAGAGAAAGATGAGGGAGGTATATAATCTTACTGGAAAGATCTATGATCAAATAATTTCTATCTCGGATCTGTTTGATGATTTACCAGAGCTTAAGCAAGAGTTTCCTAGCCTTTGGCAGTCTGGAGAAACCTCCTGACTTCCCAAAACAATGTCTCAAAATGCATAAAATAAAATACATAGGAACCAAGAAAACCAATTATACTGAAGTAGACTTTGCAAAATATTTTTAATAGATGTGCTTCCTTATTGCTGCTTTGAATCAGGGGTCAACAAACTTTTTCTGGAAAGGGTCACATAATAAATATGTGGCCTTTGTGGGCCACATGGTGTCTGTTGTAACTACTTAACTCTTCTGCAGTCATGTAAAACCAGCCATAGACAGTATGTAAACAAATGGGCATGGCTGTGTTCCAATAAAACTTTATTTACAAAAACAGTCGTAAATTGGACTTGGTTTATGGACCACAGTTTGCCAACTTCTGCTTTAAATAATAAGATTGGGCAGCAGGTTGAAAAACCACCCTAATTCTGAAGGAAATGATATATTGAAGTATCTGTAATGGCTGAATGAGTTATGAAAATAACTGTGATTCTTACTGGTAACAGTCACAGGCCCTGCTAATAATACTGCTGTATATTGCCTACATTTATCATTGAAAGAAATGCAAAATACCAGTTGGATATCAGTGGAAACGAAGATGTGATTTTTCCTCATTCATATTCACTGTCCCACTGAATTCTATGCATGAGCCTGTGGACCCAGGTTAAGAGTTCTCTGGTCTAGAGAATAAAGTTCGAAATTCTTGAAATGGAACTTAAGGCCATCAATACTCTGACCCTTGCCTACTTCTTCATTTTTCATTAATTCATTTAATAAAACAGTGATGGAGTTTGGATGTGTTGTCCCCTCCAAAACTCATGTGGAAATTTGATCTCCAATGTGGCAGTGTTGGAAACTGATTGAGTCATGGGGGCGGATCCCTCTTGAATGGATTAATGCTCTCCCTGGGGGACGGGGGAGTAATGACTGAGTTCTTGCTCTATTAGTTCCCTTGGGAGCTCATTGTTTAAAAAGACCCTGGCACCTTCTCTATCTCTCTTGCTTCCTCTCTCTTGCTTCCTGTCGCCATGTGATCTGCTGTTCCCGCCGGCTGCCTACCACTTTCCACCATGAGTAGAAGCAGCCTGAGGCCCATGCCAAATGCAGCTGTCCCAGAGTCATAAGCTAAATAAACCTCTGTCCTTTATAAATTACCCAGTCTCAGGTAATTCTGTTATAGCAACACAAAACGGACTAAAACAAACAGTAATTGAACCTACTATGTACCAGGCATCTGCTAGGCACTAAGGATACAGAAGTAGATAAGACAGTTGATTGTTCCCTGCCTTCATGGGGCACCTAGGATGACTGACAGTCTCATCTCTTCCCTTACTCTAGCCAAAATTAAGCGTTTCTCTGTCTCTCTTTCTGTGTATCTGTGCTTTATACATAAAAGAGTAAGTATTATTCACTCTCACAGGAACCGATTTTCATCTCCTTGGCAGCAATATCGTTCCTGTTGAGAACACAAGTTCTAAGACTTCTGACGTAGCTATATCGTCATATCTAGGTCCTCGTAGCTAGGACAATGGGGCATCTCCAGGACAATGCTGAACAATAACATTTTATTCTTTTTCAGCAAAGGTGCTTTATTAAATATCTATATAAGTGCGATCCAATTTAAAAATATAAGACATTTGCTATATGTAAATTGAGAAATCTTTAAAACAATAACAAAAATAGAGCCAGCATCCAGATTTTCAATTTGGAGTTTTGAGGGTACTAAAATGCAGCTAATGCTTACTCTGTGCGAATGTTGTCATCGAGCTCCACATCTTCTAGAAACTTATTGGCCACCAATTCCAGGGCATCCGTGGGCCAGGACTGGAACCAATCAATTGTACAGCAATTGATGAGTGAAGGGAACATCCGCAGGCGGTTCCGGAAGGAGTCCCCAATTGGACTCATGGCTAATGAAAAGTAGACCTTGTTAATTCCCTTCCTCCAAGGCAGGGAGGCCCAATGGGGCAGGTAGGTATTTCCAAGGATTCTGAAGACATAAGTCGGGTGTGTGTGTCATGTTTCCTGTTGGTGTTCCAGGGATGTAAACATGAATAGCCATGACAGGTGTTTGGGAAGCTTGGGAGAATCATGGGGTATTTTCATTTAACTTTGTGATGGGATCTCAGTATATTACAATTACCTACTAACTGGTCTTCCATACACACTATTGTCCCTTCTGCATCCTTCGGGTCACTTAGCCAGAGTGGCTTGAGCCCTCTGCTCTATTTCTGCTGACTCTAAGATAAATGGGAGCCATGGATGCCCCATACACAGTTACTCACAGAAGTTGCTGTGGGGTGTGAGGTTGTTTCTGACCCCATCTGCATCAAACATCCAAGTTTGAATTCTACACCCCAAACTTCATTCATTGTTTATTTAGACTCAGTGTGGTAGGAGGAAGTCTGATGTACAGGTGGAAGTGTATGGTCAGTGAGGCTGAAGAACAGAAAGAAAAGGAGAGGTCTGGTTCGAGATAAGGGCAGAGACAGTCTGGCTGGTGGCCTTATAAGACCACAGGTTAGGAATTTTGGTCCTTATCCTAATGGAGAGTAATTTAAGTGTTTTAATTTGTGTGTGTACATGCACACATGCAATGATCATATCTGCAATACGTGAAAAAAATGATCCTGGCTCAATATAACAGAAAGGTCTGGAATGGGAAAGAGTAGAGACAGAACAGTTACAAGGTTGGAGGTGAGGTCTGGGTGAGATGACAGCAGCTTAGCTCATGTGAAGGTGGAGGAGATGGAGTTAAGAGGGTGGAGATGAGAGACAGTCAGGAGGTAAAAATTGAGAGAAGTATTAAACGCAGCTCCTAGGTTTCTGGATAGATTGGAGATGCCCTGCACATTGCTCTGTGCAAGGGCAATATGCTAAAATGTGTTCTTTTTCAGAGGAGAATTCAGAGAATTGAAGAGAGTGGAACAGGTTTATTAAAACAGTTTTTCAGGAGAATGGGAAATGTTGCCAGAGGAACTCCAGGCTCTGACTTCTGGCTGGTGCTTTGACTGGATCAACCCTGGAATCATTTAAGGGGATTGGGTATCGGGCACTCAGAAGACCTAGAAAGATCCAGAGGAAAAAGGGCAGAGGAAAAAGGGAAAACTGAGTCTTACCAAGGACAATGTGAAGGTTCTTTTTCACCCTCTCAATAAAGAAGTTATACATAGAAAGAGGAGTGACTTCAATCTTGTCTCTTTCTGTCCTGGCTGCTGATTGCATCTTCTCCACAATGTCAGCCTTCTCGTCAGCTGGGAAGATGTTGGGCACATCACCTGTGTTCAGAAGCATGTTGATGTCCTCCACAAATGACTCATCTTTGATCTGGTTATCAGTGAAGAGGAACACAGTGCTCTTAGTGGCCACGCCAACCTGCAGCATGATCTTCTTTAGGTCCTCCCGCCAGTCATTACTGGTGTAGTTCTTAGTGATCTCGATCTGGTACAGCTCGTATGAGTTCATGAATGTGGAAAGTTTGGTGGCACTCTGCCGTCCACTGCCCCCAATGCCCACCAGGAGCAAGTGGCCTTTGTTCTGCTTCAGGACCCTGCAGATCCTGGAGATGTGCTCAATGGCAAACTTGAACATGACCAAGGACATGGGGGCCTTGCTGATGTTGTTGAACTCTTCCAGGTAGTACTCCATGACCACTGTGAGCTGCTTCAGGTCAGTGATCTCATCATAGATTTTTGGGTCACTTTCTGGCTTGAAGAAATCTCCAAAGAAGAGGCTACGGATGTTATCATCCACGATCTTTCCAGTGGGTGACAAGTGGATGAGCACCTGCGAGAAAGATAAGTTTCAGCTGGGCATTCAGCCAGTGGCCTAACCAGAGGAAGTGGGAGGTGCAGAGGGAGGGAGCAGGAGATGTGCTTGTTTCCTTCGAGCACATCCTTCAAGTCATGGTTAATTAATAGTTTTTAAGTAAACCAATGTCATATGTGGATCTGATGGCTATAAAGGCTTGATGAAAAGGACATTAGAGAAAGAGCATGAAAGTGAGGGTCAGTCTGTTTACTAAGCGGTTAAGAGGTGGTCAGATCATAAGGTTCCCAGAGAAGGCACTGGAAGAATGACAAAATTTCCATGTGCTTGCTCTTTCACCAAGTAGAAGTTCAGGCACTACTTCTGGTCCCTGCTTTGTGCCTAGAGCAGGACCGTTCTAGAAGCTTCCTTTTCCTGACATTAGAAGCACTTCTGCACTTGGACTCTGGAGGTGACATGGACACCTCTGCAATTTTTCTGTAGAACAATCACAGCTTCTTAGCAATGGAAATGGAACCAGATGACACAAATATATAGGTTTAAAATGACTCCTTTTACATCACAATGGAAAAGAGAAAATATCCACAAGTGGGAGACCATGGCAATCTTTCACTTGGGCTCAGGGCCTCAGTCATACCATAAAAATTTGTGGTTCATTTCTCAACTCATAAATTAATTGACCCTAAAGTGCATTTTAAGTTAATTATAAATAAGTAGCATCTTATATTAAACTACTTTGAATGGATTCAAACTTTATGTTTACATAGAAGTGAAGTAAAATTGGACCAAGTAAAATATCACCAAATCAAACAACTAGTTGATAATACTGTTTCCCAAGATTTAGAGAGCAGAGCTGTGTTTCCATTGCGAAGGGAACCTGAAATCTGAGACAAATGTGATCAAACACTTGGGATCATTTCTGAGGTCAAATAGTCACAGAGTCTGGCTTACCTTCTCTACACTCTGCTTGAAGCAATTGGAGGTGGTTTCCTTCACCATGTTGAAGAAGACCTGTCTGTCCTCCTTGTCAACCAGACGGTCATAGAAGACCCGATATACCTCATGAATCCAAAGCCGGATAAATTTTTCTACATCCTAAAAATCCAGAGTTAATTATCTGAATGAATGGAAGGTGATGCCTGAAGTGCTAGTTCTCAAGTAGGACCTAAATCCTGGTGTTGATGTGAGGATTAGATGAGAGAATGCTTATAAAATACTTAGCATGATAACTAACATAGACTAAATGCTCAGTAAAAGTTAGCTATTACCACTATACCCCCAGCCAAGGACATTGCTGAATGATGTTGGTAACAGAAGTGGTAGTGGCTGACCTGCAGGTGGGTGTGAGGGCAGAGAAGCACCCCTTGGATCACCCGTGAGAAGTCTCGCAGGTTAAAGACATAATGTGACTTGGAGGGAGTTGGCAGGAAATTCTCCACCGCAGCTCTATAAATCGTCTTAGTAGCTTGTACCAGCATCTTTCCGTACCTTGGGAGGAGAGGAGACACACCCATCAAGGAAGGGCCAGAACTGAGAACCCCCAGGCCAACTTCTGGGAAGATGCCAGAACTTCTTACCTTAGGAACATCACATCAAACCCTTTCCCAAAGTGCCAGTCGACGATAGAACCGAAAATCTTGGTTAGAATTTCATCCTCAAAGGCACTGATGGAAATGATATTCAGATGGCGAGTGAATCGTCCTGGAAAACACACACACACGTGAGTGTGCACACACACACACTTCCTGGACCGAGCGACCCTGGGAGACAGGAGAGTTGAGTTCTGTCTGTCTTCACGTTCTAGAGCTATGCTGTCCAGTATGGCAGCCTTTAGCCACAAGTAGCTATTTAAACTTTAATTACTTAACATTAGAGATGGATTTCCTCAGTCTCACTAGCCACATTACAAATGCTTAAGAGCCACGTGTGGCTAGTGGCTACTGTGTTGCTCAGCGGATACAGAACATGTCAGTGATCACACAGGCTCTATCAACAGCACTAATACAACGTTCAGGACTGTTTTGGACAGGTAAAGGTAATACACTGTCATCGTAAAACAGTCAAGCAGTTCAGAAATACCTTTGTAGAAAGTGAGTATCTTCTTATTTCATTACCTTCCATGCAACTAATCCATTCTCCCTCTGCCCAGGTTTACCATTATCAGTCTGGTATCCTTAGAGCTATCTGTCTATGTATATTAGATATCTAGATCTATATATCTATACTATATATATCAGCTTTATTAATATCTCAATAACTCACTTACCATACAATTCATTCACTTAAAGTACACAATTCAATGAGTTTTAATACATTCAGAGTTGTGCAACCATTACCACAATTTTAGAACATTTTAATCACCCCAAAAAGAAATCCTGCATCCATTAGCAGGCACTCCCCATTTTCTCACAGTCCTTAGCAACTAATCTCTATAGATTTGCCTGCATATGTGTTTTTCTGTTTTTTTATAAAAAGACATCTTCTTATAAAGTAAAATATAGATACAGAAAACCACACAAAACAAATGTATAATTTAGTGAATCATTATAAGGTTAATACCCTTACATCTGCCACTCAGATGCAAGGGTGGGATGGAACTTGGCAGCCCTCCCCAGAAGCGTCTCCCCACATATCCCAGTCCAGTCATTGCTCTCTCCCTTTTTCCCTCCAAAAGTTACCACTATCCTTACTTTAATAATCATTGCTGTCTTGCACATTTCTTTATGGCTTTAATCACCCAAGTATTTATTCCTAGACACCAGAGTTTAATCCTGCCAATTAAAATGTTTAAATATGTTTTTCAAGTATCTTTTAATCTATAGGTTTCTCTCTCCATTCCTTTCCTTTAGCTTTTATCTGCTGAAAATCTGGGCTGTTTGACCTGCAGAGTTTTCATAGTGAGGACTTTGTTGATTACACACTCATGGTGCACTTTATCATGTTCCTCTGTCCTCTGTATTTCCTACAAATTTGTAGCTAAATTCAGAGACTTGTTCAGATTCTCAGGTCCATCTCGTTGGCCAAACTACAGGCGGTGGTATGTTCTTTCATTGGAAGGCACCTGGTGTTTCTCCTTTTGTGATGTTGGTAGCTACTGATGCTCAATGGCTAGGTCCATTAATTCACCGGGGATCGCAAAATGGAGATATTCTGAGTCATTTCTTTTTAACTTATTGGCTGGAATATTTTAATAAAGAGACACTTTCCACCATCTGCTATTCGGTTAAAAGGTGATACGCCTCATATAAAAAAGTCAGGATAAATGCTTGATTGTTTCCCATTTAAGTTTTCAGGATAATTGGTTCCCTATCATCCTCTGAAGATGATCAACTATTATTATTATAATAGATTCCTGGATTAACATATAGTTTTATAAATTTCATTCCACTGAAATTACTACTATTATTGACATTCAAATTTCCCCATTTTTGGCCAGTGAGAGCCTCTTTCTGTTGGCAACCAAGTCCTTTTGACATGACTCTAGTGGTCTTCGTAGGGGGAACCAGACCTGTGACTCTGGGGTTATAAGGCTGTGCTCTAACCAACTGAGCTAACTGGCCAGCCCTTCTCCCCTGTTTCTGAGTAGGTAAAAGTCCTGCACTTTGACTTCTCTTCCCAAGTGGGCCACCACACTTAGCAGTGAGCACTCGTTGACTGCTTTGGGTTCTACCTTTCTCAAGTCTGTAAGACATTCCATTACTTCCCTCTCTTGCACAGATCAGAAAACATGCAGGTCTCATAGCTCTCAGTGGTTGGTTCCCACCCATTTGTATTTTGGAGTTTGTGGGGATACCCCACAAACTAACTTTGTTGTAAATGTTGTTTACAGGTTTTTGGTTTTGATACCTGGTTGCTCTGTCTTTATGTGGGGATTTGGGAAGATTCAAAAACTTTGTTGTCATTGCTGTTGCCGTTTCCTCAAATTTTTTTCCAAAGTTTGTATGTGTATATATATATATATAAACTTACATATACCATATGTAAACATTATGTGTGTAAAAAAATACGTGTAGTTTGTATGTGTATATACCACCTACATATATAGATACACTGCCACATGTATGTTTTGCTTTTTTAAAAAAGTAGTAGAGTAATATTTTATACATTGTTGGTCTGGAACCATTGGTAACTGTGTGAACTTGAAGAAGTTACTTAACCTTTTGATGATAAGGGATAATAATAGCACTTAATGTTTCTTACGCTTGCTCAGTGTTACCAAACCCAGATCTGTCTGCTGCCAATCCATGCTCTCAAACACTACACTGTACTGCCTTGAGCCTGTCTTCCTATCTTGGCTCTGACTGCTGTAGCTGGCCTGGCAATCAGCTAGGCTGCTGGTTTTGTGCTGAACACAGTTTCATTAAATATCAACATCAGACATGAGCACTCCAGGACTGTGATGAAATAAGATAGGAGCAAGACTGATCTGCAACCATAAAAATGACCAAACGTCCTTACTCTTAGCTAATATGAGTCTCTGCTTTTCTACCAAGTGACAACTCTAGCCCCTCATTCCTCCTGCCTCCTAGGTAAAAATTATTAAGATACTCACCCATGAGATTGTTCCCACTTCCTGAGAGTACCCAACTCAGAATCGTTAAGCCTTCCCTCAAGTGACATAGCACAAGACCATTTAGCTCCCTTTCACCAGGCACTCCCATGGCTCTCCATAGTATGCAGATACCCCTGCTGCAGTAAATTAATACACTTAATTTCACTTGGGCACTGGGCTTCGTTATAGGGTCTTTTCAAAAATCAAATTTGTGACACAGCTTGAGAGCTGTCAATTGCTGTGCAAATGGCAGTTATCACTATTTTTATGGTGTGTGCTGGAAACAGATATTCCCTTTTGAATGGCTAAGTCTTAATAAGAGAAAAGTAATATACCAAACTCTTCTCCCCGGTGACAGAGGTATTGAATTTATAGAAGGTAGGTACTGAGATCCTGCTGTATTCAAACCCAAGGCAAAAACACTCTTTGACTCTATACTTGAAGTAAAATGTGATGATTTGAGTTTCCAAATGAGATCACCTTGTCCACTTTCCTTATTTTTGCAGAGAAGAAAGCTGAGTGCCAGACAGGAGAGGTTTGTCCAAGGGTACAGAATCCAAATCTGGAAATGCTATGAAAATTTTTTTAAACCAATATTGTATATTAAAGTAAAAGTAGATACCTATAGAACTGGATGGACCAAGTGGTAACTGAAGCAAGATATATTCCTGAACTGCTAGATGATAGGGGAAAAATCCTATTATTTATTTATTTGCTATTATTAGTAGTATTAATTGTAGGCCACTTTGGGTTAGGTGTTCTATCTCTGGCAACCCGAAGAATTATAACAAGTACAGCAGGTGACTCTGTCATGCACCCCTAGCTGAGGACCTCTGATCGAGCTGCCCTCTGGGGACACATGTTGGCCACACCGAACTCTCCTTTTCATGCGAGAGTCTGTTTCTCTGGGCCCTAGTCGAAGACTTCTCACATCTTCTTTTTGTCTTCCCATCCTGTTTTAAAAAATTCCCACATGAAGTCTGGAGCAAACTCAAGCCCTCTGTGGTAGCCTAAACATACTTGTGCCCTGAGCTTCACCAGGACAGAGAGACCTGCACCAGCCCTGTGCTCGTGAGGGTCCCAGCTCTGCTGGGCATGGGGGAGGAATATGCCGTCTCCTTCACATACCAGTAATGTCATTCCTTCCTCCCCCAGGGGGGCCCATGGCTGTCACAAGCAGCACATCCACGATGTCCAGCTTGTTTGTGTCTTTCTTGTCAAACCAGTAACCGTGGTCAATCCATTGCCTCAAGAGCTCGATGGGGGGCTGGGCCCCATACACCTCTTTGGCTGGCATGTTGAGGTCATCTGGGAAAAGAAGCCACACATCATAAGTACATGGGATCCTCCGCTCGTCCAGAAAGTCACAGAAGACAGTTCCCTTTGTGGGAGAAGACATACCCCGTTGTCCCATTCCCACTCCAGGCAGGGCTTAGTCAGTGGACTTCCTGACCAGATGGGAAGGGGTTTTCCTGGGTTCTGGGCTTTCCTGACTCATTGAGATCTCTGCCTGTTATGACATGAGGACTCATGGATTGGCAACAACAAACAGGCATTTTTTCCCCCATTTACCTCAACCAAAACATATACTGGTTGTCTACTGTGTGTCAGATGTTTTGTTAATTGCTGGGGATACGATGGTGAGGAAGACAGGCAAGCTCTCAGCCAACAGAGCATTAATTTGGCCAGCAGGGCAGCAAGATGTTGAACTAGGGTCTTTGAGGAGCAAAATCAAGATAGCAAGAATATCCCTGCATGGCATTTTCCCACTTGCATATGGCTCAGTCCTGGCACATGGGAGGCACCCAGTAAAATGGAGGCTCTTTTAAGTTTTCTTTGGCAAACATTAATTATATGCTCAGTGTGTGTCAGGTCACACTCTAGGAGCTTTACAGACTTTATTTTATCTAATCCAAGTAATGATTTTGTAAGAAAGAGAGTATCACCTCTATGTTAAAGGTAAGGAACTGAGAGTCAGGGAGGTTAAGTCACAATATATCCAGGGTTAAAAAGTAAGCTTTGAAGCCGGATCTATTTGGCTGCAAAGCTTAAACTGTGTTCGGATATATCATGAAAATAGGGAAGGAGAGTGAGATAGAGGAAAGGAATGAGGGAGGAAAAGAGCAATGAAATAAATTAAAATAGGATCCCTGCCTTTAAGAAGTTGATGTTAGTTGACAAATGTCTAAATACTTGCAATGTTTACTATTCTTCTTTTTTTTTTTTTTTAAAGATGACCAGTAGAGGGATCTTAACCCTTGACTTGGTGTTTGTCAGCACCACGCTCTCCCAAGTGAGCCACGGGCCGGCCCCTGCTATGTTTACTATATATTCACAAGTTACAAAGACAGGGCATGAGAGAATCCAGAAGAATGGGGCATGACTACTATTAAATGAGACCTCTGAATCAACAGTGATGGAGAGAAAAATGTGATACATATTGGCACCCAGAAACCATGTTTGGGTCATGCTCCAGAACTTTCTAGATGTTTGGTCCTACACAGGGAATTTAACCTTCTAGAGCCTCAGTTAACTGCTAGTGAAATGATAATGATGGTTAATAACCATACAAGGTTGAGGCTCAGACGAAATAAACAAGCAAGTGCTTTGTACACATGCAAAGTCCTGGGAAAATTCAATGTGCTTATTTCACAAATATTTATTTAGCAAATTAGGATCCTTCATTTACTAATAACATATTTCTCTGACACAAAATGGAATAAGGGGCTTAACATGCAGTGTGTGCTGCTTTTGGAGATGCCAGAGGGTAGACACCACAATTCCCTTCTAGAACTACTTCTCACTATACGTGGAAGGAGAGAGGTTACTAAATTATATATGTATATATACATTTTTTTTTTCTTTTTTTAAAGATGACTGGTAAGGGGATCTTAACCCTTGAGTTGGTGTTTTCAGCACCACACTCTCCCAGGTGAGCCACGGGCGGGCCCTAAATTATATTAACCAGAAATATTTTATCTCCTAGAGAGAGTAAAAGGACTGTACCATGGCCCTACGAAGGGAAGTTCTAGTTTGCTGAAGATTGGGGTGGAAGAACACGATGGTGTCCAGACCCCAGGCCAGTGCCTTACCCACAAACACCACTGCTTTCTTCCCTATGGGAGGCCCGAAAAGGCCCTTCCGCCGTCGATCCAACTTGGACATGATGATATCCTGGGTCTGATTGGCTGAGGTTCTGGCAGAGAAATTGATGCAGTTGGGCAGGTAGGTATCTTTGGGAAGGTGAAGGAGGAAGTTGTTGGTGATGGCTGATTTTCCAGTGCCAGTGGGACCCACGAACAGCATCGGAATCTCATGGTCAAGGCAGGTTTTCAAGAAGAAGGACTGCCGGGCTGTCTCCATCGTGGGGATGATGAGTTCTGAGACCTACACCACAAAGACATGGGAGACTCTTGGTCTTGGGCCAGAAGGCTGGATCTTGGCATTCAAAAGACCTTGGTTTGAATTCTAGCTCCATCTCTTACTATCTCTATGACTGAGTCAGTATTTAACCTCTCCAGGGGCCTCAGTTCCTTCATTCGTGAAATGAGGATAATAACGGCACCTAGTTCACAGAGCTGGTTTAAGGCTTAAATGACACCACGCGTGTAAAGGTGGGCATTATTGTCCCTGTTTTGTAGAAGAGGAAACTGAGGTCCAGAGCTCTTCTGTGACTTGTCTGAGTAACACACCAAGTAAGTGAAAATTCAGAGATTTGAATTTCAATTTGTCTGATTCTAAAGTCTACCTTCTTAACTACTGAGCGGTTGTATTGTAAACAACAATTACAGTATGAATCAGTCTATAGTCACTGTTCTCTGAGATCACTGTTCTGAACCATCCTGTATCCTTGTCCCAGGTAAGGTCCACCTCCCATATGCTATCTGTACCGCTGGCTAGAGGGTTTATGTGTGACCCTGGGCCCCCATTCCCTGTGCTTTTTCCTGATCTGCTTCTCTCAACATGCACATCCTTGGTTCTAAAACCCACCCCCACCTAATTCCTTCCTTTTCCAGTGTGGGGATCAAGCATATTCTTCATGGTACTCAGATCCTGATTGGACTCTGAGGGCTTGGGTTTTGGGTTCCTGGAATCCCCGATGCTTTTGGTAGAACACCTTACCTTAGCTTGGCTTCTGTGAGCCAGACTCTGTCATCAGCCGTTTGGCTATGTCAAGTCTCTCCATGGGGTTAGGGGAGGGGGCAGGAATATTATATCATATGATGAAGTCTCCTTGAATGTCTAGGCTGAAAGGGACCAGTGAACTTGGGGACACTGTGTTGTGTAACTCCAGGGAGTACCGTTCACACTGTGCTTCAGGTAAATGGTGCCCTTAAAGCAAAATTAGAGCATAACGCAAACGGTGCCATCTGGTTCTGTTGCACTAGGAGGGTCTTTGTAGACAAAGGCTTGGCTTCTTTGGTAAATAACTCGATCAAAGGAAGAAGGGCAGATGGAGCAAGAGAATCAAAGAGAAGAAGAGAATTAACAGGTGTTGAGCTGTGTATGTTTTGCGTGTATTACCCCCTGCAGTCTTCCCAGTAACCCTCTGAGGCAGGTGTATAATAACACAGATGGAAAAACTGAGGCTCCAAGAAACTGGCTAACTTGTCCAAAGCCACATAACCAGTAAGTGATGCTGAATGCAGAAGCAGGTTCAAGATGTCTATTTTGCTACCAAGACTGGGAATTTAAAGCAAGTTGGGTTTCATAGATTTTTATTTTCAGGGACTAGGACAACTGTTTGACGAGGGAAAAATTCCCAGTAGAACTGAAAACATTTTGTCCTCACAATCCAATCACCTCTCTAAGGCCCCACCTTTCAATTACCATATGTATTTCCTACCCTCAACAGTTATAGTGGGAATTAAGCTTTTAATATATGAACTTTTGGGAGACACAATTCAATCAATCCACAGCACTAATGTAAGATGTTATCAATCGAGAAACTAGGTGTGAGGTACACAGGAACTCTCTGTACCTGCCTTGGACTCTGCATAAATTCAGCAAGATTTCAAATCCTTGGAGTTCAGGTGACTAAGTTCTTTAAGAAGAATCTCAGTACTTTTTTTTTTTTTTTTTTTTTACAACACCCAGCCCCCAGGGTGTGTCTTGAAGTCAGTGCCCATTCGCCTTGCTGAGTCATCCTCATGCAGCTGTGGTCCTGCTGTCAGTATTCCCACCTTCCCATCTACTGTGCACCTCTCCACCCAGAGCCTGAACGGTCTGCAATCACTCCAGAAAGATAAATTATGTCCACTAGACTCTACTAACAGAGGCATAAAAGTGCACATCTGGAAAATTTTTCCACAAGGATTGAAATGAGCCAAAGTTGTATGTGAATCATCTGCTAATCAGAAAACCTACTAATCAGAACCTGCTTTTCTGAGAATTCTGATCAAGGAAATCTTTCTCTGAGGATTTTAAAGATCCTCTTTGGTTTGGATGTCTTAGAGGCAGACTGATGACTCCCTGGTATTGTCGATATTGGTAATAATCAGAATAGCAGCAAACATTGTTCTGTCCCCCAGGATGTGTCATGCGTTCACGCATACCACGTTCAGTCTTTGCAACCATCCATTAAATGATTTTTCTTCCATTTTATTGTTGAGTAAACTGAGGCAGAGAAAGTGAAGGCTGAGTAAGGAAACTGGGTCTCTCTGATTCTAAAGTTCATGTTTTTGAATGTTCAATCCAGCTCGTGCTTGAATCTTTTTCCAAAGAATGCTCTTAAAAATGCTTACACAGAACCATTAATTCCTCCACCCGGGAGAATATTTGAGTAATCCTGAAAACCAGAGTTTCATGGTCAATGCTTCTGTTTTACCTTCGCACCGGCGGGGATAATTTCCTCCTCTTTGGTGATATAGTCTGTCCATGTGTCCCAATGTCCACTACCTTGTTTGAGGAAATAAAAATCATAGATGCTTCCTGGACCCAAAGAAACATAACAGGTCATTAGCACACCAAGGGCTTACATTTCACATTTGAGGTATTAACTACCTCAGTGATAGGTATTCAAAAATGTGTAACTACCAGTACTGGAATAGTTGTGGTGAAACTTACACATTGCTGGTAACTGTATAAACTGGAATAACACTTTTTAAAGAGTAATGACTTTATTATTTGTATAAAAATGATAGGTGTTAATTATACAGATTATTAATTAATTATTTTTAATAATGTAAACAGCAAATATTAAACTAGAACAAAAAAAAGGTAATAAATCACTCCAAATCTCACATGCAGAAATAACTTTGATGGTAATCCTTCCAGCCCTCTTTCTATGCACACAAACATACTGAAGATGGAAGGACAGGTAGATGAGGGAAGAATTTGGTAAGAATGAGATCATTGACATATACCATTTTAAAATAAATATGTTAAATTTAATTTTTACCTAGATCTAGCAGAAGGAAAGGAGACCAAAACAAAAATGGAAGGACCTGCTGAATTCCTGATGCATCACTGTTCACTACACTGGTTCCGAAAAGATGCTTCTTAATTAAAAAAAATAATTTAAGCCTTTAAGGAGTTAACGTCATGCCTTTTAAAAAAATCATTCCATTCAATTTTGTTATTGCATTTTTAACTTTTTACCGTGAAAAAAATTTTTAAATATGCAAAAGTAAGAAGAATAGATAATAAACCATCATGTACCCATTATCCAGTTTCAACAATTATCAACGTTTTGCAATTCTTTCCTCGTCCATTTCCCCACCACCGTATTCATTTCCCTCCTTCCTTCCTTTCTTCCATCCATCCTCCCTTCTTCCTTCCTTCTTTTTTTTTTTCTGATCTGGAGTATTTTAAAGCAAATCCTGACATCACATCATCATATTTGTAAATACATATGTAATTCAATTTTAGACCAATTTCATGGATTCCTTTACGAATTACGAGGTGATTAACTCTCCCTCTTCTTTCCACTTGTCCTCCTCTGGCTCCTTTTGCTGTAGCTGATGATACAACTTTTACTTTGTCAGGGTTTGTAACATTCATAATTTGGTCTGCAACCATAATTCCCCCATTCCTTACTCTTAGGTCTGTATTTAAATAAATTCAATGCTCACTCAGGCCTTTTGACACAGACCATTTAAGAGTTCTTTATTTTGATTCATCTCTTAGTTGGCTTATAAAGAAGGGGCTTACAGGCACTCAATTCTCTCAGTTCTTGCGTGTTTGAGAATGTCTGCCTGCTACTCTTGTATTTTAACAGCGACGTAGCTGAGAGTAATATTCATGTCACGTTTTTCTTTCCCTTCAAAGTTTGCAGACATTGCTCTATCTTATCTTCTTGCATTTTAAGTTGCTGTACAGAAGCTGCGGCTGTGAGCTATTTCTCCCTTAGTGACTTTTCCCCCTATCTAGTTGCCTCATGGAATTTTATCCTGGAAATCCAATAATTTAATCAGGTTGTATCTTTTGGTCAATTATTCTATATCAGTTTTTTGAAACATAGCATACTCTCATAATTTGTAGAAACAGTTCTTCCTTTTAAGAAAAATGTGTGCATTTATATCTTTGGATATATTGTCTATTCTATTTATTGGGTTTCCTACTGAAGGAATTAGCATAGTTTGGTTTCCATATCATATTCTCTGATTGTGTTAATGTCTTTGTCTTTTTCTTATACAGTATGTGTAATTATCTCAAATCTTTCCTCAAAGCCATTTATTAGATGTCTAGCCTTCTATACTTTATTCTTGCTGACTCTTATTACTTATTAGATCATTAATGGAATTATTGGGTTTTCAACTTGTTTCTTTGGTTCTTCAGTCCCTCTATTCCTCTAATTCTGTAATATTATCACCTTATCTATAAACTTTCTACAACTTTATTGACATATAATTCACATACCATATAATTCAACCATCAAGCGTGCAATTCAGTGGTTTACTCAAAATATATGTTTATGTTAAAATATTAATATTCACAGAGTTGTGAAATCATTACCACAATCAATTTTAGGACTTTTCATTACACCAAAAAGAACCCTCGTACACCTTAGCCATCACCCCCCAAATCCTTCCTCCCCCAGCAGTAGGCAACCACTAATCTACTTTCTGTCTCTATAGATTTGCCTGTTCTGTACCTTTCATATGAATGGTATCATATAATATGTGTTCTTCTGTGACTAGCTTCTCTTATGTTTTTAAGGTTTATCTATGTTGTAGCACGTATCAAGTACTTTATTTCTTTTTATTGCTGAATCATTTTCCATTGTATGGATATTTTACCTAACCATGTATCCATTGGTGGACATCTGGATTATGTTTAACTTTTGAGGAACTGCCAGATGCCTGTTTCCAAAACTGCTGCACCATTTTACTCTCCCTTTGCAGAATGTGAGGGTTCCAATTATCTTATGCTGTCGCCAACACCTGCTTCCATTTTTTTAATGATACCCACCCTAGTTATTGTGGAGTAGTACCTCATTGTGGTTTCAATTTGCATTTCTCTGATGACTAATAACACTGAGCATCTTATATACTTATTGGCCCTTTTTATATCTTCTTTGGAGAACTGTCTATTCTGATTCTTTGCCCATTTTAAAATTGTGTTGTCTTTTTATTATTGACTTGTAATATTTTCATATATTCCAGATATAAATCCCTTATAAGATATATAATTTGTAAAAAATTTTACCTATTCTGTGGGTTGTCTTTTCACTTGATATTGTTCTTTGAAGCACAAAAATTTTTAATTTTACCGATGTCTAGTTTGTCAGTTTTTTTCTTTTGTTGCTTGTGCTTTTGGTGTTCTAAGAAACCATTGCCTATTCCAAGGTCATAAAAATTTGCACCTGTGTTTTCTTCTAAGAGTTTTATAATTTTAGCTCCTATATTTATGTCTTTGATCTATTTTGAGTTGATTTTTGACTATGGTGTGAGGTAGAGTTCCAAATTTATCCTTTCACAGGTATATATTCAGTTGTTCTAGCACCATTTGTTGAATCTTGGCACCATTGTGAAAAATCAAGTCACCATAAATGTGAAAGCTTTTCCTGGACTCTCAGTTCTATTCAATTAATTGATATATCTATCCTTTTGTCAGCATATCATACTATTCATCTATGAACTTCAAAAAAATTAAATTCCAATTACTACTAAATTCTTTCAACAGGAATAGCTTTTGTTTCTTGGGTCGTGTTTTCTATCAGATTCTCTCTCCCTCTCTCTGATGTCTGCACAATTACCATACCATTTTTGCTCTGATATAACTGGGTGAATTCTTCTTGACATCTTTCCCAGTGTTATCTGGGGCCAGCTTTTCCTACCTACTTTCTTGGCCACAATTCCGGGATTGGTGTGTGGCTTTCTTTTCTGTAGCCTCAGGCTACAAAAGTTGGGTAATGGGAAACACTCAGTTGTCCTTGCTGGGAAATCTGAACTCTGCACACTCTCTCTGACATTTGGCCAACTTTTCTGAACCATGGGCCCATCCCACTCCCATCCCAGCTACCTACATGCCCCACCCCTGCAAGATTCAGCTCACATCCCTACTCAGCCTAGGGTCTGGAAGATGCAAACCCTGGTAGTTTTTCCCACCCCTACTAAAATCCTTCAGCATTATCAGGCACTTCCATGATTAAGGGTTTCTCTTTTTTGCAGCTGCAAAGCCACCATCATAGTCCACTTTTCTCCACATTGGGGATGACCAGGGAGAACTCTCAGAATCTGGCAACTCACCTCCTTTCCTCTCTGCATCCCTCTTGTCAGGAGAGTGGGGTGGCAGGTTCTGAGTTGGGAAATGTACCATACCAGAATCTTTTGTTTCTCTCCCTGTGCACCACTTTTTAATGTTTAAGGAATTAAGCTGTAATTCTTTCTTTGGTTGTTGCTGGAGAATTTTAGGATTAAAACATTTTTATTTAATTTTATTGGGTATTAAAGAAGGGAGCTTCTGTTATCCTACGTCACTCTGCAACTTTACTTAAAAGTCAATCCATACAACATTTTTAGAAAGCAATCTGCCACTATGCTTACAGAGCTACAAAAATGTTCTCTACTCTAAGTCAGAAATCCCATTTGTGGGAATTTATCATAAGGAACTAAGTCACAATGAAAATAATCTGTACACATGAGCATACAACACCATCTGTGATAGCAAAGAAATAACTTACATGTCCTGTGCTAGTAACCAGTAAAAATTCTAAGACAGATGGAATATTTTTCATTCATTAAAATAATGGTTGTGTAAACTAAGTATTAACATAGAAAATGCTTTTAAGAAACAATGGCAGATGAAAATAGAATAAAAAATGGAATATATACCATTATGGCAACTATGTAAAAAGATGAATGCAGGTGAACAAGCAAGGGAAAATATTTTTTGAAAACTGACATACCTGTGATAGGATGGTATGAACAAAGAGATGCTTTTTGATCATTTTTCTTTAATAGACTTAAATTGCTTTTACAGTAAAAAAGGGAACACGGAAAGCATAAGTCAGTAAAGTGTTTTTCCCCCTTCCCTTGCTGATGTTGAGCTAGAGCTTATTGGGGACTTCATTCAGGAACATTTAGGCCAGAGAGAAAAGATTTAACTGAGTAAAAGTGGATTTACCAGCTGTGTGACCTTGGCCAAGGTTGCCTTTTGCACATATGTAAAATGGGTCTGATTTTATGTTGAGCTTAGAAAAATCACTGTAGAGAGTAAACAAGATACACATACCTAGCATTTAGCATAGCACATAGAAAGGCAGGAGGTAACATTTAGATCTAGTCTCTTTGATTCTCACCAGAGTAATATCTCCTGTTCTCTCTGCGTTGTGATTATGACTATAACTCAGATTCTGGTCAGGGTGCAAGGGTGGAAAGGAGAGAATAGCAGAAATCCAGGAAGACATATAACTTCTATTTCCTCTGACTACACCCCACCCAGATCTGTTTTCCTCTCCTCCACTTGGAGAATAAGGTGAACTTCTCAACTGAGAAGTGAATGACTTTTCAAAGGGCACACAATACATGGGTAAAAAAGAGAAATTTAGCACTTTCTAGACAAATAAATCCCTGGATTGACAAATAAGGATCTATGTCAGATGGTGTGAACCCAACCTTGAGAGGATCTCCCAAAGTTCTGCTTGCTTTCTTTAATGTACGCTCCCCGATGTAGTTCCTCCAGCATTTATTTGAGATATTTATTTATGCCATGTCTCCTAGATCATGAAAAGTCCAGAAAATAATGTTCCATGAAATCAGGGATGGCCTTTCTGGAGCTCTCAACATTAGAATTTTAATCCTGAGCCTTTGTGCAAAGGCTAAAAAGGCATGTTAATCTTTTAAAGATGGTTATAAGAAAGTACAATCAAAGCTGGACACAAGAGGCCACATTTTACATAATTCCATGAATGAGTGTATGAAATGTCCAGAAAAGGCAAATCTATAGAGAGTAGATTAGTGGTTGACTGCGGCTGAGAATGGGAACAGATACTAATTAAAAATAGGCACCAAGCATCTTATTGGGGTGATGAAAATGTTCTAAAACTGGACTATGGTGATGGTTGCACAACTAGGTAAATGTACTAAAACCCACTGATTTGTACAGTTAAATGTGTAAATTTTATGGTATGTAAATTATATCTCCATGAAATTGTTATATATATAAGAAAGCATATTCAGCACTTAAAAACATAACATACCTTTTGATTCAAATGGGCTCTGGCTAGGAGCTTCCCAGTTTCCCTCTAAGATAATTACAAAGGCACAGGAGAAGAAAAAAGGAATGATGTTGCTGAAAACAAAAGCTAAAAGGATCTGGGCAGAATCTCTTCTAATTAGAAAGCAGATGAGCTGGATTGAGAAATCTTCAAAAGATTGCATGAGGAAAGACAGACAAATCTGCAGGGTCCCTCCCCAGTGGCCGCCTGGAGACTCAGGCTGCATAGTGCACAGAAAATCAGTCAGCCGTTCATCAGCCAGCCAGGTGCTGATCTGGGAGGACTGTCTCATCATCTTTTCACCCCCCTTGGTAGGCCATCTTTCTAGAGCTGAGAGGGTAGCAATGAGTAAGAAGGAGGTGATCGTGGCTCCTTAAATTCAGTGAGGTGTGACCCTCCAAAGAGAAGAGCCACGGAGCCCCTCTGCTGATGACACAAATAGAAAAGGCTGCTTTCAACAGACCGCATTAGTTGATCACATGTGGTCACTGGGTCTTGCCATCCCATTGCTCCTTCATCTAGAGCAGAGTTCACAGTGTTTGGTTCACCGTAAAGGTGTTCTATGAATATTATTTACTTGGATGAATTCCAAAAGCAGTAAGGATTTTGAAAACTAGCAGGAAGAGAGAAGTATATGTTTACCATGAAGATAAAAGTAAAGCTTAACTTTCCATGGACATGTCCATGTTGGTCACTTGTGTCGTTTCAGTCTTACCAACAGTCTTTTCTGAACCAAACCTACTTTTAAGTAGAGTAGCTGCTGTGAAAGAAGATAAATGAAGAAGCCAGTGTGCAGTGCATGCTGAGAATGATGGTCTCTCTAATGCCACATTGGCTGAGTAGGACACGGAGGCAGGAGATGAGGCCATCACAGCAGACAGAAGACATTACGGGGGAAAGTGGGAGCTGTGCTCATCGCTGGGGGAATGAAGGATGTCGTCACAAACTGGACCAAGATTGGGGTCAAGGGCAACTCATGTCCCATCTCTGTGGACACAGAGCATGAACAGATTGATCTAAAAAGATGAGGAAAGCAGAAGACAACATGTGGAACCTGTGAGAAAATACTGCAATGTACGGGAACATGACATGGAGATTAGCCTGAAGAATATGTCTCTGAAACTTGTTTAATGTGGGATTTTAAACCAAATTTACTCAGTAAGGTACAGAAATACATCAAAGTAGAAAGGGAAAGCTTTAAGGAGAAAACAGACTGAGATGTAAAGGCACAACGAGATACAAAGTGAGATGAACGATGTAACAGAGATGATGATGATGGCAGCAATAAAAATTGCTAGTATTTATTTAACACTGTCTACATGCTATGCTTTATTCTAAGTATTTTTTAATCCTCACAAGAACAACACCATGAATGTGTTCTATTATTGCCCCCATTTGATAACTGAGGAAACTGAGAGGGGTTAAGAGAGTTCCTTAAGTTCACCAACTAGTTAGTGCTGGAGCCAGGATTTGAACTCTGACATTTTATTCCATGGCTTCTGCTTTTAATCTTTACACTAAGAAAGAATGGCAAGGAAACAAAAGAAACAAAAGCAGAACTGAAATCAGTTAAGGTAGTAAAGAGAATAGCTGCAGTTGTACATGGCTGATACTAAAATGAAAAGACTGGGCTGGCCGGTTAGCTCACTTGGGAGAGCATGGTGCTGTTGACACCAAGGTCAAGGGTTCAGATCCCCTTATTGGCCAGTGGCAAAACAAAACAAAACAAAACAAAACAAAACAAAACAAAACCCAACAAAAAATGAAAAGATCACCTAGAAAGGGCAAAAACACAAAAACAAGGAAAGAGGAAATGATAGATATGGAAGCCAAAGAATAAAATCTTTCTTTGCTGACTGAAAGGTAAATCTTATGTTATGTATATCTCACCATAATAAAAAAACAAACAAAATCTTCCAAACCAAGAAAAAAAAATGAATATGCCACTATCTAACTAATGAATTGATACAGGGCCTCCATGCAGTCACCTGACAGATGACCATGCATCACGTGAAGTGTGCCAGGCATGCAGGGGAAAGGTGTGTGGGTTGGGGAGCAGTGACACCTGCTTCATTGTTCTGTTATTGTGACAAATTTTAAAAAAGAAAAAAATTTCAAACACATGGAAACACTAGAAGCATTGTACAGTTAACATATGTGTACCTGCCTCCTACATTTTACCATTAGCTTTTTACTTCTTTTATTACATACCTACTCATCCTCTATCCATCCATTAATCCATCTTTTTGTTTGAACATTTCAAAATAGATTGTAAACATCTATATACTTCCCCATGAATAGGGTTCAGTATTTGTTTATGTGCTTTTTTCTTTTGATATAAAACTTACATACAATGGAGTGCAGCATACATTCACTAAGTTTTGGCACATACACGTATCTGTGTAGCCCAGATCACTCTTAATACATGACACATTACTATCAGCCCTGGAAGTTCTCTCATGGTCCTTCATATCTTTTTTTTACAATCACAAAAAACTATTTGGAAGGTATTTACAGTATGATCTTTTTTTATGTATAGAAATATAGAAAAAACAAAAGAAAAAACATAAAAAGTGATATTTCTAGATAGCGGGATTACCATTGATTTTAATTTTCTTCTATTCCCTTCTCTGTATTTTCTGAATTTGGGTAATTTTTGCAAAAATAAAGCTGTCATATCATTTTTTTCTTAATTGAAAAAGCAGTTAAATATCCCCTAAGACCCTGCCTTTAGGACCATCTATCTCTTACATACATGGGCTAGCTCTGAAGAAGTGGACCCGTCTAGGAAAGCTACAAAATCTTCCTTGGCTTTTGTAAAGGGCTTATGTGGTTCACACATTCTGGTTGGGTTTAAAACACATGATTCAAACTATTATAGTAGGAAATAACAAACAGGTACTAAATTACCTCTTTCTGGAAAGATGTTGTTTTTGGTGAGTTTGACACTTTTGGGCCTTGGGTGGTTATCATCCATGCCCGTGATCAGGTTGCGGAAAAACAGATCAAATTTCTTTCTGCAGTCCGCGTTGATGGTGCCAGCCACGGTCCACACCAAGGAAAAGAGGAATAGTCCTTGCAGCCAGAGGAAGATCTGTTGACTTGACAGACCTTCAAATAATTCAGTTTCCTCCTCTTCTATTTCCCTTATTTCATCTAAAAGTGATAAAAGAGAACCTCAGGACAAGGTGCAGAATGCCACAGGTGAAAGATGTGAACTGGCTGGTTTTGTCTACGAAGCGCCTGGGGCGGCAGGTGATAATGGCTGAGTGCCCATCACCTGCCAGATCCTTTAGCACATACATTTTTTTTTTCCATTAAGGTAAAATATACATAACGTAAAACTTACTATCTTAACCATTTTTAAAGGTACAGTTCAGTGGTATTAAGCACATTTGTACTGTTGTGCAACCACCACCATCATCAATCTCTGGAACTCTTTTCATCTTGCAGAATTGAAGCTCTGTACCCATTAAACAATAAGTCCCCATTTTCCTACTCCCCAATCCCCTGGAAACCAGCATTCTATTTTCTGTCCCTATGATTTTGACTACTCTAGGTACATCATAGATGTAAAATCATATAGTCATTTTGTGACTGACCTATTACACTTAGCATAATGTCTTCAGGGTTCATCCACAGTGTGGCACGCGTCAGAATTTCCTTTCTTTTTAAGGCTGAATAATAGTCTATCATACGATTAGAACACATTTTGTTTATCCATTCATCCATTGATAGACGCTTGGGTTGCTTCCATATTTTGCCTATGGTGAATAAGTTTGCTATGAATATGGGTGAATAAATATCTGAGTCCCTGCTTTTGATTCTTTTGGGTATATACTCAGAAGTGAAAATGCTGGATCATATGGTTAGTCTACGCTTACTTTTTTGAGGAACCACTAAACTATTTTCCATAGCAGCATTCCCACCAACAGTGCACAAGTATTTCTCCACATTCTTGCCAACACTTTATTTCTTTTATTTTTTTATGGTAGCCATTCTAATAGGTGTGATGTGGTATCTCTTTATGATTGCAATTTGCATTTCCCTAACGATTAGTGATGTTGAACCTCTTTTTATGTGCTTATTGGCCATTTGTATATCTTCTTTGGAGATATGTCTTTCTCATTTTTGAATTGTGTTCTTTGTATTTTTGTTGCTAAATTTTAGGGGTTCTCTATATACTCTGAATATTAATCCTTTAATAAATATATGATTTGCAAATCTTTTCTCCCATTCTGTGTGGTTTGCCTTTCTCCTCTGTTTTTTTTTTTTTTTTTTGCCTTTCTCCTCTGTTGATAGTGTCTTTCGATGCACAAACATTTTTGATTTTGATGAAGTCTAATTTGTCTTTATGTTGTTGCCTGTGCCTTTGGTATCATACCAATAAATCACTGCCAAATCCAGTGTTGTGAGCTTTTGCCTTACATTTTCTTCTTAAAGCTTTTTATTAAAACTACAATGTTTTAGATCTCATGTTTAGATTTTTCATCCATTTTGAGTTAATTTTTGTGTGTGGTATTAGGTAAAGGTCCGACTTCATTCTTCTGCATGTGGATATCCAATTTTCCCAGCACCATTTGTTGAAAATATTGTCCTTTCCCCACTGAACTGTCTTGACACTCTTGTCAAAAAAAAAAAAAACTTGATTATATACGTGAGGACTTATTTCTGTGCTCTCCATTCCACTGGTTATATATCAGTCTATGCCAGTACCCTACTCTCGAGTACTACAGCTTTTAGTAAGATTTTAAGTCTGGAAGTGTGAGTCCTCCAGCTCTTTGGCTATTTGGGCTCCCTTGTGATTCCATATGAATTTTAGAATAGATTTTTCTACTTCTGCAAAAAATGTCATTGGGATTTGATTTGGATTACATTGAACCTGTTGATGGCTTTGGGAAGTATTGACATCTTAACAATATTGTCTTCCAATGCATGAACATGGGATATCTTTCCATGTATTTACATCTTTAATTTTTTTCAGCAGTGTTTTATAGTTTTCATCATAGAAGTCTTTCACCTTCTTGGTTAAGTTAATTCCTACATATTTTATTCTATGTGATGCTGTTGTAGATGGCATTGTTTTCTTGATTTCCTTTTCAAATGCTCATTGTTAGTGTATAGAAATGGAAGTGATTTTCATATATTGATTTTGTATACTAACACTGCTGAATTCATTTATTAGTTCTACACTTTTGTGTGTGTGTAATCTTTAGGCTTTTCTATCTAAAAGATCATCGCGTCTGCAAACAGATAATTTTACTTCTTTTTTTCCAATTTGAATTCCTTTCATTTCTTTTATCTTGCCTAATGACTCTCACTACAACTTCTGGTGTTATGTTTAATGGAGGTGGTGAAAGTGAGCATCTTTGCCTTGTTCCTGACCTAAGAAGACAAGCTTTCAGTCTTTTGTGATCGAATATGTCTGCGGTGGGTGTTTTATATACGGCTTTTATCACATTGAGGTAGTTTCTTCCCATTCCTAGTTCATCAAATGTTTTTAATCAAAAAGGTGTTGAGTTTTGTCAAATCCTTTTTCTGCATCAATAGAGATGATTGTGTTATTTTTTCTTTATTATGTTAATGTGCTATATTACATTGATTGATTTTCATATGTTAAACCATCTTTGCATACAGGAATGCATCCAACTTGGTCATGAGGTATAATCTTTTTAATATGCTGCTAAATTTGGTTTGCTAGTTTGGGGTTTTTTTTTTTGTTTGGTTTTTTTTTTTTTCCTTTTTGAGGATTTTTGCATCAATGTTTATAAGGGATTTTGGTCTACAGGTTTTTGTTTTGTTTTGATTTGTCATGTGTCTTACAGAGTCTTTGGCTTTGGTATCAGGGCAATGCTGCTCATAGAGAATGTGTTAGGAAGTGTTCCCTCTTCAAGTTTTTGGAAAAGTTTGAGAAGGATTTAAACATTTGGTAGTATTCACCAGTGAAACTGTCAGGTGCAGGGCCTTTCTTTTATAGAAGATTTTTAATTACTGCTGCAGTATCTTTACTAGTTATAGGTTTATTCAGATTTTCTGTTTCTTCATGATTCAATCTTGGTAGGTTTTATCATTCTAGGAATCTGTGCACTTCATCTAGTTTATCCAATTTGTTGACATGCAATTGTTCATAGTACTCTCTTATAAATCCTTTTTATTTCTGTAGAATTGGTAGTAACATTCCCATTTTTATATCTGATTTTAATAATTTGAGTCTTCTCTCAGTTTATCTAGGTAAATGTCAATTTTGTTAATCTTTTTATGAAACAACTTTTGGTTTTGTTAATTTTCTCTATCACTTATTTACACTCTAACCTTTATTATTTCCTTTCTTCTGTTAGCTTTGGGTTTAGTTTGTTCTTTTTCTAGTTCCTTAAGTTGTGCAGTTAGGTTGTGGATTTGAGATCTTTCTCTTTTTTACTGTAAGCATTTAAAGCTATAAATTTCCTCTGTAGCATTGCTTTTGCTATGCCCCATAAGTTTTTGGTATGTTGTGTTTTCACTTTTCATTCATCTCCAAGTACTTTCTAATTTCCCTTGTGATTTCTTCTTTGACTCATGAGTTGTTTAAGAGTATGTTATTTCACTTTCACAAAAATTGGGAATTTTCCAGTTTTTCTTCTGTTATAGATTTCTAATCTCATTTCACTGTGGTCAGAGAAGATACTTTGTATGACATCTGTCTTTCTAAATCTATTGAGACAATTTGCGGAATAACATATAA
The DNA here is from genome assembly GCF_027409185.1 of Cynocephalus volans. Classification (NCBI taxonomy): domain Eukaryota; kingdom Metazoa; phylum Chordata; class Mammalia; order Dermoptera; family Cynocephalidae; genus Cynocephalus; species Cynocephalus volans. Next base: position 120,460,069 of record NC_084465.1, read on the forward strand.
CATAACATCTTAAGTACACATGAGAAAAGTGTGCATTCTGTTGTTGTTAGGCAGAGTGTTCTGTACATGTCTACTAGATCTAGTTGGTTTATTGGGTTGTTCAAATCCTCTGTTCTCACTTATCTTCTGTCCAGGTGTGTGTTCTATCCATTACTGACAGTGTGGCTTTGAAGTCTTCAATTACTGTAGAACTAACTGTCTATTTCTCTCCCCAATTCTGTCAATTTTTGTTTCATATATTTTGGTGGTCTGTTATTAGGTGTGTAAATGTAATTGTTATATCTTTTTGCTCTATTGAATCTTCTATTAATATATAATTCCTTCTTTGTCCCTTATAACCTTTTTTGATTTAAAGTCTATTTTGTCTGATATTTTCTGATATTGGCATACCTACCCCAGTTCTCTTTTTTTTACTATTTGTATGGAGTATCTTTTTCTATCCCTTCACTTTCATCCGACTTGTGTCTTTATATCTAAAGTGAGTCTCTTGTGCACAGCATAGAGTAGAATCATGTTATTATTTTAAAAAATCTATTTGGCCAATCTTTGCCTTTTGATTGGAGAGTTTAATTCATTTACATTTATATATATTTAAAGTATTACTGATAAGAAGGGTCGTACTTCTGACATTTCTCTATTTGTTGTCTTATTGCTTTTTTTGTCCCTTATTTCCTGCATTGCAATCTTCTTTTTTGTTTGGTTGAATTTTTGTAGTAAAACATTTTAATTCCCTTTTCATTTCTTTTTGTGTATATTTTATAGCTATTTTCTTAATGGTTATCATAAGGATTACATTTAACATCCTAAAGTTATAACACTTTAATTTGAATTTATTTCAGCTTTAGTTCAATAACAAACAAAATTTCTGTTCCTGTACAGCCTTGTCCACACCCTCTTTCAGCTCTTGATGTCACAACATTATGTCTTTATCCATTGTGTATCCATAAACATAGACTAATAATTGTTTTTTAATGAATTAATCTCTTAAATTATGTAGAAAACAAAAAGTGAAGGTATAAACTGAAGTTACAACAATACTAGCTTTTATCATTGCCTATGTATTTACCTTTACTGAGCTCTGTCTTTCTTCATATAGCTTCAAGTTACTATCAGGAATCTTTTCACTTCAATCTGTAGGACTCCTGTTAGCATTTCCTGCAGAGCAAAACTAATGGTAATAAATGAACTTACTTAGTTAAATTTATCTGGTAATGTCTTAATTTCTCCCTCACTTTTGTAGGACCGTTTTGCCGGTTATACAATTCTTGGTTGACAGTTTTTTCTTTCAGTACTTTGAATATATTAGCTCACTGCCTTCTGTCCTCCAGGATTCTAATGAGAAATTTGCAGAAAATCTTACTGAGGATTCCTTGTATGTTGAGTCACTTCTCTCTCATTGCTTTCAAGATTCTCTTTGTCTTTGGCTATCAACAGTTTGATTATAATGTGTCTTGGTGTAAGTTTCTTTTAATTCCTGCCACTTGAAGTTTATGGAGCTTCTCGGATGTTCATATTCACATTTTTCATCAAATCTGGGTTTTCAGCTATTATTTCTTCAAATACTTTTTCTGCCCTTTCTCTCTCTCTCATCTCTCTGAGATTCCAACAGTGTGTGTGTTGGTCTACTTGACAGTGTCTGGAAGATCTCTTAGGCTCTGTTCACTTTTCTAAAATCTTTTTTATTTCTGTTCCTCAGACTTGATAATTTCAATTGTTATATCTTTAAGTTCACTATTTCTTTTTTTTTTTTTTCTATTTCAAAGGCTCAAATCTGCCTTTGAATCCTCTAGTGACTTTATCATTTCAGTCATTGTAGTTTTCAGCTCCAGAATTTCTTTTTGGTTTCTTTTTAGGTTTTCTATCTCATTACTGATATTTCCATTTTGTTCATACATCATTTTCTTGACTTTCTACATGTCATGTTTAGTTCTCTGAGCATTTTAAAAGACAGAGGTGTTAAAGTCTTTGTCTACTGGTCCACCGTCTGTTTTTTCTCTAGGACAGTTTCTGTCAGTTTAGTTTTTTTCTTTGAATGAATTACTCTTTCCTGTTCCTTTTACACTCTGTGACTTTTTTTTTCTTCTGAAAACTGGACATTTGAATCTATCATTCAACATGGTAACTTTCAAAATCAGATTTTCCCTCCTTCCATAGGGTTTGCTATGTTGTTTTTGTTGTTTGATTGTTGTCAGCTTTTCTGTTCTGGGGATTAGCTTGAGATGTAAGCTTAAGGTCCTCTCAGATTTTTTCTGAGGTCACACCTTTCCTTGGCCATCTGTGGTGCTTTTCTAAATTCTCATGTATATGTGATTGTTTCTAAATGTCCTGGTCCTTAAATGTCTGGTTCCCAAAAGTGGAAAAATAGAAAAAGAGGAACAAAAGGTGCTGGACCTTTAAATTTCCCAGAAGTTGCTTCATCTTGAGGTGGTGGTGCTTGTAATCATGGGGAGAAGGACTGCAACAATGGCTGCCTGCTTCTGCATCTATACCTCTACAGTCAGAAGCAGCAAATGGTAATCAGAACACAGATCCTTGATCTTTGGAGGACAGGGTCCTTATTGCCCACCCTGGCTCCCACAAGCAGTGTGCAAGCTGCTCCTAGAACACAGGCAGGGCTGCCTATTTCAGCACTGAGGGCTGGAGGAAGTGTAGCTGCTAACATACTAAAAGTTGAAATTGACCAAAATTAACTTAATTCTCTGATAGTTGTAAGCCTTGGAATAGACCCCAGAATTCCAAAATAGTTACACCAGGCAGATTCTGCCAATACAATTGTTGTCTAGATGAGAAGACAGGCTCCTAGTACTTCCTCCTTTGGCTTCTTTCTAGAATATTCTCTAGCCACATACATTTTATTTAACTTTTATTTTTTAGCTGCCAGCACAAACATCAAGATGAGAAGACAGGCTCCTGGTGCTTCCTGCTTTGGCTTCTTCCCAGAATATTCTCTATCCACAAAAATTTTATTTAACTTATGTAACAACTTATGAAAGGGGCGCAGTTATCTCCATTTTATAGATGAGTCAATTAATGTTCAGAAAGGCCACAGGTCACATATCTTGGATGTAGTAAAGCTAGGATTTGAATCTAAACCTGGCTCCAAGCTCTTTACCATTTCACCAGTGCTTTTCAAAATTTAATGTGCACACAAATTACCCAGGGACTTGTAAAAATGCAGATTCTGATTCAGTTGATCTGGAGCAGGGCCCAATATCCTCCTTTTCTATTGAACTCTCAGGTGATTCCAATGTTTCTGGTCCTTGCTCTTTGAAAAGCAAGACAGTACAGTACACTTTCCTCATCCAGGAAAGAGGATAAGCCCAAGAAAAAAACTGAGAATTGGATAAAATTTATCTTCCAAATGCTCTCCCTACCCTTTTAGCACTCCTTCTCCTCCCATGAGACACTTTTTTCTACCTATGCTATCCATAGTTGCCCAGGAATCTGCTGCAGTGCATCATCTGGGTCTTCCAGCCTTAGTCAGTCCCTATGGTCTTTCTGCTCCTTCTCCTCTCAGCAGCACATAAAGGTACTTGATGTTACTCTACAGTAACAATGAGCACCCCTAGTGCATATATCTTGGTTCCTAAATCCTACTCTTCAATATAAAAAGCCAGGGCTCCTTAGAGAAGTGGTTAATTACAGGGCTAAGCCAAAGGAAATGCAAGATGAGCCTGGTGCCAGAAAATAAGAACATACTTGAAAAAGGATGGGCTTACTGAAAGGAAACAGGAGCCAACATAAAGGAGCTATCAATGGCCAAAGCTAATTGAGCAACAAAGTAAATTATTATAACATTGTATTATAACCTATAGAATAAAATAAATATCCATGAGTCCATACTTTGATCAATAAACAATAAGTAAACAAATAGGGAAGAGAAGCATTTATTCCTTACAGAAAAAGTCTAATTAGTAAATGTAGAAGAAATAGAAATAGAAAATTACCATTAGCCAAACACCACCATAATAATTGTTATAGGCAAGATGCACCAATGGATGCTAAAATCAGTGGGTGTAAGTTTGAGGAAAAATAGAGTATTTGCATTTTCCAAGAATCTTCCCCCAAGATATTTACTAAATGTAAAGGGAAAAAAATAGTAACATGACAGTGAAGAAATGTGACTCTGACCAAAGTTAACTTTGTTTAGGGCCTCCACTGGTAATAAGACATATACATCATCACTTCTGTGGTATTCTTGCTAAAAACGTATAACCTCAATCTAATGATAAGAAAACATGAAGTAAAGTTAAATTGAAAGGCATTCTGTGAAATAAGTGGCCAGTACTTATCAAGTGGCAAGGTTGTCAAAGACAAGAAAAGACTGAGGAATTAGAGGAGACTGTGGAGAAGCAACAATTAAATGTGATGTGGCATTTCAAGTCAGATCCTGGAACAGAAAAAGGAGATATGCTTATGTAGCCAAGCACAGAAAGAGAAATACTGCATGTCCTCATGCATAAGTGAGAGCAGAGAAGGAAGGAAGGAAGGAAGGAAGGAAGGAAGGAAGGAAGGGAAAGAAAAGAAAAGAAAAGAAAGACCACAATAATATGTGGAACTTTCAGAAGGAGAGAACAGACCTATGGTTATTAGAGGTGGGAAAGGGGGAGCGGGAAGGGGTTAGGGTGAAATTGAGTAAGGGACAAAAATAATAATTATGATTTATAATGATAAACATACTAATAATATTGATTTGATCATCATATTTTGCACACAAATACTGATAGTCAACTCTGTACCCCATAAATATGTATAATCAATTGTTTCAATTAAAAAATAGTAGCATAAATACTCATACAATACCTTCCCAAAGCATTTGTTCAATAAACAATTATTCAAGCTGAATAAAGAAAAAAGTAAAGAAAAAAGAAAAGGGACATTTGCAGAAAAACTGATGCAACTCAAATAAAGTCTATAGTTTAGTTAGTAGTATTGTACCAATAGTGATTTCCTTGTTCTGATAATTGCACCATAAGATGTTAACATTAAAGAAAGCAAGGTGAAGGGTTTATGTGACTCTGCACTCTTTTTGCAACTTTTCTGTAAGTGTAAAATTATTTCAAAATAAAAGGCTAAAAAATGTATTTAGCATTCCTTACCTCAAGACCTTGTTAATCATAGCTATAATGTTCTTGCATTTTAACACTCATAGAGTAAAAATTTAGAGCTCTGAAATCAGATACATGTGTATTCAAACCTAGTCCCCAGTTGTTAGTGTCATGTGCATTAGAACACTCCTGAGAAATTTCATAGCTATAGATTTGGAAAGGCAAGAGATGAGGTCACTGGGGACCAGTAAGTCCATTTCTCATGCTGGTGCCTTCTTTCCTGAGATACTACACAAGGACAATAGATGGGGCTTAGAAAAATATGCAAAATTTACAAATAATAATGCAAATATATGGTATTGTATGCAATTGGTGTGCTTCTGAAAAAATTGCCTCCAAATTTATTTTTTCATTTTGGTGGCTTGCCTGTACAGGGATCCAAACCCTTGACCTTCGTGTTATAACACCATGTTTTAACCAATTGAGCTAACTAGTCAGCCCTTAATATTTGAAAATCAAATAGTTTTTAGAAATTTTCCACTTAACTGTTGACCATGTTACATTTTTAATCTATACCTTCAATGCCTTTGGAAGAAATGGGCTGACAAAACATGTCCATGTACCAGAAGTTGTAAAGATTCATCTTGAGTTTAAATTATGTGCCATCTTGAAAATGAAATAGCATCCAATAAAAGTTCTTCAAATGGACACAACTATTGTCATTTCCAGTAGAATTCAGTGAAATTCGATACGCATGAAATTTGATTTATGTTATAGATATATCTGATTGTACCTTGGGAAGTACATAAATCATAGAACCATTGGTTTAAACGTCCTGAAGAAGTTTCCTAGTTTTGGAGACTAATGTTTTTAGTTCCCTTATAGTGTATCTATGTGTTTTGTGAATTCAGATTTTGTAACGTAAATTTTGTTAACATGTGCAAACTTCTAATATATTTTTTTCAGAATATTTTTCTTTCTGTATCATCTAAATTCATCTCCCTCTGGGATGTCCCTGTGAGATAAAGAGGGACAGGAATTATTATTACTCCCATTGCATGGATGAGAAACCTTAGACTGACTAAGGATGAGGTAATTTACAAAAGAACACCCCCAAAACTCAATGTCAGATCAATGTTAAATACAGACTCTTTCTACCAACTCTACTATCTATACTCCAAAGGCTTGCTTGTTCTAGACCAAACAGCTAGTCTCATTATAATTCAAGAGGGACAAAATGGGGGTAGGGACAAAAGAAATAGCCAAGGCATAGCCAAGCCCCATGTAGCTTAAGAACCACGGGTAGCACTTACCAAGTAGAGAGGAATACAGTCTCATCATTGAGAAGGCAAGGTGGATGGGAGATGTTTGCACCACAAATTTACAGTGCAGGCGACCAAAATCCAGGCAGGGCTGGACAAGCCACATGAACATGTCATTGACCTGGGAGTAGAAAGCTATGTAAGATTTGGACACATGATAAGAAACTGAGCTGAAGATCAAGAGCTTGATTACCTCGGGAAGCTGTAGATATAGGTAAGATTGCAGATTACTTCTGAGTGTAGGTGCATTGGAGAAAACCCACAGGCACCAAGACCCCTGCTCCAGTTTCCTCCTGAATGGTCCTAAGACTGTGCAGCCCACAGACCATGCTGATTCGGTTTCCCAACCCCATTCCACTGTCCAGAGCTGGATACTGAGAGAGGCGTGGAGATTCTCTAGGCTGGCTATAGGACACACAAAGTAGGTTTAAGACCCAGCGACTGTATATGACTTTACAAATGACTGTTAGACATTTGTAAGTTGGGACTCTCGTATAAAGTGGGGCCATAGAAAGAGCAGAGCTAGGTCTGGGGCTCATTTCAGAAAGCCAGCATATGTGCGTGTGTATTTATATGCTTATTTGGGGGTATATTGATTTTTGTTTCTTGTCTCTGCTCCCAACCCATTTACTCTTTTAAAAAAATTACTTGACTCACTTTTCTCTTCATATTTCAGTGTTTTTCCCTTTTGTTATGCTTTGTTCATGATTCTCACTGTACATTATGTTGAGTTTTGTTTTTTATTTTTGGAAATAGGCAGGCCATTACTAAATACATACATATAGATGTGTAGATATGTGAGTATATATGTGTGTATACATGCATTTATATGCATATGTACTCATGGATATATGGTATATTCATTCAGGCAACAAGTACTTATTGAGCATCTACTGACTGCACTGCAGTCGTGCTGGGTATAAACAATGGACAAGGTTGGCAAAGCCCCTGCCCGTGGTGCTTACAGTCTGAGGGGCAGAGAAGACAGACAATAAATTTCTAAACAAGCAAGAAAATAAAATACTTATAGATCATGAAAAGTACCAGCAGGAAGCAAATTACAATGGAGAATAGAAAGGGTTTAAATAGGGTGGTCAGGGAAGTCTTCTTGGAGGAGGAGCCCTTTATGCTGAGACCTGGATGACAGGGGTGAGACACCCATGAGACAAATTGGGGCGAGACTCCAGGAATAGGAATCAAAAGCTCAAAACCCTTGAAATGGTGAAACCTGGGTTTCTGTTGGAATGAAAACAAGATAGGAGGTCTGGAGGGTAATTAGCTGAGTCTGAGGGAAAGCGTAGGCAGTGAGCTTGCAGAGGCAGGCAAGGCTGGATCACATGTCCCATAGGCCCCAATAGGCAGTTAGACTTTGTGCTAAGGACATTGGGATGTCCCCAAAGGCCTTTAGATGTATGGGGAGTTGGCAGCTATCAGCGTGTGCACACACATGTGTGTGTGTAGAATGGTCCCTGAAAGTGCATGTGGGTATGAATTTGCATAAATGCATATGTTTATATATATTATACATGTATGTAAGTGGTAACAGACATGGGAGCGTCCTACGTAATCCCCTAGAGTGTTTCCACAGTGGGAACAGAGCCCGACTCTGACTCTTCTTGGTGTCCTCAGTGCGATGCTTTCCTTAGGCTCTCTATTAGTGCAGGGGCGGGTAGAAGGCACCAGAGCCCCTTCCCCTTCCTGCTTCCCTGGTCTGAGTGTGCGGTCAGGAACCTGCCATGCCTGAACTTTCCCACCTCTTTTAGGAAGGGAAGAAGGGAACAGTCACTTGTAGTAGCTACAGTGAAAATATGTCAAACTGGTTCGAACTCCCTAGCAGCAGAAGGTCTGCAGTACAGGTCACAGGCACCGGGAGTGGCAGCACAGAGAGGAAGCCAGCTCTTCCCAACTTGGTCCATCTCCAGAGCCGCGTCTAGAGACATTTCTGCTAGTGGGCAATGGGGAAAGGGGTGACTTTCCAGCCACCCCTGCTGAAGAATGCTCCTCAGCACCAGGATTCTCCATGGGAGAGCTGAGGAGTGGTGGATAAGATGGAAGAGGAGGGAGAAGTGACCGCACCACTCTACCCCCACCACGTGGAGACAGCTGGAAAAATGGTGGCCAGCCAGGAAACAAGGTGATTGGGGACAGGTAGGGAATTCCCTGCCCCTTCTTGTCTCCTGGAAAACTGAAGGTGAAGATGTGTCCAGAGGGCCCTTGAAATGACAAGTAGGGAGATTGAGGGGAGGGGAGAAGAAAGGGGCCCGAGGGTTTCACCAATTCCTTGTGCTCCTCAGTGAGGCTGGAGGGCAGGGTGTCCATGTACGAATCCTTTAGGGGCTTCCAGCCCAGCTGATGGGGCTCCATGTAGATCATCCCACACCTGGAAGCACAAACAGAGGCCAGGCTAGGTGCTCCCTCATGTGTACTAGCACCAGCTAACATTTAGCAGCATCTGCTGCACATCGGGCACCATGCTAGGCCTTAATGGATCTTGACAATAACCTTCATCTAACCACGTGGTTTCCCTTATCCTATTCCCCTGGGTTTCCCCACCTCACGTCACATAGCATGTTAAATCTTGTGTTCACCAGCCCCTTGATTTCTTTCATTCTTACATAGTTTTATAGCATTTCTGTTTGTTTCTAAAATGTATATATATTTTTTATTTTAGTCATTTTTAACAATTTATATGGGGTACCATGTTGTAGGTAATATTTGGGGCTTACTTTTATAATAATATTGCTAAGGTTTTTGTCCTTAATGTATTTACTAAGGTTTATCCATATAATTGCACATCAGTACAGTTCATTTGTTTTGAGTGCTATATATAAATCTTATAATTTCTGACTATATTATACTTTTATTAATTCACTCTTGTTAATGGGCATTTAGGCTGTTTCCAAGTGTTGGTTATTGTTGGTTGTGCCACAGTGAGTATTATTGAACAGCTCTCCTATTTCTCATGGGCAAAATCTTCTTTTGGGTATGTACTTAGGAGCAGAATTGCTGGGTCATGGGCATGTGAAGTTCCAACTTTAGGAGATAATGTCAAACTGTTTTTCAAAGTGCTTGCTTGATTTTAGATACCCACCAGCAGTGTGGATTGAGGACTAATTTTATGATGAATGTAAGTGAACAACAAATAATATAGGTGATCTTCTAAGGCTTAATCACACTTGTGGATTTTTAGAGCTTTCTTTCTGGCTTAGGGTTAGTGGGGCCACACCTGTCCCCAGGGTACCAGTGCAAGCTGACTTACCTGCTCACAGTGGCTGGAGAGGCCTGCTCAAGGTCAGCCGGCTCGAAGATCAGACTCATCTTGGGGCTCATCTGGATAATCTCTCCACTCATTAAACACAGCTAAAAGTGCAAAGCAGAGGAGTGGAGAGGGGGCAAAGGGGTTATATTCCATCTGCAAGTGAAAGGCCCCAGTAGAGACGAAGCTTGTTTGAATACATTCCATAAATATTTCTTGAGCACCTACTAGGCACCAGGCACTGTTCTAGGTGCATAGAAAAAAACAGACCGGAGGGGAGGGAGGTTGGGGAGAGGTTGGGTGGAGGACATGGGGAGTAACTGCAAATTGTGGTAATGGGCATGCTGATAGCATTGATCTGATCATCACATCATGGGCACAGGTGGTGATGGTCAGCTTTGTACCCCACAAATATGCATAATCAATAATAAAAAACAGACAAAAATCCCTGTCCTCTTGAGGTTTATATTCAGCTGGGAGGAGACAGATGATAAACAAAATATACAGTACAAGGGCTCTTCAAAAAGTTTGTGGAAGGTTTGTATTATCTTTTAATTCCATTTTCCCATGAACTTTTTGTAGTTCCCTCATATATAAAATGATGAAAAGTGATTAGGAGGAAAATGAAGTAGAAGAGGGGGTTGGAAGACGCTCAGTCATGGCAGGGTGAGCTGCAATATTGAATAGGGAGGTCAGAAAATCCACTGAATCGCACCTTAGATGAAGAATCAAGAAGTTATCAGACATGCCATGTTTCAAGGGCCTGTCCTCAGTGTTTAATGTAGAACTTCCGTTCACGTTCTCACCCTGTTTTATTTGCTCAAGTCTCTCACAAAAGACTCCTTTAAATCCCCTGCAACATGGAATAATCTATGGATGGAGTGACAAGATCTCTCCATAAATCCCTTTTGAAATGGAATGAGAGACCATCAGAAGTGCTAGTGTTCAGCAGGCACAGTCCTGTAGAAAGTCATGCAAATATATAGGACAGGCTTGGAATATACACTCAGTCAAGGGCACTGCTTTCCATTTGCCAATATGGGTTCAAGTGAGATGTTTAAGTCATAAGACGAGGCCTGAGGCTTTGCTCTCAGGGGAGAAGAGGAGACATCATCGATCCTTGCTGTTCATCCCAACTGTGGTTAAAAAATTCCTTGCCATTGTGTGGCCCACATCAAACACATCTTGGAACAGGTTCCTGCACGTATCCCCAGGAAAGTCACAGCTATTATGGGGTGGACACCTGCAGCCCTGTCATCTCTGAATATCAAGAAAAGTAGAATAGACCCAAACCTGTGACTGTAATTTTATGTACACCCAGAGCAGAGAAGAACCATTAGGAAATTCACCAATTATGACTCTCTTTATACTTCTAATCTTAAGACCAACTAATACATTTATACTATTAGTTTATATAATATATTCTGTATCGTGTAATAAAACATTTCTATTTTTATATGTTATACAGTCAAAATTATGCATATGCTATAATTAGTGTAGGTATATAATTTGGATAATTAGGCATTCCATTGTAAAGCATGAGTCACTCTTAGTCTTGTGACATTTAAATACAGTTTGGAAATATATTTTGATTTGATAATGACATATTCCATGTAGGAACTCTTCCTTGAAATGGTAATAAATTTTATTTTATTTCATTTTAACAAATAGTTATATGGCACTTGGTATATGCTGGGCACTATTATAAGCAGTTTGCAAATATTAATTTGTTTAATTTTTCTAACAACATTATGAGGTAGACACTATTATCCCCATTTCACCAGTGATGAAGTTGAGGCATTGAGAGACTGCTTGGCATGTCTGAAGTTAAACAGCTGGTAAGTAGCAGCACCAGGATTTGAACCCCGTCTGTTTGGCTCCAGAGTCCAAGCTCTTTAGCTATCATGTTGACCATGACAGAATGTATTTTCCACAGATCACTACAACAAAACCTCCCATCCCACAGGCACTTTTTCTTTTTTTCTTTTAAAAGATGACCAGTAAGGGGATCTTAACCCTTGACTTGGTGTTGTCAGCACCACGCTCTCCCAAGCGAGCTAACCGGCCATCCCTGTATAGAGATCCGAACCCTTGGCCTTGGTGTTATCAACACCATTCTCTCCCAAGTAAGTCATGGGCCAGGCCCCACAGGCACTTTTTCAATGTGACCTTTCCCACCTCCATCAAGAGACAGATTCTATTTCTCTACTCCCTCGAATCTGGCTGGGCCGTGTGACTTCTTTGACCAACAGAATCCAGAAAAAGTGATACTGTGTTAGTTCCAAGCAAAGTCCTTCATTTCTTGGAAACTTCCAGCTCCTGCCTCTTGCAGGTCAGCCACACATAAGAAGTGCCACTACCTAGAGACCACCAAGTGAGAAGCCCAAGCCATGTGGAGTAGCCTAGAAGATGAGGTGCTATGGGGTGAGGGTGGGGGCAAAAAAAAAATGAATCCCTGACACTGAGTGAAGAAGCCATCTGGGAAATGAGTCCTCCAGCCTCAGCTGCCCCAGATGACAGCATGAGAATTATAGACAGATTGCCCAGCTGAGCCCTTTCAAAATTCCTACTCCATAAATCATGAGAAAAATAAATGGATGTTTTAAGTTATTAAGTACAGCAATAGATAACCAAAACATGGCCTGTATATTAGGTACCATGTACGTGCCATCTCATTTAATTATCAATAACCCTCTTTTATCATCACCTTTTTACAAACGAGGAAGCCGAGGTTCAGGGAAGTTTTGTAACTTGCCCAATACAACACAGCTCATTGCTGAAGCTAGGAGTCCAATCCGATGCCAGCACCAAGGCTTTTAACCACTATACAACATGGTCTCTAGCTTAGCTTACTGACTACAAGTACAAACAGAAGCATAACTCATGAATTCGTAACTGTTATTTTCTTGTGGGGCATTTATTCTTAGTGTAATAAATGTATATCTTTACATAGTTTTGATTAATTACTCACTTCAATAAAAGAGTTTATATCTCACCCATGTAAAAGTTAATTTCAGACTCAACAGCTACCTTTTTATTGTCATCCAGAACAGTGTTCATATTTTCAATCCAAACAGCATCCACTGGTCCATCAAATATAATCCACTTGCGGTCATCAGATATTGAAGACGCTTGCTCCCGGAAAGCATTTGCGAGGACACCATCCGTCCACTCGTGGCTCACTTGGTCAAAGCACCCATACAGCTGCGCCATTGTGATGGCCTTGGGGTTGATGATCTTGTACTCCACGGCAAACTCCTCCATCTGGTTGGCTGGGCAAGAAGGTCCAACATGAGTTACAAAGGCTCTGACGAGACCAGGATGTTAAACAAAATATAATGCCACCTCAAAGACTAACCAACCTTTGTGAACATGCTATCCAAGGAGAGTCCTAATAAAATGTGTGCTCAGTCCTTATAAAGATCGAGATATTTGGATAGGCAATGCTTAAATTTCTGTGTTATTATAGACACCGTACTTTCTTCCGAGCCTCAATTCAAACAGGGCAAATATGCCAGTCAGATCCAGGACTAAAGAAATCTGACAGTGCTTAAAAGAACTTAAGCAGGGCAGTAAAGCCATATTACCAGCCTTCTTTATGATCTGGCTCTCATGGCCCCCTAAGAACCTTGGCTCTGACTTGAGATGAGACAACAGCTGACAGATAAAAGGGTTCTAGAAAATGATGACTTTTCTCTATCTGGAGGGCTAGTTTAGCCCTGAAACCTCTTTATTGACTGCTCAATAAGTGTCATTTGCCCCTGTGAAATGCACACTTTTGGAGTTCTAGGACTCAACCAAGTGATGGACAGCACAGCACATGTATTTAATAATACAAAATGAAGATACTTTTACATGATCCTTCAAAGTAAGGAAAAGCTGGAGTGTGTGAAACATAAACTAAATAAAGATCGATTCCTGCCGAATTTGAGGCAAAGACAGTGGGATACCCTCTTTTTTCCTCATTTAGTTTCTTAAACTATATCCAAATGACAAAATCATTACTTAAATTTGAAATGCCCAAATTAGTTGTTAAGGCTGAGACAGTCCTCAGAACAAAACCTCAAAAATCCAACAGCAACTCAATTATCAAATGTTGTTAGAAAAAATCTTTAAATGAAGTACTTGAAGCAATTATGTACACCCATGCACAACAAGATACTGCTTTTCAAAACCTCAGTCTTGCATTTTACTGAAAAAATCCACACACAATAAACATGGCTTCCATTTGTTGTGTAGGCACTGTGCTAGGTTTTTTACTTGTGTACTCTCTCTTAATTTTCACAACAATCCCATTTTACAGCTGGGAAAACAGAGAATAAGAAAAGTTTAGTCATTTGCTCAAGGTCTGAGTCTGATTCGAAAATGTGAGTTCTTAGCCTGTACCTTAAAAGGAAAGAAAGAAGGGAGGAAAAAAGAAAAAGAGAAGGAAAGAAAAAAGGGAAAAAAAAGAAACCATGCAATAATTTGCTTTTAGGCTAATTTTCTTTAAGCCAATGACAGGAATTTTTCTGTCATTGGGGAACCTTTGGAGAAGCCACTGTTCTGCATTTGAGAAAATTCCTCCAGCCTTAATGACGTGCATACAAAATCCCATGTTAGAAGCCCCCACCCCCACCCTTTATTTTCTGCCTGCAGACATCTGTGAGCTATGTTCTATTTCTAGCTCTGATGTCATGATTCGGGGCTGGCAAAACTAACAGCCTGGCATTATCTCCACGGAGCCAGCCAACTGAGTGGGCAGTCCTGTCCTTCCTGGAAGCCAGGGATGTGAGATTTACCTGCATATAAATCACCCAGAGCTGCGGCCAACACTTTATAAGCAGAAGTCTTGCCACCCATGGGGTCTCCGACAATCATATAGCCATGTCTTACCAACATCATCTCGTAGATCTGGGAGAAGACATTGTATAAAAAATTAATTATTGCAAACCTCCCCACAACGCAAGTCAGTCAGAAGTCAATGAGGAATGAGGGGTCGAAGGGACTCTCACAGGGGACTATAGTTCACCAGAGGTAGAAAATGACCTATTGTTTAAATATCTTTTGGAGGAATGAGTATATGCGTGTGTCTCATATTATCTAAGGGATGGGAACTACTACCTGCTTTGCACCTACCAATGTACTATCAAGCCATCATCCCAATTACTTCACGTAATCTACTCAGGTATCATTAATTACCTTTTACAGGTGGAAACACTGAGTCCAAGAGAGGTTAAGTAACTTGCCCACGCTCATCAGTGGAGAAGTCAGGATTTGAACACAGGGCCGACTAACATCAATGCCTCTAATCTTTTCACTAAACCATTACCATTCACTTTTAAAAAGCAAATTGTGTTTCTATGGGAAACTTCCTTTCTCAAGGCCTAACTGCTGTTCTGACTTGACTGCAACTCTCAGTAGATAAAAATGTATTTTCTGAGCCAGGCTCCACACTGTGAAATATAAATGACCTCCTGTGCTATTTTATCCTCTGCCCTTGAGAATCCACAGCTCTATAGAAGCCCATTTCTTGAATGTTCTGATTGTTTCTCTCTGTGACATTGGCCCAGGATAATTCAAATGCAAATGCTTTGGTCATTTATATTTATGTAAAATTTTATGCTCTCTCTCTCTAGACTGAGTCCCTCAGAGAAGGGGAATACATGAAGCTTTTTATTTTGAAGATTAAGTTCTTATTATTTTTCACCCTGGAGGTGAGCAGTAATGAGGGTCTAAATGAAGGCAGTGACAATGGACAAATGTCATGCAGAAAATGTTTGTTAAGCATCTACAGGCTACTGTTCCATGTGTTGTCAACAGAGCACAGAACAAAACAGCAAAATTCCCAATCTTCAAGTAAGGCTTATAATCAAATACGTTGGAAAACCATTTCAGATTGAATAAAGACGAAAGGAGTTGACCTTGTATCAGAAATAAGGGAGAGGGAGTTGGCAGTTAGCTCAGTTGGTAAGTGTGGTGTTGTAACATCAAGGGTTCGGATCCCTGTATAGGCCACTGCCCCCCTCCCCGAAAACACCAAAAACCAAAAAAACATAAAGATAAGAAAAAAAAAAAAAACCCATCGATCATTCAATATCCTCTCACCTTCCCCCTCACATATCTTGAAATATCAAGTTACTGATATACAAAAGGGCAAGTAGCTCCAAATACCCTGTTGTTGAAAATATTACCTCGTTTTTGAAGAAAAATGTTAAGAGTGAAATGCAGGTGTGGAGTGCATGGTGCTCTCTGTACAATTCTATTTTTTCTGCATGTTTAAAATTTTTCATAGTAAAATACTAGAAATAAAAGCTCACACCTAGTTAAAGAATAGTTCATCTGTAAAATCCTGATGAATAAATTGGGGGTTGACATTGGGTTAAATGCATTGTGTAAAACTAATTCACTTGGAGATATAATAGAGAAAAAAAATCAATACTTTACCACAAGGCAGTCTGATTTCAGACTCCAGAGACCTGGGTTCCTACCTCGACCTTCACTTTTAACTAACAGGGTGACTTTGGGAAACAGTGGTGCCAGTGATGCTAACAATGACTGTGGACATGGTGGGGTTGATAATGATACAGTATCAGGCATTTTATCCAGCACTTTATAAATGTGTTCTCTCAAAATTCCTGTATTTCCCTCCCTTTTACAGATGAGGAAACTGAGGCTCAGAGAGTTGAACTAATTTGTCTGATATCTCACAGCAAAAAGCTGATAGGAGTGATTGAGTGTTTTTTTGTTTAGTTTTGTTTTTAAACCTCCATCTCTACTCAGGCACCTCTGATTGCGATCTGTTCCGTTTCAATCTGCCATAAATCTTAAATTTCTGGCTCTAGCAAACAGTAAAGCAGGCACATTTATATGGGTACAGGAACCAACCTGGATAATTTTCCCAATAAACCAAGGTACTGGCTGGAGTTTCATCTTTTTGATGTTCTCAGTCAGCACTTCCATAAAAACTTTGTAATCTGGCTTTGGAAGAACAACTCCAGGAAACAAATCTGATATAATTCCCTGTTAAGAAGAATTCAAGAGAAGGTGGAAAGGATGAAGTATTAGACATGTGAGCTCAATATTCTCCTAAAATGAGATCTATAGACAGCAGAAGTCTTTGAAAAATTCCAAACCTCACTTTTCCTGCATCAAAACTCACCCCAAATTACAGACGTCAACACTATCTGTAAAACATGATTTCCCTCCCAAATAATTTAAAAAGCCAGCAAATATTTAATGAGTTGGTATTATCTTCCAGTAGTGTACTAGGAATGAATGAGATAGACATGGTTTCTGTTTTTGTGGAGCTCACAGCCTGGTAAGGAAAATAGGCTTCAAATTAATTACTAAAGGAAGCTAATTAAATTGGGTAAAAACACCTGTCCAAACATAACAGCAAATATTATCCTATCAATAAACCACTTTTATTAAGATCGGGACTTAGGGATGTTTGCTATCACCACTATGATCTAACAATTGGGAAGGGGATATCAGGGAACAAGGTTGCTGGTTGGAGAAGAGAGAGGAGTCAGGAGATGGAAGAGGATCTGTAGAAGGTGCCAGAGAAAACATTCCACCTTTAGAAGTGGAGCCTTGGTCCTTGACCAAGGTCTCAAACCAATGCATACCTCAAAAAGAGGGACATCCTGAGCTAAGAACTTGGCCAGGTTGACATCAAGCAAGGCCCGGAGCAGCAAGACACTTTCATCCTCTTCTGGATACTTGAGCTTCAGGTTGCCTGCAGCAGTGAGCACAGACTTGACAGCGCGCATGCCGTAGTCATAGTGATGCTGGGACGACAGTTGTTCCGAGCACAGGCGGTAGGTCGCGACAATCTTCTGGGCAAGACTGGGAGGGCAAAGACATGTCTTCAGATCCCCAGGGAGGACCACATCCTGCTCAGCAGACATCCCCAACATCCCTGTTCCCTGCCCCTTCAGAAACCAGGCTTGCCCATGGACGTGATGGAGAAGCCCTATCATTTGAAGGTCTTTTACTAATGTGACCCTGATGAGCTAAGGAAGCATCGTAATGCTCTTTCAAAGTTAGGCTGAAAAAAAGCAAACACATACATATGTATAACATGTACTGTATATGAAACAATATGTTATATGCTCTCATGTGTATGTATGAATGTGTGGACACACACGCAAGTTAGGGAAATACACATCAAACTACTGATGGTGATTCCTGGACATTGGCACTAAGGGTTACTGAAGGGAAACTCCCCTTCACTTCTGTAAATTACAATGTTTTTCAGTGTCCATTTTATTTCTTTAATTAAAAAAGAAATCCAAAATTTAATACAGTTGACTCTCCATATCCGTGAGTTCCACATCCATGGTTTCAATCAACCATGAGTCAAAAATATTAAATAAACTAAAACACAATACAGCAATAAAAAATAATGCAAATAAAAAACCAATATAGTGTAGCAATTATTTACACAGCATTTACACTGTATTAGGTATTATAAGTAACCTAGAGATGATTTAAAGTACACAGAGGATGAGCGTATGTTACAGTACTATGCCGTATTATCCAGGCGTCTTGAGCATCTTGGATTTTGGTATCCGCAGGGGGTCCTGGAACAAATCCTCCATGGACACTGATGGATGACTACATACTTACCATGTGACACATGTACACTCATGTGCACTGCCATTTCTTATTCTTCCTGCACACACTTGCCAGCCTGCCAGACAGTCAGGGGAGGCCACACTTCCGAGTTCTAGCCAGGGGAGTGTGAATGTGAATGACATGTGTCATGTGCAGGGCTGGCCTGCAGAGAGCTCCTACGTGAGCTCCTCCACACCACGTGTTGTAGCCATGAGACGCAAGTAACCTGGGCCCCTGAACCTTCCCGTGGGGGAGAACTGCCTCTGATCACAAACACCTACTTCAGACTCACAGTGAGTGAAAAATAAACATTTGTTATGCTAAGTCATTTGGGATTTGGGGATCAGGGTGACCCTAACTATATACACATTCCTCTTATGGAAATCCTCTTTACAAAACTGATTTACTTTAAAAACATAGACTTTGTCTGTTTCACTCACCAGCACCTAGCACAGAGTTGGGCATAAGGCAGGTGGTTCAATAAAGGTTTGACAATTGAATAAATAAATTGAATGGGCAAATCAATGTAATCCAGACCTACTATAGAAAAAACAAGGTGAACCTCATGTGACTGAGGCAGTCTCTTGGCCCAAGAAGGGTGACACATTCTATTGAGAATTTCTGCAGCCCTTCTGGGTGTCACAAACAAGGACACCCAGGCCACAAAGGCACTAAGGGCCTTGTGCAGGCATCTGTTGTAACAAAAACATCAACAGATTATGGCCAAGATGATGAAGACGACAAATGTTAATCGGGAACAGACCAATAAAAACAACAGTTTTACAATGACTTTTCATAATTCTTTGTGAATGTGATATGTGTATGTGTGTACACACACACGCACATGAAGACACTGATCTTTGTGTGTGTGTGTGTGTGTATGTGTGTGTCTTGGAAAACCGGATAATACTAGAATGAGAGAAACCCAGTGGACTGGACTGAATAAATGTTATGTTGACAATAATTTAATTGTAAATTGCATTGAATTTTCCTCTTTGATCTTGGAATAATTTCAGATGTTCTACAGTCTTGCCTTAAACCATTTAGTAATGTGGGTGTGATGTGTTAGAGCCAGGGCTGGGGAGGAGATGAGCAGCCACTTTCTTCAATAGAAGTCCAGGTGTATGTGAACAGAGGTGAGGCACTTTCTTGGCAATCTGAGCTGTTTCCTGGTCAGGAATGGGGTCAGGACCAAGGCCAGGGCTCCCTGTGCTCTCAGATCAGCCTGTGAGTGGGAACAAGTTCCTCAAGTTTCTTCTTTTCTTCCAATGGGCGACCCACCTTGAGCGCACCTCACAAAAAGCCTCTCTTTAAGGGGCTTTAGAACCCACTGGAAAACCAGTGTAGCATACCTTCTGGAGTCCAGAAATCCCATAGAGTAGAGGGAGATCTCTCCAATGAGTGCATAATCTGGCACCATCATGGCCACTGTCCGGAACAAGGCCTGGAAAAGAAAGAGCCGATCAGAGCCTCAACAGCGAGTACTGGGGAAGGCACACCCACACAGGCAAAGGGAAGGGGAATGGCCAATCAGCCAATGGCCAGACAGTCAAGGAAAGGAGGGCTGGAGGACAAGCTGATGCAGGGGGACCATCTTCAATGGATAGAACCACTGCTCAACTAATCTCACCACTGGCCCTGTCCAGGTACACACTGTCACGCTGGGTCCCCCAAAGGTTGTGTGGAGGACTTTTGTGCTGGTATCCTTTGCTGAATGAGGACATCTCATAGCATCAATCAATTGTTGGGGCTCTCTGGTGCTCAATATGGGCACCAGAAGTCATTTGGGAATACAGGACCAATGCGCATCAGGAGAATCCTGCAGTTAGGCAGATCTCAATTCAAGTTCTTGTTCTGCTACCTACTAGTTGTGGGCAAGTTGCCTACCCCTCTAGACCTCAGTTCTTTCATCTCAAAATGGCCTAACAATATTACCCTCTTCGTGTAGTTATCATGAGAACAAATGGTTGTTGTAAGCCGAGTGCTTACAGAAGTATGGGGCAGACGGTGAATGCTCAATAAACATCTGCTATTGTATTATTATCCAAGATCTTAGAGAAATGACTTGCCTGAGTCATGCAGTTAGCTAGAGGTAGAACTGGGGCTAGAACCGAGGCTTGCTAACACCAACCCCTGGTGCTTTCTACTATACCACACTGTCCTGAAAGCTCCTTGTGCAGATCTAACACGGTTGTTGGCTGGAACAGGTGCAGGGGGGAGTTACAACAGCTGGGCAGTAAAAAATGAGAAAGGTGGGTCCAAATTCTACGTCAGCACCCACTGGCCTATGCTGACCTAGCGAGGAGGAGCCACTGGATCTCCCTGACTCTTTTTTATCCTCAGAGAGAAGTGGTCTGTCTGAATAAGATTCCAGGGCAGCAATCAGAATGCATTTCCAGCAGTTGGAGTACCGTGCACTAAATTAAGAGGATGTGGTGTAGCTGGGTCTCTCTGATCTCTTCCACCCAAGCGGATGGGCAATAAATTAGAATAAAACCTGTAAGAAGCAGGCTTGGAAGTCTCCCTCTGCTCACTCTTTTCATGCTGTGGAGGGGGCAGATGTTCCTCATACAGGAGGAGACCCAGCCATCCTGTACACCTTTCTTTTTCGTTCCATGGAAGCAGAGTGCCAAGATCATCTAGGGCATCCTCCTTTGAAGGTGACCTGGTTGGCTCTCTCTCTTCCTTCAGAAGCACTTTCCTTCTTCCACCAGTGGTAGGACTAATGGGTATTGCCTTGGCTGTAGCTCAGGCCAGCTCAGAAACAGGCACTGGAGACAGATGTGCACTCTTGCTCTCTCTCTCTAGTTGGAACAGCTTGCTTTGGTTAAACTGCTAAGACTTAACCAGCTTAGTAATGAAGGAAAAGCTCTACGTAGCCCAGCCAAAGTTTACCAGAGTTCTCTGTATTGAAATTTTGTGCTCTCTTGTAAGTATATCAATTTTGTTTGGCCTATAGTGATTTTTCTTTTTTTGTATTGAGCCAGAATCTAAAAATGAGGAGATTTCATGTAAAAATCCATGTTTCTGGCTTCTTTCGAACAAATGAGAAGATCTGACAATTTCTGCTTGGCAACAGTAGGCTGGAGCTAAGATAAAGCTCTTTCCTCTGGTGGGACATTCACCAGTGTCCCGACCATGCCTACTTTGCTTCTCTGTTTTATATTACCTGTCTGACCCTGTAGACAATCGAAATAGTGATCTTGTTCTAGGGTTCATTGTTTTCCACCTGCCGTTGGTCATTACGTATGGATTCCCCTCTCCCACGAGACTTTGTTGGGGAGGAGGCTGCATTCTAGAGCCAAGTACTGTCTGACCACCACTGACACTCCACTATACTTCTCGTAGCTGAAAAATGCCACCTACCCTATTGTTGGGCTTCTCTGCAAGGCCCCCAGAAGTTTCTCTACTATAAAGTACACCCAGCATTTATACATGTTAACATTTACCTTGAGATTATCTGGCAGCTCAGCCCTGCCAGCATACCCAGGGTTCATGGTGATAAAGACAGCACAGGTTGGGTTCAGAGAGAGCTCGGTGCCTTCAAAGATGAACATCTTTAGCTTCCGGATAATGGCTTGTTGAATGCAGAGGATCTGCTGAGCTACCACAGACAGCACTTCTACCTGGGGTGAGAACGCCCGTTTGATGTGAGCTCCAGCTCCTGACAGCCACCCCACTTTGCCAGAGTCCCCTTCACTTAGCAAGGAAAGAATCCAGTCACCTGAGAACCAGACCTCTTGAGAACCAGACCTTTACATTCAAAATTAAGGGCAAGATTTGGGGTTTCGGTAAAGAAAAAGAAAATAGGTGTGTGTGTGTGTGTGTGTGTGTGTGTGTGTGTGTGTGTGTGTGTGTGTGTGTGTGAATAGTTTCCATAGTATTTCATCTTTGTTTCATCACTTAGCATAGTGCCATAGGTATTCAGTGTTCACTGGTTCAAACTGCATGTTTACATTTCCTGATCTCCATTTCCCACCCAAACAGAATGAATCACACACTCCTGTGATACCTTTTTGTACCACCACTACAGACTTCTATCATGTTCTATTTGTTTCATTTAATTTCTATTTCCCCTTACTAGATTGTAACAATCTAGATGGCAAGCCCATGTCTAACTCATCTTTGTATCACAAACATATGCAAAGTACTCAATGTATAGTAGCTGCTCAATAAATTTTGGACTGGGTGAGTGAATGAAACAATGTGACGGGGAGGTAGGGCTATGTCTATAAACCACAGATTTTGCCTTCTTGGGCTGCTTTTGTTTAGTTCACTGAGTATCTCCTCTGTGCCATCGAGGAGACATAAGTCCCTGTCTTTAAGGAGCTGAGAACCCAGAAAAAGGCCCCTCCACGTCCAACCCCTCTGTTCTGTAGCCTAGAAGCAGAATTACCTCAATCCTGTTGAACTCATCAAAGCAGGCCCATGCTCCAGCCTGGGCTAGCCCCTTGAAGAACTTCCCCATGGCTTTGTAATCCAATCCATCTGAGCAGTTGAAGACCACACACTAGAGAGAGGGAGGATGTGGGTGGCATTCAGGATGGATTCCATCATATCTGAATTACCCAGTGCCCATTAGTAGGGGTGACGCTCCTCTCTTCCTGTTCTGCTGGAGGATCTGGGGCCCACTCTACTTGTTTTTTTTTTTCTTTTTTTGTCTTTTTGTGACCCGGCCGCACTGCGCTCAGCCAGTGAGCAGCGCACCGGCCATCCTTTTATAGGATCCAAACCTGCGGGCGGGAGCACTGCTGCGCTCCCAGCGCCGCACTCTCCCAAGTGCGCCATGGGGTCGGCCCCACTCTACTTGTTACACAAAACTGTCTTGAACTTCATGGTTACTTTCCTGGATAGGGGTCTACGGAGAGCAAGGAAAAGAGGTGGACATAGACGGCATTACCCTACCTGCTTAGCCAAAGCTTTGGCCAGATCTTTGGTGGTTTCTGTCTTGCCTGTCCCAGCTGGACCTTCTGGAGCTCCTCCAAGGTTCAGCTTCAAAGCTCCCATCAGTGTCCTAAGGGAAAGAAAACAGAAACTTACTGCCTGAGGCCTAAGACACAGAAAAGAAACTGGCTTTTTGTTTATTTTGACTCATGCAAATAGATTAAAATTTCTCCCTGATTATATGACCGATGCATTGTCATTGTAAAAAGTTCTGTTTTACCAAGCATTGTAAGCTCAGAGCCTGGCACAGAGCCTGGCACATAGGTGGCACCCATAAACATTTGTTTGAATATATATACATACATAAATGAATCAAATAAGAGTAAAAAATACTCATAAACTCCAACATTCCAGAGATTACCAGTGCTAATGGAATGGCGAAAATAAATATATTTCTCCTACTAGATTATGAACTCGTGAGTTCAGGAATCATTCGATTCAGTTCCACATCCTCAGCAAACTAATACAGTGCCTGGCATGTAGTAGATGCAAGATAAATGTTAGAAATGAATGATGTGGTAACTGTGGCTTCTTGGTGTGAATCTCTATAATTTCGGTTAACATGCTATTGTCTAATCGTCTGAAAATGCCTCCTTCCCCCATTAGATTTAGGGTTCCTCGAGGTCATGAATGATACATAGGGAAGTTACAGAAGTGGTTGTTGAGTAATGAGTGGAAGAAATTAATGAATGAAGAGCAAAAATCACAGAACACAGAAAACACGCGATTGAAGATTCTGAAAGGAAAAAGCACTCTCAATATTATTTTTGTAATCTAAAAAAATTCCACTGTAAGGAGATATACAAAAGCAAAGAAAACCTAAACATCGCAAAATCGACAAGTTCACTCATTCCAGATTTCTAATATGATAAGTTCTAAAGAAAGCGTCAAGCACTTTGCTGAGCACAGAATGACCTTAGTTTTTCACGGGACTGGCTTGCAGAGCATGGCGAGTCCTTGTCTGGGTCCTTGGCCTCGCTCCTTGTCTATTTCTTGGCCACGGGACCTCCAGGCAACATCGTGATTCCTGCCATTGGAGAGTTTTCTACTCAACTATCATGTCATTTTCATGGATATGCACCAACTTCCAGCTTGTTGGTTCAGAGGTATTAATTAGCACTAGGATTCCTCCTGGGTTCTTATTTCAAGCCTAAAGGGCTAGTTTCCATACCCATCTGAGGAGACCATGATGACTAGGGGCAAAATTCTAAAATCTGAGAATCTAAAATGTAGAGGGTGAAGGTAATGAACCCAAGACGCCCCTAGCCTTTCTCCCCAGAGTCTTTTCCATTCCTCTCAGGTCTGGGAGCCCCAGTGTTCACCTGTAGCAGCGGTCAGTGAGGGGTGTAATCACCAGCCGGGGGGAGTTTCCCAGGTACTCATAGCCATAGAGGGCTTCCGTGGTTATCATCCGCACGTGCACATCCTTTGCCTCCCAGTAGTAGCGCAGCTGTGAGATCCACTGGAAATCATTCAGATCAGAGACCCTGTCCTCGGATAACTTGGCTACCACATCGCGAGCTGTTGGGCCACAGACGCAGAAACACACACATACAGAACCATCAGAATTCTCCCATCTCCAGAGACTCCTCAAGTTGGAAGATGACGTTATCAAGACCATCTCTCACTCTCCATAAAATGTTAGGCTCAACTACCCTCCTTCCTGTACTTCCTACCTGGAGGCAGCCACATCTGTCAAAGCTAGTCTTTGCTTCTTCCAAGGAGCCAGGTAGGGAGTCTGCTGCATCTCAGACAGTACAGTAGAGGTATTAAATGTGCATCCTCTGAAACCAGACTGTCTGGTTCAAATTCTGGTTACACCACTAACTAGCTGTGTGACTTTGGGCAAGTTACTCAACCTCTCTGTCCCTCAGTTACATAATCTGTAAAATGGGGATAACATAGTATCTACCTTGTAGGGTTATTATGAGGATTAAGTAAATATATATATATATATAATATATATGTATATTCATACACACTCATAGAGAGATAGGTGATAGAGAGATAGAACTGTGTCTGGCATGTAAAAACATTATATAAGTACTGTCTTCTGTTATCATCTCCAAAGTCTTAGAGGACTGACTCGAGGGCTTTGCAATATGTAGTTACCCCAAATGCTGTCATATCCCCAATACAACCCTTTGGCCCTGTTCCAGGCCCCTCTAAGATGTCCTAAGAGAATGCTATCAGCTTAGTC
This sequence comes from Cynocephalus volans, assembly GCF_027409185.1. Lineage (NCBI taxonomy): Eukaryota > Metazoa > Chordata > Mammalia > Dermoptera > Cynocephalidae > Cynocephalus > Cynocephalus volans. The sequence continues at coordinate 120,485,440 of NC_084465.1, forward strand.
TGTTATTTGTGGTTAGATGTATTCTTTCCAGCTGGGGGCTTGAGAAACCAGCCAGGAGATATGTTACTAACTTTTCTCTTTTCTCTCCTAGGATTGTGAACCCACTTTAATTTTCTCACAGTGACAGGAAGCTGAAGTTGAAGAGTGGACACAGTTTTATGAAACTCATTAATTATTTTCTTAGGTAACTCACAGGGTGAGAGCAATTGAGATCCAGAGCTAGGGCAGCAGGCTGGAAATTATAGTCTCAGAAACGTTAACTTTGAAAAGGGACGTTTCTGTACGTCTGCTCCCTTTTCATGAGAGAAGTCTTTATTCCAGTGAAATCCCAAACCCTGCAAAGCAGAGTCCCTGAAGATTATAACAACAGCTCCTCCTTACTTCCTGAGGAGTTTAATTCCCCTTAGGATTCTCAAGAGAACTCACAGAGCGGTAGCAAGAATAGGGGGGCTACATGAGAGATCTAAGAAGAAAGCGACTCAAGGGATTGAGTTAGGGATGCCTTCACTGTGCAGTGTGCGCGCGTGTGCATGCACACACGTGTGTATGTGTATGTGTTTGTGTTTGTGAACCCAACTACTCCGGGGTGCCCTGGGCAGTAACCACACCTGTACTTACCAGCTGGGTACATGGCCATATAAACAGCACATTCTCCCTTCTCTCTGCCTAATTTTACCCTAGTCTGTCTAGATGAAATCAGATTTAAATGAGCATCAACCTTGAGGGGAATAAGATGCCATGAAATGCCAGGAGGAAGCTGGGTGTGTGAGCAAGAGACACGTTGTTCTCAGGCAATCAGCCTGGTCCAGCCCTAGTTTCCTTGGTGATGATAGAGTGTGGGGGTGGAGGTGGTTTGTTTTACACCCCAGTTCTTTCTCCTCCTCCTCTTCTTCCTCCTCCTTTTTTTTTTTCATTTAAGGAGGAGCTGGAATCCATCCTCTCTCACCTCCCGCTCCCTGCACTGCTGCCCATTTCCAGTCCTGTGGGTTTGGAATCAGACAGACATAGGAGCTTCTGCTACTTCCTAGCAAGTTACTAACCTCTCTAAGCCTCAGGCTCTTAATCTGTGAAAGGTATATGAAAAGGAGATAGTGTATGTCAAGAGCTTAGCACTAAGCTTGGCACCTAGTGAGTATTCAAAAATAATAGCTATGGTTAATCCAAGGAAAGCAGAAATGGCTTTGGCCTTTGGGTCTCTGTAAGAGCCCTCCTTGGAGGGTTCCTAGAAATAATGATGGGGATGGGAGGTTAAAACATAACACGGAGATACACAGAGTCCTTCAGCTCTGGCTTCTCTCTTTACACCCCCTTCTGACTCTCAGTTGGAGAAGCCTCTCCCTGATGGGGCAGGAAACCCTGAATCGTTCCATCCTGCCTGCTCTTCCTCGATGGTGAGTAATGCCAGGGGAAGTCTCCCTATTTACCATGGACATCGATGACCGTGAGGGCCCCAAGGGTGAGGCGAGCTCCGCTGCTCAGCTTCCCTCGCACCAGCTGGACAATCACTGCAATCTGATCATTGCTCTTTTTCAGGAAATCCTGGAGGGGCAGAGGAAGGGACGGTTGGTTAAATTGGATCCTCCTCTGGTCATCCCCCTCTCAGGGAGTGGCTCCATCGACCATCAGATGGCACAAACCAGACTCCTGGCTGTCATCCCTCAAATCTTCCTTTCCATCATCCCCAGCCATTAACCTCTAGATGAATTTCAATCGCTTCATGCTTTTTATGATATTGTGGAAAAGGCAAAACTAGGGACAGAAAATATTCGTAGTTGCCAGAGCCTTAGAGTACAGAAAGGGGTTGACTACAAGGGGCGTGAGGGAATTTTCGGGTGGTGTGGAACTGTTCTGTATTTTGATTGTGATGGTGCTTACATGATTGTATGTGTTTGTCAAAACTCAGAACTCTATGTTAAAAAGGATAAATTTTACTGCATGTAAATTATACAGTAAACCAGAATAAAAAAAAAATCTGAAATTTCTTCTGATTGAAGGGGACAAAGGAGATGTGACAATGACATGCAGCGTGTAATCTCAGACTGGGTCCTGCATTGACCAAAAAGACGTTTAGTGGGGCAAATGGCCAATTTTAAATTAGTTAATTTAAAAGGTCTATAGATTAGATCATAATAGTGTTTCAGTGTTGATTTCCTGATTTGGATAACTGTACTGTGGTTATGTAAGATGGTAATATCTGGGGAATCTGGATGAAGAAAATATGGGAATTCTTTATTTTTGCATTATTTGTAAGCCTGATATTATTTCAAAATGAAAAGGTAAAAAATAAAAATAAATTTTAAAAAGGAATAATGTGAGACCACCTAGGTTCAAATCCCACCTTCCCCACTTTCTAGCCATGTGGTTCTGGGCAAATGAGTTTTGAGCCTCTGAGCCTCAGTCTCCTGGTCGGTCAATTCTAGATCATTGCAGTTGCCTCTACAAGCTGTTTTGATGATTAAACGAGACAGTACACGTGAACCACTTGGCCCAATGTCTGATGTGAGTAAAGCATCCAGGAAACAGTAAATTAATAAATTGTTATTAATAATAAAGTGCCTGGCACATAGCAAATAAAAAGTCTCTCCATTCCTCCCCATCTGCCCTGGGGTGTCTATAAAGCCCTTAGTGATGGAGCTGCTCCTCATATCTCTGTCAATCAGGCCCCTTTCACAGCTGTTCTGGACTGAAGTGCCCTCAGTTGCTGGAACGCACCATCCTCTTCATCTCGACTCCTGCACATCCCAGTTCCTCTCTTTGCAACATCCTTCCTCCTAGTCTCTGCTTCGCTAATCCCTACTCATATTTTAGGTCTGTTAAGACACTACTTTTCTGGGAAATCTTCCTCAATCCTAACCTGTCCACACTCCTGGATCCCTGGTCTTTTCTTATCACAGTTCTGTAAAAGAGCCTTTTTATCTCCCCCACTAGACTATATATCATTGAAAACTGAGACTGTGTCTGTCTCGTTCACCTCTAATTCCCTTTGCCAAGTGGCATAGTCCCAGCACAGAGCAGATGCCAAACAAAATATCTGTCAAATAAATAATGAGCGGATTAATGAATGGGTGATTGTCCTGTGCTGATACCTGTAGGACGCTGAGGCTTGTCACTCAGTGTGCATGCACTCCAGGGTGGTTTGTGACAGGCAACATTCTCACTATCCACAGGGGGGAAAACTGCAGAGACCTAGCCACAAAAGTCAGAAGTTTTTCGAGTTTCTGAAGTTTGAAATGATGTCCATGAAAGCAGTTTGCAAGGACCAAGTGCAATCCAACTATTAGGAATTATCAATATGGCATCTGTATAAATTTGAACCTTGGTCAAATATTAATGTTCTAATTTTAACGTATAAAGCAAAATGTAGTAAATTAAAATATTCCAGTTCACAGCCAATCCTCTATAGAGGAATAATAAGAGGTCTGATGAGATAATCACAGGAAGTTATATCATGGTAGAAAGGTTGGGAATGGAGTTGCCCTTCACTCATTCAACAAATATTTATTGAGCACCTAGTATGTGCTCAGCACTGCATTAATCCCTGGAGATGTAACAGTGAGCAGAACAGACATGGCCTCTTTCCTGTAGGGTGTACAGCCTAGCTTCTAAGTACTGGACAATATACTGGTATCTTGTTTAACTCTCCCCATAATAGTACAATTTAGGGTACAACTTCTTGCATTTTATGGGCAAGGAGACAAACTCAGGTTAAGTAAATTGCTCATGGTTATACAACCGACAAGTGGATGTGTCAGATTTGAACTCACGTCCATCCAGGTCTTGCACTCTTAAGCACTGGCATCAATTGACTGGAAATACACGTTTGGATCTGAGGATAGGCAGGCACGTGAGCACACTTTAGGAGTAGGGGTGGTTAGAAGGGGGCAGTTGTGGAGGAAGAGAGGAAAGCAGTGGTCCCTTGAACTAGGAAGAAGACAAGGGGCCTCTACTGGTGGAATTCTGCCAGGCTGACCCCTGGAAACAAAGGCTGATAAGACTTAGGATCCTGCAGCCTAGAAGTTCTGCCTGGGAAGAACTGTGAGAGGTCTTACACTATAAAACTCCAGGACGTCCCCAATTCCATATTCTTATCCGACTGTCCTCATGAGTCCTGATGCCAGGGACCCAAATAATTTTTGTTTAGAAAACGAAACATGGCTACTCTAATTATATGTCATTCAAATCCTATTTGGTGCTTGGATCTCCTCTGCAAGCTTCATGGCAGGCTACTTACCAGTAGGGTATTTTCGATCAGAGCTTCGGATACCTCCTGGGTCCAAAAGATGGAGGAGACACAGATAACCACCTGGCCAGGCCACTGCAAGACCCAGTGATTACGAGGGACCTGGGAAAGTGCAGCGGGTCTTGTTAGAGGGTCAGTTCATTGCGTGTGATTTAAACTGACTTTCTAAAAACATGCTCCACCATCTCACTCCCACAACAAAAAATCCTCCCCCACCCTCAGAAGTTACAAGGTTTGACATCTCTGGGATTACTGATTTATGGCTTTCTCCCTGAATTTTATGAAAAAGAAAAAAAATCAACCATCTCATCAACTCTTTGCATTTTTTCATGCTTTCATCCAGTGACTTTTTACATAGCTATAATGGAGGTGGCATTCAGAGAGTATTCATAACTACTCTTTGTTTGCACACAACACTGCAGTGCTGTGCCACCATTTCTTAGCTGTGTCCCCTCACCCCCCTTTTTTCTTAAACTGTAGATCAGAAATGGGCAAACTATGACCCAAGACCAAGTCTGGCCATGCCTGTTTTTGTAAATAAGGCTGTGCTGGAACACAGCCATGCCTGTCATTTGCATGTCGTCTATGTCTCTTTTGTGCTACGAGGGTAAAAGTAAAGAGATGTGATGGGAGTGTGACCCACAGAGCTGGAAATACTTACTATCTGGCTCTTTACAAAAAAAGTTTGCTGATTTTTGCTATAGATTCAATTGCATAAAATAACTTTGCAGTGGTAGGAGTTTCTCTTTCATTTTTGATTTAGAATATATCATAGGAAAAAGGATTGGCCTTTCATTTACAATACAAATACTACTGCAAGGGACAGTAGGGTCAGTCCCCAATACTTTAGCATGAAGGTATTCTGTTTGATGGAAGGGTTACTATGAATGGGGGATGGGGAGACAAACTAAGAAAAGGCACGTGAAATTGAGGGGACTACATTTAGAGTCTGCAAACATGAAGCTTGCTAGAGTCTGGCTAAAGAGTCATTGGGACAGGTTCTTTTCTCTTAGGCCTTATGTCATACCTGTTTCCCTTAAACCTTTGGGAGTTTAATGAGTTACACCACTCGGGGCATATGTGATGTACATAGCTGCTTAATTGGAAGGGGCTCTAAATAGACCTCATGCCATTAGTTCCATTTGACAGAGAGTACTGGCCTGTAGTAACCAGAGGTTCTAGCTAACCCTCTTCTCTTATATCACCTGCTTCAATTGCAAATGTTTCTTCAGAAGTATGTTCATTGCCCCAGGATTTACAGGTAAAGGAAACAGAGGCACAGAGGGGTGGGTTTTGGTAGAAGGCAGAGTGGCCAATTGAACGAATCCATTTAACTTTCTCCCCAAAGTTCCCTTTACTGCACCAACACCCTGGCATGTGTACCTCGATTCTCATTTACCTTGGCATATGCTTCAATTCCAAGTCCAATAACGTCCCGCAAACTGACAAACATCATCTGCTCCACCTGCTGGAGCCACTTTTCCACCATGCCCTGTGGGGCAAGAGAGACACAGGCAGCCTAAGCCAGAGGGAGGGGCTGTGGGCAGAGCCCAGCTTTCTCTCTGGACAGGGCTGGAGGGAGGCCAAAGATCTGGCATCTCTTCAAGCCCATATTCTTTAACTATTTGCTTGACATTCATTTACTGTATTCCCAGAAGTGTATGCCTCCTAAAGGGGCAAGCGGGGATTTTTAACATGCATTTCTCTCATGTCATTTTCTGAAACAGACAACTTCTCAGGAGGCAAAAGAAACATTACTATTTCAGTTAATAAAATGAATTGCTCCTTTTTAATGAACAGTTCTGATTCATGCATTATTCCAGTGGTTCCCAAATTTTCTGTATATTGGAATCATCTAGAGATATTAAAAAAATAAAGATGCCTGAATCCCACTGCTGGGCTTTCTGATTTAATTGGTAGGGGCTGTTCCATGCCAGGCAATCTAGAACTACAGTCCAAATGCTTAACCAATAGGCACTCTGCCTCTCTCCAGTTTTCTCTGTTATGGAGAAAAGAACCAAAAAATGGGTAAGGGGAGTTACTTTGGCATTAGCTGGGTAGATTTTCTGTGTGAATGGAACAGTTTCTTTCTCTGAGCTGATCATGCCTACAATTTCCAGACTGTCAGTAAATTCCAGCTTGGCAATTCCTTCAAAGCACTTCTTCAAGTGCGGCTGCACTCGGAGGGGGTCCTTTGTCTCAGACAAGATCTCCAGCAGCTCATCATTTGACAGGAAGAAGAATCTATTTCAAAGTAAAGGAGGATGGTAATTGGAAACTTTTTTGAGAACTTAACAAGGTAACACGCCCCAACAGGCAGCTCACACCCAGGTGAGTACTAGCTATGTCCTAGGGTTTTCTCTAAGGCTCACTCTCCTTTACCATTTTTAAAATCTGGGCATAGAGAGTAAAGATGGTTTTGACTCTGAGAGCAAGAGAAAAGATGAAAACTGGTATATATGAGTTTAATATGATTGGAGGGTGGGGTGCTACCAGTTGAAAGGAGCCTGGTTAGAGCAGTCCTTAACTTAAGCTGCACTTTGGAATTACCTGCGGAGCTTATAAAAATTTCCAGTGCCAAAGCTCCACTGCCGAGAGATTCTAATATAATTGATCTGGGGCTGGGGCTGGGGAAATTTGTATTTTTTTAAATTCCAGGTGATTCTAATGTGTAGTCAGTGTTGAGAACCACTGGGGAGGACAAGGAGAAAGAGATGACTTCCTTCTCTCCAGGTATTCCAGAAAATGTTACAGGTGTGATAGAAAAAAGTACAAGTTAATAATGAACATATTTCCATGCAGAAGCCTCTACTGTCTTTTAAATTAGAGATAATAAGCATTAGGTTTGGGGAGGACCGCTTAAAATGGTGCCACGCAAAGATATTCAAAATGGTGATTCCCACTCTAGGGGACTTCCTCGTAAACTAAAAAGACAAAGGAACCCATAACTGCAACAGAACTGCATGCCATCTGTCCCCTCTGAAACCCTACTTTACATACTAAGGGAACCAATAATTGCAAACCTAAAAATCACCTAATTAAGATAAGGCCTCAACAACTCCCATTGGATATTTCATTTAACTCCTCATTAACATAAGCTATGGCCAATCAGAACAACACAACTCACCATAAGAAGAAATATAAGCCCAGCCCCGGGGGGTGGGGGGGAGGGCAGGCTAGGTCTTGTGCCCGTGCCTGCCACATGCTGCCAGTGCAGGCCTCCATGCTGCTGCCTGCGTGAATAAAGCCTTTCATGCCTAATTTCTTGTCTTGGTACCAGTCTTTGCTAATTGCCAACCTTTCAATAAGATGACTTTATCTCTTGCTCAGGCCCTAAAAGCAGCAGCAACAAACCTTCAAAAATGTTCAAGGTACAGACCTCTACTCTGACCATCAGGCTGAAAGTTCTAGAATGGAGGGACTGTGCAATTATGGCCTTCACCGAATATGGTGGATTACAAAAATGGCCACAATATTTACAGCTCCTCTCATCAAGTAGTGAGTCTATTCTCACATCTCTTGAAAGTGAGCTCGCTCTGTGTCTAGCTTTGGCCAATAGGATGTTGTGGATATGAGTTTGTGCAAGTTCCAGGCTCAGATATCTGGAGTCCTTGATGCTTCCACTCTTGATGATCTTAGGAACCCTGTGTCCACCACCACGTGAATAAACCCAGACTAGCTTTCTGGAGGATAAAAGATGTGTGGCCCAACTATTCCTGTTGCCCCAACCCATGGAAGCCAACCACCAGACAAGTGATTGAGGCCATCGGCTGCCAGCTCACTGCAGTTATATGAATGAGCCCCATGAGACCAGAAAAACCATCCAGCTGAGCCCAGCCCAATCTGCCAAGCCACAGAATTGTGGGTTAAATAAATGGTTGTTGTTTTAAGCTTCTAAAGTTTGGGGTGGTTTGTTATGCAGCACAGCAAACTAATACACTGTATTTGCAGTGTTGAGCATGTAGGAAGAGTTCAATAATTATTTGTTGGCTGACTGACTAATCAATATCTAATGAGGATGTCAATTTCTCCCACTCCTAAGTGAAATTCAAACAGGTGAGCTTTATAGATTTCCATTGCCTCTATCTCCATTATGTGTGGTAACAAATAAGGCTCAATTGTTACAGAGTAATGACAGTTAATATGTTTGTAAAATTTAAAATTAAAATCATTACTTAGTGCTCTGTATTTTCAAGATAAAATTAATTTAAATTATGTGACTACCAATAACAAAGTTTGCTGAGAGTGTTTAATTTTATTTCATAAGAATGCATTAAAAAAATTGAGATCTTCATGTGTGCGCATGTGCATGTGTGTTTAACTTAGAGAGAAAATGTGGCTCAGATAGATCAAATGACCGAGTATCTTATCCAGACTTCTTGGGTTTGAATTCCAGCTTGGCCATTAACCAGTGTTGTGCCTTTGGGCAAACTACCGTCTTCTCATTTATAAACTGGGGTTAATAACAATGCTCCCAACTTCATAGAATTACTGTGAGGATTCAGTAAATTAAGAAGTGCAAAGCACGTAGAGCAGTGTCCTAGAGTAAGGTAAGTGCTGCATTAGTGTTGGCTATTATCCATATTTTTATTAGGAATAACAGTAGTTGGTACAGAACTAGAAACCCAAACCTCAGGGGTTCCCCATGTTTAATCTTTTCCCAAGTTTTGGGCTTCCAAATCAGGGTTTCTTCAACTATTTGTGCTATATTTGTGTTGTAATAGAGAAGCCAGTACTCACATGTGGCTATTTACATTAAAAAATTAATATTAAATAAATAAAAAGTTGCTTTCTCTGTCACACTAGCCACATTTATTTATTTATTTATCAGAGCTGACTGGTACAGGGATTGAAATCTGGACCGTGGTGTTATCAGCACCACACTCTAACCAACGCAGCTAAGCAGCCAGCGCCACAGTAACCACGTTTAAAGTGCTCGATACCCACATGTGGCTAATGGCTACTGTATTGGACAGCACAAACATAGAACATTCCTGTTATTGCAGAAAGTTCTACTGGACAAAGCTGCACTGAATAGATACCAAGGACATTACTGAATTCCACACAAACCACTTTATTTATTTATCTGTTTCTGGTGGAGAGCAGGGAACTAATTTTCTCTCCCTATAAAGGAATATTAAAATTTACTTTTCTTAAAGGCAAATTAGGATGAAACCAACATCTTAATCAGAGTCAAATAACATGGAACGACCATCCACAATGAACTAGATATGGATGTGTTTTCAGGAGTCAGGACCCTCCTTTCTGGAACTAGCCCTCTAAAACTACCTTGACTTTTATGCAGAAGAACACTGGTTCTGGTGGCAAAAAAGAATCAAATATTTACAAACATACCTACCAGAAACTGTAAAATTTGACAGCAGAAAAAAAAAAAAGTTAGCTGACATTTCTTAAACACATAGTCTAGGGACTAAATGTTTTAAATGCATTAGCTCACTGATCTGCACCACAAATGTATGAAGTAGGGGCGATATGCCAGTTTCACAGTGGAGAACCTCAGGTTCTGATAGACTTGCTGCAGGTCTGAAGACTAATAAGTGGAAAAGCTGGGACTCCAAATGAGGTCTGTTTAACTCCACAGGCCAGGCTCTTAGTCATGACTACTATACTCCTTTAACTGGGGGAAGCAACAATGTTGGGTGGCCAAAGTGTGAATTTGATCCTCACTGGTGTTTGTTCAAAGTCACTCTAAATAATAAACACGAAGACATGCCTCATTCCTGAAAGCTGTCTCTTGGGGGATAGAGAACTAGGAAAGAAAATGGAATAGATTGATCAAAGCCAGCTCTCAGCATGAAAAATGTAATTCTCCCTGTATATGAGTCAAGAGGGTAATTTCAAATAAAAGAATAATAATACTTGATACCTGGGGAAAAAGAGTCTCTTCTTCTCCAAGTAATCATTCAGCCCCTTCTGGATGTCCTCCAGCAGCAGGTTGGCTTCTTGAAGCTTCTCACTCATTCGTGGCTGGTCAGCTGCCACCAGAACCCTGTTGTCTTTCACCTGGGTTCCATCAAAGAAGGTGAGAGTCATTGTGGGCTTCCCAAGTTCTAAGACTGGTCATTATAATGAATGTGTGACTAGCCCATCAACTAATGATAACGCCTGCCCAACTAACTGCCTCCTAATCCCCTCCTACTTCCACAGGGTGACTGCTCACATAACGTGACCTTGTTCCATTGGTCGTGGTTGACTGGGCAGGGCTTGGGCATCCGAAACCAACTGAGCCAATTATAGTTTAAATTCTGGTAATTTAGAATTCAGACCTTGACATTCTGTACTAGTCTGGGATGGACCCTCGAATGAGGGGGCTTAGGAGCTGTGTGAGGATCACCTCCCACTGTGTGACTGTGCAGCAGGGCAAGCCAGTTTTCAGACAGAGATTGAAGCAGGCATGAGAGGAGTGGAAGAAATCAGAGCACAGAAAGAGCACTCTGGGAGTTCCTGAGAGGTTTCTGGGTTCTAGATCCATCCTTTATGAGGCCTGGGTTCCATGAGACATCTATTTTGTCTTCTTGTTTGAGCTACTCTGAGTGGGTTTCTGGAACTTGCCACCAAAGAACCTTAACAAATGTAAAATTGGTTCCACTGGCTGGATAATATACATGTCCATTTATCTCACTCCTGAAAACAAGCAGGCAGGTAAATTCTCGAGACAAATTCGTTCTGTGTCCCAATTTGAATGCACTTGACTTAAAACAGGAGAAAGTTATGGCCTCTTAATAGATGCCTCTGGTTGCCTTGTACACCCAGTGGACTTATCCTTCAAGGCTTGGTTCCAATGTCACCTGCTTTGGAGGCCTTCCTTGACACTCCCAGGTAAGTAAATCACTCTTCTGTATTCTAAATGCTATTTATACGTGTTTCTGTTATCGCTCTTACTCATCTAAGTCTGTCTCCTCACAAGACAGTGAATTCTATGAAGGCAGAAATCATATTCTTGCTATCTTCAGGTATTTTCCACCTCCTAGAACAATGCCTGGTCATCATAAGTAGTGAATAAAAATTTGTTAAATAACTGAGCAAGTGAATGTGAATAATTGCTTGAATTCTCAGTTTATCAAAAATGTTATTGTATTATCCTATAGCAAATAAAGTCTCCTACCTCATTAGAAATGGTAGCTAAATAACACCACCTGCTAATAATTACCTCTAGGGAGGCAGGATTTCAAAAGGCTTCTACTTTCTATGTTTCATGTTTCTCCGTTTGAATTTTCAATAACTAATACGTTTTGATTTTATAAAAAAATTTAAAATATCAAATTTGCAAAAATTCAGTTTGCTTACAAGTTTTAAGGAGTATGACTACAACACACAATGACCAACATCTGTGTGGCTCCCGCATTCCTTGCTGGTGAGATGTGCTGGGGGATGTCCTAAGAACTTACTGCTTGGGACATGAGTGATTTCCAGTAACTATCAACTATGCCAAATTTCCTGCCCTCTTCTGGCATTTGTGCTATGATATCCTCTGAACTGAAGATCGGTTCCAGGTACAGCCAGGTGGTTTGGCATTTCAACCAGGCATCCAGATTTTCCTGCACGCGAACGAGTTTTTCTTCCCATTTCTGTGAATTAAGAATTTCATATCTGAATCATTAACCTGCCCCTCTGCCTGAACAAATGGATGGATTCATTCATTTATTCACTTTTTAAACTAGCAGTTATTGAGTGCCCCCCATATCCTGGTCACTGTCCCCAAGCAATGTGGATACAACGATGAATGAACAGATAAGAGCCCTTGCCTTCATGGGGCTCACGTTCTAGTGGAATAATAATAATAATAGCTGTTGTAATGTTTATTCTACGACAAGCAATAGTCGGAGTTCTTCACATATATGAGACCAATTTAATCCAACAGCCTTAAGAGGTAGACATTATTACAAATTTCACCTTACAGATGCACAACAGTTCATGTAACTTGCTAAAGGTCAGTCAACTAGTCAGAGCAGTGCCAGAATTTGAACGCAGGAAGTCTGCTTCAGAGTGTGTGCCACAACCTATGCCACTTTTACAAACAATGAGCATAGGAGGCCAAACCCCCACCCTCATGCAGTCACATTCCAGATTACTACAGCCCATAAGATTTTTTCCAAATGTGTGTTCGTTTAGTGCATTCAAATCTCACCTTCTCTTTTGTCAGACTGTTGCAAAGGCCCAGCGTGCCATACACTTACTTGGATGGTTATTGCTTTTAGTCTTGTGTTATTTTTTCTACCCCAATAGAAGGTGAATTTCTTTGTTAACTGAACTTGAAAAGCTTCCCCCTCCTCTGAAAAACCCAGAGCGAATGGGACACCACCAAACACTCAACCTCATTTCCGCTTACCCGGCATTCTGCTTCTATTGGCTTGATGAATGCGGAGCCACACATGGTCTGGGTCTTTATCGTGTGATCATCGAGGAGCAGTTGAATGTCGTCAACTGCACACAAAATGCTTGTATCCTGCAAATAAAGATGCCCTGCCCTGTCAAAATCACAAGACCCCCATTTTTTCATGCTGATCCCTAAAGACCTCACAGCTCAGAACTCTACTCCAGGGGGATCAGGAATCTATGTCTTGCAGAGATTTCTATTTTCTTCCTTGATAATGTTCTTAAAGACATTTATTTCCCACCTCTTTTGCAGAAATCAAACACATTCTGAGCCCAGACCTGCAACTAGAATCTGCTGGGGAAGATTCACCCATAGGTGGGAGGATCACCTGCCAATCTGACTGGTCAGGCCTAGACCTGCAATTAACAAACTGTGTGCTGTGACACCCTGGCACTGCAGCCAACTCAGAGTAAATAATTGTGGTTATTTAAATATAAAATACACATATCATTTTTTCTTTCAATTTATAGTTTTGTTTGTTTTTCAAACATCTGCTAAGTTGATATGACATAAATCCTTATTAAGTTGTTTGGACCTAATGATGGATCTTGGATGCAGCCGGCACCACTTCCGATGCAGCTGGTGCCACCTTGGACATGGCTGCGCCATCTTGGACATGGCTGCATCATCTTGGACGCTACTGGCATCAATATCTGCTACTGGCAGATATTGAGCACAAAATGGCTGCCAGTCTTTACCCTACCTGGTGGCTTTCTTAGACAAAGAAACTCTTCTACTCCTGCCTAGAGGTACCTCCTGTCTTGATTACGTCAGCCCTACCCAGCACACCAGCACCAATCGTTGGCCTTACCTTACATACCACCACCACCTCCGCCTGCATTTTTCGTGCCCACCAGCCCATATAAGGCCCATGCACTCCCTCTAGGGCCGCTGCAGGCCATTCTGAGCACAGCCTGGCAGATTTTTCTTCCTTTAATAAAGCTTGAACGATACCCGGCGTTTCAGCTCACTTTCTTTCACTAATTACTTCATAAACAATTTCTTTTGGCCAAGAAGCATCATGAAAAAAGTTCTTAGACATAAAAGGAACTGTTTACCCAGAAAGTCTGGGAACTTCTGTCCTATGTGTTTACTAGGTAGTATTTTACTCGTGAGTAAGGTTACTGTGCCTTACAGGTCAGACCCTGCAGATGGCACTTTCCCAGATGATGAGGGTCTGTCCCCCAGGGCAGGTTGGTCTTCCTCACTCTGTTTTCACTTCTTTCAAGCCTACATCTGGGGGCTAAATTGGCCCTAGAACATATTCTCTCATCTACCTCTACCATAGCTCTGCATTGGGAAGCTGTCCAGCTACTGATAAAGGGATATCTTGATTCCCCTTTTGGTGTTGATCCTTGTCTATGGCTACTTCAGTCAAAAACTCTGACAAGCAGCCAGGTATAGCTGAGCCATTCCCGAGTCCCCTAGCTTAACTCCTCCTTCCAGCTTCCCAGTCCCTGTAGCAATATCTAATCCAATCAGTTCATGTAGCACCGAGCTTCTGGGACCCATGGTGGCCTGGACTTGCTGGGAGAGGCCCAGGAGCAAGCTCGTGTGCCCCCAGTTCTTCTCCCTCCCACTGGCTCATGTATAGTTCTGTTGGGGCTCAGAACACAATGCCCCAAAGCACGGTGCCTTGACTTGCTGAGGACATCGGAAGGCCTCAGACGTGAGATCTTTCTGACCTTCTCCCACCCTCTTTCCTACTATTCTCTTTACTCCCCTAAGGCAGACCATAGAAATTAGAATTCCTCTTCCCAGGGTGGGTCATAGAAACTAGAACTCTTTTTCCTCAAAGTGAGCCATGAAACCTTAGAAATATTACTCTAATCTTTCCCCACTTTCTGTGTAGGAGCTGGCCATCGAGAAATTCTCTGACCTACCTTGTCTGATAGTAGGTCATTAGACCCTCATTCCAGAGGGGTCCTGCCCTGTACCTGGGAAAAAGGATTGCCACAAAGACAGGCCAAGAAGAATAAGAACAGACAGGCCTTGATGGATTTCCCCCCTCAGTCTAGTACCATTAGATCATACCCTATTTCCAATCACATTTCTACATTCTTCATCGACCCTAAGTACAAAATTAGGCAGTTTTCCTTTGGTCTTTTAGTCTTCATTTCTGAAGGCTCCCATGTCACATAAAACTTTGATGAAGTAAATGTGTTATTCTTTTCTCTTGTTAACCTGTCTTTTGTTATAGGGGAGCTGGCCATGACCCTTATGACGGCTGAGGAAAGGTATCACAGCTTTCTACCCGTACAGTTCTTATCCAAGTGAAATCAAGGCATTAGGACTATTGAGAGGGGAAAGAAATCACAAAAGGACAACATGCAGCCGGGAGCAGGAGGAAGGTGTGGGATCCTTTAGGGATTTGGTTCTCAATCCACATTGCACGTTAGAAAAACCAGGGTGCCCAGGCACTCTGGGGCTGCAGGAGCCAGGAAGAATCGACTAGGATTTTGTTAAGCGTCCCAGGTGATTCTACTGTGCAGCCAAAGTTGGAAGCACTGTTTTAAGAGCCAGTGGTCTGCAGCATGTGAATATCAGCCTGTTGCCTCCACAATTTACAGCTCATCCAGAGCAGCATGCCCATCCTGACCCCAGGCCCCGTCCCAAGAGCAAGCCAGACCCTAGAGACAGCTGAGCAAACTCTTCAGGTTTATGTGCCTCCATGTGCTCTGTACAAACTAAAGTGTTCTCCACAAATGACAGGGAAAAGAAAGAAATCTACACCTTTGCTTTTCAAAATGTGGCCAATATTACCTGGAGCTCATTAAAACCACAGACCCTTAGGCCCCACCCCAGACCTGCTGCATCAGAACCCTTCCTTAACAAGATCTCCAGGCGATTCCTGCACATATTAACATTCTAGAAGCGCTAGGCATTGTCCACCCCAGGTATGCTTCTGGGGAGCTTTGGAAAAGTACTTAAGCCTGCGCCCTCCCTGGGAGATGCTAATTCAGGAGGCTTGCTCAGTTCCTTTGCACTGAGAAAGCTCCTTGCTCGGAATCAAAAGGCCTTTCTGATTTGAAAATGCATCCTTCCAGCAATGCCTGAGAAGAAAGATGCCTGGCACAGAAGGCAGACAGAAGGAAACAGTGAAGACGCTGGGAATTATTCCTCTGTCAGTTCTGTTGCCATCCTGAATGAATCACCTCTGTCATCTGCATAATAAATGGAGCTGCTTTCAGGGGGCTGCGTTTGGACCGAGACTCACAGTGTCCCTGTACTTCACGAAGCTGAACGTCGTGTTAACCCAGTCTAACTTCATTTTCTCCAAGTTTTTCTCCAGAGAATATTCCTTACTGGCGGCTGCACTGATGGGCTCCAGCCTGAAGAGAGAACACAGCAACAGCAACAGGAGACACAGGAAACACGTCAAAGGAGAAATTTAGCTCAGTCTTAAGAGAATTTCAAAAAGCCCTTAATTTTACCAAAATGGCTACTATCCTACTGCCAGCTACTTCCAACGTTTTGCAGGATTTCTCACCTTCAGCACTATTGATTTTCTGGGCTGTGTTATGTGTTGAATATTCCCTGCCCCAATTCCTACATTGAAGTTCTAACCCACAGTACCTCAAAACCTGACTTGTTGGAGACAAGGTCTCTTAAGAGGTAATTGAATTAGAATGAGGTCATGAGGGTGGGCCCTAACTCAAAATGATTGGTGTCCTTATAAGAAGAGATTGGGACACAGACACACAGAGAGACGACCATGTGAATGCTCAGGAAGAAGATGGCTGTCTGTAAGCCAAGGAGAGAGGCTCAGAAGAAATTGACCCTGCCAACAACTTGGTCTTGGACTTCAAGCCTCCAGAATTATGAAAAAATTAATTCCTGTCGTTTCAGCCACCCAGTGTGTGGTAATTTGTAATAGCAGCTTTAGCAAACTAACACAAGCTGGATAATTCTTTGTCATGGGGCGCTGTCCTTGTGCATGGTAGGATATCTAGCAGTGTCCTTAGCCTCCACCCACCAGACGCCAATAGCAGTGTCCCCCATCCCACTCCTGGACTACACATCAATTCCCCTTAATCTGGTGTCTTTTTCTCCTCAGCTATGTGCCTTCTTCCCTCTCCTTGTCAGAAGGAGCAATAGAACTGGTCTTGTGTACTCAAGTAGGGCCAACTATCTAGGGCTGAGACCCCTCATTTAGCCTCATGAAGGGAGGCAGACAAGGCACAGATAATCCCAAACAGTGACTGATCAAGACCTCAGCAGCATGGCCTTTGGAAGACAACCAAAATGAGCGTGCCTATAGGGAATAATTAGTAAAGGCAGGTGCCAACCCAGGAGGGCATGAGACAAGGAGCCACAGAGCCTAGCACTGGCCGTGTGGTGATGGCCAAGTCACCTGACTGGCCTCATGTCCCCATCTGCCACCTCACAGAGTTGCTGGTGTAATTAAATAAGACCAAATGTTCCCCATGCCTTATGAACTACCCTAGGGTATGACTTAAAAATGCGAATGATGGCACAGGGGATGTATTAATCAGTTTGGGAATCCATGAAGTATTTCGAGAATTGACCTCAATGTTCTAGAGAAGCTCACTGCCCATGCGCTGGGATAAAGCTGCATCAACTATGGTGTGAATGGATACAGGGACCATCGCACCTCACTGATAGGTAGTGGCTGCGTACCTCGACTTTACATCAGTTCAGGTTACATGCCTTATCTCGTAATCCTCACAATAACTCTAATCACCTAGCTACGTCCCATTTTACAAATAAAGAGACCAAGGCACACAGAGGTTATAACTTGGCCAAGGGTCACCACGTCTGGATTTGTCACAGTTGAGCATACTTGCATGGAAAACGGAAGAGTAGCTGTATATTTAATTTGCTCAGTCTTTGTCTTCTGAGCTGGGTTTGTTTTTTAGGCCATGAAGGGTAATGGTTAAGATTGTGGTCAGCTTGCCTGGATTCAGTTACTTAACCTCTCTAATTCTCAGTTTATTTCCTTATCTGTAAAATGAGAATAACATTAGCTACAGCACGAGATTGTTGTGATGGATAAATGTGTTCATGTATGTACAATGCTCGGTGCGGCATGTATTCAATAGCTGGTGTCTTTTGGAAGAATCTTATTGGGGGGAAATGAGGCCCTTTAATCGAAACCTGGTAGAAATGTGTGGGTGTCTAGGCCTGCTCCTCAATGAGGGACAGTATTGGTGGGTGTTGGGGCACATCAGAGCACTCAGGTGGCAGAGATATGAGGCCAATCTCACCATCGTGGGAACTGACAGACACTTATGGTCCCTGCAAAGGGATGAGCCTTACTTTTCAATAAATTTGCTGAATCCATATTCCAGCATATTTGAGAGGCAAGTCGTTTCCGTGGGCTTTATTTCATAGCCAACAATCTCACTGATCTGCAAAGAAAAGAGGAAAACAAGTGTTTATCATCCACGGTAGCACTGTCCAACAGAACTTCCTGTGATGATGGAAATGTTCTTTATCTGTGCTGTCTAGAACAGCAGCCATGGCCACATGTGGCTGCTGAGAGCTGGAAATGTGGCTAGTGTGACCGAGGAACTGATTTTAAAATTTTATTTAATTTTAGTTAATTTACATTTAATTAAACAGCCCCATGTAGCTAGAGGCTATTGACTTGGACAGTGTGGGTTTAAGGGCTCAGGAGGTGGCCTAGAGCCCAGGCTGCATTAAATCTCATTTACCCAGAAGTGTGTGAACACCTTGAGGGCTGGGACCAGGTCTACCTTGTTTTCGTCCTCCCAGGGCTTCGTGCAAAGCCTGATCTGTGCTAGAAGCTGCAGTAAGCATTTGCTGAATAAAAGAGGAAGTCATGAGCACACGGGACAAGGAGACCCCCAAATTCTGTGATCTGAGGATGTTGGGCAGGAGGAAGGGCTCTCCCTTCAAAATATCTCCTTTTCCATGTCAGTGTGCCTACTCATTAGAAATCCCACATCCTCTGGTGTAAATACTACCCCAGGCTTACCTCTTAGGTACAAATATCCCTGAGAAAAGTCTTAAGTTAGGGCTCTGATGGCTTTTGAAAACTTCTCAGGAACTAAAAGATCTGGGCAGTATGAGGGTCCTGTGTGCTGAAGAGGAGAATGGGGACTGATGGGGAACGGGGCTCTGTGAAAAACCTCACCTACTGTTCAGTTTTGTCTCTGTCAGCCCCGAGGGATTAAAGAATGCCAGAGCAAGAAGGGGCATGAGGGCCATGTCATGTTCTGTCTTACTTGGCCCTGTGTCCCTGGGGCCTGGCATCTAGTGGGCATGGGTAAATATTCACAGCGTGAAAGCATGAATAAACCAACTAACTCAAATGGCTTCCAGTCTTGTTCTGAGGACATCTGGAGGACCACTAAGGTAACAGAAATAAAAAAGGAATCCACATTGACTGAGGGCTTCCTGAGTAGTGAGCACTGTTTCATTTTCACGTGATGAGGAAGGTACTAACGTGTTATTATCCCCCCTCTATATATAAGGAAACTGAGACAGAGAAATTAAGTATCCTGGCCAAGACCACCCAGGTAATAAATGGAAGAATTGGGATTTGGATCTGATTCTGACTTCCAAGATCTTATCTGTCACATGCTAGTGTTTCTCACGGGTCTTCTATTACAGTGTGTACATACATAGTGCATAACTCTAGAAAGCACAACCCATGCTGTAGTGCACAGAAGCAGCATTCCCTGGAGTTGTGTAGGGTGCAACCTGCACAACTGTTCCTGGTGGCCTGTGCTCCCATATATTCTCCAATACCTGAAAGCACCATCTAGAACAACACACAAACTACCTCCAGGATTAAATGACACAGCTATGTAAAGTACTTGCCATAGTACTTGGCTCATAGTAAGGACTCAGAAATTGATAGGTTTGTTTTTTAAATTGCTTTTGTTAATTACAGAGAATGACAAAGCATCCGATTCTCTAATTCCAAGAGCCTAGACCTACGCTGTCCAATATGTAGCCCCTTGTGGCCAATGAGCCCTTGAAATGTGGCTAGTCTAAACTGAGATGCACTGTAAGTGTAAAAACACTCCATATTCTGAAGATTCAGTATGAAAAATGGAATGCGAAATATCATATTAACATTTTTATATCAGTTACATAAATAAATGATAATATTTTGGATATATTTGGTAAGTAAAATATATTCACAAAATCTACTTCTCATTTCCTTTTACTTTTTAAAATGTGGCTACTGGAAACTTTAAAATCACACATAAGGCTCATATTATATTTCTAATGGACAGCACTATCCTAGTCCTAGAGGGCCAGCCTGGGTACAGATAAGCGCAGTTTCTCCCTGAGGTCAAATGTTACCCTGTTCCATTTTGTTTTAAACCACAGTGGTAACTGCTTTGCCGACTTCTGTAAAGTCTGTGCCCTAAACATAGGGCACTAATTTTTCCTGCTTCAGTTTTGGTAAATGGCCAGAAACCTCAGCACAGCCACTGCATGACCTCAGAAGATCCATCTTCCAGCCCTGACAGCTACAGGTGGCTTAGCCTTAGAGCCCCTGCCAGAGCCAGCATCTGTGCTGATGGATCTCCTGAGTTACGCATGAGGGCAGAGAAGGGCTTTCCCAGGCCTGGAGCCATCATTGGGGTGGCTTGTGGTATGACCTACACTGCAGGCAAGAGCAGCCCTGAGTGTATGTGGTGGCCTTTGTACTTTCTGAGCCCACCTTTTAGCTGCTCTGCCCAATGACCTCCCACTGTAGGGGCTCATTCCTCAGGAGCCTCCGTTCTGGGGCTGTGCTACACTCTTACCTACGGTTAACTGGCCCTGCTGACCTCTCCCTCCCTTTGCCCTGATATTTCTTGCCTTCTTTTCAACTTTCTAGGCTGAAGCAAACAGATCTGGGTTCCAACTCCCTGCCTATCCCCAGCCTAGACACGCATACGAACTAGTCACATGACAACTTACTTAATCTCTCCAAGTCTCAGTTTTCCTACCTGTGAAATGGGGATAATAATAGTCCCTACTTTGAAGGGTTGTTAGGGGGATAAAATGAGAGAACCAAATAAAGTGTGCAGCACAGTACTTAGCACATAATTGGCACTCAGTACGTTTTAGCTATTATTCTTATTATTTTACTGTAATTCTAAGGAATACTTTTTCCAATCTACCCATCTAAGGGGTCTACAAATGAGACTTTGGAGTGTCTAGCAATGGTTGAGATTTTTAAAGTGCCCACGTGTGAGAATAGCATCATCATAGAGGAGGCAACAGGTGGGGGCATATAGCTTTTCCCCCTGGGCATTCTTTAAATGCCATTGATGGGGACACTTTTCATAGTGTCATCTCATGAAGAAACTTGGCTCCACCAGAGGCCGCCTGTCCACCTTGCCTCCCCAACCCCCTAAGTGGGTCAAAGTTCTAACTAACCTAGGTCCGTAGGGAGAGGCCCCTATGAGCACCAAGTCAGGGCAGCTGTCCTCTGCATACCCCTCTGCAGGGGCATTTCAAGACCAGAAGTCTACTCAGATGATCTCTCCCCTGTCTTCATTTGCAACACCCCACCCTTCAGTTAGGTCTCGAGTCTAGAGGCTTCCTGGAAGATTGAAAGTAGATCCTCCCTACAGAAAAATCCTAAATCTCCCATGTATCAAGGCCATTGTCTTCCTAGGGAGATCAAATACTCCCAGCCACAGGGCAATGGGCTTCATTCTCTTGAAGGTAATGCATGTGTTGTTAGACTGGATCCTTCCACAGACAGAGTCCTCAGTCCTGTACATGGTTCTGAGAGTGAATTCCAGCCAGGTCAGAGAAGAATCTGCCCATGGAAAGCCATTCTCATTTCCACCTCCACACACAGCAACTCCCTGGTAGAGGATGCTTCAAGGCCAGTGCTAGCCCTTGAATGTGACAACTATTTTAGAAACACAGTGAGTTTTCTTTTTTCTGCCTACTGTTCACACCACACTTATCACCCTCACACTTGGTTGCTTATAAAAATCCCAACTATTTTTAGGGAGACTATTTATTATTCTCATTCATAGGCTCGAAGGGCTGAAAGAAGAGGTGCAAAATTATTTCTGAACACAGCCTGTTTGACAATGAAAGTCCACACCAAAGTCAGCCTGAGCAGGAATCGTCTGGCATTATTAGCAGCCACCTGGAAAAGATGTGACTTTCCTTTTTGTGTATCTTTCTTTTTTGTGTATCCTGGGTCATAGAAGAAATCAAGGCACTGTCTCTGTAATTTAACACACTTATCACCCTGTAGGACCTCCAGCAGCCATTGGATTAAGAAAGCAGACAGAAGACCGCCCCGTGGTCACTGGCTGGAACAATATTCACCAGCAGTGGGGTCCCAAAGAAAGTCAACCTGTTTGTGAGGCAGGTAGTTCATGGCATATCCCACCCTTCCCTTCCTTTAGAAGGATATCACTCCCACTACTATCCCTTTGGCCTCCTATAGATTCTCCTTTCAGGAAAGAGAAGCCTGACCCAGTAATGTTTCCTGCCTTCCAGAGGGCTACCAGGACCAGGTACGATGGGGCTGCCTGGGGGCGGGCAGTGATAGGAACCTGCTGCCAGTGCCGGTCTTTCATTCCTGGGTTGCAGGAAATGCTGAGGATGGGAAGGTGTTGTTTGAACTTATCGATCTTGATTTTCATATTCTCTGCTAAGCGCCTGGGTGCAGGCACATCAGCTAAGGTCTTGATCAGTTTATATGTCGTCCTCCACATGTTTCCTATCTGCTCCGCGATTTCCTCAGCATTCAGTAAAAAGAGGGGTCCTGAAATAGAGAAGATGTGGTAAAGGAAGGGTCAGATATCAAGTAGATGTTAGTTATGCATAGTTTTCATTTCCTGAACTTAGAATTGTGCCTGTCATGTGGATAGTGGAACAAGCACAGGCTTTGGGGTTGGGTCTGGATCTGAAAGCTCCCCTTAGCCAGTGAAACCTTGGGTATGTTACTGGACTTTTCTAAGCCTCAAGAGTATCACCTGTGACACAGGGTTGATAATGAATACCTTGGAGGGTGATGTGAAAACCAGGTGAGATAACAGGAGTGAAGTGGCTAACATAATGGAGGTGCAGTTAGGGTATCGATTGCTACTATTGGTTTTGACGCTGTTATAGTAGTATCAAAAGTTGTTCCACAAATGCTGTGAACTATTAGCAATTGGGGAATGTGACGAATAGGAGATGGGAGCTTTCTGTACAGTTCTGGTAACTTTTATGTAAGCTTGCAGTTATTTAAGAATAGATTATTTAAAAAGTGAAAAAATGACAGCTCATTTTTTAAAAAGTGCTCTAAAACATTCATTTCTCATCTTTTTCTTTTATGGAAAATCTTTGGCATTTGGATTTCAGCCAAAGTCTTTCATGCTGCTGCTTCCCCTCGGATATTTCAAATTAGTATTAACTCTTGCATCATGAGGTTGGTAATTTACTCAAAAACATTTTTCTTTCAGGGCTGCTGAGACTAAATAATTTATTATTTAATAACTTTCATTAATTTAACATGCTTCATCAACCTGACATTTTTGTTGGGTAATCAAAAATTAAAATTTTAGGAAAAGAAAAACAAATGTGAGTATTTTCCACAATCCAGGAAATATTATAGGTGCTGGACTAGCAAGAAAAGTGCCTGCATGATAGGTGAGCAGCCTCTACTAGGGAGGGTTTGGCTGAGTTATCACAGTGACTTTACCAGCAGGATGAGTGTATCGGGCGAGGCTAACGCCTCATTATTTCCACTGCTACCTGTGAGAGAGAGGCACAAAGTGACTTGCCTGGGTTATTTGCACTCAATCAGGCTAAGAGAAGACACAACACTTCTCAGTCCTGAGGGAAGTAAGCAAGATAATTCCTGGATTTTAGAAACTGCTCTCTGAAAAGCAGGTATGAATTCTCTTATTCACATGCCTTGGTAGCTTCTCACCTCATAACTTAGAGCAAGACCACATTATGGAATTCCAACGCTGATCTTATAAGATGAGATAGCAGTCAGCTCAGTCTACATTCAGATATGGAGGCTGGAGGAAATTTCCACTGAGGTCCTTTCCAGCTCGGACATTCTAGAGTTCTGAGTAACATTGCTGAAGTCACCATTAAGGTCAGTACTCTTCAGCCCCATGAATGTGAACAGAGAACAACTTCTAAGCAAAGAGGCGATGTGAGACCATGCATTTAAGCACATCTGCCTTTTCTAATTCCCACTAAATGATCAAAGGCAGATAATAAAAGGAAAAACACGCATCTTTACTGGAAGCTAGAGAAGATGCCATCCAAGTGTGAGCCACTGGGAGAAATTTCTGTAGGATATTCACAGTGGTTTTCCAAGTTTAGCAGATATCAGAACTTCCAGGAGAGCTTGTTAAAATGCAGATCCGGGTGAGAGCTCAAGATTTTTTATTTCTAACACATTCCCAGGTGCTGTCAATGCTCCCAGGACCATACCTTGAAAGCCAACTGCAAGGGAGAAGTGGGAGGACACTCACTAGGAATCCCATTGCCAAACTCACTGCTTATCCATGGAGAGAAGTATGTCAAGCAAAGAAGAAGCACTGTGAAAGCTGATTTTAACAAAGGCAGTTTGGTCGCTTAACAGAATACTCTGCCCAACATCAGCAGAATACACATTCTTTTTATTGCAAATAGAACACTTACCAAGATAGACCATATTCTAAGTTATACAACAAACCTCAACAAAATATTTTTTGTTTTTTATTTATTTAATTTTTAAAACTTTTTATTATTTATTATTAGCATATTCATTATTACAAATTATGGTTTTTCTTTATGCTCTATACCCAACCTATCACTTCCCAAACCCCCTATTTTCCTCCCCCCATCTCTAGTATCATTAACAAATTTAAAATAATTAAAATTATGCATGGTATATTCTGTGAACATAATGGAATTAAATTAGAAATAATCATAAAAACATAACAAGAAAATCTCCAATCACTCAAAAATTAAAGAACACAGTTCTAAATAATACATGGGTCAAAGAGGAAGTCTCAATGGGAATAAAAAATATCTTAAATTGAACATAATTTGTAGGGTGCAACTTTAGAGGAGAAATTTATAGCATTAAAAAAAGAGAAAGTTCTCAAATAAATCATTCAAGTGTCTGCCATTAGAAACTAGAAAAAGAAGAGCAAAACAACCCAAAGCAAGCAGAAGGAAAGAAATAATAAGAAGAACAGAAATTAATGACATTGAAAGCAAAAATAATAGAGAAAAATTATTAAAACTAAAAACTGTTTCTTTGAAAAATAAAATTGATAAGCCTTAAAAAAAGAGAAACTTCTAGCAAGATTGGCAAAGAAAAAGAGAAGATGTCATCTATCAGTATCAGAAATAAATGATGGGATATCACTAGTGACTCCTCAGACATTAAAAGGATAATAAGGGCTGGCCAGTTAGCTCAGTTGGTTAGAGTGTGGTGTTATAACACCAAGGTCAAGGGTTTGGATCCCCGAACAGGTCAGCTGCCAAAAAAAAGAATGTTTTAAAAAAGGATAATAAGGAAATGGTATAAACAACCTATGTACAGGAATTAAATCACTTAGATAAAATGAAACAATTCTTTAAAAACTACAAACTTCCAAAACTCACTCAAGATAAAATGGACAACCTGAATAGTCTTATAACTATTGAAGAAATTGAATTTATAGTTTAAAAACTTCCTAAACATGGAAACCTGAGAATTAGATGGTTTCACTGGAAAATTCTACTAAACAATAAAAGAAAAATCACAACAAAACCTGTACAATCTCTTCTAAAAACAGAAAAGGAGAAAACATGTCCCAAATTATTGTAACAGGTCACCATTACCCTGATGCCAAAACCAGACAAAGACATTACAAGAAAAGAAAACTATGGGCAAATATTCCTCATGAACACAGACACTAAAATTCTCAACAAATGTTAGGCATGCAAACTGAACCCAGCAATATATAAAATGAATAATACACGGCCAACTAGCGATTATCGTAGGAGTGCAAGTCTGGTTTAATATCTGAAAATCAATGTAATACACCATATTAACAATGTAAAGATATATAGGTGGCAGATAAGTATATGAAAGATGCTCAATATCATTGTAGGAACTACAAATTAAAACAACAGTGAGATGATACTACACATCTGTTAGAATGGCCAAAATCCAGAACACTGACAATACTGAATGCTGGCAAGGATGTGGAGTAACAGGAACTCGCATTCATTCCTCATGGGAATGCAAAATGGTACAGACACTTTGAAAGACAGCTTGGGTGTTTCTTACAAAACTGAACATACCGTTACCATATGACACAGCAATTGAGCTCCATGGTATTTACCTAAATGAGTTGAAAACTTATGTCCACACAAAACCTTGAACTTGATTTTTATAGCAGCTTTCTTCATAATTGCCAAAACTTGGAAGCAATCAAGATGTCCTTCAGCAGGTGAATGGATAAGTAAATGTGATACATCCAGACAATGGAACACTATTTAGTACTAAAAAGAAAGGAGCTACTGAGTCACAAAAAGACATGGAGGAAACTTAAGTGAAAGAAGCCAATCTGAAAAGGCTACATGCTGTATGACTACAACTGTATCATGTTCTGGAAAAGGCAAAACTATGGAGGAAGTAAATAGATCAGGGGCTGCCAAAGGTTACGGGGGAGGGATGGAGAGAGGAGTATATAGAGCAGAGGATTTTTAGGGCAGTGAACCTATTCTGTATAGTACTATTACGGTGGGTACAAGCGGTATACATTTATCAAAACCTGGAGAACATACAACACCAAGAATGAACTCTAATGTGAACTGTGGATTTGGGGTGACAATGATGTGCCACTGTAAGTTCTATAGCAACAAAGATACCACTCTGGTGCTTGATGGTGAGATAGTGGGGAAGGCCTAGTGCAGGCAGGGGATGTATGGGAACTCTCTGCATTTTCTGCTCAATTTTGCTGAGAACCTAAATATGCTCTAAGAAAATAAAATCTAAAAAAAAATTTTTTAAAGGAATAGAAGAAAGCTCTCAAATCAGGGTAGATTGGTTCCTGAAAGAAGAGGAATGACACTGCACCCCTCCCCTTACTGCTCCAAACACAAAGAAGTAATACAGAAAATGCAAAAAGAAGATATTTTAAATGTAGTCTCTGAAGCAAGATAATGATCTCCTTGGACGCAATTGATTTCGGCTCTTGGGTGCTAGAGGTGATCCACAGGTGATGGGTTCCCTGAACCAGGTTCATTGCTGGAAATGAGGGCTGGGCTGGTGTTCCTCGCCCACCCCACCCATGAGGGGATAACTTCTGTAGCTACTATCTGAGGCTAAGCCTCATGTGAGAAAGGAGGAAACCCTCACAGTCCTGAGATCCAGCTGACCTGACCAAGGTCCTGAGCAAGGCTGCCAAGAATGCAGGGACTGGATGATGATGATGATGATAATAATAATAATAATAATAAACTGTATTTCTGTATACTAGCAAAGGCCAAGTAGAAACTAAAATTTAAAAACATATATCATTTATAACTTCAAAAAAAGAAATACTTATGTATAAATTTAGTGAAACATGTACAGAATCTTTATGTTGAAACCTACAAAATGCTGATAAAAAGAAGTCAAAGAAGATCTAAATAATTGAAGAGATGTACAGTGCCCATGGACTGGAAGACTCAATGTAGTATAGATCTCAATTCTTTCTAGACTGATCTATAGATTTAACACATTTCAAATCAAAATCCCAGCACAGTTTCTTTCTTTTTCTTTTTTTTTTTTTCACGTATTTGATTCTCAAATTTATATGGAAAGACAAAGGTACAAAAATAAAATAAATTTGCAAAGAACAATGAAGGTGGAGGAATCACACAATCTGATTTTAAGGCTTCTTGTTAAACTTTACTTTTCAAGATGATGTGGTATCAGTGAAGGGCTAGACGCATAGATCAATGGAATAGAATAGACAGTCAAGAATCAACTCATGCTTATGGAAAATTCCACTATAAGACTTCCTAAAGGACTGTTGGATAATATGCATCAAAATGTAAAATTTTCATGATAGTATTTTCAACAATTGTTCCAGTTGCTCGAACAATTAGATATCCATATGCAAAAGAATAAACTTGAACTAAACCTCATACTTTATAAAAGTTAACTTGAAATGGACCATAGATCTAAATGCAAAACACAAAACTATAAAACTTCTAGAAGAAAATATAGGAGAACATCTTCATGACTAGGGTTAGGCTCAGAGTTCTCAGAGATGACACCAAAAGCACAAATCATGAAAGAAAATTGGACTTTATGAAAATTAAAAACTTTTTGTCTATGAAAGACACCATTAAGAGAATAAAAAGACAAGCTACAGACCTGAAGAAAATATTTACCAATAACACGTCTGACAAAGGACTTGCATCCAAAGTATATTTAAGAGGACAAACAACCCAATTAAACAAATGGGTAAAAGACTTAAATAGACATTTCACCAAGGAGGGTATACCAACAGCAAGTAAGCATATTAAAAGGTGTTCAATATTGTTAGTCACTAGGGAAATGCCAATTAAAACCATGATCAGATCCACAGCCTTCTATGACAAAGGCTTGGTCTTGGATGCTAAATGGTACAGCTACTATGGAAAACATGAATTTGGCATTTTCTTATGAAGTTATACATATGCTTTAAATATAACCCAGCAATCCAGTCCTGGGCATTTACCCTAGAGAAATGAAAACTTGCGTTCACACAAAAACTAGGAGGAATGTTTATAGAAGCTCTACTTATAACAGCCTGAAACCGGAAACAACACAAATCTCCATCAGTGGATGAATAGTTAAACTGGTACATAGGGAGTACTACTCAGCAATAAAAAAGAAAGACATATTGATACATCCAACAACTTGGATGAATCTCAAAGACAGTATGCTCAGTGAAAGAAGCAGTTTCAAAAGATCGCACCCTGTATCATCCCATTTACATGAGAGTCTCAAAAATACACAACTATAGCAGCAATGAAGAGATCAATAGTTGCCAGTATTAACGACCAGGGAGAGGGTGCGACTACAAAGGAATACTACAAGGGAATTTATTGATGTGATGAAACTGTTCTGTTTCTGATTCTGATGGTGGTTCTACAAGTATAAATCTACACGTGTTAAAATTCATAGATCTATATGTATTCCCCAAATGTCAATTTTTCTGTATATAAATTAAAAAAATAAAATGTAAAATATTTAAAAAATACAATATCTACTTCTAATAAAAACACTTGGTAAATTATAAATACTTCCTTAACATCACAAAATTTGTACCTCAAACCAACAAAAAGCATCATGTTTAAAGGTCACACTGGAAGAATTCCCATTAAAATCAGAACTAAAACAAAGGTGGCCATTCTTACCACTATACTTTATTTTTGAGGTGCTATCAACACAGAGAAGTGAATTTAAAAATGAGTATGAATATGATTTTTAAAATAACACAAAATATTCTAATTGTATAGATATGATTGAGTACCCAATTAAGAGCATCAACTGAAATATTATTCAAAATTGAAAATTATTTAAATAGCGGACTTTAGTGACACTCCAGCAGAAAAAATAGGAACACATGTGAATAGGCTTTTATAAAACAAGGAATTCAACTGCCATTAACATTCAACTTCAGTGGTAATAAAAGGAAAGAATACTTTTTACAAATGAAAAGAAGATACCATTTTAAACATCAAATTGGCAAAAAAGTTTTCAAAGTTATTATTTCCCAAGTTTGTTGAGAGTGTGAGGAATGGGCACTCTTAATCAATGTTAGAAGAAGAATATAACTTTTCTGGAAGACAGTAACAATAATAAAAGCATTTTTTAACATCTTAGTAATTTTCATAACATAGTCTTTGATCTAGCCACTTCACTTTTAGGAATTCATCCTAACAAAATAATCATAGTTGTATCCAGAAAATTGGCAATAAAGATGTGCATATCAGTTGTGTTTATAAAACTGAAGTCCTAGAAATGAGGTAAAGGCTCAATCCTAAGGGTCTCTGATATTGTCCTCTGCTCTTAAAGACTGCTCCACAGGTGACGTCATTCATGGCTTTATTTGGAATTTACACATCAATTATTTCCCAGTATAAATCAACCCCCCCAAATCTCTCTCTTAAAATCCACACTGATACATTCAACTGTTAATAAGCATTTTCATTTGAACGTTTGCAGACACCTCAAACTCAGTCTATTCAAGCTGGTATTTTTTTTTCCCCCAACGAATGTGTCACTTCTCTTGTTCAGGGATGGGAACATCTACACTGAATTGCCTGAGCCAGTAGTATGGAAGTCACCCCAGGTTCCTCCCTGTCCCTCACTGCTCCTCATTCCGCGTTAGACCAATCATTAAGTCCTGTTGATTCTACCTCCTCAGTACCTCTTCAGACTCCAGAGCCAAGCAAATGTCTACGGCACTCTGGCCTTTCTTGAAGCAGCGCCACAGAGAAACTGCCATTTTATCCTCCTGTCACCTGCCTCTCTGAGTCACTGCCCAATCCATGGCTCTGGGTAGCTGTCTATTCTATTTTACCCTGGAAACAGGACTGGTTTTTTGCTTCCCACCTTCCATTGTTATTATCACATCAGAAAATTTTGACTGTGGCTGCCTTAATCCAGAGTCTCAGAATCTGATGAAAAGTCCAGCCAGAATCTGAAGTGCGAATCCCATGTTAGAACTGGCTGGGTGCATACTCTACCCCGTCCCCATTCTGTCCCTGCAGAGTGAGACAACAGCATACCATTCATCCACTCCTCTGACTTGGTGCTGAACTCATAGGCCGTCACCCACAGCTGCTCGTAAGGCACTTTATTGGTCAACAACGTTTGCAGAAGAGGGAAGGTACTTTTCTCCTTTTCCAGCAGCTCTTCCTCCTTATTGATCAACTGCAGGACAAAAGGGGGTGCTGGTTATTGGGTGGGTGGTTCTCTTGAACCCTACAAGCCACCATGGCAAATTCCTCAGTGTCTCAAAAACCAAGTAGAGGAAGATGCTCATTCATCTGGAGAGTAAGAGAGGAAAATGAAGGTGGGCTCAAACAAGACTTTCGCTCTGCTCCCTGCAAGGGCCTTGGCAGCTGAGGTCTGGCTGGTCGAAAGTGCAGGATGATTTGCTACTTGCTCTACTGTCTTTGCTTCCCTTTACCCTAGTCCCATTTCCATTTTCATAACTTTTGTAGGTACTTCAGCTGTTCATATGATGCCACCTTCTTACACTGACCTGTCTCAAAGGTAACAACTTTAATGGTTAAAGAACTTACCAGCTGACCTTTGAGGAAAGTTATTTAGCTTCTCCAAGCCTTAGTTCTCCCACTTTAAATAGGAATAATTGGAGATGATAATAATGCCTAACCCAAAGGTGTGCTACAGGCATCAAGCAAGATATCGCATATGAAGCCCTTTGCACATTGCTGAGCACATAATTAAAGCTCAGTATATGTGAAGAGTTATCCTATTATAATTTCTTCTTTGTGTACTCAATGAATAACAAAAAATTTGGTTTTAAAGGAGGGGTGTGAAAAACGGTAGTTGAAAGTATTAATGAAATAACTGGTCAATTAATCGATCAATCCATCAATACTATCCACCTGACAGGTGCTAGTAGGAAAATACAAAACCAAGGACGAGAAGCAACAGACCCGTAATAAGCCCCCATCCCAGGACCTCAAACCTCAAATTCCACCAGCGCCCGGTCGAGGTTCTTTGAAAGCTCATTGAGCTTTTCCACATTGCTCTTCATTTCTTCTGTAATCATCACTTCACGCTTCCTAAAAGCTTCCAGTTCCTTGCTGTAGCCCTCGAGTTTCGACTCAAATTCTGAGCCCCTGAAAGTAAAGACAGTCAGGTCACATTTGGCCTTTTCGTTCTCTTCACTTACAAGATATTGGCATTGCTCACCGTATACAAGCCTGAGGAGAATTTGATCTTCCGGTTCCTGCAAATCCCACCACCCCCAACTCTCTGTCTATGTCTATGTGTATGTCTGTCTGTGTCTATGTCTATGTCTATATGTGTATGTGTATGTGCATGTGCGTGTGCATGTGCATGTGCATGTGCATGTGCATGTGCATGTGTATGTGCATGTGCATGTGTATGTGTATGTGTATGTGTATGTGCATATGTATGTGTATGTGTATGTGTGTGTGTATGTGCATATGTATGTGTATGTCTGTCTATGTGTATGTGTATGTCTATGTGTATGTGTATGTCTATGTGTATGTCTATGTGTATGTCTATGTGTATGTGTATGTCTATGTGTATGTGTATGTCTATGTGTATGTGCATATGTATGTGTATGTCTGTCTATGTGTATGTGTATGTGTATGTGTATGTCTATGTGTATGTGTATGTCTGTCTATGTCTATGTCTATGTCTATGTCTATGTCTATGTCTATGTCTATGTCTATGTCTATATCTATGTCTGTGTCTATGTCTACGTCTACGTCTGTGTCTATGTCTGTGTCTATCTTTATCTCTATTTCTCTATCTAAAAATAAAGAGGAAAAAATAAGTTAACTACCTATAATCCCACCTCTCAGGGATGGGGCTGCTGTGAGCCTATTGGTGACTAAACATTTTCAGATATTTTCCTATACAGGTAAATATATATAACATGTATGTATGGATATACATGTTGTTTATTCGTTCAGCCATTAGGTACTTATTTTTGAGTAGCTAACACATTCCAGAACTTCTCTAGGTATCAGGAATTTACTTGTTAAGTATGTTATTAAGCTCCCTACCATCATGAAACTTGTATTTTAGTTGGGGGAGACTTAGACAAAAAACATGGACGGATGGATCAATCCATAAATAGGATTAAGATGAAATGAGGTATTTTTGAGAGTGATGAATGCTCTGAAAAGAATAAAACAGGGCAGAATGACTGGCAGATAAAAGTGGAGGACTACATCAGCTAGAGTGATCAGGGGAGACTGTTCCCAAGACTTATCTACTTCATTAATATTATCATCAAAGCAGGTCTCAGATTTACTTCTCCCTTTTCCTAACAAGGTAGAATAATACAGTGTTACATGGACAGGGTCTGGAGCCAGACAGGCTAGGTTCAAATTCCTCCTTTTCCACTTAGTAGCTATGTGGCCTTGGACAAGTCACTTAGACTCTTGATGCCTCAGTTATATGAAATGGGGATAGAAAAAGTACCTACTTGATAGTTAAAACTGACAACAACAAAAATGCTCGGAATTGAGCCTGGTGCATAATAATTACTATACAAGTGTTTGCTCACATTTGCTAGAATGTAAATTCTATAAATGCAGTTTTTCTCTCCTTAATTCCTTGTTGTATCTTCAGCACTTAGAAGAGTGTCTGGTACATAGCAAGAAATCAATATTCACTGAATAAATAAGAGATTTTGTTACTGAGAGCAGCTATAGTGACAGTCCAAAAAGTGGCTATTATCTTAAGAATACTTTTTAAAAATTGGTTATGAATATTCATGAGATACAAAGCTGATTGTCATCCCTCGTGCCCAAGATGTGAAAGCCAGATCCATACTGGCAGCATGCCCATTACCACAAATTGCGTTTGTACCCCATGTCTCCCACCCAATTATCCCCAACATCCCTCCCCCACCCCCACCCCCACCCCCTTTCCCCCCATTCTGCTTTGTAACCCAAGGTATGTTCTCTCCCTGTGTAAGCCCAACGCACCACTGTGGTCTTTCTTTCTTTCCTTCTTTCTCCCTTAGCTCCCACTTATGAGTGAGCACATGTGGTGTTTATCCCTCTGTGCTTTGCTTATTTTACTCAACGTAAGTTTCTCCAGGCTCATCCATGTTGTTGCAAATGGAAGAATTTCATTCTTTCTTATGGCTGAATAGTATTCCATAGTGTATATATACCACAGTTTCCTTATCCAATCATCCATCGATGGACATTTAGGTTGGTTCCATGTCTTGGCTACTGTAAACAGAGCTGTGATGAACATGGGAGTGCAGATACCTCTTCGACATGATGATTTCCATTCCTCTGGGTACATACCCAGAAGTGGGATTTCTGGATCATATGGAAGATATATCTGTAGCTGTTTAAGAAACCTCCATACTGTTTTCAATAGTGGTTATACTAATTTACAGTCCCACCAACAGTGCAGCAGCACTCCCTTCTCTCCACACCCTCACCAGCATTTGTTATTCACCATCTTCTTTATTATAGCCAGTCTAACTGGGGTGAAATGATATCGCAACGTAATTTTAATTTGCATTTCCCTGACGACTAGTGATGTTGAGCATTTTTTCATGTACCTGTTGGCCATTGTATGTCTTCCTTTGAAAAATATCTATTCAGCTCCTTTGCCCATTTTTTAATTGGGGTATTTGGATTTTTACTGTGTAATTGCCTAAGTTCCTTGTATATTATAGATATTAATCCCTTGTCAGAAGCATAGTTAGCAAAAATTCTCTCCCACTCTGTAGGTTGTCGTTTCATTCTGTTGGTTGTTTCCTTTGCTGTGCAGAAGCTTTTTATTTTGATATAGTCCCATTTGTTTACTTTTTCTCTTGCTGTTTGTGCTTTCAGGCTCATGTTCATAAAGCCTGTGCCCAGACTTAGTTCTTGAATTGTTTCACCTATATTTTCCCTTAGTAATTTTACAGTTTCAGGTCTTATACTTAAGTCTTTAATCCATTGAGTTGGTTTTAGTATATAGTAAGAGATGCATATCTCGTTTCATTCTTCTGCATATGGAAATCCAATTTTCCCAGCACCACTTATTAAAGAGGCAGTCTTTTCCCCAGTGTAGATTTTTGTTGCCTTTGTCTGATATCAGATGGCTGTAAGCCTGAAGGGTGATTTCTGGGTTCTCAATTCTGCCCCACTGGTCTGAGTGTCTATTTTTAGGTCAGTACCATGCTGTTTTTTACAATAGCTTTGTAGTATAATTTGAAGTCAGGTACTGTTATGCCTCTGGCCTTGCTTTTTTTGCTCAGGATTGCTTTGGCTATTCCAGGTCTTTTGTTATTCCATATGAAAGTAAAGATTGTTTTTTCATTTCTGTGAAAAATGTCATTGGTATTTTGATGGGGATTGCATTGAATCTATAGATCGCTTTGGGTAGTATAGACATTTTTGCAATGTTAGTTCTTCCAATCCAAGAGCATGGAATATCTTTCCATCTTTTTGTGTCTTCTTTAATTCTTTCAGAAGTGGTTTGTAATTCTCATTGTAGAGGTCTTTCACCTCCTTGGTTAAATTGATCTCTAGGTACCATATTTTTATGGTGACAATTTTAAATGGGCTTAATTTCTTTATTTCTCTTTCTGTTAATTCATTATTTGAGTATATAAATGCTACTGATTTGGGGGCATTTATTTTGTATCCTGCAATGTTACTGAAGTTATTAACCAGCTCTAGGAGTTTTTTGATAGAATCCTTAGGTTTTTCTATATATAGTATCATGTCATCTGCAAATAGAGACAGTTTGACTTCATCTTTTCCAATCTGGATTCCCTTTATTTCTTTCTCTTGCCTGATTGCTCTGGCTAGTACCTCCAATACTACATTAAATAGAAGTGGTGAGAGTGGGCATCCTTGTCTTGCTCTTATTCTTAAGGGAAAGGTCCTCAGTTTTTCCCCATTCAGAATGATACTGGCTGTGGGCTTGCCATAGATGGCTTTTATTGTGTTGAGATAATTTCCTTCTATACCTAATTTGTTGAGAGTCTTTATCATGAAGGGATGTCGAATTTTGTTAAATGCTTTTTCAGCATCTATTGAGATAATCATATGGTCTTTGTCCTTGATTTTGTTGATGTGGTTTTTCACACTTATTGATTTTCATATGTTGAACCATCCTTGCATCCCTGCGATGAATCCCACTTGATCATGGTGTATAATTTTTTTTAATGTGTTACTGTATTCTGATTGCTAATATTTTGTTGAGGATTTTTGCATCTATGTTCATCAAGGATATTGGCCTGTAATTTTCTTTTTTTATTGTGTCTTTATTTGGTTTTGGTATTAGAGTTATGTTGGCTTAATAGAATGAGTTTGGGAGAGCAGCTTCTGCTTCGACTTTTTGGAATAGTTTGAGGAGAATTGGTATTAACTCCTCTTTAAGTATTTGATAGAATTCGGCTGTAAAGCCATCTAGACCTGGACTTTTCTCTGTTGGAAGATCACTGATTACCACTTTAATCTTATTGCTTGTTATTGGTCTGTTCAGGTTTTCTATCTCTTCTTGGTTCAGTCTGGGTAGTTTGTGTGTGTCTAGAAACTTATCTGTATCTTCCAGATTTTCATATTTGTTGTCATCCAGTTTATAATAGTCTCTAATGGTTCTTCATATTTCTGTGGTGTCAGATATAATGTCTCCCTTTCATTTCTGATTTTTGTTATTTGTATCTTCTCTCTTCCTTTTTTTTTTGTTAACCTAGCTAATGGTTTGTCTATTTTATTTATCTTCTCAAAAAACCAACCTTTTGTTTTGTTGATCTTTTCTATTGGTTTTTTTTGTCTCTATTTCATTTAGTTCTGCTCTGATCTTAATTATTTCTTTCTGTCTACTACATTTAGGTTTGGATTGTTGTTGTTTTTCAAGCTCTTTGAGGCATAGCATTAGATCGTTTATTTGAAGTCTTTCCATTCTTTTGATGTAAACATTTACTGCAATAAATATGCCTCTTAGTACTGCTTTTGTAGTATCCCACAGGTTTCGGTATGATGTATTTTTATTTTCATTAGTTTCTAGAAATTTTTTTATTTCCTTTTAAATTTCTTCTTGGATCCAAAGGTTGTTCAGGAGTCTATTGTTTAGTTTTCATGTATTTGTATAATTTCCAGAGCTTTGCTTATTATTAATTTCCAGTTTTAGTCCATTGTGGCCTGAAAAGATACATGGAATGATTTCAATTTTTTAAAATTTGCTGAGACTAGATTTGCGACCTACTATGTGGTCTGTCCTAGAGAATGTTCCATGAGCTGATGAGAAGAAAGTATATTCTTTAGTTGTTGGGTGAAATGTTCTGTATATATCTGCCAGGTCCAGTTGGTCTAAGGTACAGATTAAATCCTGTGTCTCTTTGTTGATTTGCTGCCTGGAAGATCTGACCCATACTGAGAGGGGGTATTCAGATCACCCAGTATTAATGTATTAGGGCCTATTTCTTTCTTTAGGTCTAAGGGTGTTTGCTTTATATATCTGGGTACTCCAGTATTGGGTGCATATATATTTATGATTGTTATGTCCTGTAGCTGGATAGATCCTTTTATCATTATATAGTGGCCTACTTTGTCTTTTTTTATGTTTTTTGGTTTAAAGTCTACTTTGTCTGATATAAGAATAACTACTCCTGCTCATTTTTGGTTTCCATCTGCATGGTATATCTTTTTCCATCCCTTCACTTTTAGTCTGTGTGTGTCTCTACAGGTGAGGTGGGTCTCCTGAAGACAGCATATACTTGGGTATAGCTTTTTAATCCAATCAGTCAGTCTGTGTCTTTTGGATGGGGAGTTTAATCCATTCACATTTAGGGTAGTTATTGACAAGTATTGGTTAATTCCTGTCATTTAATTGCTTTTTGTTTAGATGATTTAAATATCTTTTGATTATTACCCCCCCGTTTTACTTTTCTTCTTCAATGTTAGCTGGAAATTTAATGTGGCATCATTTAGCTTCTTTCTCTTTCTTGTTGACATTTTTGTTTTAATGGTAGGTTTTGCTCTTGTGCATTTGAGATAGTGATCATCACTGTTCAGATTCCAGATGAAGGACTCCCTTGAGAATTTCTTGCAGGGCTGGACATGTGGTGGTGAACTCCCACAACGTGTTTTTGTCTGGGAAATACACTATTTCTCCCACATTTCTCAAGGAGAACCTTGCTGGGTAAAGAATTCTTGGCTGGCAATGTTTTTCTTTTAGTATGTTGAATATATCATTGCACTTTCTTCTGGCCTGTAGAGTTTCAGTTGAGGAGTCTGCTGTTAGTCTAATGGGGGTTCCCCTATAGGTGACTTGACTCTTTTATCTTGTTGCTTTTAGAATTCTCTGTCTTTGAGCTTTGCAAATTTAACTATAATGTGTCTTGGGGAGGATCTTTTTGGATTGAATCTGTTTGGGGACTTTTGAGCTTCCAGGATCTGAAGGTCTGTATCTCTCCCTACACCTGGGAAGTTTTCTGTTACTATTTCCTTGAATAGGTTTTCAACACATTTTCCTTTCTCCTCCCCTTCTGGAATACCCACAATTTGGATGATAGAGCACTTGAAGTTGTCTGCTATCTCTCCTATATTTTCCTCATTATTTTTAATTATTTTTTCCTTTTCTTTGTCTGCCTGCAAAAGACCATCTTTGAGATCTGAAATTCTTTCTTTTACTTGTTCTACCCTGCTCCTCAAGCTCTCTGTTGTGTTTTTATTTCATTGAGTGAAGCCTTCATTTCTAGTTCTGCTGCACTCTTTTTAAAGGTATTAATCTCTGTGGATTTCCTCCTTCTTATTCTGGATATTTTTTCTTGTTTCATTGTGTTCTCTAATTGAGTCTTCTTTTATTTCTTCAAGTTTTCTTAAGATCAAGGCTCAGAATTCTTTTTCAGACATTTCAAGGATTCCCTGTTCCATGGAGCCTGAAATTTGAGCATTACTGTATTCCTTTGGTGGTGTCATATCTTCTTGTTTATCTGTAGTTCTAGTATTTTTTCATTGATGTTTGGTCATTTGTTAGAGAGTTTGCTTCTTCTACTACACTGAAATTGGCTATGAAGATACAGATTTATTCCTCTGTTTGCAGGCTTTATTGGTGACTCTTCTTGTATCAGTGTAGTCAAGTGAGCAGCAGGTTTCCTATAGAGTGGCCCTGGCTGATACTGTGGTGGTGAATGGTTCTTGCTTGAGAGTAGGTGTGGTAGTGGCTATATTACACCACCTTGGGTCCTGTTCCAGAATCTGTGGCCATAGAATGAGCCACTCGTCTCACCTCTTGGCAGGGCATGCCATGGAGGGATGGCACTTCCTTCAAGAATATTTAATCCTGTTATGGCAATTTTAATGTGTGGGTTTTTTGTTTTTTGTTTTGTTTTTGTTTTCTTAAAAGTAATTTAACAGAGTTAATTTTCAAGTGGCTTGATTCAGGCTTTGTTTCTAATTACGTGGTATGGTAAGCACCTATGATATGGTTCCTAATGATCCTCACTTCCTGGTATTCACACCCTTGTATAATGGCTCCCGTTGAGTTTGGAGTAGACCTAGTAACTCACTTCTAAAAAATAGAGTAACAAATAGAATATGGCATAAGGGATGGGATGCCACTTCTGTAATTAGGTTACAAAAAGACTGCTTCTATCCTGCTTGCTCACTTGTTCTCTCAGTTTCTGTCTTGCTCTGGGGGAAGCCAGCTGCCACATTGTGAGCTACCCCACAGTGAGATCCATGAGGCCAGGAATGGAGGCAGTTTCTGGCTGAAAGACTCGAAAAACTCCTATTCTCAGTTGTGTGAGCGAGCCTGTATCCTCACCATGTTGAGCCCTCAGATGAGACTGCAGCCTTGGCTGACATTCTGACTGCAACCTCACAAAAGACCTTGGGCCAGAGGCACCCAGCTAAGCTGCACCTGGATTTCTGATCCACAGAAACTGTGAGGTAACAAATTTTGCTGTTTTAAGCTTCTGTGTTTTGGGATGATTTGTTATGCTGCAATAGATAACTAATACACACTATTATATAATTTTTGTTTTTTAGGATTTTTTCAAGGAGCTGGCTGGTTAGCTCAGTTGGATAGAGGGTCACCTTATAACACCAAGGTCAAGGGTTAAGATCCCCATGCTGGCCAGCTGCCAAAAAAAAAAAAAAAAAACCCAAAACAAAAAAAAACATGACAAAAAAAGAACTTTTTTGAGTTCTAAAATGTGGCCAGTTTTTATAGTGTTCCATGGACATTTAAAAATAATAGTCATTTTCCATTGCAGGGTAGAAGGTTATATACATGTATAAATATATGGTTTACATATGTATATCTTTCATATATATACACACATAAATGTATGTTTATATGTATTTGACAAATCAAGATTTTTAATTATTTACTTTCATTATCTTCTTATTCCAGTTTTGCTTTATTCATTTATTTATCTGTTTATTCATGTTATTTAGGGCTGATGGCTGCTTTAACTTTTTTTCACCCACCTAAGTAGCCATCTTTGAACCACTAAAGGTTTTGCCCTGACTGACTATATCTGATATTAATATCGCCAAGTCTGTTTTCTTTCTCTTTGTATTTGCATGCTGTAGTCTTGCCCACAGACAAGCCTAGGTTTTCCCTGCTGCCCTTTAGAGTAGGATTTCAGGAACAAGATTAGATCAGTTGCAAGATTAAATCAATTATTAGAAATTGACAGGAAATATAGAGGACAGAAGAACATGTTAAATGACACCACAAGGGTATAATCAGTAAAGTATAGATCTGCAGACAAATGACCCAGTTTCTTTAATAAATAAACTGCAAAGAAAAAATATAGGAAATGGAGGGGAAATCTACAGATTAAAAGAAATTTAAGACATGTCAACCAATTGCAATGCTGTAGAAATTATTTGGATTCTGATTCCAGGAAGCAAAACATAAAAAGAAAAAAATAATTAGATCGTTTTGGTCCCCAGATTAAAATTTTTCAATGACTTTTTATTGTACTCAGAAAGGAATTCAAACTGATCACTACAATGTCAAGGGTCTGACCCTGTAAGTCTACAACCCTATTGTATAGTCTTCCCCCCTTGGACCACCACCCATGGACCCCGCTACCCTCTCCCTCTCCACATCTTCACGTAACCAGCTCCTTCTCGTCCTTCAAGTCTTATCTGAAGTGAGCCCTTCCCATTGAATTGCCCATTGAACACAATCACTAAATCTGTTCCCTGTCCATTCCCTTCATAGAGCTCCTGTATTTATCCACTTTGTCTTCCATCTCCACACTCGACTGTAATGTGCACAAGGATAGGGACTGTGTTACTCTTGTCCTCTGTATCCTCAGAGCAGAGGAATGAGACAGGAGCACAAAAGGTAAGCAGGGAAGGCGGCTCCGGCCATCCTCTCCTTCTCCTCATCATTTTCTACCAAGGTCTTAAGGATTCGATATAGGGCACCTAAGAGGTGGCTTGCCTTTGCTTCCTTCTGCCTCCATTCCTCTTCTAAGCTTTTGTCTTTGTTTTGTAATATGCTGTAATTTTAATTAGTTTTAGAGAATATCCTTGGTGTGAAAAGGGTTTATTCATTTACTCACCAGAACAGTGAGCACCTACTGTATGCAAGGCACTGCATTCTGTCTACTTCCTTAAGGCTTGGGTGAAACACAATCCCAGGTGCTCTCCCTAAGACATCTTCCCTTCGTCCTCCGAGATGCCAAAGTGTTTCCCCTGCACTCTCATGGCAGAGAGCAGCTCACATCCCAGGCTTTCCACCATGATGCCCATATCACTTCCAGGACCATGGAACCTACCACCGAGTTGGACAAAATGGGGGAGGAGGGGGCAAAGCTAACTTTTCTCCTGTTGTCCACATGCTTAGGTGCTGCTGGGTGCCTTTTCACTTCATTGCTACTCTTTTTGAAGCTCCAAATACTGTGCTCATATACAAGGTGAAAGCTCTGATAAAAGTAGTATTGAATTCTTCCCAGAGGGCAATGGTATATAAGCTCAGTGATTACCTTAAAATATTACTATTATTTTATTATTGTTTTTAATTTCTTTTAGTTGCTTAGCATATTATAGTTTCTGAAGTACTTTCATGTTGTGTGTGTATATATATGTACATATATGTGTATATATATTCCATATAATAATATAATCATCAGTAAATGGTAGGCACTCAGGAAATTAGGTTGGGTAAATAAGTTGTACTACTGGGACCACTCAGAGTCTAAGGGAGAATAATGTAGGAATTTTTTTTTAACTTTAATTGACACATTGTAATTGTACATGTTTTATGGGGTATAGTCTGATGTTTTGATACATACATATGTCCTATAATGATCAGGTCAGGGTAGTTAATGTAACCCTCACTTCATGCATTTATCATTTCTTTGTGATGAAAACATTCAAAAGCCTCTCTTCTAGCTATTATGTAATATACAAAAGTTAACTGTTAACGGTAGTCACCCTACTGTGCCATAGAACATCAGAACTTATTTTTTCTATCCAGTTGTAATTTTGTACCCATTGGTTGTAGGAATTTAAAGATGGTGGATTGCTCAGAATTCTGGCAGGAAATAGAATTCACTCTGATATATAAAGACACTTTAATGAAGGGATGTGGGTGGGGATAAAGAAAAAAATAGCGGGTAGTGAGGTACCCAGAGACTAGCCTCAGAGGCCAGAGGAGGCAATGAGAGCTGGAAACATGGAGGAGCAGGCTTGTCACCCAGGGGGATGCAGCCAGGCAGGGAGGGGGAGGAGAAAAAGCCCTCCGGTCCCTCTCCAACCTCCTGCAGCACTCTCCATTGGCAGAGCCCCATCTGGACCCAGCATACAAGGGTACCAGAGGCTGCAGACTGGGTGTCAGCCTTCCAGACACACGATGGGAAGAAAATGGACTGGGGACAGCACATGGAGAATGATTGGCATCAAAGCCAAAAATTAATGTGGGGTGGGAAAATAAGGTCAAGTTTCTTAAACAGGATTGTTTCCGCGGAAGACAGATGAATACAGAAGTATGGCTCAGCCTTCCTCACTGGCTGTTCTCAGGGTTAATGCAAAATGATGAACATGAGGATTGAGTAAAGGTTCACCAAGGTGGGCTGAACCCAGGCTGCCTCGCTGGGCCTTCTCCAGAGCCGCTCCTCTGCTGGCCTCTGATGTTAAGGCCTCAGGAACCAGCTGATGGAATCCAGCTGCCAGTCACCCTCAGAAAGAAGCCTGGCACTTCTGTCACCACAAGTGACACTTGTTCCCATTTCTCCAGAGCCAACCCTCCTCCTCTTCAGCAGCACTGACTGTCTCCAAGCAGCCTTGCAGTAATGCTCTAAAAGCATGCTTGCAAACCAGTGGTTTGGAAGCGAGGAGGCATTTTTCTTTCTAAAGAGGTCATTGTTAAAAGGGAGAAAGAAGCTGACAGTTTTTGGATGCCTGTCATGTGCACAATGTGCACCTAGGTGCACCTCGGATCATCTCATTTCCTCCTTCAGCACAATGAGGTAGGCTCATAATGTCCCATTTTCCAGATGAGGCACACTGAGGCTCAAAAAGATGAAGAAGCTTGCTCCTGTTCATTCATCTAAGTCACAAAAAAATAGGTTTGCCTCCTCATTGGGCATACACATCAGTTCCATGGGGGAGGCTGTGTGTGTGGGTAGACATTTGAGAAATATTTGTACTTTCTGTTCAATTTCACTGTGAATCTAAAACTGCTTGTAAACATAGTCGGTTCATTTAAAAAGAAATCAGTTCCATCCATGAGGCTACATTCTGGGCTCTGGGGAGGGACAGTTTTCACTTAGGGGAAGGGAAGAGAAGCTGTAGGAAGAAACACACACATACATACACTTTTTCACACCCCCTGGGGAGCAGACCTGAGCTGTATTTTCAAGGTAACAACTATATGGCTTTGCCCTTCAGCCCAAGTTCCTATTCTTTGCAGAAATCCCTACTTTTATCTGCCCTTTCCTTTCTTGTAAGTATGTGTAGGGATTATGACAGCTACTATTGGGCAGTGGGAGTTTCCTGTGGGAAGGGGACAGGGTAACTGGTATAGACCTGCAGTTCATAATCAGTGTGTACAAGCTGG
Organism: Cynocephalus volans; assembly: GCF_027409185.1. Taxonomy (NCBI): domain Eukaryota; kingdom Metazoa; phylum Chordata; class Mammalia; order Dermoptera; family Cynocephalidae; genus Cynocephalus; species Cynocephalus volans. The sequence goes on from NC_084465.1 coordinate 120,528,778, forward strand.
AGTGTGTGTGTGTTTACCCTGTGCATCACATTTGGCCCACTTCATGTGACATTGTTGGATTTTTCTGTACATCTGTATTTTCTCTGTCACTGGATTAAAATCATTATTTATCAGCCAAACACACTTACAAGTCTACAGTATAGCACATTGTTAAAATCCATAATAAATACAGGTTAAATTGACAAATAAAGAATGAATAAACGATAACAGCCACATTAGCACTGAACAAGAGCAGCTGCAAAATAGGCAATTTCTCAGCCTCCTACTGTGCCTTTATCAGCCCTGTCTTGATGTCTCACAGATCTGTGTTCTCCACTGCAAGACTAACAATTTTGCTATTATTGTAGAAGCCGTTATTACATGCCACTATTTTTGCCTTTTTCTCTTTGCACTGCCAAATCCCAATTATTCAAGGCAGGGAGGGAAGACATTGGCGGGGGTTTCTACCAGTGGAGCTTAAAGAGAACATCCCTCAGTGAGAAGCGAGAGGAAACTCCTTCACCAAACATCCTCAGCCTTCACCCACACATGGTTGTGGGGGGCTCTAGACAGAACTGGGACCCTGCAGCGTGGGTTATGAATCCTCCTCTTATTTCCAAAACAGCCCCAGACTTTCCCTGTACCTTTTAATGAGGTCCATCTCTGCCTGATCCCTCTTATTAAGGAGCAGGTTTCGGCTGTTTTCGAAGATATCTTCAATCTGTTCTGGCCAGAGGAACAAAGTGCTGTTCAATTTGATGTCCTCTTCTGCAAAACACATACAGTCTGCTCCAGGACACTGCTCAGCTTGGGTCAGGATGCGGGGAACTCATTCAGCAGAACAAGAGGTCCACAGAGGTAAGTATGGGAATGGCAGTGAGTGGAAGGCCCATTACGGATGAACAATAGCCGACATTTATTGAGCATGTGCCAGGTTCCGGCTAGAAAGTAGATGTATTATCATCCGTTTTTTTTACAGATGGGATTCAAAACAGTTAAGCCAAGTGGTCAAAGTTACACTGCCAGAAGTCAGCAGGGCAGAGTTTGAATCTAGGTCTAATGAACTCCTAAGTCTACACTCTAACCACTCTGCTTTATTGCCTTCCCAGCCTAGGTCTGAGTAGAGTCAAAAACCTGGGTTGAAGTTATGGTTCACATTTCAAACTATTCCATCTCATCTGAGTCTCAGTTTCCCTTTGGTTAAACAGCAGTAATAGTATCAATGCCAGAGGCCCTGCCTGTCTATGGCTCTGGTCAATTAAAATGCCCTGGGTTTCCTTGTGAATTTAGGAGTCAGAGACCACGGTGAGAGAATCTAGTATGTATACACACAGTCAAGGGGCACAGCTCATGAACATGTGGGTGGATGGTCAGGGGACCATTTTTCATTCCTAGTCCCATCTATTCCTCCCATCAACACCTCAAAAGGTGAACACCATGTAATTAAATGGCTTGCGGACAGCATACTGACTTTTCCTTCAGAACCTGGTCCTCACTTCAAAACTCTAATTTGACCCAATAAATCTTCAAGGAACCCTGGCCATTTCTTCACTTTTAAGATATGAAGGAGCATGAAAGAAAGTATCCTGGTCTCCTCAAAGGTGGGATCGTATTAAGATTATAAATGAGTGAAATCCACCCACTTATAAAAAGTATTCTGCATGTGGAAGTGACTTTTCCAGGGACACCAGACACAAAATGCCAAGACATACATCTAAGAGCTAGAGGTTAAGTCTCTAGATTTGTCTTCTTTTTGTTTAACAAGATTCCCTTTGACTTAAATTTCTTCTATGACTGAGAGTGTGGAATTAGTGTTTCTAATACATCAGGGCACTTGAAAAGCAGGTATCCCAATATTTAGTGGTGGGATTACTATAACTCTCCTTCCCTCCAACTTCTTATCCCTAAAAATATAAATATAGAATATTTTTATATCTCATATATAAATGCAAAAATATAACATATACCTATAAATTTACATGTGCATATATGGCATTAGACTTACGGGGCAAGTCTGCATAGTCCATCAGGAACTCCAGCCGTTCAGCTGCATCTCTAAGTTGCCTCCTGAGTTTGAACACAGTGACATTGCTGGATTTTTTTAAGTATTCACTGAGGAGTACCAGTTCCTCGGTATTGGCAGGAACCTCACTGACTTTGTCTGCGATGGTGTTGTACTGATTACAGATGCTGCAGAGAAAGAAACAGCCATCATCATCACCATCTAAAATGACTTTCTCGTGAGACTCATCAAGCTACACAGACATAATTTCTACTTGGAAACTATAGTTACGGTCTCTAACTTTTCTCTACCTGCAAATCCTTAATGGGTGATATTCACATGCACACCACACTCCAGGAATAATTACGGTAGTAATGCTAACAATATCCGACATGTGTTATGCTCTTATGAAGTGCCATGGCCCATTCTAATCATTTACATATACTAACTCATTTGATGCTCACAACAACTCCAGGAGGTAGATACTATTATTATCTACACTTTCTAGTGGAAGAAAGTCAGTCTGAGCAACATCCAAAGCAATATGGTGTACAGGTGTCAGAGCCAAGATCTGAACCTGGGTTAATTGACTCTAAGGCTCATACTCATAACCAATAAAGCATACTACCTCTCATGGGTAGAATACAGATTAAGACTACAACAGCAACAAGAACACCACCAAAAACAACAACAACCCCTCACATTTTATGTTAAAGTAGAGCACTAAATTAATTTGTGATCACTGCTTTTAACAATACACCAGCAAGTTTATCCTCATGTGTTTGTTGCAGGTAATTCCTGGCAGCAGAGAGAAAGTTACACTCAACCTCTGGAATCACTAGATCACTAACTACCCACTTTTCAAAACAAGACTGTGAAAAATGATGTTATTATAGAAATAATTTGAATATGCTCTAATTCATATAAAAGCAAATGAGCGACAGTCATCGGCCTTTTTAACCATAATCAGAAACAAATTATCTGCAGTACATCCATGCCTACTATAGAGAGGCCCTCAACAAATGTTAGCAATACCAGCTATTACAATTTTTATTATTATTAATTGATCATTATATGTTGATGGTCATACCCCACAGATAAAAAACACTCCTATGTTTTCAGTCCTCAGTATTCCATCTTAGTGTATGGAGACCCCTCCATAACAAAGTTAATTATATTGAACAGAAGAGAAGATGATTAAAACAACTTTGCTCATTGCTGGAAGGCTCAAGTGGTGGTCATTTTCCCATTCTCCAGCTGGCATGCAGAATTACGATACCTGGTATTGGTGTCTCGGTTTACATCCACTTGGAATTGAATCAGACGGTCTTTAAGATTTTGGGCTCGTTCACAAAGATCATAATTTAGGGTCATGGCGTCAAGGCAGAACATGGCTAAAGGCACAGTAAGGTGCATGGATGCAATTTCATTTCTCCGTTTTTTTATGGCATTAATCCTCTGTAGAAAGGAGTACATGAAATAGCTTCATTTGCCTTGTAGCCTCGACCCATTTGCCCCCAGCCACACCCCATCAACCCTAGTCCGATGCTGAGCACAGTATTTACACTAACAAAACACACTGGCTACTCATTGGATCGTCAGCAGCACATCATCAAGGCATGAAATATCAAGCGGCATCTCCTACCGTCACAAAATCCTCGATTTCATGACTTTCTTTCAGGAATGCAGTGATGTTTTGCTCGGCGGAGTTATCCAATAGGTCATCGTACTTTTTGTATACATTTAAATATCTTCCATATTGAAGAGCATAAAGTCAACGCAAATAAAGGGCACCGCATCGGATGAGTCAGAGAGGCAAATGAAGACATAAAAAATTAGCTCAGACCAGGAAAGAGAAATACCATGTAGCAAAAGGTGCATTGAACTGGGAATTCAGAATTTTGGCTTCAAATTCCAATTTTGCTACTTCCAAGCTACATGAACTTAGACAAGATATTTTACTTTCTCAAAGATCAGGGTCTTCAATTTTAAGTGGAAATGATAATTAACATCTCATAGGATTGTTGTAAAGTTTAACTGTAATAAAGTATGCATAAGGCAATTAATACTATGCCTGACATAGAGTGAATTGTCCAGTGAATATTACATATCCCATGAGGGATATATTCCACGACCCCCAGCAGATTCCTGAAACCACAGATAGTACCAAACCCGATATATACTATGTTTTTTTCCCTATACATTCATACCTATGATAAGGTTTAATCGATAAATTAGGCATAGTAAAAGATTAACACAATAACTACTAATAAAATAGAACCATTATAACAATATACTGTAATAAAAGTTATGAGAATGTAGTCTCTCTCTCTCTCCCAAAATATCTTAATATTTTTTGGACCACAGTTGACCACAGATAACTGAAACTGGAAAGGGAAACCAGAAATGAGGGGGTTGGCTGCAGTCCCTATCCCCCTTTCCAGCTCCAAATTCTATATCTAAATTGTAAGATGAAAATTTGGAACTAACAAGAGTAAAATATGTTAAATAAAATTAAGTTTCTCTCTGTCTGTTATCAGATCATGCAAAAATGGCTGGACAGATTTCCCTGAAATTGGATAATGTGTTTGAGGTAATCTGACACAAGACGAATTTGAATTAAAGATGATACTGAACGAGCAGAATTAACTTTGTGGGGCCCAGTGGGACACTTCCAAGAGGTGGCCAGTGCTTCAAAGACTCTGAACCTGAGAAGCAAACAGAAGTCCGTGGAGCTGTCAGTTCAGAAAGGCAAACTGTATGTATAAGACTCGAGGAACAGAGAAAACAGGGGTTTCAAATAGAAGTCCTCCAATCAAATTCTCGAGGGGAGGCTTCCAAATATGAAGCCATGATTTTCAGACCTGGTTAGCAGTTGTTCTCAATTGGGGGAGATTTTGCCCCACAGGGGACATTTGGCCATGTCTAGAGACATTTTTGGTTGTCACAACTGGGGGGTTTCCACTGGCATCTACTGGTAGCAGCCAGGTATGCTGCTAAACATCCTACCATGCACAGGACAGCCCCCCACTATGGAATTCTTGGTTAAAAATGTCAACAGAGCCACAGTCAGAAAAACCCTGGATTAGGGTAACTATATATCTTGGTTTGCCTGGGACAGTTCAGGTTTGCACCTGTTGTCTCATGGTAAATGCTGATAACACCCCTCTAACTCTTAAAGTGTCTCAGTTTGGAAGCTTCATTATATGATCACCCTAAACTAGTGACTGCTCACATGAACAGCTGTGAGATGTTCTACAGTGGGATCATTGAAGGGCATGGCCTATGGATTCAGACAACTGGTCCTCAATCCCTTAATGCAAAAAGCTCTGAAAAGAGAAAGGTGCTTGAAAACTCAGTTAGTAGCAAAAGCTGGCTTAAGCTGGTATGAGGTTATCTTTGTGACTATTCATAGGTGTCACTGCAGAAATATCAATGCTTATCCACAGACCTCACACAAGCTGCAGCATAATATGTGATATATGAATTATGCTACTTTTCAAAAGTCCAGAAATTTTAAAATGCCAATCTTGACCCACAGCCTTCAGATAATGGAGTTGGACCTGTAATTGAATTTGAGTCTTGGCTGTCCTATTTATTTGCTGGGCAACATTGGGAAAGTCACAGTTTCCTCATCTGTGAAGTGGGGATGAATAGTAATACCATGAAGTATTGGCTATTGTTATTATATATGTGTTTCAGGCATGTGGGAACAGGGATAGCTTGACTGATGATAGTTAAAAACTCTACAGACTACAGTTGAATTCACTGAAATAAAGCAGAACAGAGTGCAACTTAACAACAACAACTCTAAACCAATGTCAAAAGGCTAACTAATAAAGTTACGCCAAACCAACTTACTTGTGGGGGCCAACTTGATTCTTCTGAAATACCTTGAAAGTTTGATTCACAAAATCAGAAACAAGTTTTTCTTCAGTGTCAACGGTTCTAAGGATCAGATTATATCTTTTCAATTCTGGGAACAGGATAGACTCCACCTAAAGAGTAGAAACCACTTTTGGATTTTGCAAGGCATCCACAAGACACAAGAAGGAAGATGGTATCAAAATGCAAAAATCTGCTGCAATTGACTCATTTCCAGGGACACCAGCTACGTTTTTACTCTGTTTCTTCTTGGATGGTGCTGGAATCATCCTGAGGTTCCCTCTACTTCTATTTTCTCTCCTCTCCTTCTTTCCTGGGTAACTCATCTTTCAAATCCCTGCTCCCTCCAAGTCTCATATTCTTAGAGAGTCCTCCCTGGGTCCCCAGTGGATGTTGGGTTTCCCTGTTTAAAGTTCACTCTCTGAACTTTTTCCTGCTTGGCACTTATCACACTTGTAATTAAATGAATGTGTACTGAGTTCTTCTAGATTTGTCATGGAATATCAATACTAGAAGGGTCTGGACTGTATTTGACTTCTTCACTACTATATCCCCAAGGCCTAGCAAGAACTTGACACTTAGTAAGTGCTTAGTAAATGTTGTTCAGACATGGGTTCTAATTCTGACTCTGCCAATAACTGACAATATGACCTCAGGTAAACTACTTCTCCTCTCTGAGTGTCCCTTTTCTCATCTGTAAAAAAGAAAAGACATACTAGATTATCCTCTCAGCTCAGAAAAAAGAAAATCTATGGCTTTATGATCACAAGACACAAAGAGTATCTTTTCTGAGAATTCCAACTCTCTAACTTCTTAATACGTGTGTGTCTCTGAGAGCGTTCTCATTCGCATGACTCATGCAGGCTGCAAAGTCCCTGCTGGTGACCCGTGGCCTTCCACCCCCTCCCTGCTAAGAAAATTTCGGGCCAGCCCGTGGCTCACTTGGGAGAATGTGATACTGATAACACTAAGTCAAAGTTAAGATCCCCTTACCGGTCATTTTTTTTTTTTTTTTAAAAAGAAAGCTTCCAGTGACTGGTCTTCAGACTGCTTTATTGAGTCACAGGAGTTACTTGCTTTTGATAAGAATGTATCAATTTAGAAAGAGGGAGAAGCAAGTGTGAATGATCTTTGTCTTCTCTGGCCAACCCAAAGGTTTCTAAACCAGTGGAGGAACGTCTTTGCTGTGCCTGTGCTGCAGACAGTGGCTGAAAGCAAGATGGTGGAGGGACTGGCACTGGTCAACCATTTGCATATGAAACAGTTTAGGCAGCAAATTGGGGGCCCCAGGCAAAAGATCACCTGTGGGCAAGATGACTGTCTCTTGGGAAGAAGCTGTCAATGGAAAGAGGAAGAAACACCTCTTGGTGCCCTTTCAGTGTGGCTGGTTCTCCCATGCCCTAGAGAGCAGCCTGTGAAACTGAGTCACCAACAGTGTCCCTTCTGGGCAACTGTCACTGTCTGCTTATCCCCCTGGCTCTCTGATCCTGAACTCCTCGGTTCTGTCACCACGCTCAATGCTCATGCCTGAGCACTTCTCTGACGTTGGCATTCCTGGCACTTTGAATGAGAAAATTCTCCCATCAGAAGAGAGACTGGTCCTAGCGGCCCCTTTCCACAATTACATTTATACATACTTTTACACTTAATTTATACATATTTTTTTCTTGTTTATGAAGGTAATGCACCAACATGGCTGAAAATGCTGATTTAAATTTTACCTATTACATTTTTAGTTTTATAAAACTCTTTCTTTATTTCATCCAGCTTCATGTTATTTCTGCCTCTCATCCACCTCTTTTTATCTCAGTCACTATTGAAGCATGCTCATCTTCCATGGTTGTATTGCTAAGACAAATGATTTTTAATATTTACTTTGGTTTCCTTCAGTAACTCTTTCTCACAAATACAAGGGTACTTCAAAGAGTTCATAGAAAGATTCATATTTTAATTCTATTTCTCCAGGAATTTTTTGAAGTACTCTACTTTCCTTCTACACTTTGAATGCTATTTATTCTGTTTTTAAGTCTTTTGCTGACTTTCTCCCCAACTTTAAAATTCAAATTTAACCATACATAAGGCAGGACTGGGAGGAGATGGGTGTACTGTCCACCCACTGCTGTTCTTGGATTTTTGTTTTAGGTGTTGCTGTGGTTTGAATGTCCCCCTAAGCTCATGTTGGAACTTAACCACCAATATGGTGGTGGAAGGTGTGGACTTTAAGAGGTGATTGGATCACAAGGACTGTGCCCTTGTGAATCTATTGATCCATTCATGGAGTAATGTGTTGATAGTCTAATAGGTGGTCTGGGCATGGTTCTGATGCATTTATAAGAAGAGAAAGTGAGGTTAGTTCTCTCTTGCTCAGCCCATTCTCTCCATATGATACCGTGGTCACTAAAGGACTCTGTAGAGAGTTCCCACCCAGAAGAAGGCTCTCACCAGATGTGTTCCCTGGATCTTGGACTTCCCAGCCTCCAAAGCTGTAAGAAATAAGCCTTTTTTTCTTTACACATTACCCAGTTTCAGGAATTCCATTACAACCAACAGAAACAGACTACTACAGATGTTCAACCTGAGGGATCACATTCTTTTCAATTCTTACTACCCAGGTTAGACATAAAACAGTCTAAAGGGTTCAGGGAGGAAGCCAGTGCTGTGGGCATCACTAGATGGAGAGATCAGAGCTCATGCTGTCTTCTCTCATTGTCTGGTAGACTCATCAACACTCCCTTGGGCCTAGCTTTCAAACCTGGTACAAACCGTCACCTATGACTATGTCTTCTTGGCAGTACAATCCATGAAATCTAGTATGCCCCTGCTGGGCTGTTGGCAGCAGCAGCCACATGAGGTCTGGCTCTCCCAGCCCAGCTGCTGCAAATATTGCCTATCAACAGCAGTGAAGCAGAACTCGAGTGGTGTGTGTTTTATCTGTCCGCAAGCCCCACATTTATCCCTGCAAATTACAGGGTCTTTTCTTCCATTTCCTTCCTGGGGATATTGGTTGTGGGAGAGCTGCTCACTGTTTCTTCCCCTTCCGCACACCCAGTTTTTATGTTAACTGAACTTGGTTGGGTTCAAAATTCCAAGTGCAGAGCTCTCCGGTGAAATCCACTGAAGCATTTGGCTTCATTGCTTCCCTATAAACCTCAACTCTAGTCTTAAGCTCTTAGAACCCGCTAAGAACAGAACTGTAAAGAGAAGAGTGCTCACAAGTGTCCAAGCATACGCACTTTACAGAGAGAGTGAGAGGGGGAGAGAGAAAAACAGCAAACCCCACAGATCCCTTCCTCATGGGAGACTGGATGGACCCTCTTACCACTGACCATCCAGAGAGAATCAGAAGACAGAGCTAAAAAGAGTCACATCCTTGTGATTGACCCCAACTAGCAGAAAAAGTTTGCTAATAAGTGTCTAGAATTTGATGAGTAACTCTGTCCCGGAAAGGAAATTGGAAAGGGCTTGGGCCAGGAAGGAAAAGGTTATTCTCTACTCTAGTAGCCTACAGGGGCTAACAAACAAAAAACCAAACAAATGAAACTTCAAAATGAAATACAGCTTTACAAAATTTTTTGGCAAGTTCATGGCAATTGATCCATAATAAATTATTAACCCAGGTTAATGGATATGGCTTGGAACACAACCGCCCTTTTGGAGCAGGCGTCACGGAGGGAACTACACTCTCTCACAAGTAACTCTTAACACCCTTGTTAGAAGGAAAATTTTGTGCTGCATGAACATTTCTTTATGGTCCAAGTCATCTTTCTGGGGCCACAGGGTGTACTCAGGATATATCCAAAGTGAAACTCCTCTAACTGAATATCACATCAACTGTGTCTTGTACAAACAACCATTTAAAATATATTTTATCCAGTAAGTGAATAAAAATACAAATGAATGATTAAATGTATACTATACCTTGGGGATCCCATTAGATTTCTTAATAATTTCCAAGAAAGAGTTGTGTATTAATTCCCAGCAGCCATCAAAAGATGGATTAAAGACAATAACAGGTTCATCGACTTCAAGTTTGATCATGATTAGCTGAGGTATAAAGAACTGCATCTCTTGGTAGGGCTCCTTGAAGTCATTTCCTTCCTTCAGGAGACATAAGGTATGGCAACTGTCACAAAATTGGGCCTTCCAAAATCAAGGGAGTGAGTCTTATGCATTCACAGTGCCACTTGAACACCAGGAAAGAAAATGAAGGGTACCACGTACTGTTCATGTCTGAAATATGGGCTGGACACAGCTTACCCACCCTGAGCCTGTGCTCTCTCCCATCCTCAAAGCCTTTATTCATTATTATTTACTTTGCTTGGTAGTTTCTGCACCCTAACTTCTAAATCCTTCCCATCCTCCAAAATTCAACTCAAAAATCCCCTCCTCTGGGAAGTCTCCCTGCTCCCCAGCTGGATATTATCTCCTGCACTTCTGAACCTCTGTATTTCCACTTCTTTCATGGTATTTTATCTTTCTCTCTTGCAGGGACCTATATGCACATCTGATCGTCTCTACTTGAAACCTGAGGTCAGGATCTATGACTGATCTATCTCTCTCCTTCAAAATATCCATGACAGCATTTAGCCCACAATAGGTGCTCAGTAAAAATTTTTTGACTGGATCCAAAAGTATAAATGGTTATATGTACACCTCAAATACAGTTGCTACTGAGCAGATAGCCTATTTCAGACACTCAAAATGTCAACCTTTCTACAACAGAAGTATTGATGTAGAGTTATGTCTATTTTCCTATAGAAGTTACTAACACAAGTAATTTTAGAGATGTCTAGATCTTTTTAAGGATGATTGATAAACATGTTAAACATCTACTGTGTATCAAGTGCCTATAAATTCCCCTCTTTTTCAGACATGTGAAGATTTTACATTTCCCTTTGTGTGGAATTTTAGAGTGAGATTCATTTCCACATCTGGGTTTCTTCTGCTTGTAAAGTCGATGATTACAACGACATCTACAGATTGGTTCTCTTTAGAGCGCTGACACTGCAGTCAACATTCAGCAGGATTGTCTTCTACATTTTTTGAGCAAAGGGCCAACTGTTCACCTTTACTTCCCCTGGAAAACTTAGCCTTCTGTAACCAGGCAATTTTTAATTTTTTATTATTCTTTTTAAGGTAAAATGTGCACATGGTATAAAATTCAAGACTCTTCCTTGATCCCTAGGCTATCTAAATTTAGGGGATGCTATGATGCTTTGAAAACTAGGACTTAGTGTTTTTACTTTTTATGTCAACTTTACTGAAGTGGTTACATGAAGAAAAGTTACTAATTAGGTCAACAAAGCCTTTTGTCTTTAGAGGTGTCCCTTTCAAAGATCAAAGAACAAGAGTCAACATCTGAGAAGATTACACACAACACTCCCTAGATATCAAGCCGAAGACTGATACAAATATTTTTCAACTCCTTCTTTGTAAAAGAGAAGATGAAAAAGTGATCCCTCCCCACTGAACTGTAAGAAGTATGTTATAGTTAATGCAATTAAAACAAAAATTCTTAACTTCTTTGCTTCTGTAAGTTTTACCAATATAATAGTGGGTGATCATCTCAAGAAAGCTTACTGTGTATTTTAAGAAACCATGTTCATAAACTAATAATCACCTGATGTGTGTGCACATCAAGAATTTTACCGTTTGGCCTGGCTTCCAGCTGAGGACATATAACAGGACTTCAAAAAGGTCATGGAAAGATTCATATTATCTTTTGGTTCTGTTTTTCCACGAACTTTCTGAAGTACCTTTTTACCCAATGGTATCCTAGTTCTAACCAGGTTGATTCCCCTCAAAAGGGCTGACTGCAGGTCCCCTACATACCTTGTGTATCATGAAAAAGGAAACGAGGTCCTCGAGGGACTTAATGACCAACTCCCTGAGCTGGAGTGACATGAAGGATGCAACAGAAGCAAAATATTCTTCAATGTTTCGCGAGGAATCGTAGTCGCTCTTGGGAGCAAAATGGACCCACTGTTCCTTCCTGGAGACAAAAAGCTGGGCACAGGTGGTGATCCACCTGTGGAGACATGAAGGCATCCTTGTAAGAAGCTCTTCTGAGCTCTGAGAAGTCCTCTCAGCCGTCCCCTGCACTCTGTGACGAGGCAGATGGGCCCCCTTCCCACTAAGCAGCCTTATGCATCAGCACTTTCATATTATGGGCCACCTCTCCTGCCAGCACCCTTTTCCTGGGAAGAAAGTAACAAGATTTGAATTGAGAGACAGTCCTTTCATGAGCAATACCCAAATGGACAGGGGTGGCACATCCTGCTGAAAGAGTCCACAGTGTTTTCATTAGAATCAGAGATTGGGGTGAAGGGGCATAGGATCTGGAACATTCTGCCCAACTCCTCTCTCTGGTAGGTGGCTGGCGCCTGAGCCAGACTTTGTAGGGGGGAAAGATAGAAAGAGGAGAAAAGGAAGAAAACTGGGAGGAGAAGCTGCAGTGAAAGAAGGATGGCAGTAGGAAGTCAGCCAACTGTGCAGTCCCCAGCTGGGAACCAGATTTTATTTCAGAGAGTTCTGGTCCATAGGAGGCTGGAACACAGCCCCACACCAAGGCCGGATACTGACTTGTCCAGGAGAACGTGGCGCGCCTCCTCGCAGTGTCTCTGGATCACTTCCCGATATTCGTGAGGCTGCAGAGGCAATTTTCCTGCCAGTAATTCCGCTGTTCGAACAAACCTGAGGTCTCTGAATCTGCCAAAAGAGAGGGAGAAACTCTCTAAGCTAACGGAACCCTGGCAACACGGAACCTGTGAAAGCCAAAGAGGAGCTGATCTTCCACTGTGGATTCAGGCGCTTCCGAGCCTCACCTTTATTCTCTCAGCACACTGCAGCGGATAAACATAAATTTCAGAGATTCCTGACTGCTGATGTGGCCCCGGTGGTGACAGTATATGCGCCAGTCACTTTTCCTCCTGCATCTGTGCTGCTTTTCAAGCAGAAAAGCAATGGAATGTACAACCTCATTGCTACAGGCCATCTGTTGTCAGTGGATCCAGACAGAATGGTCATCAAGAGAGTTGCTCTCAGTGGTCATCCTTTCAAAATTTTTACTAAGATGGCAGTAGTGCGTTACATGTTCTTCAACAGAGAGGATGTGCTGTGGTTTAAACCAGTGGAACTGAGAACAAAGTGGGGCCGCAGGGGACACATCAAGGAGCCTGTGGGTACCCATGGCCACATGAAGTGCAGTTTTGATGGGAAGCTAAAATCTCGGGACACAGTACTGATGAACCTCTATAAACACGTTTTCCCCAAATGGACTTACGATCCATATGTACCAGAACCAGTACATTGGATGAAAAGCGAGATTTCTTCAACAGTGCTTGAAGTGGACATGGAGTAACTAATTCAAAGGGATTCTGTTTTACTGGTGCCGGTTAGCGCTGTGGGGATGGGAGCCTATAGGCTGTGATTGGGCAAAGTCTGTATTTTCTACTTTAGCCTGTAAGTCTGCTACCCTTTTTTGTAAGAGACTTCTTGGCCTTGATGAGGTGTCTCAGTTGAGTATGGAAGTTTTTCTACTACTTAGTCCAATACATCCACTCTCCATTAGGATTTTGATAACTGTTTTAAGAGGGGAAGATGGAGAGTTGACAGTGACTAGGAAACCAAATTACCAAGTATCTAACAACACTGTATCCCATTCTCTTTTCATAAATTAAACAGAAACAGATTGATAAAAATAAATAAATAAATAAATAAAATAAAATACCCCTAAAAACAAGTACTGTGGGACAGGTGCAAAGGGTGTCTGTTTTCATTTTTCAGTGGGAAGAGACTTAGGTAGAGCAAAATTAAACCTGAGAGTCTACACAGGGAGTGCTCGGTTCAGAAGAACTCTTGCAGAGGAGATAAATGAGTCGCCCCTACAGGTGTCTACTGAGCCTACTGTGTGCCTCGCTCTGGGGCACTGGTCAGGGAGTGGGGCTTTGACACCTCTGGGTATTTGGCTGGCTGGGAATGTGGACTAACAGGCAAGTCAAAGTTCTTTGCAACAGTGAAAACACAGAGGACAGGGTCGAGCAAAGCACTGTCTCCACTGTCCAGTGAGTTTCACCCGAACCTCAGTGTGGCCTCTGGGTGGGCCACTGAAGACAACTTGGGGTACTGCTTGGGCGTGAACCCAAGACACCTGTGACCTGCCTCTTCCAGCCCACTAACTCCTGCCACTGCGTGGGTGAAGAAAGGCCAGCCAGTGAGAAGAAATGAGAGTTCTCCCCACTACCAGGGGGATCCTTTTAAAATCTGAGTCAGATCATGTCACTCTGCTCATAGCCCTCCAGTGACTTCCCAATTCATAGTCAAAGCCAGAGTTCTGACTGGGGCCACAAGACCCTCCACAGCCTGTGCCCTCTCCCTTGCTCCTCGTCCTCCCCGTCTTCTGTCTGACCTCCTCTCCTGCCACTCCCAAACTCACTCTGCTCCAGACACACTCACCTCATTACTGTGCCCAGTGCGCCACCGCTTGGTCCTTTGTGCTGGCTGTTCCCAATGCCTATAGAGCTCATCTGCCCCAAATCCCCAGGCTGACTCCCCCCTGGTTCAAGTCTGCCTCACATGTCACCTCGACATTGTATGTGTGGTCGCGTGAGTTGCACCCTGCCCGAGGGGCCAGAATGAGGGGGTACTCTGTCCGCCAAGCAGTGCACTCTGGTGTTAGGCCGTGTCCATCCCAGGAGGGGTTAGGGTGGGTGGGAGGCTTTTCAGATTCAGATTAAAGCGTCTTATTGGATAGCATTCCCACCACACCCCCCACAAACCACACTCCATCCCCATTGCTCATGGCACCTGTCACCTTCTAACACACCATATCAGTTATTTTTCTGTTATATTTATTGTCTGTCTAACCTCTAGAAAAATGAACTCATTGCTATATCTACAGCACCAAAACAATGCTCAGCACATACCGGGACCCACCACCTATTTGTTGAATGAACAAATGAATGAATGAATGAAAGAATGAAAAAATAAACGTCTTAACTGTTTGGGAGGCAAGAGAGAGAGGAGCCTTTGGACCTAACAGATATACTTATTTCTGCTCTCACGCTTGAGTAATACCTTCTGGAACTACTGATACTGGACAACTCCAGGGGTAGAAGTAGGATAGTGAGGATGCACAGGGAAGGTGGGAAGTAGCAGAGCACTCCTCCCAGCCTGGCCAAGGTCCCCTCACTCGGGTTTTTTCTTTCTTTCCTCCTATCAATCCATCAGACTTGGTAGCGAGATGTTGGTCAACCAAGGATGTGGCTGTCCAGTGCTGTTGAACAGTTACAGAGGGACAATTCATACTGTATTCTGTGTGAATGGTGCCCCCTGGAGTTGTGCAACATGGCAGTCCTGTAGGAGGAAAGAGAACTGGAAAAGTGCTGTCTGCAAGTTCACGGACCACTTCTTCTATCCATGCTGATGCCACCCCACTGGGAGGCACAGGACAGCTCAGCCCAAGGCCTTTATGAAGGCAGCTTTGATGAGAAGGCAGAGCTCTGACCTACAACCATGATGTGTTCCCCTGTAGGCAACAACACAACTCACCCTGGGGGCACCAGGATGGACACAGCATCCCTTAGCGCAATGTCTTACACGATGTGGGCACTCAGTGAATGTTTGCTGAATGAACCAACGAATCTCCTGCTTTCTCCCATGACACTCTTGCCTTTGCCTAGTTCTCCCAGGTCTATGGATGTCCTGCCCTTTGCCACACTCCCCAAGGCCTCCTTTAGCTCATGGTCCACCAATTCTCTTTCTGGTGTCTGTTCCATTCATTTATAAATCATCACTGCTTGTCTCCTCCCAAACTAGATCTTTGCCTGGCTTCTTAGCTCATCTTAGTTCTTGCCTCTCATTTCCATCACCCGCGTTAATTACCCAACAGGCACTGTTCCCCATCCCCCCAAACCCCGTGGCCTGCACTTCCAGTCATTTTGTGGTGTTGGTGAACTTAGTCTTTGTCTTGTGGGGACAGGCTCAGAGCTCAGAACACTGCTAGGGAGGTCAGAACTCCGAGGACCTCCTGTGCCATGTGTTTGGTATCTGCCCTCTTGTGGTCCTTGTCACCACTCGATAATTCTGGTACTCATCTTAACTGAATCCTACACACTTCCCACATTGGCCACACCAGATTTTCTATTCTTCCTCAGACCACAGCCCTCATTCCACCTCCAAACCCCCGCCCCCCCTTCACTGATCACTAAGACATCTCAGAATTTTTTAAGCTAAATTGTGCACATCACAAAAGAAAATTGCTCTGTATCATTTCCTTAACCACTCTTTCTCATTGCAAAAATTGCTGATTTTTTGGGTTCACCTGACAAAAACCTTCTAAATAATTTTGGTTCTCTTTGGTGCATTTGTTGCCTGCATGATCTTCTTCAGGGAACCATGAAAACCAAGTGGTAAGAATTTTTTCTTCTGAATAGAAGCTGTAAGTTCAATACTTTGCTATCTTCACCTCATGATCAAATTAAACTCAGGAGTACATGATCATCTGTTTTCTTCTCAGCACTGGGCTTCTGGCAATGAGAACATTTACTGAGTTCTTATTAATTTATAAGTTAATTAATTTGTTTTGAAGCCACAAACATGCTTGTATTTAAAGAAATCTTTTTGTTTATTGAACAACTACTACGTGCCAAGTGCTATTCTACGCACTTTACCCAACAACCCCATGAGATAGGTATTGTTATTATTGCCATTTTGTATATTAAAGAATCAGGGCCACAGAAGGATTGACTTCCCCCCAAATTGCACAGGTGATTACGATCGGAGCAAGAACCAGAACCCAGGCAATCTAGTTCCAGAGCCCATTCTATAGAGTACTACTTTCTACATTTTTGTCTAGTTAGAAAATTACTTTTTTTTCAGTGTCCTCACTGGCACCTCCAATACCTTAGATAACCGAATTCAGTTAAAGAAGTCAATGTGGTTATTTCTTATCATTGGTGGGCTCTGTCCCCGGTTGACTTCACCTTCAGTTTCCTTTTAAAATAGAAGTAAAACTAAGAATGAGAAAAACAAGTAGGCTGTTTAAGCCACAAGACTCCTTTAAGACTAAATATATTCAAAGCTAGAGATCCTCCCCACCCCAAAAAAATACATGAGCTGCTGATAAACTCAGCCAATTAAAATTAAGTGAACATATTTGCTTCCAATTTCTCTGATGAAGGCCCAGTTGGTGGAGGCTCATCGTTTCATTAGCCTGACCTTTCAGTGAACTCTGGAGTTTTCACTCTCTCCCCAGGATTTGTACCCCTTCTTGAGGGGCCTGTAAAAAACCCACAGTCTTCCCCCATGCCAGTACCACTGATAAACGAATAAACAAAATGCTGTATAGCAGCCACACAATGGATCATTATTTAGCCATAGAAAGGAATGTGGTACGGACACATGCTTCAACGTGGATGAAGGTTGAAAATATTGTTCAGTAGAAGAAGACAGACATAAAACGCCACACACTGTATGATCCCATCTATTGAAATGTCCAGAATAGGCAAGTCCATAGAGACAGAAAACAGATCAGTGTTTGCCAGGGGCTGAGAGGAAGGAGAAATGGGGGCTGAATGCTGGTGGGTAGGGGTTTCTATTAGGCCTCGTGGCCAGCTTAGCATCAGCACAGCCAGGTTAAGCAACTTTCCCCTTTCTTCCCCTCCCCTTTCCCTTTTCTACTCCTGGGAACTGAGCAGCAAAATTCCTCTCCTGGGAAGGGGCAAACATGACCATTATCATCAAAGGAACATCTTGTGGGCTATGGAGCAGGCTTTGGGCTGGGGCGCTTTGCACTGATACAGTAGCGACACTAATTAGAAGCCTATGTCCTGACCGACCAGGTGTTAGCAGACTACAAGTGCTGGGTCACCTTGTATACCACTGATTTCGAAATGGCCCGTTACTCTGCAAGAACCCTCAAAGGCTTATAAACCCCTGCTTTCTTTTGTTCGGGGGAACTGATCTGAATCAGTCTCCCCTCCACGTTAGTGGAATAAAGCTTTTTGGTTAAAACAGCACCTGGCTCAGGTCTCTCTTCCTTTTCTCTGTCTCACAGAACCTAACAATTTCATCATGAGATGATGAAAATATTCTCTAATTAGTGGTGAGGGTTGCACAAATTTGTGCATATACTAAAAGCTACTGCATTGTGCACTTTAAAAAGGTAAATTTTACGGAATGTGAATTATATCTCAATTTTAAAAAATGAAAGAGAGGGAAAAAGTGACTCTGCCTCCTCTGGACTTGTACACTTCCTGTGGCCAATTGAGTCATCGATTATTATAACTGAGAGACCACAGCTTGCTAGCCCTGTGCTGGCACTGAGTTATGTAAAAGAGTAAGACCCAAGCCGTATACATCTCACAGGGCAGAGAGAGACAAGTAACCATACAGTTATAACTTAGGGTGATAAGTGTCATAATGGAGGTAATGGTGAATTAACACTGGCTGGGTACCTACGTTACATCCGGCACTGTTCCAAGTACACAGTACATATTAAGCTATTTATTCCTCCTGTCAACCCTATGAGGTAGGAACTCTTATTAGCCCAAAGCAAGGCACACAGAAGTGATGCCACACACCCTTATCAGCCAGGAACCAGCAGAGCTAGATTTTGGACCTGAACAGGCTGGCTCTAGGTCTGTGCTCTTCACCAGTACACCCCAGTGCTCACAGACAGACACCAGGTGCTCCGGGAGCACAGAGGGGCCACTTGCACCTGCGTGGAGGGCTGCCACTTGCAATTCATCTGCACTTCTGGTCTAGGATGTCTGTTCATCTCACTTCACCAGGAGGGCAGGGCTCCTCCCACCATGCACAGTACAACGGGCTTGCTTGTGTGCAGAAGCAGTGCAGAAAGGAGGGAAAGGAGGGAGGACGAGGGGTTCTTACTCTGCAAACCACAGTTCTTTCAGGCTGAGCATCATGGGGTTCACTGTGTGCAGGTGTTCCTTGTTCCACTTCTTGGCGCTCCTGCAGACATTGTGCCAGGGCACGGGGGCCCGGATCACTCTTTGACGGAACAGGCGGGGGATGCTTGCGATGAAGAGCCTTTTCCTCTCCATCGGGTCCATGAGGATGTAATCAACTGTAACCAACAGGCAAATGCACTGTTACTAAGTAGGGACCTGGAACACCCTGTGCTCCCAGCCTCTGTGCGTTTACCCGGGACAGGCCCCCTCATTTGCAAGGCCATGGGTGTAACTCAGCTGGGGAAGTTTCACTCTGTTGGGTGTGTTTTCTTTCTAAGGGTATTTTAGGGGAAGAAGGAACGTAGCTTCACAGTTGGGAGCACTTAGAACCTGGGGCTGAGTCCTGTTAGGATATCCAGCGTCATGCATGACAGTGAACTAGTATTTGCTAAATTACTAGTCATTATTGATTTCTCACACCACAATAGTTACAACAAAAAAATCAACAATAAATAGTAACAGATACTTAAACGAATGGAAATTTACAGACCAAATATTTAACGTGCTAAGGAAAGAAACACTGGTAAAAGCTTCATAGAGGAAGTAACATTTGTGCTGGGTCATAAAGAACAAGGGTTTGTTCCACAGGAAAAGAGGATAAAGTGCTGGGGGCAGGGGGCAGCATGGAGGGGTGTGCGCCGTCGCTTTTGCTGACTGCTCAAGGACCTGTGAGCTACACTGTGGCAGAAATAGCAGGTGTAAGTCCTTAAGTTAAAGGTGGTAGGACTGGAGAAGTAGGTTGGAGCTGGAATTGAAGGACTCCACAAGTTTATTCCTAGGAGCATGGTTGTATGTTGTGGTAGACAAGGGGCCATTACACTGACACCATTAGAAAGATAGTTAGGAAAATAAAAATAACTAGACAACTTGGTGAAGAGAGCTGTTGTGCAGAGACCACAGCAAGGTGGGGATGTAATGGGATCAGCCCTCCCTGTTGATGTTTTTCTCACATTACTTATTATGTATTACTGATTATGTAATATCTCCCAGTGACCTGGTGTGTGCACAAGACACTGGGCTAAGCATAAAGGGGAACCAGGATCAATAATTTGTGCTCCACCACCAAAGAGCTCACAGTTTAACAAAAGACCCAAGACCCATGAGAAATGAAATGTGCCCATGCTACGCAGCAGCAGGGAAATTCCAAAGCGGAGATGAGAAGTGCTGTGAGGGCAGAGAATGGACTGACCGCTGAGGGTTGCACAGAAAGAAAAAACACTTGAGAGAAACATAGATCTTGCACTAGATTTGCAAGTTTGAGGAGGCCCTTTGCTACTCAAGGTGTTGCCCCACTGTCTATCGCATCTGAATCACATGGAAAGATGTTAGAAATGTGGAATCTCAGGCCTCACCCCAGATTCAGATCTACTGAATCAGAATGTGCATTTTAAGGAGATCCCCAGGTTACATGCATGCATGTGGTTAAAGTGTGGGAAGCGTTGATGCAGACATTAGTGATGGGTGCAGGAGGGAAGAAGCATTTGAACTGAAGATTAGATGATGTTTCTGACATTTCAGCGAAACCAGGATGGCAACTGATCAAGTGAGAGGACAGAGGTGCTCTCCACATGGGACCACTGCCCCGCTTACGCCCAGCCTCACCGATGCTTTTCATGAGGCTGCTGTAGTAGTCATTCTCCTTCTCCTCCACGAGGGTGACCATCAGGGGTTCCAGGAGGGGACTGGTCAGCAGCGTGCTAGAAATCAGCTTTGAAATCCGGACCATCACTTCGTTCTCCTCAGGGGCAATCATGTCTTTTTGGATTCCATGGGTCAAATAGTAATAGTATCTCTTCCATAAACAAACCACCAACAAGAAAAGGATGGCGATTGGATAACTGTGTCCACCTGTCCCACCCCTCAGCTGCCGGGGGACCCCGTACACACAGCGCCACCCTCCCCCTTCTCTTGCTGCAGTCACGCGTTCTGGGACGGTCACTTCACACCCCTTGCCATGAACAAGGTCACTGGAAGGTGTTCCCCAGAACTCCCGAGGATTCAACCAAAGCCAGAGAGGTTTCAGTGGGGTGTAAGGGATGGCTTATCAAATGCCACACCGATAGGAACAGTGGGACGAGTACAGAGGCCAGGGATCGAGGTGGCATTCCTGGTGACCTTTACAGGAGGAATGGCGAGCTTCTAAAATGGACTCAAATACCTCACCCTTCTGAACAGCAGTGATCCCTACAAAGCACATGGATCCTGCAGCTTGTAGCTGTCAGTGGGGGAAAATATCCCCAAAGTCTGAGTAAGGTAGGATAATTTTTCTAATCGGACCATGGGCTTTTTAGTTTGGAAAGCAACATAGACATACAAACTAAACAGAAATGGCAAATGTGATCTGGTGACTTCAGGAAGTTTTGTTTATTGAGGGCTTGCCTCTAAGCAGCTGGATGGCTGAGCGGCTCTGGGGATGAGTAGTTTCAGAAGGAGGGACGTCCTACGTGTGGGGAAAGGGTTTGAAATCAGCTTTGAGTATCAGTGCCGACTGTCTGTGGTCAGAAGGGGCTGCTCTGATAACCGCAGCTTACCTCTCTGCAGACCTTATGGAAGCAGCTCATACAGGGCAGCACTGCCAAACCTCCCTGATTTAAGAACTTCCTGGGTGGGGGATGAGAGGGTAGGGCTCTCATTAAAATTCAGATTCCTAAGCCACTCCCCAGGCTGTTGGGGGTTTTAACAAGCACCCAGGTGATTCTTCAAGCAAGTTTGAAAAATGCTGTGTAGCTCTTAAGAGCACAGAGATTTGGGTATCAGCTAGACCTGGTTCAAGTCCTGGTTTTGTCTCTTACTGCTTAATCTTGAGCAAGTTGCTTAATAATGGGCATAATCACAGGACCCAGGTCTTGAATGGGATTGAGCAGCCGGAGCATTTAGCCAGTTTTGCCAATTGCACCTACCCAGTCACTGCGAGTTTTTATTATTATTTTTTTATTATACACTATAAACCTGCAAGCTATTTGCTCTAAAGCTTTATTCTTCTTTTAAGATAGGGGGTGGAAACTCAAATGCCTATCTGGAGCCAGGCAGGTAATGTTAATAAGTGAAAGTTGGCTGGACATAAGAAAATATGGGGATTGTGAGAAACTAGAAAATGTATTTCTCATCTAAAGGAGGTAGCTACTGCTCAGCTTCTAATATTTTAGTTTTTTCAAGAGAGGTTGGAAATCTAGCTTATGTGAAATTTCCATCCTTTTCAAAACACATCTACAGGCCCAATTCAGCCTATAGTAGGGTTGCCAGATAAAATACAGGACACATTGGGATATACCTATGTCAAAAATTATGAATTGTTTATCTGACATTCAAATTTAACTGAGTGTCTGGTTGTTTTGTTTTTCAAAATCTGGCAGCCGTAGCCTACAGGCCATCATTCTGCAGCCTACGTTCTAAGAGGACACAAAGGCACCAATTTCCAAGACTTATTAGAGCAGAGAACTCTCTCTCTCTCTCTATCTCTCTCTCTCTCACACACACACACACACACACATCCTCATTCAGTAGTCTGTCATGCGGTCTGGACTGTGGTATTTTTAAAACACTCTCCAGGTGATTCTGCTGTTCTTCCCCAGTTTGGAATCAGTGGGACCCCAAGAAAAATCCTTAGCAAACTGAGGGAAACAGGACACTGAGGATGTACCTCCAGGTCTGATTCAGATGGTCTGCTTTCTTTACTTTCTACTTCCA
The DNA here is from genome assembly GCF_027409185.1 of Cynocephalus volans. Taxonomy (NCBI): domain Eukaryota; kingdom Metazoa; phylum Chordata; class Mammalia; order Dermoptera; family Cynocephalidae; genus Cynocephalus; species Cynocephalus volans. The sequence goes on from NC_084465.1 coordinate 120,551,302, forward strand.
TCTCCTGCTGTAACATCACGTCAATCTGCTGTTCTGGACTCATCGGTCTGCTTCCCGGGAGGGTGAAAGAGATCTTCTCCTTCCTCAAGGGTGAGGGGGCCGAGGCATTGCAGGCTGACTTGGTCCTGAAAAGTAGACACAGCTCAGTCCTTCGCGCTTGGTTATCTGCGGAGGTGCCGCGGTGTCAGGCCTACTTTCTCCAACCCGATGAGTGTGGGTCTGCAAGAGAAGACTCTCTTCTCTGTGTCATCCACTGGCGTGCGTGTGTACTTCAGACATGACCCTAACTGCTGAACACCTCAGAGGTATGTTAGCACCAGTTTTGCTTGTTTATTTTTGTTTATAGCCTTAAAAAAATTTTGGATTAAGGTGCCTGGTGGAGAAAAGCATGAGTCACTCTGTGTCTGGGAATGGTTTAAAGCCAAGAAGCAAAGCATGGCTTTAATGAGACCACAACCTTCCTGGTTCAGCCCAGTGTCCTGCATTCTCTGGTGCCCACAGTGATACCTTACCCAGTGGGATTCTCTTTGTCTCTGGAGAACTTCATTTTCTTCTTGTTGGGCTCTGATGAACTTTTAGTTGCTGGAAGAGTGAAGAAGAAAGACGTGAGTAAAGGGGCCATTCTCTGTCCACAGGGACAGGACTCTTGGGACAGTCTAGGAGCACACTCAAGGGAGTGGACACAGAGTGGTGGCACAAGGCAGAAGATGTGGGCCCTGGTCCCTAAACAGCAGTTGTGTTCTTTCTAAACATCAGTCGTAATATGTCCCTTTAAATAGACTCAGGCTTTTAAACTTAATGCATTTATTTTTAAAGGAAATTTTATGTGATTGTTACAAATAGAAAAACTAGTATCATTTGCAATAAATATAAAGTGACTATAAAAAATTTCAATAAGTAATACAAAAACTATCTTATTAAACTTTAGCTAGATACTGTTACTTGGTAAGACCTCCAGCCTGAGGAAATTAATAAGTAACAGAAGTGTTTAAGACATGCTAGTATTAAATTGACACTTTTTGAGGGAATCACAAAAATTGAAGACTCCAAGTTAAGATGTATTCTGAGTTCACACTTTGAGTTTCTCAATATACTCAACACAACAATAATAGACAAAATACTCTCTAAAAATTAAAAAGGCATTGCATTGTTCAACACGATACTCTTCTGTGTGAGCCAGAAATACATACAATGTGAAATAAAAGTCATAAACTTGGCTTCAGGGTACAGAAGCAGGTAGAAGTAGTCAGGAGTTTGACACCTGAAGAGTAACAGAATCCCAAACACACCACAACGTGCGGAACTGGAACTGGTCTCAGAGCACAAAGCCAGGACTGAAGCAAGGCCTTGCTACCCATGAACACAGGCTGAAAAGGCAGCAGCGTCATCAAGAGATAAAGCGCCTGTGTCCTCAACTCACATGGCAGCTACAGAAAACACAGAAAGGCCTGTGATGGCTGGCCAAGCCTCACACTGTCTCAGGACCCAGACCCATGAGATGTCCAAATATCATCTAGGATAGAAGCCCCAAGCCACGAGTGTAAGACCTCTGGGAGAATCTGGGGTCCTAAGAAGCCAGATGAAAGTATAAGAAAAAAACACTGGATTAAGAAGGGTGAGCCAAAGGAGAACACACTGTATGATTACATGCACCTATGACAACAAGCAAAACTGATCTCTGGTGACAGAAATCAGAAAGTGGTTACTCTGGGGTGGGACAGGGTGGGGTAGGAGAGAGAGATGGTTGGAGAGGAGAAGCAGGGAACTTTCTCTCGTGGTGGAAACGCCCGATATCTTGTCTGAGTGGTGGCTCTACAGTATAAACAATCGTCGAAACTCACTGAACTGAACACTTAAGATCTGTACATTTTATTGTGTGTGAATTATACCTCAATAAAAAATGGGGTGGGGGAGAGATGCATCAAGAAGAGGAAAAAACCCTCAAATAAGCCTGTAAACTGGAATCTCAGAACCCATGAGGAAAACCAATATTAAGAAAGATAACCAATAAACTCAACAATTGACGGATAGATTCACAACATGGACATTACACAGCAATACCAATATTGCTCCAAAATAAATGTTTAAGATCCTCAAAGTACAACTGTATTTTAATGAGTAAAAACAAGAAATCAACTCAAGCAAGGACCTGAACAATAGATAACAGTGCCTGTTCTAAAGACAGCACCTTAGCAGTTTATGCTCAAAGACTCTGGCTTCGCTGAAAATTCTTGTGACAATTAAATCTGGAGGCATTCTTCACAGATACTAACAATTTTGGAAATACAAAATGGGAAAAATGTAATCTTCGAATTAACTACTATTTAAGAAAAGTTCTAAATAATGACTGCTATGGACTAAATGTTTATGTCTACTCCAAATCATAAGTTGAAACCTAATCCCCAATGTCATGGCATTTGGAGGTGAGAGCTCTGCCTTCATGCATGAGATTGTGACCTTATGAAATAGACCCCAGAGCTGGCTGGTTTTCTCAGTTAGTTAGCACATAGTGTTATAAAACCAAGGTCGAAAGTTTGGATCCCTGTACTTGCCAGTCACAAATTAAAAAAAAAAAAGACCCCAGAGAGATCCTTCACCCCTCCCCCCATGTGAGCACACAACCAGAAGACAAAGGTCTACAAACCAGGAAAAGGGCCTCCACCAAACACGGAATCTGCCATAATCTTGACCTTGAACTTCTCAACCTCCAGAACTGTGAGAAATAAATTTCTGTTGTTCATGAGTCACTCAGTTCATGGTACTTTGTTATAACAGCCCAAATGAACTATGATAATAACACTGAAATTAGCAGTGAGAGCAGCAAACTTAAGTTTCTAGGTATCGTGATCTGAACATATGTGTATTTAATGTTTGCTGCACATGCTTGAAGCAGGAACATGTGAAGACAGCATCCTAGAGACTGTACATGTGTATTGAATAAAAATAACACTGATGAGAACCACTTGGGAAAAAAATCCTCTACATGATACTGGAAGGGATATAACTATAAGAATAGCATAAGAAGTTGGAAGTGGTCAGGAAGATGGCCAACTAGAAGGAGACATCACTCGTCTCTCCCACAAAGACGGAGAATGCGTCTAGAGCGCAATTATACTTGGATGAGAAAAACGAAAGGAGGGAGAGCTGGAATGCACCAAGGGAGTAGTGGAAGCATTGGTGAGTGCAGAAACTCACGATAACCACAAAGAGAACGGAAAAATCCTCAGCCATCAACACCCCACTCCCCAATCCAGAGTGATTGGGGATTCAGGAGGAGTTTTTGCCTGCAGGAATGTGAGAGAATTGGCAGCCCAACCCAGGGAAAGCTGACACAACCCTTGCGGCCATGTACTTGGTATTGGGGACCACTGCAGGCATGCATGACTGTGTTAGTCTGGGGAGGCATGCATGTGGAGCTGTTCCCAGACTGCTGTGGCAAGCCTGGGACCGGGATCAACCTTTGGCTTTGGCACTTTGCTCTGGGAATGGATGGTTCAGGGCAGTGAGGGTGCCACCACCAGGATGGAGTGAGTCAGTGGACACACCCTCAAGACTAGAAAACAGCTTATTCAGGTCTGGTGCCTGTTGCCAGTGACTCTGCCTATGTTGGTGGGATGACTGCACAATACTTATAGCTGTAAGGAGGGAGAGGGGAACACATATGCCTCTGTCAGAGGTGGCTCTGTGGCCATGCACCTGCTGCTGGGAACTCCTGGTGGCACACCAGACTGAACTGACCCAGAGAGGGAAATGCAGTCAATCGCTCCCACCCTCCATGCCCCAGGCTTCTGTAGCAGTTCCAAATTTGAGATTGGCCTCAACACCCGAGACCATTTCTCTTTGGTCCCTGCAGAGGCCACTCCCCTGTGGCCACATCTTTGCACTGGCTTGCCCACACCTGCGTCCAAGTGGTGTCCTGCTCTCTGGGAACAGCTGGTCCAGTGTAGCGAGGGTGTGACCTTCAGGACATGGGAGGTCAGCATGCACACTTTATAGAGTCAGAAAACCACCTAATTGGGAAGCCTAGCCTCTGCTGGCAACCCCACCTTCTTTGGTGAAGTGCCCTTGCAATTTGTGCAGCCATGGAGAGGTGGTGGGGGACTTGTGAACCTCTCTTGGGCACAGACACACACCCGCAGCACTAGTTAGTCTATGGGCTGTCCACCCCAGCAAGGGGGCTTTAGAGGGATCCAGCATCTTTCTCAGGGGCACAGCAGCCCACCCACAACCCCAGCGGCCTCATGTGGAACAGCCCACCCCAGCTGAGGAGATTCAGAGTGTTCCAGTAATGCTGTTAGGGTCAGAGAGGCCTGTCTACAACCACAGCAGCCTCTCCCAGAGTGGCCACACCAGCTGAACAGCTACAGAGGGACCCAGCATCCATCTTGGGGTGAAGGTTCCCACCCAAAACTACTAATACCTCTCCCAGAGTACCCCACTTTAACAGTGGTGCTGCATACCATCTCAGTGTCCTTCCTCAGAGTACAGAACGCCACACACAAATCCAGCAGCCCAACTCAATGTTGCCAACTCCAACAGTGAAGTTAAAGAGTATCATCTCAACAACTTCCCTGGGGGTACAGGGCTCTGCCAGAGCTCCAGTGAAACCATTGAGTCACCCATTCTAGCTGAGGGGCTACTGAGCACCCCATTATCCCCCTCAAAGCCTAAGGTCCTAATCCCAACCCCTAGTAACCCTGCCCAGGGTTATCCAATTAAGCTGAGGAATTTCAGATCACCCCAGAGCACCTATCAGGGTCACGAGACACTAGCCAGGGTGCCAGCAAGACTGCTAAGGGTCACTCTCCTCATCCAAGTAGTAATGGGGCATCCAAGCACTTCTAAGAACCCAAGATCTCACCCACAACTTCAATGTATACCTCACTTCAGCAAGAAACTGAATGCAAGAAACCGAATGCCCCAGTGCCCAGGCCATGGAGGCACTCACAGACAACTTTCATGTTGAATATGATTGAAGTAACCACACAGAAACTACACTACTGCATCTACTCAGAACCAAAACTAAAACACCCTACTCTACAGTCAATATAAAGCACATCTGTAGGAGGAAGTCTCTCTCCTAAAAAGCTATTCTTGAGTATTTGAAGAAGCAACTGCTCAACCAGATAACCACACATCAATTTTGGTATACTAGAAATATGAAAAGAACAAGAAAATGCGAAACTCCCAAAGAAATACACTAATTCTCCATTACCAGACCCCAAACAGCAAGAAACCTATAAAATGACTGAAAGAAATTTCAAATAACAATCTTAAGGAAACTCAATGAGATACAAGAAAACTCAGATAGAATGAAATGAAAAAAAAAAAAAAAAAACCCAGGCTGAAGGAGAAACTCTACAAAGAGATAAATACCTCAAAAAAGAACATAGCAGAATGTGTGAAACTGAAGGATTCATTAAATGAGATTTTAAAAATACAACTAAGAGCTTAAGCAACAGGCTAGAACAAGCAGAAAAAAAATTTCTGACCTTGAAGACAAGCTTTTTGACATAACCCAGACAGACAAAAAAAACCCCATTTTTAAAAAAACTATGAAGAAAACCTGTGGGAGCTGTCAGAGAATCTGAAACATACAAACATCCCAATTATGGATGTTCTGGAAGGGGAGGAGAAAGCAAAAAGCATTATAAACCTATTCAATGAAATAATAGAGGAAAATTTCCCAGGTTTTGGGAGAGATATGAACTTCCAAATCTAAGAGGCTCAAAGATCCCCAAACAGATTCAATCCAAAAAGTCCTCTCTGCAACATATTGTAGTCAGAGCATCAAAAAGCAAAGACAAAGAGAGAATCCTCAAAACATCAATAGAAAAGCATCACGTCACCTATAAGAGAGCTCCCATCAGACTAACATCAGATTTCTCAGCAGAAACCATACAGGCCAGGAGACAATGAAATGATATATTCAAAGTACTAAAAGAGAAAAAGCTGCCAGCCAAGTATACTATACCCAGAAAGGCTATCCTTCAGAAATGAAGGAGAAATAGCATATTTTCCAGACAAACAAAAACTGTGGGAGTTCACAAACACACAACCAGTCCTTCAAGAAATCTTCAAGGCAGTCTTCCATTTGGAGTCCCAAAAATGATAATCACTATGATGAATACACAAGAAAGAACAAAACTCAATAGTAAGGGAAATATGCAAATGGGAAAGAGAAAGAAACCATACCTTACAACTTCAAATAAACCAGCAAACACTGACAACAAACAACAAAAGGGAAAGAAAGAAACAAAAGATATTTAAAACAACCACACAAAAATCAATAAAATGCCAAGGAGTAAGACAATACCTGTGAATAACAACCCCAAACATAAGTGGATTGAATTCTACACTCAAGAGACATACACTGGCTGATTGGATTAAAAAACTAGACCCATCTATATGCTGACTACAAGAAACTCACCTCACTTGAAAAGACTAAAAGTAAAGCGGTGGAAAAAGATATACCACACAATGAAAACCAAACACAAGGAGGAGGAGGTATTCTAATATCGGATAAAATAGACTTCAAACTAAAAACTACAAGAAGAGACTAAGAAAGCCATTACATAATGATAAAGGGATCTATCCAGTGAGAGGATATAACAATCATGAATATATATGCACCCAACACTGGAACACCCGGGTATATAAAGCAAACACTATTAGACTTAAAAAGAGAAATAGACCCCCAAGACAATAAAAGTTCCCCTACTTCAACACTTAACACAGGACAGATCATCTAGGCAACAAATCAACAGAGAAACACAGGATTTAAACTACACTTTAGACAAATTAGACTTGGCAGTCATCTACAGAACATTTCATCCAAGAGCTACAGAATATACATTTTTCTCATCAGCACATGAAATATTCTCCAGGATAGACCACATGGTAGGTCACAAATCAAGACTCAAAAAACCTTTAAAAATTGAAATCATTTCAAGTATATTTTCAGACCACAATGGATTAAAACTAGAAATCAATAAGCAAAACTTTGAAAACTGTACAAATACATAGAAATTAAATAACATACTCCTGAATGACCTGTGGATCCAAGGAGAAGTTAAACAGGAAATCAAAAAATTTTTTTTCAAAACTAAGGAAAATAAAGACCCATCTTACCAACACCTATGGCATACTGCAAAAGCAGTACTAAGAGAAAAGTTTATTGCAACAATTGCTTCTATCAAAAGAATAGAAAGACTTCAAATAAACAACCTAATGTTACATCTCAGAGAACTAGAAAACAAGAACAATACAACCCCAAAATCAGTAGATGTAAAGAAATAATTAAAATCAGAGCAGAACTAACAATTGATTAGAGACCAACAATAGATACAAGAGGTAAATGAAACAAAATGTTGGGTTTTTTTAGAAGGTAAATAGATAAACCATTAGCTAGTCTAACTGAAAAAAGAAAGAGAAGAACCAAATAACAAAAATCCAAAATGAAAAAGGAGACATTAAAACCAATGTCACAGAAATAAAAAGAATCATTAGAGACTATTATGAACAACCATATGTCAACGAATTAGAAAACCTGGAGGAAATGGATAAATCTCTGGAGACATACAAACTACCAAGACTGAACCAAGAAGAAATAGAAAACTTGAACAGACCAATAACAAGCAATGAGATTGAAGTAATAATCAGCAGTCTCCTGACAAAGAAAAGTCTAGGACTGGATGGCTTCACTGCTGAATTCTACCTAACATTTAAAGAAGAACTAATACCAATCCTTTTCTATCTGTTCCAAAAAATTGAAATAGAGGCCATTCTCCCAAACTCATTCTATGAGGTCAGCATCACCCTGATACCAAAATCAAAGATACAACAAAAGAGGAAAACTATATAATGATGAATATAGAAGCAAATCCTTAAGAAAAAATTAGCAGACAGTATACAACAGCACATCAAAAAGATTATACATCATGATCAAGTGGGATGAATCAATGATGCAAAGATGATTCAATATACCCAAATCAATAAACGTGATATGCCACATCAACAAAATCAAGGACAAATATCACATGATCATCCCAATAGATGCAGAAAATGCATTTGACAAAATTCAATATCCCTTCATGTTAAAGACTCTCAACAAATTAGAAGGAGAGTATCTCAACACAATAAAAGCCATATATGACAAAAACCCACCTCCAATATCATCCTGAATGGGGAAAAGCTGAAAGCTTTTCCTTTAAGAACAGGAACAAGAAAAGAATGCCCACTCTCACCACTCCTATTTAATATAATATTGGAAGTACTAACTAGAGCAATCAGGCAAGAAAAAGATAAAGGGCATCCAAATTGGAAGAGATGAAGTCAAATTGTCCATGTTTGCAGATGACATGATCCTGTATATAGAAAAACTTAAATACTCTACAGAAAAACTCTTAGAGCTGATTAAAGAATTCAGTAAAGCTGCAGGACACAAAATCAAGACACAAAAATCAGTAGCATTTTAATACTCCAACAACAAACTAGCAGGAAAAGAAATCAACAAAGCAAGACCATTTACAATAGCTACCAAAAAAATAAAAAGCCAGGAATCAATTTAACCAAAGAGATGAAAGATATTGACAATGAGAACTACAAATCACTGCTGAAAGAAATCAAAGAGCACACCTAAACATGGAAAGGCATTCCACGTTCATGGATTGGAAAAATTAACACTGTGAAAATGTCCATACTACCCAAAGTGATCTACAGATTCAATGTGATTCCATCAAAATACCAATGACAGAAATAGAAAAAACAATCTTAACATTCATATGGAACAAAAAAAGACCCCAAAAAGGCAAAGCAATCTTGAACAACAACAACAAAGTAAAGCCAGAGGCATTACCCTACCAGACTTCAAATTATACTTCAAAGCTATAGTAACCAAAACTGCATGGTCCTGGCAGAAGAACAGACACACAGACCAATGGAAAAGAAAAGAAAACCCAGAAATCAATCCATGTACTTAGAGCCAACTTATCTTAGACAAAGTCACCAAGAACCTACACTGGGGAAAGGACAGCCTCTTCAATAAATGGGATGGAAAACAGGATATCCATTAGTAGAAGAATGAAATTAGACCCATACCTCTTGCCATATGCCAAAATCAACTCAAAATGGAGTAAAGACTTAACTATAAGACCTGAAACTATAAAACTCCTAAAAGAAAACATGGGGGAAACACTTCAGGATGTAAGACTGGGCAAAGACTTTATGAATAAGACCCCAAAAGCACAGGCAACAAAAAGAAAAGTAAACAAATGGGATTATATTAAAGTAAAAATCTTTCACACAGCAAAGGGAACAATCAACAGTGTGAAAAGACAACCAACAGAATGGAAGAAAGTACTTCCAGACTATTCATCTGACAAGGGATTAATATCCAAAATGTATGAGGAATTCAAACAACTTCACAGTAAAGAGATTTTAAATAATCTGATTTTAAAATCAGATTATTTAAATGGGTGAAGGAGCTGAATAGGCATTTGTAAAAGGAAGATATAGAAATGATCAAGAGGTACATGAAAAAATGCCCAACATCACTAATCATCAGGGAAATGCAAATCAAAATCACATTGAGATATCATCTCACCCCAGTTAGACTGGCTATTATCAAAAAGACAGAGAATAACAAATGTTGGAGAGGACGCGGATAAAGAGGAACCCTTTTACACTGTTGGTGGGACTGTAATTGGTACAGCCATTACGGAAAACGTTATGGAGGTTTCTCAGACAACTACAGATAGAACTATCATATGATCCAATAATCCCACTGCTAGGTACATACCCAGGGAAATGGAAGTCATCATGTTGAAGGGATGCCTGCACTCCCATGTTTATTGCAGCTCTACTTACAATAGCCAAGAGTTGGAATCAACCTAAATGTCCATCGATGAATGACTGGGTAAGTAAATTGCAGTATATATACACAATGAAATACTACTCTGCCATAAAAAAGAATGAAATTCTGCCTTTCACAGCAACATGCATGAGCTTGGACATAATTCTGATAACTGAAATAAGCCAGGCACAGAAAGAGAAATGTCCTCTGCTGTTAAGTGGAAGCTAAAAAATAAACAGATTTAAAAAAAGAAAGAAAGAAAGAAAACAATAATAATACATTGAAGTTGTAGAAGGAGATAACAGAGGTGGGAAAGGAGGAGGCGGAGGGGGGTTAGGCAGTAATTGGTTAATGGACACAAAGAATGATTACATTTTGTAATGATGAATAATCTAATTATCCTGACTTGATCATCACATATTGTACACAAGTGTTGACAGTGAACTCTGTACTCCACAAATATGTATAATCAATTGTGTTTCAATAATAAAAAAAGAATAAAATAAGAAATTGAAGGGGGGAGGTGGAAACCACAATTAGAACTCATTAGAAAATCTGAAAATGAAAAGATAGTGTCATTAAAACAAAACACTTGTGAGATATGATAAACTCAAGACTGAACAGTGTTGAATTGAAAATTAGTGAATTGAAACATATAATTCAGGAATTCACCCAGATATAGCATAGAGAGAAAAATGAAAAATATAAAAATGAGTTTGAGATAGAGATCAGATTGAGAAATTCCAACATATGTCAAACAAAAAATTATTAAAGAACATCCTTAAGCAGACATATGTGCATTTGGTGGAATTAAAGTAATACATACAGAGTTCTATGGTAAGCAGCTTCCAAAGTGGCCTGCAAAGATCCCCACCTCCTAGTGTCATGACTTTGTGTAATCCCCGCCCCTTCACTGTAGGCTGAACCTGGTGACTCACTTCTAATACAGAGAATACAGAAAAAGTGATAGGATGTCACTTCAGAGATTAAGTTCCAAAACCGACTGTGGTTTCTGTCTTCCTGGATCTCTCTCTCCTGCTCTCTCCCTAGCTCCCTCTGCTGGAAGCTGGAAGCCATGTTGAGAGCCGCCCTATGGAGAAGCCCACGTGGCAAGAAACTGTCTCTGGCCAGCAGCTAGTAAGGATCTGAGGACACGAGGAAGCTGGAGGAGGATCCTTCCCAGGTTGCTTTTAGATGACTGTGGGCCTGCTGACACTTTGATGGCGTGTTGTGAGAGAACCTGAGCCAGAACCACCCAGTTAAGTCATGCCCAGATTCCTGACCCACAGAAACTATGAGGTAATAAATAGTGGTTGCTTTAAGCCACAAAGTTTTGGGGTAATTTGTTATGCAGCAATTAACAGCACAAGTACACAGAACAGTGTTTGGAATATATGTGAGTGGTCCATAAATGTTAGCTGTTACAATCATTTCCATTTCATAGTTGAGGAGAGTGAGTCTCTACAAAGTTATCCAAAGTGAGCTGCAGCAAGAGGTGAGCCAGGACTAGAACCCAGGAGCACAAGTTTCACTCCAAAGCCCCAGTCTGCCACAAGTACCTGACGGCAGCCCCTGACTGGTCCTGTCCCTAGGGACATTGATGGAGACCGGCTGGTAGACCCTCAGCAGGTCTTTCAGCTTCAGGTCTTGGGCCATCAGGGAGTAGTTGTTGGCAATGGAGTCGCTGGGTCCACGGTGGTGGTGCTGCTCTTTGAAGGGCGCGGCCAGGGTCCACGATGTGCGTTGCATCAAGGGGGGATAAAAGCTGTGTGACATGACAGTCTGAAAGGGGAGAGATGCAGAGTGAGACTTGGTGAGAGACATCTCTCGGTGAGCCTGGGTTCCGCTCACACTAGGACTCAATGCGAGTCCCACGTGCCTCATGCTGTCATTCTACCTTTTGCACACGCAGGGGAGATGCTTTCTGAACAGGCACTGCTTGAGCTTGTCTGAGCGCTGAGAGCATGATCTCCGATGGTAAGGACAGTGGCTGGCTCTCAAAAGGAACTTTGCGAGTCAGGTGATTTACATCTCTCGCTTTATTCCTTATGGACAGGGCTATAGGGTATAATTTCTCTCATTTTACAATTGAAAGTGCAGGAGTTCAGAGACTTTAAAGAACATGGCAGGTGAGTGGAAGGCCAGATTCCAGCTCACTTCTGTATGACTGCACAGCCCTTCCTCCCACACTGCTGTGGTCTCTCCTGGTGGCAAAAGCAACCATAGCCACTGATGAGTCTGACTGTTCATCCCCGACTGGTACCTGCTAAATACCTAGAGAGGCAGGGCATGTTCTTCACCTGTCACCCTCGACAGAAGGGCTTGCAGCCAGCTGAGCCTACCTGATAGAGTTCAGATGGTTCCTCATCAACCGAAGCAGGCAGAGGAGGCAGCTCTGGTCTCCTCTGGGAGTGGCTCATGTGATGTATTGAGTCACTTTTGGCAAACTGTGGGAGATGGGAACAAAGCACTCTTTAGGAATTAGGAAAGGTTTCCAAGTCTCCGAGGCTGGTAAGGAGTAAAGAGGTCCCTTTAGGCACAGAGTTTGGCCCACAGAACACCCTTCTCACACCATCCATTATGTATGTTTCATTTTTAATCATCGATCTACCTCATCTCCAGCGTCTCCTCTTTGCCTCTCCTTCCTCCCTGAGAATAGCCCACATTCTGAGGACATCCCCAGCTGCCCTACCCTGGGGTGTGATTAAAAGGAGGGTGACTATAAAAAATTGACTCACACACTTCACAAATGCAAAGTTCCAAGTGGAACTCTGCTCAGGCAATGGCACTGCGTTTCATGTGTGTTTAACGTACACATAAGTGACTCTGTGCCTCCTGTGAAAAGAAAACACATTGTCTCAACAGCGTCGGTGTTTCAGTGTACCATGCCACTCAGTGCATGTGCACTTGTCAGTGAGCCTCGGCAGGTGTGAATTTGTGGCTTCTAGGTCACTCGGTTGCCAGGTGCCCCTCCCTCTCTCCTGAGTGGAGCTGGAAGGGATTGTGGCCTAACGACGTTGCATGTATTTTTGTCTTGAAACTCTGCCCCTGCATGCAAGACAACCACCTCACTCGGGGCTGTGATGGAGAAACCACAGTTCATTCCCACACTGCTCTGCAGAATTTGAGGGGTATTCAAGGGATATTTTGGCTCTCTGTGATTTTCACCTTAGGCAATAACTTTGGGCTTAACTCCCACGTAAGATGAGACATTAATGTATCAATTTGATTTATTTGGGTCGGCAAATTATGTCATGAAGGTAATGGGTAGGGGTTGCAGAGGGGCATATGACTCAGCTATTAGCCATGCTCCCGCCCTCCCCGCCCCCTGCTCCAACCAACCCCTCATTGCTGACTCAAATTAACTTCTAATATCTTCCCTGGAGCACCAACCTCATTAAACAACAACAACAGCAATAATACCTACCATTATTCCAAGTTGCTATGCGCCAGGCACTGTACAACCTTATGAGATTTTTTATACCAACATTCTGGCTGAAGAAACTAAGGCTCAGAGAGGATAGGTAACACATCCCAGCCCATAATTAGGTCAACTTATCTTCTAAGTCAGTAGCTTTTATTTATTTTTTATTTTTTTAAGTCAGTGGCTTTTAAATACACATCATTCTTCATTGCAACACATTGGAATCAGCAAGTATCATTTACATGGGGAATCACTCTTGGAAGATTATGGACCTTGAAATTCAACAAAAACAAATGCAAATCCATAAACGAAGATGTATACTGAGCCTGGATCTTTAAAAACATAAAATAGGTTCACTGATCTAATGTTCTAATTCAGAGGTTCTCAAAAATTGTGGCATATCAGATTCACCCACGGAACTTTATTAAAAGTAGGGATGATGTTTGAGCCCCACCTCAAACATAATGTGTGTGAGAACCACTGACCCTGTTGTTTTCATCTTACAGAACTTGCTATGTTGATCTAAAAGACTGCGTCTGCCTTTCTGCTTTTGACCTCAATTTCGAGGATCTGAAAATTGACCAATCATCTCCAAGAGCCCCCTCTTTCTCTACTGAAATTAATACCAGATCTGCACTGATGAGATGAAGCAAATGGAAAAATCCCAGCATCCATCTGAATGGCACCGAGTCATCCAAAGCTGGGACCATACCATCCACAGAGGATTTTGGCAGCAGGACGTCATTTGTGATTTCTTTCAGGATCCCGGATGGAGGACATATACCAATTGATAAGTTAGGGCTGTTTGTATTTCATCTTTGCAAGCAAGAAGGTTTTGTGATCAGTGGAAAATTTTCCTTTGGCCTAGCTTTTAAATCTGTTGCAAATAAAAATCTTCATTAAAAGAGCAACAAGCGAACACACAGAATTTGGACAACTTGAGTAAGTTACTGCAAGAGTGGGAATGAGTGAGTAAATCAAAATCCTCTGAAATTCTGCAGTCGAGGAGGGTGTTGACATCATTCATGCTTCTGTTCAGTGTGGGGTAAGCCTTGCTTCAGCCCTGACACCTACTGGGAAGTCACTCCTCCCACCAGAAGCGGAATACACAGCCCTGTGCACACAACCGACTCTCCTGCAGTTAAAGTCCATGCTGTACAGTGTGGCTGACCCCACCTGTGGCCTCAGGACATGGCGTGTGACACAGGTCTGACAATCAGAGTACTCCATCCTCCCAGACATAGTGACAGGTTCAGGGATAAGCATGTGCCCCAAGCTGGGTTGATCAGAGTATTTCCTGATGCTTTCAGTAGAGCTATTGAGAAAGAGGCATGATCTTTTCATTAGGGTCATGAACTGTGAGGATGTTTATGACTAGAGCTCCCAACAGCCATAATTGCCTTATGTGGGGGAAAGTCTGCCTTAGAATAAAGCCAATATAGAAGAAAGCAGAGCCACCAGAAAAAGAAAGACAGACTCTCAATGACATCAGCTGAACTCCTGGATCTAACTTGGACCTCTCGGTTACTTGAGCCCATAGATTCTTTTGGGTTTGAGACAGATTAAATTATATTGATGTTCTTTCACAGTGAGAAGTTGTCACCCCAGGGATAGACACAGGGACAGCTGAGTCAATAACAGAATGCTCAGAAGCCATTCCTGAGATAATAAAGAAATCAAACCATGAGCATTTTGCAGCACACAATGAAGAGATGCAGAATCTCTATGAAAACAAATTAAACTTTGAGCTACTTCCTGGGCACAGATAAGACATATGAAAAGAGTCATAAATACCATGATAGCAGAAAACATCTCAGTCATGGAACAGGAACACATAGGACACACGCAAGATCAGCAGATCTAGAGATCAATTCCAGAATAGAGCAAAAAGAGTTTTCTTGACCATACCTGGCTAAGAATTCTCTGTGGTGCCTTCAAAAGGAGGAGATGGAGATTCTTATATGAACTACTTGGCTATGCAAAATGGTTTGTTAAAAACATTAATGCTTAAGTCTTCTACTTGGTAAATTGCAGGGAGTTTTCATTTCAGGGCCTGGGCTCATTATTATCACAAATCTATTTTGATTTTATAAAGTTTCTATTTAAAATGCTCCTCTGGCACTTCAATGTATGGTGACATCATGGGTCTTGGCTTTTACAACTAAGATTCTGGCATCCAGATTGGGTATTACTTTCAGGCAGCTTATTTCTGATTACACATGATGTCTGCATGTCCTTCATGGAAGCAATTCCGAATGCTCGTTGGAGGACCTGCTACACCAGAATCATTTGGGTCTTAGCTAAAAATACAGATTCCTGTGCCCCACCCCAAATCTTCTAGATCAGAATCATTGGGGGCAGGAAATAAGACCATGTTTTTAGGATGTTCCCCAGAATATTCTGGTGTGCAGCTAGAGTCGGGAACTGCTGGCTGAAATATGTGTTTTAGTGGCCTTGGAAGGGAGGAAAAGGAACAACAGGTGTCTATTCTTGAATTCTCACAGCAGGTCTTGAAGATGCCTGAAAGTTTAATTCACAAAAATCATGTTTGAAAGCACACATCATAAAAATGGAGTGAACACACTTGTTCAGTCAAAGGAATCTAACATGCAATTATCTGTGATCAGAACATCCTCCTTCCCATGTTGAAAATACAAGTGAAAAAAGAGACATGCCTTGAAATTCACACCTACCTTCTGAGATGCACAATCCGTTTTACTCATGGCGTCCACTCTAATTGTACCTATTAAGAAAATGAACAAGAAGCTCTCAGCTTCTGCAGGGACGCTCTGAAATTCACACTTCCTTACAGCATAATGGGGGTGACACCAACAATGGAACTTTCCAGACGTTCTGAAAGCTTTGTTCACAGGGCCACCTCTTTGAGGTCATAGGCTTCAGTGCTCTGAGGAGTCCCTGGTAGAAGAGGAGAAAAAGGGAAGCTAGAGAACGAGGGTCAGCACTGAGCTTCTTGTGGGCTTTTTGCTCCTGTCCCTGCTCCCGTGATGGCCACGCTTCCTTTCCCTTGAGTGGCTACTCTCTTGGGACTTTTCCAGGAACACATCGAGTTCACCATTGCAGAAGAAAAACTGAAGCAGAGTTACACATTAATATAGAGAAGAGGGAGGAATCACCCCTCCAAACACCCTGGCAGCCCGCACTCTTCCCCTGCCTCCTCCCGGCTGCTCTAACACTGCTGGAGCTTGTACTCAGGCCCTGGAGCCAGTAACCAGGCTTCAGCGTCTGTTGCTAAGGGAAGGAGGGGCCCTTGCTGTGCCCACAGGCAAGACCGGGCTTGATCGGGCTCCATGTCCTGGTCTCTCTCTTTGCTGGAGGTCCAGCTGGGCAACAGGAAATGTTGGTGACAGGAGGGAAGATAGGAGGGCATTTAGCAATGGTCCAGGAACGCAGAAGCGACTGGCAATATGAGACCACACCTTTGGAGAGATCTAAAAGCATGTAGCGTAGTGGTTAAGTTCCTGGGGTCTAGAGTTGGACGGATCTGGCATCAATGCCTGCTCTTCCCATTAATTAGCTGTATGGCTTGAGCAAGTTGCTCGATCTCTCCAAGTGTCCTTTCAATCTGTAAAATGGCAGCAATGTAAATACCGACCTCATTGGGTTGCTTTGAAGGTTTAATGAGGTAACACTTACAGAGCACTTTACACATAGTAGAAGTATGACCAACTTGTCCCAGTTCACCTGGGACTTTCCCTGATTTGACACTGTTAAGTCCTGCACCGAACCCTCTCAGGCCTGGGCAAACTGAGGCAGTTTGGTCACCTGACACAGTAGACACTCTATAGCATCAATATTATTATAAACACAGAAACACACGTCCACGTACTCACACACAAGTGACAATATTAGCTGCTGCCTGAATATTCAAAGCGCATATTATTACATGGTCGCTTTCAAAGTTCTCTCAAAACCAAATTAGACTTATTAAGCTCTTTTTGGGTCTCATGCTTGCATAGCTGTTTTTTCATTCAATTTTCTCCAAAACTCCATGATGTTCCCATTTTATGGTCAAGAACACCAAAATTGAAAGATACGTAAATTTTTCCAGTTGATGTGACTCATAAGTAGTGCTGATACAATTTGAACCCCGTCCCAATGACTCGGAGTTCAGGGCCCTACACAGAAACCGCATGCCAGATCACCCACATTTCTGAGATCCTGTGAAGAACACTGCATAGCATCAACTGCTTTCACTTCCCGTTTTTTTCACTCCTTCCTCAAAAGTGTTCTCTCCATACTTTCAAAATGACCCTGAGCTTCCTTATCTATTTGTATACTGTACCATGAAGTTTATATAGGGTTTCACACAAGATGCAGCAGAAGGGTTTGACACTTTGGTTTAGACAGAAATGGGGTTATCAGTACAGGGCCTCCTATACTGGGTGTGAAACCTCCTGTCCCACAAAAAACAGTAACTAGAGTCCAATTCAGTGAAGAATTAAATGGGCCTGGTATGGTGCTAATGAGCCCTTTGACCTTGTGTGTGAATAGGAGACCTGCCTCCATCTGAAATTTAGTGTGTTTCCAGTCTGTGTTCAAAAACAGCAAAACAACAATAATAATAGCTTCTATTTATTGAGCATATACTATCTGCTAGGACTGGTGCTAAGTGCTTAATGAACATCATCTCTCTGAATCTTCTCAACAACCCAGAAGACAGATACTATTATTCCAAGTTTTACAGGTGAGGAAACAGAGACACTGAACTGACTAACCTACCCATAGTCACTCAGCTAGGTCAGTGGCCAAGTTGGAACTTGAACCTGCTTACCGAATCTGTTCCATGGCTTTAACCAAAAACCTACGTGTAGTCTGAGAAAGATGAAAAATAGACAAAATACCTGCCAAAGAGAATGAAATCACCGTGTTCCCAGGCCACTTCCCCTGCACCAGAATTGTTTGTTGTCTGACTTACCACACTGTTTGATAATTCCCAAGAGAGGATGAGGGCCTCAAGCTTCTCAAACCCCTCATTTCCAAGTCCATAGGGTTGCTGGACAACGGGATGCCCAGTTAAATCTGAATTTAGGATAGACAACTTTTCCGGTAAAAGAATTTTTTTTAGTATAAGTATGTCCTGTTCAATATTTGGGATGTACTTGCGCTAAAAAGTTATCTGTTCATCACTGCAAAAATTTACTTCTTTGTGATTCATTTGAGCTCCTCTCTTCTAGTCATTTGAGAACACACAACAAATTATTGTTAATTATAGATGCCTAGCATTACTGTAAACCACTAGAACTTATTTTTCCTATCTAGCTGTGATTTTCTATTCATTAACTAACTTCTCCCTATGTTAATTACCCTGACTCCATCATCACACATTATATACATATGTTCAAATATAACTCTGTACCCCATAAATATGTACAATGAATATGTGTAAATTAAATAATTTAATAAAAGTTATACATTGTTTACTTGAAATTCAAATTTAACTGAATCTCCTGTGGTTTTATTTGCTAAATCTGGCAACATGGGAGGAGAGGTCAGCTAGGTTCCAGGTTGTCCCTGTCTCTGCAGGATTAACAGTTTAGGGTCTCAATATATTTGCTGGGCAATTTTCACACATTTCTTATTCAGAGCCTGGTGTTCTTGGCAGATCCTTTCTGAGGCCTGAAATAGCTGCTTACCAGAACAAGTAACTTAGTTTGGGCCGCTATAACAAAGTAGCATAGAACGGGTGGGTTATAAACAACAGACGTTTATTTCTCACAGTTCTGAAGTCTGGGAGTCTGAGATCAGGGTGCCAGCATGGTCAGATTCCAGTAAGGGTCCTCTTTCAGGTTACAGACTGGTGACTTCTCATTATATCCTCAGATGGCAGAAAAAGGGCAAGAGAGCTCTTTGGGGTCTCTTCTGTAAGGGCACTAATCCCATTCATGAGGGTTCCACCTTCATGACCTGATCACCTCCCAAAGGCACTATCTTCTGATACATTGGGGATAAGAATTTCAAAATACAAATTTTGGAGGATGCATTCAGTTCACTGCAGTGAGTAACTGTGGAAAGGCATAGCAGAGGCTGCATGTAGATTTGTTTTATCGATCCATCCAATGTTCATCGACAGCCAAATCCTGACACTATGGAGAGATGCCAGGATCTCGGCCATGGGTAATACACAATGTGGTGGAGAAGGCAGCCGGCACACAAGGAAAAGCAAAATCTAGCGGGCCCTACAAAAACGCCAGGGGTGGGAGGAATTAGAGGATTCACAGAGGTGCCCCTAGATGGCACCCTTAACCAAAAATCCCAGTGGAGGCCCCAATTCAGCTTTGCAAAACAATATCCACCTGGGAAATGATAGTTGCAGAGCTTTATTCTAAGGACAAAAACCAAAAAACAAAACACCCCAAACAAACATTTTCCTCGGTGGGAAACCCATCATACTGCAGTTGAACAAAGAGCATGAAGCCAGACCAGACTGCATGAAGCTTAAGAATTTAGGGACACTACCGGAACATGTTCTCCTATCTCCACCAATAGCTCCCCTTTTCTGCTGTTGTGGAGGAGTTACAGTAGGATCCCTCGGTTTATTATCATCATCATCATCATTATCATCCCCAAGCTTATGTTGGGCCTCTACTATGTTCCCAACAGTTGCTAAGTTCTTTATCGCGCCAGTCACTACAACCCTGCTTTTCTCATTACCTGAAGAGTTTTTCTCCAGGTTGCTATGGAGACAGGGGATAGAGGAGAGGTAGGTCAACACAGGACCGCGGGTGGAAAAGTGCTTGAGAACTATGCAGTAGCAGATTAATGCTTGGGCCTTTTTAGGGATGAAGCCATGGTTGAGAGAGGAAACTAGGCCAAGGTTACACCGTAAGAGTCTGACCTGGGGCCAGAGCCCAGGAACATCAGACCCCAGCTCATGGTCTTTACTAGTATGCTCTATGGCAGTGGTTCTCAACAGGGGATGATTGTGTCCTCCAGGGGACAGGTTGCAATGTTTGGGGACATTTTTGGTTGTCACAATTGGGGGCTGGCAGTTGTTACTGGCATCTAGTAGGTGGAGGCCAGGGATTCTGCTAAACATCCTACAATGCACAGGACAGCTCAGAAACAATTATCCTGCCTAAAATGTCAATAGCGCTGCTACTGAGAAACCCTGCCCCATGGGTTGGATTTGAGGCCAAAAATCATGGATTTTTGCTCTGATTTGGATTCTTGCTGAACTGAGGGATTTGGGTTTATCTTGTCTCTTTATTTTTTCATCCGTAAAATCACGATACTGGTCTAATCCATTTCTAAGGATTTCACTGGCTCATGATATTTGGATTTGAGGAGTAACCGTTAAAAACTTCCCATCACTGGGCCGAGCCCGTGGCGCACTCGGGAGAGTGCGGCGATGGAAGCCTAGCGACGCTCCCACCGCGGGTTCGGATCCTATATAGGACTGGCCGGTGCACTCACTGGCTGAGTGCCAGTCACGAAAAAAAAGACAAAAAAACAAAAACAAAAAACTTCCCATCACTGTGTGTCTTGAGCTCCAGAGATCCTTCCAGAAAGAGTCGGTTCTAGGTATTTAGGACGGGAAACCCCAAAACGCTTCAAAAATCCATTCTCAGCTGCCAGTCCACCTGTCTAGGAGGTTGACGGAACCTTTTCACCCCAAGTCAGTGGTATAGGACGGGACAATCTCTCTGAACCTCAGTTTCCTCATCCGTAAACCTCTGCGGGTTTGTCCGGGTGGCTACAAAAGTCTGCAGGAGCGACCGCGCGTTTCAGACGCCCCGGCGCGTCTCCGTCCAGCCCTCGGCCGCGGGCTCAGACGCCGGGCGGGGGCGGGGCAGGGCGGAGCCGGGGCAAGGGCGGGGGAGGGGGCGGGGCCGAGCCGGGGCAGGGGTGGGGGCGGTGGAAGGCGGCGCGCGCTGCTGGTTCGGACGCGCATTTCCTCCTCCTGCTTTTCCCACCTCCGCCCGGCTGCAGACGCGGCGGAGGCATCGCGGCAGCCGGAACCGGGTGAGAGCTGGGAGCTTGGGGGTGGAGGTACAGGGTGTCCCGGTGGGGAAGTGGAGGAGCGCGAGGGCGGCGGCTTGAGCGCGCAATGGGTGTCCCCGCCTGTGGCCCTCCGTCCCGGGGTTGCTAATGAGGGGCGTCTCGTGCCTCTGAGTCACAGGGGCTGGGCCGGGAGCGCACGGCGAGACCGGATCCACCCGCACTCCCCGCACACACTGGGTGTGGTGAAAGGGTTGCCAGCCCCACCCCTCCTCCGCGACCCCACCCCTTCTTGGGAAACCTGGTTGGGAAGACTCGAGTCAGACCTCCTAGGGTCACTGAACGTGGGTGCCCTGCTTTCCACCCTCTGCCTTTTCTCTACCGGGGACCCTTCGCTGTCACTGCAGAGAGAGCTGCGGTTCCCAGGGTGGATTCTGCTCCCCAGATTCATGACAAGATACTCGACACCTCCCTCCCCTCGGAGTTCCCGTTTCTCGGCTTTTGTGCCCGCTGTCCGTCTGCAGCATACCCCTTCCCCTGCGTCCTCCGCTTGGATCCCCCGGCCTTACAGGACTGAAAGGCGGGCCCACTTGGGGAGGGCGAGGCCGGGGGAGGCTCGGGCGCCCCGCGGTTCCCCTCCCCCAGCCGGAGATGCGACCCGCCCCTCCCAGCGGCGCGCGCGGAGCGGCTGTTGCCGGGAGAGCGGGTCGGAGGCCGTGGGAGAGGAGGGCGCGTGGGCGGCGGGTCCGGGGCTCCGAGGGGGCGGGCGCCCCCGGCTGCACCGGGATCACGCCTTTCCTTCTCTGAAGCCCGCTCGGGTCCTGTGGAGGCCCCTCCGAGGAGTGAGTGACTAGGAGGTCTGGGAATTGGTGGCCAGTAGATGCATACGGTGGCTGTGTCCGATGGCATTTTCCCCACGCTCGACCGTATCGGACTCCCCAAACCGGTCTGTGTGTTCTTCGAGTTTCCCAGGCCAAAGGAGACCTGTTTCTGCCCGCTTCAGAGATGAGATTAGGGGAACAGAGCTGGGAACATCCTGAAGCCAAGATCTGTGCCAGCTACAGCTTCAAAGCCGGGATATGGGGTGGAGGGGTTAGTCCTAACCTGTCCAGAGAGTTTCCTGTTTTACAAGCGGGATGTAGCTGAGGAACTCTAGCTGGGGCGATTAAAATGTACTTTAATTTGCATACTAAACCGTGTAGAAATTAGTAGGTAAATTTTTCTCCGGTAACTCACATGATTAGTATATGAGATATTCAATATGGTAAATTAATGTGAGGATCTCTCGGTTAATTTTGTCCACCGTGACAGAATCTATTAGGCATTTGTACTGTAGGTCAAGAGGTCAGTTGTAAGGGAGAAATGGAAAATATATCTGTGTCCAGCATGCCACTTGTTGTTCTGGGAAATATAAAATAAGAATGATATATATGTTTTTTTATTTGAAAACTCAACAAGGGTTAAAAAAACATCTAACTTAACAAATTGCCTTTATTAAAAATACATAAAAATGATGTGAGATTGGGACATTCCTGGAAATTCCAGCCTGTTTATTTTAGGCATGGAGTTTAAATGCAGCAGGTCTGTCCCTAAGGCATGACTCTTAGGGGGAAGAGACTTACCCACAAGTAAATAGAGAATGATTTATGGTGTAATTTAATTGGGAACCAGCCTGTACAGTATGGGTAAATAAAGAAGAGACATCAGCCAAGGTCACTGTTGTACAAGAAAGGCTTTCTGGGGTGGGGAAAAAGACAGTGGGACTTGAAGTAGTGTATTCAGTTTTCTTACTTTCTATATATTCTTTTCAGTATGTTGTTAGGCTAAAAATAAACCTAAGCTCTCAGAGATACTACTGTTCCCATTCTTTTATATGTCCTTCTGTATGTTTTATTATGCAGTGTGTACATGAAATACATTTGTATATGTAACAAAGTGGAGTATTTTGTAATCTTTTTTAAATATTATTATTGACATCTTTTCATGTCACTAGATAGCCACATTAGCTTTTAATGACTGTGGATTTATCATTATTTAACCAATTTCCTACTAATGGACAGTTAGCTTCTTTCCAATGTTCTGCTAGTCAATTATATATTATAAACAGGGACGCGATACACATGTTTTCATTTTTTTTGATATACCCATTTGATTAGTTTCTTCAGGTTCCTGGGAAATAAACTGCTGGATTGAAGTGTATATAATTTGAGATTTTGATAAATATTGCCAAGTTACTCTCCATCTGCATGCCCACCATCAATGTGTGAGGGTAACAGGTCTTATTAAACCAGTTGGATGAAGGGCACTAATGGTTTAAGAAACTTTTTGTTTCTTCCAGTGACAGCAAGAGACAGGGCGACATGAGAGACTGGATTGAGCACTGCACTGGAGAGCTTCCTGGTAGGAGAATTAACCCCGAAAGAGACTGAAGTGAGTTTCAGGATGGCAAAAGAGGAGTCCCCAAGCACCTCGAAGGACCTGCAGGAGCTGCAGAGGAAGCTGTCTTTGCTGATAGAGTCTTTCCAGAATAACTCAAAGGTTGGTTTCCAATCACTGTGTATACTGGAAAATCTCAAAGTAACAGTATAAACAAGATATAGTTCTTTCTTTCTCAAGCAGAAGAACGGAGGCAAGTCAGGAATCTTTATAGCTCACCACCCTGCCATGCCTCGTTGTGACCTTCAATCTCATCGTTGAAGATGGCTGCTAGAACATCAGCCATCGTATCCATATTCCAGGCAACAAAATTGGAGAAGAGAGGAAGGAAAGATTTGTAGGCCACCTCCAATTTAAGGAGATTTCCTGGAAGTCTGAAAGCACTTCCAATTATATTTCATAGAACAAAATTTAGTTTGATGGCCACCCCTAGTGGCAGATGCAATTCTTTAGCTGGATATAAAGAGGCCATTCATAGTCTGTGTCACAGATACCATCCTTTTCTTGTTTTGTTGTTAATTTTAGCTGATCTGTTACCCTGAAAACAAGGGGCCAAAGCCGACTTTAAGATTTGCGTCCAGTGTTCCACTAGAAATCCAGTGTCCCAATAAAACTATGACGAGTCACGTACGTCATTTAAAATTTTCTAGTAGCCACATTTAAAAAGTAAAAAGAAACAGATGATGTCAATTATTTAATAATGTATTTTTATTTAATATATCCAAAATATCATATCAACATGTAAGCATTATAAAAAATTATTAGTGAAAAAGGTTCTTAAGATGTTTTACATTCTTTTGTCTACGAAGTCTTTAAATCCAGTGTGTATTTTATACTTAAAGCACATTTCTATTGGAATTAGCCACTTTTCAGGTGTTCAGTAGCCACTCAATGGTGATGGGATTTGAGAGAGTATATTCTGCTTTCTTGTGTATTTATTTCTATTGCTTTCTTCTGTATGTGTTTCAGCATTTTGTCGCGGAAAAAACAGCTGTCAGAGATAATACTATCTACATATTATTGTATGTCTTCTCTAAAGTTTTTTTCTATGGGATATATCGATAGACATACATATGTATATGTAACATCGTGAACTGTTTTCTGATCTAATTTTTGTATTGGACAGCACAGTTCCATTAACTTGAGGAGATACTTCTTTGCAGTCCAGAGCAATATACTCTACAGAATTCTTTTCTGGAGGTGCTCCAGAATGCATCTGGCACACTTTGTGGATTTACCAAGCTATTTTTAAATTGGACAAGCAGTTTTCTAGTCAGCTGGCTGAGACTCTTGTTATTAAAAGTTAGCTCAGTCAGAAAGGTCCTCATGCTCTTTCCACATTTACAGTTGATTCTTATAAATCGTGGTAGTCATGTTTTATAAAGTCACCACAAACACTGAATTAGCAAATACCGAACGATTGCTTCTAGAAGAAATACGGGATTCGGTTCCTAAGAGCTTATGGTCACATTTTTGTCAACTGATCAATCCATACTTGTTTTATATGTGTTTCTGTTTAAAGACACTATTTAATATTTATTTTTGACCCTTAACATTGAACTCTGGGTCAACAGCACTGTAACTCATGCCTTGAGCAAAGCTTTATCCAACACATCTGTTTTCTGTTAGGAGCAGCCCAGCCTTCTTGTGCTTAGGAGTACTAGATAACATTTCAGTACTGCACGTGGTGGCTATATTAAGCAGTGAAATCAGAAGCACAAACATGTGAAACTTGTGGCACTAAATAGACCACGATAAGGACACTTGTTTAAAGAGCTGAAATGAGAAGGCAGAATGTCACTTTGTTTGACCTCAGCTGGGAACGTACGTGTCAAGAGACTCATTTTTTCCCTGCTGGGCATGTGTCCACTAAAGACCTCAAAAGCAAGTACTGATTCTGAGGTTACAAATAAATTTTAGTGAGTAGGCGGATTGATAGATGTGGAATACACAAATAATAATGATTGACTGTATGGTTAACATCAATTGAGCACTTACTGTTTGCCACGCATGTGCTAGGCATGCGGTATGCCTTACCTTAGTCAATGTTGCACGTCTACCTTCTGAGGTAGGCACTCAAAGCAGATGAACTCACTTCTTGGCATTTATTTATTGCGTCCTCTCAGATCCTCAGCCGTGTTGAATGTTTGGGCTAGGTAGCTACCAGGCCAGCCAACTGCCAGAACAATAGAAAAAATGAGCAGTTGTCTAAGCCCTGATGTTCTTCAGATTGTCCTGAGAGAGCAGTTTTTTCAATAATTGTATTAATTAATATTAATTGTATTAACTCAGAGTGATATTGGAGGAAAAAGGGGAGTAAATCACCTATAAATCCATCACTAACAAATTCAGTAGTGTTGATTATTATTATGCCTCTTTGGTATGCAATTTTTACATAATAGTGGGTGTAATTATGGCAGATGTAGTTCTGACTATATTTTTGTTTTTGCTTGATATTGTATCTTGCTGTTTTTCCATATCAAAGCATTGGTTTTCAGAACAATTACTTTTACTGGTTGTTCATTAGCAAAGTGCATCCAATTGACATACCATAATTTACTTAGCCATCCCCTTGCCTTTGGGAAAATAAATGATTTCTTTCTCCCAAGTAATTTTTACCTTTTTCTCACATGTTAGTAAGCCCTTCGAACTCCAGATAAGGAAAGATGGGCCTCAAGGTGCAGTGGGTATGACAACTCCATCCTCTCTTCCAGGAAGCCTCCAGAGTGCATGGTCAGGTCTTCCTTATCTCACTTTTAGACTGAGAGGGACAGAAAACTGCTCAAGATAGTTTAAGTAGACAAGTAGATGATCTGGTGGCAGCTTCCAGGACTTTGGGGGAATGTAGGGCTGTCTTAGACACCAGGGCAGGAAGTGACGCAGGTCCGGCAGGTCACTGGGGTCAGAGGTAACTCTCAGCACCCTCCCCTAGGCCGCGGAGGTTCTCATCTTGGTGTTTCCGCCTCATTCTCTTGTCTCAGAAGCCTGGCTTCCTTGGCATTTCCATTCATGTGGGCAGATGTGGTTGTCCAGGCTGGCACTTTCAACTCGCACATCTCCTGCTCCCGGCTGACGCGCTCCAAGGGACCTGGTCTGGGAGTCTCCATGCCCAGTTTCTAGGAGCAAGAATCTCATTTGCCCAGTCACTGCTGGCCAAGGAGATGGCAGCTGGGCTGGGGTGTTTCATTTCATTGATAGGAACATGGCTTCAGGGGGCCACCTCTGCCATGGGAGGGGCTGTTTTCAGGGAACTGGAGGAGAGGTGGAACATGGGCTGTGCAGGTACCCACAGATGGTGTCTGCTTCTGTGGATTGTTTGTGACAAGTAGTTTTGCTCCCTTACTAGACATTTTCTGCCACAGAGGATGCTTTTGAATAATCCTCCCCACCCAGTGCCGCACCTGTGTGGCAACCCTGAATCACACATCAGTGATCACCCAGAGACTGTAATCTGGGAGAAACTGTCACACAGCACCTTTGATTTGTCCTCACCAGTGGTTTAAAGTGATCCTGACCCCTCACCCTTCTCCCGTCTGGTAGCTAGAGACAATGGATCACTGGTTGTCTTTCACATCCTGACACCAGAGAACTTGCCTGCCACCTGAATTGTCCCCAATGGAGCCTTCACGTCCTCAAATATTGACCACATTGCTCCTACTCTGGAACCTCCCCATGCCCAGGTGTGTATTTAAAAATATCACCTTTGTCAGACCTTGGGCGAGTCACTTAGGTGCATTGAATTTCCATCTCTTTTCTAAAGTGGGCAATACCAGGCTGATAGGTTTGTTGTTAGCATTGTCTGAGATGCTGTTTGAGAAGTCTTCAGGACAGAGCCTGGCATTCCTGGGCTCCTGGGTGCAGCACTCTTCCTGTAAAGTCTAGGTTGGATCACCTGTGTCCACATGCGGGGGGGGGCATGGAAAACTGTAGGCATGTCATTGAATAATAAGCCTTCCCACTTTCCATCCTTTCTGTTGCCATGAGAATGAAAAGTTAATTGCTATGTT
Source organism: Cynocephalus volans (assembly GCF_027409185.1). Classification (NCBI taxonomy): domain Eukaryota; kingdom Metazoa; phylum Chordata; class Mammalia; order Dermoptera; family Cynocephalidae; genus Cynocephalus; species Cynocephalus volans. The sequence continues at coordinate 120,578,981 of NC_084465.1, forward strand.
CTAACCCCTGGGATTTGAATAATGTCAAGTTGATCTTCATGACCCTACCTCATAGCACTGTAGGGAGAAATAAATGAGGAAATGCATGGACAGCACTTAAAAGAATGCCTGGCACCTGAGTGTTTAATGAATGTCCTTTATCATTATGAGGCGTGACCGAACCATGTCCTCCCCTTCTGTGGCAGACCTGCCTAAGCAGGGCCATGTTTCCTGGGAGAAGACAATTGCTGGGTTTAACTGTCTGCATCTTCAGGTGGTCTCCTTGCATATCTGGATGACTTTCTATTTCTTGGTTGTAGAGCCCAGATTCAGAAGAAACTAAGAAAGAGGTGGATTTTTTAAAGGACTGGAAATAGAACAGTCCTGCCTTTCTCCTCTTGGGTACCTATGCCAAACTGTCCCCAAGTCCTGTTGAATTTTCTTTTGTCCACTCTCGTGCTGCACCCCGCCTCCTCCCTCTCTGCTGTCAGCCTCGATTTGGCCCTCAGTATATATTGCCCAACTTCCTGTGAATCTTCCTAATTGCCTATTGCGTGACTGCTGGGTGCATCTTTCTCAAACGACTCCTTCGGTTGTTTAACAGTCCTGCCCCAGTGCCGGCAGTTTGCTCCTTGCTTTGTTTTGGTTTTTTTCCTAAAGTTTAAATGAGTGCTATCCAGTGGAAATATTATGAGAGCCATATGTATGATTTAGAGTTTTCTGGTAATATTAGTAAAAAACAGAAAAAGAAACAAGTGAAAATAATTTTAATCATATATTTATTTAATGCAATGTATATCCAAAACACTATGATTTCAACATGTAATTGGAATAAAAAATCATGCATGGAATATTTTATGTTGTTCTTTTCATATACTTAAAGCATGTCTCAGTTCAGATGCCAGATTTCCATGGGAAATATTTGATCTCTACTAAGATTTCATAAAATTTATAGTGGAACAAAACACGAGGGTACTTCAGAAAAGTTCAAGGAAAAATAGAATTAAAAGACAGTAAGAATATTTCCATGAACTTTTTGAAATACCCTTGTAGATTCATATACCCAACCTATTTGAAACATACTTAAAATTTTTCCAATGACTGACTCAAGTACAGTTTTAAAACTTAAATGAAGTCCAGTTGAAAATCTGGGCCACACTAGTCACACTAGCTACATGTCAGGTGCTGAATGACCACGTGTGGCTGCTGTGCTGAACAGGCTGGGTGTGAGCCTTACACCTGTCATCCTGGCGTCCCAGTCTCCTCCGCTCCTGCCACCACATGGCCCATCCCCTGCAGGTCCCACAGACTCCCTGGTGTGCTGTGCCTGTGTTACTGGAGTGCCCATCTGCTCCTCTCCATGTGGTTCCTGGTGCCCTTTGGAGTGTAAGGATCAGAGAGAATAGTTCAGTTTGTCCAATGACGCAGGGGGCATTTGCTAAGGAAGCACGTGGACCAGATCTGGAAAGTAATCTGGACCCAAGACAGCTCCAGGAACCAGCCTGCACAGCCCCTCTGCCTCTCTGTCACCTGCAGCTGCCCTAACTTAGCAGGATCTCTAGGGCTGAGTGTTGCAGCCAGGAAGCTCCAGCTCGGAGGTGATTCCTGGTACAGTCACCTTTGAATGGTAAGATCTTTGATGGCTTTTGTCAGAATGGCCGGTGGGCATTATGCCATTTTGTGTCCTGGCAGCAAGTGAAATTCGTCATGCCTTAAGAGTTCTCCTTAGGAGGCAATGGCAAAGCGCCCTAAGACAGGTGGCTGTGGCTTCTGGAAATGGCCTTTTCTATTTGAGTGGGTGAGCCCTGCACTCTGGTCACCATCAACAGGAACTTTAAAACCTTCCTGCCTTCCAGCTTGCCCTGAAATTCCCACCATTTTAATCACTTGGTGAACACCTGTTTCTAGGAGGTACGGGTATTTTGGGTGGTGGCACCTGTGGCCACTGTACTCAAATTATGTCTTCATTTCAGCATCTGGCCTACAAGGCCATAAGGAATGAGACACAGGAGGGAACAGTTTTGAAGGGAGAAGGTTTTGGAGCGATGGAAACTTTGAAGGGAACAGGCACTAGAATGCCTGTACTGAGGAGAGAGAAAGCATGTGGCCTAAGCAGAGGAGAAACCCGTCTTTGTGGGGTTGCCTAGGACCAGCTCTGCATTAAAGCAGTCATCCTCCACTGAGTCACACCCAAAAGCCCTTTTGCCTGGTGAATAAATAATCTATTTATTAATGCAGCATAAGCTTGCAGTAGTTGTATGGGCAACTACAGTGTCCAGGTTTGTGACCTAAAAGCATTTTTACCTGATGAGGTAGTAACCACACGTGCATTTGACATTTGGAGTCAAAGGCCTTAGCTTTGAATGCCTACGTTTTGCCACTTGGAAGCTATGAGACTGTAGACAAGTTATTTAGTCCATTGCTTCTTAAACTTTAATGAGTGTACACATCACCTGGGGATTGTATTTATAAAGCAGAATCCTGTTCAGCAGGTCTGGGGCAGGGCCTGAGATTGTGCCTTTCTAACAAGCTCCTGGGCGGTGCCGAGTAGCCAGGATTTGGCCTCTGTTCCTCAGAGGCAACCACAAGAACCTCAGCTGTAAAGTAGGAGGCAGACTGCATGTATGTTACACCACTGCCCAACTATGCTGAGCATATCTCCTGAGAGGGCATGCCTTAAGCGAGAGAGACGTGACTGGGTCTTTCCTCCATTCACAAGATTGGACCCTCAAATTTGCCATGTGTCCACCACCATCTTGAATTGTTGCCCAGGTGACTCATGTCTTGGGAGAAGTCTTACTGTAGTGACTTCTTATGAGCCTTCCAGCTTTATGAGCTCTGGTTGTACTTCCTACAGCTTGGGCAGATCCATTTGACCTGGGATTCAGACATGGCACTCGACCCTGGCTTTTTGTCCCTTGCCTGCAGGTGGTCGCCTTCATGAAGTCTCCAGCAGGGCAGTACTTGGACAGGCATCCTTTTCTGGCCCTCACCTTGCTGGTGTTCGTTGCCATGTCGGCTGTTCCTGTGGGGTTCTTCGTGCTGCTCGTGGTGCTCACCTCCCTGGCTGCTCTCGTGGGGGTCATGTTGCTGGAAGGTATCCTGCTCAGTTATTCACCCTCTTGGAAAATGACTCAGTTGGGAGGACAATATTTATTGGGTATCTGCCATGCTTGTCAAAGGTTCCTGTTCTTGTCAGAATCTCACAAGGCAGCTTATCAGAGTAGTTAAAACATGGACTCTGGAGTCTATGTTAGAATCACACCCCACCAGTATGATTTTGGACAAGTTATTTACCCTCTCTGAGCCCCAAATCCTTCATAAGTAAAATAGGGATATAATAATATTATCTCAAAGAGTTGTTGTGTGTTCCATGAAATCCTTAGCACAATACAAGGCACAGAGTAGCTTCTCGATGAATGCTAACTATTGTTGTTGCTAAATAGAGAGGCTATTCATTCCACAGCAAGGTATTGAGCACCTATTGCTTACCAGGTGCTTTGCTAGGTACTGGAATCCACCTTCTGAAGCTTTCTTCCTGAAGTCCCACTGCCAAGTGTCACCTTCTCCCTGTGTTGCTAAGCTAAGTTACAATTACTGGGAAAGCAAATCTGATTGGCTCAGTATGCTTTTTCAAATTGGATCACAAACCACAGGATAGCAGCCAAAGGTATGGTTGCCAGTGGATCAGGTGATCAGTTCTGTCCATTCCATGGCTTCCCAGAGCTAAAAGCAAACTTCCCCGGGGACTGTGAACTAAGTAATTGGCACTTGAAGGAGACAGTGAGCATGGTAGGTAGAGGAGCCAGATAGTGTCTGGCAGAGTAGTTGTCCAGTAAATATTGATGCATGGATGAGCAAATGCATGAATGGGTAGAGGAATGAGTGAGAACCATAACAAAAGAAATTTAGAGAGAAAGCAGGGAGCCATTACATTTTGGTGGTATTATGCAAAGCTTTCCAGAAGACAGGACTTTAAAGATGCATAACAATGTTGTCTCTGGGTGGGCAAGGAAGGGCTTCTTGGACAGGTGAATAGCAGGTGCAGAGCCTTCAGAGCAGTGGTTCTTGAAATCGAGTGTGCAGACATCTCACTTGCTTTTTGAAAATGCAGACTTCAAGGCTTCAGCCAGAGTGTTACTTAGTAGGTCTGGGATGGGCTCCAGAAATCTGAATTTGTAACAAGTTTCCCAGGTTCATCTGATTCTGATGCAGATGGTCGGTGACCACACTTTGATTTAGGATTGTGTAAATCTTTATGAAAAGGCAGCACATCTGTTTATGTTCTCTGCCTTCCTTCTCAGGGTCCGTCCTTGAAATCATCACTGTGGCCGTGGGGTGGAGCTCTGGGCTATGTGACCACGCCCGAAGCGAGGGGAGGGTGTTTGCCACGCAGCATTCGCCATGCTACCCCTTCGCTGGAAAGAGGAATTTTTCACAAGGGAGGCAAAGGAAAGCGTGCTGGACAGACAAAAGCCACTACAGCCCAGCACATGTATAATAAGTCATTTAATGTCATGTCAACCCTGGAGGTAGTTATTATTGTCCTCTCTTAATAGATTAGTTAAACTCCAGCTCCGAGTGGCCCCAGAGTCTCTTAGTGACTTAACTTGAACTGAACTATGAAAGTCCATGCTCTTTCCATTGTACCTTTTACTCTTCCCCCTGCACAGACCCTCATTATGAAAAATGTGTTTTCCTTTTGCTTATTAGATGGTAATTCATTAATATTCCCTGTAAAAATTATTCAATGGTAGGTAAAAATGACCAATCAGACCTTATAATTAACGTGTGGTAGTTGCCAGGCTGGGTTGTAAAGGACGTAATCAAAAGCTATGTGTAGATTTTACTATATTTAGCCTGCATAGCCTTTATACCAATAGCTTGTAGATGGGTGTAAATATAATAATCGTTAGGCAGTTTGAAACATTGGAGGTAATTTACCTCCCCCAGTACAGCCTTGCCTGACTCCTCCTGGAGAATTTGATTAGGAGCCCATCTCTGACCTTAAGCGTAAGGGAGTCTCAAACTCAAATACCTATGGGCAAGACAGATGACAAACGTGAGCCAGGCTGCCCACGTGCAGTACGGCTTGTGAACAGTGGGAAGCGGAGGCGGAGAGGGCTAGCCAGCTGCTGCCATGCAGTGATGTCCACGTGAGTGGCCAGATCATCTTCTTATGTCATGCCAGAAATCTGGATTTTCTTTTTGTTTATGGGCAATCTCCTCACTTAAAAATCTGGGTCACTTGTCATCATTTTAAACGCACTGGCCCAGGCCCTGCGAGTTTTCAACCTGTTAGAGATGAACACTTCTCCTAACTATGCTCTCCTCCCAGGACTGGTCCTCTCTGTGGGTGGCATCTCACTGCTTTGTATCCTCTGTGGCTTGGGCTTGGTCTCGCTCGCCGTGTCAGGGATGATCATAGCGTCCTACGTGGTGGTGTCCAGCCTCATCAGCTACTGGTGTTCTCCCAGGTAATGACAGTGGAGTAACTCAATCTTTGCTATTTGGGGGGATTTTCACAAATAATACCCTAACCCCAGGAGATATCTAGAAGCCAGATTTTAAGAGGCAGGTGTTTCTCGTAGTTCCCATGCACCACAGACATCAAATGGGAGTTTATGATGGAGTTTCCAACAAAAACTATTGCCGCCATTGTCCATGACACACACAACCCACTCTGTTGTCACAGCAGCTCTATGAGGTAGTTACTGTTGATTCCTTTAAAAAGAGGTCCATTTAATTTACAAAGGGGGAGGAAGGAGGAGGACAACAGGAGAAAAATGACTTGCCATTCTATCCCACAGGTGCATCCCCCAGAGCAGTGTGGGACAGCTGTGTGCTGTCCCCATGGTCTGTCTTGATCCCCTCTGCTCTTCAGGGTGTGTTTTTTACCACACTGAGTGTGAGTCGTGTGTGTGTTTGAATATATAGATTTTTGATCCTACCATACGACTCCTAAATGTCAGCTGCTTCCTCTGGGGCCTCGACTGAAGGAACAGTGGTCTATTTAAATGCTGGAGAGAAAACCAGCTGTGTTGAAATTACTGGGAGACACTGTGTTTGTCTATAACATGCCACCTCCTGTAAAGGCTTTTCAAAGATGATTTTTTTATGCTTGATTTTTCTCCTGTGTGTTGATTTTAGAATCTAAGGGGTATTACACTCAACAACACAGTACTGTGTATCTTTGAATAGCTAGTGGAGATGATGTTGAATGTTCCCAACACAAAGAGGGGACAAATGTATGAGGTGATGGATATGCTAAACACCCTGCTATATCATTGCACATAGTATGAATGTACCCAAATATCATATTGTACTCCATAAATATATAGTTATAGGGGTTAATTAAGAAAAATGAATTAAAAAGTGAGGGAAAAAAAAAAAAGAGAAATAGAGAGTAGGGTACTGGTTGCCAGAGGCAGGGGAACGGAGGGGAGAGGGGGCCCGGGAAGATATTGGTAGACCAGTACAAAGTTACAAAGTTACAGTTAGATAGGAGGAATAAGTTTTGGTGCTCTAGGGTGACAATAACTAATGATATTGTATTGTATATTTCAAGATAGCTAGAAAAGAGGATCTTGAATGTTATAACACAAAGAAATGATAAATGTTTAGGTGATAGATATGCTAACGATTCTGATCAGATCATTATGCAATATATACACATATTGAAATAAAAAACTATACCCCATAAACATGTACAATGAAAAGAAAAAAGAAGAATCTAAAGCCCAAGTGGGTTGTAACTCCACTGTATTTCATTTAAGCTCTTGCTAAATTGATGATAGTGGCTCTTGAGCACTGGGCTCTGTGCCAGGTTCTCTTTAAGTACTTTCCAGGCCTTGTCCACTGTAATCCTCACCCAGCCCTATTACGTGTTAAGGAAAATGAAGCCAAGTCATCCCAAAGCTGAGAGTAGTGCAGAAGGGACTTAAATCCAAGTCAGTCAATTCCAGAGCCCTCATAACCAAGATAGCAAAGTGACTCTCTAAAGCAGGGAACAGCAAACAATTTCTGGAAAGGGCCAGATAGTAAATATTTTAAACTTTGCAGTCCATGCAGTCTCTGTTGCAACTGTTCAACTCTGCTGCTGTAGCATGAAAGCAGCGTAGCCCATAAGCAAATGAATGGGCGTGGCTGTGTTTCAGTAAAACTTTATTTATAAAAACAGGCAGCCAGCTAGATTTGGCCCAAGGGCCATGTTTTACCAACTTTTGCTCTAAAGGAATCAATATCATGAGTTTTGTTTTTCTACAGAATAGCCGTTGAAGCTCTTCCCAAAAGTCTATCCTGTTGTTTATTCATATGTTGAAAAATAAATTGTGAGGTGGATATAATTTTAAATGGCTCAGGGGCAGTTCTCACAGGGTTGCTTAATTGATATCCCTGATTGCCTAATTGATATTCAGCTTTTCATAAATTGCTTTGATCACTATCAGTCTCAAAGGAGATAAAGGGAGAAATACTGTCCTATTTGGCTTATTGAGGGTGATGCTTCTGAGCCAAAATCCCTCCCGGCCTCTGAACCCTGCTATAGTAAGGTAAGTTTTTAAAAATTATGCCACAGGAGGTAGCACGATCTGAATACCTGTTGATCAATGAAGAGATTGCAGAAGTTGTCCAGGATTTGTGCCCGATCTCTTGTCCATTCCTGTTCCTCCCAACCAAGGCACTCAGTCCTGCTGTTTTCACTGGGGCAGAGGTTCTCAAAATTTTTGTTCTCAGGACCCATTTTACCTTCTTAAAAATTACTGAGGCATCAAAGAGTTTTTGTTTATGAGGGATAGATGGATTGATAATTATTCTCTTAGAAATTACAACAGAGGGCCGAGCCCGTGGCGCACTCGGGAGAGTGCGGCGCTGGGAGCGCGGCGACGCTCCCGCCGCGGGTTCGGATCCTATATAGGACTGGCTGGTGCACTCACTGGCTGAGTGCCGGTCACGAAAAAGACAAAAAAAAAAAAAAAAAAAGAAAGAAATTACAACAGAAATTTTAAAAGCATGCATTAAAAGGAACAATGTTTCTTGTTGATCTAAATAAAATTTTAATGAAAAGTCACTATATTTTCCAAAACAAAGGAAAGTAGTGAGGGCATTATTTTACGTTTTATAGATCGCTTTAACGTCTGCCTTAGTGGAAGTCAGCTGGGCTCTCCTGTGTGTCCGCATCCATTCCCCTGTGACAGGTTGCTCTGGTTGAAGTATTTGAAGAAGACTCAGCCTCACAAACGTGTAGTTGGAAAAGGGAGAAAAAGGTTTTTCAGATGTTTCTGCATCTTATTCTACGGTGGTACACCCAAACTGTATAAGTTGTCGTTTCTTAAAGGTTGAAATGTGAAATTTTTGGGTTCTGATATATTAAAACCCAGTTGCATTTAAATGGATCTCTACCATGCACAATTTTGTAACTTCATGCATTGGTCATTTGGAAAATATTGGTTCATTGAGTCATGTAGATCTTTCAAATATAATGTGAGAAACTCTAGTGTTCCCTTGTGAGAGAATGAGAATGAAAAAGGCATATGATATGTTACGTTATTATGAAAATACAGTAGTCCCTCTTATCCATGGAGGATGCCTGAAACCACAGATAGTACTGAATTCTCATATATACTGTTTTTTCCCTATGCGTACATATCTGTGATAAAGTTTAACTTGTAAATTAGGCATAGTAAAAGATTAACAGCAATAGCTGATAGAGCTGCCTTTCTCACTGGGTTGGTGTTGAGGACACAGACAAGTGGGGGAAAATGCAATCCTCAAATTAGAACGGGGAAAGGGGACATAACCTTAACCCGAACCCAGTCTTTTTAATCTCCCATGCCCTCAGTTTCCTCATCTGTAAAATGGGTACAAGCCACGAATCTGGTGTGGTTGCAAGAAGCAGCTACAAATAAAATAAACCAGCAAAGACTGTCATGTATTCAGCTGTGTATACTCTTAGCATTGCTCTTTAAACAGTCCCCAGAGCTAACCATTTCCTCTTGTTACCACACAGACAACTGAACCAGCAAAACCCTAGTGGCGACTGTCCGCTGGCCATGAAGTCCGCTGACTTTGAGGGGCTCTACCAGGAATGACCAGCTCAATCGATGGAACCAATGCTTTTTTCCAAACATCTCTGAACAGCTGTCGGATCATACTCACCCTCGAGATTATGACTCAGAGCAGGGGCTGAGCAGTCAAGCACTCCTTAGACTTGTCTTTTAGCTCTTTCACTTACTGTTTGTAGGATACCACAGTGGCCAATTTGGGCGTCTTGTTGCTTTTGGGTTGGTTCTCTCATCGAACCCACCCTCACATGGAGAATCAGTAGAGAAGTGCGATGGCCTGACAGCTCACCCTGCCTCTTGCTCCCACGCCCCAAGTGTGCAGACTTGACCTTGGCAGGGTCCCGGGCTTCTAGAGCCCTGCCACTTGACCCCAGAGCCTCAAGGCTTGTGTCCAGGGCTCCACTGGGGGCAACAGTGGGTCATTTCTGTTTTGGTTTTACAAATGAGGAAAGCTGTTTATTTTCTTACTTGTGAAATGAGGTGAAAAAAAAGAAAATCCCAAACAGAGCAAGCTCTCCTGCCTTACTCGCTTTCTATCAGAAGGCTTGGGAATAATAGGCTCTCAAAGTTGGAAAATAGAGTCTAAGCTAACTTTGTGGCCAAGAATCTTTTTGAAAAACTCTAAAGGTGTAGTTTCACTGTTGAGTACTGTTGAGTGCTGTTAAGTTTTTAAATATTTGCACTTGCTACTTTTGTATTGTTTTAAAGAATTTGTCATCTTAAGCCATTTCTTCTTCAAAACAAAATGCTGAAGAACTACAGAGTAAAAATAAAACATCCTGTGGGAAATCTACATCAGTGGTTTATTTGCTGTAACATTTTATGAAATTTTTACCTAGGTGGGCTTTTTTCTTTTACCCTTTCTCCCCCCCCACCCCCTTCTCTATACATCCAACCTGCCTGTTCCTTCTCTGTTGATTGCATGGCAGATCCTGGGTTGCTAGTGATATACATCCAATTAGAGTTGCTTTAAAAAAGGTGGGGTGGAGGTGGGAGGGATTTGTTTCTCAACCAAAAAGTAGATCTCCGGGCACAGGTAGATCTGGGGGCTCAGGTGGTGTCATTAGGCATCTCTCAGCACTCCTTTTCTCAGTGTGAGTCGCTCTTGCAGGCAGACCCGCCCAGGTGGAGGTCCCAGCAGCTCTAGTTAGCACTCTGTACTGGACAAGAAAGCTGCTCATTTCCAGCAGTACATGCAAATATTATGGGTTTGGCTCTGATTGGACAGACTTGGCTCATGTGAACAACCCTGAACCAACAGCAGTGACCAGGAGGATGGAATATGCTGATAGGGCAGGACTGGGATGTGTCCATGCAGGAGCCAGGGGTGGAGGTAGGTCAGCCCCCTGGTTCCATTTGGGGTGGGGATCCTGGGGTGCAAAGAGACAGGAGTAGTTTCTGAAAGGAGTATCAGGAGAAAAGGAAATGTTTGCTGGGCAGACAAAAACAGATGCTGCTTGTTGCCACCGTGGGGCATAAAGACCTTTATCTGGTACTGAAACGTTTCCACATCCCATGACGTTCAGCTACGCTTGGTACTGAAGGTGGATTCACCTGCATTAGAGAACAAGAATTGCCTATCCTGCCAGTGCCGTGGGGGTATAAGCAGTTACTGATTTTCTTTCCTTCATGCAAGTGTCTACCCAGCTGGGTTCTGAGGCTTCAGTAATGATGAATGGAAAGGTCCCTGGCCTCCCTCCTGGAGCTTACCTTCTAAAGCAGGAGTCACATAAACAAGTGTGTTAGTTATCTGTTGCTGTGTAACAATTTCCCACCAACTAACGACTTAACACACATTTATTAGCTCACATTTTCTGCAGTTAGGAGTCCAGGCACAGCTTGGCTGGATCCTTTGCAAGCCTGTGATTGGCGTTGCTGGGTTCACGTGTGAGGAGAAGGACGCACATCCATGCTTACCTGGTCGTTGGCAGCATCCAGTTCCTTGCTGGTGACGGAACTGAGGCCTCAGTGCCCGCTGCATGTCCCTTTTCACAGGGTGGCGGTTTGCTTCATCAGAGCCACCAAGAGAGAGAGTCTCTTGGCAAGACGGACATTACATTCTTCATCAACATAATCATGTATGCGTAATCACGTCCATCCTGTTGCTTTTTCTGTATTCTCTGTGTTAGAAGCGAGTCACAGGAACCAGCCACACTCAGGAGGAGGGAATTGCACAGAGCATGCAAACCACAGATGGGGATCATGGCTGCATGTTAGGGTCGACCCCCTACAACAAGCACAAAAGCATTAGACTGTGACATGTGCACTGAAGACAAGTGAAAGGGCAATAAATAACTGGGAGAGCTCCTTTAACCCCTGTGATTAGGGAGTTCTCTTTGAAGCAAAGAATGAGAAGCTGCTGCCACGCCAAGCACTGGGGGGAGGGTGTCCTGGCAGAGGGCACAGCAGCTGAAGTCCCAGAGACTGGAAGGAGCTTAATGTATTTAAGGAAAAGAAATGATGTCAATGTAGCTGGACCTAGTGAGCCAAGGGTAAATGGAGGAGAGACAGGAGCTCACCATGCAGGACCTCGTAGGGTGAGGAGTTTATACCCAAGAGTCAAGGGAAGAAAATGAAGAATCTTAAACAGGAGAGTGGATTGGGAGCAGGAAGGCCAGTTAGGTCTGCAGCGACCAGAGCAGAGGATGACTGTGGTTTAAAACTCACACTAGCGGGAAGGCAATGGAGACCTTCCTTGTTTGGAGAGCATGTGGCGGTGGATTGCACGTGGGTGGAAAAGGAAGGGGGACACAAGGTTGGCACTTCGAGTTTTAGCTTGAGCCAGTGGGTGAATAGTGGCACTATTTTCTGAGATATGAAAATTCAAACCCGGCTTTGCCCATGTTAAGTCAGATCTGCCTTTTTGACACCAGGAAGATGTGTCAAGTAGACGGTTGGCTGAGAGACTGAGTCCAGGCTGGGGATACAAAGTGTAGGAGTATTTTCAGTGCTGAGAGCTTTACACAGCCTTCTTGTGGGATGATCTCCAGAGAGTAGCCAAGAGATAATTTTAATATGTATTTCTGATTCCCCAAACACCCTCTCTTCAAACTCTGCCGAGTGCAAGGTGCTTTCCCGAGCACTTAGAAGTGCTAACTCCTTCCTCTTGTGCATAAGACTGGTCAAAATCTGCCCCTGCCTGCCTCTCATTTTCCATGTTCCATCAGCCTTCGGATTTTAGAGATGAAACCAAGGTTCAGAGCTTAAATGATTTATGCAATTCAGCCAAGAAATGTGGCACGTAAATCAAGGCTTTGCAATGAGGTTATTAATTCAGGTTGTGTTCTGGGACTCAGGTTGTGGATTAAATGAAGTGACATAATGCACAGAACCCTGCATAGTGTTTGTCACAGAATAAGCCCGTAAACAGCAGTTGTCCAATGCATGGCTGCATGAATCATTTAGAACGGAGTGAAACAGGAACAGTGGGATAAATGTTAACCAAGCTGTGGAGGATGGCTAAGGTAATTAAAAAGGTATCATTGGCCTTTCAGACACAGTTCAACATGTGTCTCATTGAAAAGGTTATTGATCTCCAGAGTATGAAAACTGTGATGTTATCCAGTCATGATGTTAATTTATCAGTATGTTCAGGTGTTGTGTGTGTTTGTTTTTGAGCATTCGCCATGTGCTGGGTGCTATCTTAAGTCCTGTACACATCAATACATGTTTCCCATCAATCCACACTAAATCCATCTAAAGATGATGAAGCCGAAGGGCTGAGAGGTTAAATTACCTAAGGGCACATAGAATTAGAAGTGGGATTCAAACCCAGTCTGCCTGTCTGCGAAACCCACCCTGTAACCAGTGTGCTGTTAAATGTTAACTCCTCTACCTGCCTGTGAGGCCTTCTGGGATTTGCCCCATTCCCTGTTATAGGTGACAGTACCCAAGACTTCTGCTGCTGTGTGGAGTAACTCCAGGGATCACCAGTGTCATAGAATGAAATGGGAGCAGTTGGCTCCCCCTCGGGTTGTGCCCACAGTCTCAACCACCATCTCTGCATGGCTTCTATTGTCTGCTGTGCGTAGGACAGTAGGTCCCAGTCCAGCAGTCACATCACCCTGGCGTGGCATGATCAGGTGTGAGTTGTCACAAGAAGGTTGAGGATGACTAATAGTCCTTTCACTTTCATTCTGATGTACTTCCTTAGGAGGACAGAAAAGGAGGAGCTAGAGAGAGGAGGAGGAATTTGACGATAACCTGCAATCTCAAACCTATGTCACAGCACCCTCCATAACATACATGTGCACACACACACACACATACCCAGAGTGATTAAACATGCTTATGCACACTCACATTCTGAGTGGTTGAACACGTGTGTGGCATGCACAGACACACACACACACACACTCTGTCTCTCTCTCTCTCCCTGAAGGATTGGTGAGAGTATGAGAATTGAGAATTTTTCTCAGGGACAGGAAGGGAGGGGGATGACATTTGAGTCTGGTATGACTCCTGGAAGTGTTGCTTTGGTGTGTGTTATTCATTGTGTGCGTGGTGGAAAAGTTGAAAATCAGCAGTGCTGGCACCATCCCCTTCCACACCTCCCACCTCCAAATAGTCCCACCTTCTGGGACCCAGCTCAAGCTCACCCCTGCATGGAGTTTGGTCTTGCTCAAGTTCACCCTTTCTCCACGAACAGCCCTTGTGAACCAGGCCTGGTGAGCAAGCACAGCCTCTTTGTCCTTTGATGACCTCAGTCTGTAATAAGAATTCCACCCAACCTCTGAGCCATTGGAGGTTGAGGCGTGATCTCTAAATTATAAAAGTACTGCAAAGTATCACACTTCCTACCTGCCCCCTCCGCCAGTGCTCTGGGGATGGAAACAATGTATCTTTCACTTCAGGGATCCCAAACCTTATGCATCCAAGTTCCCGAGCAATGTTTTCCACCAACTAGAAAGACTGAGAAGACTACATCTAGAATAGTAGTTCTCAATTGGGGATGATCCCCACCTCTGCCAACATGCAGCAATGTCTGCAGGGATCTTTGATTGTCATGACTGTGTGTGTGCTGGGGGATGGGGTACTGCTGGCATCTAATGGGTAGAGGTAGAATTGCTGCTCAACTTCTTACCAAGCACTGAACAGCTCCCCACAACAAAGATTTATCCAGGCCCAAATGTCAATAGTGCCAAGGTTGAAAAACCCTGATCTAGACAAATAATGCAAATTAAGAGAAGAAGGCCAAGCAACAGCAGAGCTGGTTTTAGACGGGGCCAGAATCGTCCAGGTCTGCCCCAGAACAGCTGGTTCTAGTGGCATCAGGGAAACACACACCTGAACATCTGTAAAATAGTTCAGGTTTTCAAAGAGCTTTCATGTCAGTTGCCATCCTTGACCTTTCAGAACAGTCCCAGGAAGTTATTCTGTTCTCAGCCCCATCACCTTCAACCGAGAGAAGAGGAAACAGGTAAGTCTAACAGGTAAGTCACCTGTCAGAGGTCTCAGAGCTAGCTAGTGACAAAGCCATGGAACCCGGTCATCGACCTCCCAGCCCAGGTATTGCTCCTCCTCCCTGCTGCCTTTTTGGTGCCAGCAGCTGTGACAAGGACAAGACATTGGGAAGGTGAACACATGCGTCCCATCGCTACTGGAAGACAGCTATGCAGACTGGAAAGGGCAGGCTCCATGTGTGGGCCTCTGTTCTAGCCAGAGCTGTTGTTCAACTCTCCAAAACGCAGGAGGAGACTCACGCTCCCAGCCACATGCTCTAGTCCTCTTTACACCCCTGTTTGGAAGCTGGAGATTTAAGCGCCATCTGGAAACAGGGGGAAAAAAAGAAAAAAGAAAAAAGAAAAAAAAAATCAGAAGGAAATGGAAGTTTCCTAAAGAAAGAGTTTCATTTCTGAGCCAGTAGAGGGAACTCATATCCAGGCAACCTGAGGCTGGCTCAGCTGAGACTCAGCAGCACCAAGGGCTGGAAGAAGTGTTGAGTTAGTGTCTCTTAAACTTTGATGTGCATATGTGCAGGGGTGTCTGTTAGAGGTGGATTCTGGGTCTGCAGGCCTGGAGTAGGACCTGAGTTTCTGCACTGCTTTCCTGCTCCTTAGGGGAAGCCTTCCACTATACCTTGAGCAGCAAGGTAAGGGTTGTCCTCTCCAAGCCTCCCCTTCTATAGATGGCAAACCTGACGCCCAGAGAGGGAAAACCACTTACTCAAGGCCACACAGTAAGTCTGCAGTGCCAGGGCTAGAGCCCAAGTTTCTTATATCTGGTGCTCATTTCCTGGCACCTTCCCTGGCCTTTTGATCCTGGAACAGAATTCAGGGAAGAAGATCCATAAGTGTGGGTGAGAAGTAAGAGGCAATACTGTCTGCTTTGAATTAAACTTCTTGTACTACATATTTGGTCAAATCACTCCCCTCACAGAAGATGAACATAACCAGACTCTGGTGCTCCTGGGCCTTGAGGAAGCCAAAGCAAAATAAATTTGTCAATAAAAATACTTTTATTTTTGGCTTATAAAAATGTGACTATTAATCCAAAGAAAAGCTTACACATAATTTGGTATGTTTTTACAGATGCAAATTACA
Organism: Cynocephalus volans; assembly: GCF_027409185.1. Classification (NCBI taxonomy): domain Eukaryota; kingdom Metazoa; phylum Chordata; class Mammalia; order Dermoptera; family Cynocephalidae; genus Cynocephalus; species Cynocephalus volans. The sequence continues at coordinate 120,594,564 of NC_084465.1, forward strand.
GTTATAGACATCCTTCTAAAAATAAAGGTTCTCTATGGAGACCTGAGGTGGATACAGGGTCAGGGTACAGTAGCCTCTGGAGGTGGGGAATGGTATGGTCTGAAAGTTTGTGTCCACCCTGAATTTATATGTTGAAGCCTATGCCCCATTGTAATGGTTTAGAGATGGGACTTTTGGGAGGTAATTGGGTTTTGACTAGGTCATGAGGGTGGGACCCTCATGATGGGACACATGCTCTCATAAAAAGGGGAAGAGACATGAGATTGATTCCTTTCTCTCCCTGTGAGAAAGTGGCTCTCTGCATATTGGGAAGAGGGCCCTCAACAGACACAAAATCTGCCAGCACCTTGATCTTGGACTTCCCAGTTTCCAGAACTGTGAGAAATAAATTTCTGTTGCTTAAGTCAAAAAACCAAAAATAAAACAATAAATAAACAAATAAAAATAAATATTCTCTAAACATGAACCAGTTTGGATGCTTTTACCTACAGGGAACAAAATGCCTCCTTTTAAAAAAAAATAAGAACCTTTAACCTCTCACTAAATCCAGAAGCAAGTGGTTCCAGAATTGATTCAAGGAACACAGTTGGAGCCATCAGGGATCTTGGCTTTCCATGCTTTCACTCCATTATCCTCAGAGCACCTTTAGGTCTGTTTCCTCATAGTCACAAGACAGCTGCCATAGCTCAAAGAATCACATCGCATAACTACTTCCAGAGCAGATGGAAAAGGGGCTAGCTATAAATTCCTTTTTTAAAATGAGGGTGTTAGGACTTCATCATATCAGCTTTAGGGAGGACACAATTCAGACCCCAATTCAGTGAGCATCCTTGTCTTTAATAGGAATGTAGCTGATGTTTCATCAGCAAGTCTGATGAGCTCTTTGGTTTAAAAGAGATTGGGGCTGGCCCGTGGCTTGCTTGGGAGAGCGTGGTGCTGACAACACCAAGTCAAGGGTTAAGATCCCCTTACTGGTCATCTTTAAAAAAAATAAAATAAAATAAAAAAATAAAAGATACTTTTATCATGCTTCTAGTCCTAATATTCAAAGAGCTTTTTATCAGGAATGAACCTCAGGTTTTATTAAATGCCTTTTTGTTATCTATAAGTATAATCATATGGGGTATTTTTGGACCTATTTGTGTGCTGTAATATGTTAGTAGATTTCTTGTTATTATCCTAGATCAGCATTCAGAATATATAATGAAATCCTGAAAATCAAGAGGAAAAGAATTTTTTAAATCTGGTATAAATTAGACAAAGGATATAAACAGACAATTTGGAGAAAGGGCCTGTGTCCCAGTTTGCAGGTGGCTGTCTTCTCGCTGTATCCTCGCATGGCAGAGGGCAGAGAGCGAGGGAGCCAGCTCTCTCGTGTCTCTTCTTGGAAGGGCACTAATCTCTTCACGAGGGCTCCATCCCCATGACCTAATTACTCCCAAAAGCCCCACCTCCAAGTACATCACACGGGGGGTAATGGCTTTATCATGTGAATTTGGGGGGAACAATTCAGCCCATAACACCATGAATGTGATGGATAGGCCTGAACACACATGTCGTGCAGGGCACTGTGTGTTGTCTTCCACTGCCCTGCCCTGCACATGGTAATGTAGCTTCTCTCTCCAGGCACCACCACCTGCAAATCAGAAGCAATGTGGTACCACGGATTTTCTGTATATTGCCACAGTAGCAGCTGCTATAGGGAGGTAATTCACATCTTCGTACCTCAGCAGGAGACAACTTAAATGCTCTGTGTCAGGATGGGACCTGTATTCTCAGCAATTCCTCTTTTCAACTAGGATGTATCACTGTCTAGAAATGAAGTTGGTGGAAACTTGAATCTGACAAGTTCCTGAGAGTACAAGCTGCTCTCCATCCTCTTAGACCCCGTTTGCCAGCAGCAATGTATGTTTATAACACATCCTCTGTGATGAAGTTTGGTAGCCTCTGCCTTTGTCTAGGGGTATGCGTCAGGATCATCGGAGGAGCCTATATTAGTTTCCTTCTGCTGCTGTAACAAATTATCAAAAATTTAGCAGCTTAAAACAACACACATTTATTCTCTTACAATTCTGGAGGTCAGAAGTTCTAAATCAATTTCACTGTGCTCAACTCAAGGTGTCAGTGGTGCTGGTTCCTTCTCAGGATCTAGGGTAGGAGCCACTCCCTGGCCTTTTTCAGCTTTAGTGTCCACTGTATTGTGTGACTTGTAGCCCTTGCTCTGACTTCAAACTTCAAAATGTTCTAGTTTCTAGTCTCTGCTTCTGGCATCACGTTGCCTCCTCTTCCCTGTAGTCCAAACTCCCTCTAACAAGGATGCATGTGAATGTATTTATGATCCACCTGGATAATCCAGATAACCTCCCCATGCCAACACCTTAACCTAATCATGTCTGCAAAGTCCCTTTTGCCATATAAGGGAACATTCACAGGTCCTAGGGATTGGCACATGAGTATCTTTGGGGCCATCATTTAGCCTCCCACAGAGCCTAAACGCACCTAGACACTATTCAAAATATGTGCCTGATTATGAGCCTCTGTCCTAGCACATAGTTTTATTTAACCTACAGTTATTGTTTACAATATTATCTGAGGTTTTATTTAGAATTCTTCAGACATGCTGTTAACTTGGTATTTAGATGCTCCAGCGCTGACTGGACAACGCATACGCCAGTACATTACTTACCTCATCCAGCCCTCACATGCTTGCAGAGTAGGCTGCATTCCCATTTCACAGATGTGGAAACAGGCTCAGAGATTGTTCCTTCTACCCAAGGTCACACAGCTAGGAGGACGTAGATCCAGAGTATAAACCCAGCTCCTGTTCTAGAGCCCTACACATCCCGCAGAATTGCCTGAAGCAGCAGAACAGGGCGGGGAAGAAAAATGTATTAGAAGTGGCTTCCACGGCACCCAAATTCATTCCCAGCCTCTTCAAGCTCCACCATCGAACTGTCTAAAGGAGTTTTAGAGTCCCAAAGCCCTTTCATTCTACTCCTGGCCCCTGTATTACAATTACTGCCCATTACTATGTATACGAGAAAATGCAAAAACTAGAGTGGAGCCACCTTTTAGGACTGAGCTCAACCCCTCTCACACAGTTTCTCTCTGATTGGGCTGCCTCCCCCACATACAGCAGGATGTGTACCTTCAAAAGCTGAGAACACGACTCTGAGCAACTGCTCATTACACTTGTTCCAGGCTACCATGGAAACAAGTGTTCATCCCAGCAGCTGCTCCATGCCAGTTTAACTTTCCATTCTCAAAGTTCTGCTTTAGCATCTGTGGCAAGCCCAGGTGACCTTGATCCAGACCTGTGACTTGTAGATGAGAGGTTCTAGTTCTGATCAAGGGACTGTGACATTCTGGACAAGCTATATTAGGACTCAAGCTGCTCATCTGTAAAATGAGCATTTTTTGCAACATGTTTTTCAAGTTGTGAGTAGCGACTTGTTAGAGGGTGTATTAGTTTCCTATTGCTGCTGTAACAAATTGACACAAACTTAGAGGCATAAAACATAATTCAGGAAGTCAGAAGTCCAAAACAGGGCAGTGGAGCTGTGTTCCTTCTGGCTCTAGGGGAGAACATTTCCCTGCCTGTTTCTCTGCTGGAGGCTGCCTGTGTTTCTTGGCCTGTTGGCCCTGTGTCACTCCAACTTCTGCTTCCTTTGATATGTCTTCCCAACTCCTGTTTTATGAGACCCTTGAGATGGGGCCCACTTGGATAATCTCAGAGCAAGACCCTTAATCACATCTGTAAAGTCCACGTAAAGGTAACAATATTCACAGGGATTAGGATGTGGACATGGGGTGGGGGCTACCACCACACAGGGTTAAGTCATTTAAGTGGCGAATTTTTTAAAAAAATGCTAAGTATAGCACATGAGTTCCATTTCTGTTCCTATTATACAACAATGTAATATGATATAAAAGTCATACAGAAGTTTGAGTTGGAGACTGTTTCTTGCCTTATCAGAATGTTTTATACCCTTATAAGGAAAGATTCAAAGAATGGCCTTTGACGGCTTGAGCGTCTGACCCTTATTACTCTAGAAATGCAGACATTCTGCACAATGTAAGTGCAGTTGTTTCTATCCCCATGCAGGATTGAGTTTTACCCATATGTAAGTCTAACAGGACTTAGAATGGTATATTGGAAAAGGGAAAAACTCAATATCAAGATGACCAAGTAGACATAACGTTCTCTCCTCAGCCTCAAGGTTAGGTTTTGAAAACCAAAGAGTACGACAGTTGAGTTAGGAGTGCCAAGAATCTTTCATATTTGTTTTAACCTCCCCCCTGTATGAGTACAGAGTTAATCTTTTCTTGCAAAAATTCTAGTTTTGATCCAATCTTTCTAGTTGAGAGAGTGAATTTCTATGTTAGATATCTTGAAGACAGTCTATTTAGAGCTACGATGTGAAGTAGACACTACTGATACAGTTGCAGCTACTAGAAGTGGAGCAGGACTAAGGCCATCTTGTGCCCCACCCGCCATACTGACTCCTGTTTAACCTCATTTTGTTTCGCTGACCTGTTATAGATTAACCTTAGGGAAATCATAACGGGAACATAGGGCTTAGGGACTAGGTGATTTACTGCAACCCCTGGTGTCAGCCAGACTGAACGAGCATCACAAATTTCTCAATTTATTCAAAATTATGCTGTATAAGCCTTACCTACAAGCCAGAGAAAGAGTTCACATCTGATCTTTTGTGTGCAACTTTTCCCCGTAAGTTACCCTTTCAATAAGGCTTTTGGTAGCTGGGTGGTACAGGCAACTGAACCATTGACCTTGGTGTTACAAGGGCACACTCTAACCAACCGAGCTAACTGGCCAGCCCCCAGTAAGACTTTTTGTAAATCTACAAGTTTACCTGCTTCGTTCTTTGGTCTGAAAGCTCCTTGCCAGTGGGGAGGGTATTATACTCTAATCCCCTCCTCATGTGGCCTGCGATTGGGCGACCTCAGAAAGCCTCAGGTGATAGTAATGACCAAAGTAGCTCGAGGCTCAGATGAGACTACAGAGTCTTAATGATACTTGAGTGCAGTTGTGACAATCCAAGTTGGCACCTCATAGTATTCCTTTCCCCAAAGGAGATTGGTCTTCAGACTGGGGCTACAGGAAGAGTGTGACTAAATTAAGCTCTTAGAGCAGTTGTCTACTTCTTGGAAATAGTTTGAGTTAGGAAATACTTTGAAGCAGGATAGCAGGTTTTCTTGGAAACACCTGGTTTCTCCTCTCTGAGAAAAGGGAAATTATGCTAGTGATCAGAGGTGGCTTTCTACACCACCCCCCATCCTATGTAGGAGCAGAGTGGGTAGAAGATACTCATTTAAGCGTACCCTCAGGTGGGCTGTAGCTAAGCCCTACTATTGATTGGTAGTGCCAGAGGCTTCAGGTATGGGGTGAGGGGTCAGAGAAGGCCAAATGACAAGAAGCCAGTAAATCATAAATTTCCTTATCTGTGTCCATAGAGACCAAAAGCCTGCCTGGATAATCATGGATAGGTACTGCGTCCACTCTGACGAATGACCAATAGGAACGATCAACACCGTCTAATCTTAACAGAAGGCAAGAGGCTTACTTCAACTACTTTATTTGGAAGTCCAGTTAGTGATTTATCATGGTTCTTTTCCTGCGCAGGTAGCAGATAAAGCCTAGAGTTGCCACCACACCTGCTAAGGCAGCCACAGCAGCCATTGTTTTAGAAGCAACATCTCCTGCAGTCCCGTGCCCTTTGGAGTCTATAGCACCTGGAAAGGAAGCGGATATTCAAGTCTTAAGATTATGTTTAAGGCATAAGTGGAAGTTGAAGCTTACATTAAGGCTACCCGGAGAAGGGGATAGAATTAAGCCTCAAACTTACTTGGGATGTTTGCAACAGGGTCTAGCCTGTCCCCATGCGCTGACCCCTGTTCTACTTCTACCTACTGCTTTCTCCCTCCTATTCCCATGTACTTTTACTGATCTCAAATCAGATGGGCTGATATCTGGAGAGAATGTTAGGGTTTAATATAACCCTGTTTAACATATTGATGCTAACAGATATGGTTAGTCATCCCGAGTGTGTGATCTCGCAGAGTAGGGAATTTAAGACAGCTTTAATTTCAAGTTCCAGGCCTGAAGTTAAGACTCTCCAGGATAAGGTATAGGATGATAATTGGAACAGAATCTAACTTGGACTTAAGTTTGACAGTAACAAGTTGGAAGGTGCATGTGCCTTCTGACCTATCAGTCCTGCTAGAAACATACCCTGAGTTTCTTGTATAGTAGGCAAAGATATAAGAAGAGTCCAATATGGCCTTAAGGACAAGACTAGGATTAACCTAGGTGTCCATGAATGAGACCCACAAGTAAGGTAAAGCCATGTGGAATCCCATATAGTGGTTAAATCCTATAGAATGATTAATTGTGAGGTAGGTTTCTGTGCAGATAAAATAGCTAAAACAGTAATAGACTAGAATATATTTCTACTTGTTAGATTTCTGGAAGGGTACTCAAGAGATTAATAAGCCTATCTCTGGGAAGGGTGTCTTGTTCTATTATTTAGGTTTATACATCGTAACCTGTGCCCATTATAAGCATTAAACTCAACATAAAAAGCTAAGAACTTGTCCAGGAAGAACCCCGGGCTTTAAATCCATACCTCTGAGCAAGGAGCCATCTGATAACAGGAGGATGGGTCCTGGGAGGCTGACTGTCACTTTCTCTTCTTCAGTGGCCCCTGTGGTTGGAGACAGATCGAGTTTGTATTTGGCCTCTGGAATAGTGGTTCAAGAGGTGTGTCAATGGAATACTTAAGAGCAGATGCTCTGTGGAATATCCTGCTCCTTCACGTAGTTTTGCCTGCTTTTGCAGTAGAGGCCATGTTCCTTACTGTAAGATGAAGGGGAATAGATTCTCAGAGCTAAACCAGAGCCTGTCCATCTCAGAATCATCATATGGGTAAGGCAGACTAGGCTACAGGGGGCTTTCTTGGGCTTTTGGGATGAGTCATATCCATCCTTCAAGTCGTCAAATTCGAGAGGTTGAGGCTTGATTTGAGTAAGACTCACAGTAATGTAGATTTGGAGTTTTTACCTCGCCTCTGCCTAGATGATACTGGGCATGTCACTGAACACAGAGGGGAATCAGGAGAGAGCTGATTGCAGATTAAAGCACTGCAGTGAAAGTAGACCTGGAAACAGATGAAGAGAGTTAGGTGGAATCGATGCACTCACATTTGACCTGTCCCACTTCTTAATCTCTTACCAGGCTGGAGAATACCTGGGCCTCTGATACAAAGACAAAGGTCTTCACTTCAAACCTCTGATAGTGATTAGGATGAGTCACGGAGGAGCCAACAGGATGGAAGGTAGTTTGGTAGTTATCCAGGCTATATTCACAACTAGGAGAACACACCAGGGAGGGACGTCAGTCACAGGCACCCCGGAGCCTAATTCAGCATCTAGCCCAAGTTCAGTCATGCATGATGCCTTTAAGACTTGCTATAGCTGCCTTTTACCAGTACCTGTTTTACTTAATATACTTCTTTCTGACTTGACCTACCCAGTAATACCTATGAAGTCATAGTTTTCTATTAGAACTAGCATATACAAGTCCCTACTTGTTTATCAGCTAAACTCAAGAGGTATGAGTTATATGTCTATTACTTAAGACATTGGCTTGACTCCTACTAATATGAGTGTCTATTATATCTAGGCAATATATGTTGGTGACAGGAGTAGAGACCCTTTCCATTTTATGATTTTACTTCCTAGCAGGGGGTGATGCTATAAAGAACATAGTACGTTAGGTGGTAAGTACCAAGGAAGAGCTAGACCAGGGTGAGGGGTAAAGAAGGCCAGGGTAAGCCTTATGCAGGACGGGGACACTCGACCGAGTCTAATGGGGTGAAGGGATGAGCCATGTGAATGCACCAGCTACCCATAGTCCTGAGGCAGGAGTGTACCTGGAGGGTAAGAGCTTTACAACCGATCACCACAGCTTTAAGGTGGCTAATGTGTAGTTCTGTCCAAGGGGCTAGATAGGACGCTGCAGGTAGAGCTGAGAGGACAAGAACCTAGGTACAAGTGTGTATAGTTACAGCCTCAGAGCATTGTAACGTTCAGGTTCTAGAGTCTAGTGGGTGGTCCAATCCCAGCTCTGCCACTTACTGAGTATTGCTTTGGGCTAGTTAAGCAACAAGCTTGGGATTCTTCATGAAGATGGCTACTGCCTCCCTCACGGGGTGAGCACGCTCAAATAATGCATGTAGAGTGCATAGTACTGTGCCTGGCATATGGCAGGTGTTTAATAGATGGAAAGGGACTGGAGATCTATTTTTTTCCTCCAGGTAGAGTATTAGAGCCAGGTTTCTGTGGAGTAGAATCCCTTTTCTTAAGACCTGAGGGTAATAGGAAAGCTGCACGAGTTAATCAACTGGTTGACCTTGGTCTAACTGGTCTAGATCCGGGCCTTTGTGGCCAAATGTTCCTCTGAAGCCCAGGAGAGTTTATTCTCTCATCACTGGAAAGCTGATGGACTAGCTGGGCAACACTGTAGTATGGAGAAAACCTACCCATCCACGACAATATTCCATTGGGGGAGAGAGGCTGGTTCCGCAGTGGACGTTGCCCAACAGTCATCTAAGACCAGCTTGATGTTGGGGTCACCCCTGTTGAGGACTCTCACTTCCATATAAATTGGTTGGCGGAGGTATTTCACTATTGGGTATTCTTTTTTCTTGTAAGGTTGTTGGTAGGAGCTGTCTGAAACGGAATGAAGACCTCTTCAGTATTCAGGTAGTTGATGGTTGCAACTTCTGCTTTAGTTAATGGACTTACTGCTCCATTGGTCTGGTGGCATCAGAAAGATTGTTATAGGGAGTATTCAAAATTCTTAGACTGTAACATCTCACCTGGGTAGGTTTGCAGGATCAAGGCCAGTGGACCTGGCTTCACTGAGGCCACTGGAGGAGGCAGACTTTTAACACTGGCACTTAGCAGCACGTCATCCCTGCTGTAATAGCACTTCACTGTCATTCTGTAAGAGTATGTGGGGGGTGGTAGAGAATTAAGTTAACAAGTTGTTTGAATTTAGAGTAGAGCTTAGGAAGTCAGAGAGTTATATCATACCTGAACTCACTATCTCTGGAAATTTTACTTGGAGGAAGATCCATCCAGAGAGCATGTATTTCATTTTCATAGGTGACTTTATCATCTTCAAACTTAAATATTAGAGAAGTTGGTTAATACCTGTTTACTTCAAAGATAAGTCTTAACTTCTTACCACCTTCCAGTACTAACCTTATGTCTTGTTCCACATTCCTTCAGGGGTATGTGAAACTGTACCAGCCCCTGAGATGGATCCTTGAAGATAGGTTGGCAAGATGAGTTTCCCACCCTGAGGGTACCCAAGTTGAGAGCTGGTTTTGTTTGGTGGCTGTAGACCTCAAAGTCCATAAATCCATCCTGGGTACACAGCTCACCTGTAACTAGACAGTGAAGGTTTAGAGAAAGATAAGTTTGTCTGCTACGTGATACTCTCAACTGCCAATCTGAGCGTGTTATGAGGGAAAGATTCCAGCTTATAGCAGGAGGCACCAGAATTTGTCTTAAGCATCTTTTGGGGAAGATACCTTAATAAGCACCTTGATAAGCAGCTTGAGTTACAAGGGGAGCTTAAGCAACAGTTAAGCTGCTCTGTGTGAATGCAGGAAGACTCAAAGGAGGGACCAGGAGACGTGGAAAGAGCACTAAGTAGTGTAAGACAATGAGAAAATCCTGATAAGGGGCTCAAGTGACTTGAGATCAGAAGACAGTGCCTTGTGTTATGATGTCCCTTCTTTCAATATTCACAGTCCTGAGTGGGGTGGGGGTTGGGGGAAGAAGCAGGAACTAATTTTTCCTGTTTGGCTTGACATGATGCAGATCAGAGATTAGAGAGCTGCACCAAGCACAGGCAATGCTGAATGAGAGAACCCACTATTCTTTTTGGGGAATTTGTAGGAGTTTGGGGAAGAGCTTTTAGACTTTTATAGTCCTGCTAGTTAGAAGTTTGAGGCATTCTTCCCTAGATGGTAGATAGTAACATAAAATACTTAGATTACTTGAATATGGAACAGTGAAGTCTACCTGTATGGATGTTTTAGAAATATCATGCTTAGGACCCCATCATAGAAGCTAATCTAGAGAGTCTGTTTCTCTAAATAAACAATTCAGAATCTAAACTTCTGTTTTCCCACATATGCAAGAAGAACTAAAGGAGAAAAAGTAAAAAGTGGTTTTAATAAGAAGTTTTTACCTATAGAAACTGGTGACTCACAGGGACACTCAGGAAAAATCACCATGGATACTATCTCCAGTCGAAGGTAAAAGGTCAACTTGACTGACATTAAGTAGAACCGGTAGACTGGACATCCTTCAGAGAACTGAAATGAGAGAACATCACTCAGCAGCCACAGCCTGTCTGGGGCCCAGAGCAGTTACAGGGAAGGAAGGAAGTCTAATGAATGTTTCAGGGTACGTTCCAGACTTACCAGGTTTCCCTTTAAGCCAGAAAAGAGACCCTATCACTTCTCCAGATCAGGATGCTTCCCCAGGCAGGAAATTTGTTGCTTTAAGCTCATGCCCTGAAGCACCCAGCACTGCATGCTCTTTGTACTAAACATTCAAGCTTGAGCTAACAGATCAAATTCCAAGGAACAGCAGAGTACTCTGCCAAGCAAGTCTGAGTCAGACTCCACAGATGTTATGAAATGCTATTGCAAAATATAGCCTAACATATTATTCTCTGGTGTCCCTAGCAATTGCATCAGTCAAGATTAGCCTCAGTGAGGACTGTGAGGGACCCTTTTGTTTGGATCAAGTTGTTCTGTTCTTAACAGAACAGACTCAGACATTTGACAAGTAGTTTTTACTACTCAATGAACTGAAAGATTTTAAGAGAATTTCCATTATAGAAGTTAAAGAGGCTTGGTGTTGGAGAGTGAACTTCAGTTACTTGAAAATTCATTTATGCAAAGTAATTGAAGGAGGCCATCTGAAGTTTGAATCTGTTACACTGGTAATTAAGGCGGCTGTATCAAGGTTACCTGCAAGAATGTATCTCAAGTCAGGTTTTCATGGAGTTCAGAGTGGAACATACCTTCGTTTTAAGAAGGGTTTTGCTGAAATGTAATCTCAAGCCATCTGTTGCTTCTATTTCAATCCCACTGTCATGCAACTGGCTCACTGCGATGTTCCTGTTTTCGATGCTTACGGACTTCAGCTTCCCAGGAAACTCTGGTATGGTGAGAATCATGTGTGTGGCATTGCAAGTCACGGGATCTGGAAGGGATGATGGATAGAATGCCTATCACCAGCCTTGACAGTCCCCAGAACAGTGTCTTCCACAACTGAGTCCTCAGCTTCATGAGGCCTTACCTAACACACAAATAAGCTGTGATGAAAAGGTGATCTTCTGCCCAGGAGATACAAACGAAAGCTTCAGAGGCACCATGTAGAGATGACTGTTACCTTGCTGGAGGAAGAGTATTGTCAGAGACATTGGTTTACTCAAATCTTCAACCAGTAAGAATCACCAGGGCAAGCACATATTCATATTGGGCACCATTTTGACACATGTAGAATTTAGGCATTTTCTCTAATGACTGGTGAATTTTGTCTTCTGTAACATTTGGAAAACTAGTTTTGTCTGTGAATATGACCTGTAGGTGATCATTTCTATGCAGATGTGTTCAGGAACTAGGTTTTATTCCACGAGCATTTTAATTAGTCATGTTTGCAAGAATGCTTATACTCTGAAATAGGACTGTTCTTGTTAACATGGCTGATGCTTGAGCACATATGTGCCATGACCTGTCCTAAGTACTTCAGTACATTTAGTGTTGTCTTGACTGTTAGCCCAAGAAGCACCAATACCTACTGTAATGCAAGATATAGGACAATAACCCAAACAGAAGACCTTAGTTCATGAGACTTAAGAGAACCCTTGTTCTATATCATACTGTAGATTTAAGTCTATGCAGAAGTGACCAGACTGAGGTGAGGACCATGTCTGTTTTGCTCACTATTATATCTTTAGTGCTCAATGAAATGTTTGGCACAGAGTAGACATTAGTATACTTACTGAATGGGTTGTATTGTCAATCAATTTGACAATATGGTTGAGATCATGGTTGGATTTAGGAATAGTGGTCTGCCTTGGTGGTGGCGCACAAAGCTTTCATACTTACCACATAGCGAGTCACTCCAGTGGCATTGAATGGCACATGCAGGGTCATCTTGCGGTTGTCAAACAGGAGACTAAATCCTTGTTCCATGGCCTCTGACAGGGTCACACTTTGGGCTCTGGGACCATCACCAAAGTCAACCATCCATCCCATTTGAGGTTTGATATGCTGAGGTCAAAAGTTTTGTTTAGAGGGCTGTGGCTCACTTAACCTTGAAATTATTATATCTAAGAGTTTAGAGAATTAAAAGTTAGCAAGGTCAATTCAAGAATTACTCTCATACCTCACTTTCATCAGCCAAGCCAGAGAAAATCTGCGGAAAGGAAAACTGGAAGAAAAAGAATCTTGTGAGACTGATTTGGAGGAGGAAGTTTCTGAAGTTATGCCTCCTGCCCATGTGTGGTGAATACCCAGGGAAGTTTGTGTAGTTCTTATGCCAAGATGCCTGGTTGTGGGACACACTAGGCAGAGTGCAGGAGCAGCTATGAGTCCCAGCTGTGCCCATAGATGTCATCTCACCTCTGAGCTGATACCAGAAGGCAACTGGAAGACCCAAGCTCCTTTCCAGTTTTAAGCTGAGACCCTGGATTTTTAAGATGTGCAACCTTTTACAATGCCCATAGAAATCAAGCCCTGTGTAAAGTCATGTGGTTCCATCGTTATGAAGTATGGGTATTACTTTTAGTTTCTATTGTTGACATCATCATGTTAGGCTATAAATTTCATGAATTTGTGACGGGCTGTTTTTGCTCATGTGTACATCTCAGCATCCGGAGTAGGGCCTGAACACAGTAGGTGTTCAGTTTGTCAGATTGTGATAGCAGCTACCTGTTGAACCTTTTCTATTACCAGGCACCATATGCAAAGTACTATATATACTCAGTCAATTCTTAGAGCCATGCTATGAGGTAAGTGTTATGTTTCCCCTACTTTGGACATGGAAACAAAGCTTCAGTGTGGTTGACAAATTAAGCCATAGTCACACAGCAAGTAAATACAGGATTGAAATCCCATCCAATATCTAAGCCCACCTCTATCTAGAACACTACCCATATTCCCGCTGCAGTATCTACATGATAAGCCATCAGCCTGTTTTACTCACAGACATGAAATCCTTCTTGCAGACTGTGGATCCTGAGAACTCATAAGTCTCTTCTACTTGCATAACTGGACAGAAGAACTGATAAGTGACAGCCTCGTGTTTTAAAGCAGAGCTGTTTATGAGTCTGATGTTCATCTGGTGCCCACCATGCTGCACGCAAATAGCATAGCAAGAACATGTTGAGAACATGCTAGTACCTCAGTGGGAAAGGTGACTAGAGTACAATCCAGCCCTGCTGAGTGACAAACCCTTAAGAGTTACCAATACTACAAGTTCTGGAAAGTACTTCATTCCTATGTCAGGAGGCTGTATAGCTAGCCTAGTAGAGATTCATGTTAACAGGACAACTTGAGTACCAGGGATTGATGTTCAGTTCATTTTTGTCTTGTGTTTACCCTATGTCTGGGTATCAGTGGGGCTGGTCTGGGGCCTCTATCTAGGTTGTTTAGATAGCACCTAAGTAGCAGCAATTGTGCTGGGCAGAGCCATCTTTGATTACCCCTCATCTCAGGGAACTCAGTCTAAAGCAGAGGTCCCCCGAACTTTCTGTTAAGTGTTAGATAGTAACAATTTTAGGTTTTCTGTTCTGCATATAATCCATAGCATGTTTTAAAAATACCTAAGAGTATAAAAACTGTTCTTAAGTTTGAGGATCATTTTAAGGCCATGGGATTTGAACATCCACAGGTTGCAGACACTTGGTCTACAGGAAAACACCTCTAAGCCCCCTGAAGTTGGAAGGTCTATTTTTGAAGGGAAAAGTTTAATCACTGGAGATTCACAAAGGGCACATGATTACTTCGTTGGGCGATTAGAGTGCCTCGGTGGGCCTATGATTTATGATTCAATCCTGTTCAGAGCAGAGTGAGATTGTACCTGCAAAGCTTAGACTGTAGACTAATTGCATCAGAATGAGATGATGTAGCCTGTTAGACAAGCAGATTCCCAGGACTCACCCCAGACCTGCTATATCAATTAAATCAGTTAAATCTCTACCTGGCCAAAGTCCCCAGGTGATTCTTTGCACATTTAAAGCTGCTTAGACAGGTTGCTTTTATTGCTCCTAATAATCTGATTGGGCATGGAAACAAATGTTTCTGGAAGTTTCATGAGAACAAATGTTTTCATGGAAGTAAATGTTATTGCTTGGCAATAGAGAAACCCTTACTGCTTAGCTACTGCTTGCCTCCTGACACCTGTTTACAGGCTAGTGTTTTTCTATTTGCTGGCACCAAGATGGACTTCCATCTCCGATGGGGGTTACAGATCAAGATAGCTCAAGTTTGAGCATTTGTGTCTAGGTTCTGTGCCAAGTCTTCACCTGTAATATCATTGATCTTTGCCCGTGGAGAGAATACCATTATCCCTGTTTTCCAACGGACAAATGCAGGCTTAGAAAGGTTGGGTAATTTGCTCAAGATCACACCTAGACAGTGGCAGAGTCAGGGCTAAGACACAAACTCCAGGGTTACCTCAGCCTTGACATATTCAGGCCTGATAAGTCTGTTATGGGATGCCACTCTGGACAATGTAGGCTAATAGGTAGCACACTTGGCTTGTACCCAGTAGATGCCAATAGCAGTCCCCACCCTCATCACCAGTTATGATAACCAGAGTTGTTTGTGACATTGCCAAATGTCCTCTGGGTAGGTTTAACAAAGAAAGAACACACCACCCCCTCTGGTTGAGAACCATTGCTCTGCTCCACAGAGTAAGTCCTTAGCCACCAGGTTTACTACCAGTAACTGCTAGGTTACTACACTTCAAGTCAGTCCTCAAAGCAATTACTTACCACATCCCTGGCACAGGTCTTATAGAAAGCCGTCAAGGTGAGCTTCTCTGGGACCAGGACATAAGTGCAGTTAGGCATCTCAAAACCGGAGGGATCTACAGAAGCCAGAGCAGGTGAGACAGGGAGGGCTGAGAGGTACATTTCAATGACAGTCAGCCAGAGCTGCAGAGCTAACACTGATAATCCATGTCTAAGGCATTTCAGTCACTTCACTTTTGATTCAGCTGGATGGTGTAACTCAAGCTTTGATATTCCATGACTGGCAGCTGAAGTCTCCCAGGAGATGCCCTGGAAGTATCTTATCTCAGGAAGACATGTCTTCTACTCTTGGTGGCATTATGCAAATCAGGGACCCCCTCCCAAGCTTGACATCACAGAAGTTGGATGGAAGCTGCTGCAGAGTTTGGGAACTCTGCTCACCAGACACATAGGGCTGAGCCAAGTTTCTACTAACTAGGCCTAAGATGAGATAACACACATTACCTACCCACCACAGATGCATGCCATGCCTTGGCTTCAAGATCACTTGGGAACTCTACTGTTAGTCCATTTTCATTGCAAGTGACAGTGCCTGGGGAGCAAAGGAAACATTTTGGGCTTTCTCAAGCTGATTCCTACAGAAAGGTACTGGGAGACCCCTCCTCTCCCATAGGCCTCAGGGAAGGATGCCAGTTGAGAAGCAGAAGTTGTCTCTGCATTCCCAGGCAGCTCACAAGTTGGTGAGAGACAACTACAATACAATGCACCAAGAACTGCAGGGAAGGTGTCAGTTAGGTGCCCCGGGCTTTCTGAAGAATTGCTGGGATAAACCTGGGTCAAAGTTAACAAGCAGATCTGGAGAAGCTAGGTCAGAACCTTGACAGGGGAGCTAGCAGAGGTGGGAATGGTAGGTCTGAAGAACTAGAGAAAAACTTTGTCTACGGTTTTTTTGAATTAAAGTTAAAAAAAAAAGTCCTTGGTAAGCCCAAGGGTGCATTTTTCTAGACCAAGTTCTGCCCATGATCTGCCACTTCTCAGTGCGTAGCCGATACTTTCCTTAGGCACGAGTCGTGTCTGAAGCCCTCTGCTCCCAGAGATGGGCTTAGTGTTATGGTTTGCTGCTCTGTGGGTGCCGTGAAGCTTGAGGCAGCGTGAGGTTGGAAAGTAGTGTAGGCGTTTTTCTCGAGTTCTTTCATTTAGCTGGTATAGCAAGCCCATAGGTAGGTGGTGGAAAGATCTAGTGACTTTACCAAGGGAAGAAAGAGCAGCCCTTTCCTAGGGTCAGGGAAGTCATCTAACCCAGGCTCACACCTCCTGGCTGACTAGGGACTCTACCTACGCCCAGTTCTCTCCACTAAGGGGACTTCTGTCGCCCAGGAGACATACCTGGGAAGGCAGGATCCACCAGCTGAGGAATACCTATCAAGTTCACTGAAGTCACAAGGGCGAAAAAGAGAGCAAGTGACCTGTAGGTGCTAGAAGAGGACAGAGGAGGGTTAAGGAAGAACGAACTTAAGCAAACGAGGCCATTGCATCTGTCCCTCTGCTCCCAAAATCACTCACCTCCAGCCTGCATTGGGCCAGCTTGGGGGAATCCGAGAACCTCCCCAGCATCTGCACGCCATTGCCAAAGGCACTACTGAATCAATCGTGTGGAAAGTGGGCTGCTCTGTGCTTTTGTAGCAGGAGGCAGGCTGTGGCCCCGCCTTCTACCCATTGGGGGCACCTGAATCTTCCCTCACCCTCCAGCTGAGGAGGAGATCTGGGGAGGAAGTGGCATCTGCCCTTCCTGACACTTGCTGTTGGAATTCTGCCAGCTGCTTCTGCAGGGCAGGCGTGAAGTCAGTTCCCTGCAATTGGCCCCAGGTGAGAGAATTGGTGTTTTTGCCTATAACTTTGGGGAAAATAAGGACCTTTTTGACTAAGTGTATATAAATCCAATGTAGAGAGAAAGAAGGGGGTGGGCTTTATTGAGAAAAGAACATGTCCTGTCTCCCACTAACCCTTTCCTTTAAGTAACCTCAAGTCTCTTGGCTATTGCGGAGGTTGCCCTGGCAATGTGCATGAAGTATCTTTTAATAAATGGGTGAATTATTGAGTTCTTTATGAATTACGAGTTATTTATGCCCAAGTATAAAAGTTGACTTGTACTGCAAAAAAGTACAATTATAGAAGGATATAGAAAAAAGGTAAAAGTCACTCATAATCTTGCCACTGCTAATATTTAGATATATAACTTTACAGAATTTTTCTACAAACACCACACACAATTAAAACAAACAAACCTGGGAGTGAAGTCTAAATACTGTTTTGTTACCTGCTGTTACCACTTTATAACATGTCATGAACATTTTCATATTAAACACAAAGATCTCCATTTTCAAGGTTGCATAGTATTCAACATTGAGATAAATCAGTGTCTACTTAACTGTTCCTTAATGATAGGTATTAAGATGGTTTCCAATTTTTCATCGTTATAAAAAATAATATGAACATTCTTATACATTTCCCCAGTTAACTTTCAGGATAAATTTCTAGAAGTAGAATTTCTGGGTCAAAGGGACTAGTGATCTAAATAAGAATGTAAATAAGAATGGCATGTTGTATAATACTTGGGAGTTTATAGATGGGGAAACTGAGGCAAAACAACTTGCCCAAGCTTTGATGATGAGTGTCAGGGCCAGGTTGAGAACTCAGATTTCCTGAGACCTGATCAACCTGTATCTTTTCAGCATCTTTCATTGCTCTTGAGACACCTAGATGAC
This sequence comes from Cynocephalus volans, assembly GCF_027409185.1. NCBI lineage: Eukaryota > Metazoa > Chordata > Mammalia > Dermoptera > Cynocephalidae > Cynocephalus > Cynocephalus volans. The sequence continues at coordinate 120,612,420 of NC_084465.1, forward strand.
TACAGCCCATGGTCTATAACAGGTGAATAAAATGATGAAACTTTGCTCAAGTAGAGTGTTTGCAATGATTGATTTATGTATTGCTGTGGTGGTGTAACTTGAGGAATAATCTCCTTTCCCTGTTACAAGTATCTGAAATACTACCGTAGGTTTGAGTAGTGTTTCCCAACTTCCTTGATCAGAAGGACCACATGGGGCTCTCCTTAATATCGCAGATTACTGGGTCTCACCCAAAAGGTGATGAATCAGGGGCTTGGGTAATGTATGCTTAACAAGCGCCACAGGTGATTCTTATGATCAGAAAAATCTGGAAAATACCTGGAGGGAGGTGGGTGGGAAAATGAGTGGTTGCCAGTGGTTAACCTCTTTACAGGAATTAATCGATTAGATTACGTCCCAAGGGAATTGGGGAGAGGGAGCAAAATACCAACAAGGATTTTTGGGGTAGAGATGGTGAAATGATTGTATTTTCAGAGCAGAAGCACGATAGCAATAGTTACTTCTGAGCATATTTTCCAAAAAGTGGCACCTTTTCTACAAACGTGAAGGTAATTTGTTACCACTGTGGTTAAGACTATGATAAGAAGAAATCAGAGAAAGGAGCATGGACGCAAGACTCAGACCTACTGAGAAGGTGGCCAGAGAGGTGAATGTGCTGGGTCTGCCTCCCCCAGGCGTGATCCCCCCAAGACGGTGCCTTTTCTCCAAAGAGGGGGGTTTCCCTTGGAAAAGGCAGCTTTGGTCAGAGCCCTCAGTTGAAGGTTTTTGAAAGGCTAAAGGCAGCACAGAGGCCTGAGCAGGAGACCTGGACCAAAGAAGGTCTGCAGTGAGGCTGGTGAAGGTGGTGAGTGCACCCCAGATTAATGTCACTTGCCTCGCCTGATACAGGCTTGTACTGTGTTGGGACAGCCACTGAACAATTGGCTCCAGGCCCATAAGAGTCAGTCTCTAGGATTCTGATCTAGAAAAACCCTGCATACATGCACAAGGATACAAATGTGCAGTGGCTGCTCTGTAATAAGATGGTGTTTCATACCAACAGGTAGGAAAAACTTAAATCTTTATGAACATGATAAATCTTCAATATTTTACTAAGTAATAGAACCTCTTTCAAATGTAAAATTTCCACAATCTTTTAAGTTTGCTAACTTATGAATATAAAGTGTTCCCTCTCCTATCAATGTGCTGGTCTCTACCTATCATGAGGCCACCTCTCACCTGCTAATCACAAAGCATTTCTTGAAGGGGTTTTAGGTTGTTCTCATGCATGAAAGAAAGCCTGTAGTTTTATTGTTGTCTCATTGGGCAGATGCTCTCCTTACTTTCTGAAGTGCCGTTCTTGCAAACAACAGTTCATAATTTAAAAATTCTGATTCTGTTCTTATTTTCCACAATAATTAAAAAAAATAGTAGTTAAAGACTACTTAAATGTCATCATCTGGAGATGGTTAGATAAACTGAAATACTCTTCAGCTACTAAAAATGATTCTACATATTTAATCGGATCTATGAATGCTGATGTGAAAGACGTCCACAATAAAATTGGCATTTCAGAAATGTATAGTTAGTATGTCACCATGTTTTGCTTTTAAAAAACAAAAAAAGAACCTATGTGTGTGTCTGTACATTTGTGTCTGCATGTGGGTACAGAAATGTGTGTTTGCATAAGAAGTCTAGAAGGGTACACCAGAGAGTTAACTGTGTCACCCAGGCGAGGAGACTGTGGGTATTCAGGCAGGCCACGTGGCTGTGCTGGACATAACAACATCGTTGGTTCTGATTTGTCTGAGCTCTTGCTCTGCTGCATTTCAGAATATTTAATATCATCCCTGGGAATAGGAATAAGGAGATGGGAGGATGGGTGCCTCTTGCTTTTTTGACTTTTATTTACTTCTAAAAAAATTAAATTGTTCTAGTGATAAAATAACCAATTAAAATAATTTTAAAGTGATAACAGCCAACAACAGTGAGTCTGATTTCTGAGTGATCGATAGAAGCTGTAGACATCAAAGGCCCATGGATCAAAACTCAGTGGCATACAGGTATGACACCCAGGTGAACGGATTTGCAGCATGAGGCTTCTCAACAAAGTCCAGCTCCCTGTTGGAAAAGGAAGATATTAAGCCTAAAGAGGTCTAGTGACTTGCCCAAGGTCATTTACCAAGTTAGCAGCAGACAGAGCTCGAGTGAGAAACCATGTCTCCTGATGCCACCCCCTTCTCCCCCTTTCTGATTCATCTTTATTTTCTCTGTGCATGTGTGCATGAGTGGGTGTTTTAAAACTGAGCTTCTCTTGCAGTTTTAAAAGTGCAAGATGACATTAATTAGAATTTAGCAGTGTAAGACAAATAAGAAATATAGAAACTTCTACCGGTATGTTAATACGGCTTAAAATAGCTTTCAAATATCAATTATGAATTTAACTCAAAAAGAGACTATGTCAGTGAGAATGTTCTGGAACACCATATGGTAGTTCCTTTAACAATTTAACTGTACTGTGTTGATGTTGTTTCCCCCTTTCAACAGATTCACATTGAATGAGACTTCTCACAGTAATGGACTCAAAAAGAACTAGGACAAAGGTTTTATCAACCTATAAATACAAAGGGAGGGCAGCTTTCATACTTGGATGACAGAGAAGGCTCAGAAGTTCTAAGTAAAAACTCATTTGCATACAAATATTAACAGATTACTCTGTAGCTAGGGCAATGGTTACTGCAGGAATAGAGAAAAGGTTTCCTTAGCAATGTATCCTTTCAGTTGATAGAATATAAAACATATTAAATATTAAAGTTCTTAAGGTAATGTGGTAGATTGGTCATAAAGGCCCCAATCTTCCACCCTCTCTGCACTCCCACCCTTTGCAATGTACCTTTGCAGTTAACCTCTCTCAAACCCTCCCCTCAAATCTGTCTGGCTTGTGATTTGCTTTGGCCAATAGAATGTAGTGGAAGTGACCGTGTGCAGTTCTGCAACTGGGTCTCAAGAGGCCTTGTACACCCATGCTAACTCCATGAGCAAAAGCCCAGGCTAGCCTGCTGGATGACAAGCAGAGACAGGTCATCTCAGCTGAGGCCATTCTAGAGCAAGCAGTCCTCACCTGACCTGCCAGTTGACTGCTGTTGAATGAATGAGCCCAGTCAGGTTCAGCTGAGCACAGAGGCATGTTCAGGTGACTGCAGACTTGTGAGCTAAGTCAAAGCCTATTGTTGTAAGCCACTTAGTTTTGGGTGGTTTGTTATATGGCATGACTATGACAGTAGGTGTCTATGACTACTGTTTAGAATTAATACTTATATAACATGCAAGACCTAGGCATAAATGAGTAAACCTAAATACATACAGGTGTATTTTTTTCTGTCTGGTATCCTTTTCCCTTATTTTGGCAACAGCAGTATGATGTGGCTTTAGAGAACTCTCCTTCCCATTGGATATAATCTTGGTGAGACTTTCAGTTGAGTTGCCTCCAGCAGCCTTTGGGCAAAGGGTAGGTGCATAACTGAAGCTAATCACCCAGTCCACGTGCTGCCTATGGAATTTGAACCTGGATCAGAGTGACACAGGTGCTAGCTCAGCCCGTTCCCTAAAGGGCTAGTTGTCTCTTAGATCCCAGGGGCCCCTCTGGTTCCTGGTTTTCTAGATGTGTGTGTATGTGTTTAAGTTTTATCTTCAGTGTTTCTTTTAATTTTGAAATTTTACACAGAAAATTTGAAAAATAGAACGACGAATATCTGTAAACTGTCTACAAAGATTCAACAGTTACTAACATTTTTCCTCATTTACCTCATCATGTCTCTCTCTATGTTTTTGTTGCAGAGTCATCTGAAAGTCAGTTGTGGACATTGTGTTTCTAAATATTGCAGCAAGTATCTGCTAAGAATAAGGACATATTCCTACATAACCACAATATCATTATCACTCCTAAAAAATTAGCAAGTAATTCCATAATGTCATCTAATATACAGCCCATATTCAAATTTTCCCAGTTGTCTCAAAAATGTAATTGGTAGCTTTTTTTTTTTTTTTGTAAACTAGGATCCAATTAAGGTTCATGCATTGAATTTGGTTATGTCTCTTTAGTCTCTTCAAATCTATAACAGTCCCTCCCATTTCTTTTTGTCATGTCATTGACTTTTTATCTGGTATAGGTTTACATTGAGTGACTTCATTTCTTACCAGTTGATTCTTACTTTAGAAAAAAGTTTTTTGAGGAACCCAGAATTGGTTTCTGTTGCTTATGATCCCAAATTGATACACAAGGTGTTACATGAGCTGGAAAGATTGAAAGTGAGCAGGTGGGGGTGGACTTGCAGAAGATGACTTCTGACACTTACTGAGCAACTACTCTGACCCAGGCACTGTGCTGTGCCTCCCACATGTGTGGACAAAGTCCAAGATGATGTGGAGCACTTGGATACTGATTTGGTTCTTTATCCCAGATGGGTATGTGGCTTTGCTTATGCCAAGTTTGGTTCAAGACCCAGGAGAAGTTGATATTTGTAAAAGAGTAGTGGTATGTATATGTGTGTGCACAGGCATTTGTGTGTGTACATATACAGTCGTCTCTTGGTGTCCATAGGGGATAGGTTTCAGGATCTCCTATATATATCAAAATCCACGGATGCTCAACTTCCTGATATAAAATGGCATAGTATTTACATATAACCTATGTACATCCTCCTGTGTGCTTTAAATAATCACTAGTTTACTTATAATTCCTAATACAATATAAATGTTGTATGTAGCTGTTACACTGTATTTAGGGACTAGTAACGGGAAAGAAAGTCTATACAAGTTCAGTACATATGCAATTTTTTCCCCCTGAATATTCATATTTTTGATCTGTGGTTGGTTGAATCCACAGACATGGAGGGCCAACTGTGTGTGTGTGTGTGTGTGTGTGTGTGTGTGTGTGTGTGTGTATAATCACACACATATATGTGTGTATATGTATATTTTTCCTAGAGTGGCCTGCATATAAAAGGGCAGTGATATAGCAGAAATGGGCTGCTGTTTTTAACAGTGACAGGACTCTACTTGTTTGGGGAGTGTGTAAGGTACTGACACAGCAATTCACTAAGGAAGCAAGATAAGGTGTTACTAAAACACACAGCAACTATTTTTGCTCTGTGTAACCATTTGGTCAAGTTTCTTTGGCTAAGTTGGGAAACCATCCTGTAAGTGTGTGTTCTCTTCATACTGATCGGTAATTCACTTAAGTTGTGCAATATGCAAGTTTGCCTGCATCTCGCAACCCTGCGAGGGTGGATGTTAATATCCCATATGCCGACGAGAACAGCCTTTACGATGCTCAGGAGCTGGGCAGCAGTGCAGGAAATGGTGAGAGAAGGGCTTTCATACAGGTGCACAATAGGTATGTGGTGACTGGTTGGCCCAGAAGGAAATGAGGTCTGGTTAGGAGGTGACTGGCGTGAGAGGTACTGAGGGGACACTGTCACACACAAAAGGCCATCAGATACACTCACTGGAGCCAGGCAGATGCTGCACATGAGCGAAGTGGGCTGGGTATAAGGAAATGGCTTCAGTGTGATGAAAAATGCCAACTAAGTGTCATCCTCAGGGTCAGGATTACAGCCTGGAGCAGTAGGGGCTGAGGTGAACTGGTGAGCCCAGGCTGTGCCTACAGGGGCAGCTGCTACTCGGCACAGACAGAGGCTATTGTCATGATTCTCTGTCTTTCATCTTGAAGCTGAAAATCCAGATTCTATTAAATTTCCTCAATTTTAAGTGTTGATATTTAATTTTTAAAAGTTTTCAAAATCCTGCACCCACCAAACAAAACATATCTACCATATTTATCCCATCAACCATGGGCTTTTAACTTCCAAAAACATGAAGACCACGTGTAAGTGGCCGAGCTGCTGGCTCGTCTTGCTGCCGTGGGGCAGGAGGAGAACCTGAAGCTTCTCCAGTCCCTCCAGATCTCCTCCTTTAGCTTCTCTGAATCCTGGTCCAGGTGCATGTATGGCTCCAAGGAGGTGAGGTAGCTGATTCCACAGACACCCGCATCAGCGAGGCCGGGGGTGGTGAGAGACAGGCATGGGCTCTGTTTTGTTCTCCTGGGTTGTGATTTGTTCCTGCAGGTTCTAATTTCTCCTTTCTCTTCACCACTTCATGTCCATCTTTCCTTCTCAACTGCTGGCCCTACTGACTTCAGGTCTGAAACCAGGTGCAGAAGAGCTGTGCCTTACTAGACAGCTTAACTGGCTTCTGCAGTGTTAAGTCTAATCCTGATATCTCTTATCTGTCTCACTGAGAATGGTTCTGCTTCTCTGATCCAACTGACCCAGGATTTGGTTGCTACCTCCTTATGTTGTAGCTGAGGAGCCTGGATTCCAGATAGGCATGATAACTCTGGGTCCTGCAGTTATTAGTGACAATCCTGGTAACTGAATACAGGTCTTCCCCTCATATCTGTGCTTTTTACTTTTTCCCCTATGTTGAAATTAATTCTCATATTTGTATGTCTTTCAAGAGTCTTTTCCACAAAATGTTTTCCCCCCCATATTTAAGTAACAGCTGAGTCCTGTTAAATCTCCTTCCCTAGAGCTCTGTAATGCGCCCCTTCCTCTTCTGGCTTCTGCAGGTTTTGTACGCCATGTCTTTACTGTTCACACTGCACACAGAGCACTGGTAAAGAGTAGGTGGTTCTCAGAAACCATGTGGGTCGATGAGTCCTTCTAGGAGGAAAGAAAGAAAATTTTGGTCAAGGACTGGCATAGACCTTCAAGGTAGGAATAAGAAACAGAATGAAGACTCCTTGAGGTGAATTTCCCCCCGTTGAGAGTATGCGGAAAGTTATCATGGGCTTCATTCTCCCTACCCTGCCCCATTCATGTTGAAGTTCTAATTCCCAGTACCTCAGAATGTGACTGTATTGGAGATAGTCTTTACAGAGGTGATTATGTTTAAAAGAGGTCATTACGGTGAGTCCTAATCCAGTATAACCAGTGTCCTTACAAGAAGAGGAAATCTGGGCACTGACAAAAGGATAGTATGAGGGTGCAAGGAGAAGATGGCCATTTATAAGCCCAGGAGAGAGTCCTGGGACAGATTCTTCCCTCATGGCCTTGGAAGGAACTGACCCTGCCAACAACTTGATCTCAGTCTTGCAGCCTCCAGAACTGTGAGGAAATGAATTACTGTTCTTTAAACCACCCAGTCTGAGGTACTTTTTACAGTAACCCTAGTAAACCAATACAGAATCCCAGATTGAACTCCAACTCTGTGTGAGTATAGAATATATACTCTTTTTTCTGTACTCTGATAAGGGATAGGACAACAGGACCAGGTCCCAGCTGTTATTACTGAGAAGAAAATGCAACAGAAAAAGAAGGTGGGTTAATAAAAAGTAGTGCAGTCATGTGCCACATGATGATGTTTTGGTCAAAGGTGGACCACACATACAACAGTGGTCCCATAAGACTCTTACCATATGGCCCAGTGTGTGGGTTTGTCTGGGTTTGTGCAAGTACACTCTATGTGTTCACACAGGGACACAGTTGCCTAATGAGGTATTTCTCAGGACGTATCCCCATTGTTAAAGCAACCATCACTGCAGTTATAGATTTATGATTGACTTAAAGAAGGGAGAGATTTTTCTCCCTTCCTGCTACTTAATACTACTAGCACTTCTAGTATTAGTGCTACTTCTAAAGTACACTTATCGAGTGCTCATTATACATTGTGAGCTGTGGAATGGTTTTGATGATCTGTTAGTGGGTGCTAAAACATACCTTCCCTGTGGTAAATTCTGCCATCTTGAACCAAATTGGTAGCTAATACAGGTTTTTCAACAATGATCATAGTTCCTGTAGTTTTTATAGAACTTAGTTTTAGTGAGGATTTAGGTCACAGAGTTATAGAGGGGACCAATTGGTGGAGGAATTATGTTGATTGAAATCTTCAAGTCACAGAAACAACAATTAATTAAAAAGGTAAAAGGCATAACAAAAAAAGGAAATTGTCCAACTAACAAAGCCAGTTGATTCAAACGTGGAATTTAAACTCATAGTCCCTGCTTAGACTATCCAGCATTAAAATTGTAAAGAATTTGTTTTGGAAGACTTTATAAAACTCTCCACTGTTACAATGTATGCCATCTGGGATTTAGCATTTATAAAACATGCGCTTAAGAGATGCCAAGAGATTCCTCATGCAAACCAGATGGTACAATAACAACTCTGTCTTTACTTTTCTGGCAGAAAATAAAGACTTTGAATGGCTGGGAACTTATGTGAATAAATTAAGCCCAGTCAATGCTTCAGGGACATTACAATTTCAGTAGCTGTCTTACCCACCGAAATATTTTCCTACGTGTTTTCATTTGGAGATGAAAAACCAAAGGGCAGACAACAGTTCCTTTTGATTGCTTTGTGGTCATATACTTTCACAACATTTCTGAGGAAAACATCAACAACCTTCAGTGCAGGAAAGAAAGTTTCTCATTTTAAGAGTGACATATATGTTTAAATTAGAAATGAAGTTGTTGAAATCTCTTTTGAATAGGAAAAATTTATATCAAATAGGTTGAATAGTTTTATTACTGGGCCAATGAGAAAAAATATGTATGTAAATGGCATCTTTGTAAATAACAAATTAGAACGTCTTTATCTCAACAGATGTTTCTCATAAACCCAAGTTCAGCACAATCTGCAGTGTGTTAACAATGCCTTGTTTTACCTTTGACTGGTTCCTGTAAATTTTCTGTGTAACAAGACTTTTGTAATCCCCTTTAATTTCTTTTACTTTCTATTATTGTTTTTATTTTCATTTTAATTCATAAGATCCTCATTAGATGAGGTAATCTTGTTAAAAACAGTGTTCTGCTCAGATCTTTTTCCTTATTACATAAAAATGTGCTCTCCTACCATACAAGTGGATTTCTTCTGTAATTAGACATGAATAGCTTTAGAGAACAAACATGGTCTCCTTTTGAAAACCAGATCTGTTAGGATGCAGGGGGCAATCTCATTATTAAAAATATGTGTTTCTGGGCTGCCCAGGCACTGGAATTTCTTTCCTAATTAGCAGTGAATGGTTTTTTCTGAACAATGAGGGAGAAGTTTAGTTTGCACTTTGGTTGTTCTTGGGGGTAGACTGCAAATATCAGATAACATGAATCTTTGTCCCTTCTTGTCCTCTCCCTGAGCAAGGGAACACACAGGACACTCTGTTTTATAGTCAGAGTCCTAGGCAAATTCTTCATTAAAGACGGGGAGCAATAATCAGCCACAATGTATATCGACAAAATAAAAAATTTAAAAAAAAATTAAAAAAAATAAAAAAAAATAATTAAAAAAAAAAAATTCTTCATTAAAGTGCTCCTTTCTCTTGGCTGGGATTGGACTCTGTGGTGGATGGAGCACCTGTGTATACACCCAGCTTCCAGGTCACTGCTGTAGTGTTGGGAGAGGCTGCAAAATTATAAACACAACAGTGATAGCTTAACAATGCCATTGCTTTGTGGGGAGGAGGGGACCCATTGGTGGGAGAATCTCTCCTGCCCTTAGCTGCTGATTAACCCTGTTTTCTCTGGATCATTGGCAACATGGTATGTATTTGATGAAAATGATGTGAAAATATACCATAAGAGGATATATATATATTCAATTATGTGTGTGTGTGTGTGTGTGTGTGTGTGTATATGTATGTATATATATGTATATAATTGATCAGTTGTGTAAGGGTAATGGTTTCTAATTTTATTGCAGTGTCTTCAGAGAACATGGTCTGCATTAAACCTGTTATTTGGGTTATTTGGTATTTGTTGAGACCTGTACTGGTTCTGTTCCATGGTCAATTTTTAGAAATATTCCATGTGCTTGAAAAGAACATGCATTTTCTGTTGTGTATGGGGTTCTACATATGACTGTTAGATTAAGCTTGTTAGTTGTGCTTAAATCTTTCATATCTTTACTAATCTTTAGTCTGATATATAACATTAAGAGAGCATATTAATATCTCCCACTATGATTGTGGAATTGTTCTTTCTCTTTAAATTCTGTTAATTTTTATTTTCTCTATTTGGGGGCTATGTTTTTAGGTATATACAAGTTTAGAACTATCATATTTTCTTGATTGTTTCTTTTGTCATTATTTATTATCTGTCTTTATCCCTAGTAAATTTTTTGGCTTAAACTATATTTTGCCCTATGTAAGTGTAGCTACACCAAATTTTTGTTACTATTTTCATTTTTTTGCTTTCAATCTCTGCAGTTTTATGTTTTATATGTGTCTGTTGTAGACAAGACATGGCTGAGTCTTCTAACTGGTAAATTTGGTCCATTTACTTTTATTTTGTTTATAGATAGATCTGGAAGTTTGGGGTTCTTTACACTAATATTTCTACATTTTTCCTCATTTTCTTAAGGTGGAAGTTAAGTTATTGATTTGAGATCTGTTTTCTTTTCTAATATAGGCATTAAAAACTACAAATTTCCTCCTAAGCTCTGCTTTACCTGCATCCTACAAATTTTGATTTGTTTTTTGTTTTTATTATGTTTAGAATATATTTGGTAAAGGACTTACATCCAGAATATATAAAAATTATTACAGTTCATTAATAAGAAGACAACCCAAAGAAAAAATGGGCAAAAGATTTGAAAAGATCTAAGAATGACTAATAAGCACATGAGAAGATTTTCAACATCATTAGTCATCAGAGAAATGGAAATTACAACCACTTTACGCCCACTGGGATAAGCAAAAAGGCAGACAATAACAGCAGCTGGAAAGGATGTGGAGAAACTGGAACCTTCATACATTGCTGGTGGAAATGTGAAATGGTACAGCCACTTTGTAAAATTGTTTGGCAATTTCTTTTATTTTAATTGTTGTTTATTTCATTTTTAAAAATTTATCAGTATACAATGTAGATGATTTTTGTGAGCCTTTGCCAATTCCTCCTTTCTCCCCTCCCTCTCCCTCCCTCCCACCTCCCTCAACATCATATCTGTTTATTTATCAAGTTCAAGGAATTATTGTGATTGTTGTGTCTTTCCCCCCTCCATTTATTTGTTTGTGTATTTATTCACTTATTTTTATTAGCTCCCACATATAAGTGAGAACATGCAGTATTTCTCTTTCTGTGCCAGGCTTATTTCATTTAACATAATTTCTCTAAGTCTATCCATGTTGCTGTGAATGGTAATATTTCATTCTTTTTACAGCAGAGTAGTATTCCATTGTGTAGATGTACCACATTTTCCTTATCCACTCATCTGATGATGGGCATTTAGGCTGCTTCCAACTCTTGGCTATTGTAAATAGCACCACAATAAACATGGGAGTACATGTATCTCTTTGACATGATGATTTCTATTCCTTTGCGTATATTCCCAGCAGTGGGATAGCTGGGTCGTATGGTAGATCTATCTGTAATTGTCTGAGGAACCTCCACACCATTTTCCCTAAAGGCTGCACCATATTGCAGTCCCACCAACAGTGTAGGAGTGTTTCCTTTTTTCTGCATCCTCATCAGCATTTATTATTCTCTGTCTTTTGGATATTAGCCATCCTGACTAGAGTGAGATGATTAATATCTCAAAGTGGTTTTGGTTTGCATTTCACGAATGCTGAGTGATGCTGAACATTTTTTCATATGTCTGTTAAATTGCCATATAACCCAGCAATTCCACTCTTTGGTATATACCCAAGAGACATGAAAATATATGCCATACAGAGACTTGTATGTGAATGTTCACAGCAGCATTATTCATAATTGCCCTGGAATGGAAGCAACCCAAATGTTCATCAACTGTTGAATGAATAAAGAACATTTGGTGTATTAGTACAGTGGAATATTATTCAACAGTAAAAAGGAAGAGAGGGACTACTGTTATATGCTTCAGCATGGATGAACCTCAAAAAATACGTGAATTGAAAAAAAGCTGGACACATAAGACTATTGTATGATCCCATTTATGTGCAATGCCACAAAAAAAGCAAATCTGTAGATACAGAAAGATTAGTGGTTTCCCGGGGTTGGGAGTGGGAATGGGGATTGACTGCAAATGAGCCCAAAGGACATTTTTGTGGTGATGGGAATGTTCTAAAATTGGGTTATGATAATGGTTGCACAACTCTGTAAATTTACTAAAAACCATTGAATTGTATACTTAAAATGGATAAATTTTATGCTTCACAAATTATACCTCAGTAAAGCTGTTATTTAAAAAAAGACCTCCCCAATGAACTAGACTAGTTCTGAATTTTTTGAAAGTTGTTTTCTACATTCTGTGCCTAGATGGCCAATATTACATTCAAGGCTTGATGAACATAGCAAAAATTAAATGTGCCCCAAAATGCTCAGGATGAACACAGCAGACTTCCATATTCAAAGTCATAGCTATTCCAGAAAGCAAAGGTCCAAGTTCAGTGCTGTGAAGCTTTCTGGCTGCCTTCCAGGGAGGCTGGAATGAGTTTTGCCCTAGGGTGACACTCCTCCTTGTCACTGATTAACCAGCTCTGTAGGAAGCCTGCTCTGCCAACATCCTGCTCTGCGTGGAGAAAGATATCTGGCCAAGCTTTGGTGAGCAGAGAAAATGTCCACTCGATACCACCAAGCTGCTAACGATAGCTACCTTCAGCTTCTGAAAGAGGCTACCAAGCGGGACCTGAATCTTTCTGATGAAGATGGCATGACTCCCACTATCTTGGCAGCCTACCATGGGAACTTGGAAGCCCTAGAAATAATCTGCAGCAGAGGGTAAGTTTAACCTAATGGTTTCGGTTGGAAACAGTGTTTATGATATAAGATTTTGCAGACAACAGCAAGAGGCAGGAAAGTCAGTTCAAATACTTTGCCCTTTTTCTAGACAGCCTAAATAGTTGGCTTTTTAGAGAAAGAGAAAGTATGCGTAGAGATGCTCTCTTTTTGCACTGAGAACTGGCACCTTAGAAGTGGCTCGTCCCTTAGCCACAAACAGGAGAGATCCTGAACTCTTAGGTATTGTTATCTGCCTTGGGAGGATGGAAAGATATTTTAATTGTATGCCTTTAGAAATCTTTTCCATGGAATTTAAATAATTGGCAGTTTAAAGAATGGCTACTGTTCTAATTAGTTTTAAGTCGTTAACCTTGGTTGGAGCAAATGATGTGTTTTCATTTTAGTTTTTCACCTATGCCATTAAAGTCCCACAGCCTTTCATTAACTCTATCCCATTACAAACCCATGTAAATGGACTTGCTGGCTTTGTAGGCTGTAAGAGGGACCTTCAGCCTATTCTGACTTCATTACCTCTCTGGCCAGAAGCTACACTCTGCACACACGCGCACACACACACACACACACACACACATGCACACACGCACACCCCCCCCACACACACACACATGCACATGTACACACACAATTTCAGCACAGGAGTTAGCTCTTTTCTTCTGCTTTTTCTGCCTGTTACCAGGGGAGCTAGGTAGTGTTGGCCACTATGACCCCAGAGGTGTAAAGAAAGAAAAAGAAAATGTAAGTAAAGGAGCCAAGTGGATTTGATTTAGCACATATTTATTTAGTATCTGTTATGTTCCAGCCACTTTGCTAGCTATGGGGACACTGAACAACAAGAGACATGATTTCTGTCATGGTGGTCAGATTTGAGAGGGGAAGACAAATAGGTCATCTATGATATGTGTTACAAAAGGGGAGACACTCGTACAGGCACTAAATAAAGAACACAGGCATCTATCCAGTCTCAGGGGTGAGGGAAGGCGTCCCTGAGGAGGAAGCATTTAAGCCAGGATTTGAAAGATGAGGAGGAGTTAGCCAGGTGAGGACAGAAGGAAGAGCATTAGGGGACAGAGCACCGTGTATTCTAGGAACTGAAGGAGATGAATATGGCTGGACATGGCTTGAGTGGAGATAGGACAAGCATAAGAGATGAGACCAGATCATAAATAGCCTTATAAACTCCATTATGGAGTTGAACTTTATCCTACGGGCCTGGCAAGCCATGTCATGAGTTTAAGCAGGGGAGCCACTAGGTGGATTTATGTTTACAGAATTTGCTCAGGTGGTTGTACAGTGGTCGGAGAATGCTCAGGGGCCACTTTAATGGTTGAGATGAGAGGAGGTGGACTAGGTTAGTGACAGTGGGAATTGGGAGAGGTGGATGGATTTGAGTGGCAGTTTGGACGTAGAATCAGTAATGATCGCCTGGATGTTGGCAGATGCAGGAAGAGGAGGATCAAGGCCCCAGGTTCCGGCTTCCCCCCTTTACTAGGGTGGGGACCCTTTAGGAAGAGTAGGAAGAGCCCAGGATAGGGAGAGCTCCTGAGCTGAGGACTGCATGAGGGAGGGAGAGAAAAGTTGGTCTTCCCCGTCCCTCCTGCCTGCTTTAAGACTTCTTTCCAGACACCTCCACCCCCATCAGTCAGGCTGCTGCAGACTGTGACGCTCACCATCTCAGCCTTGGCTTCCCAGACTTTCTTCATCTGCTGAAAGTGCACTTCCTTTCCCCAAGTGCAGTATGTCGGTTTCTCCAAAACCTGGGAGCGAGTTTCTCCTCCTTGGAGAGGACTTGGGATTCTTCTCAGTCAGCAGAGAGCTCTTGCTCCAGTTGAGGTCCATTCTAAATGGGAGGCTTAGATATTTTCTCACTCTTTTTTGTAAAGCCTGAAATGTTTTCTTAAGATAATTATTCTGCTGGTCTTTAATTACAAAAGTAACATAAGCTGAACCCAGAAAATTAAACCACACATATGCACACAAAATACAAAGGGAAAAATGTCCTATAACGCCATGCTGTTAACATTTATATGTTTATATACATATATATAGTGTGTATAAATATGTGTATGTACTTATGTAGTGTGTATAAATATACATGTATATGTATATAAACCCTGTGAATATATATTCTATAATTTAATTTTCAGGGACTTCCTAGTATTCTAGTCAACAAATATATTTCTTAGACAATCTCTCTTGGACAAATAATTTATCTTCCCTAAACAGTGCAGTGATGACTTCCTTTGTACATAAATCTTTCCTCATATTTATTTCTCACTGTTCTGGTGGCTGGGCCGTCCAAGATCAAGGTGCCAGCAGGTTAGGTGTCTGGTGAGAACCCAGTCTCTGCTTCCAAGACGGTTCCTTGGTGCTGCATCTTCTAGAGGGAGGAAGGCTGTGTCCACAGGGTGGAAGGGGCAGAAAGGGCAAAAAAGAGGCAAATTCCAACCAGTAAACTCTTCTATGAGGGCACCTAATCCCATTCACAAGGGCATAGCCCTCATGACTCAATCACCTCCTGAAGGCCATACCTCTTAATACTGTTAAATTAGGGATAAAGTTTCCAGGTGAATTTTGGAGGGGACACAAACCTTCAAACCACACAGCATGTGTACAATTTAAAGACTGTGTGTGTGTGTGTGTGTGTGTGTGTGTGTGTGTGTGTGTGTGTGTGTGTGTGTGTGTGTGTGTGTGTGTGTGTATCAATGCATTATCCTTCAGCAAGGGAGCACCTATTTTTGCCGATATGATAGGTCCAAAATGATATATCAGTGTGGTTTTAATGTTCTTTCTTTGGTTACTGGTGAAGTTGAACATTCTTTTTATGCTTAGTGGCCACTGCATTTCTTTATTTTTGTGAATTGTGTATTTATAACCTTGTCTCATTTTATATTGGGGTCTTCAGTATTTCCCACTGCTTTGTAAAAATGCTTTTTAAAGTTGACAATATCAACCCTTTGTCATACATATTACAAATATATTCACAATTCATAATTTATATTTTTAAGAGATTTTTAGACATAAATGCAAACAGAAATATATACTTTAAAGTATATTTTTTTGAGTATAAGCCTATCAATCTTTGCTACATAATTCTAACTTTGAGGTCATGTCCATATATTAACTGATAGTTTCTTTGGGAGTCTTTTAGTTTTATTTTTTATTTTTTAATTTAAATTAAATTAAATTAAATTTTTTATGGAATCATAATTGATTATATATATTTTGGGGATTCAATGTTGACATATGTTGATCAAATCAATATTACTAGTATATATATTGTTACAAATGGTAATTATTCTTTATTCCCCTTGTCCAATCTCTCCCTATCCCCCAATCCCTCCCCCTCCCACCACTGATAACCCTAGATTTCTTCTCTCCCTCTGAAAGAGTAATGCTTACTCTGTTGATTTGTTGCCTAGATGATCTGTCCAATGCTGAGAGGTGTGTTCAGGTCCCCCAATATTATTATAGAACAGATGCTTCTTCTGTCGCTCTGGAATGGGCATTGTGGAGAGAGACATCCTCTTCCTTTCTTTGGTCTCTGCTGGTGACTCTTCTTGTGTCAATGCACTCCAGTGGCTGGTGGACCATCTGTGTGCTGGTTGTGATGTCTAGCCACTTTCATGGTGGCCGTGGTTACTGTGGTGGCTGTGGTGGGCCAACCACATGGAGGTGATGTTTTTGGCATACTCCTTATGCTGGCAGTGTGCCTGGTTGTGGGTGAGGGTTCCAGTCCCTGATTCCACGCACAGGTCCTGGGTGGGGCCCAAGACGCTGGTGGTGAGCCTGGATGTGGGAGGGGGTCTAGTCCCCAGATCCATGCCTCAGGCCCCCTGGCGGGCCTGAGGCACTGGTGGTGTGCCTGGGCCAGAACTAACTTTGTCCTTTGCTTACTTCTAAAATGGGGGAACTTCCTGTGGGAACCAGTACTTGAGCTGTGTTGTTGAGCTAAATTGCTGCTTTGCTGCTGATTTCCTAGGGAAGGCTTTTTGTGCAGCTCAGGGTTTAATGGTTGACTTTATTGGTACTTCAGGCTCTCCAGAGGCTTGGTACACCTGTATTGTGTAGAAACTCTGATCTGGGCCTGAGTTTTTTCATCAAACTGTACCCCCTGCAATTCTGCATTCCCAACCAGTCTCCTCTGAGTGGTCCTGTGCTGAGTGTGGGGTGGATTGGCTGTCTTTGCGGTGTCCCAGTGTTCCCCTAGTGGGCCCATCTCTACCACTGCCCATGCTCCAAACACTTCCGATGGGACAGGCCCTGTGATGGTCCCTTGCGATGGCTCATGGGCCTCTGAATGGCTCTCCTTTTTCAGTTCTGGTTTCCTGCTCCTGTGTGGGTCCATGGGAACACTATTAGTGGTCTTGCTGTCCTGAGGTTCACCAAGGCCCTCTTCTCCCCTGCTGCCTCCAAGCAACTCTATCTGAAAGGCACAGCTGCAGCTTCTGCCGGCTCCTGCTCTGTGCACTCAGCAGCTCCAGCTTTAAAGCGGCTGTGGCCCAGAATGCTCTGAGCAGTTTTTTCTTTCTCTCATTGTGACTTCTCCCAGCTTCATGAACTCCGTAGGTCTTTCCTCCTCTTCCCCTGAGCTCCAGTGGCCCCATCTTGGCTGTTGTTACATTTTTATAGCTGTAGAATGGTTGATTTGTGGGAGAGAGTGACATTGGTGACTGTCTATTACACCATCTTGACCAAAACCTATTTTTTATTTTAAATACTTCATTCATATATAATTTATTTTAAGATGCAAGGTTATGATTCAACTGTACATTCTCTATGTGGCTAGTCATCTGTCCCAACACAATTTGCTATATAGTCTGTTCCTTTCTCCACTAATTGTACTTGGTAATGTAGGTTTTTTCAATGTAGTATCAAAATCCAGCCCATTTACTTATATTTATTAGACACTGGCTGTGGGCACAAAAATTCTTCTAACCCTGCTTTTTCTAGTCTTTCCATCTCAACTCTTATCTTCTCATCAATTCTAGTACATTCAAAATTTTGTTTCCTTCCCTCCAGAAGCATTTAAGATCTGCTGTGTTGGGTTGGCCTGGTGTAGGATGAAAACAAAACAAAACAAAAAAAACTCTCATGAGGGTTTTCATAGGTTGCTTCTTATTTTGACAATAGCCAATCTCTAGGAACCAGTGTGAGATCCTATAGCCAATTAGATTTTTTTAAAGTTTATTTATTTATCAAATTTTTTTTTTTTTTTTTTTTTACATTCTATGATGTTGCTGTGGAGCAGTTGTGGGGGAGGGGGAGAGGGTAAGGGGAAAGAAATAGGGTGGGACGAGGAGGAAGGAGGAGGGGTGGGGTTGAGGCCTGTGGCACCCCCCTCATTCCTGCAGGGGAGACCAGGGGGCTTCCAGCGGTGGCTTGTTCATTGCTGGGCTGGGTGCAGATGTCGGAGGGGGGTGGCTGAAGCCCTTGCCCACCTCAACCACCCCAATAACCAATTAGAATTAAGAAGGTTAAAAAGGGAAGAAAATTCAAAAGTGAATTTAGAAGCTAATCAATTATTGAGATCCATTCCAGTCTGATGATTTAAGTGTTTGTCACTTCTTGATTGAGACAATGAATCCTGTGGTAATCACTAATATAAAACTCTGGCTCTGTTACAATACTGTTTTTCTTCCTTTTTTAAATTTAAAGATGGAAAGCAAACGTTATATGTATTATCCTACACTGGGAAGGATACTAACCCTAATTACAAAAAAAAAAATTACTTTGTCTTTAAAGTGTTTTATTTTGTTTTTGTTTTATTTTCTAGAATGGAAATTTTTTTCTCCCTGATCCTATTTATTTATTTTAATTGACACTTTGCAATTGTACATGCTTATGGGATACGTCTCCCTGATTCTTAAAGGAATACATACTTACTGTAATATTTCACATCATATTGGAAAGATATATGACTACAAAGTAAAAATCACACCAATTCTCACAGTCATCAGCATTGGGGTATATGTTCTTCCAGACTTTTCCCTTTGAGCACATGCACACACATTACATTTTTGTCCCTTAATAAAGCAGTCATATAAACTGTACTGAAACCTTCTGCTTATTTAACAATACATTGTAAACCATTTGCACTTGAAAATTAACATCCATGCCAAAATTTTTAATGACTACATGGTATTCTGTTTGATAGTTTCATCTTTATTTATTTATTGACAAGTAATTGTTTATGGTATACAACATGGTGTTTTGAAATATGTACACATTGTGGAATGGCTAAATCAAGCTAATTAACAAATGCATTACCTCTCATACTTATTTTTGTGTGTGTGGTGAGAACACTTAAAATGTACTCTCAGCAACTTTCAAGTATATAACACATCGTTATTAACTATAGTCATCATGTCGTACAATAGATCTCTTAAACTTTTTCCTCTTGTCTGACTGAAACTTTGCATACTTTGACCAACATCTTCCCAGTCCCACCCCACCCCACCCCACCCCTCCCCACCCCACGAGTCCCACCATTCTACTCTCTGCTTCTATGAGTTTCACTTTTTGTATTCCACATGTAAGTGAGAGCATGTGGAATTTGTCTTTCTGTGCTTGGCTTATTTCACTTAAGAAAATGTCCTCCAGTTTCATCCTTGTCATCACAAATGACAGGATTTCCTTGTTTTTTCAGCCTCCATGGTATTCCATCATGATGTACACCATGTTTTCATTTTCCATTCATCCATTGATAGATACTTGGGTTGATTTTGTAATTTATTTAATCATTGCCTGTTCATGACATTTAATTTGAATCCAGTCTTTTAACAAGTTAAAGTCAATTTGTGGTGAACATCTTTGCTCATTAGCCTTTGCACAAGGCTTTGATATTTCCTTAGGATAAATTCCTAAAGGTAGAATTGTTGATTCAAAAGTGTGCCACATATTAAAGGGCTTTCAGCACATATTGTGCCAGGAAAGTTTATGCTCCCTCCAGGAGTGTTCTTTTCCCCACACTACTGCCAAAACCAAGAATTACTATTATTTTTTATCATTGACTATCTAATAGGCAAAAAAAAAAAAACTATAGTGGATTGTTTTAATTTGTATTTCTTCAATTATTAGTGAGTCCAAATATTTCCTTTTATGTAAAAAACATTTTTGAAAGAATGATTGTTTTCTGAGAACAACTTCACAAAAAAATTGAATCAGCTTCAAAAGGAGAAATTGGAATAGAAAAGATGCTCAGAATAATTTAATTTAAGCAAATTGCCTATTTAGTGATAGTAATACCAAGCCCACTTAAAAGATTATTACCTGCATGCACTGATCTACCAAAAATCAAGGGCAAAGTATGGATTATTTTAAAATCTCTTCAGTGAGTTTCTCTTTGGGGGAAAAAAAAGTATTAGGAAAAAAAAATCAACACTGGACTGAATTTAGCCCAAGTAAATTATAGAGCATCAATGCTGGACTCAGCTCATCAAACATGGGGACCAGTTTTTGAATTCCTGGGCAGGTATATGCGGTGGTTCTATCAAGAAATATGAAAGATGACAAAGACTGAATTAAGAAGGACCCATGAAACTTATCAGTAGAAATTTTTTTTTTTTTAAGTTGTACATCAGTTTGGAAAGTTGTATATAAATATAAGTTTTACAAGTGGAAATAGTTTAAAAGCACTAGGAAAACTCACAAATCATCTTACTGATTTCATCTGTAAATGTGGAATTTTGTGTTTGAAATTTTCTCAAAACAACCCACCTTTGGAGTCATCTCAGGTTTTCTTCATGTCCTTCGTCCCATCTTGAAGGTGTTATTTAAGATCCATTGAGATGGGAAAATTCCACTATCCTATGGCCTTAAGCATATAGATTTAACCCAGGCTTCTTAATACCCTGTCACATCTCTACCACTCCCATTCCTCCCCATAATTTCTTTTTTAACTTACCCAATCCAGTCATAATTTCAGGCAAATTTAATCAGTATGTTTTTGTTTATAGCAACATCTTGGATGCTTTACAATCCCTCTTTGATGTCTAGGGTACTTAAGGAGTCTTCTGAATATGGTGTTTGGTTAAAATAAATAAAAAGTGAAACCACATGTTGGGGTGAGGCACTGTGCTCCTCTAAGGTGCACGACTGTGCCAAGGCTGAAAGCAGTCTCTTTGATCCAAAACAATTAAATCAGGCCAACTGACCAGAACATTCTTGAAAGTGGCTGCCCAGAAAAACTGTGTTATTTAATATTTGCTTTCCTTAGATTCATTTTCTTTCCATCTCCTTTCCAATATTTCCCTTACATCCAGATCCATGTACTCTGGTCATGCTGATGTATACTCCTGATTTCCCAAATATGCCATGTGATATCAGCTGTCTGTGCATCTGCTCAGAAGGACATTGCCAATTACCAGCATATGGGCTGGATCAAGTCCACAAATGCATTTTATTTGGACTTCACTGTATTTTTCTTTAAAATTTGAGCCAACGCTTAAAAATAAAAAAAAATTCACATGGCTTTGTTTGAAAAATGAACACTCTGCCAAGATTGTTTTTGCCATATTTTCAAAGTAGTATCAGCCGCAGCTGTTAGTGCTGTGCTTTCTAGATGGAGTGTGCCTTGACTGTGACTGAAAGAACAAACGGCCCCACCCACCCACCCACTCACATTACCTGCTTGGCATCTTTGGACTAGAGTTGAGACTTCTTCTAAAAGACATAGATGATACAAAGGAGAAAAAGACATAGGCTTCGTCCTCTGGGACGTATCATCTAATTAGGGAGACAGGGCATAAATATTTGACAAATTATGTAAGACTGTAAGTGTTTAAAAAAACTACAATAGCTATTGTGCTGTGGGAATTTACTAGATGGATGTGAAAAAATATATATATGAAATTAAGGATTGTGTATTTAGAGACCGGGTAATGATAATAAGTAATGATTATTGAGTATTCACCGTGTACCAACTTTTTTCCAGTGCTTTATGTATGTCACCTTATTTAGTTCACATTAAAACTCTATGAGTAGGTAATACCACTATCCTTAATTTATGAATGAGGAAACCAAATCCTAGAAAAGTTAAGCTTGAGGCCTTGTAGCTGGTAAAATGGAAACATGGACTTGTACTCATAAGACTTTATTGTGTTGGAGATAATTAGACCCAAAGACAGGCCTAATCCAAGATTGCTGCCTGCTACCCTTAGGCAAATCAGTTAAGGTCTTGGAGTCTTATTTTGCTCATCTGATGATGATTCTTGCCTTCCTTTTCCAAGAAGGAGATCGTGGTGGTGGGCAGTAAATGTGAACGTACTTCATAAGTAAAAAGCATGAGGCACTGGGGGTTCCCATGGAGGAGTTCATTAAATTATAGGACGCTGGTTGGGCCACATTAACTAGTGCCAGCTCTTCTCAATGTGTCATGAGACTATGAATCACCTGGGGATCTTGCTCAACTGTAGATTCTGATTCAATAAGTTTGGGCTGGGGTTCAAGATTCTGCATTTCTAACAAACTCACAGGTGATGCTGGTCTGGTTACCAAACTTTAAGGAGGCAGTAACTAGCAGAAGGGTCATGATGCACTAACAGGTTGATCGTAAGGGTGTGGACCTTCTCTTCTGCTTCTGCCTTTTACTCACCAGGAATGTGAAGAGGAATTCTCAGATTTGTTGTTCCCCTTCCATGGGGCCAGCCTGGCTGGAGTTTAGTAAGATCCTGATTTTAGGGTCTAGACTAGGGCAAAGGAAGGTGCCCTTTAGAACCTGTATTACCAGAGTTCTCAGCAGTGGTGTGGGGCCAGAGCCACAGTTAAGAATAAGTTATTATTTTACTTTTCATTTGTGTCTGTTCATAACTCAAGGTCTCACAGGAGACGAGAGCTTGTAGCCTGGGCTGGGATTCCAGTAGGCATTCATTCATTGCACAGATCTTTATTGAGCACCTACCATGTCTTTGTTCTGCAGTTCTAATAAACTCACAAGTGATGCTCCTGGTCTGGGGACCAAACTTTAAGGAGCCAGGAACTAGTAGAGGGGTCATGGGGCACTAACAGGTTGATTGTAAAGATGTGCATTGGGTCTCTGGCCTTAATACCATCCAATAGTATCCCCAATTCCACCTTGCACTCTCATAGAGCTACTCACATACATGGCCCTATAATTACAAGGAAGTGAGTTCAGGAGTAAACAGATGTTCTACCTTTTGTATGGATCGTGGTTGTAGCAGACTGTTTGCTACCTACCCAACATCCACTCCTTCCTTCTTGCTGATGGGGACCAAATTTTGTTCAGTTACTGATTTCCCTTCATGTGACTCAAGGGTAGCAGTGGCCAGCTTGTGAGAGGTTATTGCTGAATTTTCAGAAAGTTTGGCGGTCAGTTAGCCATTATTAAAAATAAAATTATATAAACAAAACTTAATAAAGTACATTAAAAAGGTAACACTCAAAACTCGTCACTTTTTAATTATTTTACATTTTATTATTACCTGTGCTCTTCAGATTACACACATCTATTATATCTATATAATGAAAATAATTTATAATGGTATGCTACTGTGTATCTCTTCTAAACTCTGTGTCCATTGGTAGCTTGCAATTTGCCATGGTAGACGTATTTATATCACAGAAATTGGCACACGCTATAAATCAGGGCTTTTTTTTTTTTTTTCCTTTTCCTGGATGAGCCAGTAAAACATTTAACAGCACACTACCGGACAATCGCATTCCTAGCTTCAGGGGGAAATCCTAACTCATCTGAGTTAAACGTGGTACTGCATTTCCCTTCCCTTAGGCATGGGACCTTGTTCTGGCCAATGAGACATCGAAGTTTCTCTGCTGGGGAGTTTCTTGGAAAGCTCTTTTTAATTCTAAAAAGGAGACATAGAGTAGAGATGGGCTGTTTCTGTTTCTGGCCATGTGGGATCTAGATGTGACAAGTACAGCAGTTATAACAATGCCAAGACAGGATAAACATGCTTGCATTAACACTCATTTTCTTTATTTTTGTCTTTAATTTTTGGACCTGGTATTCAGTGAAAAAAAGTTTAACATGTATTTTTATATTTTCTAGGGGAGACCCCAATAGGTGTGACATCTGGGGAAATACTCCTCTGCATTACTCAGCCTCCAACGGCCATATCTACTGTGTGTCATTCCTGGTCAACTTTGGAGCCAACATCTTTGCCCTGGATAATGACTTACAGACTCCACTGGATGCTGCTGCCAGCAGGGAGCAGAATGAATGTGTTGCTCTCCTGGATAAAGCTGCCACAGCCCAGAACCTCACGAACCCCAAGAAGGTCGCCAGGCTGAAGGAGCAGGCTCAGAAGAATGCCAGGAGGCAGATCAAAGAGTGTGAGAGGCTCCAAGAGAAGCACCAGAGTAAGATGGCCCGCACCTACAGCAAGGACAGATCAGGGACCCTTTCTTTTTCCAAGGGTACCTTCTCTAGGTCATCCTCTCCAAGTGCTTCTGCTGCCAGCACTTTCGGGTCACTGTCTAAGGGCATTAAAGATACCTTCAAGATAAAGTTCAAGAAGAACAAAGATACAGCTGAGCAGGTGGGGAAGGAAGGCAGAAGTAGGCAGAGGAACATGATGGAAGTGTTCAGAGAGGAGGAAGACGACTCATTCTCGGGGGACTTCAAAGAGAGGCTCCAGTTCTCAGCAGAGGAGGACAGCGTCGTGCAGCATGAATCCATTCTCAGCCGACCAGGTCTAGGAAGTATTGTTTTTACAATGGACAGAGTGTCAAGTCCTGAAGACATTTCAGACAGCAAGGGGGAGTTGGGATTTAAAATGCCCAGTGAATTGCTTCATAGGCAAGGAGTGGCAGAAGCTGAGGCTGATGAGGAGGGAGAGCAAAACGGCCTTAATGATGATCTGCCTTGGGATGAGGATGAAGTGGCGTGGGAGGAAGATGGGGGTGATGCCACTCCCCTGGAAGTATTCTTGCAGTCACATTACCTGGAAGAATTCCTTCCCATTTTCATGAGAGAGCAGATTGATCTGGAAGCTCTGTTGCTTTGCTCTGATGAGGACCTTCAGAGCATACAAATCCAGCTGGGTCCCAGGAAGAAAATTCTGAATGCCATAAGCAGAAGGAAGCAGGTGCTACAACAGCCCGGGCAGCTAGTCGACACTGGCCTTTGATGGGGAGTGTTGGGTGCACAGGTGAGCTTGCAGCATACGAGTCATGCTGTGGCCCATGGGGAGCCCTCCAGGCAACACCCCTTCTCTACCCAAGGCCAGACCACTGGGATGGTTTCTAGGGTTGTGGAGATGCCCAACTAAGACAGAGGCCCAAACCCTATTCTGGGATTCACTCCATGGTCATCCAAATAAGCCACCAGTGAGAAGCTCAAGGAGACTGTGGAAGGGAAAATGGTGCTTCTCTTCAATGATCTTTTTGATATTTTTGAATAAAGACAGAAACAAGTGAATGACAGGGGAAAGAAACTCTATTTTTCTAACTCTGGACTTAAAATTATGATCTCTCATCACGCTAGCCTGCTGCTTATTTTCTGATCCACATAGAGATTCTAACTCTGGTTCTGTCCTTAGGTCTATGACTTTGCCTCTTGGTGGAGAATAAAGTTCCTCATTAGCCTGAGGCTGGATGCCCAACTAAATGCATCTCACCCTTTAGCAGATGTTTACAAGTAATGGGAATGGGACCATGTCTGCCTGAGGACAGAGACAGAGGAGCAGGTAGAGGGAGCGAAGAAATAGAATATAGAATACCTGTTATGGAATGAATCATGGCAATCCCAAATTAAAGTGGAAACCCCACTGAGCAGCTGGGCTTCATTGGATTTTTACAGCCAGACTTAACATCAAGTGGAACTTACTGTTGATTACATGTAGGCTGCAGAAACAGCTCCCTGTCTTCATGCTTTCTGACTCACATCTGTTTGGGTTAGTTCAAGAGGATATCAGCTTAGGAAGATACAGACACTCAAATCTGATGAAGAACTGGCTCACCCTTCCTCAGTGGATGCATTCAGAAAGCTCATCAGTCATTGAATAGATACGTTGCACGAGGGGAAGATTATGTTTGCAAATACTGTGTTTTGTTCTGGAATAAACTGAAGCTGCACTTGCTTTCAGTTATGTGCATGGAAGCAGTTAGCATATGGAAGGTACTCGAAAGAGTGTGTAGTCTAAGCCTGCCTCTGTGATATTTAATTATTGTAGATGTCAAGGTTCCTTCTTCACATTTCCCCAGAATCTGCCTCCTGGGACCTTGTCCCACCTCCTGCCCCCACTTCCAAAACAGGGAGAGAGACCTCAATCAGGTTGGGAGAAATTAACCTGAATATGTGACTCCTACCCCTTTTTGGGAACTTTTTTTTTTTTTTTTTTTTTTTTGCTGGGGGCCTCACCAGGCAACTTTATGCTCTTCTTGGGGGCTCTTGCCTCTTATGGTTTACAAAATTGACAAATGAAGGTTCTTTCAACTTCTCAACATTGAGAATATAGCCTCCATCATGCAGCATTATGTTATAACAAGGGTTTATACCATGTTATATAAAAGGTTATAAATGTTTTAAGAATGCCAGATCTTTCAAACTAAACTTCCACAAAAGGTGCCTAAAAGATGCTAAAGCAATATAAAGGCCTTGATGAGAGACAAATACAAGGCTTGTGAGCCAGGGTGTTTCAAACGTTCATTGATTTCAGACCTTTGTCCCTTGAACTAGATGCTTAGAAAAGCTCGATCCGATGATATCTGATCTGTCCTTCCCGCCTATCCCCTGCTCCCCGCCGACATAAAAGCCAACAAGAAAGAAAGAAAACTGGGAGCACTTCACTGAAGACAGAGGTCTGGGAAGTTATGGTGTGGTATTCTGTTTATACAAGGGCACTTTAAAAAGTTTGTGGAAAAACGGAAAGAAAGATACTATGCATTTTTCCATGAACTTCTTGAAGTACCCTCGTATTTCAGGACATTGTGTAATACAGGTCAGTTATACGCTCATGATTCCTAAACCTGAGTCACCAGCCCATACCATTCTTTTGGGCTCCAAATCCTAAACCCAAGCGCTAGTCTGACATCTCCCCTCAAATGTCTCACGGGTACCTCAAACTCAACATGCCCATAATCAAACCCGCTTTCCCCCAAGTTGACAGTTCTCAGCCTGGATGACTTTGCTCCTTACCCACCAGGAGACATCAGGTAATGTCTGGAGACATTTCTAATTATCATGAATTGAGTGGGTTGATGGAAAGCTGACATCGAGTGGATAGAAGCAGTGGATGCTAAACATTCCTGCTGCACATTCTGTACAATGTATAGTCGACCCTTGAACAACACAAGTTTGAACTCTGCATTTCTTTCAATGTGTTTTTAAAATGTATTTTCTCTTATGATTTTCTTAACATTTTTTCTCTAGCTTACTTTATTGTAATAATACAGCATATAATACACATTACATGGAAAATATGTGTTAATGGATTGTTCACGTTGTCGGTAAGGTTTTCGGTCAAAGTCACACTCGAATTATCAACTGCTTGGGGATCAAAAATTCGAGTATAATTTTATGTTGTTCAACTATATAAGATAGCCCCCTACAACAGAACTATCCAGACCCAAAGGTGGACAGTGCTGAGGTTGAGAAGCCCAGCTCTAAAGCCACTCTTCCTTTTCTGATGAATGAAAGTTTATCCCAGCCTTCCCTCTCCTTCACCTTCATCATTGTAGTGGATTGAATTGTGTCCCCCAAAACTCACTGAAGCTTGAATGTGTCCCCCAAGTTTTACATATTGGAAACTTAGCCCCCATTGTGATTGTTAAGAAGGTGGGAAATCCTATTATGGTAATTGAATGGTGGAGCCTTGAAGAGATGATTAGATTGTAGGACCGTGCAGTAGTGAATGGATTAAAAATGGTGGTCAGGGGTGTGGTTCTGAGGGCTTTAAAAGAAGAGGAGAGTCTGTCTCTGTCTCTCTACTCACTCTTCTTCCACTATCTTGCAATGTGAGACCCCTGGGTCACTGTTGCCACCACCAGATGGACTTTGGACTTCCCAACCTCAGAAACTGTAAGCAATCATTTTGCTTTCTTTATAAAATACCCGGTTCTGTGTATTTTGTTATAAGCAACAGAAAAGTACTAATACAATCACCCAATTGGTCACCAAGCCCTTTTAATTCCTTAATATGTCTCAAGCCTAGGTCCTCTTCAATGTTTGCAAGACAACTGCTTGGCTCGTGTCCCCATCATCACTCACTTGGATTGCTGAGTATCCTTATGTGTCTTTATCTCACCCTGCAATGCTGGTTGAGCAATCTTGCTGATATGCAAATATTCTCCTGTCACCTTCTACTGTGGCTTTGCTTTCCAGACTCTCACCACTACACACATAAGGCCCTTGGGAACAGAAAGCCCTATTCCCTCCTCCAAGCCTCGGGTCTCACCTCTGGCCATTCCTCTTTCGGTCCCCTAATTATAGCCACATGAGATTTCTTATAGATTCCAGAATATATCACACCTCTCATATGCTTGGGCCTTTATACGCCATCATCACTCTGCCTGGAGAACCCTTCCTCCATGCAGGCATCCCATCAAGAGACTTGCCCTCTCTCTCTTCCCCTAGGCTGGTTGGGTGCTCTTCCCAGCTGCGTAGACTGCCTTCTGCTTGCCCCTCCAGAACTTCTCTCTGCTATTTTCTACCCTATTCTGTGTCTAGGTAGTTGACCGCTGTGGACTGCATAAAAGGGCTCCCTTGAACTTGGATTTCTGGTTGTTTGGCTAATATGAGGTACTGATGAGAGACCAGAGTGTGGAAGAAAGAGATTGGGCCATTTCTTCCTTGTGGGGCAGCAGCTGCCTTTCTTGTCTGGCAGCACCGCTGCAGCTCCAGGTCTTCTGGGCTCCAATAATTGCTCTTTCAAGCTCAGCGGTAGTAGCAACTTCCTACTGTGGCTAGCCCTGAGGTGCTTCTTACATAGTCTTTTCATTAAATCCTCTTCAATCACCCCTTTTGAATGTGGCATCTATTTCCTGCTAGGACCCTGCACCATTTGTTCCTGTAACACCAAAGTACTATACTGTAATTGACTTTTTACATGTCTGTCTGCCCTCTGGATTGGGCATTCTTTGGGGTGAGCACTTCTTTTGTTGTATCTCAGTAGCCTAGCACAGAGTGATGATTGGGGCTCCTGTGGAAAGGATGAAAGAATAGATGAATGAATATTCTCAACATCAGACACCCTTCTCTGCATATCCTATAGGGTTGTGACCATTAAGATCCCCATGAAGACTCCTTAGTCTCTTGAGGTGTGCAGAATCAGATCATGTGGGTATTTTATTTCAGCACAAATGCCCCTGTCCAGACAGCCTGGAAAATGTGATAAACTTTAGGCTAAGCCACCTGGAACATGAAGAGGCCCTGCCAGGAGGAGTACGGGTGGGAAACAAATCAAAATAACATGCTTTGCTTTGCTGCTGACTTGGCTGATACCCAGCCTGGGGGTGGGGGTGGGATTTGGACTGGGTCTTTGGCAGGACAAGGGCAACACAGCTCTGCTCATGAGTCAAGGGGCCTGGGGAAAGCATCTCCGGTCCTCAGTTTCCCCATCTGTAAGTTAAGGAGGTTGGACTAATTGATTCCTAATGATTCTTTCAGGACTGACACTGTAGTGACATCTGTAGATTTTGCCTTCCGAATACCAATCCTCCCTCTTTTTCTGTCAGCTCATGTGGCCAGATGGACTGATTCCACGCCTGGCTTCAAAGGTGGGCATATGACCCAGGCCTGGATAATCAGGACATCAAATCCCTCTGGACAAAAGTGGGGCTACATAGGGACAGGCATATGGCCCGAGCCTGGCCAAACGGATTATTCTCTCTCTCTCTCAGCCATGATATTGGGCTCAGGAATTGGCTCAAGACCTGGATGGCCCAGTGAGTCTCGGATCTAGGACTTTTAACTGTGAAGGAAGAGGATCTCTTATGCTAGGGTTGGTAAAAAGGACAGAATATAATTCATGAGCTGCCGGCCACTGTGCTGCCACTAGCTTGACAATGGAGCCAACATTGAAGAAAACAGAAGAGAGGGACAGAACAAGATTGGGTCCTGATGGCACTTAGAGCCCTTGGACACAGCTGTACCTGACACCAGATACCTGTGTACTTCTTAATTGTGAGAGCTAGTAAAATCCATTCCTCGTTCATTCATTCATTACTTAGCTAAAGTTAGTTTGGGTTGTGGTCTCTACCACTTGTGACCAAAGCAGTCTTGACCTATATAGATATGCCATTATTCCTTTAAATTTTAATTCTAAGAAGCCAGACATAAAAGAAAAAAAGAAGCTATACATATTATCTGATTCTATTTACAAGAAATTTCCAGATGAGGCAAATCCATAGAGATGGAAAGTAGATCAGTGGTTTCCAGGAAGACGAGTGAATGTGGAGTGACAGCGAATGGGCAACAGGCTTCTTCTGGGGAAATGAAAACGTCCTGGAATTAGATATGGTGATGGTTGCACAACTCTGTGCATATCCTAAAACCCACTGAATTGTACACCTTAAAATGGTAAATTTTATGGTATGTGAGTTGTATCTCAAGAAAGTGGAGAAAAAAATCTCATGATAGTTATTGGAGCTCCCAGTGAGTGAGGGGGCACCTGACCCCTGGCTTTCCTTGCTGTGAGGAACAAAAGTTACTGAAGCAAACGCTGCAGAAGAGGAAAATGCTTTATTTCAGGGAAATACAAAATGCAGTGAAACACAAGGGAGAGGGACACCACTGTTACCTGGCACAGCAGTAGAAACGGTCACCCAGTTTTGTTTCCAACTAAAAACGTGAGTGGGGATCTCGGTATTTAAGGTAAGACATAAGCCCAGAACTATAGTTCACTGGGGACTGGGCTCCCTCATTCAATCTAGAAATTGAGACAACCAGTGGCAATGCTCCTTTTGTGTCCACCTCAACACAGCGTCCCTTTGTTTATTTATCAGATGACCAGGAATCATACACCAGTTTGGCTGCAACCATGTCTTCAACTGCCATTCCTGGAATGAACAGAAATTTGGTTCACTTTTTGGTAGAACAACTTTTCCTGAAACAACCCAGCCCCAGTGTCTGGCAGTTTTCTGATACATTGTCCGTGCTGTTAATGCCCATCAGGATAATAGGGACTAGTACCCAGGGGTAAGCTCAGGCTCAGGTGGTCTGCAAAGAGCAGGTCACAGGAGGGCATATGATACTGAGCAAGAAACGCCCACCAAACAAATTGTGTCCTTCAAGGTCAAGTTCAGGGGTCAGCAAACTTTCTATAAAGGGTCAGATAGTATTTTAGGCTTTGTGGGCTATATGGTTTCTGTTGCAATTACTCAACTCTGCCCATTTACAGGTTGAGTATCCCTTATCTGAAATGCTTGGGACCATTAGTGTTTTGGATTTTAATTTTTTTTTGGATTTCAGAATATTTGTAGCATACATATTGGGTGAGCATCCATAATCCAGAAATCCAAAATCTGAAATGTTCCTTTGAGTGTCAGGTGCACAAAAAGTTGTGAATTTTGGATTGCGGATTTTGGGATTTGGGATGCTCAATCTGTAGTGGAAAAGCAGCAATAGACAGCAGGTAACAAATAAGCCTGGCTGTATTTATCAACATTAAAGCATGAATTTCAAATCATTTTCATGTGTCATGAAATATCATTCTTTTTTTTCCCCAATCATTTGAAAACATAAAAACCATTTTCGGCTCATGGGTCATACAAAAATAGGCAGTGGGTCGGGTTTGGCCCACAGGATGTGTGTAGTTTACTGACCCCTGGTCCAGTTCAAACCCTGCATTGGATACATACCTTAACCTCTGTACCCAGCACAGATACATACTAGGCGCTTAATATGCATCTGTTAGATGAAAGGATATGTCGATAAACCAATACCCATAAGTGAGAAAACAAAAGTTGCTCAAAAGGGTAGAGCAGGTTTCTGCAGAGTTTTGTTTCCTTATGGGGACTGGCTGACCTCTGATCTGCTATGAACTCATCTGGATCAGTGTGATGTCTTTGAACCAGGCTCTGGATAAAGTGTGTACTGTCTTCGCCTGTCTTCCAGTGTATGACAGTTTAAAAGTATTTAACAATCACCAAGGTATGAGTACTAACCAGTGGCATGTGTGCAGGTGGCTGAAGGATTCTGAATGCTCTGCCCAGCATTAAAGCTTTTGTTGCCTGATCATGAACAAGTATGAATGGTATTGAGAGAGGGACAGACAGCACTCTGGAGGGGCCCAGGTTAGCAACTATTTACCACCCAGTTTGGGAGTATTCCAATATTTGGGGTATATTTAAGCTGAATATCAGCCCTGTTCCCATGTAATTTCCTTATATGTGGTAGAGTGGGAGAGCTGGGCCACAGGGCAGCCTGGCCACAGGGAGCCTGCCTTTTGCTGGGCTTCTACCAGTCCCAACTCAGGTGACATGGGGCTTCCATGGAAGCCCTCCTCAAAGCAAGTGGAAGGGTAGGGAAGGAGGGAATGAAGGGGTCTCAGGCTGTACCTCCCACCTAAGTCGCTTTCAGGTTAGGTCCCTCTGCCATTTCCCTTAGGCTCCCTGTCTTTTAATGTCTTTATTCCCTGCCCCCACCTCTGAAAGATACCTTCTTCTGAATTTCATTTAGATCTAAGTCTAAATGATTTACTGCTGACACTAGGTGCAAATCATTTTATTTGCACATCTCACTTAATCCCAACAACTCAGGTGGTGAAGAAACTGTAGCTCAGAGAGGTCAGGTCAGTTGCCCAAGGACCAGTGAGTTGCAGAGAAGGGACTCCCACCCATGAGTGCCCAATTCCAGAGTTCATGGGCTTCACTGCTATGCTGAGACATGTAAATAATTGACCCGACGATGGGTTTCACAGGGACTCAGCTACCCCGCCTGGCGACTGGTTCCTCTGCCCACTCACGGGTAACCCTTCCTTGTGCTCTGGTTGGAGTTATGCCCAGGGAACAATGGATCTCACCCAGAGACTTGAACACGGTGGTCTTCTCACAGTGGGCTGGCTTCACGCCCTTCACCACCTCTCCCAGCTCAGCGAAGATCTCAGCCTGTGAAATAAACACGTGCTGGCCCAGGCATGAAGCTCAAGTCTGCTCAGGGTCTACCTCTGAAGCCAGCACAGGGAGTCCCTGAACTGGATAAAGGATAAACTTGATAAAAAACAAACAAACAAACCCCACAAACAACAAAAAACAAAAAAGCACCATTCACCATTTGTAAACTGGATGGTATCAGGCAGCATGCTGCCCACTGAAATCCTTTTTGGGTAGCATCTGTCTTTGGGATGCCACGAATACAGAGATCCGAGTTTGTGCCCAGGGCGTTGTCCTGCCGGTCACTGTGTGCAGAGATAGGCACGTTCTTATCTGAGCACATTATCTTGGTAGCCCCGTTTCTTGCTTCTCTGCCTTGATTACCAGGCTAAAAGATGGCTAGAAGGTGGCCAACCACAGCCTGCTGTGCTGGCCATTATGGCTATATTATTCTGGAAAGGGATTAAAAAGAGCTGCAAGATGTTTAGGAGTTCCTTCTCCACAAGGAGGGGGGTAACCAAGGTCTGGAGCAAGCTAAACTAAAGGGGAAGGTGATGAAACCCTGGGATCCAGGTGAGACCAGCCAGGCAGCAGCCCCGACAGAGCTGAGAGGAGGCTCACCCCTGACAACAGGACATCTCCAGACTCCTTCAGGGCAGCCTCCCGGGAATCCACATATAGCACAGCTTGCTTCATGAGCTCGTCATCCAGTTCTCTCCAGTCGGGTCTGCTGGCTCCGATGGCTAAGAGATAGCAAAACAGACCCTAAGCCCGGGAACAGCCCCAAGGGATAGTAAAAGGGCCGAAGTATGGGAGGGAGGTGAACAAGGACATGTGTGAACATTCAGATTTGAAATACCTCCTCTAGCTGAATAGACATTTTTCAAAGGAAGACGTACAAATGGCCAACAGGTACATGAAAAAATGCCCATCATCACTAGTCATCAGGGAAATGCAAATTAAAACTACATTGAGATACCACCTTACTCCAGTTAAACTGGCTATAATAAAAGACAGTGAACAACGAATGCTGGTGAGGGTGTGGAGAGAAGGGAACACTCCTGCACTGTTGGTGGGACTGTATATTAGTACAACCACTATGGAAAACAGTATGGAGGTTTCTCAAACAACTACAGATAGATCTTCCATACGATCCAGAAATCCCACTTCTGGGTATGTACCCAGAGGAATGGAAATCATCATGTCAAAGGGACACCTGCACTCCCATGTTCATCGCAGCTCTGTTTACAATAGCCAAGACATGGAACCAACCTAAAAGTCCATCAATGGATGGTTGGATAAGGAAACTGTGGTATGTATATACAATACGGAATACTATTCAGCCATAAAAAAGAATGAAATTCTCCCATTTGTAACAACATGGATGAGCCTGAAGAAACTTATGTTCAGTGAAATAAGCAAAGCACAGAGGGATAAATACTGCATGTGCTCACTCATATGTGGGAGCTAAGAGAGAAAGAAGGGAGGAAAGAAAGACCGCAGTGGTGCATCGGACTTGCAGAGGGAGAGAACATACCTTGGGATACAAAAGGAGTGGGGATAAAGGGGGATGGGTAGGGAGGTTGGGGATTATTGGGTGGGGGACACGGGGTACAAATGCAAGTTGTGGTAATGGGCATGCTGCCAGTATGGATCTGGCCTTCACATCTTGGGCACGAGGGGTGACAATCAGCTTTGTATCTCATGAATATTCATAACCAATGAAAAAAAAAAATACCTCCTCATTCCCTAGGCTACATCCCTCCCAATAAGTAAGACTGAATACGTATTAAGAATAATAACTACCATTTTTTTCTTTCCATTCCATACCCCATCTTACTCCTAAAAGACTTTGAGGCAACTTAGCATTTGCTTATTTGATGCCTACTTTCCATGGGATGTTTTATACATTCCATGGATGGTCTTCACAAGTACACTTTAGTGTCTGATTCCCATTTAACACATGCACAAACTGAGGCTCAGAAAAGTGAGGGTACTTGTCGAGGTTAAGTATCTCACAAGAAAATCTATGTTTGGGAGAGCACTGTGAGTTTCACGCCACTTCTGCTTATCAGGAGCTATGACTTCCATACAAAAGCAGAGAAATCCCTTGGAGCTCGTTAATACTCCACATTCCTTGCCTTCTGTCTGTCCGTTTGCTCGTTCTCCAATCACTCCCATTTCAACCACTTCTGTTAACTTATGACAAAACAGCCCAGTTGCAGGGTCACGGAGAAGCCCTAGTAAAAAGAAAGCTGGCTCTGTCTTGGCCCTGAGATTTCACATGCTCTGCAGAGTCCAGGACCGGAACAGTGAATCCAATGCAACACTGGCACTGGGACATAGGATAATGCAGAGGCTGTAACCAAATGCCTGCAGGGCCAGGCAGGTAATGAAGAGGGGCAAAGCTGATCAGAGGGACTGAACTGGAAACAGTGGAGACCACTGTCGGTCACAGAAGAAAGGGGACAGTCATCGTTCAGCTCCCACTAATTACTGCTGTGTGTAAATGCAGGCCCACTGTTAACAGATATTCCTTTTATTTATTTATTTTCAAAAAAGAGAGAAGCAGAAAATGTATTTGCATGTGTTATTTCTTGATTTTTAGAACACTCTATGGTCTAAACAACACACGTCTGTTGGCTGGATCCAGCCCATGGCCAGTTAGTCTTTGAAAACTGCTATAAAGCCTTACACAGATATCATGCAGCATTTACAAGCCCTCTCGCCCTGCCGTGCAGCTCTCTCTGTACTTGGTCCCTCTCCTGCTGTTCTTCCTCGCTCTGATTTCCAAAAAGACTGGTGTAAAAATGTCTGTCTTGAAGGTTGTTTGTGTGGGGAGCTCTATAGAACAAAAGCACTCACTAATGAAGCTTGTGAATAAATCATAAGCTTGGTGGGAAAAGGACCCGGTTTCTCAGGCCACCCCTCCCTGCTGCACTGTCCCCCACAGACGTGCTGTTAAGAGCAGGGTAGGACCTCAAAGTGTCAAGTGAGGCCACTGAGGCAGAGGGAGGGGCCCGGCAGCAAAGGGAGGGCTCTGGCCTTGCTTCGGGGGGCCAAAGGGGTGACAGGGGCGGGCAGGGTGAGGAAAGGGGGAGGCTGCTTCTCGGCCAAGCTGTAAATGAAGCAAAATCTGGAGTTGGTGTTTCCCTGTTGTCTGCATTTTTAACACATTTTCTTAAGTGTATTTGATGACTCTGTGGACACATAAACCAGTTTTGTTCCTAGGCCAGGGAAACATAAGAGAAGGCTTGACTTGAAATCCAGAAAGAGAAGAAAAAAATAGAAAAGAAAAGAAAGAAAAAATCACAATAACACATTAAACTTTAAAAAACACAAAAAAGAAAGAACAGAACTGTGGTTATTAGAGGTAGAAAGGAGGAGGGTAGAGGGTTAGCGAGAAACTAGTTAAGGGTCACAAAGATTGATTACATTTTGTAAACATGAGTATGCTAATCCTGATTTGATCGCCACATATTGTACACATGTTGATATTTGATTCTGTACTCCACAAATATGTATAATTAATAATAATAATTTAAAAAATCCAGTTAGCCCTCCCTGGAGAGAGATTCCGAGTGTGAGAGGGATCCCACTCGAGGGGGATTCTCTGTTGCTGGCTTTGAGGATTGAGGGTCTCCGTGGCAAGGAATGTGGGTGGTCTCCAGGAGCTGCGCAGGGCCCCAGGGAAATGGGGTCCTCCATCCTACAACATAAAGAAACAGAATCCCGCCATAACCTGGAAGAGGACCCAAGCACTGGCTGAGACAGCAGCATGGGATAACACCTGACTTCATCCTCATGAGACTGAGCAGAGGACCCACCCAACCCATGCCCAGACCCCTGAACCATAGAAACTGCAACATCACAATGTGTTGTTTGACTCTGGAAAAAAAAAAAAATCTAGTTGTTCTTGCTGAAGATTTAGCTCTGTTCTCGGGAACCCATATCACCAAGAAAGGTAAGAAAAATAAGAGAAGAAAAGAAAAGACCACAATAAAATGTTGGACTTCCAGAAGGAGAGAACAGATCTATAGTTACCAGAGGTGGGAAACGGGGAGGGGAAGGGGTGTTAGGGAGTAATTGGGTAAGGGACACAGAGTAATTACGATTTGTAATGATGAACATGCTAATAATATTGATTTGGTCATCACATACTGTACACAAATACTGATGGTCAACTCTGTACCCCATAGTTATGTATAATCAAAAATGAATAAACAAAGTTTTTAGAAAAAAAGTTATCTTGGCACTTTGCCTTGAATATACATTATGGGCCGCAAACTATTCATGTTGTATTAAAAACTTTGTTGGAAGGCACCAAGAGCATACATTAGGGAAAAGACTTCCTCTTTAATAAATAGTGTTGAGGGAAAAAAAAAAAAGAAAGGTTCCTCTTGATTTCTGAAGTCCTTCCAGAAATGGTTTTATTGTCCTTAAAGCCAGCCCTGACCCACCTCTTACTACCAACCAACCCACCTCTAGCCTCCTCCCCAGCCCTGTGTGACAAGGCCAGTCCTGCACAGACTAGGCCTCCAACTTAGTCTGGCTCGTGCCTCAGACATGCTGTGTTCACATCCACCCTCAGGACCTTGGCATTCGCCATTCCCTCTGTCTGGAAAATCACCTCCTCACAGAGCTTCTCAGGCACCCTACTGAAAGCACCTGCCCCGATTTCTACCTTCTGCTTCTGCTCTCAGGCTCCATTGCATAACATCTTGCTTCCTTCACGGGACTCATCTTTGGCTGGAACTATCTAGTTCATCTATGAAGGTACTTCAGAAAGTTCATGGAAAGGTTCATATTGTCTTTTAATTATACTTTCCCACGAGCATTTGGAAGTACCCTCTTACGTGTTCACATGTTTGCTGTCCATCTCCCCTCACTGGAATGTAGCCACCGGGAAAGCAGTGACCTTGAGTGCCTGCTTACTGTGGCATCTCCAGTGTCTAGAACAGGGCCTGGCACATGGTAGGGATTCAAAACACAGTTATGAATAAATGCATAATCCTTTTACTTGCCTCTGGCTGGCTCATCTGTCCATGTGTGCAGAGCTCTTAGCTTCTGAGTTCACACCATGTGCTGATTGCTAAACCATGGGGCACGGATACCATCTCTAAATACTCTAGGCTTTGCCTGCTCTGCCTACCAGAATCCAGTCTTCCTATTGGAAGATAGCATCAGGTATTATTTAAGAGCTTGAGCTCTGAGGGTAGGCTGCCTCAGTTCAAGTCCCAGCTCTGCCACTAAGAGCTTCTGACTTGGGGCACGTTACTTACTGTCTCCAGTGCCTTCGTTTACCCACCTGTAAAATGGGGCTCATGATAATAATAGTTCCTACCTTACAAGGCTGGTGTAAGGATTAAGTGACATAATACATACAAAGAATTTAGAACAGCACCTGCAACAGTAGGTATTCCATATTGACCAGCTCTTGCTATAACCTCCAGGGCCATTTGAAGATCTTCAGAGGCCCCAGGCTCCCTTATGTTTAGAGTCTCTTCCTGTACTCTCCATCCTAACACACGTTTTAAAAAGCATCCACATGTCACATTAAATGTCTTTTGTACTATATTTTAAAAAAATATTTTATAATTCTAAGTGTTTTTAAGAACCAATGATTCATTTGGCCTGTGTGATTTAAACTTCATCACATTTAAGAATTGAGCTGTGGTTGACCATTTGCCATAATGTTACATTCTATAGAATATCAGTCTCAGGTTTGCAATTTCCTTTTCACATTTTGGAGCCAATATCATCAGGACTTACACATTTTCAGGCCCCACCCCAAAAGCTGGGGCATTCTGCATAATGAGTAGACCAGCTCCGCAGATACAGCCTTCAGTCCAGTCTAGGGAGGACTCTGGACACCACCACCCATGGCTCATGGAGCCACTCTACTTACCATTGATGTGAGCCCCTGGCTTTACCCATTCACCAAACAGAATGGGCTCTGTTGCCATGGTGACTGTGATGATCACATCCGCACCTGTCACAGCCTCCTGGACCGAAGAACAGACCAGTACCTCTCCTTGCACTGTGTTTGCAAACTTCTCTGCATTTTCTTTGGTGCGGTTCCATATCCTCACCTTCATTGGGGGGTAACAAGAGGGACATTGGTGTCATGTTTTGGCTGCTTATGTTACACCAAGCCTAGGGGTGCCACTCTGGGATGGGGACTACAGTCGTCTAAATCATTCCCTGAGGGGAATGAACACTTGATCAAGGGTATAGCATTCATCTGGTCAGACACACAGCCAGATATTTGAAAATGAGCTTTCTCTACCACTTTCCCCTTTAAAGAAGGGTGGAAGTTTTTCAGTTGTAGGCCAGGACACACAGCCTCCATAGCTTAGTAGTTACCATACAGCTGAATGATTGGCAGAGCAAGTTCTGGAGCTAGGAAGGTTTGGGACCAGTCCTTGCTTCGTCACTTACTGCTCCTGGGACTACTTCAACTCACCTAGCCTTAGTTTTCATGTCTGTAAAATGGGAATGACAACTGGGAGAAGTCAGTATCAAACTCACACTTTATGTCTGTGACCCTGTGAAGTAGTTGTAGCAGGTGTGAGATTCATTAAAAGGATCACAGAATTTATGGCTGTGCTTTACATGGAAGAGCTTGATCTCTGCAGAGTATGTAGGGAACTAAAGATCAGAAGGGTTTGAAGGAGAATCGTGCAGCCAATGAAAAGGCCAAGGGTGGGAGCTACAGTTAGAATCCTGGAAGGGGCGGGGTGGGACGGTGTGGAGTGTCACTGGCTTTCCAGGAGCTGGAGACTTGCTAGCTTGCTTAGTAGGTTTCAGTGTCTAGGTCGGGAGTTGTCAGCCTTCAAGAGAAAACAAGGCCTAAAGAATGTCTCATAAGCAAATATAAATAAATACAGAAATTAAGTTCATCAAGCAAGGTGAAAAACAGTACATTATGTCGAGTCATAAGCAACTGGTTAACCACATCACCCTTCTTGATAGAAAACTATGTGAATATTACACAAAAACTAGAAAACCTGGAAAAGTGATGATGTTTGAATATTCAATGAAAAGACAGGATATACGACTGTGCGTATCTATTGTGATTACAACTGTATTATAAAAAGCTGGTGAGAGAAGATTGGAAGTTCTCAACTGCTTGTCTTTGAAAACAGATAAAAGGGCATTTTTCTTTTGTTTTCCCTCTTATACTCTCTGTTTCCTAAAGGAGAGATATTATTTTTATAATTAAAAACCATACTTTAAACCTGTTCCACCCCTCTCATACATATAAAATTTTTTAAAAAAGAAATAAAATAAAAACAGCATCCTACATCTCCAGGAGGCAAGTCAAGGGTTCATATTTCTGTACCAGCCAGCCGCCAAAAATAAATAAATAAATAAATAAATAAATCCCAGCAGGAAGTGTGAGCCACAACAGGGGAAAGGAGGACCAGTGTGGAGACTGCAGAAAGGCTTGCTTGTGGCCTCCTGCTCTGTAGGCCTTAGTTCCTGGACCCACAATCCTGAATATTTAAAGTCATCCTAAGAGAAGCAAAGAGAGTGGCAAAAAGGACAAGTGGAAATATAAATGGGTCTAATAGAATCCTTCAACTAACCGAGTAGGCTTGCTGGATCCTCATGCACGTGCCCTGTGAACTGAGAAACTGGGGAGAGGTGATCAGACCTTCGTCTGACTCTTCACTCCCATCGCCTCCATCAGGGCTTGGGAAGTCATGGAGATAATGGAATGGTCTAGATTGAACTTTCAACCTTATCATTTCAAAATAACTCATGCTGCAGTAAGGAAGTACAGACCCAGGTCACCAGCCACCCCCTTCCTTATTTTCTCCCAGTCTCGCCCCAGACTCACCTCCTTAAAGCAGAACTGCTCTGTGAAGACTTCATAATGGCTGTAGGCCTGGACTCCAGCCCCGAGGATACACAGCACCTCACTGCTGGGGGGTTTCAAAAACTATTTGAGAGAAATGACAAGGAAAGGGTCAAGGGGACCACCAGCAGCCAGGTGACACACAAACACGGTTTAGAGTATTAGGTGACTTCTGCCCTGTCTTCAGCTCCCTCAAGAGCTCACAGGCCATCAAGGAGATGTCATTTTGTGTTTTAGTGTCCCCTCTGCAGAGTGAGGCATGAAGGAAGGAGCCTGCATTAAGCACCTAATGTATGCCAGCGCTGTACCCGTATTATCTCATTTAGTCTGGACAATAACCCTACGCGTTGGAGACTCCTATTGTTATTCTCCTCTTACAGATGAGGAAACTGAGGTCCAAACAGGTTAACTAACTTGCTCAGGGTTCTACAACTATTAAATGGCACAGTGGGGCTCCAAACCCCCCCTTCCATACTCCGGGGCCCATGTTCTTTCTCCTGTGCTAGTCCATCTCAGGTACTTGCTAAGCAACACCTACTTCTCAGAGCCTGAGCTGCTTCTAAGAGCTACCTGGAATCTATCAGCCCCTGTTTCCCAGGGTTCTCAGCTATATTTTCTGGGGCCACTCTTTGTCGATCCTTTCACAGTCTCTGTCTTTTAAAGACGAATGTAGAGCTGGCATTTGTGAGGGTGTATGCGTGTCTCTGCTTGGGAATAGGATTTTGTTATCAAAACATATCAAGTGTCACCTCTTTCTGACCTCCCTGATAGAATGCACCACTCCACAGTGCTTATTTGTTTATAGATTTATTTTCTTGTACTGGTCTTTAAGCCCCATGAGGATGGAGGCAATCTTATTTGCATAGAATTGGTACATGCCTATTATGACCTACAGGAAGTAGAGCAGGTTTTCTCAACCTCAGCACTACTGAAATTTGGGTCAGGTAATTGTCTGTTGGGGAAGGGGGCTGTCCTGTGCACTATAGGAAGCCCAATGGCATCCCTGTTCTCTATCTATTATATGTCAGTAGTACCTGCCACCTTCTACCTCCTAGTTGTACCCACCAAAAATGGGTCCAAATATTGCTAAATGTCCCTGCAGCTGGTAGCAAAATTATCCTTGGTTGAGAACTACCAGCAGGAGGAAAGACATCACTTGCCCCTCAGACCACATGTATTAAATAAGACTCTCTTCTGCCTTTTCTGTATTTCATTTACTATAATTTTGGTCTGCTCTTTCTTACACTTCTACTTGCTGAAATTTGGAATTTAACCTTAAAAGTGAAAAGTTTTAAGTGAAAGGTCTTCTTATCTATTAATTACTAGCAAAAAGGAGGCTTGGAAATATTGGGAGATATTTGTCTCTCCTATAGCTGTGGAAGGACAGGTACCATGCTGTGCCATAAAATATAGTTCAAAGAATCTGACTTGAAAAGATTTCAAAATGACAATATCCATAAGACTAGTGATCTTATGCTCTTGTGCAAAAAGAGAATTAAGTGATTTTTCCTTAACTGTGACCATTTTTTTCTGTTCTCAGTTAATATAAACATATTCTTGGAAATGCACCAGAGCTTCAGAAATTGTTACAATGTCCTGTAAAAGTAACCTTTAACCACAAAGCTAAATCTATAATTGTGATTGGTTGCCTTACTTAATCATTTGTTGCCCTGGTAATATGCTATAATTGACATCTCCTTTCTTAAATGCTATAAATGTTTTCAAGATTTATTAAATCATAATAGGATTAGTGGCACTTCATTCATTCCCCATAAGCATGCAGGTAATTAAGAACAAAAGTAAAATAGACCCTTTGTTCCATATTTAAATAGCACATCTGAATAAAGATGTGAAGTTTTAGCCTAAACTCTGAAGTATCAAACCAACATAGCCCAGTTTTAATTAACACAACATAGCCCAGTTTTACTGAGGGCTCGGTTTACAACAGTCTGGTTCCCAAACTGGTTGATCTTCAGAATCAATCACAGACGATTAAAAAAATAAAGCTAGTTTCCTGGGCCCCACCCTCAAAGATTTTGATTCAGTAGTTCTGGGAAACTGAATTTTAAAAAACTTCTCCAGCTGATGCTGCTGCATAGCTTGGGTTGGAAACTACTGATCTGGGACAAGAAGAACTCACAGGTGCCTAGTTATATAGGACTTTTGGAAACCCTCATTTCTATTTCCTACTGCATGAAATGAGGCCGATAATACTGCTCTGACTTCCTCACAGAAACTCAAGGTCCTGACAATGGGTTGGAAATTATTTTGAAAAAGGCCAAAGTCCTTTAGAAACATAAGGCAGTATTATAAGACTCATTCTGATCCTAAATTACCAGCAAACATATCTCAAGAAGTCCGTTTATTATTTTGATATGAGTTGGGTCTGGATATAATTAAAAACCAGTTTATCGAGGTGGGTGCTTTAGTCTACTCCCTTCATATAAAATTACCAGATTAATCCTCACATTCTTCCCTCTCCATCACATATTTACAAAACCTTCACGTACAATCCGAATACCAGGTCTTTGCTGCTCCAACCCTGCCCTGGCTCACCACTGTTCCCTTATGCTCAGGAAAACCAGCCTGCCAACACCCTGCACTTCTCCATTTAACACGAAAGATTCCGGACTCCCTGTTTTCTAAGCCTCCTCTTCTTAACTCTAAAACTACTGTTTTTCTTGTGGGATGCCCGGATACTGCTCAAAAACATCATCGCCCCCATCTCCCACAGTTCCTTCTGTCTAAAGGGCTCCTCCACGTTTCTGCCTGGGTCACTCACTCACCAATTTCAGTCTTTACTCAAGTGCCACCTTCTCAGTGACCTCTTTCCTGGATCATTGAAAATGTCACCCCTCCCCAATACTCTTGATTCTGCTTTATTTTCATCTTTCTGACATACTATGTGGTTTTGATGGTTGTTGATTTTACTTTTTAGCAAACTTTAAACACCCTATTATTTATTAATTCATAAATATTGTTTAATAATTAATTACATATTTATTAATATCATTATTAATACTTATTATTTAGCACATTATTAAACTCAAAAGGTTTTTTTTGCTGTTTATTTTTTCAGCAAATCATAATCTGCGTTTCACTTTTCATTCTTATAGTCCACCTCCCCTGTGTGCGCCTCTCTGTTCTGTTCACCGCTGTATCCTCAACATCTAGAACAGTGCCTGACACGTGCAGGAGCTCAGTCAATGGTGGTGTAATGAGTACGTGAGTCTGGCTTGGGTCTGTTGGCCTCACCCTCTGCCTCTTGTGAAGGGCTGGCTCTCACCTAGGGGACGACCATACTGTCTTCTGGGGAGCATTATGGAACAGGGGTAAAACAACAGTCTTGGGAGGCAGGCTGAGTTTT
This sequence comes from Cynocephalus volans, assembly GCF_027409185.1. NCBI lineage: Eukaryota > Metazoa > Chordata > Mammalia > Dermoptera > Cynocephalidae > Cynocephalus > Cynocephalus volans. Next base: position 120,656,409 of record NC_084465.1, read on the forward strand.
AAATTCTTGCTCTACTACTCATTAGCTGTGTGATCCTGGGCAAGCCCATAACCTCTCTGAGCCACAATCCTGGCAAATGGAGATAATTATTTCTACTTTGCAAGGTCGATGGGAAGATCAGGAATTATGCATGTAAGGTACTTGGAATCTGGCTGTGCATGTTAAATGGTGGCTAATAATTTTCTCAATCCCTGTGCTCAACTGCTATCTCATATTTGGCATGTGGAGTTCCAGCTATGTCCGAAGGAAGACCAAAACAAGTTCCTCACTTCTTCCTTAGTCTCTCAAGACTGGGACACCCAACCCCGCCCACTGGCTTGCCTTGGTAGCCCGGCCAGGCACTTCTCTTACCTTGGTGGCGATGGCAGATGCTGCAGCTGTTCTCTTTGCAGTGATGACAGTTCCATCCATGACCTTGGGGGGATGGAGACAGTGAGCAAGGGGCACCTCATCCACTACTTAAACTGAAAGAAGCAGCTCTAAAAGAGTAGCTCTGCGAAGTTTTACAGTATCCTACAAAAAGCAGTGGCTTGGTGTCAGACCTGAATCTAATTCCCCCACTGACAAAATATGCAATACTGAATAAACATTTTAATCTCTAAGCACTGGTTTCTTCACCTGTAAAAACAAAGATAATGCCAACCATTCAGAGGGTTATTGTGAGGAATTAAATATGAAATATTAATGCATATACGAAAACATCTAGCACATGGCGGGCCTTTAAGAATTGCCCATTTTCTTTTCTTTCTCTGGGATTTTCAAAACACCAAATTACAGAGGAACCTGAGGGATAAGACCATCATTTGACATTTGGGCAAGGATTATGAGACTCTGCCTTGGTGATTCTCAACTCCTCCTGCACATGTGGGGAGCTTCGAGAAGATACCGAAACCCAGTCACCACCCTTAGACTAACTGGATCTGAATCTTGAGGGGTGGGACCCAGACATCCTTGTTTTTAAAAGCTCCCCAGGTGATCAGGAGGCACAGGGAGGGTTGAGAATTTTGCCTGGTTAATAACAGTAACCATCTTTGTGCTGTTCTCTGCTTATAAATTATTCATCCCAGCTGACCCTCAGAATGTAGGCATCATTATTCTCATTTTACAGATGACGAACTGAATCGCTTAGCTACTGAGTAGATTCAGCTAGGATCTAAGGCCCTGTCATCTAGTTTCAAAGAGCCAGGTCCTACTCTCCTGGGAAATCACCACTGGTTAGTAGTATGGGTGCCATCTCTACGGGAGGAGGATAGATCGGGAAGAACTAGATACCCTTCTCAGAGGAGTCATGAACAGCCACATTCCTTGGGAGACAGAAATTCAGGGGAGAAGGGAGGGCCTAAGAGCCAGCTTGGAGGACATAGATCAAAAGAGTTAAGAGTATAAGTTCCACAGTCAGACAGACTTAGGAGGGATTTCTGGGTCTTTCTGTAACCAGTTGTGTAACATCAAGCAAAGTGGCTCTACTGATCTGAACCTCAGGGAAATCAACAGAAATTGAGGGGAGAGGGAGCTATTAAAACTTCCCACAGAGAAATTTGTCAGACTTGAATGTGATCAATATCTCCTACCTGGCACCCAATAAGCGCTCAATAAGTGGCAGATAAAAAGGCGGTATAGCACAGTCGTAACAGAGTAAAGGCCATGGACTCAGACTGAGCAGGTTTGAAGTCCAGCAATGCTGCTTAGCTACATAAACCTGAGTAAGTTGGGCATGGTTCCTCTATGACTCCGTTTCCTCATCTGTAAAGTAGGGGTAATATTACCTATCTCATAGTTTGGTTTTAAGTATTAAGAGGGTTAATACACCTGAAGTGTTTAGGACAGTGCCTGCCACGTAAAAAGGGCTCACCAAATGTGAGCTACTGCTACTTTTTGGTACTGTGATTAGATGTTAAAACAAGTCTCTGTGTACCCCTCAGAAAATATTCCAAGTGATTATAATACACCCTCTCTTTTCCATGTTGACAAGGATTCAGTAAATGTTTCCTTGGCTACTGGGTTAGTTCAAACTGTGTATTTGGGAGTGACAGGAAGAGGACACTGACAAGAATGACAAGATTTTTATTACTACACCGTCACACACTTGAAGCAGCAGTGGGCTCCGGTGCTGGATCACGCATGCTCAGGCAGTCCTAGAAACAGATATGTGGTCACAGACAACCTCCTCTGTCACTTGTACCCAGTCACTTGTAGAGGGGCACGTGTGGTTACAATCAAAACTCCCCCACTCATAGATATCTAACTTGTGAGCCTAGCTGTGGCCCAAGAGCCCCGCTCCACCCCAGGATAGGGAGTTGCTCACCGCAAGCAGGGAGCCATTGCTGGGCTCGAAGAGTAGCACAGTGGCCTGGTGGGAGGGCATTGTGGACGAGGTGCTGTGGCCCTCGTAGAAGGTGACCAGCTTGGTGGTCAGGGCATCTTCTGCTGCACTGTAGACAGGCATAACCCCCAGGAAGCTACAAGGAGAGAGGGAGAAGCTTCAGCTCCTTCCCGGTGGTGCTGGGGTCTCCTGTAAAGTCCCCATGTACTTTCTTTTTCCTCTGTCACTGCCCCACTGACCCTCTCCCGCCCGTCTCCCGGTTCCTCTGCCTTCCCTTAGGCAGTTTGCACAGCGTTTTCAAGAGTCCGGCTCTGGAGCAGAAAACCTATGGGCTCTGCAGCTTACTAGCTGTGTAAACTCTGGTAATCACTTAACCTCTCTGAGTCTCGGTTTTCCACCAGTACAATGGTGGCATCAAAACCCACCTACATGGAGAATGTGTTGAATTAAACAAGGTAACACCTGTAATGCGCCCCCTTAGCACCGTGGGTAGCGCGTATTAAGTGGCAGCTGTTATCAGCAATGATTAAGCAAACCTTCTCTTCCCTCCTCCACCGCTTCCCTTCGCGATCCTCCTTTTCCTCCTTTACAGTTTCTCTTGCCCCTGGCCTGGCCTTCGTCATTCACCCCCCGTGCTCGTCCACCTGCGCCCCGGTGCGCACTCAGCCCGGTGCCCGGCCACCAGCACCACGGATCGCACTCACCGCTCCCGTGCTCGTCCACCTGCACCCCGGTGCGCACTCAGCCCCGGTGCCCGGCCACTGGCACCACGGATCGCATCCACCCCCGCACCCACCTAGTGCCCGGCCACCGGCACCCCGGTGCGCACTCACCCCCGGTGCTTGGCCACCGGCACCACGGTGCGCACGGGCTGCACGACCCCTCCGTCGGGGCCGCTGGAGAAGTTGGCCAGAGCCGCCTCCAGAGGAGGGATGAGGAGGCTGGAACTGCGGAGGTGCACCTGCACCTCGGCGGCGCTCAAGAACGCGGGCGCCCGGCTCATCTCTCCGCCTGCCTTCTAACCTCGGCCCAGGCTCGGCAGTCGGCACTGCCTGGGCTGCGCTGCGGGGCCGCCCGCCGGTCACCGCCCCGCCTCCGGGGGCGGAGCAGCGCCGCCCCGCCCTCAGGCCCGTCTCCCCTCCGCCCACCCCAATCCCGAGAGCCCGCGAGACGCGACCCCCTCCCGCCCTCGCGCGGATTCCGCGAGATTGGAAGGCAAGCGGCAGGCCGGGAGCTAGTATTCTCGGGTGCACTTTCTCAATCCCTGGGATCGGCTGTAGCCACAATGCTTGTCCAGAGCGTTAGCGGAGGGCTTGGCGCCCTGTCTGTCCCCTCCCCACCAGCTCTGCGATTGGCTGCTGTCTGGGTCGCCCTGCCTGGGCGAGAAGAGGCAGCGGAGACAGGCAAACAGCGGCGAGGCTCCCTTACTTATTAAATTGTCGCCTGCTGCTAGGAGATCTTAGATGAAAAGAGACATAGGGTCATTAAAAAAACATTCTCCTTTCAATTCTGCCCCCATATGGATTTTCTTATCCCAATCTCCTTCACACTCCGAGATTCCTGGCCGTTGATTGCTTCAAGTGTACAATTTTCTGTCAGGCTAACTAATCTAATTAACCTTCACCTTTAAAAAGGGGAAAGTCCCCAGAGCAAGGTGTAATGGCTTCCGTCACACAAAAAACCGAAATGCAGTCTATTCTTCAAGGAGCTTTTACTTGAGATGGGAAATAAGACAGTGTGGACATAGGTGGGTAGCGATGTCAGGAGGTAAACCCTACCCCCCAAATCAGTGATAGGAAAAGTGAGGGCTTAAGGTAATTCAAAGAAAAGAGAGACATTATTCTGAGCAGGCGAGGTCACGAAGGAGTGGGGAGAAACCACGGTCTGAAATAATAGTTCTGACAACAGTGGTACAGCAACAGGTTACTGGTCTTTGCTTTGTACCAGGTACCACACCATGCACTTTATGTGCATTATCTCATTTAATTGTACAGCACCCTCTGAGGTAGAGCGGCGTTATCAGTCTTACTGTCCTCTTGGGCTCTGAGAGGGGAAGGGATTTGTCCGAGGTCACCCAGTAAGTCAGTAGAGGAGTTGGGCTTTGCCCTTGGGGTCAGACTCCAGAACTGTCCTCTTAACCATTAAGCTACTTTGGCAGGGTGGGATGAAGAGGGCATTTCAAGCCAGGCGAAGCCCAGGAATGGAAGGAATGTTGTCCAGTCTTTGAGAACAGTAAATTGCTAGATGAGTTGAGCTGGGATAGGGGACGATGTCTGGGAGCATGGTTCTTGGAGGCAGGCAGCTGAGAAGGGTGGTTCTTTGGAAAGAAATGACATCTTCAAAGACATTTAGAAAGAAGGGTCTTGTGCCAATGCACAGACTGAAACAGACAAGCAGGAGTGGAACCTGGGAGTGGTGGGAGTACTTAAGTTGTGCCCCCCTGGTGTTTTGGTTGGGAGAAACAGGGCATTTCTTACGAAATGATCACATCACAATAAAAGGCAGAAGAGGAGTGAGTGTCAAACATGTACCAATAAAATAAGAAACCATATGTATTGCACTTAGCACAGCACTTGGCACTGAATAATGTTGCTTTGCCTCCCACAGATTTGTCACCCCTTTTCCCCTGGGTGACAGAGCCGCCAAAGATTACTCAAAGCCCATCTCTTTTGAGCAGAGAGAAGCCCCAGAAAGGGGTTAATATCCCAGGACCTTCAAGCATGAGGCATCCTTCCATTTGGAAAATTAACCATAAATTGGGGTTCTCTTTCTGCATTTATTCTCCAGACCAAGAAGTTGCAGGAAGAGACAAAGGTGGGGTTTCGCTAAGTACAGTTTAACAAGTTTAACAATAGAAGTGGGTAACATTCAGTAAGTCAAGCAAGGTGACCTTCTGTAATGCAATTTGCAACAAAGGCTTGATTTTAGCAAACATTTTCTTTTTACCGCAATTTCTCAGGATCTTTACATATCAATCAGTAACTTGTCTGTCTTTGAGCCAGCAACCTTGCTGTGTTACAATTCTTATCTTGCAACAGAGACTCAATAGCCTGGGGAAATTTTCCTGTCCTTTACAAGGTCAATATTTGAAACTGCAAGGCTTTGGAACACCAGGCTCTGTGAAGTCCATTTGCTTTATGAATCCTCTACAGAGTAACTTCACAATCAACAAACACTTGCATTATCAAAAAAGAGAGAAGGTGCCAGTGGTTGGGAAAAGCTGATTTAGATTGCATAATTTTGTTTCTTTGGTTCGCCATCCCTGGAAATTCATGCTCAGGACTGCTGTAGTTACAGAAATGCACCATTATTTGTGTTGTTATAATTATTATTACATGACACTTATTGGGTTTTAAAAACATAGAGGTATATTAAGAGTTTGGCCCATTGTTCTTGAGGAGAAAAAAAGCAAAACCAAATACAGTACTCATCAACTAAAAGATATGAAATAGGAAAAAGCCAGATATTTATTTGCTTCCACTGTGAATTAAGGAATTTAGCCCATGTTAAATAGAAAGCACCAGTGTTTGCTTCCAGTAAATCCTATAGGAGCAGGACCCATCTGTAAATCACTCAGATCATCTTGTTTATAAAGCTTTAGCAAATATCACCCAAGTCCTCAGCAAAGTAGCACTGAGAAAATTGGTCTTGGCTTAATGAGTTCTGTTGGGACCAGAGACACAGGGAACTAAGTATCCTAGGCCTCCAGAGCCTTTTCAAAATAAAAGTTATGCAGTAAAACTCAAGCCTGGGTCAAGATTTGTACAACATGGGCAGGTAGAAGGGAATTCTTAGCTGGCCACATATACCAGGAGTCCAACTGCCAGATACTGAGGAGGCTAATACCTCTCTTTTATTATTTACTTAATATATTTTGTTAAAAATTATACTACCCTCTTTAGCTTCAGTTGAAACAAAAACACCCAAACCATTATAGATTAATGTGTGATTTTAATCACTTCTAATTTGCATCAAATAAATGTATAACTCCTTGAAAAAACACTAGATCTGGGAATCATCTCAAATCATCTTCCTTATATGGCTTTGGGCAGCTTCACCGAGGTCCTCAGCAAGTTTCAGCTGCCAAACAAGATGGTCTGGTTTTAACTCAAGAGCCTGAGACCCCCTTTGAAAGAGAACAGCCTTCCTCCAGCTTGGTGGTAGCAGCATTGGTTTTAGGGGGGCTGGTTGGTCTAAAAGTTCAGTGACCAGCACTGAGGTTGGTGGCCAATTGTAAAGCAAAGAACTAGAATCTAGATTAGAAGCTGGTGTTGCAGTGTGGACTGACAGGGCACCCGTGGTCCATAGGACAAATACCTCCCTGCCCCAAATACTCCAAAGGAAGAAGGGGGCAACAGAAGTTCTGTCACCACACCACTTAGCTGGGGCTGTGGGGTTAGCATACTTTTGACCCATATATGAATAAGGACCCTTCTATGACTAGTTTACAAAGAACTTCCATCAGGAATGGTTGTTAAGAGTTTTACACACATTTGGGAAATGATTATACACTTTTCCTACTTTAACTCATTGACGTGAAGCATTGTATGAACAGATATTCTACTACCCCAATTTGTTCCTATAGTTTTTATTGGAGCTCGAATGCTTTTTCGCTGAAATTCCCACCACATCATTTGCAGATAGAGGATTAGGAGCTTCCCGCTTAGCTATTCCCAGGTAAGGGCTCTGGTGTCAGCCAGTTTGGATTTGAATCCTTGCTCTGTCACTTGTACATGCCTGATGACGCTGGACAAAAGAGTTAACCAGTCTGATCCTGTTTCCTCAATTGTCAAATTAGATATTGTCAGTAACATTAGAACCGACTTTCTAGAGCTGTGGTAAGTCATAAATGAGATCATTTTGTTATGGGTTTAGCAGGTAGGTGTTTAATAAGCATTATTAATAAGTATTATCAGGTATTATTGAGGTCTATTTTATTATTTTTAAAATAATGAAATTACTATTAGAAGTAATGACTTAGAAAGAATATTGATAAACTTAATAACGCGGGGGCCAGTACTGAGGAGGCTGGTGTAACTCTCTTTTCTCTGCCCTCCCCTGAGACCTTGTCCTGGGACAACCCTGGAGGGTCTGTAGATCCCTGTGCCTGAGCCGCTGGAAGTTCTCTGATACCCGGCAACAGACCCTGGGGAGGAGTTGGTTCCTCACACCTCCCCAGACTTCCGCCATCATCACACTGAAAGTGACAGCTGGGCAGAGCTGTCAGCAGGCCGAGGCAAGTGCGGTGACTGAGGTGCTCACCTATGACATACCCAGATCCAAGATAAATATTAACATAAAACACTTCAATGCAATATTTTAAAAAATTAAAAATGAACCCCCAAATATCCGCAAACAAAATATCAAAATTTTAAACAGACCGGGTCAGAATTACTGACTTTTCTTTTTGCTTTAGACTCCAAAATAGCTCCTCGTGCATTTTTATATTTAAATTATTTTATTTAAACATATTAAACATATTGTGTTAAAGTATCTTGACTACTGTCGCAGCCCGGGCGAGGGTCTCACTCCCCTCACTCCTGTTCACTGTCGTTCTGGAGTTGAGGGACTGGGCGGTGGGTCAGGAGGAGCAAGAAGTGAAATACTCTGGGTCGCGAAGGGACCCGGATGGCGCGCGCCCCGGGCACTCCCCGTCCTGTTCCCGCCTTCCGGGCGGCGCGCGGGGGGCGGTTGGGTTGGGCGTTGGGTCCACGCGCCCCTCGGCGGCGGAGGTGGCGGCGGCGGCGAGGCCTGGTCGGTGAGTGTCCGGGACCCCCGTCCTTCTCCCCCGCCGGGTCCCTGCTCTGCCGCCGCTGTCCCGAGGCCCCGCGAGGCCGACCCGCCTGAGCGCACTGGGGCGCGCAGAGCCCAAGTGCGCCAAACACAAACAGAAACCCTCTCGGGACTTAGGGTTGAGATTAACTGTTTCTTTCTTATTTTGTTTTATTTTATTTTATTTTATTATGGTTGTCGCGTAGTGGTTAGATGGAAGGGTTTGGCAGGTGTAGTTAACTTTCGTTCTAATCTGACCTTAGGCAAGTGACTTGACCTCTGCGTCTCATCTATGGTGTAGAAACGACATCTATCCATCTCATAGGGTTTTTCTTTCCTTTTCTTTTTTTTTAAATTGGGGTGAAGTTTTTTTAATGGTGAACAACACATTCCATCACTTTTACCCTTTTGAGGTGTACAATTCAGTGGCTTTTATTACTGTCACCATGTTGTGAAACCATTGCCACTATCTAATTCCGGAACATTTTCATCACCCCCGAAATGAACCCTGTACCCATTAAGCAGTTCTTTTCCGTTGCCCCAACCCCTGCCCCTGGCAACTGCTAATCTGCCTTTTGTGTCTGGATTTGTGGGTTCTGGACATTTCGTATAAATAGAATCATATCATGTGTGCCCTTTGGGTTTGGCTTTTTTTCACTCAGCATAACGTCTTCAGGGTTCCTTCATGTTGTAGTGTATATCAGTACCTCATTCCTTTATAAGGCCAAACAATATTCCATTTATTATCAATCAAAGTAAATTAACTGCCTGGTTGAGATGTAAAACAAAGAAAGTTTATTAGAGAACTGTGTAAATGACTCTAGAATCAGGCAGTAGTCCAGTCGAAAAATGGCTCAGAATGCTCCTCCACACCACATGTGCGGGTCACATTTATAGCCAGAGGAAAGGCAGTGACATACAGAAACAATCTGATTGGTTACAGCTTGGCATCTGCCTTGTTTGGGCATGCTGTGATCAACTGATAGCCTGTGATTGGCAGAAGCTTGGCTGCTATGATTGGCTGCATGCAAAAGTAATGTGTCTGAGTACAGAAGTTTAGCAAATGTTAGAAGTGCTCCTGGTTCAGACATGCCTGAAGCTGAAGGTGAAGTGGCCTTTCGTCACAATTTTAGGTGCCTTACGCAGACCGATGCTATTTTCTTTGTCATTTCCCCCTTTTGATTGAAATCTTTCCTCTGGGAAGCACTGATGATCAACCAAATGGCATTGGTTTTGTCTCTTGATGCTGGGATGGATTTATCCCAGGAAGTCATGTCCCCGAATGAAGGAGGAAGATAGGTGTTGGCAAATGGTTGGCAAAGCTATAGGCCATATTTGAGCAACTGGGAGGCTGCTCAGACTTAGACATCAGTTGAGTCTGCAAGAATGTCTGAGTCTATTTCGGGTGCCAAAGAAAACATTTGGTAGATGGTTTCAAGAAGCTACCATAATTCTTGTACATTGGAAAGTATCAAAACATTGAGATATACACAGCATTAATAATTTAAATAAGATAAAAACAGAGCAAACAATATCATTAACATGAGAATAATCTGTAATTTTGATCTCAAAACACAATGAGCTGAATGCATCAGAGAACTTAACATTAAACCATCCAGGGTTGAAGGTGGAATGTCCCTTAAGATTTTGCCAATTTGATAAATTTAGAAGGTTCTAATTCTACCTGGGCAGAGGCATTAATCCAGGTGCAGCAGGATGTACAAGGATACTTCAAAAAAATTCATGGGAAAATATAATTAAAAGGTAATATGCATCTTTCCATGAACTTTTTGAAGTACCCTATATTTACAATGGTACAAACACCTCCTAGTGCTGTAAGGAGGTAGCCCGGAGCTATATGATTATCTAGGACAAAATGGGCAAGGGATCTAAAGATCTCTGTTGGGCTCTAATGGCTTGTGCAGTAGCTCCGGCAATTCTGTTAACAGTGTGAGTTAGATTCCTCATCTGCATTTTGATTAACCTCTCACTCAAGAGAGAATGACCAAAATCATGGGCATGGGCAATGACACCATGTTCTGCAGCCATAACAATGAATCTGCCTGATTTCAGTGCAAAATTTACAATTTTACAATGTCAATTTAGTTAAATGACTCTTATGTTTTACTTTTTTTTTTTTTTTTTTTCAATTTCAACCATAATGAGACCAGTTGATGTACAAAGGGCAGCTGTGTATGGGTGTTTAAGACTTTTGGATGAGTACAACACCATACCAGAAAACTGAAATTCACTTTTTAACAGCAGTCTCCATAAATCAAACTAATCAAAATTGAACAATTCAAAGTTCAGACATTAACAATAGTTCAGCAGTGTCTGAGTCCCTGGTTTGGAGTATGAAGGCAATTGAGGACCACAGTACAAGGCAGAGTGGCCTGATCTAAAAATGTATTCAACTTGATTAGTCTGGTGAACAAGTCATAGTGATCTGGAGACTCACTAAAAGAAATGTAAAGGTCAGGAAGCCCTGGAACAGCCAAGCTTGCCATCCACCATTCAGGATGCCTGCAAAGACAGTATCAGCCACCCTTTTAATTAAGAGCTCTATGACATTAAAATCAGGGGAAACATAAGTGCAACATTCGATTTTGTTCAGCACCTCACACAAGCCCCGTACTTGGGTAAAAAGTAAGTCAAGAGTTGCATGGTGTTCCATTAAGTGTTTTTTTTCTGGATACAAATGTTCCCATTTAATTATTGGAGGCTGGCCTCTACCTGTCTGAATCCTCAAGAGGTTTGGCTAGTGACAAAATTTAGTACCCTTCCCAGCTTGTGGATGAGATTTAAATTTCATATGACTGGTATTCCACTACTACCAAGAGTAAGCCCCCAGAAACCCCACTGGAACCTTTCCTCAGTGGAAAACAATTCATCCTCATCTATGAGACAGTTCCAGGTCTCACATGTGTTGCAAGCACTGGTAGCAATTAGTAATGTGTCTGAGTACAGAAGTTCAGCAAAAGTTCAAAGTGTTCCTAGCTAAGACATGCCTAAAGTTCAAGTTGAGGTGGCTTCTCTGCTCCATTTTAGGTGCCTTAACCATATTGGTGCTACCTTTTTTTGGCAGTATGGATGTACCACATTTTGTGTATCTGTTCATCAGTTGATGGACTTTGGGTTGTTTCCACTTTTCGACTATTATGAACAATGCTACTGTGAACATTTGTGTATACATTTTTATAAGGACATATGTTTTCTACTTTCTTGGGTGTATACCTAGTAATGAAGTTGGAGGGTCCTATGGTAATTCCATTTAACTTTTTGAGGAACTGCCAAACTGCTTTTCGTATGGGCTGCATCATTTTACATCAATGTGTGAGGATTCCATTTTTTCACATTTTTGTCAACATTTGTTATTTTCTGTTTTTGTTTTGTTTTATTATAGCTGTTCTAGTGGGATGTATCACACTGTATTTTAATTTGCATTTCCCTAATAACTAGTGGTGTTGAGCATCTTTTTATGTGCTTTTTGACCATTTGTATAATTTTGGGGGGGGGGAAAGTCTATTTAGATCCCTCTGCCCATTATTTAACTGCATTGTCTTTTTGTTGTGCTGTAAGAGTGCGTTATGTGAAGAGGTCTTCACAAAGTTCATGGAAAGATTTGTATTATCTTTTCATTTACTTTTGGAAGTACCCTCATATTTTATATTCAGGACACAAAACACTTATCAGATATATGATTTCCCAATATTTTATCCCATTCTATGGGTTATCTTTTTATTTTCTTTATAAAGTCCTTGATGCTCAAAAGTTTTTTATTTTTTATAAATCCCATTTTATCTATGTTTTCTTTTAGTGTTAAATCTAAGAATGCGTTGTTAAATGCATATCATGATGATTTACTCTGACTAGGACTTCTAGAACAATATTGAACACAAGTGGTGAGACCAGACACCCTTATCTTCTTTCTTTTTATTTATTTATTTGTTTTAAAAAGATGACCGGTAAGGGGATCTTAACCCTTGACTTGGTGTTGTCAGCACCACACTCTCCCAAGTGAGCCACGGGCCAGCCCTCTCTTATCTTCTTTCTTATCTTTGGAGGGTCTTCCAGCCTTTTACCACTAAGTATAATGTTATTTGTGAGTTTTTCATAGATGCCCTTTATGAAGTTGAGGAAGTACCTTTCTATTCTTAGTTTGTTGTGTGTTTTTAATCATGAAAGTGTAGCAGTTTATGTCAAAAATTTTTTTGCATCAAGCAAAATCATCATGTGGGTTTTCTCCCTTTATTATATTAATATGCTATATTATACTGATTGATTTTTATATGTTAAATCACCCTGGTGTTCTTGGGGTAAATTCCACTTGGTCATGTGATATAATCCTTTTAATATTGTGCTGGATTCAGTTAGGTAGTGTATTTTTTTTGGTGTTTGCACTTATATTTATACGGAGTATTGCTCTGTAATTTTCTTTCCTTGTGATGTATTTCTCTGATGTAAAGGTAATGCTGGCATCATAGAATGAGTTGTGAAGTATTCCCTCCTCTTTCATTTTTTGGTGGAGTTTGAGAAGATATGATATAATAAAAAATGTATATATTTGGGTTTTGTCCCTGGTTTCTGGCACAGAACTCCCCAAACCCTTGAAATTTCCTGAGTGACAGGAGTGTCTTTTGTTATTCATAACTAGCCCCTTTTGTCCATACCTGAGTTTATACTAATGAGGTGACTCTTGGCAGGTCCCTAAATAGCTTCAACATGGGGGCTGGTTGCCAGAGGAATCAACCAGGTGATCAGAGGGTTGGAACTTTCAGCCTCCACTCCATCTCCGATATCCAGGAGAAAAGGAGGCTGGAGATTGAGTTCCACCACCAAGGGGCATTGATTTAAACAGTCATGACTACATAATGAAGCCTCAGTAAAAACTTTTGAACAGTGAGGTGCAGAAAGCTTTTGGACGGGTGAACACATCGATGTGCTGGGAGGATAGCACACTGAAGAGGGTATGGAAGCTTTGTGACCATATCCCCTTGCCCCGTGTATCTGTTTATTTGGCTCTCCATTTGTAATACATTGTAATTGCAAATACAGTACTTTTCTCAGTTCTGGGAGTCATTGTAGCATCAATCAGAATTATCATGTGGGTTTTCCCCCCTTTATTATATTAATATGTTGTATTAAATTGATTGATTTTTATAAATCGCCTTTGCATTCTTGGGATAAACTCCACTTGGTCATGTGATGTAATCTGTGATGGAACTCAGCTCTACTGCCTAATGTTTTATGCATATTAGATGATTGAGGAGAGGGTGAAGGAGAGGGAAGTTGGGGGATAATTGGGTGGGGACATGGGGTGCAAAAGTAATTTCTGGTAATGGTTATGCCCCCAGTATGAATCTGGCCCTCACATCATGGGCGCGAGGGGTGACAATTTGTTTTGTATCTCATGAATATTCTTAAAGAAAGAGAGAGAGAGAGAGAGAGAGAGAGAGAGAAAGAGATAGAGAGAGAGAAGAAAGAAAGAAAGAAAGAAAGAAAGAAAGAAAGAAAGAAAGAAAGAAAGAAAGAAAGAAAGAAAGAAAGAAAGAAAAAGAAAGAAAGAAAAGTATTGATCAAAAGATGCAACCTAGTCCTCAAGAATAGAAAAGCAAATTATGTCATGAGTGTTGTATTATGAGCTTTAACCACCAAGTTCGAAGAGCAGTTCTCAGTGTTCTTAACTTTACGCCAATTCATCTTAAGGATGCCAGCTCACAATGCGAATGTTGGGTATGCTTGTCAGTAAAGAACATTTGATGGGCAAAAGAGCAAAGTAGGTTTTATGTAAACACCATACAAGTTCTGTTACAAGGTAAATGGAACATAGACTGTAACAACAAGGAATTTTATAAGTAAATTCTGCAAAACAAAGAACTGTTAAGGAGAGCAAAATTGGGTAAGTATAATTAAATAAATAGGTATATAACTTTGATGCTTGTAATTTATTTCAGATAAACAGCAAATAAGTTTTCAGTATTTGTGTGTCCAAGCAATGTTTTTCTTTGATCTCAATGTACATATGCACAGGCAATTAAAAAAATTCAAATTTAAAAGCAAAACAAAACAAAACAGAAAGAAGATGATTGGATGTGAATTAATGACAAATAATTATTTCAACTTTTTTTGGTATTTATCTTTCAGGATTGATGAAAGAAAAGAATAGAACGATGAAATAATCCTTTTATTTGACTAAATTTGATATTTTTCAGGTCACCTAAATTGCTTTTAATCTCTATTTTCTTCTTAAGAGTTGAACTTTTATTCCTTGTTGGTAAAATGGATTTATTGTGGCTCAAGCAATTTACAGTCCTCCTCTGGAAAAATTTTCTTTTGAAGGTATGTGCAGATATCTGTGGGAAATGTTTGTAAAGGCTAGTGAAGCCAAAGGGAATTTTTAATAACTCTTTCACTTTATTTTAGTTTATGATATTTTTCTCTTTTGTTCCAAGGCTGGAGGTAGCAATTCTAAATTTGAAGAATACCCATAGAGTGAATCAACACAATGAATAACAAAATGTAGAAAAGGGTCTGAAAGACAATCCAGGGAACAATTCTTATTGTAGAATGAAGTGGAATAGTAAAAATTCATATTGTGTGTGTGTGTGTGTGTGTAAAAACAGGACTATAAACACGCAGATTCTTCTGTTTCTTTTGCAGAGGCGGCAGGTAATTGGTTTGGTTGTGGAAATCCTTATAGTATTCATACTCTTGGCATTAATTTTGTTGGAACGCAAACATACGAGAAGGTATTCAAATGACGCCACCACTTATAACCCTCTCCCCTTGACACTGCCTGCTTTCCTCATCAATTCTATGCATGAATATGAGTTGGTTTATGTGCCTTCTGAAAGCAATGCAGCCAGAAAAATTACTGAGATGGTGAAGAGGGATTTAAATTTCACTTTTAAAGGTTAGACATTATAATGTCTAAAAGATTTTCTGTAGAATATATCATTAACATGTTTTAGAATAGTCATGCTTCATTGACTTTTATAGTTTATGCATTAATCTCCTAAATAGAACATTCTGGATTTTGTTAAATAATATCAAATATATTCTTGGTCTAATCATTATTGAATTGTTTTTAAAGTAAAATGACTAAGTTACTATCCAGTTCCATAATTCTAAATCTTCTTTGTCTCTGATTATGCTTCTTAAAACTAGGGTAAGTACCCAATAGTATGCCAAGGGAACACCAAGTCTCAGAATGAATCAGGTACTTTTCCCTGGGTGCATAAACTTCACCCAAGTTTACTCATTTTAAATTTTATAAAAACATTATTTAAGTGTGATATATAAATACATTTTAAAAGTTAAAAAAACAAAGATATTAAAAACAACTATAACTAAATTATGTTAATGGATACATAATATTAATAGATCTAAATTGAGACATCAGTAGCATGAAATCAGGGGAAGAATTCTTGTATGCAAAGGAAGTTAGATTGTTATCAGCTTAAAGTAGATTGTTATAGCTATAAGATATTTTACGTAAGCCTCTTGGCAATTACACAAAAAAATACCTATAGAAATTACACAAGAGAAAAAGAAAAATGAATTAAAATTTTTAATACAAAACAACAACAAAACTGAAGAAAGCCAACCCATTAAACACAAACAAAAGCAGTAAGAGAAAAAGAGACACCAAAGAACTATAAGACAAAAATAGAAAACAGTTAACACAATAAATGGTAATAGTGAATTATTCCCTATCAGTCATAACTTTAAATGTAAATGGACTAAAACCCCCTATAACAAAGATACAGGGTAGCTAAGGATAAGAAAAAAAAGATCCAACTCTATGCTGTCTACAGAAAATTCACTTTAGATTCAAGGAAACACATAGGCTTAAAGTGAAGGGATGGAAAAAGATATTGCATGCAAATAGTAAAAAAAACCACAGAGAAGTGGGTATACATATATCAGACAAATAGACTTTAAGTCAAAAGCCATCTCTAGAGATAAATGTTATTACATAATGATAAAAGTTTGACAGCAAGATACAGCAATTGCAAATATATATCCACCCAACATTAGTATGTTAAACATATATTATATACTATTATATATAATAATAGAATGTTATTATATTTTATATAATAGTATATAAAGCAAATACTGAGACAGATCTGAAAGGAGTTGACAATAATGCAAAAATAGCATGCAACTTTAATACTCCTCTTTTAATAATATAAAAAATCAATTAATAAACATCTGATTTGAACAACACTATAGACCAAATGAACCTAATGGACTTAAGCAGAACCTTTCACCTAGCAGCTAAAGAATATAAATTTTTCTCAAGTGCACATGGAACATTCTCCCAGATTTGTCACATATTAAGTCACAGAACAAGTGACCTAATTTTAATTTAAGCAAATTTAAGAAGATCAAAATTATACCAAGTATTTTTTTTTATGGCCACAATGGAATGAAACTAGGAATCAGTAATAGCAAGAAAATGGGAAAGTTCACAAATACGTGGAAACTAAATAATGAATTCTTGAACAACCACTGGATCAATAAAGAAATCAAAAGGGAATTTAAAAAATATCTTGAAGCAAATAAATATAAAAACATAACTTGCCAAAACTTATTGAATGCAGCAAAAGCAGTTTTAGGAGGGAGGGAAATTTACAGTGACAGAGGCCTCCTTAAACCTCCTTCTGGTCTAGCCTCACCCAGTGCCTCTTGGCCCTAATTTTCCCATGCCTGGTTCCCTGCCAGACTTTGCTGGTCACATTTTCATAATCCTTTCAGTTTCCAGGCAAGCAGAGCCACCAGAAATGGTGCCTGATCATATAAGGAAAATACAGTGAGCTCATGTAGAGGCTGCGTCAGGGACCCAGAGCACTCTACCCACTTACACTCACTGCAACCCCTCTGACATTAAATTCTCTGCCCTGCACTTGGTACTAATATCCCCTAGGAGGGAAATTTATAGCAATAAATGTCTACATTAAAAAAGAAGAAAGATTTCAAATAAACAACCTAACTTTACACCTGAAGGAACTCAAAAAAGAAGAAACTAGATCCAAAGTTAGCAGCTGGAAGAAAATAATAAAGACCAGAGCAGAAATAAATAAAATGGAGAAAATGTGTAGGAAAATCAACAAAACTAATAGTTGCTTTTCTGAAAAAAATTAACAAAATCAACTAACCCTTAAGTAGACTAAGTAAGAAGAGAAGACACAAATAAAACTAGAAATGAAAGAGCAGACATTATAGTGGGTGCCTCAGAAATAAAAGAGATGATAAGGCACTATTAAGAACAAGTATTCACCAACAAATTGAATAATCTAGAAGATACAGACAAATTCTTAGAAGAACACAGCGTACCATGACTGAATCAAGAAGGAATAGGAAGCTTGAGCAGACCAGTAACAAGTAAGGCAATGGAAATAGTAATTTAAAAAAAATACCTGCCATGAAAGCCCAGGTTCAGATGGCTTTTATGGCTGAATTCTACCAAATATTCAAAGAGAAATTAATACCATCCTTCTTAAACTCTTCCAAAAAATAGAAGTAGAGGGAATACTGCCAAACTTTTATGACATCAGCATCACCCTGATATGAAAGCCAAAGATTCCACAAGAAAAAAAAAAACAAGTCAATGTCTCAAAAATTCTCAATAAAATACTATTGAACTGAATTCAATAGCATGTCAGAAAGATTATACACCATGGCCAAGTGGGATTTATCTCTGGGATGCAAGGTTGGTTTTACATATGCAAATCAATCAATGTGGTGTGCCACATTGGGGGCAAGGACTTCTGGTCAAGATGGCAGAATAGATGGTCCCCAGCATCACTCTCTCCCACAAATCAACCAATTTACAACTATAAAAACATAACATCAAGTGTATATGGAATGGGGAGATGTCCAGTGGGGGAGGCAGAAGCTCTGCAGAGACCACATGCCCTGTGTGGCCGCCACTGTGCGATCCAGCAGGTAGGCTTCACTGCTGCCACCCAGCTCCATTCCCAGCCCGGCCCAGTGCACATGGAGCAGGGAGACGTCCAGAGGGGAGGCGGAGGCTCTGCAGAAACCACACACCCTGTGGGGCCGCCACTGCGTGATCCAGTAGGTAGGCTTCACTGCTGCCACCTGGCTCCATTCACAGCCTGGCCCAGTGCACACTGAGCAGGGAGACATCCGGCAGGGGAGGTGGGAGCTCCGCAGGGACCACAATGCTGCCACGCAATCCAGCAGCCCGCCCAGTGTGTGCAAAGCAGAGAGACATCCAGCAGGGGAGGTGCAAGCCCCGCAGAGACCACACCACTGCCACGTAATCCAGCAGCCTGGCCCAGTGCATACAGAGCAGAGAGACGTCCAGCAGGGGAGGCTGAACCTCTGTAGAGACCACACACCCTGTGGTGCTGCCACCATGTGATCCAGCAGGTAGGCTTCATTGCCACCACCCGGCTCCATCCCCAGCCCGGCCCAGTGCGCATGGAGCAGGGAGACGTCCAGCACGGGAAGTGGAAGCTCTGCAGAGACCACATGCTCTGTGGTGCCTCTGCGCACCCCAGCAGCCTGGCCCAGTGCGTGCAGAACAGGGAGATGTCCAGCAGGGGACATGGAAGCTTGGCAGAGACCACACACCCTGCGGGACCATCCTGTGACCCAGCAGCCTGGCCGAGTGCATGCTGACCAGAGAGGTGGCTCAGCGGAGAGGCCCAAGACCTAAGGTAACCACACACGCAGGGCACTAGTGGTCAACTGAGCAGACACTGAGGTAGCCATACCAAATTGGCAACCCCAGCAGAATCTTAGTCAAACCACAGTGTCAAACCTGTGCACTGTGGAACCACCTGCCACAATGACTAAACATCAAAGAAAAGATACCAGAAATATTAAAAATCAAGAAGGTACACCACCAAAGGGTAATAACTCTCAAGCTCTAGATCCTATAGAACAAGAAGCCCCTGAAATGTCTGACAAGGAATTTTGAGTGGTAATTCTAAGCAAACTGAATGAGATACAAGAAAACTCAGCTAGACAACATGATGAAACGAGGAAAAGTATACAGGACCTGAAAGAAGAAATGTACAAGGAAATCAGTGCCCTGAAAAATAATGTAGCAGAGCTTGCTGAACTGAAGAATTCACTCAGCGAAATAAAAAACACAATAGAGAGTTTAACCAGCAGGCTTGAGGAAGTTGAAGAGAGAACCTCTGAACTTGAAGATGGGCTGTTTGAAATAACACAAGCAGACAAAAATGAAAAGAAAGAAAAAAAAGAAAAAAGAATCAAAGGCATTGAAGAAAATCTGAGAAAGATATCAGACAACCTTAAGCGCTCAAATATCCGAGTCATGGGTATTCCAGAAGGGGAGGGAAAAGGAGATTGCATTGAAAATATATTCAAAAAAATAGTGGCAGAAAACTTCCCAGGTATAGGAAAAGTCACATATCTTCAGATCCAGGAAGCTCAAAGATCCCCAAACGTATTCAAAAAGGTCTTCTCCAAGACATGTTATAGTCAAATTGGCAAAACTCAAAGACAGAGAGAATCTTAAAAGCTGCAAGAGAGAAGCGTCAAATCATCTATAAGGGAGCCCTAATCAGACTAACATCAGACTTTTCATCACAAACCCTAAAAGCTAGAAAGGAATGGGATGATATATTCAAAATACTAAAAGACAGATTTCCAGCCAAGAATACCCTACCCAGCAAGTCTATCCTTCTGAAATGAAGGGCAAATAGTATATTTCTCAGACAAACAAAAACTGCCGGAGTTTACCACCACACAACCACCCTTACAAGAAATTCTCAAGGGAGTACTGGGTTTGGTTCATGAAAAGTAACTACCATTGCCATAAAAACCCCCCAAATCAAAACCCACTAGTATAATAAAAATGGCATTCATGAAGAGGAAACAAACAAACAAAAAGGCTATCTACAACCCAGGGAACCAACACATATGGAAAAGAAACAGTAAATCAGAAAGCAAGGAACAAAAGACACCTAAGACAACCAAACAACAATCAATAAAATGCTAGGAATAAACCAACACTTTCAATAACAGCTCTTAATGTAAAAGGCTTAAATTCCCCAATCAAAAGACACAGACTGGCTGACTGGATCAAAAAGGAGGACCCAACTATATGCTGCCTTCAAGAGACCCACCTCACCCATAAAGACTCACATAGACTAAGAGTGAAAGGATGGAAAAAGATTTTACCATGCAAACAGAAAAGAAAAACGAGCTGGAGTAGCTATTCTTATATCTGATAAAATAGAGTTTAAACTAAAAACCATAAAAAGAGACAATGAGGGACACTACATAATGATAAAAGGATTGATCCATCAAGAAGACATAACAATCATACATATATATGCACCTAATGTTGGAGCAGCCAGATTTATAAACAAACTCTATTAGACCTAAAGAACAAAACAGACACTAATACCATAATAGCAGACGGCCTGAACACCCCACTGTCAATACTGGAGAAGTACTAGCCAGAGCAATCATCTCCAATATTGGAGATGGCAAGTGAACAACCTAACACTTCACCTTAAAGAACTAGAAAAACAAGAACAATTCAAACCTAAAGTTAGCAGACGGAAAGAAATCATTAAGAGCAGAGCAGAACTTAATGAAATTGAAACCCAAATAACAATACAAAAGATCAACGAATCAAAAAGTTGGTTTTTTGAAAAGATAAATAAAATTGACAAACCATTAGCATGGCTAACCAAAAAAAGAAGAGAGAAGATTCAAAGAACAAAAATTAGAAATGAAAAAGGTGACATTACAACTGATTCATCTGAAATACAAGGAATCATTCAAGACTACTATAAACAACTATACGCCAACAAATTTGAAAATCTGGAGGAAATGGATAAATTTCTGGACACACACAAGCTCCCAAAACTGAGCCATGAAGACAGAAAATCTGAACAGACCAATAACAGTACAGAGACTGAAGCTGTTATCAGAAGGCTCCGAACAAAGAAAAGCCCAGGACCAGATGGATTCACAGCAGAATTTTACCAAACATTCAAAGAGGAATGGACACCAATTCTTTACAAACTATTCCAAAAGATTGAAACAGACGCAAATCTCCCAAACTCATCTAGGAAGCAAACATCATCCTGATACCAAAAGCAGGTAAAGATACAACCAAAAAAGAAAACTACAGGCCGATATCCTTGATGAATATACATGCAAAAATCCTCCCTAAAATACTAGCAAACAGAATACAGCATCTCATACGTAAAATTATTCACCACTATCAAGTGGGATTCATCCCAGGGATGCAAGGTTGGTTCAACAGATGCAAATCAATAAATGTGACACATCATATTAATAAAATCAAACACAAGGACCATATGGTCATCTCTATAGATGCTGAGAAAGCATTCGATAAAATTCAACATTCATTCATGACAAAGACCCTCTATAAGTTAGGTATAGATGGAAATTATCTCAACATAATGAAAGCCATATATGATAAACCCACTGCCAATATCATCCTGAATGGTGAAAAGCTGAAAGCTTTTCCTTTAAGAACAGGAACTGGACGAGGATGCCCACTCTCACCACTCCTATTCAACATAGTGTTGGAAGTACTAGCCAGAGCAATCAGAGAAGAGAAGGAAATAAAGGGCATCCAGATTGGAAAAGATGAAGTCAAACTGCCCCTGTCTGCAGATGACATGATCCTATATATCGAACAGCCTAAAGCCTCTACAAAAAAACTCTTGGAGTTGATAAATGATTTCAGCACAGTAGCAGGATACAAACTCAACACACAAAAATCTGTAGCATTTCTATTCTCCAATAGTGAACATGCAGAAAGAGAAATCAAGAAAGCTTGCCCATTTACAATAGCCACCAAAAGAAATAAAACACTTAGGAATTGAGTTAACCGAGGATGTGAAAAATCTCTATAATGAGAACTACAAACCACTGCTGAGAGAAATTGAAGAGGACACAAGAAGATGGAAAGACATCCCATACTCTTGGATTAGAAGAATCAACATGGTGAAAATGTCTATACTACCCAAAGTGATATACAAATTCAATGCAATCCCCATCAAAATTCCAAGGACATTTTTCTCAGAAATGGAAAGAACTATCCAGATATTTATATGGAATAACAAAAGACCACACATAGCCAAAGCAATTCTGAGCAAAAAAAATAAAGCTGGAGGCATAACACTACCTGACTTTAAACTATACTACAAAGCTAGAATAACCAAAACAGCATGGTACTGACATAAAAACAGACACACTGATCAATGGAATAGAATAGAGATTCCAGAAATCAACCCACACACCTACAGCCATCTGATCTTTGACACAGGCACCAAGCCTATACACTGGGGAAGAGATTGCCTCTTTAGCAAATGGTGCTGGGATAACTTGATATTCATATGCAGGAGAATGAAACTAGACCCATGCCTCTCACCTTATACCAAAATCAACTCAAAATGGATTAAAGAATTAAATATACACCCTGAAACAATAAAACTTCTCGAAGAAAACATAGGAGAAACACTTCAGGAAGTAGGACTGGGCACAGACTTCATGAATATAACCCCAAGAGCATGAGCAACCAAAGGGAAAATAAACAAATGGGATTATATCAAACTAAAAAGCTTCTGCACAGCAAAAGAAACAATTAACAGAGTTAAAAGACAACCAACAGAGTGGGAGAAAATATTTGCAAAATACACATCTGACAAAGGATTAATATCCAGAATATACAAGGAACTGAAACAACTTTACAACAAAAAAACAAGGCAAAAGAGCTAAATGGACATTTCTCAAGGGAAGATATATGAATGGCCACCAGACACATGAAAAAATGTTTAACATCACTCAGCATTCGGGAAATGCAAATCAAAACCACACTGAGATACCATCTCTCCCCAGTTAGGATGGCTAATATCCAACAGACTGTGAATGATAAATGGTGGCGAGGTGTGGAGAAAAAGGAACTCTAATACATTGTTGGTGGGACTGCAAAATGGTGCAGCCTCTATGGAAAATGGTATGGAGGTTCCTCAAACGAGTGCAGATAGATCTACCATACGACCCAGCTATCCCACTGCTGGGAATATACCCAGAGGAATGGAAATCATCAAGTCGAAGGTATACCTGTTCCCCAATGTTCATTGCAGCACTCTTTACAATAGCCAAGAGTTGGAACCAGCCCAAATGTCCATCATCGGATTAGTGGATACAGAAAATGTGGTACATCTACACAATGGAATACTACTCAGCTATAAAAAAGAATGAAATACTGCCATTTGCAACGACATGGATGGACCTAGAGAAGATTATATTAAGTGAAACAAGTCAGGTACAGAAAGAGAAATATCACATGTTCTCACTTATTTGTGGGAGCTAAAAATAAATAAATAAATACACGAAAAAAAAACGGGGGGTGGAGGGAAGAAGACATAACAATTACAATTCCTTGAAATTGATTCGACAAGCAAACAGAAAGGACATTGTTAGGAGGGAGGAGGGAGAGGGAGGAGGGAGGGAGGTTTCAGTAATGGGCCACAATAATCAACCACATTGTATATCGACAAAATAAAGTAAAATATTTTTTTAAAAAAAGAACTTACGGCAAGCAATTACAAAGTTAGAGAGAAGAATCTGAAGTCTTCAATAAACTAATTCATCTGCCAGAGAACCAGTCTCTGGATACATGAAAAAATAAAATATAATAAAGATTGGCATCTGGCCTAGCCTAGGAAGACAGTTACAATTGTTCCATTCACGGTATAGCTTGTTCATGGGAACAGAGACTTGGGGAGACAGAAACCTTGGGCTATCAGAAGGAAACACAATGTTACACTCTGGGTACTGCTTGCTCAGCCTGCTGGTGAGAACAGAGACTTAGGGAGATAGAAACTTAGAGGAATGAAACTGAAGAGTGGGGTCTTTCTAAAAGTCACGTTTTCAGTTCCAGAGACCTAACAACATGCAAATAATTTTATACTGTTGTACATGTAGTTTAAAGACCTTACAGCCGTATAGTCTCAATTTCCCCTTCCCATACTTTGCACTATTGTGTTCAGTTTGTTACTGTTACATGTGCCATAAACACATCTTAGATTCTTTTATTTTTCTGTAATGCAGTCAATTATCTTAAATAACAATAAAAAGCTTTAAAACTTAAAAAAAATGTCACTTTCTTCTTAAGACTCTTCATTTTAGAAAAGACTACAGTAAAAATAAGTGTAAGGTAAGAGAACAGGCTATAAGTTTCTTGGAAGTATCATTAATCCAAAATTTCTACTTCTGGTTTGTTTAGGAATATTTGTCTTTTGTTCCTTTCTCCTAACATGATTAAATGAATGCCTAAAATACTCCATTTAATTAAGAGTTCAATTTAGTTTTCTTCTAATTAATATCTGCATTTGAAATGATCTGCATTTATCAACTTCATAGCCACAGTTCAATTATATCACCATGTTAAGTCAAAGTGATTCATAACTTATTTCTGTGGTGCTGTTGGTTACCTTACATATAAGTAAAAACTATGACTTTTTGTTGCTCTATTTGATCTTTAGCTAGGTGTGTTTTATGTAAATGTTGAGATAATTTTTACTGAGTGAAAAAAAGATGTTTGAAAAAAATAGGACAATAATTTTATTTTGAGAGAAGCCATTAACCTCTTTTTTCCCGTTGGCCAAGTCTACAATGTACATTGTAATATCAATTAAACAAATGAATATTTATCAATCAAAAAAATAATAAAATAAAAATGGGGGCAAAAGACCTGAATAAACATTTTTTCTAAGGAAGATATACAAATGCCCAGCAGGCATATGAAAAGGTGCTCAGTATTACTAATCATCAGGGAAATGCAAATCAAAACAAGAAGATACCACCTCACTCTGTTAGGATGGCTATTATCAAAAGGACAAGAGATAAAAAGTGTTGGCGAGTATGTGGAAAAAGGAAGCTTGTGTACATTGTTGGTGGAGATGCAGTTTCATTCAGCCATTACAGAAAACAGTATGTAGGTTTCTCAAAAATTAAAAACTGCACCACCATATGATCCAAAATAGTCTGCTTGATTATTTTGTCTTTATGGCCAGAGCTTTTTGGTGTCATTTTTCAGAAAATCATTGCCATGGCCAATGTAAAGGAGCTTTCACCCTGTTTTCTTGTGGGAGTTTTAGGGATTCATGTCTTCAGTTTAAGTCTTTAATTCATTTTGAGTCCATTTTTATGTATGGTGTAAGAAAAGGGTCCAATTTCATTCTTTTTCATGTGGATATTCCTTTTGTGGGTGCATACGCAAAGGAAATGAAATCAGTACCTTAAAAAGACAACTGTGCTCCCATGTTCACTTCAGCAATTATTCCCAATAGCCAAAATATATAAGCAACTTAAGTGTCCACTGGTGGGTGGATGTTAAAGAAATATTGTATTATCTTTTAATTCTATTTTTTCCATGAACTTTTTGGAGTACCCTCATGTTATCTAAAGATCTAAATGATGGGGGAAAAATCCCATGTTGATGGATCAGAAACCTTAATGTTGTGAAGATGGTCTATTCCCCTAATCAATCTACAGATTCAACACAATCTTGGAAACCCAGTGGATTTCTTTGTAGAAATTGACAAGATGATTCTAAAATTCATGTTGAATTATAAGTGACTCATAATAGCCAAAACAGTATTGAAAAAGTAGAACAAAGTGGAAGGACTCATACTTGCCAATTTTGAAACCTACTGCAAAGCAGTGATAATGAAGACGGTGTGGTGCTGGTACAAGGAGAGCCATGCAGACCAATGGCTTCTTCAACTAGGGCGCCGAGGCAGCTGGATATTCAAATGCAGAAGAATGGAGTTGAATGCTTTCTTTATATATTATTTAAAAAATACAAATTGGACCAAAAAACTAAACATAAGAGCTAAAGCTATAAAACTCTTAGAAGAAAACAAAGGGTAAATCTTCACGATATTGGATTTGGCAAAGGATTCTCAGACAGGATGCAAAAGCATGGACAGCAAAAGAGGGGAAAAAAGATACTTTGATTTTATCAAAATTAAAAACATTTGTGCTTCAAAAGACACCATCAAGAATGTGAGACAGCCCATGAATGGGAGGAAATATTTGCAAATTATATATCTGATAAGGGCCTTGTATCTGGAATATATAAAGTACTCTTATCAACTCAATCATGAAAAAGACAAAATAGCTAATTAAAAATGGGCAAAAAAATCTGAGTACATATTTCTCTAAAGATGATTTTTAATTGGCCATTAAAGCACAAGGAAAGATGCTCAACATCGTTAGTCATCAGGGGTATGCAAATAAAAGCTGTAATGAGATATCGCTTCACACCCACTAGAACGACTAGAAACAAAAAGTCAGATATCGGGTGAGGAGAAACTGGAACCCTCAAACATTGCTAGTGGAAATGTAAAATGATACATCTGCTTTGGAAAACAGTAGCAGTTTCTCAATCAATTAAACATAGAGTTACCACCTGACCCAGGAAGTAAAATGGTGGCTCCTTAGAGGACGGGGAATGGTGGGGGAGTGACAGCTAAAGGGTACAGGGTTTGTTTTTGAGGTGATGAAAAGGCTCTAAAATTGACTGTGACGATGGTTGCACATATCTGTGAATGCTAAAACACCACACCACTGAATTGTACACTTTAAAGAATGTACACTTTAAAGAGTGAGTTGTATGGTGTGTGAGTTACATCTTAATAAAGTTGTTTTAAAAAAAGCAAATTTCACATTGGTGAAAACTGACACTTGCTTATTCATAAAGTGTAGGATTTGAGAAATAAGACCTTATTCCTACTCTCTTCATGTCTGGAACCTAGATATGTCCTTTCCTCCCTCTGATGCTGTCTTGGAAGTCTTCCCGTCTGTTCTTCAGATGTGGTTGGTCTTCACCCATTGCATTTCTATATAAATTTTAGAATAGGCTTGTAAGTTTTCATAAAAATTTTGTTTAGATTTTTATTAGGATTGCATTGATTCTACATGTCAATTTTTACAGCAGCAAAGACATCTTTACATATTAGACTTCTTTAAATCCTTGAGCATGTGACATCATTCCATGTAAAACATTTATTTCTCTCAATAACTATTTATATTTTTCTGTATAGAGGCTGTCAAAGACTTTAATTTCTTGTTTCTACTATAACTATTTTAATTTCTAACAAAAAACTTCAATCATTTAAGTCACCTGTGTGTGCATGATTTTGTATATATTTTCATATTTCATATAGATTAAATTGTGAATGAGAAAAGTAATTACAAATATACAGTAGTTTTATTCTATGACTTCAGGTTATTTTCCATATAAATGAATTAACCACTTATAATTTCTCTTTATTTTTTTCAAAGAAAAATCAATAGATTTCAAAACATAATCGAGGGTTCCCCTGTTTCATTTACCTCAACATACAGCTATTTTAATGATTAAATATTATTTATAATGTGATACAGCTTTTATAATACACTTAAGAATTTTTGTGTACCCCAAATATCCATTAGATTATTTGTGATGTCAATAACGTTGAAATTTACAATATGTGACAGGATTATGGTATGCGTAACACAGATAGAAGTGATCATTAGACATTTTGCATTTATGTGGATAGTAGATAACTTAGACTTCTTTCTCTACAGTTCGAGGCTTTTCTTCAGAAAAAGATTTTGAGAAGTACATTAGGGATGAAAATAAGTCTGTTCGTGTGCTGGCTGCGATCGTATTTGATCATAACTTCAAACAAAGCAATGATCCTTTGCCGCTTCAGGTGAGAAAGTTTTATCCAAAGACGTGCTCATTATATTTTTACATTTTAGGGCTTTAATAAGATATAGGTAGCATCCCCATTTTATAAATGAGATAAACTATAACTTGCCCAGATCATAACTGCTAGTTTATAACAGAGCAGGGATTTGAATCTAGCACCAACTTCCTTTACTACCTGTGCTTTTAACCATTACGTTATCCTTATGAGGAGAAAACTATCTGCCACCCTAAGATTTTATATTGACAGAAAATGGAATGATAGGAATGTTAACTAGAAAAGATTTTAACTTTGCCAGTCTTTCTGGCCAGGCAGATGCTTCCAGCCCTGCAAATAGTGATTGAGAAAATGAGAATATAGCCAGGTAAAAGATTCAGAGTAAAAGCAGATACATATGCACTAGCAGAGATTCTAACGTAAAACTTCTTGTTTGAGTGAATTACTTAATTTCTGTTCTGAATCTCTAGTAACAGCTCTCAGGCTCAGCCAGGTTGTATTAGAATTAGGACAATGACAGACGCTGAAGAGATTATGATATTCGTCAGCAAGAATAGGAAAGGACAGTGCTTTGAACTTGGTGACTTGGTGTGTTTCTTTACCAGATCTTATAGATGTGCTGCCTAGTGTTGAAGGAAATAATCAAATTATAGCATCTTTGCATAGAGCCAAATCACGCATTTAGGATACAGGTGTTTGCCTATGGAAGGAAAGAGAAAGGAGAGTAACTGACAGGACAGTTGGTGCTCTTTTTTCCTGTCCCATACACCCTCCTCATTCTTTCTATAAGTGTCTGCTTTACTCTTATTACTGTGTTAAAAGTATGAAGGATCTTCCAAAAGTTCATGGAAAGATTCGTATTCTCTTTTAATTCTATGTTTCCGTGGATTTCTTGAGGTGCCCTCACATATGCTGATGCTGATTCATTGGTTCACTGGTGTACATAAAGCCTCTGGCTCAAATATCACATAATTTTGGTGCAGTTACAAGGTTTGTTTTTGTTGTTGATCCACTGTGCCTAGCATTTGGAATGTTTCCCTGACAATTTTTCCCACAGTTTATTTGCCAGGTACCTGTTCTCTTCTTCCACAATTTACTGAACAAATTTCTAGTCTATGTTTTCTGACTTCGTGGATGGTATAGTCCTCTTATAACCACCAGCTCCTCTATAGCTTGGTTGATTTTCCTGGACAGGACTAGTTGAGCAACACAGGTGCCACAATGACCCATAAGAACACGGAAAAGATCATGTCACCATCCTGCATAAAAGACTCCAGGGGTTCCCCGTTACCAACAGAAGGTCCTCTGCGTGGGGTACGAGGCCCTCAGTGACCTGTTTTCTGCATGTCTCTCCAGCCTCCTTCTGCCTCTGCATTGTCTGATTCTATGTTCTGGCAATAATGAGCCACAAGCAGTTCCCTGCAGCACTGAGTTATCTCTCACCTTTCTGCTTTGGATCACATTATCCTGTCCTTTGGTGCTCCCCCTCTCCCTCTCTTCCTTGGGTAACTTATTAATTCTTTAAAATTCTTGGCTATGACTGCTTATATAAAGTCTCCTTCCTCTTCCCTCTTCTTTAAAAAAAAAAAGTAATGTCATTTAATTTTTTAAAAATTTATTTATTTTTTAATTGTCACATACCGTACATGTTTATGGGGTACAGAGTTCTATTTCAGTATGTCCATACAATGTGTGATGATCAGATTGGAGTAATTAGCATGTTCATCATAAAAAAATTATTTCTTTTTGATGAGAGCATTTGATCTCCTCTCTTCTAGCCATTTGAGAACATACAATAAGTTAATTATAGATGCCTACACTACAGTAGACCACCAGGACACTTATTTTTCCTATTTAGCTGTATCTGTTAACCAGACTCTTCTTATCCCCCCTCCTTCTACTTCCCGGCCTCTAGTAACCACAATTCTGCTATTTTCTATGAGCTCAACTTTTTTTAGCTCCCACATATGAATGAAAACGTGGTATTTGTCTTTCTGGGCGTGACTTACTTCACTTAGCATAATGTCTTCCAAGCTCATCCATGATGCTGCTAATGACAGGATTTCACTCTTTTTTTATGGCTGAGTAGTACTCCGTTGTGTACATATACCACATTTTGTTTATCTGTTCATCTGTTGATGGACACCTAGGTTGATTCCATATCTTGGCTATTGTAAATAGCGCTGCACTAAACATGAGGTGCAGATATATCTTTGGTATGCTCATTTCCTTCCCTTTGGGTAAATACCCAGACGTGGGATTGCTGGATCATATGGTCATTCTGTTTTTACTTTTTTGAGAAACTTCCAGACTGTTTTCCATAATGGCTGTACTAATTTACATTCCTACCAACAGTTTCCTTTTTCCTGTATCCTCACCAGCGTTTGTTAATTTTGTCTTTTTGATGATAGCCATTTGAGCTGGGGTGAGATGATATCTTATTATGGTTTTGATTTGCACTTCCCTGATGATTAGAGATGTTGAGGAGCTTTTCCACATACCTGTTTGCCATTTGTATGTTGTCTTTTCACAAAGGTCATTTGCCCAATTTTTAATTGGATTATTATTATTATTTGCTGTTGAGTTGTTTAAGTTCCTCATATATTCTGGATACTAATCCCTTGTCGGAAGAGTAGTTTGCAAATATTTTTTTCCAATTCTGCTGGTGGCCTGTTCACTCATTTGAGTGTTTCTTTTACTGTATAGAATCTTTTTAGTTTGATGTTATTTCATTTGTCTGTTTTTGCTTTTCTTGCAGGTGCTTTAGAAGTCTTCTTCATAAAATTTTTCCTTAGACCAATGTCTTAAAGTGTTTTCCCTGTTTTCTTCTAGTAGTTTTATAGCTTCAGGTCTTATATTTAAGGCTTTAATCCATTTGTGTTGATTTTGGTATATGTATTCTGCATATGGATATCCAGTTTTCCCAGCACCATTTATTGAAGAGGCTGCTCTTTCCACAATGTATGTTGTTGGTAGCAGTGTCAAACATCAGTTGGCTGTAGATACATGGATTTATTTTTTGGTTTACTCTTCTGTTTCATTGGTTCATGACTTTTTGTAGGACAGTACCATACTATTTTGATTACTATAGCTTTGTAGTATTTTGAAGTCAGGTAGTGTAATACCTCCAGCCTTCTTCTTTTTGCCCAGGATTGCTTTGGCTATTCAGGGTCTTTTGTGGTTCCATAGAAATTTTAGAATCTTTTTTTCTATTTCTGTGAAGACTGTCACTGGTATTTTGACAGGGATTGCTTTTAATCTGTAGATTGCTTTCAGTAATATGGTCATTTTGGCAATATTAATTCTTCCAATCCATGAATATGGGATGTCTTTCCATATTTTGTGTCCTCTTTAATTTCTTTCATCAGTGTTTTATAGTTTTCACTGTAGAGAACTTTCACCTCCTTGGTTAGATTTATTCTTAAGTATTTTATGTCTTTGGAAGCTATTGTACATGGGATTGCTTTTTCAGCTAGTATGCTGTTGGTATATAGAAACACTACTTGTTTTTATATGTTGATTTTGTATCTTTACTGAATTTGTTTATCAGTTCTAAGAGTTTTCTTGGTGGATTCTTTCCTTAGATTTCTCTTTATATAAGATCATGTCATCTGCCAACAGGAACAATTGGCTTGCTCCTTTTCAATTTGGATGTCCTTTATTTCTTTCTCTTGCCTAATTGCTCTGGTTAGGACTTGCTGTAGGTGGTTTTCTGTAGTGATAAAATATAATGTTTTTCTGTTTCTCATGTATATATCTGCTCTATCATTGAGTTTTATGCTTTTGTGTGTTTTTATGATTCTTGTTATTGTCCTTTTCCTTCCAGATGTAGAATTCCCTTACGGATTTATTGTAGAGCCACTTTAATGGTCATGAATTCTCTTAGTTTTTGAAGAAGGATTGCTTTGCTGGTTATAGTATTCTTCTGTGTCAGTTTTTTTTTTCTTTTAGAACTTTGAATATATCATCCTATTCTCTACTGGCCTTTAAGGTTTTTGCAGAGAAATCTACTGTTAGTCTGATGGGGATTCCCGTATAGGTCACTCGATGCTTTTCTCTTGTTCTTTTTAGAATTCTCTCTTTGTCTTTGATTTTTGACAATTTATCTATAATGTGCCTTGGATAGGACCTTTTTGGGTTAAATCTCTTTGGGGATCTTTGAGTTTCTTGGATCTGGAAATTCATATCACTCCTAAAACATGGGAAGCTTTCAGCTATTATTTTGTTAAACAGGTAGGTTTTCAATGCCTTTTCCCTTCTTCCCCTTTTCTTGGACACTCATAATGTAAATGCTTGTATGCTTAATGTGTGATAAATCTTGCAGCCTTTTCCTCCTTTGTTTTTTGTTTTTTGACTCGATTATTTCAAACAAACTGTTTTCCATTTAGAAATTATTTCTTCTGCTTAATATAGCCTGTTGCTTAAGCTCTTGGTTGTGTTTTTTAATTTCATTTAATAAACATTTAGTTCCAAGATTTCTGCTTTTTTAAAAAATCTTTTTGTCGAATCAGATCAAAAATTGTTTTTGATCAAAAATTGTTTTTCTGATTTTGTTGAATGTTCTGTTTGTATTTTCTTGCATCTTATTGAATTTTCATATGATTATTATTAGGAACTTCTTTTCAGGCATCTATCAGATTTCCTTTCTTTCAGGTCTAGTACTGAAGAATTATTGTATTCCTTTAGGAGTGTCATGTTTCCTTGTTTTTTCATGTTTCTTGTATTTCTCTGTTGATGTCTGGGCATCTGGTGGGACAGTAACTTTTTCTAATTTTCTATAGTATCTTTTGAAGGGAGGGACTCTTTCCTGTAGATGTGTTCTATAGTGTCAGTTGGGTACAGTGTTTTAGGTTTGGGTCTGGGTGAGTGCAGCAGTATCATGTCTGTGTTATTTCTTCAACTGTATTCAGCATCAAAATTGTCTATGAGTATCTCCGTGGCCTAGGTGCTTGGGCATTCAGTAGCTTCTTGCTGAAGTAGGTGACACTGAGTGGGGTTGCTGGAGCTACAGTGGAACATCGAGCCTCTAGGAGATGCACTAGTATGTTTAGTGACTCCTTAGCTGAAGTGGGTGATCCTGGACAGGGTTGCTGGTGTCACCATTGGAACATTGGGGTTCTAGGAGGTGTGCTGTGGCAATCAGGTGTTCTTCTGCTAAAGTGGGCAGGGTTTCTAAGGAAAAGGGCAGGACCACAGATCCGTGAGAGAAGCACTGTGGCACTCTGCCCTTCCTTAGCTTGAGTGGCCAGCCATGGGTGTAGGTTGCTGGGGCTGTGGCCTGGACTTGAACTCCTAGGAGAGGCGCTGGTATATTCTGAAGCTCCTCAGCTGGAATAGGCAACACTGGGTAAAATCACTGGGGTTGTAGATGAAATTTTGTTCCACCAGGAGAAATGATAGAGTGCACTCCAGCTCTTCAGCTGGAGTGAGTGACCCTGGGCACACTTGCTGGTGCTGTGGCTGGGATCCTGTGTCCCTTTGAGAATACTGGGGTACACTGTAGTTCCTCAGCTCTAATCGTTGACCTTGGGCAGCATTTTCTGGGGATATGGCTAGGTCCTCAAACTTTGAGAGAGATGCTGCAGTGCTCTTCAGCTCCTCAGTTAGAGAGGAAGACTCTCGTTGAGGTTGCTGGGGCTGTGGGTGGCAACCTGCACCCCAGGAGAGGCACTGGGTCACTCTGCAGCTCATCAGCTTGTGTGGATAACTCAGAGTGAGGTCCCTGGGGTCATGTTCCCTTCCTTCTTCTCTGCTCCCATAACATGCTGTGAGTTCCTTGAGGTCAAAGATTGTGTGTTAATATTTACACATGCTTTAGCTACTTAAACATTGTCTTAAATTATTGAAATTGTGAATGTTTACCTAGACTTAGTGCACCTACCTGCTCCTTTTGATCTTATTAGTTTCTCTCTTCTGACTCTACTGACCTTTGGTAACTCTTATTCTGCTATCTTATGAAAATACTCGGGTCCAGCATGACTTTCTCTGAAGTTTGCTCATCTTTCTAGATATATCATTATCTTTTTTATTTAATACTTAAATCTGCAAACTTCCACATTTAAATGTTATCACAACTACTCTTACTACATTTTTTTTTCCATTTTGTGATATTCACTTTTTGAAGAAGGAAATATTTTTGCTCTACCATAATTAGGTGATATAATGGAAAAGTAAATTAATAGACTTTTTTTGTTGTTTTTATTTTTTATTGTGCATTGACAAATTATAGTTGTATATATTTATGGGGTACAAAGTGATGTTATGATTTATGAATACAATATGGAATAATTAAATCAAGTTAATTATCAATCACCTGAAATATTTATCATGTTTTTGTGGTAAAAACATTTGAAATTTACTCTCTTAATGATTTTGAGATATTTCCTTCTTTAAAACATGAATACACAATTATTAACTATATTCACGACACTGTGCAATAAATCTAAAAAGAAAACAAAAAAAGCACTTTATTCCTTGTGTCTGAGGCTTTGTACCTTTGACTGTCATCACCCTGTTCCACTCATTCCCCAGCCTCTGTAATTGCCATTCTACTCTCTACTCCTCTAAGTTCAATTTTTTTAGATTCCACATGTAAGTGAGACAATGTGGTATTTGTCTTCTGTGCCTGGATTATTTCACTTAGCATAATGTTCTCCAAATCCATCCACATTGTTGCAAATGACAAAAAAAAAAAATTAAGCTGAACAGTATTTCATTGCTTATATATACCACATTTTTCTTTATTAACTCAGCCATGGATGGACACTTAGGTTGATTTCGTAATTTAGCTATTATTAATAGTGCTGCAGTGAACATGGGAATGCAGATACTGCTTCAACAGACTGATTTCAAATATTTTGGGTAAATACCCAGAATGGGATTGCTGGATCATATGGTAATTCTATTTTTAGTTCTTCGAAGAACCTCTGTACAGTTTTTCATAGTGACTGTACCCTTTACATTTCCACTAACGGTGTACAAGGGTTTCCTTTTCTCTACATTCTCTCCAACACTTATCTTTTGTCTTTTTCTTAATAGCCATTCTAGCAGGTAGCAACCAGCTCAGCTTTCCAGGTGGGCTATGCTGTTAACTGGTACCTCTTATCCAGCACCACTGCTGGTAGGTACACAGCACTACTGCCAAAATCTGTGTGCTGGTCACTGTGGGCTCTACCTCCTTGCTCTGTCTCTACCTGACCCCAGGTGGTAAAACCATGCCATATCTGACTGTATTCCCTGTGAGCTGAAACCAGACTGAGCTTCCTGAGAAGCATCTCAGAATGCTAGAGAAGCTGAATGTTCATCTCTGGTTGTCCTTTTCCTCTGTGGGCCCTGGGGAGTCCTCTCTGTGTGTGCTGACTTAGGGAAAGTGTGAGGGTGACAGAGGTCAAAGTGAGGCTTTTCTTTCATCCTTTGAATATGTTTTCTATTCAGTTCTATAGACCATGCAGCTGACTCAGGCTTATTCCCAAGTTATGGAGTTTTCACCAAGGTATTTTTGTTCTTGGGTAGTTGCTGGTTGATCTTTCTGTGGGGGTGAAGCCTGAGTCCTCCTATTGTGCCACCTTTCTGACATAACCTGAATAGACTTTTTGAAGTTTCACTCAGTAGGGAGTGTCACCTCTCCCAGGGTGATGGAGACACCAAGGATTACTCAGAGCCCATTTCTTCTGAGCAGTGAGAGGCCCCAAAGGGATTAATTTTCAGGAACCCTCAAGGGAGAAGTATTCCTTGGAAAAATAACCCCAAACTAAGGTTTTCTCTCAGTATTTATTCTCCAGGCAAGAAAGTTACAAAAAAGGAACATAGGTGGTTACAAAAAGAACAGTAAGGTAATTGTCATGGCAACAATCATTAGGTTTAGCTGCACCAAGGACATCTGCCCTTAGAGCCAGAAATTTTGCTGTGTTACAATTTTTTATCTACAGCAGAGACTTTAGCCTGGGGAAAGTTTTCTGTCTTTCACAAGCTTAACATTTCTATGTGCAATTCTAAAAAGTTAGGCCCTGTAAAATACATGTGCTTTAGTAATGTTAGTACCCTCCCCAAGGGAGGCCAATTATGTCTTGGAAACTCAGAAGCAAAATACCATGGAGATGAAAGAGGATAGATATAAATTTAGTCTATTTTAAATTTTGACTGTGATTACAGCATGTGAGTCTTGCTACTCGTTCCTTGTGACAGTGACACTGTTGTTTCTTATTATTTAGAATCCTGAATTGCTCACTCTGTCCACAGAATGCCATTTTAAAATTTGAATTTTATTATCCTTTTACTCATAATATTTGCTTTCCAATATTCATTAGTTAAAAATGTTGTTTGTTTTCTATTGTTCATTCTAGGTAAAATATCATCTGCGTTTTAGTATTTTTGGTGATCTAGGTCATTCACATAATGCATCTAAAAGCCAAAGAAATGTAGTATGGAATACATCTGCTCTCTTTCCAGAAGTACCTCCTTTAGGATCCAGACACACGTATGATGCAGATGGGGGAGGTTTCGGTGAGCAGATCCTTAAGCATACCTATATTATTATTTTCATTGCATGCTAGCTGTCATTACATGTGTGACTCATTCTTTCCCAACGTGAGAAAGTTCATTCATTGTGGCAGTAAATTTTTTGAATTTAATTTATATTGTAAAAATGTATGTAAAACATTATATATTTGAAAAACGTCTTTATATTACATTAAATCATTTTCCAAATTTTATGTATCTATGCATTTGTACAGTCTTAGTTGGTAAATTTTGGCTTAACAGACACATTTTTGTATATTAACATGGCTTCTATACTTATGATTCTATATTATTCTTTTGAGTTGATGTTTGGTTATGCAATAGAAATTTTAAGTTCTTCTAAAATTTTACACATTACCTTGAAGAAAAACAAAACGCCAATAAGGGCTTTGAGTTAACTAACACTCCTGAGAATTTTCTTTAGGAAATTATTCAACAGAAGACAAAATCTATGTGCAATTTACCATTATTAATAAAAACTGGAAATAATCAAAATAGTTTATAATAAGTGCATGGTGAAGAATATGATGTATCAGTTTGACAGACTATGATGCAGCTATTAAAAATAATCATTATCAGCCCTGATGAATATAGAACAATATAGACAGAATTATGCCGATGAAATCTGTACAAAAATTGGGATTGTTGTTAATTTGGAGTGGTGGGATTGTGTGGTGTCTTGTCATTTTATCAAGAACATTTTGAATATTTTTACAATCAAAAGTTAAAAGGGTGTCTGGCCTTCATCCTAGATGTAGTTTGCAGGAATGAGTCTATAGAAAATGTCATATTCTTGGTGGAAAGATTAGTTTGAAACCAAAAAGAGGAGAATTGGTCTGATAAAAATAGTTAAATGGAATGTTATTCCTGAAGGGAGGTTTTTCCTTAAAAAGAATATATTTTATAAAACAAGAAAGAAGATAATTAGGGAAATTTCAACTATTGAATGACACTGTGTATCAAATTAATATTTTAAGAAATTGGTAATGAAGAGGCACTCTTCTTTTGTAAATGACTTTACAATGTACTAACTGGGAGTCAGGTGACCTAAAGTTTTTTTGCTCAGACTCTGTTACTCAATAGTGTTAAGATCTTAAACACTCTGGGTCAAGTTTCTTTATCTGAAAAATGAGGGTTTTGGACTAGGTGACCCTTTAGGTTCCTATTCACAAAATTCTAGGACTTTGGCCAATTAAACCAGCTGAAAAAGTTGGTGGGAGAGAAAATCAGGGATGGATTAACTCAGTGAATTTTCAAAGTGAGATTTTTTTTTTTTAATCGTTAAAAGAACACTTAACATGAGATCTACCCTGAACAAAATTTTAAGTGCATACTAAAGTCTTGCTAACTATAGGCACACTTCGTGAGACATATCTCTAGATCTTTTTCACCTTTATAACTAACACTCATTAAACAACATCCCCCAATTTGTCCCTTTCCCCCAGCCCCTGACAACCGCCATTCTACTCTCTACTTCTATGAGTTTGCCTATTCTAGATACCTTATATAAGTAGAATCATTCAATATTTGTCTTTTTTTGGCTGGTTTATTTCATTTAGCATAATGTCCTCCAGGTTTATCAATGTTGTAGCATATGATGTGATTTCTTTCTTTTCAAAGGCTGAATAATACGCCATTGTATGTATATACCACATTTTCTTTATTCATTCATTTGTTGATGGACATTTAGGTGGCTTTTACCTCTTGGCTCTCACGAATAATGCTGCTATGGAAATGGGTGTGAAAATATCTCTTCAAGATCCTGTTTTTAATTCTTTTAGATATATATTAAGAAGTGGGATTTCTAGATCATATAGTAATTTTATTTTTAATTTTCTGAAGAAACTTCATGCTGTTTTCCACAGTGGCTGCACCATTTTACATTCCCATGAACAGAGCACAAGGGTTCCAGTTTCTCCACATCATAGCCAACACTTGTGATTTTCTGGTTTTTTTTTTTTTTGATAGTGGGCATCCTAATGGGTGTAAAGTGATATCTCATTGTGGTTTCGATTTGCATTTCTCTGATAATAGATGAACATCTTTTTATATGCTTGTTGACCACCTGTATATTTTCTTTGGAGAAATGTCTACTTAAGCCCTTTGACCATTTTTTAAATAGAGTATTTGGTTTTTGGTTGTTGAGTGGTAGGAGTTCTTTATCAGATTATCATATGCAATATTTTTTCCCGTTCTGTAGGATGCCTTTCACTCTGCTGATTGTATCCTTTGCAAGATGGAAGGTTTTAAGTTTGATACAGTCCCATCTATCTATTTTTGCTTTTGTTGCTTGGGCTTTGGCTGTCATAGCCAAGAAATTATTTCCAAGTCCTATGCCATTGTCAGAGTTTGGATGCATTTTCCTGCCATAACTCATATGGAAATATGATACCCAATGTGGCAGTGTTGGGAGCTGTTTGAGCCATGGGGTGGATCCCTCATGAATGGATTAATGCTCTCCCTGGGAGTGGGGGTAGTGGGTAAGTTCTCGCTCTGTTAGTTCCCCAGAGAGCTGATTGTTTAAAAGACCTTGGCACCTCCCTCTCTCTCTCTCCCTTGCTTCCTCTCGCCATGTGATCTGCAGGCCGGCTGCCTGCAGCTTTCCACCATGAGTAGAAGTAGCCTGATGCCTGTGCCAGATGCAGCTGCCCCAGAATCAAAAACCAAATAAACCTCTGTTCTTCATAAATTATCCAGTCTCAGGTATTCTATTATAGCAACATAGAAATGGACTAATATAGCCATGAAGCTTTCCCCCTATGCTTTCTTTTAGGAGTTTTTTACTTTTAGGTCTTATGTTTAGGTCTTTAATTCCTTTTGATTTAATTGTTGTGTATCATGTAAGGTAAGGACCTAACTTCATTTTGTTTGTTTGTTTGTTTGTTTTTTGCATATCCAGTTTTTCCAGCACCATTT
The DNA here is from genome assembly GCF_027409185.1 of Cynocephalus volans. Lineage (NCBI taxonomy): Eukaryota > Metazoa > Chordata > Mammalia > Dermoptera > Cynocephalidae > Cynocephalus > Cynocephalus volans. The sequence goes on from NC_084465.1 coordinate 120,695,694, forward strand.
ATTGAAGAGACTATTCTTTCTCCACTATGTAGTCTCAGCACTTTTGTTGAAGATCATTTGACCATATGTGCAAGGGTTTACTTCTGGGCTCTCTGTTCTGTTGCATTGGTCTACATGTCTGTTTTTATGACAGTGACATGCTCTTTTGGTCATGGTATGTTTGTAATATGTTTCAAAACTGGGAAGTGTGAGGACTTCAGCTTTGTTGTTTTTTCTCAAGATTGTTTTGGCTATTCAGGGTTCTTTGAGATTTCATATGCATTTCAGGATGTTATTTTCTGTTTCTGCAAAAAATGCCAGTGGGCTTTTAATAGGGATTGCATCAATTTTTAGGTCATTTGGGGTAGTATAGACATTTTAACAATCTTAATTTTTCCAATTCATAACCCGAGATGTCTTTCCATTTACTTGTGTCTCCTTTCATTTCTTTCATCAATGTTTTGTAGTTTTTAGTGTACAAGTCCTTCATCTCCTTGGTTAAGTTTATTCCTAATTATTTTTATTCTTTTTGATATATTATGAATGGGATTGCATCACTTCTTGTTTTGACCTTACTTCTCTCCATATGTCCAGTGGATAGAGGTGTCTTAGCCCATTCCAGGCTGCTCTAACAAAATACACAGACTGGGTAATTTAAAAATAATAGAAATTTATTTCTCTCAGTTCTGGAGGCTGGGAAGTCCACGATCAAAGCACAAGCAGATTGTGTCTGGAAGCTCTCTGTTTGCAAGATGTCACCCTGTTTCTACATCCTCTGGAGGAGCCTAATGCTGTGTCCTCACATAGCAGAAGGGGAAAAGGGCAAAAGGGACTCAGATGCTCCCTTCAGCTTTTGTTGAGTATTATCACATTCATGAGAGTGGAGTGCTCATGACTTAATCACTTCCCACAGGACCCATCTCTTAATACTATCACATTGGATATTTGATTCCAACATATGAATTTTGGAGGGACACATACATTCAAACTATAGCAAGAGGTCTAATATTTGCTTGAGTTCTCAGTTAGCTTGGCTGATAAAATTACAAAAAGCAACTAACCATTTTTATGCATTATTTTAGTTTTGAGAAGATGGTAAGTAAGATGGTTCCATGGTATTTATTACATGTTGTGTCCCAAATTACACAGGTATTTTTAAGACTGTTTTGTTCTTTGTGTTAAAAGCTTTGCATTTTATGAATTGCCTTTTCTGTTTGCCTGACTGTTTCTTAGCATACTGAACTTATCAATCTTTATTTTCTTACCTAGGGTACCTCAAAGAAGGGTTCCTGACTGTGCAGCATTCCTTAGATAAGGCCATCATGGTATATCATAATGACAGAGCTGCAGAAATGATGTTTGAAAATACTAAAACTTTTGTTAGGAGATTTCCATACCCTGCCCATTATTATGATAGTTACATGTGGGGATTTATGGGTTCTTTCTCTTGGATGGTTTTATTTCTGTTTCTTCAAACTGAACTTACCCTCATCAGGACCATTGTCTCGGAAAAGGAAAAGAGATTAAAGGTAACTTTATTTTTTTTTTTTACATTTTTGGGTCTGTGGGGCAGATTTATGTGGAGGGTGAGATTATTTCTATTCCTTTGGCACTGGTGAGTGGTTATGTTGCATTAGTAATATACAAAAACAGACAGGCTAGAATGTGCCTGTCATTTATCAGTTTTCTGATGTTTTGCTTTTATCTAAATTCTTTATTTGGCTTGTAGTTTTATTGACTAAATGACTATTTAACAAGAATGCTATGAAGAGAGGTCAAATATTAAATGCCCTGAATCATCTTTGAAATAAAATGGGCAACAAAGAAATAATCCTGTGAGCTCTTGAATTAGATATATTTAAGATACACTTCAATTCCAAGATTCTATGATTCTTTTAGTCTTTACCAAGTTTTATTTCTTTTAATCTACTTTTAGATGAATTTCAGTATCAAGTCAAATCAAGACCATATTGTAAAGAACGGTGGCCCTAAAGTCGTAGAGAGGGGGCTTGATTCATTCATCTCTCTGTTAATTTGCTCAACATTTATTTATTTAATTACCTGCTTTGTTCCAGGGACTCAGATAGATCTTAGGTTTAAATCCTGGCCAGCAGTTATTAACTCTGTAATTGTAGCCTGTTCATACAGATATATATTAAAGATAATACCTAACTTTAGGGTTATCAGAGGAATTAAAGGAGGTATTATTTTTTAAAGTATCTAGGTCAGTCTCTGACCTGTAGTAAGCATTCAAAGGCAAAATATCTATTTATAAATTAGTTTAGTTGAGATATTAGTAAACTGAGTTAATTTATAATATAATAAGTACCTAAGGGGGATGGAAAACGTTATTTTTGAAGTGCAGAGAGGTTGATGCTTGTTCTGGGCAATCAATGAAGGATAATAGAAGTTTAGCAGGTGGATAGCACTGGGGGATGGTGGTGTTCCTACTGTTGTTGCCTTCAGAAAAATTACTCTGGAAAGAGATATGGAGGATGGCTTAGATCAGGGATTGATAGACTTTTTATGGAAGGCACAACAAGATAGTAAGTATTTTAGGCTTTGTGGGCCATGTGTGTCTCTGTTACATATTCTTTTTTTTTTTCTTTAACTTTTTGCAGATTTTAGTATAGGGTTTACAATTCTTTGTCTGCAATAATAAAATCCCAGAAAGCACTGAACATTGCATGTGTTTAGTAAGAAATACGGTGGCAAAATCAGAACTCTTTATTTATTTATTTTTACTGTAACACAGTTGTCTGTACATATCTGTGGGGTACAGAGTTGAACATCAATACTCGTGTGCAATATGTGATGCTCACATCAGAATAATTATTATGTTCAATAATATGCATATTCTTTTATGTTTCTTTTTAATCATTTAAAAATGTAAAAACCATTCTTAGCTCTCAGGAGACACAAGAATAGTCTGTGGGCTGGATTTGGCCCACAGGCCATAGTTTGTTGACAAAGTTTGACAAAAGCAACACTGAAGGTGAGGAACCAAGTGTGAGGTAATTATCACAGACCAGGAGAAAAACAGGGAGGGCTGGAGCTAAGATGGTTTAGTATAAGGCAATAAAGAAGGAAGAGTCGAAGAAATATTTCAGAGGTAGAAATTAGTGGAAATGGATGGGTACATAATTAACTTAAAATTCTGGAATTTTGCACACATTTCTTCCAGTGACTTTCTTTTTCATATATCAGATTGTTCTTAAGGTGTTTCGGGGGCTACTCATCAAATTATACCAGGGTTGAGTAAACATGCTGTTTTTGCTGAAGAGACAGTGATGCTTGGTTTTAATGAGGAAAGATGGGGATAGAGAGCAAAATCATTGTTCTTCCAGGCAAGGATTGCTCCTTTTCCCAGGTTTCCTGGTTATGCAAAATGAAATTATCATCCCCCGCCTCACCCAGGCTTGAAGCCTCAGTCTTGTGGGTATGGTATAGTGTTTAAGAATCCCACCATTTCTTGCCTTTATAACTTTTGGGTAAGTTTCTTAACTTGTTTGTGCCTCATCTGTAAAATGGAGATAAAAGCATTCTTACCACACAGAGTTGTTACGATGATTCACAATACTCTTCCTGTTTGTGCACAGGGATGTTAGGTGCAGCTATCTATGTTAGTTTTCCTTCTGTTTTCTTTGTCCCTTGTGTACAGTGTATGTGAACTAAAGAAAATTTGGCTTCTTTCTGCTCTTTCATTTGTTTCATCTGCTCTTTTCTCTCCATTTGTGGTAATGCCATTTTCTACTTCAAGCTCTTATTAATTTTTCACCATCCAGCTGTTTCAGAAGCATTCTCGTTGGTTCTCCTGACCACTGTCTCTCCTTAATCTTATTTCACGTTGAACCTTTTTCCCTCCATGTAAAATGGCTCACTTTATTTTGTTTTCTCTGACGGGAATGTCTTTCTGTCTCTTGTCTGACGAATGAGGCATCTCTTTGAAATCTAATTTCAACTTTCAACTGCAGTTTACCAGGACATGTCACACAAACTTAAATCAGGTAATTTATTATTTTTTTAATGTTAATCAAAGTATAGAATACATACGTATATAAATGCATGCCTAGGTGTACAGATCATTGAATTATCAAGAATGAACACACCCTTATAACCACTATGCGATTCAAGAAATAGGATATTGCCAGCCATCTAGAAACCCCTGCATGTCCCTTCTAAATCACTACACCTTCCTTCTTCCCCAAAAGGTGATCACAATCTTGACTCGTAAAAGCCTATATTAGTGTTGCCTGGTTTTGAACTCTATTTAAATAGAATCATACAATCGCTATCCTTTTGTGTCTGTAAGAGTCATTCATGTTATTCCATGTAGCTGTAATTTGGCCCTTTTCATTACTAAATTTCATTGTGAACATGAATGTATCACAATTTGTCACTCTGTTGTTGATGGACGTTTGGTTGTTCAAGTGTTGGGCTATTACAGTGAGCTACTGTGAGCATCTTTCTGTTGGGTATATACCTAGGATTGAAATTGGTGGAGTATGCAGTATTCATATTTTCACCATTATTAAATACAGCCAAACAATTTTACAAAGTGTTGTGCCAATTTATTCTCTTATCAGTACAGTATGAAAATTACTCCTGCTTTATATATGTACCAATACTTGGTGGCGTTAGTCTTTTTAAATTCTAACCATTCTGGGAGATATATATATAATGATATCTCATTGTGGTTTTAATTCAATTTTCCTTGTCAGCTATTGATGTCGAGTACCTTTTTATGTGTTCATTGGCCATTTGGATATCCTCTTTGTGAAGTGTGTGTTCAAGACTTTCCCCATTATTCTACTGTATAGTCTGTCTTTTTTCAGTGATTTGCAATCATTCTTTAATATATTTTGAATATGAGTCCTTTGCATGATATATCTATTGCAAATACTTTCTCCCAATCTGTAGCTTACCTAGTTGGTATATTTGGATGAATAACATTCTTCATTTTAATGTAATGCAGTCTTTTCCCTTATGATTAGTGCTTTCTGTGTCTAGCCAGTGCTAGCTGAGTTTTTCCACACCCCCTCTCTTGTTCTTACAGTTACTTATTTTCTAATCTTTGCATTTAAACCTTAAATTTACCTCTAATCATAACTTTAGCTGCATCCTACATGTTGAAATATAGCATTTTATCATTTAGTTCAAAATAATTTCTAATTTTTATTGTGTTTTTTTTCTCTTTGACCCATAGGATAATTAGAAAACCACTTAAAATTTTTCAAACATGTTGGGATCCACTATATGATTTCAATCTTTTGGAATTTTAATGAGACTTGCTTTATGGGCTAAAATATAGCCAATTTTAGTAAATGTCTATGTGCATGTGTGCACTGAGAAACAGTATGTACTGTGCATTCAGTGGGTGCAGTTCTCTGTAGATTCTAGATCAAGTTTGACCCGGGTTTGGTATGGCATGCATTATACCTGAGTTCTTGGAGCCAGCTCTTCTCTCTTTTGGACTCAAAGGAAGGGCTGTGACATGGGGTGAGGGATTTTTATTTCTCCTTTTATTTTTCTTCTGTGTTAGTTGTAAATTTGAGGTGGCATGATTTAGTTTCTTTCTTTCTCATTTGCATTTTTGTTTTAATGCCGGGTTTTGCTCTTTCTTGTGTATCTGTGATAGTGGTCGTCGTTCGTCAGATTCCAGATGAAGGACTCCTTTGAGAATTTCTTGCAAGGCTCGTCATGTGGTGAACTCCCACAATTTTTGTTTGTCTGGGAAATACACTATTTTCCCCTCATTTCCATTTTTTTTGTTTTTGTCTGTATTATTTTGAAAAGACCATCTTTGAGATCTGAAATGCTTTCTTCTGCTGGCTCTAGCCTGCTCCTCAAGCTCTCTGTTTTTTGGGTTTTTTTTATTTCATTGAGCAAATCTTTTATTTCTAGGAGTTTGGCTACACTCTTTTTTAAGGTATTGATCTCTTTGTAAATTTCCTCCTTCATATGCTAGATATTCTTGTTTCATTGTGTTCTCTACTTGAGTCTTCTCTTATCTCTTCAAGTTTCTTAAGATCATTGCTCGGAATTCCTTTTCAGACATTTCAAAGGTTCCCTGTTCTGTGGGGTCTGGTATTTGAGCATTACTGTATTCCTTCAGTGGTGTCATATCTTCTCATCTGTTTGTAGTTCTAGTATTTTTTTCTTGATGTTTGGTCATTTGGTAGACGACTTGCTGCTTCTGTTACTCTGGGGTTGACTATGAGGATAAAAATTTCCTCCTCTATTTTCAGGCTCTATTGGTGACTCTTTTTATATCAGTGTAGTTGAGTGTGTGGCAGGTTGCCTGTAGAGCAGCCCTGGCTGCTACTGCAGTAGTGAACTGTCCTTGCAGTGACAGTAGGTGTGGCGGTGGCTATAGTACATCACCTTGGCTCCTGTTCCAGCAGTGAGCAAGGTTTTCTGTGACCATAGACTGAGCCCCCAGTGTCGTGTGGGATTCTGCTCACCTCCGCCCCTCATATATATGTATTGAAATATAACTCTGTTCCCCATAAATAGGTACAATTAGTACATTTCCATTAAATTTTTTAAATGTTTTTTAAAAAGTTGACAGACAAATCCCTTTCCCCTCCTCCCTCCAGAGGACCGTTTTAAGGCCTGATGTTTTCGCATGTCCTTTCTGAATGACACCATCTGAGTGTATTTCTTTTCGTGAACCCCTTGGCATCTTGGCAACACCTTACCTTGTATTTGTTTCCCCTCTTTCCTATTTTTGGCATCACAGCCTAAGATAATCTGTTATTAGGTGCGTATAAATGTAGAATTGTTACCTCCTCCTGATAGGTTGAAGTTTTTATCATTACAAAGTTAACATGTGTCATTATGAAACGTCCGTTTCTATCTTCAGCAGTGCTTTTGCCTTAAAATCTGTTGCATGTTAATATGCTAAACCAATTTTCTTTTAGTTAGTGTCTGCACAATATATCTTTTTATTATAACATTTTATGTTATAAATATAACATTTGTATTTATTTTTATCCTTTTATTTGTAACATTTATCTTCATATTTGAATGTGTCTGTTGCAAGAAATTAAAAATATATGCTCTAATGATCATGAGTCTGCTGAGCCATTTACATACAGGTGGCATAATTAAATGTATTTGGACTTAAATCTATCATCTTATTATTTGTTTTCTATTTGTGCCATCTTACTTCATTACTTTTTCGTGCCTTCTTTTGGATTTTATGATTTGGATTTTATTATTTACTTAGCTTGGTAATTTTGCATTCTCTTATTTTTTTTTTTCATATAACCTTAGAGATAAGATGCTTTCTTGAATCATCAAAATTTAACAATCAAGCATCAAAGTACATCAGATGCAAATTAAACCAATCAAAATTACATGAAAAAGAAGCACCTTTACACAGCACTTCTCAGGCATTTTGGTCATGTATTTTAATTCTATATGTGTGTGTTTTTTTTAAAATCCCACATAATATTACTGTTCAATATAGTCAATATTTTTATATCTATGTATTTACCCTTCTAATTGTTCTTATTTCTGGTAGCTTTCTATGAATAATGATTTTTCCTTTGGCCTAAATCTTTAATGTTCAGTATTCTTTTGGTGATGAATTTTCTCACACCCTTTGTTTGAAAAACTCTATTTTACCTTTATTCTTTTATTGAAGGATTAACTATACATAGTAAATTGCACAGATTTTTGGTGTAATCACCAAACTAATCAAAACTGGAGCATAGTTCAGGAGATCCTCATTCCCCATTCCATTCATGAACTCCACATCAGCGGCATTTACTGTTCTGATTTATATCATTACAGATTAGGGTTCCATGTTTTTAGAATTAGCTCTTTTGAATTTTTTTTTTTTTACTACAGGAAATATATTTTTATTACAAATCTTCATTTTTTAAAAAAATTCAGTTTGTATTTATTTTTTTGTTTGTTTTCAATGAAATACACATAACATAACATTTATCTTCTTAATCATTTTTACGTGTACACTTCAGTAATGTTAAGTATATACATTGTTGTGCAACTAATCTCCAGAAATTTTTCATCTTGCAAAACTGAAAGTCTATACCCATTATACAATAACTCCACATTTCTCACTTGCCCCATTCCCTGACATCCACCATTCTACTTTCTGTTTCTGTCAGTTTGACTACATTAGATACCTCATATGAAAGGAATCATACAATATTTGTTGTTTTGTGACTGGTTTTTTCCATTTAGCATAATGTCCTCAAGGCTCAGCCATACATCTTGTTCATGTATCAAAATTACTTTTTAGAACCAAATAATATTCCATTGTGTGTATATTCATCACATTCTGGTTATACATTCATCCATTCATGGACATTTAGGTTGCTTCTACCTTTTGGCTATTGTGAATAATGCTGCTATGAACATAGATGTACAAACATTTCTTTGAGACCCTGCTTTCAATTCTCTTGGGTATATACTCAGAAGTGGGATTACTGGACCATATGCTAATTCTATTTATAACTTTTCAAGGAATTACCATTCTGTTTTCTATAGTGGCTGCACCATTTTATATTCACACCATCAATGCACAAACGTTTCAGTTTCTCCACATTTTCACCAACACTTGTTATTTTCTGGTTTTTGTTTTTTAATAGTAGCCACCCTAATGTGGGAGAGAGAATATCTCATTGTGGTTTTGATTTGCATTTCCCTAATGATTAGTGATTTTGAGCATCTTTTTAAATGCTTGTTGGACATTTGCATATCTTCTTTGGAGAAATGTCTATTCAAGTCCTTTTGCCCATTTTTTATTGGGTTATTTTTGTGTGTGTGTCTTTTGCAAAATTTTAAAAAGCACTTTATTAAGGTTAATTAGCACACAATAATTTGTACATATAGAAATTGTACAGTTTAATAAGTTTTGATATATGCATGCATCAGTGAATCTACCACCACACTAGAATAACAATGAATATATCCACCACCCTCAAAAATTTCCTCATGCCTCTTTGTAACCCCACCTCTCCCTGTCAAGCCCCTTCTTTGTCCTGTGTTCAGGCAACCCACTGATATACTTTCTGTAACTATAGCTTAGTGTGCATTTTCACTCAGCAAACTTACCTTGAGGTTCTTCCATATTGATCCATGTATCAACAGTTCTTTCCATTTTATTGCTGAGTAGTATTCCATTGCATGGGTATATCACAATACGTTTATTCATTCATCTATTGATGGCCATTAGGGTTTTTCACAGTTCTTTTGAATGTAATTACAAAAAAAGCAGGGGAGGAGGTGGTGAACATTAACATACAAGTCTTCATTGGAACATGTGTTTTCATCATATGCTTTCATTTCTCTTGGGTAAACTCCTGGGAGCAGAATGGCTGAGTCATATGGTAGGTGCATGTTTACTTTTCAAGAAACTGTCAAACTGGTTTTTGAAGTGGTTACATTAATTTGAATTTCTACCATTAAGGTATGAGTGATGCACCTGTTCCACATCCTTGTCACCTCTTGGTATGTTTAAATTTTAAACATTCTAAAAGATATGTGGTGTTCATTGTTTAAAAATTGCTTTTCTATGATGAATAAAGATGTTGAGCATCTTTTCATGTACTTATTTACTCCCATACATCTTCTTTAGTGAAGTGTCTGTTGAAATATTTTGCTCATATTTTGTTGAGTTGGTTCTTTTCTTATTATTGAGTTTGCGAGTTCTTTAAATATTCTGGATACAAGTTCTTTATGAGATATGTGATTTGCAAGTGTTTATTCTGGGTCTGTGACTTGACTTTTAATTCATATAATAGATTTTTGAGGGTCAGAGTTCTTAGTTTTGATAGAGTTCAGTTGATCAATGTTTTCTTTGATGGGTCATGCTTTTGGTGTCGTGTAAAAGAAATATGTACCTAACCCAAGGTCACATGATTTTATACTATGTTTCCTTGTAAAAGTTTTATGGACTTAGGTTTTACATTTTTATTTAATTTTTGTATATGGTGCAGGATACAGATTGAAGTGTTTTTTACATATGGAAATATAATTGTTCTGTCAATATTTGTTGAAAGATTCTCCACTGAATTGCCTTTGCACCATTTTCAAAAATCTGGTGACAGTATTTGTGTGTAGGTTTATTTTGGATTCTTAATTCTGTTCTATTGATCTGTTTGTCTTGCTTTATGTCAACACCACATTGTCCTGATTATTATAGCTTTATGATGATTCTTGAAATCAGGAAGAGTAAGTCTTCCAAATTTTTTCTTTTTTCATAGATGTTCGGGCTATTCTATGTACTTTTCATTTCCATATTAATTTTAGAATAAGCTTGTCAATTTCTACCAAAAAACCCTGAGGTTTTTGGGGATTGCATTGACTCTACAGATTAATTTTGGGAGAAGATATGTCTGAATAATATGGAATCTTCCAATCCATGTGCTCTATGTCTCTCCATTTATTCAGGTCTTCTATAATTTCTTCCGGTAATATTTTGACATTTTCAGTGTATAAGCCTTACATATGTTTTTATGAAATTTATCCTACTTGTCCCATCCTATTTTTGATTGTTTTGTAAATGGTATGGCTTTTTATTATTTCAATTTCAGATTGCTGCTAGTATATAGAAATACAATTAATCTTGTATCTATGATTTTGCTAAATCTATTTTTTAGTTCCAGTGTTATAAACCTATTTGTTAGTTATGTATGTATGTATTTTGGGGTCCTTTATGATTTTCTACATACAGGCTCATGTTGTCTGTGAATAAAGACTTTTACCTCTTCCTTTTCAATCTGCATGTCTTTAATTTCTTTTTCTAGCCTGATTGTACTAGCTAGACCCCCTGTAAAATGTTAAATAGAGGTGACTTGAGAAGACATCCTTGCTTGTTCTTGATATTAGGGAGAAAGCATTCAGTCTTTTCCCATTAAGTATAACATCTGTAAATTTTTGGTAGGTGCCCCTTGTCAGGTTCTATTCTTTGTTTAGAGTTTTTATCAGGGAAGCATGTTGAGTTTTGTGAAATGCTTTTCCTGCATCTATTGGAGTGATCACACGGTTGTGGTTTTTTGTTTATGTTGTTTTGTTTTTAACTTTCAGTTTTTTGGAAGAGTTTTGTAGAAGTTGCATTATTTATTTATTTTCTTAAATGGCAAATGTAGAATTTAACAATAAAGCCATGTTGACCAGAAATTTTCGTTGTGGGAAGATTTTAAAATTTAAAGTTAATGTCTTGAATACATGTGGGGCTAAAGGGGCTATTTAGGTTACCAGTTCTAGTTTTACTTTAAAAAAATTTTAGTTTTAAGTAAGCTTAACCTCACACAGAAATTGCTAAAATAATATATACCACTCCCCTAACTTACCCCGGTGTTAACATCTTACATAATCAATAACTATCAGGACCAAGAAATTATCATTCACATAATATTCTAGTCAGCAAACTAAAGCCATTTTTAGAATTTTACCAGTTTTCACATGCACTCAACATTTTTTCCTAAGTTTTGTAAATTTTATCAAAGATATAGATTCGTATAATCACCCTTGCAATTAGTGCAGTAAAATTTTATCACCACCCAAAGTCATTTGTGCTCTTTATAATTACTTCTGCCCCTCATCAGCCACTTATCTAGTCTTCATCACTATAATTTTGTCATCTCTAGAGTGTTATGTAAATGCAATCACACAGTGAGTGATATTTGCGAGTTGCTTGTGTCACTCATCAGAACACTGCTGGGACCCAGTCAACTTGTTTATCTGTGTCCCCACTGAGGAGCATTTTGGTCACGTCCAATTTTTGGCTAATACAAGTAAAGATCTTAGGAGCATTCATGTAAGCTTGTTGTGTGTGGACATAAATGTTCATATTTTCAGGGTAAACAAAGGTGAGATTGTTGGATTATATGGAGTGTATATTTAATGTTATCAGAATGTACCAAACTGTTTTTAAGAGAGGTCCTACTATTTTGAATTTGTTTGCACAGGCCAGTTGCTCAGCATCCTTGTCAGTACGTGGTGGTGTTTCTTTTATTTTAGCCTTTCTAAAAGTATGTAAGTGGTATCTCATTGTGGCTTTAATTTGCATTTTACTGAATACTAACAATGTTGAACATATTTTTATGTGCTTATTAGCCACTAATTTAATCTCTTTGGTGAATGTCCTGTTCAATAAGTCTTTTGCTCCTTTTCTGATAGATTGTTTTCTTACTACTGAGTTTAGAGAATTCTTTGTATATTCTTGGTTCAAGTACTCTGTCAGATATGTGATTTGTAATTTTTTAAATCCAATCTATATCTTGTCTGTTTATTCTAATAGTGGCTTTTGCAGAGCAAATGTTTTTTATTTTATTAAGTCCAGTTTCCCAGGTTTTTTCTTTAATGGATCATGCTTTTAATGTCATTTCTAAAAACTCTTCACCCAGTCCTAGATCACAAAAATTTTCTCCCCAAATTTTTTGGCTATATGCTTCTTTTAGATCCATGATACCGTTTGAGTTAATTTTTTTTTATAAAGTCTGATGTTTAAGTTGAGGCTCATTTTTAAAAAATCTATGAATGTCCAATTGTTTTAATGTAATTTGCTGAAAAGACTATTTTTCTTCCACCTAATTGTTTTTGTACCCTGTCAAAAATCAGTTAGCCATATTTGTGGGGTCTCTTTCAGTACTCTGTTCCATCTCATTGAGCTGTGTATCCAAAGTGTATCATCTGTCAGTACAATAATGTCTTGATTACTGCAGGTACATAATGTGTTAAACTTGGGTGGTATGATTCCTCCAATTTTATTCATCATTTTCAAAATTCCTTTAGCATTTTAACTCCTTTCCTTTTTCATATATGTTTTCTTTTCCAATTACTTTTTTCATTGTACATGTTTATAAGGTACAGTTTGTTGTTTCAATACCTGCATATATTGTATAATTATCCAATCAGAATAGTTAGCATATCTATCACCTATATATCATTTCTTTGTGGTTATAACATTCAAGATCCTCTTTTCTGGCTATCTTGAAATATGCAATACAATGTTATTAGCTATTGTCACCCTAGAGCACCAGAAGTATTCTTCCTATGGAACTGTAACTTTGCAACATTGTACCAGTCTACAAATCTTTCCTTGGCCTTCCCTGCCCATCCCCTTTCCCTGCTTGCAGGAACCACTATTCTACTCTCTATTTCTCTCTCTTTTTTAAAACTTATTTTTCTTAACTGATCTATGATAATTGTATATATTTATGGAGTACAATATATTTTGGGTACATTCATACTATGTGCAATGATCATATCAGGGTGGTTAGTATATCCATCACCTCAAATATTTATCATCTCTTTGTTTTAGGAATTTTCACCATCATCTTGACTAGCTATTGAAAGACACTCAGACTTTGTTGTTGACTGCAGTCTCCCTATGTTGCTATACAACACTGTATATTATTTTTCCTGTCTCTCTACAATTTTGTATCCACTGACCGCCCTCTCCCCATCTCCACTTCCACTCTCCCCTTACTAGTCTCTATTAACCACTAATCTACTCTCTTCTTCTAGGAGATCAACTTTTATAGCTTCCACATATGAGTGGCAACATGTGGTATTTCTCTTTCTGTGTCTGGCTTGTTTCATGTAACATAATTATCTCCAAACCCATCCATGTTGCTGCAAATGGCAGAATTTTTCTTTTTTATGGCTGAGTAGTATTACATTGTGTATATAGATCTTTTTTTTTTTTTTAATCCAATCATCTGTTGAAGGGCATTTAGGTTGGTTTCAACACTTGGCTATTGTGAATAGAGCTGCAATAAATATGGGAGAGCAAGTATCCCTTTGACTTGCTGATTTCCATTCCTTTGGGTATATACCCAGCAGTGGGATTGCTAGATCATATGGTAGAGAAATCTCTAGTTGTTTGGGAAATCTCCATACTGTTTTCCATAATGGCTGTACTAACTTACATTTCCTCCAACAGTGTAAGAGTTCCCATTTCTCTACACCCTCACCAACATTTGTCATTTTCTGTCTTTTTGATAATAGCCATTCTGTCTGCACAAGATGATGTCTCATTGTGGTTTTGATTTGTATTTCTCCAATGATTAGTGATGTTAAGCACTTTTTCATATACCAGTTGGCCATTTGTATGTCTTCTTTTGAGAAATGTCTATTCCACCCCTTCGCCCATTTTTAAATTGATTTGTTTAAAACTATTGAGTTCTTTGTATATTCTTTGTATATTAATCTCTTGTTGGATGCATACTATGCAAATATTTTCTCCCATTTTTCAGGTTGTCTTTCTGCTCTGCTGATTATTTCCTTTGTTGTGCAGAAGCTTTTTAGCTTAATATAATCCCATTTCTTAATTTTTGCTTGTATTCCCTATGCTTCAGAAGTATTGTTCATAAAATCTTTGCCCAGTCCTATGTCCTGAAGTGTTTTCCTTATGTTTTCTTCTAGAAGTTTTATAGTTTCGGGTCTTACATTTAAGTCTTTAATCCATTTTGAATTGATTTTGACTTATAATGCATTTATCAGGTTGTAACCCCATCATAAGTCAAGAAGCATCTGGACGTACGACAGCTTGCTTACAATTTTTTTGACTTTATGATGGGTTTGTTGGGGTATTAAATGCATTTTTGACACAATATTTTTGACTTGCAATGGATTTATCAGTATGTAACTTCATCATAAGTAGATGAGAATTTGTATTTAGTCTGATATTAATATGGCTATTTCAGCTTTGTTTTGATTAGTGTTAGTATGATATATCCTTTTCTGCCCTTTAAGTTTTAACTCATTTGTATCTTTTTATAGTTAGTGTGAGTTTCCTGAGTTTCTTATGGGCAGCAAATAGGTATTGCTTTTCTTTACCCAATCTACAAATCTCTTGTTTTTTGTTGGATGTTTAGACCATTTATATTTAATATGATTGTTGATATGGCTGGGTTTAAATTAAGCTTTCTATTTATTTTCCATTTGTTCTGGGTCCATCTCTTCTCTATTCTCTTTTTCTCCTTTATTTTTAGATTATTTGTTATCACTCAATTTCATTTCCTTTGTTGTCTTATTAGCTATAACTCTAGTTGCATCATTTTCTTGGTTGCTATAGGGTTTATAGTATACATGTTTGCTATTTTATCATAAATTTTACTTATTCATATGTCATAAACCTTACAAGATATTGGTGTTATTTTTGCTTAAAAAGTCAATTATATTTTGAAGATATTTAAATAACAAAAAAGTTTTATATTTTCTTAATGTACTTCTCATTTCCTGTTCTCTTTATTTCTAGATAAAAATATTATCTTACAGATTAAGAGATCCAGATTCATCTTACATAATTTCCTTCTGCCTGAAGACCTTTTTAAAAAACATATTTTATAATGATGTTCTGTTGTTGACATATTCCTTTTTGTATGTCTGGAAAAGTCTTTATTTGGCTTTTATTTTTGAAAGATAATTATGTTGTATGTAGAATTATAAGGTAATAGTGTTTTTTGTTCATTTGTTTTGGTACTTAAATTTATAATCCATTGTCTTGTGGCTTTTTATGTTTCCAATGAGGTGGAGATTTCTCTTCCCTCTGTATGTAATGTGTCATTTTGTGTGTGTGACTGCTCTTTAGATTTCCCTTTTCAGCAATTTGGTGATATTGTGCCTTGCTGTAGTTTTGTTCATGTTATTTATTTATTATTTTTTTTGTGCTTGGATTTCGTGGAGCTTCTTGTATCTGTGTGTTTATAGTTTGTCAAAATTTTGGCCTTTATAAATCCAGAGGTTTCTTATGCCCTCCCTCTTCTTCCACTCCTTCAGGGACTCTAATTATGACTATATTACACCACTCAAATTTGTCCCACAGCTCAATGATGTTTCACTCATTTTTCTTTTCATTTTTTTGTGTTTTATCTTGGATCATTAATATTTATATGTCTTCAAATTCACTAATCTTTTCTGCATTACTTAATCTGATATTAACCAAATCTAGTCTATTTTTCATCTCAAATTTTTTCTATCAGCCATGTCTCTACTTAACATGTTTCGTTTTTCTCTATCTTACTGAACATATGGAATACAATTGTAATAACTTCTAATGTCCTTGTCTCCTAGTCCTATAAATTGCACATTTGCTGTGTCAATTTTGATGGATTGATTTTTTTTCTTATTGTGGGTCATATTTCTCCATCTTTGCACACCTAGTATTTGTCTGTTGCCATGTAACAATATATCACAATTTAGCAGCTTATAACAACATACATTTATTATCTCACACTTTCTGTGTGTTGTGTTTAGGCACAGCTTAGTTTGGTCTTGTGCAAGGCTGCACTCAAGGTGTCAGCCAGGGTTATGGTTTGATATGAGGCACAACTTGGGAAAGAATCACTTCTAAGCTCTTATGGGTATCAGCAGAATTCAGTTCCTTAAAGTTGCAGGGCTGAGCATTTTAGTTTTTTTCTGGATGTTGGCCATAGGTTACCCTTCGTAACTTGCCATATGGGCCTCCTAAAATGACCATCAGCATCATCAAATTCAGCAAGGGAAGAAGTCTCAGCATGAGATAAGTGCCATAATTCTCTGTAACAAAGTCATGAAAGTGACATTTCATAACTCTTGCCACATTCCATTGGTTGAAACAAGTTGTGTGACCCACCTACACACGAGTGTGAACACTAGAAGGCAGAAATGATGGGGAAACTTAGAGACTGTTTATGTCACCTGGTAATTTTTAATTGTATGTCAGACATTGTGGGTTTTACTTTGTTGGGCCCTGAATAATTTTTTATTCCTATATTCTTCACTTTTGCTTGAGACCCAGTTAAGTATCCTGGAAACAGTTTATTATTGGGGATTTTGATTTTTAATTTTTGTTAGGTGGGACTAGGGTAGCATTTATTCTAGTGCAGTTATTATCAACAGGAGGTAATCTAGCCCCCAAGGGACATTTGGCAGTGTCTGGGGACATTTTTTACAACTAGGACAGTTGATACTGGCACCTAGTGGGCAGAGACCAGGAACGCTGTTAAACATCCTACAATGCACAAGATAGCCCCTCATAACAAAAAATATCTTACTCCAAAATGTCAACAGCATTGAGATCAAGAAATCCTGATGTCCATAAAGCACTTAGGACAGTGCTTTACACTAAATATGTTCTCATGTTGAGGATGAGAAACCCAAGTCTAGGCCTAAATTTGACCCACTGCTAATGCAAAATCCTTGTAAGTATTGTACCTGTGACCTACAAATTATGTGGTTTTACACTCCGGCTGGTGACAACAGGAACCTTTTTCCATCTCTGTGTAAGCTCTAGGTATTTTTTTCCTCTAATCCTTACAGGTGGGTCTTCCCCTAGTCCTGGGGCATTTGAGGAATTATAGTTCATGAAGCTCCCTAACTAAAACCCTGTGAACTTTTCCTTGCCCATTATTTTTACTCAGATTTTGGTGTTCACAGATGAGAACACTGAGGCACAGGGTGGTCAAGGTCATACTGCTGGTAAGTGGCAGAGCCAGGATTCAAACCTAGGAAGTCTTCTCCAGTCTGTGCTGGTAACCATGGAGAGTGGCCTCAGAAACATTCAGAGCAGCATAACAGGGCAGGAAGAGCAGGAAACAGGGAGTTCTGTTGCTGTGCAACGTTGTAGAAGTGTCTCACTTTCTCTGAGTCTAGCTTTCTAATCTGTAAATTTAGAGGAGTTTGGTTTAGATCAGTTGTAGGATGAAAGCAGCCATAAGCAATATGGAAATGAATGAGCATTACTGTGTGACAATAAATTTTATTTACAAAAATATGAGGTAAGCTAGATTGGCTCACAGGCTATAGTTTGCCTCTCTAATCTATAATTGAATTAAGCCTATTTACCTTCCTTACTTATTACTTCCTGAACATAATAAAAAGAAAGGCAGTCTTACTTTTTGTGTTCTGAATTTTTACTTAAGTGTTTCTTGTGTCAGGACTGTAACTTGTAAGTTATTGGGGAAAAGATCTCTGGACCTAGAATGTTGAGTTGGAATCACAGTACTGCCACTATGAGGTGAATGACTTTAATGAGGTCATTTGGCTATTCCGAGCCTTGGTTTATTTTCCTCTAAAATAGGAATGATATGTAAGTTTTTGTGGGCATTAAATCAGATATTTCTGAATGCATTTTGAAAACTACAAATTGTTTTTCATGATATTTGGTTTGTGTTCACTCACCCATAGGAGTACCAGCTTATGATAGGACTCACTCATACTACCCTGTGGGCTTCGTATTTCATCACATTCTTACTGATGCATTTAATTGTCCTCTGCTTACTGTGTGCAGTTTTATTTCTCAAGGCAAGTATCTATTTGAAGGCAGCATGCTGCAGCTAAAATTTGAGAGGGTTGAAGTAATCGTGGTGTGGGCTAAGTGGGTTTA
Source organism: Cynocephalus volans (assembly GCF_027409185.1). Lineage (NCBI taxonomy): Eukaryota > Metazoa > Chordata > Mammalia > Dermoptera > Cynocephalidae > Cynocephalus > Cynocephalus volans. The sequence goes on from NC_084465.1 coordinate 120,714,022, forward strand.
GCTTGCAGAAGAGTAAATGTGTTTTTCATTGATTCCATTGTGGAAATTCAGAAGCTGCCTAGTCTATCAGTAAACAAAACGATAGACCTAGATTGATGGACATTCTCTGAGAAATGAGTCATTCAGTTAATGTTCCATCCCACTGAGCAGCGTGACCTGTTCTACTGGGGCCACTCAAATATTTGATGTTTTCTTTCATCTCTCTTGTTTTTCTGTGAATGTGACAAAACTTTGAATGTGACTAAACTAGCTTTTGATTGTTTTGCTAGATTACGCATGTGAAAGTCCTCCCACACAGTGACCCAACACTTTTTTTCACCTTTTTCCTGTGTTTTATCATCGCCTCAATATTGTTTGGCTTTCTGATTACCACATTCTTCAATACAGGTCAGTCTAAGACTTTTTCTGTGACTGATTCTCAGTGTTTCAACAGACTAAAAGGATTTTATTTGGGAGGTCCTTCTAAAACTTCAGTTGTCCCTTCATATATACCCTCTGTTTACATTCTAACTAAAAAGACAAATATAACATGCATGTGAAATGATTTGAGAGGAAGTAGAAAGATCTGTGAAAATTAAAATAGAATGCATTTGAAAAGAGGATAAAAGCCAAGATAAGATCAAACATGACAGAAGGATATAATCTAAATTAAGGTCATATAGAAATATTCATTCATTCATTCATTCAGCCATTCAGCCACTCATTCATTGAAGTCTTGGGATCACTTACCACCTGCCCAGAACAGTGTCAAATATACACAAAACAAATGAGAATTTCTCCCCTGCCCTTTGTGGAGGAGGGTGTGTGACTGGGTAAATTCAGATGGGACTAGTTAGGGAATTCGTAGAAAAACTGTGTTTTTGTTATTACTTCTCCGTATTTTGTTATTGAGTTATTTCTCAATAACATTTTGTTACCACTGATTTAGAATAATAAGCAAATTTCTGTTTCAGACAACAAACCACCATTTTTTCCACTTTAAAAAAAAATCTAATAGTTGTCCATTTTCTATTTTATCAATTGCTCCTATACTCTTTATGTCTTTCCTGCTATTTACTTTAGTGTTGAATTGCTTGGTTTATTATGTATTTCTTGTCTTTTTAAAATGGGTTATAATATAATATTTCAATGCCCATATACAATGCATAATGATCAAATCAAGGTAATCAGCATACCCATCACCTCAAACAATTATCATTTCTTTTTGTTGGGAACATTCAAAACTCTTTCTTGTAGCTGTTTGGAAATATAAAATAAATTATTGTAAATTATAGCCCCCCTACAGTGCTATAGAACACTAGAACTTATTTCTTCTCTTCAGTCATAATTTTGTATCTTTTAGCCAACCTCTGCCTTTCCTCCCCACCCCACCCCCAGCCTCTATTTACCACTGTGCTACCCTCTACTTCTATGAGATCAACTTTTTTAGTTTCTGCACATGAGAGAAAACACGTGGCATTTATCTTTTTGTGCTTGGCTTATTGCACTTAACATAATGTCCTTCAGGCTTATCCATGTTGCTGCAAATGACAGGATTTCATTCTTTTACATGGATGAGTAGTATTTCATTGTGTATATATGCCACCTTTTCTTTATCCATTCATCTGTTGATGGACACTTAGGTTGATTCAATATCTTGGCTATTGTAAATAGTGTTGCAATAAACATGGGATCTCCTTTCATTTTGATGTATACCCTGTAGTGAGATCACTGGATCATATGGTAGTTCTATTTTTAGTTTCTGAGGAAACTCCATACTATTTTCTGTAATGATTATACTAATTTAATTTAATTTAATCTAAGATCAAGGTAATTCAATCTAAGACAGCAGATTTGGCTTCTTCTGAGGACTCTCTCCTTGGCTTGCAGACGGCCGCCTTCCTGCTTGATCCTTGTATAGTCTTTTCTCTGTGCGCGAACATCAGTGGTGTCTCTTTTGGTGTCCAAATTTTCTCTTTCTATAAGAACATCAGTCAGATTGGATTAGGTCTCACCCTAATGGCCCCATTTTAATTTAATCACCTCTTAAAAACCCTATCTCCAAATACAGAACCATTTTGAGTACTGGAAGTTAGGGCTTCAATTTACAGATTTTAGGGGGACACAATTTAGCCCATAACACCTGGTATTTCTAATATTTTTAAATCTAATGCAAGATGTTGTGTATGAAATAATTGTACAAATAATTTGAATTTTGGAGTGACTATTTTTTTTCCCCACAGAGAAGATTTACTTTTACTTCTGTCAAACATTTAGGTTAGGGCACTAGTATTCCCAGATAATCCTAATCCAATGAGGATTTGGGATGTTTCAAAGGTGATCTGTTATGGTGTACCTGTGCTCTAAATGTAGCCTTTTGGGGTCCTAAGTGAAAATTTGTAATATTAATCAAGTCTTCTTTCCATTAGAATGTCTCAATTTCAAGTTTTATTTCCCTAAGTCCCTTGATCCTATCAAAAGCTTCACTCAGTTTCTCAGACTCCCAGCCACAGTTTACATTTTGAAAAGGGTTCAAGGTGAAAATTAGTACCAAGTGCTAGGCTAACCTCTCCGGACTTCTCTTCTTAATTTGATTTTGATCCTATGAATTGTCCCTGTCTGATAGCTCTCTGATGCTTTAAATATATTCTAAAAATAATTTGTCTAGATTTTTCTGTTTTCATTAGTCTCAAATAATATAATTTCTCTGATACATAACATCTTAAGCCAGATGCTTTTCTATAACATTGACTTCATTGTCTATTTTAGATATTCTTTTATAAAGTATTATAAATAAGACTGGAAATATATAAATAAACACTACTAAATTTATAATTTTCTTAACCAGAATTTTAAAATAAGTGGAAATGGTGTAGATATATTCATATGATGTGAATAATGGGTTGTATAGCTAGAGTTTTTTAGGCTGAGTAGTCATGAACAAAAATAAAAAAAAAATCTTAATAAACATCAGGATAAGTCTTTAAGTGAATAAATATTTGCAATAATTGCATGAGAAGGAGAAGGATAAATTTCAGAAAAGTTTTTTCCTCTTACCATTATTCATTTCCTTGTTCATTTATTCATTCATTTATTCACTCAAGCATAGGTACTTATTGAGCATCTACACTGTGTTAGGCACTGTGCTAGCTGCCAGTGATACAGAGGTGAACAAACAGATAATTTCCTTTCTTGTTATAGAGCTACTATTCTAAAGCTCTTTTGTTGTAAAATGAGGGTATTTCTATCTCAAACTTTTGCAGCTTGTGTAAACTGACTGTATTTTCCTTCTTACTTTTCAGCTTCTTTGGCGGTTGCTGTTGGAGGTTTTCTCTATTTTCTCACTTTCTTTCCACATGCACTTATCAGAAATAGGTATGCACAGATGAGCCTCAGTAACAAGCTGGCTTCCTGTCTCCTTTCAAATATTGCTGTGTGTATGGGGATAGATATACTGTGCAAGATGGAAATGAAGGGTGAGTTTTTCCTTCATAAAATGTCTTTGGTAATATGATTCTCAATAAGTAAAGGCAGGTGTGTCAGTCAAAAAAATACGGAACCAACCTAAATGTCCATCAAAGGATGACTGTATAAGGAAAATGTGGTATATATGCACAATGGAATACTACTCAGCCATAAAAAAGAATGGAATTCTGCCATTTGCAGCAACATGGATGAGCTTGGAGATAATTATGTTATGTGAAATAAGCCAGGCACAGAAAGAGAAATACTGCATGTTCTCTCTTATAACTGGGTGCTGAAAGACAGACAGAGAGAGAGGGAGGGAGGGAGGAGGGAGGGAGGGAAAGAAAAAGAAAGAAGGAAAGAAGAAAGGAAGGAAGGACAGACAGACAGAAAGAAAAGACCTAAATTCCTTGAACTTTCAGAATACTAGAGATGGGGGTGAGGTGTGGGGGGGTGGTTTGGGGAGGGATAGGTTGGGTAAAGGGCATAAAGAAAATCACGATTTTTAATTATAATATGCTTATAATAAACAATATTTTTTTAAAAAGAAAAGGCAGTTGATGTGGGGTTGGTGATAGGGCAATGAGTGAGGGGGTGATTTTAGTGTTTCTTATTTTTCTTGGATTATAATATTTCTTTATAATAAAAGTTATATATGTGCACGATTATATGTATACACTGTATATACATGCACACATACTTGCAAATATAAGAATATGTAAAATTTGTATTACACATATTCATTATATATAATATATTATATATAATGTATATAATATCGATAATATATAATATAATACAAATATATATAACGAATATATTTGATGTATATAATATAGATACTATATATATTATGAATATATACATTATACATATTCATTATATATATATATTTGTATGCATGTATGGGTCCAAGTTTTATCTATATCAGTGGTCTGACCCGGGGTCAATTTTGCCCCTCAGGTGACAATGGCAGTGTTTGGAGATAGTTTGGGTTTTTAATTGTCGTGACTGAAGAGTGCTACTGATGTAGGCCAGAGATGCTATTGAATATCCTACAAAGTACAGGACAGCTTCCACATGTAGAATTATCCAGCTCCAAATGCCAATAGTGCTGAGGTTATCATTTTCATAGTGAGAGTATTCTTTTAGCATTTTTCAAGAATACAATATATTGTCATTAGCTTTAATCACTGAGCTGTACAATAGATCCCTTGAATGTATTCCTTGTATCTAACAGTAATTTTGTACCCTTTGACCAACAACTCCACAATTCCCCCTCACCCCCACTACCACCAAATGCCCTGGCCTCTGGTAACCACCATCTTACTCTCTGCTTGTATGATATCAACTTTTTTGGATTCACATATGAGTGATGTCATCTGGTATTTGTCTTTCTGTGCCTGGCTTATTTCACTCAACATATCTGGGCGGGTGCAGCAAAGGGTCTGACTTTGGGGGAGTGCAGTGGCTTGGACTCCAAGCAGCTCTGCCAGCAGAGGCCAGCATTGGTGATGACCACAGGGGTTCTCAGCGGTGAGAGTTGTGGGTGTTTGTGGTGCCATCAACAGCTGCTGGGGTCCTCAGTAACATTTGCCGCTGTGGTCTTACTGTTCTTCTTTTCCCCTGCTAGGGGATGTTGCGGCTGAGGAGCTCTCTTAGCACCATGGTCCACGGTACAGGTGTGGGCACAGTGGAGGCAGCACCAGGGTCTGGGGTGTAGGCATGTATCAGAACACCACGGCTTGGGGCATGGGTGTTTGCATGGGGGTGCTGGGGATGGGCACAGGTGCACATGCTGCAGTGGTCATTATGGGGTTCGGGACATGGGTGGGCTTGTGGAAGCACCAGCGTCTAGGTTGCAGGCATGAGCTAAGTGGTGGCAGGTTCTGGGCCACAGGTGTGCATGGTTGTGCTGAGGTGGTGGGGGCTGCAGTGGATCAAATCCTGGAGTTGGGGGGAGAGTGGCTGCTCCTTTTCCAGGGAGGTGCAGCATCATGGACTCTGGGTAGCTCTGTCAGCTGGGTCCTGCATCAGCGAAGATCATGAGAGCTCTCAGTGATGAAAACTGCAGGTGTCTACTGTGGTGGTGAGGGCTGCTGACAAAGGCTCCTTGCTGACAAAGGCCGCCAGGGTGGAGGTTGCAGCTGAAGGGCACTGAGCTGAAGGACACCTCTTGGCACAGGTGTGCTTGGTTGGGGATGGGTGATGCAGATGTTTCCTGTGCTTTTCTATGCAGTTGCCATAATATTTTTTTAAATTTATTTTTTTCATTGTGCATGTCTATGGGGTTCAGTTTGTTGTTTCAGTATACCCACGTATTGTATAATGATCCAATCAGAATAGTTAGCATACCTATCAAACTCAACATTTATCTTTTCTTTGTGGTTGTATCATTCAAGATCCTCTTTTCTGGCTATCTTGAACATATTCCACTGGTTTGCAGTAGCTTCTTCACTGTACACCAAAGGCCTACCTGAGCTATTTTCTTTGGTAGGTGGTGGTTAGATTGTTGTTTTTGTGAGTGGATGCAGGCTGGGACCTCCTAGTCTGCCCTTTTGGTCTAATTTTGGTTTGTTAAAATTCTTGGTGGGACAATTTTGATATTCCAGCCACATCTGACTCTGTGATGGCTATTCAGTCTCTTAAAGTTGTCTTTTGCCCTTTAGTATGCCTTGAAGTTTTTTGTTAAATGATGGACATGATGTTCTGGCTAGAAGAGACTGCAGTAAATATGCACTCAGCAATATAGTGGTAAATTGGGACAGGGGGAGGCATTATGTCATCCTGTGATTAGGTCTCAGTCTTCAGTTGAGCCTGCACCCATGAACTATAGACTTCTCCAGTGTTCTTCAATACTTTTTTCCCCTCATGTCTGACAGCATGGCTAAAGGGGCTAGAGCTGATTGTTTCTTTTCCTCTGGGTAGGTTAGGCTCTGATGAAACCCCAGCAGGGTAGGCTCTGGTAAAATATTTTATTCTCAGGGCAGGACTGGTTAAGAGGGACAGTGTCTGTCTCCGGACAACACATTGGCATTTTTCTCATTCAATATTTAATTGTGAAGCACCTGGGTGACTTTGCTGGTCACAGCAGTGTATCTGAAGTAACTATTTCCTATTATGTTTCAGAGGATGGTATTCAGTGGAATAACCTCTTTTCACCAGTGAACCCAGATGATAACCTAACCTTGGGCCACATTATGCTAATGCTTTTACTTGATGCTTACTTGTGTGGCCTTGTGGTCTGGTATGTAGAAGCTGTCTTTCCAGGGAAGTATGGTGTGCCCAAGCCATGGAATTTCTTCCTGCAGGCGAGTTTTAATGCTTCTGTTATTGAGAGAAACTCTAGTCCTTGTTCACATAGCTTGTAGAAGAGTAAACATCATTACTGCTAACACCTTTCCCATGGCACCTCACCTTTATGGAAACATAGTTGTTTTTTTCCTTTTCATCTAAAGCCATCACAAGTTAACTTTGTAACACAGATAATGGAATCAAATGTTTTTCTACAAAAGAAGTCCCATCTGAATGAACAAACATCCTTAGCTCCTAGTGAGTAGGGAATAAATTATGTCCCATATCCAGTCTATCACCATCTGCTTTCTTTCCAATGTTAGCCCAAGTTAGTTAGAATCATAGCCATATCAAAGTAGATGGAAGTAGTGGAAGCTTCTTGGCTTCCATTGTCAATCCACTTTATTATCATTTGATGGTCCAAAGCAGTGGTCCCTAAATGTTTTGGTCTCAGAACTCCTTTACACTCTTAAAAATTATTGAGCACCTGAGAGCTTTAGTTAATATGATTTACATTGATCAATATTTACCATATTAGTAATGAAAACTGATACAATTTTAAATATTTATCAAATACTTTAAAATATCATCAAAACCCAATTACATGTTGAACTGTATAAAAATTTTGTGAAAAATAACTATTTTTCAAAGTAAGAAACATCAGTGAGAAGAGAGGCATGTTTTACATTTTTATAAATATCTTTTATATCTGCTTAATAGAAGACAGTTGGATTCTCATATCTGGTTCTGCACTCAATCTGTTGCACTATGTTGTTTTGATTAAAATATATGAAGAAAATATGACCTCACGTGGAAATGTAGTTGAAAAACGGAGGAGTATTTTGATAGGCTTTTCAATAAATGTGGTATTCTTCTTTGCTATATCACCAAAAGTCAACTAAAGATAGTTTATTAACAGTTAATTGAAGTATGGAATCTGAAAACTTATTAATGAACATTTCTTACTCTGTTACAATAATAGTTATTGGTGTTTCTTGCAATTTGAATAGATTTTTGACCATGCATAATTTTGTAACATAATATATCAGTCATTTAGAAAATATTCATTCACTGAGTTATGCATACCTTGCAAGTGATGACACGTTTTGTTACATATTTTTAAAGCATAATATTTATTAATATCAACATGATGTTATCCATATAGTTTTTAAGAATTGGAAATCTGTCACACTCATAGCAGTGGATACAAGTTTTCCAAAATTTTGATTTTTCCTTAAAAGCTTGAATTTGGGCAATAAATAATGTCAATTGTTTTCCTTGACATGACAGCATCACTTTATTATTTTTCAAGAAAATGTGTGCTAAGTGTCTAAGTCTAGAGACTTGTGTTTGTCATTCTTTCAAGTAAAAAATGGCATTTCATGGAAATAGTGGCTAGTTCATCTTACAACTCAAGCAAGGACAAAAGTAATTTTCCTCAGGGTTTTTATTAAATTTCCACATGCTGCAGAGTGGTTTATGGAATTTTTTCTTTAAGTGACCACTTTTATTCAAGGATTGAGACTCATTAAATTATTTTTACTTCTTCATCATAAACTAATTAAGTGAAATAGGCTTTTCTTCTGTGAGTATCTGGAAGTGAAAAGACAATGACTGCTTTGCACAGTTTTGTGCTACTGTTTTGATTTATATTAAGGCACCAGCAGCTTTACCCACCACTGTTTATATTCCATTAACGAAAAGGTCAAAACAGTAAAAAGGCAAAAAATGCATTTTTCAAAATATTTTTATGAAAAGTTGACCTCACAGACACATTGAAAGGGTTTTGGGATCTCCAGGGATATGTGGACCACATGTCCAAATAGAGAGACCTGGCTCAGAGTGATATAATGCTTTCCACCGTGCCGTTTGGAGGCAATTTCATTTTGTCTCTCTTCTTGGGCTGTGACATTTTAAATAGCATGTTTGTTCTGTGTTTATTCTGTAGGAATTCATATTATAGGCAATTTGCTTCCCAATTTAGTTATCTGCTGTAACCCATCTCAAAACCAGAGTGAAATGAGCCAAATAATTTTCAAGCATTAAGAGTATTTCATTTTTTATGACATCATGATGATTATGGGTTTTTTTTCTTTTAGAAATCTTACTGGTTTGAGGAACCAAGCCCAATAAAGGAAGATAGTGAACCTACTGATATTTTGGAAAGTGATTATTTTGAAGCTGAACCTGCTGATTTGCCAGTTGGTCTCAGGATCCATCATCTGCACAAGGTATTGTTTTACAGGACTCTGTTTCTTGATAAGACTAAAAGTTAATTTACGATATATATTAAACATTTGTCACTGGCCATAACCCATGTGTTAAAGGTTGAAGTCAGCATATTTACTTTCTTTGACAAAATAAAAATGAAGTGTATTTATTTATTTATTTATTTGGGCCATTGGCTGGTGTGGGATCCAAACCCTTGCCCTTGGTGTTGCCAGTACCATGCTCTAACCAACTGAGCTATGAAGTGTATTTAAATGACACAAAAATCAATGTGTTTCTTCTCTCCTTTCTTTGGAACAGCATCTTCTACAATACTCCCATCATAAGAGGTAGTGTCCAATTGGAAGTGTGATGATTAGATATGTAGATATTAAATTCTGTTTCTAATTCTGGTTTTATTTGTTCTGCAAGCTATTTGTTAGGCTGTTGGGCTGTAATCTCCTCGGTCTATGTGTTCAGCAAGGAGGTATTCTCAGATATTTCATTTTATTTGGGTCAGCTGAAAGCATGTATTGTTCAGGTAACCCATATATATGCTGGCATATTTTTGCCCCTTAAAGAAGATTTTCATCAAGAAGATAAACTAGATATTGGATTTGCAGACAAAGATTTTTAAATAACTATGATTAATATGTTAAAGAAATTATTTTTAAAACTCCTAGAGCTGATAAATGAATTCAGTAGAGTTCCAGGACATAAAATTAACATTAAAAAATCATTGCGTTCTTATATTCCCAAAAACAAACTAGCAGAAAAGAAATTAAGAAAGCAATTCCATTTACAATAGCTACCAAAAAATAAGATAACTGGGAATAAATTTAACCAAGGAAGTGAAAGATCTGTACAATAAGTACAAATCACTGCTGAAAGAAATTAGAGAGAACAAAAAAAGATAAAAAGACATTCCATGTTCATGGATTGGAAGAATTAATGTTGTGAAAACGTCCATACCACCCAAAGTGATCTACAGATTCAATGTAATCCCCGTAAAAATACCAATGACATTCTTCACAGAAATATAAAAAACAATCCTAACATTTATATGGAACATCAAAAGACCTCAAATATCCAAAGAAATCCTGAGCGAAAATAAATTAATAAATAAAGTTGGAAGCACTACACTACCTGATTTCAAATTATACTACAAAGCTATAGTAACCAAAACAGCATGGTACTGGTATAAAAGACCAATGGAACAGAATAGAGAACCCCAAAATCAACCCACATTCTTACAGCCAACTGATCTTTGGTAAAGGCACCAAGAACATACATTGGAGAAAAGACTGCCTCTTCAATAAATGGTGCTGGGAAGACTGGATATCCACATGTGGAAGAATGAAAATAGAGCTATACCTCTTGCCATATACCAAAATCAACTCAAAACTGTTAAAGAGTTAAATATACATCCTGAAACTATAAAACTCCTAAAAGAAAAATAGGGCAAACATTTCAGGAAGTAGGACCAGGCAAAGGCTTTATGAATACAACCCCAAAAGCATACGCAACAAAAGGAAAAATAAACAAATGGGATTATATAAAACTAAAAAGGTTCTGCACAGCAAAAAAAAACAATTAATAGAGCAAAAAGACAATGTACAGAGTGAGAGAAAATATTTGCAAACTATACATCCAGCAAAAGATTGCTATCCAGAATGTGCAAGTAATTCAACTTACGAGAAAGGAAACAAATAACCCCATTAAAAAATGGGGAAAGGAGCTAAATAGGCATTTCTCAAAGGAAGATATATGCCTTGGATTGAATGTGCCCCCAAGCCGGAACCTTCAACCGACGAGGCCTCTGGCCCATGCTCCGTCTCCCCACTGGCCACCGTTAGGAATTTTCCTTCCCCCCAGATCACCAGCAGCAGCAATGGGCCACTTTTGCTTGAGTGTGGTATCTCTTAGACGGGAAAATGCAGCCCCCTGGGAAACTTGCTGCTGTGGCATCAATAAAACTTCAAGGATTACATAAACCTGTGTACCATCAACTGAGTGACTGTGGGGATCATATTGTCATAATGAACACAAGACACATTGCATTTTCTGGAAATAAATGGGAACAAAAAGTATATTCCTCACATACTGGCTACCCAGGGGGATTTAAACAAGTAACAGCTGCTCAACTTCACCGGAAGGATCCAGTGGCTATTGTAAAACTAGCTATTTATGGCATGCTGCCAAAAAACCTTCACAGAAGAACGATGATGCAAAGGTTGCATCTTTTTCCAGATGAGGATATTCCAGAAGATATTCTTAAGAATTTAGTGGAAGAGCTTCCTCAACCACGCAAAGTACCTAGACGTCTAGATGAGTACACACAAGAAGAAATAGAGGCTTTTCCAAGACTGTGGTCTCCACCTGAAGATTATCGGCTATAGGAGAATGAAAATTGTAGAAAATAACAATGAGGTGATTGAAACATCTACCTTATGAGTTTCTCTAACCTACAGCACAGAGTGAAACAACTAGGGGAAAGGTCAGGAAGGGATATTCCTTCAACAGGAAATTGCAATAAAATACTATTTTGTAGAATTGTTTTATTATGTAATCTGATTTGAATGTTATAAATGATGATAAGAATAAAATTGCTTACTTGGTTAACTATTCAAAAAAAAAAAAAGAATGTGCCCCCAAAACTTAGTCCGCACTGTGATGGTGTAAAGACAATAGGAAGTCCTGTTATGGTAATTGAAAAGTGGGGCCTTGAAGAGGTGATTAAATTGCAGGACCATGCCATAGTGAATGTATTAAAAATGGTGGTCATGGGCATGGTTTGGAGGGCTTTAAAAGGAGAGTGAATGAGTAGGTTAGTTGTTCTCTGCTCTGCCGTTTTCCACCATATGAGACCCCTGCATTGCTGTAAACCTACCACCAAAGAAGGCCCTTGCCACAAGTATTCCCTGCACTTTGGACTTCCCAGCCTCCAAAACTGTAAGCAATAAATTTTGTTTTCTTTATAAATCACCCAGTTCCAGGTATTTTGTTATATGCAACAGAAACAGACTAAAACAATATAGGAATGGCCAACAGACACATGAAATAATGCTCAACATCACTCAGCATCAGGGAAACGCAAATCAAAACCACATTGAGACATCATCTTGCTCCAGTTAGACTGGCTGCTATCGAAAAGATAAAGAATAATAACAAATTCTGGCAAGGATGTTGAGAAAGGGGAAACATCCTACACTGTTGGTGGGACTGTAAATCAGTGCAGCTATTATGGAAAACGGTATGGAGGTTCCTCAAACTGCTACAGATAGAACTTCCATACAATCCAGCAACCCCACTGCTGGGTATATACCCAAAGGAACATTTGACATGAAATTATCATGTCAAAGGGAAACCTGAACTCCCATGTTTATAGAAGCTCTGTTTATAGAAGCTCTATTTACAATAGCTGAGATATGGAACCAACCTAAGTATCCATCGATGGATGACTGGATAAAGTAAATGTGGTATATACACAATGGAATACTACTAAGTCATAAAAAAGAATGAAATTCTGTCATTCACAGTGACATGGATGAACTTGGAGAAAATTATGTTAAATGAAATAAGCCAGACACAGAAAGAGAAATGCGACATGTCCTCACTCATAAGTTGGAGCTAAAAAATAAACAAAAAAGGAAACAAAGAAACAAAGGAGGAAACAAGAAACACAATAATATGTGGAACTTTCATAAGGGAAGAACAGAACTGTGTTTATTACAGGGGGGAGGTGGGAGGGGAAGGGAAGTTAGGGAGAAATTGGTTAATGGACACAAAGAAAGAATACGTTTTTAAAGACAAATATGCTAACTATCCTGATTTGATCATCACATATTGTATACAAATACTGATAGTCAACTCTGTACCCCACATATACATGTAATCAATTATGTCTCAATAAAATAAAGAAAAAAATATTTAAAGGATGGACAGGAATATGAAAATATTAAGTATATCAGCAGAGAAATGAAATAAACAGTAAGAATATGAAGATTTGAAAACATTATCAACCAATATGACTTAATTGACACATTTTATTCAAGAAATGCAGAAAACACATTATCCCCAAGTGTATGTGGAACATTTTTTAAAAAGATTTTATGTCAGCCATTATGCACATTGCAACATAAATTGAAATCAGAGTATCTTTGTTGGCTGGAGTGAAAATTAACTAGAAGAAATAACAGAAAAATAATTTAAAAATCCCTAATGTTTGGTCAAAGAAAGAAGCATAAAAATAAATTAGAAAATATTTTGAAAAGAATAATAATGAAACATGGCATATGAAAACTTGTGGGTTTCAGCTTACAAGTATTTAGATGAGGATATATATCTAAATACATGTAATAGAATATCATTCATCATTAATCTAGGGTTCCATTTAAATAATCCAGAAAAAGAGAGCAAATTGAATTCAAAGAAAGAAAGAAGGCAACATAAGGGAAAAATAGAAATCAAAGAAATATAAAGCAGATATGAAATAGAAAAAAATCAACATAGTCATAAACTGATTCTTTGTTAAGATCAATAGATACATCTTAAGAAAAATTAAGAAAAAGGGAAAACATAAATTATCAATATCAAGTATGAAAAAGGAACAACACTACCAGTGCTTCAAACATTTAAAGGATAATAAGACATTAGAAAAATTATGCAAATAAATTTGACAGTTATAAAAAGGTTGAAATAAATGGAAAAGCATGACTTAAAATTGGCACAAGAAGGCACAGAAAAGAGAATCATCTCTGTATTTAAGAAACTGAATTTGTTGTTAAGAAAATATACCAAAAAATGCCTAGTACAGATGCCTAATGGCCACAGCCAGACAGGACACAGCTGGGTAAGTGTGAGTGCCTCATGGATCACCTTAGGAAAAATTGACATTTTAACAATAATATTGAGTCTTTCAACTTTTTAACATGGATTATATCTCCATTGATTTAATTCTTTGATATTTTTAATCATAATTTTGTAGTTTTCCACATATAAATCCTGTATGTATTTTCTTAGATTTATACCTAAGTATTTAATTTTTCTTGTGTTGTGCTATTGTAAACGGTATTGTGTTTTTCATTTCTAATTTTTTACTGCTTGTGTGTAGAAAAGCAAATGAAGTTAGTATATGAATCTTCTATTCTGTGACCTTGCCATAGTTATTAGTTCTAGGAGGGTTTATTTTTTGTTGTTGCTTATTCTTTGGGATTTTCTACATAGATAAACATGTCTGCTGCAAATAAAAAAGATAGTTTTATTTCTCTCTTCCAAATATGTATGCATTTACTTTTCTTTTCTTGTCTTATTTCACTAGCTAGGAATTCCAGTATAAAATGGAATTGGCGTGGTGAGAAGGGAAATCCTTGCTGTATTCCTGATTATAGGAGGAAAACATCTAGTTTTTCACCATTAGGTGAAATGTTAGCTGTAGGTTTTTTGTGGACGTCTTTATCAAGTTGAGGAGGTTCTCCTCTCTTCCTAGTTTGCTGAGAATTTTATGCATCTGTATTGGATTCTGTCAGATGCTTTTCCTACAGCAATTGAAATGATAATTTTCTTCATCATTGTTTTTATGTGGTGAGTTAGAGTATTTGATTTTCATACACTGACATGTTGCATACTTGGAAGAAACTCCACTTGGTTGTGGTGTTTAATTTTCTTTATAAATTGTTGGATTTGATTTGCTAGTATAATGCTGAGGATTTTGCGTCTATATTCATGAGAGATCTATAGTTTTACTTTCTTGTAATCTCTGCATCTGGTTTTGATATTAGGGTAATGCTGGCCTCATACAATGAGTGAGAAATTGTCCTCTGTGCTTCTATTTTCTGGAAGACATTGTTCCAAACTGAATAATTTCTTCCTTAAAGTTTTGTCAGATTTCAAAAGTGATTCTATCTGGGCCTAGTGCTTTCCTTTTTGGAAGAGTATTAAGTATTGATTACATTTCATCAATAGATATAGGCCCATTTAGTGTCTATGTCTCTGTGTGTGAGTTTTGTAGTTTATGTCTTTCAAGGAATTTGTCATTTCATTTAAGTTATAAAATTTGTGGGCATAAAATTGTTCATACTGTTCTTTTATTCTACCTTTAGTGCTGATATTAGCAATTTGTGTCTTCTTTCTTTTTGAGAAACGAGATGATATCTCACTGTGGTTTTAATTTGCATTTTCCTGATAATTAGTGATTTTGAGCATTTTTTCATGTGCCACTTCTATTTTTTAGATTCCACATATTAGTGATACCATGTGGTATTTGTCTTTCTGTGCCTGACTTACTTAACATGATGGTTTTCAGTTCCATCCATGTTGCTACAAACAATAGGTTTTTATTTTTTATATAGGTGAATGGTATTCCATTGTGTATATATGTCACAGTTTTTTAAAATCCACTCATCCACTAATGGGCATTTAGGTTGATTCCATCTCTTGGCTATTGTGAATAGTTGCGATGAACATGGGAGTGCAGGTATCTTTTCCATATATTGATTTCCTTTACTTTGAGTATATATGTATCCAGTAGTGGAAAGCTGGGTCATAAGGTTGATTTTTAATTCTCTGAGGAACCTCCATACTATTTTCCACAATGGCTGTACCAATTTACACTTCCCCCAACAATGTAGGAGAGTTTCTTCTCCACATCCTCTTTAGAATTTATTTTCTGTTTTGTTGATAATAGCTGTTCTGTCTGGAGTGAGATGATTTCTCATTGTGGTTTTAATTGGCATTTCACTGATAATTAGTGATTTTGAGCATTTTTACATGTGCCTTTTGACCATTTGTATGTCTTCTTTTGAGAAACATCCATTCGTGTCCTTTGTCCATTTTTTGTTTTTAAGTTGGGCTATTTGTTATTTTGCTATTGAGTAGTTTGAGTTCCTTATATATGCTGGATATCAGTCCCTTGTCTGATGTGTACTTTGCAAACAATTTCTTTCATTCTGTAGGTTGTCTCTTCACTTTGTTGATTATTTTCCTTGCTGTGCAGAGGATTTTTAGTTTGATGTAGTCCCATATGTGTATTTTTGCTTTAGTTTCCTGTGCTTTTGTAGTCTTGTTCAAAAAAGCACTGCCCACTCCCATTTCATGTAGCATTTTTCCTATGTTTTCTTCTAGTAGTTTCATAGGTTCAGGTTTTAAATTTAGGTCTTTAATCCATTTTGAGTTAATTTTTGTGTATCATGAGAGATCGGGGTTGAGTTTCAATCTCCTCATGTAGATATCTAGTTTTTCTGACACCATTTATTGAAGAGGCTATCCTTTCCCCAGTTATATTTTTGGCACCTTTGTTGAAAATCATTTGACTGTAAATGTATGAGTCTATTTCTGTCTGGGCTCTCTATTCTGTTCCATTGGCCTATTTGTCTGTTTTTATGGCAGTACCACACTGTTTTGGTTACTATAGCTGTATAGTATATTTTGAAGTCAGGTAGTGTGATGCCTCCAACTTTGTTCTTTTTGTTCAAGATTGCTTTAGTTATGTGGGGTCTTTTGAGATTTCATACAAACTTAAAAAAATTTTTTTTAACGTGAAGGATGTCATTGGTATTTTGATAGGGATTGCATTGAATGTATAGATTGCTTTGGGTAATATGGACATTTTGATGATGTTAATTCTTCCAACCCATGAACATGGGTTATTTTTCTGTTTATTTGTGTTCTCTTCAATTTCTTTAAACAATGTTTTATAGTTTTTACTGTAGAACTCTTTCACCTCCTTGGTTAAATTTACCTCTAGGTATTTCATTTTTTGGTAGCTATTGTGAATGGGATTACTTTCTTGATTTCTTCTTCAGATATTTTGTTATTGGTGTATAGGAACACTATTGATTTTTGTGTGTCGATTTTGTATCCTGTCACTATACTGAGTTCACCTATTAGTTCCAGTAATTTTTCAGTGGAGTCTTTCAGGTTTTTTTATGTATATGATCGTGTCATCTGCAAATTGGAATATTTGACTTCCTCCTTTCCGATTTGGATGCCCTTTATTGCCTTTTCTTGCTTCATTGTGCTGGCTAGAACTTCCAATTCTATGTTGAATAACAGTGGGGAAAGTGGGCATCCTTGTCTTGTTCCAGATCTTAGAGGAAAATCATTCAATTTTTGTCTATTCAGTATGATATTAGCTGTGGGTTTGTAGTATATGGCCTCTATTGTGTGGAGGTACATTCCTTTTACACCTAATTTGTTGAGTGTTTTTATCATAAAGGGATGTTGGATTTTATCAAATGCTTTTTCTGTTTCCCTTGAAATGTTCTGATTTTTTCTTCATTCTATTGATGTGATGTATCATGTTTATTGATTTGTGTGTGTTGAACCATCCTTGCATCCCTGGAATGAATCCCACTTGATTATGGTGAATGATCTTTTTAATGTGTTGTTGAATTTGGTTTGCTAGTTTGTTGAGGATTTTCACATTTGTGTTCATTAGGTATATCGGTTTGTAGTTTTCTTTTTTTGTTGTGTGTTTTTACGGTTTTGGTATGAGGTAGTGCTGGCCTTTAGAATAAGTTTGAAAGTATTCCCTCTTAATCAGTTTTTTGGAAGCATTTGAGAAGAATTGTTATTAGTTCTTTAAATGTTTGGTAGCATTTGGCAGAGAAGCCTCTGCTACCAGTAAGCTGTGATTCTCTGTATTTGCCTGCCTCTCCACTTTTGGGGGCATCAGTTTGCCCTGTGACCTCAATTCTCTAATAGATCTAAGAAGAGCTGTTGCTTTCAGTTTGTTCAGCTTTTTTCTGATGATGAAAGTGTGAGTGACAACTTCTACGATCTTTAAACATTAGAGCAGACTGTTTTTATCATTTCCATAAGCATGCTATATGTTGATCTGTAGCTAAAAAATATGACTTCAGAGAACCTTACTTGACTATCTTGTATAGAGTAGTGTCCTTGACTGTTTAGCACAATATGTAATCATTTATATTATACACTTTTATTTTTTTCTGTTTCTCTTACTAAAATGTTATTTCTTCTTTTGATTAACTTAAAAAATTTTTTGAATAGTTTTAGATTTACAGAAGAATTGCAAAAATAGAGTTTCCATACACCGTACATTCAATTTCTCTTATTATTAACATCTTATTTTTGAACAGTTTTAGATTTACAGAATTGTAAAAAATAGTATAGAGAGTTTCCATACACCTTACACTCAGTTTCTCCTATTATTAACATCTTATGTAAATAAAGTATGGTACATTCGTCCAGACTCAACCAGGTGATCATGGTTAACATCAACAGTGATAAGTTATGTTGACAGAAAGTACTCATGATATAATGTGAAGAGATTACCATTTATCTCTGGGTCTTCCTCCCAAAAACCAATCCGAGTCTCATCATAAGAAAACACATCAAACAAATGACAGTTGAGGGACATTCTATAAAATATCTCATCAGTATTCCTCAAAACTCTGAAGATCATCAAAAACAATGACAATTTACTAACTATTTTTGTTGTTAGAGCAGGATCCAGGTCTGTCTTGTTTATAAATCCATTTACAGCACCTTCCACAATGCATGTGTACACATAGTAGTCACTCAGCAATTATTTGTTGAATGAATGAATGGATTGATTAGTAGTGATTAGTGACCAATGAGTTTTGGTAGATGAGATGGATGGAGATGTCTAAGGTAAGTCACAATTTCTGGCTTGAACATCTAGGTACACAATGGTGCAACTCATGGAGATAAAGAAGATAGCAGTAGGAATATGTTTTCAGGTGTGATAATGAGTAGAGTTTGAAGTGCCTAAAGGACAACTAAATATAATGAGTTTCCAGAAGGCACTTCTGCAACATAAGAGAAAGACATTGACTGAAGCAGATGTGGCATTATCAGCTTGAAGACAGTAGTAACTGGGATAAAGGGAGACTGGATGAGTTTGTTCAGGAAGAGTTCATAGACGTACTTTGAAGGTCTACCCATATATTGCTTCCAAGTATTGTTTGTTTTTTACAATTTTATTTAGTTTATATTTTAATTCCCCCCCTTGAGATTAATAATCTGGTTTTTAAATTTTTTTTACTTTTCTGGATAATTGGTGAGTGCTTCTTTTTTACCAGTAATAATAAATACATACAATGTTAGTATTTTCCCCCCCACAGGAATTCTCATTACAGAATACTACCGTAATAGCAATAAAAGACTTGTCTTTGAATGTATATGAGGGGCAGATCACTGTTCTTCTAGGGCGTAATGGAGCAGGAAAGACCACAACTTTGTCCATCCTCACAGGTATGTATTTGGGGTCACCCTGAGTGAAGATACTGTGGACCAAGTTGTCAGGCTTCTGTGTACACTCTTGGTATTGACATCATTGTCATTTAAGTGATAAATACAGTTGTTGATTAATCTACTGTCTTTTTAAAAGTACAAATCATTTGCTATAAAATTTAAAAATTAGGGTTTAATTTTTGCATCTCAAGTGCATAAAATTTATCACTTCGTAATGCACTTTTCTCACTAACCAATGCAAGAGCCCTCTTCTTTTTTATTGTTATTTATTTGTTCATTTTTCTTCTTATCTCACTTTTCCTTCTATTCCCCTCTCCCTGTCACAGAAACCATTATAATTTGTTTGATGTGCATTGTTCCTTTTGTAAAATGTGTAATTGTTCTTATGAATACATATTTGTTTATTAAGGAAAATTTAAACATACAGCTAACTTGAAAGAATTTTTCAGTGAACATTTATACCCACTACATAGATTCTACCATTTTAACATTTTACTGTACTCACTTGTTATATATCCATTTTTAGACATTTTAAAGTTAATTTTTTAGTCATTAGCTTTTGTGTGTGTGTGTGTGTAAAATTTTAGTATAATTAAATGCTTACATTTTAGGTGTTTTTTTTGGGGGGGGGGCTAAATTTTGATATATGTATTCATCTGTGTAACTCAACCACCTGTTAAGATAGAAAACTTTTCTGTAATCCCAGAATCTTTTCTTCTTACTGAAGCAATTCACTTGTAATTCATTGCAACCAATACATTTCAATTAGAAAAAATACATGTGTTATTTCAGAACACACATTATGCACTTTCTTATGTGCATGCACTCGTGTTCTTCTCTTCACTTGGGATGCCTAAACCACTGATCCACCTTTTGAAATATTCCACTTATCTATGAAGATCCAGCTCAAAAGCAACCTCCTGATTCCCTCAATGGGAATTAATTGCTTTTACCTCTGTTTGGTAATTGATATGTCCCAAGTGACTAGATAGTAAATACTCAATAAACACATGTGAAATGATTTAATCCTATCATTTATTACACTTATTGAGTCGTCTGTTTTCACCATTAGATTTAAATTGTTTGAGGCAAGGGTCATATCTTGTTTATTTTTCTAAATGGTAATTTTTTTATTGAGGTAAAATTTACTTAATTCACTATTTTAAGGTGTCAATTAAGTGGCTTTGGTACATTCACAGTGTTGTATAACTATTACCTCTACCTAATTCCAGAATATTTTTGTTACCCCAAATAGAAA
The DNA here is from genome assembly GCF_027409185.1 of Cynocephalus volans. Taxonomy (NCBI): domain Eukaryota; kingdom Metazoa; phylum Chordata; class Mammalia; order Dermoptera; family Cynocephalidae; genus Cynocephalus; species Cynocephalus volans. Next base: position 120,734,465 of record NC_084465.1, read on the forward strand.
CCCCTACCTCTTAGCCATCACCTCTCAATTTTCCATTCTTCCAGCCCTTGGCTCTATGGATTTGACTAATCTGGACAATTTCCTACAGATGGAATCATACGATATGTGATCTTTTGTGTCTGGCTTCTTTAACTTAGCAAAAATTTTTAAGTTTTGTCAATGTTGTAGCATATATCTTGGCACTTAATTCTTTTTTATGGCTGACTAATATTCTTTTTTTAAAGCCGTCATGTGGTTAATTGTATCAGTAGGGCCCACATTGTGTGTCATGCATGCAGACAAAATTTTGTGCAAGTTATTAGCACAATAAATTTAAATTTATTTTTAAATTTGTTGTTGGTTGGCTGATCCAGGGATCAAACCCTGGACCTTGGTGTTGTCAGCACCATGTTCTAAACACCTGAGTTAACCAACCAGCCCCCCTCCCAAAATTTTAGAACATTTTTATCCCTCAGAAAAGAAACTTTATAACTATTAGTAGTCATTCCCCATTTCTCTACCCCCCCCTTCCCTTCACCCTCTGGCCTCAGGCAATCACTATGTACTTTCTGTCTCTATGCAAGGGTACTTCAAAAAATTTGTGTAAAAATACAATTGAAAAATAATACAAATCTTTCCAAGAACTTTTTGAAGCACTCTCATGTATTTGCCTTTTTCTGGACGCATTTTTAAAAAATATTTCTCTTATCTAACTGTAATTACATATCCTTTGACCAACATCTACTCATTCCCCACCCCGCCAGCCACCCATGTCTCTGAAAACCACCATTCTACTCTCTACTTCTATGAGACAACTTTATTTTAGATTCCACATAAGAGTAAGATCATGCAGTATTTGTCTTTCTGTGCCTGGATTAATTTACTTAATATAATATACAGGATTTCCATGTATTTTTATGGCGGACTTGTACTCAATTGTGTATCTATCACATATTTCTATATCCACTCATGTGTTGATGGATGGTTAGGTTGATTCCATATCTCTGCTATTGTGAATAGTGCTGCATTGTACATGGGAGTGAAGATATCTCTTCAACATAGTAATTTATTTTTTCTTATTACAAATATTCATAAGAAACAGAGCTGATTGTACCCCTTCCTGCCCATGATGTGGGGGCCAGATTCATACTGGGGGGCATACCCATTACCAGAAATTACTTTTGTACCCTTTGTCCCTTTCCAATTATCCCTCTCCCTCCCTCCCCATCCCCCACTTCCCTCAACTCCAATTTGTAGCCCTAGGAATGTTCCCTCCCTCTGTTGGATCACGGCACCACTGTAGTCTGCGTTTCCTGCCTTCTTTCTCTCTTAGCTCCCACATGTGAGTGAGCACATGTGGTATTTATACCTCTGTGCTGTGCTTCTTTCACTCAACGTAAGTTTCTCCAGATTCATCCATGTTGTTCCAAATGGGAGTATTTCATTCTTTTTTTATGGCAGAGTAGTATTCCATAGTGTATATATACCACAGTTTCCTTATCCATTCATGTACTAATGGACATTTAGGTTGGTTCCATGCCTTGGCTCTTGTAAACAGAGTTGCAATAAACATGAGAGTGCAGGTATCCCTTCAATATGATGATTTCCATTCCTCTGGATATATACCCAGAAGAGGGGTTGCTGGATCATATGGAAGATCTATGTGTAGTTGTTTGAGAAACCTCCAAATTGTTTTCCAAAGTGGTTGTACTAATTTACAGTCCCACCAACAGTGCAGTAGTGTTCCCTTCTCTCCACACCCTCACCAGCATTTGTTATTTGCTGTCTTTTTGATCATAGCCAGTCTAACTAGAATGAGGTGGTATCTCAATGTGGTTTTAATTCGCATTTCCCTGATGACTAGTGATGTTGGGCATTTTTTCATGTATCTGTTGGCCATTTGTATGTCTTCCTTTGAAAAATGTCTATTCATCTCCTTTGCCCATTTTTTAATTGGGTCATTTATTTTTTAGTGTATAATTGCTTGAGTTCTATGTATATTCTGGATATTAGTCCCTTATCAGATACATAGTTGGCAAAAATTTTCTCCCACTATGTAGGTTGTCTTTTCACTCTGTTGATTGTTTCTTTTGCTGTGCAGAAACTTTTTAGTTTGAGATAGTCCCATTTGTTTATTTTTTCTTTTGCTGTTTGTGCTGTTGGGCTCATGTTCATAAAGCCTGTGCCCTGACCTAACTGCTGAAGTGTTTCACCTGTATTTTTCCTTAGTAATTTTACAGTTTCAGGTCTTGTACCTAAGTCTTTAATCCATTTTGAGTTGATTTTAGTGTATGGTGAGAGATGCATATCTAGTTTCATTCTTCTGCGTGTGGATATCCAGTTTTCCCAGAACCACTTGTTGAAGAGGCAATCTTTTCCCCAATGTAGATTTTTGTTGCCTTTGTCTAATATCAGATGGCTATAAGCCTGAGGCGTGATTTCTGGGGTCTCTATTGTACTTCACTGGTCTGAATGCCTATTTTTACACCAGTACCATGCTGCTTTGGTTACAACAGCTTTGTAGTATAATTTGAAGTCAGGCAGAGTTATGCCTCAAACTTTGTTTTTTTGTTTTTTGGCTAAGGATTGCTTTGGCTATTCGGGATCTTTCATTTTTCCATATGAAAGGTAAGATTGTTTTTTCCATTTCTGTGAAGAATGTCATTGGTATTTTGTTGGGGATTGCATTGAATCTGTAGATCACTTTGGGTAGTGTAAACATTTTCACAATGTTAATTCTTCCAATCCAAGAGCATGGAATATCTTTCCATCTTTTTGTGTCTTCTTTAATTTTTTTTAGAAATGGTTTGTAATTCTCATTGTAGAGGTCTTTGACATCCTTGGTTAAATTGATGCCTAGATATCGTATTTTTTTGGTGAAATTGTAAATGGGCTTACTTTCTTTATTTCTCTTTCTGTTAATTCATTATTTGAGTATGTAAATGCTACTGATTTGGGGGGAATTTATTTTAGAACCTGCAATGTTACTGAACTTATTAACCAGCTCTAGTTTTTTGATAGAGTGTTTAGGTTTTTCTATATATAGTATCATGTCATCTGCAGATAGGGAAAGTTTGACTTCATTTTCTCCAATCTGGATTCCCTTTATTTCTTTCTCTTGCCTGATTGCTCTAGCTAGTACCTCCAGTACTATGTTGCATAGAAGTCATGAGAGTGGACATCCTTGTCTTCTTCCTGTCCTTAAGGGGAAGGCCTTCAATTTTTCCCCATTCAGAGTAATACTGGTGATGGGCTTGTCATAAATGGCTTTTATTGTGTTAAGATATTTTCCTTCTATACCCAATTTATTGAGAGTCTTTATCATGAAGGAATGTTGAATTTTGTCAAACGCTTTTTTAGCATCTATTGAGATAATCATATTGTCTTTGTCCTTGAGCTTGTTGATGTGATGTATCACATTTATTGACTTTCATATGTTGAACCATCCTTTCATCCCTGGGATGAATCCCACTTGATCATAGTGTATAGCTTTTTTTAATATGGTGCTGTATTCTAATTGCTAATATTTTGTTAAAGATTTTAGCATCTAGGTCAACATACTAATTTCATTTCCTTTGGATATATACCCAATAGTGGGATTGCTGGATAATATGGTAATTCTATTTCTAATATTTTGAGAAAACTCCATATTGTTTTCCATAATAGCTGTACTAATTTATAATACCCACCAACATTATGTAAAGGTTTCCTTTTCCCACACTTGTTATATTTTGTCTTTTTGATAATCATCATTCTAGTTGGTGTGAGGTGATGTCTCACTGTGATTTTGCTTTTCATTTCCCTAATTATTAGTGATGTTGAACGTGTGTATGTGTGTGTGTGTGTGTGTTGGCCATGTGTATGTGTATTTTTGAGAAATGTCTATTCAGGTTTTTGCCCATTTTAAAAATAGAAGTATATGTTTTCTTGCAATTGAGTTCTTTGGTTTTTCAAAATAAATTTTGGATATTAGCCCCTTATCACATGTATAGTTTACATATATTTTCTCCCATCAAGTAAGTTGTCTTTTCACTTTGTTGCTTGTATCACTTGCTGTGCAGGAGCTTTTAAGTTTGATGTAATCCCATTTGTCTATTTTTGGTTTTGTTTTCTTTGCTTTTGATGTCATATCCAAAAAATATTTGCCTGTATACATGTCATAAAGCATTTTCCCTATGTTTTCTTCTAGTAGTTTTATAGTTTCAGATCTTATATTTTTTAAATCCATTATGAGTTGATTCTTGTATATGGTGTGATATAAAGGTCTAATTTCATTCTTATCCATCTGCATATTCACAGGTCAACACCATTTATTGAAGACTTTTCTTAATGTGGATTTTTGGCATCTTTGTCAAAATCAGTTGGCCGTAAATGTATACATTTATGTCTCATTCTGTATTCTGTTCCAAAGGTTTATATGACTGTTTTTATTCCAGTACTGTGCTGTTTTGGTTACTGTGGTGTTTTAGTATATTTTCAGGTAGTGGGATGCCTTTTTTTTTTTAATCCTCAAGATTTCTTTAGCTATTCGAGGCCTTTTGTGGTTCCATATGAATTTTAGGACTTTTTTCTTTTCATTTCTGTGAAGAATGTGAATGTCATTGGTATTTTGATAGGAATTGAATTGATTCTGTACATTGCCTTGGGTAGTAGGGACATTTTAACATTATTAATTCTTCTGATCCAATCCCTGAACATGGTATATCTTCCCATTTATATGTGTCTTCAATTTCTTTCATCAGTGTTTTATACTTTTCCTTGTAGAGATCTTTCACCACCTTAGTTAAATTCATTTCTAGGTATTTAGTTTTTTTAAGCTATTGTAAATAACATTGTTTTCTTGACTTCATTTTCACGTAGTATGCAATTAATGTGTACAAATGCTACTGATTCTTGCATGTTCATTTCGTATTTTGAAACTTTACCAAATTTATTAATTAGGTATTTTGGACAAGTTTTTACTGAAACATAATTGATTATACATATTTGTGGGGTACAGATTGAATATCAACACCTATGTACAAAATGTGGTAATCAAATCAGGATAGTTAGTATACTCATGTTTACAAAACATAATCAGTCTTTGTGACCTTTAACCACTTTCTCACGAATCCCCCATCAACTCCCCCTTTCCCACCACTAATAACCACAGTTATCTTTTTTTAAAAAGTTCAACATATTATTGTGATTGTTGTTTCTATCTGTTCTTTTGTTTGTTAATTCATTCTTTCTTTATTTTTTTAAGCTCCCACTTATGAGTGAGGACCTACAGTATTTCTCTTTCTGTACCTGGCTTATTTCCTTTAACAAATTTTCTCCAAGTTCATTCATGTTGCTGCAAATGGCAGAATTTCATTCTTTTTTATGGCAGAGTTGTATTCCATTGAGTATATATATATACCACATTTCCTTTTCCAGTCATCTGTTGATGGACATTTAGGTTGATTCCAACTCTTGGCTACTATAAGCAGAACTGTGATAAACATGGAAGTGCAGGTATCCCTTCAACATGATGATTTCCATTCCTTTGGTATATATGAAGCAGTGCAATTGCATGATCATATGGCAAGTTCTATCTGTTAGTTATTTGATGAAACTCCGTACTGTTTTCTAAATGGCTGTACCAATTTACAGTTCCCAATGGTGTAGGAGGATTCACATTTCTCTGCATCCTTACCAGCATTTGGTACTCTCTGTCCTTTTGATATTAGCCTGTCTAACCAGAGTGAGATGATGTCTCAGTATGGTTATGATATGCATTTCCCTGATGCTGAGTGACGCTGAGCATCTTTTCATGTGTCTGTTGGCCATTTGATGTCTTCCTTTGAGAAATGCCTATTCAGCTCCTTTGTCCATTTTTTAATTGGGTAACTTGTTTTTTTTTTGTTTTTTTTGTTTTTTGTCTTTTTCATGACGGGCACTCAGCCAGTGAGTGTACCGGCCATTGCCCATATAGGATCCGAACCCGCAGCGGGAGCGTCGCCGCGCTCCCAGCGCCGCACTCTCCCGAGTGCGCCACGGGCTCGGCAAGTAACTTGTTTTTTCACTGCTAAGTTGTTTGAGTTTCTTGTATATTTTGGGTATTAATCTCTTGTCAGCTGTATCATTTGCAAATATTTTCTCCCATTGTGTAGGTTGTCTTTTTGCTCTGTTAGTTGCTACTTTTGCTGTGCAGAAGCTTTTTAGTTTGATATAATCCCATTTGTTTTGTTTTTCTTTTGTTGCCTGTGCTTGGGGGCTATTCATAAAGTCTCTGCCCAGTCCTGCTTCCTGAACTTTTTCCCCTATGTTTTCTTTTAGGAGTTTTATAGTTTCAGGTCCTATATTTAAGTATTTAATCCAGCTGATTTTGGTATATTGTGAGTGGTATGAATCTAGTTTCATTCTTCTACATATGAATGTCCAGTTTTCCCAGCATCATTTACTGAAGAGGCAGTCTTCTTCCCAATGTATGCTGGTGCCTTTGTCAAGATCAGTTAGCTATAAGTATGTGGGTTAATTTCCAGGGTCTCTATTGTGTTGCATTCATCTGAGTGTCTGTTTTTACATCAGTACTATGCTGTTTGGGTTACTATAGCTTTGTAGTATAATTTGAGGTCAGGTAATGTAGTGCCTCCAGCTTTGTTTATTTATTTTTCAACCAAGATTGCTTTGGCCATTCAGGGTCTTTTGTTGTTCCATATGAACGTTAGGATTTTTATTTCTATTTCTGTGTAGAATGTCATTGGTATTTTGATGGGTATTGCATTGAATCTGTAGATCACTTTAGGTAGTATAGACATTTGCACAATGTTAATTCTTCCAATCAAAGAGCATGGGGTGTCTTTCCACCTTTTTGTGTCCTCTTTAATTTCTTTCAGAAGTAATTTGTAGTTCTTGTTGTAGTGATCTTTCATCTCCTCAGTTAAATTGATTCTTAGATATTTCATTTTTTTTGGTGCCTATTGCAAGTGGGTTTGCTTTCTTGATTTCTTTTTCTGTTAGCTCATTATCGGACTATAAAAACGCTGCCAATTTTAGGGTGTTGATTTTATGTGCTGCAACTTTACTGAAATTGTTTATCAGCTGTAAGAGTTTTTTGGTAGAATCTTTAGGTTTTTCTATTTTTTTATTTTATTGCCTGATTGCTCTGGCCAGTATTTCTAGTTCTTTGCTGAATAGAAGTGGTGGAATGGGCATTCTTGTCTTGTTACATATCTTAGATGGAAGGTGTTCAACTTTTTCCCATTCAATGTGTTGTTAGCTGTGGGTTTGTCATATGTGGCGTTTATTGTGTTTAGGTACATTTCATATATACCTCATTTGTTGCAAGTTTTTATGATAAAAAGGTGTTGAATTTTTTTGAAAGTATTTCCTGCATTTATTTAAATGATCATGTGTTTTTGTTCTTTATGCTGTTAATGTATCACATTTATTGATTTGCATATGTTGAACTATCCTTGCATTTCTTGGATGAATCACACTTGATCATGGTGAAGATCTTTTTAAATGTGCTGTTGAATTCTGTTTGCTAGTATTTTATTGAGGATTTTTGCAGCCATGGTTATTAGAGATATTAGCATGTAGTTTTTTGTTGTTGTTGTTGCATACTTGTCTGTTTGGGTATCAGATTAATTCTGACCTCATAGAATGGGTTTGGAAGAAGTCCTTCCTTTTTAATTTTCTGGAATAGTTTTTGATGAATTGGTATTAGTTCTTTAAAGTTTGGTAGAATTACTCAGTAAAGCCATCAGAACCTGGGCTTTTATTTTAGGGGAGACTTTTTATTAGTGATTCAATATCCTTGCTTGTTATTAGTCTGTTCCCATTTTTTATTTATTTATGATTCAGTCTTGGTAGGTTGTACGTGTCCAGGAGTTTATCTGTTTCTTGTAGGTTTTCCAATTTGTTGAGATATAATTTTTTAAATAGTATTTTATGTTACTTATATTGCTGTGGTATCAGTCATAATGTCTTATTTATAATCTCTGGTTTTATTATTTGAATCCTCCCTCTCTGTTTTTCTTAGCTAGTCCAGCTAACTGTTTATTTTAGCTTTACAAAACATTAACTCTTTGTTTTATTGATCTTTTGTATTTTTTTAAGACTCAATTTTATTTTTGCTCTGATCTTTATTATTTTTTTCCTTCTACTAACTTCTGGCTTAGGATGTTTTATTTTTCTTGTTCCTTGAGATGCAATGTTAGATTGTTTACTGGGAGCTTTCTTTTCTGATGTAGGTTTTCATTGCTATATACTTCACTCTTAGAACTATTGCTATACCCCCATAGATTTTGGTATTTTGTGTTTCTATTTTTATTTGTCTCAAGATTTTTAAAAATTTTCTTTCAAATTTCTTTTCTGACCCATTGGTTGTCCAGTGGCATGTTGTTTAATTTTTATACATTTGTGAAATTTCTAAAGTTCCTCTTGTTATTGATTTCTAGTTTTATACCATTATGGTCTGAAAATATACTGGATATGAGTTCAAAATTTTTAAATTTCTTAGGACTTGTTTTGTGGCCTAACATATCATCTATCCTGGGGAATGTTTCATGTACAGTTGAGAAAAAATGTGTGTTCTGCAGCTGTTGGACATGTTCTATAAATGTCTCTTAGTTCCGTTTGGTCTAGAGTGCAGTTTAAACCCAATATTTCTTTTTTGATTTTCTGTCTGCATGATCTGATCCTTGTTGTAAGTGTGGTGCTGAAGTCCCTTACAATATTGTATTACAGCATATCTGTCCCTTCAGATTTATTAATATTTGTGTTATATATTTAGGTGCTCTAATGTTGGGTGCATATATATTTGCAATTCTTATATCCTCTTGCTGAATTGACCCTTTTATCATTATATAATGATCTTCTTTGTCTCTTTTTACAGTTTTTGACTTAAAGTCTATTTTATCTGATGTAAGTAGCTATTCCTTCTCCTTTTAGGTTTTCATTTGCAAAGGCTTTTTATATTCCTTCACTTTCAGTCTTTGTATGTCCTTATCAGTGAAATTAGTCTCTTGTGGACAGCATATAGTTGTTGTTGTTTTACATCTATTTAGCCCCTCCATATCTTTTAATTAGAGAATTTAATCTATTTACAATTAAGGTGCTTATTGGTAGGTAAGAATTTACTGTTGCCATCTTGTCCATTGTTTTCCAGTTGTTTTGTAGATCTTTTTCTTTTTCTCTTCTGTCTTCCTTTGTAGTTAAGTAATCTTCTTTAGGAGTAAGTTTTGATTTTTTGCATGTTTTTTTTTTTAGTATACATATTACAGGTTTTTGCTTTGTGGTTGCCATGAGACTTACAAAAAAATCGTATAGTCACAACAAGTTTTTAAAATTGATAACTTAACTTTGATCACATTTAAATACCTCTATGCTTTAACTCCTCCAGCACATTTTGAATTTTTAATGTCACAATTTACATCTTTTTATATTGTATATCCCCTAATAAATTATTGTAGATATTATTTTTTAAAATAATTTTGTCTTTTAATCTTTATACTAAGACATACATGGTTTATACACCATGATTGCAGTATCGATGTATTTTGAATTTGACTGTGTACTTACTCTTACCAAAAGCTTTACTTACACATTCAGATGTTTTCATGTTACTCATTATTGTCCTTTTCTTTCAACTTGAAGATCTCTTTTTAGCATTTTTTGTAATACATGTCTGGTGCTGGTGAACTCCCTTAGTTTTTGTTTTTCTGGGAAAGCCTTTATATCTCCTTATTTTGGAAGGATGTCTTTGTTGGGTACAGTATTCTTGTTTGGCAGGGGGTTTTTTGTTGTTGTTGTTGCTGTTTAGCACTTTGAGTATATCATTTTACTCCCTCCTGGCCTGTAAAGTTTGTGCTGAGAAGTCTGCTTCTAGGTGTACTTGAACTCCCTTATATGTTATTTATTTCTTTCCTCTTGTGCTTTTAGGATCCTGTATTTGTCTTTGATTTTTGACAGTTTGATTATAATGTCTTTTGATAGTCTTGTGTGAATTGAATCTGTTGGCAACCTTTGGTATCTCCATACCTGGGTATTTATATGTTTCTCCATGGTTGGAAAGTTTTCTGTTATTTCTTTGAATAAGCTTTCTACCTCTTTGCATTTCTCTTTTTCTTCTGAACTCCAATGACTCAAAAATTTGCTTTTTTCATGTTGTCCCATGTAGTAGATTGAATTATGTCCCCCCAATACTCACTGAAGCTTGAATTGTGTCCCCCAAGTTTTATATACTAGAAACTTGGTCCCACTGTGACAGTTAAGAGGGTGGGAAGTCATATTATGGTAATTGAAAGGTAGAGCTTTGAAGAGGTGATTAGATTGTAGGATCATGCCATAGTGAATGGATTAAAAATGGTGGTCACAGGCATGGTTCTGAGGACTTTACAAAGAGAGTGAATGAGGAGAGTCTGTCTGTCTCTCTGCTCTCTCTGCTTCCACCATCTTACAATGTGAGACCCCTGGGTCACTGTTGCCACCAACAGATGGACTTTGGACCTCCCAGCCTCAGAAACTGTAAGCAGTAATTTTGTTTTCTTTACAGATCACCCAGTTCCATGTATTTTTTCATAAGCAACAGAAGCAGACTAATACATCCCATTAATTTCATATCCTCTCTTTTTTACTCTTGATTCTTTTTTTCTCCTCTGACTATATATTTCCAAATAGTTGTCTCACTAGTTTTTTCTTATGCTTGATCTAGTCTGGTGTTTCCTCTCTATTGCATTTTAAAATTTTGTTCATTGTATTTTTCAGTTCTAGGATTTCTGGGTTTTTTAATTATCTTTTAAAATTTTAATCTCTGTTAAATTTCTCTGATAAATTTTAAAATTATTCCTCTGTATTTTATTTATGTTTGCAGAGCTTTCATAAAACAGCTATTTTGAATTCTTTGCCAGGCAGATCATACATCTCCATCTCTTTAGGGTCAGCACTGGCCCCTTATTTTCTTCATTTGGTGATATCATGCTTTTCTGGTTGTTCTTGATTCTTGTGGTCATGCATCAGTCACTGCACATTGATGACATAGGTATTTATTTCAGTTTTCAAAACATGGCCTTGTCTATGACTGTCTTTCTACAGTAGGCCTGTCCAGGAATTCTGAGCACAATGTTGTGGTCTCTAATCCCACTACTGGAGAAGCCATTGCAGTGCTAGAGGACACCTTATGCCCTGGTTTGTCACAGCAAATGTAGCCCAAGCTAGAGGCCTATGAGGGGCTGGTGCTGAGACAAAGGTCTGCTTCAGGGTTTTTGGACCATGGTTGATCACAGGTAACTGAAGCCATGAAAAGTGAAACCATGGATAAGGGAGGGACTACTATATATGTAGTATATTATCAGATATTCTACCGTAAAACTTGCACAGTTGACATTTATGCATAAATGTTATGTAAATATTTTTAGAATATTTTATGTGATTATGTTTTATCTTCTAACTATATTGTATCTTCTTGAGGATAAGGGTTCTGTGTTCTGAACTTTATATCTTAAAAATATCACCCACAATGTTCAGAGTACAGTTCTCAAATCATAGTATGGTTCATATGTTGTCAAATGGCTGACAGCAGTACTAGAATATTAGAGTGTGATATATTCTTTAAAACATTTTGTTAATCAATTAATTCATATTGTTAATATGAATTAATGTTAATTAATTCATATCATATAATATTGAAAATAAGACTGTATGGGTAAGCAAAAATAGAGGTGGGGAATTGATTATTTCCCCATCACCAGAAGTTAACCATTTATATTTCCCAGACTTCTGTAGGAAATATTGGTAATTTTTTTTGAGTAATCCATAAGTAGACCATGAATTCAAGTGCTAATACCTGTGTATTATCAGCTTTGCTTACTGAACCTAAGCTTCTATCATGCCTTCTGCTTAATTCTAGGTTTCTATCATCCTACCAGGGGAAAGGTCTATATTAGTGGACATGACATCTCAAAGGACATGGTTCTAGCCAGGAAAAGCATGGGCTTCTGCCCACAGGATGACCTATTGTTTCCGAACTTGACAGTAGCAGAACACCTCTATTTCTACTGTGTGGTGAGCCAGAGATATGCATGTTCTTTTTCCTCACTCTTTTCACATACTTCCAACAGTGTGACCAGGGATCAAGAGGCTTACTTTTATTAAGTAAAAGTTCATTTTTTGAGGCATTGTTCTTTTAACATAAAGTAAGGCTAAAGGAAAAATAATCTTACATCTAGATTGCTGTGTAAGAAAAGTTCTGATGTAAGAATTTTCTAAGAATAAAGTTGGGGGCCGAACCCGTGGCGCACTCGGGAGAGTGCAGCGCTGGGAGCGCAGCGACGCTCCCGCCGCGGGTTCGGATCCTATATAGGAATGGCCGGTGCGCTCACTGGCTGAGTGCCGGTCACAAAAAAAAAAAAAAAAAGACAAAAAAAAAAAAAAAAAAAAAAGAATAAAGTTGGAAGCACCATGTAAACTGTAGGTTCTTTTTCTAGATAAAAGGAGTACATCCAGATGAGCATTCCACAGAAATTAACAAAACTCTGACTGCTTTTGGCCTGCTGCAAAAGCGTGATGAATTTTCAAAGAACCTGAGTGGTGGCATGAAGCGCAAACTCTCTATCATGATAGCACTTGTAGGGGGCTCCAAGGTAAATAACAGTTAAAATGGATCCCCACTTCAGCTGATCTGTAAAACTCATCTGACACAAACCTAAGAGCTTATATGAATTTAACTCTCTAAAAGAAACTTCCCAAATGATAATCATAGCAGATGTCCATCATTGACCCAGCTGATGTGCTGCAGTCATGGGTTTGAAATTAATATTAATTTTTCAGAGTTCTTAAATGTAGTGTAGATTCTGTATCTTATATAGAATTTTTAGACTACAGAATTTGTAGTCTAGACTACAGATTTTTCAGTCTAGATTCTGTATCTTAGCTAAAAGGTCTCCCTATGACTAATAAGTTATCCCACAAGTGGCATAGCATGAGCTGAATATGGTCATGAATTGTTCTTCTGATCTTTAGGTGGTGATACTTGATGAGCCAACATCTGGCATGGACCCAATCTCAAGGAGAACCACCTGGGATCTCCTTCAGCAATATAAAGAGGATCGTACTATCTTACTGACCACCCACTTCATGGATGAAGCTGACACCCTGGGTGACCGCATAGCCATCATGGTCAAGGGGACCCTGCAGTGCTGTGGCTCTCCACTTTTCCTGAAAAAAATATATGGTCTCTCTCCTTTAGATCATTCTTTGCTTTTTTTCTTATCTTTTAGGTTTAATATTGCATTCTAATTTGGGAAGCTAAATGACATGCATTTTATCAAATTGCACAATTTTTCTATGCTGTAGCATCTTTTTAAATCATATTGTACCAGTACTGCAGCTTAGAAATGTGCAAGGCCATCATGTTTTACAGCTTGCAGTGATCATAATCTTTGTACAAAAAATTTTTTTAATGTGACCTTAGAATTGGAAAAATTATTTTTCTTAATATTGCTGTTGGAGTGCTGTAGGGGGAGTGGAGATGTGTAGAATCTTGTAAGCAAGAAGCCCCATGGATTTTAATCATTCTTTGCATGCTTATACCTTAATAATATTCTTCTAACATAATTTTGATTATTTTTTGTCTCCCTACACAGACCTTCAATAGCTTCCTATGTTCTATTGCATTAGGTCTAAACTATTTTAGTTGGTTTTTATGGCTCTTTTCATTTAGATATGTCCTATTTGTTCCATTGCATCCCATTATGGCTCAATAAGTATATTCTAACTCAAAAAATACTCTTTATTGACCCCACAAAGGTCATGTTTATTTCCCCCGTGTGGTTTTTACTGAACTGTTAATTTGTCACAGGAATGAACTCATGCTGCCTAGAAATTTGGTTGATCGCATGTAGAGGAGAAAGTCAGTGACCAGATATTTCTGAACTTTCTTTTTCTCTTTTGCCAAATCAACATCAAGTCCCCAGTGTAATAAGTTAAATGCTTTTTAGCTTATTTTCGTGAAATATTCCTGAAATGTGCCAGTTGATAAATAATAATTTATTGGACAGGAAGTAAATGAATAGTAGAATGAAATAGTCCTGACTTTTTGAAATAGTCTTTACTTGATGAGTACATAGTCTGTTTAGTCAATAAGACTAGTACTTCAAAAATGAACGATATGTGAGTAAAGTAATATATCACTGAGTTCTGAAATTATATGTCTCAAACCACTAAGTGCAGTAGGGCTTCAAAATTGGAGGATTCAAATAAATTAGAATAGTTAAAGATGACTTCATCGTATTGATCATTAATTTGGTATTTGAATTCATTTATTCAATTCACATTTATTGAATATCTTCTGCAGGTAAGTTATTAAGTTTCACACTTTACACACAGTATCTTATCTAATTTTCATAATCCTTCCATTTTATGGAGGAAATGGGGGTACATGTTTAAGTAACATTTGAGCCGTGACTTAGGTGGCAGAGATTTGAACTTGGGTCTCTCTGACTCCAAAGCCCATGCTTCCAGTTCTAATATGCTACCTCTTCTACTTCACCCTTCTCTACCCTCTCCCAAGAGGATGTAGGATTTTAACAGTGAATTTGGTGAATGTCAGAAGTAGAGGGAATGATACTGTCAGGTGTTTTCACATTTGTTGATGTACCATGTACCATTCCTGTGGTAGATTAATTAGGGACACAGAATTAGTACCTAAATATATTGATTATCCATAGACATCCATAGAGTGTTTTCAGTTACAAACAGAGCTTAAAAAAGCAATGGAGAAAATAAAACATTTTTTTTTAGGAGGGTGGATAAATAAGTAAAGGCATGAGGATAAACGGTCTTTTTATCCCTGGGACAATGAGCAGGTAAGCCTGGATCAGAAGGTATTCTGGGAAGATTAATGAGAAATTAAGTTTGATGGTCAGAGTAGAAAATGGAAGGGCATTGAAAACAGCTTGCTGGGTTTTTATTTGATGTAGAAATGTACATATAAGATAAATTTGGAAATACGGAATCCAGAAGCCCCAGTAGGAGATGTAGCAGCAATCCGTCTTAAAGTGATGAGTGCTAAAACAAGAGGGGACAAAACTGGAAAAAATAAGTTATGTGCACATCACTTTCACACGCACATGCATACATGTAAAATCTCAAAAGGATCTGGAAGACTCAGTGGCAGAAATCCATGTAGTTAATTGTCATAGGTGGAAGAGAAGAATTCCTAGTACAGTGAGGAGAAATTGTGTAGTTCGCATTCTTTAACATAGTGAGGTAAAATTTTATGTTTTGATTACATGTCCTTGAAATCTGGGCAAATGAACATTAAGTATTTAAAGAGTGATTGAAGGAAAGAAATCCAATGAGATACAAGGTAATAAAGCTTTAACAAGTTTAAATTCTGGTGGGAATATAAAACCAGTACACATCAAAGATTAGTCAGGAGCTGATGAAGAGGAGTGAGTTGAAGGTAATTTGAAAGTCATTTGCTTTTAAGCACAATTATGATGCCTCTTAAAAGTGAGATTTTTTAGTAGGCACGAACCTAGTTTTGTTTCTATTTTTGTTTTTTGGTTTGGTTTGGTCTGGTTTTTGGCTGGGGGGGGGATGGATTTTGTGTTTAATTTGAGCAGATTGCATTTTTAAAAATTCTTTTAATCATAAAATTTTTTTACTTCAGCAAATTGGTGCCATATTTGAGTGAAGCAACCAGGAGGAATTTATACTTATTTAATCAAAAGTTAGATGATGAGTTAGGCCTGGAGATAATGATTTTGGCATTCAATGTTTACTATCACTTTATATTATGTTCATTTTATTTATTAATCTTAATACTTATTAATGATAATAAAGTTTTGTATGTTAGGCCTCTTCTCACACATGCTAAACTTTAATTCTGTTAACTAGGATCTCTCCAGTTATTCTCCTTTAACTCGCCCCTTCTTTAATAATTCTTTAGTCATCAAAAGCTTATTGCATTTTGTTCTCTGATAACATGTATATTTACGTGGTGATCATCATTCAGATCTCAGTAACTGCGGGACCTCTCTGCACAAAGAAGGCATTTGAAAAGCTTTTAAATATGAGGGGCTAGGAAAATTGAATGACTTGTTTCATGATTCAAAGAACACAGTAAAGAGAAATTTTACTTTGCACAACATTGAGTGGGTATACCACATAGAGCCTTGATTTCAACAACTAGTAAATGGTGGGTAAATCACCCAACACTTTGGGCCTCCATTTCTTCATTTGCAAAATGGAATATGATGTCTTCCTTGCTATGAGCAGATGACCGAGCCAGAACATCTCCTGAGGCCTCCTCTCGTGCTTAAGATCTAAAATTTGCCTTTTTGTTCTTATAATGAGGGACAGATATGTGAGAGGTGTTTTCTGCTTGACTTTACAATGACTGGATTTTTTTTCCCCCAAGTCGGGAATTTTTCTGTACTTGCAGAATGTAGGGTAAGTCCTGTAGCTGCCTTACTTTCTTCAGATCTTTCTCAATATAACCTTCTCAGTCGGGCCCTGTCTCTAAAATTTCAACACTCCATCTCCATCATTTCAAGTTGCCCTTCCCTGGACAAATTACATGTTTTTTCCTTAGCACTGACACTACCTAATGCACTATCCATTTTGCTGATTAATTTCACTTATGTGTCTTTTCTCACTGGAATATAAATCATTATGTTTTAGCTTTTTGGTTAAAATCCTTAGGATGTAGAATAGAGCCTGGCTCATAGTAGGTGTGCAATAAATGTGTATTGAATGAGTTAATTAATGTTTACTACTGTCCTTCCAGCTCCCAGATTACAATTTCAAAAGGAAAGGAGATTGTGTAATGGAGGACTTTTTCTGTAGTTCTCTAAATCTGAATATATAACCTATACCATTATAATCCCTGGACTCTTAAAGCAGCATTTAGAAGCTATAGGGATGTACCTCCTTAGGGTCATAGCCACGTGACTTGTGATCTATCATGTCTTCTTCCCTACGCCCTACAGAACCTGAACCATGGAGACTAAGCATAGTGTCCAGAGAGTGCAGAATGTTCGGAACTGTTTCATTTGGTCTTTTAAATGGATCTTTTCAGGTGTGGGATACCATATGGTCATTGTGAAGAAATCTAATTGTAAAGTTGAAAAAATCTCCGAACTAATTTATCATCATGTACCAACTGCCAGTTTGGAGACCAATGTTGCAGCTGAATTATCATTTGTCCTGCCCAAAAAATACACACACAGGTAAGGATTAGAGAATGCTAGATGAATGGTTTTGGATCACTGGTATTTTCCAGGTTTCCGCAGGCTTGGCAAATACAATTTTTCTTGCTGCCAGTTGACAAGTAATAGAAATTTGCTTCCTGAAGATTTTGTAATTGTCCAGAGGGATGCCACTGTACAATTAGGCTTGTCTGAACATCTTTATTTCCATTCCTTGTAGCCTGTTGTTAATTAGTGGTAAGATATGGTAAATTATTGGTATACATTTTCTTCTTGGTGAGTAGAGTCAAGTGAAAGTTGTTTTTCTTTTAGTGCTCTTTTGTTTTTGTTTGTAAAATTTTATTTTATTTTATTTTATTTTATTTTTGGTGGCTAGTCAGTATAGGGATCCGAACCCTTGACCTTTGTGTTATCAGCACTGCGCTCTCCCCGGTGAGCTTACTGGCCGGACCTAATTTTATTTTTAACTAACAAATAATAATTGTATATGTTTATCAGGTACAATGTCATGTTTTGATATATGTTTACATTGTGGAATAACTAATTAAGCTAATTAATAAATTCACAACCTCATATACTTATACTTTTTTCATGGTGAAAATAAAATCTACTCTTTTAGCAACTTTGAAATATACAATGCATTATTATTTAATATAGTCACCATTTTGTGCAATAGATCACTAAAATATATTCCTCCTGTTGAACTAAAACTTTGTACCCTTTTGATCAAAATTTCCACTTTCCTCATCCACCCCTCTCCTGCAGCCTCTGGTAACCAGCATTCTGTTTTCTACTTCTATGAGTTTGACATTTTTGGATTTCACATGTAAGTGAGGCCATGTGGTATTTGTCTTTCTGTGTCTGGCTTAGATTTTCCTTACCATAATGTCCTCCAAGTTAATTCATGTTGTTGCTAATGACAAGATTTCCTTCTTTTTTGTGGCTGAATAGTATTCCATTGTGTATATATACCACATTTTCTTTATTCATTCATCTGATGATGGATATGTAGGTTGAATCCATATCTTGGCTATTGTGAATATGGATTCATGCTGCAATGAAAATAGGAGTGCAGATATTTCTTCAGCATGCTGAGTTTAGTTCCTTTGGATGTATACTCAGAAGTAGAAATATTGAATTACATGGTGATTCTGTCTTTAGTTTTCCGAGGAACCTCCACACTGTTTTTCATAATGGCCATGCTGATTTACACTTCCACCAACCGTGTACAAGTGTTCTTTCTCCATACCCTCAGCAACACTTTTTAATCTTTTGTTGTTTTGACAATAGCCATACTAACAAGTGTGATGTGATATCTCATTGTGGTTTTAATTTGCATTCCCTGATTATTAGTGATGATAAGCATTTTTTTTCATATGCCTGTTGGCTATTTATATGTTCTCTTTTGAGAAGTGTCTATTCAGGTCCTTTTCTCATTTTTTAAATTGAGTTGTATGTGTTCTTGCTATTGAGTGGTTCGAGTTTCTTATATAACTTGGATATTAGCCCTTTATCAGATATAGGGTTTGCAAATATTTTCTCCTAGTATATAAGTGGTCTCTTTCCTGTGTGTACTCTAAGCTGTGCAGATTTTTAGTTTGATGTAGTCCCATTAGTTTATTTTGGTTATTGTTACCTGTGCTTTTGTGGTCATATCTAAGAAATCTTTGCCTAGACCAATGTCATGAATCTTTTCTCCTTTTCTTCTAGTAATTTCACAGTTTCAAGTCGTACATTTAAGTCTCTAAATCCATTTTGAACTGATTTTTATATAGTGTACAAAATAAGGGTCCAGTTTCCTTCTTCTGCATGTGGATATTCAGTTTTCACAGTACCATTTACTGAAAGGCTGTCCTTTCTCCACTGTGTGCTGTTGGTACCTTTGTCAAAAATCAATTGACCGTAAATATGTGGCTTTATTTCTCCACTCTTTATCCTCTTCCATGGCTCAAAGTGTTTTTGTGCTGGTACCATGCTGTTTTGATAACTGTAGCTTTGTAATAGATTTTGAAATCAGGTAGTGTGATGCCTTCAGCTTTTTTTTCTTCTCAAGATTGCTTTGGCTATTTGGGGACTTTTGTGGTTCTGTATAAACTTTAGCATTACTTTTTCTTTTTTTAAATTGAAGCATGATTTATTGTACAATATGTGAAGCATAACTTATTGTACATATATTCGATAGCATTGAATATCAACACCTGTGTGGAACACGTGATGCTCAAATCAGGTTAATTAGTATACTCAGCATTACACAGTGCAGTCCACTTCTTGTGGCCCTGTACCAGTTTCTCACTTTGCCACCTCTGGTGGCCTCAGTTCTGTTCTCTCCTTTTGAAAGTTCAACAAATTATTGTGATTGTTCTTTCTTAATTTTTAAATATTTATTTATTTATTTATTTTTAGCTCCCACTTATGAGTAAAGACATGCAGTATATCTCTTTCTGTGCCTGGCTTATTTCACTTAACATAATTTTTTCTAAGGTAATCCATGTTGCTGTGAATGGCAGACTTCCATTCTTTTTTATGGCAGATTACTATTTCATTGTGTGTGTGTGTGTGTGTGTGTGTGTGTGTACATACTGCATTTTCCTTATCCAGTTGTCCGTTGATGGACGTTAGTTTGGTTCCAACTCTTGGCTATTGTAAATAGAGCTGTGATGAACATGGGAGTTCAGGTATCCCTTTGACATGATGATTTCCATTCCTTCGCGTATATGGCAGTTCGATCTGTAGTTGTTTGAGGAACCTTCATACTGTTTTCTAAACAGCTGTACTGGTTTATGGTTCTACTGACAGCATATGAGGGCTCCTATTTCTCTGCATCCTGACCAGCAATTGTTACTCTCTGTCTTTTTGATAATAGCCAGTCTAACCACAGTGAGATGATATCTTAATGTTGTTTTGATTTGCATTATCATGGAATTATTATTTATTATGATATTGTAAATGTAATAATAGAATTGTGGCATTATATACAAAGGTACTTCATAAAGTTCATGGAGAGATTCATATTATCTTTTAATTTTAGGAGCAAAATTATAATAAGTAGTTATAAGGAAACATCTAGGGTGATTCACAAGAATGTTGAAATTATTATGACTTATAATAACAAAGTGTAAATAATCTAAATTCCCCCAAACAAGGAAATCTTAGTTAAATTATAGAATAGTCATATGATAGAATATGAATCAGTCTTTAAAATTTTAGGGAAATATGCATAATGTTACATTTAAAAGCTGGGCGTATAATTCTATAATGTGTGATTCCAATGTGCAAAATATAAAAATAAAAGTAAAAAATAGAATAAAAGCACATCAAATTTTTAAATGTGGTGTTTTTTCTAGGAGGTAGGATTATTTTTGTTCTTTAAATGTTTATTTTATCCACATTTTCTGTATTTACTACTTTTAATCAGAAAAAAATAATAAGGATAATGATGCTTGACCGATTCATTGTAAATTTTGTTTTGTTTTGTTTTCTGATTTCTCCAGCCCTAAGGAGGCTAGAGTTTGCTGTTTAAACTACATGTATACACAGAAACACAATCATTACAAAAAGTTTCATTTTACAATAATGAATGAATTAAAAAGTGAAAGGATGTAACAGACCTTTTCCACAGAGATAATCACTTTTAAGAGTTGTCTGTTGTATGTTTAAGATCTTCCAATGCATATACTGATATATGTGTATATACATTTGTTGTTATCTTGAGAAACATAGTAGAATAATGTTCTGAAACTTGCTTATCTCCCTAACCATGAAATAGAATGGGTTGAATCTATTTTTGGCTCAAAATATAGAGAAAATTTGGATAGAGCTTTCCAAAATGGAGTTTTCTGTCCCCCTTCTGTGGTCATGTTCACCCCTTAGAGAGAATATAATAGAGGCACATCCAAGTACTAAATGGATGTCTGGAGTAGATGATATTCTAAATCTGAGATACTGAGAAATCTCATAGAAACTATTTTTTAGAAGCCTTAATACCACCACTTCGCATATACCTAATATTTCACAGAACCTCCTGAGTTATGTAAGTGGACAGTTTTCTTCCAGTCCCTAACTTCTATTATTCTTATTTTATTTCCTGCTTTGAATGTCTTCTACTTATTACCTTGAAAACATTTTTTTTCTATTTGATTTAGTTTTATAGGAACCATAGTATATATTACTAAATCTTATGTAGTGATAAATGTTAATATATAGAAAAAGTCAACTGATAGTTTTATCAGAAAACCAGGAAGAAGTTTACTATAGCAATTTGTTAGTTTGCTCTTCCTAAGTTCCACATGTCTAATTTATCAGGGGCGTGGAAACTATAACAAGCTGAGGACACATTAATTGGAAACAAACAAAAAAAATGAAAATAATCTTTTTTTTTTTTTTTTTTTTTGCTGCTGGCTCTTTCTCCTCTTCTCTTTCTTTTTCTAGATTTGAAGGCCTGTTTACTGATCTGGAAAACAGACAGACAGAGCTGGGCATTGCTGGCTTTGGTGTCTCTATCACTACCATGGAAGAAGTTTTCTTTAGGTAAGTAGTGATGTTTGATGGGGAAGAGCAGAGAAAAATGACCCTCCCCTAAAATCATATTTTATTTTGTATGGTTCTGGAGTAATGAAGAAGTACTACTGGATTGTTAGCTGTACTAGTCTGCAAATCCCAGAAACATCAAATTTTGTACCTTGCTTCCCTGGATGCTGCTGTGAGTTGTGGGGCCAGAATGAGAGCAGCAGTTGAGAGCTGGGGAGGCACAGTGTTCAGTGCAAAACTTGGGGCTGTGAAACTGCATAGAACAACTAAGCCCAAGAACTGAATACCCAGGATACGGGAGTATTGGGCAGCAAGATTATATGTGAAGATTTTAGGCTTGGGTCTGTGTGCCCGTGCCTTTCAAGCATAGAGGGGTTAGGACTGGCTTAGAGCATAGGCAAACTATGTAGTTGTAGAAAAAGACCTGTATTTAAATAGGAAGTTTTACTGGGGATAACTTTAAAATCTTGATCTAATTATGGCACTGTGACCTAACCTACTTGACTCGTGTATGTGGTTTGTATTCTGAGATTGTCTTGCATTGTGTGAAAGTTCCAAGACAAGATACCAGGAGATTCAGGATTCTGCTAGGGAAGTCCAGCTGGTAGCTATGAAAAGATCTCACAAAAGTATTCTCTGGGGTCTAGACTTAATTCTCTATCAATTTATATAATATATATATATTAATATATGTATATATATCAAGAGAGCCAATACATGAAGTCTGAGGAGACGAGAGAGAAAGGGGCAGAAAGCTTATTTTTTATAAAATGGCAGAAAACTTCTCAAATATTGGGAGAGAAATAGGCATCCAGATTCATGAAGCTCAAAGGTCCCCTACAGGATCAGCCTGAAGAAGACTACACCAGAAAATGCTATAATAAAATTGTCAAAATTCAAGGAGAAAGAGAATATTTTGAAAGCAGCAATAGAAAAACTGATCATAACATATAATGGATTTCCATAACACTGTCGGGGAACTTCTTAGCAGAAACCTTTCAGGCCAGGAGACAGTGATATGATATATTTGAAGTACTGAAAGAAAAAAACTGCCATCAAAGAGCACTATACATAGCAAAATTATTCTTTAAAAGTGAAGAAGCGATAGTCTTTCCCGAATAAACAAAAACTGAGGGAGTTTGTCGCCACTAGGCCTGCCTTCCAAGACATGCCTAATGGAGTTCTTCAAATTGAAACAAAAACATACTAAACAGCAATGAAAAGCATATGAAAGTATAAATATCACTGGTGAATATAAATACATGGACATATATAGATTAATGGAACACTGTAATTGTGGTGCATAAATTACTTTTAAGAAAGATAAAAAATAAAAAATTGTTAACGGGCACAGTATAAAAAGAAGCAAGCTCTGACTATAAGAACACAAAGTTCCTATTCTGCAAAGAACACAAACTGTGTGTTTTGGGGTGGTTACAGTAGAGTTTTTGTATACAATTGAAGTTATTATAAAAACTTATAATAGTAGATTGTAACTATATTTTACACAAGCCTTGAGCTAACTGCAAAGGAAAAACCTGTCATAAATACGTAAAAGGTAAAGATGAAATATTCAAAGCAAATTCCTGCAAAAAATAATCTAATTACAAAGGAAAACAGCAAGACAGGAAAAGAAGAAAAAACAACTGCAAAATAGAAAACAATGATGAAAAAGTACTCATAATAATAATAGCAATAATAGCAAGTACTCATTTATCTGAAAAGGGATTTATTATCCAAAATGTAATGAGGAACTCATGCAACTCAGTGGGAAAAACAAAACTAAACAAACATATAAATTCATAAAAAAATGGACAAAGGACCTCAATAAACATTTCTCAAAAATTAAAAAGACCAACCAAGATGGCCAACAACTATACGAAAAAGTGGTCAGTTTCACCAATCATCAGGAAAATGGGAATCTCAGAAGTGCAGTGAGATAGATATCACCTCACACTTGTTAGAGTGGCTATTATCAGAAAGACAAAAGATGACAAGTATTGGTGAGACTGTAGAGAAAAGGGAATCCTTATACACTGTTGGTGACAAGGTAAATTGGTATCACCATTATGGAAAACAGTATGGAGATTCCTCAAAATATTACAAATAGAACTACATTATGATTCAGCAATCCCTGTTCTGGCTATATATCCAAAGGAAATGAAATCAGGATCTTGAAGAGATATCTGCATCCTTCATATTCATTGTACCATTATTCACAACCTAAATGTCTGTTGATGAATGAGTGGATAAAGAGAATGTGGCATATGCATACAATGGAATATTTTTTAACCTTGAAATAGAAGAAAGTACTGCCATTTGCAACAACATGGATGAAACCAGAGGACATGCTAAGTAAAATAAACTGGACACAGTCAGACAAATACTATGTGATCTCACTTATATGTAGAATCTAAAATAGACAAACTCATAGAAGTAGAGAGTAGAATGATGGTTTAGGGGCTGAGTGGAGAGGGAAATTGGAAGATGACAATCAGTTATGCAAGGTGAATAAGTTCTGGAGATTTGATGTCCAACAATGTGAATATAATCAACAATATTGTATTTTATTCTTGAAATTTAAGAGGGTAGATTTAAGTATTTCACACACACAAAAAAACTATGTAAGGTGATAGAAATTTAATTAGCTTTATTGTGGTTATTATTTCACAGTGTATACATATATCATATAAAATTTTACACCTTAAATACATATAATTTTTAATTGTCAACCATATGTCGATATAGCTGGAAAAATACATTTTATTTTCAAATACACGGACACACACACACACACACAACGTTCATTAATATTAATCCTGTGTTGGTCCACAGAAGAAATCTGGACAAATTTCCAGACTTTTGTTATTGTCCACTATGCTAACAACAAAAATATTTCCCTTTCTCCCTATATATTTTGCTATTTGTTTGATGAGGCTTGTTACTCAGGTTAATAATTAGGAATAGTTTATTAATTGCTGCCTTTTGTAGCTCTGCTTTATTATAGTGCTTATTATCTCAGATATATTTTTTACTGAATATATGAATACAATTCCATTACATACTGATCAGAGCAGTTAATACATTTACTTTCCACAGTCAGTCAATAGTAAAGAGAGTACTATGTTATGTACTCAGTCAGTGAGTTCTCCGGGACCATACTATGCTTTACAAGTTTAAATGTGGTGGAATGAGTTGTTTCTGTACTCTCCTGTGGTCTCTCTGTCTTTACTTTAAATTTCAGAGAGCAATTTTGGAACAATATGTGGAAAAATGGTACAGTTTAAGGTGCAACAAAAGTGCTAAAATTTTACAGGTACTTTATTTACTCATACTTTAAGGCATTTTTAATAAAATGACCAAGAAATAGAAGAGACTGGAAAGCAATTAGAAATTGATATTTGATATCATAAAGAATACTGTAAACTTCATTTCATCCTGGGGGCTAACAATTATATGAAGAGTGGCTGGAAAAAATTTTGTCCAGATTCTTGTCATAACTTCTGAGGATATGAAGAATACTGAGGAATATTTTTTGCATATTGCAAGACACTACCAAAATATTCATGGGTTGAAGAGGATATAAAATTATAACTATTTAGCACTCAATAATAATAGTCTTGTATAAGAAAATGTATTTTATGAACATAACTGTATTCAGAGGACAATTTATAAAATCTATAAATATGAGTATGTTTAGTAAAAATGGGATATTTACTAAGGGATTACTTAAAATTAATTATGTTACTAACTTAAGAATATAGAAAATTATCAAAATACACACAAAGCAAGTAGAAGGAATGAAAAGGAACTTTTTTAGCCTGATGAAAATTATCTTATAAAAGCTTCACTAAAATCATAAAGGTGCCCTTCAGAAGTATTTGATATTTTCCTGAAATTTACAGCCAATAGAATAAGAGAAGAAAATGAATGTATGATAAATATTTGAAAGTATATTAGTCCAATTTGGATAGGCTATGTTACAGTAGCAAATTTACTCTGAAAACTCAGTAGCTTAACACAACAAACGTTTACTTCTCACCCACACAAAACTCAGTGTAAGTGGAGTGACGAGCGTATCCATCTTTCATGTACTGACTCAGACATTCAGGAAGCTTTCTTCCATTGCTCTACCATCTCAACATATGTCAGGGGGAAGAACTTTTTAATGTTTCTTCCCAGAAGAAACACTCATTCCCTTTGCTCAGAACTAATCTCATGGCCACACTTAACTGCAAAGGGTCTGGAAAATTCAGAAGGTGGCAGGTGTATAATCAGAGAGCAGTAAATGTCTATGCCTTAGAAAGGCATGTTTTAAAAGTCACTATTTTAGGTGAGATGTTCATTCATCCAGAAAATCCAGTAATGTATGTGTATTCATATGCATGTGTATATGCATGAATGTGCACACACACACAGACTCTTAGGAGTGATCAGAGAAGTCAGTAGGGTCGCTGGGAATGGACCAACATATGCAAATCAATAACATTTCTACAAACCATGACAAACTCATTGAGAAAATATATTTTTAAGATGTTCACCATAGCAAAACAAACAAACAAAATACGTGGGAATATAACTAATTAAAATCATGCTATAATCCTTTATACAGAGATTTTATTTCTGAAAATTGTTAATAAATTTGAAAGGATTCAAGTACTGCAAATTTTTTTATCATAATTGACTTAAATTACAAATTAACAACAGATTGATTTCTGGAAAATCCCCAAATATTTGGAAGCTAAATAACACACTTCCAAATAATCCTTGCTTCAAAGAAGCAACCAAAAAGGAAATTAATAAGTAATTTGAACTGAAGAAAAAAATATCAAAATGTGTACGATATCATTAAAATATTATTTAGGGGAAATTTTATAATACTTAATATTAGAATCAAAGACAGTTCTCAAATCAGTGACCTCTGGCTCTACCTTAAGAAACTAAAGAAAGAAGAGCACAATAACTCCAAGGTAAGAAAAAGAAGGGAAATAATAAATATTGGAATAAAAACCAATAAAATAGCACAAAAACAATAACGAAAATAATAAAACCAAAAGCATGTTTTTTTGAGAAGGTCAATAAATCGATAAACTGATAGCCAGTCTGATCAGAGAAAAAGGAGAGAAGATACAAATTATGAACATTGGAAGGAGAGAGGTGACATCACTACAGATGTTACTGATATTAAAAAGATAAAAAGGGATTACTAAAAACTATTTTATGCCAATAAATTTGACAATTTAGATGAAGTGGGTTAATTCTTTGAAAGATTCAAACTGCCAAAACTCACTCGAGAAGAGATAGATGACCTGAATGTGCATTTGTCCATTTGAGAAATTCAAACTATAGATTAAAAACCTCTCACGAAGAAAACTTCAGGTACACATGGCTTTACTAGTAAATTATATCAAACATTTAAGGAAGAAATAATATTAATTCTATAAAAACTCTTCCCAGAAATTAAACAGGATCAAATATTTGGCAACTTATTCTGTCAGGTCAGCATTACCCTGAAACCAAAACCAGACAAAGATGTTATGAGAAAATGAAGTCACACCATAAAGTCCTTGCCCTGTCCTACTTCCTGGAGTGTTTCCCCTATGTTTTCTTTTAGTAATTTTATGGTTTTGGGTCTTATATTTAAGTCTTTAATCCATTTTCAGTTGGTTTTGGTATATGGTAAGAGGTAGCGGTCCAGTTTCATTCTTCTTCTTATGGAGATCCAAT
Organism: Cynocephalus volans; assembly: GCF_027409185.1. Classification (NCBI taxonomy): domain Eukaryota; kingdom Metazoa; phylum Chordata; class Mammalia; order Dermoptera; family Cynocephalidae; genus Cynocephalus; species Cynocephalus volans. Next base: position 120,761,878 of record NC_084465.1, read on the forward strand.
TTTCCAAGCACCATTTATTGAAGAGGCAGTCTTTTCCCCAATGTCTGTTTTTGTTGCCTTTGTTATATCAGTTGGCTGTAAGTATATGGGTTTATTCCTAGGTTTTCTATTCTGTTCCATTGATCTGACTGTCTGTGTTTATGCCAGTACCATGCTGTTTTGGATATAATAGCTTTGAAGCATAATTTGAAGTCAGGCAGTGTTATGCCTCCAGCTCTATTTTTTTTGCTCAGGATTTCTCTGGCTATTCAGGGTCTTTTGTTGTTCCATAGAAATGTTAGGATTGCTTTTTCTATTTCTATGCAGAATGTCATTGGCATTTTGATGAGGATTGCATTGAATCTGTGGATTGCTTTGGGTAGAATGGACATTTTCACAATGTTAATTCTTCCAATTGAAGAGCATGGGATGTCTTTCCACCTTTTTGTGTCCCCTTTAATGTTTTTCAGTAGAGTTTTGTAGTTCTTGTTGTAGAGATCTTTCACCTCCTTGGTTAAATTAATTCCTAGGCATTTTATTTTTTTGATTACTATTGTAAATGAGCTTGCTTTCTTGATTTCTTTTTCTGCTAGTTTGTTATTGAAGTATAAGAATGCTGCTGATTTATGGGTGTTGATTTTGTATCCTGCAATATTACTGAAATTGTTAATTAGCTCTAAGAGTTTTTTGGTAGATACTCTAGGTTTTTCTATATATAAGATCATGTTGTCTGTAAACAGAGACAGTGTGACTTCATCTGTTCCAATCTGGATGCCCTTTATTTCTTTCTCTTACGTGATTGCTCCGGCTAGCACTTCCAATACTACGTTAAATAGGAGTGGTGAGAATGGGCATCCTTGTCTTGTTCCTGTTTAGGATGATATTGGTGACTGGTTTGTTGTATATGGCTTTTATTGTGTTGAAATAATTTCTTTCTATACCTAATCTGCTGAAAGTCTTTATCATGAAGAGATGTTTAATTTTGTCTTAAGCTTTTTCTGCATCTATTGAGATAATCATATTTATGAATAAGAGCACAAAAGCACAAGCAAAGAAAAAAATATACAAATGGGATTATATCAAACTAAAAAGCTTCTGCACGGCAAAGGAAACAATCAACAGAGTGGAAAGACAACCTATTGAACGGCAGAAAATATTTGCAAACTGTACATCCAATAAGGAACTAATATCCAGAATATATAAGGAACTCAAACAATTATACAGTAAAAAACCAAATAATTAAATTAAAAAATGGGTAAAGGAGACGAATAGACATTTTTCAAAGGAGGATGTACACATCACCAACAGGTACATGAAAAAATGCTCAGCATCACTAATCATCAGGGAAATGAAAATCAAAAGCACATTGAGATATCACCCCAGTTAGGCTGGCTGTTATTAAAAAGACTGAGAATAATAAATGCTGACGAGGAAGCATGGAAAGGGGAACTTTTCTACACTGTTAGTGGGACTGTAAGTTAGCACAGACGTTATGGAAAACATTATGGAGTTTTCTCAGACAACTAGATAGAACTACCATATGATCCAGCAATTCCACTACTGGGTATTTATCTAAAGGAAAGGAAAGGAATTAGCATACCAAAGAGATATCTGCAGCCCCATGTTTAGTGCAGCACTGTTCATGATAGCCAAGATATGGAATCAACCTAGGTGTCCATCAACAGGGAATGGATTAAGAAAATGTGGTATATATATATGTACACACACACACAATGTACTATTACTCATCCATGAAAAATAATGAAATCCGGTCCTTTGCAGCATCGTGGATGAGCCTGGAAGACATTATGTTGAGTGAAATAAGTCAGGCACAGAAAGACAAATACTGCATGTTCTTACTCATATGTAGGAGCTAAAAAAAAGTTGTGATCATAGTAGAGAGTAGAATTGTGGATACTAGAGGCTGAGAAGGGGAGGAGGGATAGGGAGAATTTGGATAATAGATACAAAATTACAGCTAGATAGGAAAAATAAGTTCTAGTGGTCTACAACAGTGCAAGGCATCTATAATTAATAATTTATTGTTTGTTTTCAAATGGCTAGAAGAGAGGAGCTCAAATGTTCTTATCAAAAAATTATAGTCTGTGTGAAGAATAAGCTAATCCTCGATTTCACTATCAGGCATTGTATACATGTATTAAAATATAATTCTGTATGCCATAAATATGTACAATCAATACATTTTCAATTATAAACAAATTTGTTTAAAAAAAAGAAGTTAGAGAAAAAAAAATCAAGGAAAAAACTCATGTTTTTCTTTAATGATATTAATTACTGTAGTATCATAGTGACCAGACATGGTACAAATACTACCTTGAATTTAAAACAGAGTTTTGGAACCAGTATTTGACAACTGTTTTGTGGTCTTGCTAAAAGAAAAATATTAAGAAGGCCTGCTAGCTTATTGGATTAGAAAGAAAAATGTCTTTACAAATTATGAATTTTTATGAAGTATTACAGAACTTCCATGGTTAGACTTAATGTTTCAAATCTCCCATTATACCGTGATTTTTATTATTCTGGTTAGCATTTTCACCCCTATATTAAAATTAATTATATATGTCTGTTTCTCAGTTGTGAACCCCTGGAGGACAAATTAACCATGTGTTAATATGCTTTGTAAACTACTCCAAATATTTAGATTGCCTGGACCAGAAAATGAGAAAACAAATCTATTAGACTGACACAGGCTTAGAAATATTATGAAAATATAACCCTTCCATTATCACTATCATTTCTTAAGATATAGGAAATTTAACAACCCTCTCACCTCAAAAAAAGAGAAAGATATTGTCTTAGACCTTTAACTTGATTAAGTTCAGTTTATTTTACCCAACATTAACGTTAACATTGCACAACACTCATTTAAAAAACTTTTTTTGCTTCAATTTGTGAAAATTTTGTGATGGAGTGGGTGTTTGGGAACCACCATTCTTGTTAAAATTGACCTATCTATCTATCTATCTATCTATCTATCTATCTATCTATCTATCTATCTATCTATCTATCTATCTATCCTGTGTTTGTATGTGTATGTGTATGTGTATGTAGGGTCAATAATATGGCAGAGTTTGAATTGAATAAGGAGGCTCCCTCCCTGAAGAATCAAAACATAACAGAAGAGAAAAACCAGAATATGAACGTGCCCAGAAATTTTGAGAGACCAGATTTTCACATCATGAATGAACGCTCTATTACGTATAATACTGGGGTAAGCATCTTTGCTAAGAATATAATACTGGTGTATATTGGATGGAATAAAAGAGGTATATTTCATTTTAATATTTGAACTCAACAGAGAGTTTGGTGTTCTTAGTCATAGAAGGCCCAGGCATGTAAGGAAAGTTTGTAGAACAATCTAATTAATTCTCTAATTCAAATGTGAAATATTATAGTTAAAAGTCAGATTTTACTCTCACCGTTGTCATTTATCTCGGTTTTCAGAACTGTTAGTTCATTCAGGCTTGAACAAGGTTCTAGTAAAAGTCTTTATTGCTACTCACCCACATAAAAGACATTTAAATGTATGCATTTGAGCGCACCGGTACTGCCTGTGGGACTATTCCCAAGTCACTGTGCTCCTCCGTTAGTGTGTGGAATCCCATCCAATGGCCTAGCATTTCTTTCTTTGTTCTCCTAATTATCTCTTCCCTACAATTTTCCCTAATACTCTTGACTAGAGATTCTGAAGTGGGGGATATATTTCTTGGATAATAGATACAAAATTACAGCTAGATAGAAAATAAGTTCTGGTGGTCTACATGCCTTCTCTGGGGGGTTATGAGCAGGACGTGGAGCAGAGTGGGCATTGTAAACCTGAGTGTGGAATTTTGAGCCAGATGATAGTGGAATCCCTGCCTGACCATTCACTAGCTGTGTGACCTCAGAGAAGTCATTTAACATAACCATGGCTCAGTTTCATTCTCTATGAGGCTGTTTCAGCAGTTAACGCTAGTAAAATTTGAAGTGTGCCGTGTTTGACGTGAATCAGGTACGTAAAATGTAATTTCCTCCTTTCCCGGATCACTCACTCCTCTTGCTGTATCGTTCTTCTTCATTCTCCCGTCTGAAAAAGATGTACATGAAACAAGATTGGCAGGCCAGTCTAGAAAATTTGTTGAATCCTGGATTAACCTATTTTTTTATTCTAGAAATATGTCTAATAACCCACCTTTTAAAAGCCAGGAAGCACTTTTCCTGCCCTGACAACGGCGTGAGAAAAAATTCTTCCAAATTTTACCTTATTTCCAGTCAGTGACAACATCAAAGTTGACTGTTTTATTCAGAGCATATCGGTTGATTGTTTAGGAATATTTTCTCACTATGAATTATGGGGTTTCCAAATGTGAAGGAAAATAGGATGAGCATATTTTTAAACTGTTGGTTATGTATTCAAGTAACATTCTCAATATGTTTTCCTTCAACCTTCAGACACCTTTTCAGATGAAGTCTACATTTTAAGCAATTGGTTCCATTGTTAATTTGGAAAAATATATAATCAACTACAGATTGGCCAAAAAGTCTGCAAAATTAGAGAAAATTGTACGTTTATGTACCTTTTAAAAATTAACAATTGAAGCCATTGCTTTAAATTTAGAGGTTGAAAAAAACATTGAGCATATTATTGCAATTTAAAAATAAATTCACCCTCTGTTTCATGACTTTTCTTAATCCTGTAGATCACAAAGATTAAAACCTGGCAATGGGAACTTTTTATGTATGCACATTTTATATGAATGTTTTTTTATAACATGGAGGTAGTATTGAAAGATAGTGGTTTAATACTAAAAAAGAAGGATGTGATGCTGTTCTGTGCAGAGTAGCTATGAATATGTTAACGATAAAATCATACTTTTGAGATTTTCATTATAATCAGACTAGAAGAAAAGCTTTAACCCTTTAAATCAACACCTTACACTAATAATAAATTCTGCTTGTTACCTGGTCTACTATGCCCATGTTCTGTTCAAGGATATATTTATAAAAGCGCATTTATCTTTTGTCTTAAGATTCAAATATTCATGTGAATAAATTTCATTAAGGTCTGCGACCATTGTAATGCCACCTTTTCTCTCCTTTTGTCAGTGTGCTCTTTACAGCCAGCAGTTCGTTGCAATGCTCATAAAGAGGGGAATTTTCACTCGGCGCAACTGGTTACCGTTGTTGATACAGATGCTAGCATTTCTGGGCATTGTTTTTTTTCTGGTGAGAGGTATGAGCTTTTCAAGAGCTAATAATGATGAACCTGCCAGGCAAATGGATTTGGAACAATATGGTAAAACCACTGTGCCTTTCTCAATTTCTGGAAATTCTGATTTGGCTATGAATCTAAAAAAAAATCTTGAGATCCTGCTAAAGGCTAAGAAGCAAAATCCTCTGGAAGTACAAGGTAAGGCTCTTAAATAAAGAAAAAGACTGCTAGTATATAGAGACATGCTTGTGTCACTTTCAAAGAAGGGTTGTAACTGGAATATTTAGCTACTTGCTTCTTTGTTTTTTGATAGTAACTGATCTTGTAAAGGCAGCCAAATCAGTGGTGAGAACTTCAGGTCTACTAGCCACAAAAGTTAATTCGTGATGAAGGCACTGAGTGTGGGTCATCTACTGGCCATTTGCTGCACCTTTCAGAGAATGGGTAAAAGTATCAAAACATTCTGTTTTGTAAAATTTGGCACAGAATTTTCAGGTAAACCCAGGCTTACAGTGTGGTATCATGGTCTAAAATCCTGAAAGGCTGCCCACAAGTCTCCTAGATTGACTATATCTAGAACACATTGGACTGAAGGCTACTCAGAAATTATTTATTTCGAAGGTAGTAATAATTTATTACGTATATTGAACACATACTTTTGGCAGAAACTTTTCTAAATATCTGAATTATCTCAATTTTTATAACAACTATATTTGCTAAAGTTGGGATATTGAGGTTTGGAGATGTTAAGTAAGTTGCCCCAAATTATGCACCCAGTATGTATTAGAGAAGGGACTAGATTTTAAGACTGGCTAGGGTCTTCAATCTTAACGACTCGCTATATTAAATCACCTCTGTAAGAAGGAAGTGTGTCCTATTTGAAGAGTGATCATTTCCTTCTAGGTGCTTCATTTGTATTCCCTTCAGGTACTGCCTGGTTGACTGTGTTATTGCCACAAAACAAGTCTTAATAAATTTTAAAATATTAAAATCCGACCAAATATCTTTTTTGATCACATGGAATAAAACTAGAAATCAATAACAGCAAAAGACTCAGAAAATTTACACATGTAATGAATCTAAATAATACCTTTTTCCTTTTTTTATTGTGACAAAACATATATAACAAGGACTGCCATTTTAAGCATTTTTAAACATACAATTGCATGAAATTAACCACTATCTCTATTTCCAAATCTTTTTCATCATCTAAACATAAACTCTGTACCATAAATTAATAATTTCTCATTATTCCTTTCCCCCCATTTCTGGTAACTTCTAATCCGATTGTATCTCTGAATTTTTTTTCTTTTTAATTCTTTTAATTGACCCATGATAATTGTATGTATTTACAGAGTACAATGTGATATTTGGGGGTACATTAGTACAGTGTGCAGCAATCATATCAGAGTACTTAGCACATCCATCACCTCAAACATTTGTTACCTCTTGGTGTTGGGAACATTCAACATCTATATATAGAAAAACCTAAAGACTCTATCAAAAAACTCTTAGAGCTGGTTAATGATTTCAGTAATGTTGCAGGATACAAAATCAATGCCCCCAAATCAGTTGTGTTCATATTCTCCAATAATGAAGTAACAGAAAGAGAGATCAAGAAAGCAAGCCCATTTACGATAGTCACCAAAAATAATAATAATAATAATAATAAAATACTTACGAATCAATTTAACCAAGGAGATGAAAGATCTCTTCAATCAGAACTACAAACCACTACTGAAAGAAATTAAAGACCCAGAAAGATAGAAAGACATACCATGCTTTTGGATTGGAAGAATTAACATTGTGAAATTGTCCATTCTACCCAAAGTGATCTACAGAGTCAATGCAATACCCATCAAAATACCAATGACATTCTTCACAGAAATAGAAAAAACAATCCTAACATTCATATGGAACAACAAAAGACCCTAAATAGCCAAAGCAATCCTGAGGGGGAAAAAAAAAAAGCCAGAGGCATAACATAAACGTGGGAGTGCAGGTGTCCCTTTGACTTGTTGATTTCCTTTCCTTTGGATATTCACCCAGTAGTGGGATGGCTGGATCGTATGGTAGTTCTATCTGTAGTTTTCTGAGAAATCTCCATACTCTATAATGGTAGAGTCTTCAGGTTTCTCTCTATATAAAATCATGTCCTCTGCAGGGACCATTTGACTTCCTCCTTTAAAATTGCATGCCCTTTATTTCCTTCTCTTGCCTGATTGCCTTGGCTAGAACTTCCAGTACTATGTTAAATAGAACTAGTGAGAGTGCGCACTGTTGTCTTATTCCAGTTCTTAGGGGAAAAGCTTTCAGCTTTTTCTCATTGAGTATGATGTTAGCTACGGGGTTGTCATATATAGCCTTTACTGTATTAAGATAGTTCCCCTAAATCTAATTTGTTGAGAGTTTTTTTTATCATGCAGGGATGTTGAATTTTATCAAATGCCTTTTCTGCACCTATCAAGATGATTGCATGATTTTTTTCTTTCATACTGTTGATATAATATATTGCATTCACTGATTTGCATATGTTAAACCATACTTGCATCCCTGGGATTAAATCCTACTTGATCATGGTGTTTAATCTTTTTTGAAGTGATGTTGGATTCGTTTGCTAGTATTTTGTTGGGAATTTTTGTATCTATCTTCAACAGGGATATTGGTTTATAGTTTTGGTACTAGGGTAATGCTGGCCTTGTAGTATGAGTTTGGGAGAAATCTGTCCACTTCAATTTTTGATATAGTTTAAGAAGTATTGATACTAGTTCTTCTTTAAATGTTCAATAGAATTCAGCATTAAACCATCTGATCCTGGACTTTTCTTTTTTGGGAGACTTTCCTCTTAAATACTGCCTTGTCTGTAGACCATAGGTTTTGGTACATTGTGTTTTTGTCTTCATTTTCTCCAAGAAATGTTTTGATTTCCTTCTTAATCTCTTCTTTGATCCTTTGGTCATTCAGGAGCATGGTGTTTAATTTCTGTGTATTTGTGTAGTTTCAAAAGTTGCTCTTGTTAATGACTTCTAGTTTCATTCCATTATGGCCAGAAAAAAATACTTAATATGGTTTCGATTTTTTTGAACTTGTTTAGACTAGTATTGTGACCCAGCATATGGTCAATCTTGGATAATGTTACATGTGCTGATAAAAAGAATGTGCATTCTGCAGTTGTTGGGTGAAATATTCTGTAAATGTCTGTTATGTCCATCTGGTCTATGGAACTGTTTAAATCTGATATATCAGTGTTGATTTTCTATCTCCAGGATCTGTCCAATGCTAAGAGTGGGGTGTTAAAGCCCCCAACTATTATTATGTTGGCATCTATCTCTCCCTTTAGTTCTGATAATATTTGCTTTATATTTCTGAGTGCTCTGGTATTGGGTGCATATATACTTTCAATTTTTATATCCTCTTGCTGTATTGATATCTTTATCCTTATATAATGCCTTTTCTCATCTCTTAATACAGATTTTGATAATAGTCTATTTCATCTGATGTAAGTATGGCTTCTCCTGCTCACTTTTGTTTTTTATTTGCATGGAATATCTTTTTCCATCCCTACACTTTCTTTCTACATGTGTCTTTGTAGGTAAGGTATGTTTCTTGTAGGCACCATGTCATGGTTCTTTGTTTGGTTTTGTTTGTTTTTTTAATGCATTCAGCAATTTTATGTCTTTTAGTTGGGACACAATCTTTTTACATTCAAGGTTACTGTTGATATGTGAGGTCTGTGATTTTGTGGTTGTTTTCTGATTGTTTTGTGTATCCTTTTTCCTTTCTTTCTCTCTTATTGTTTATCTTTGCAGTTTGGTGGTTTTCTGTATTGATAAGATTTGTAATTCCTTTCTCTTTCTAATTTGTGTATCTGTTCTACAAGTTTTATATTTGGGGGTGTTTTCATAATGGTTTTTTTCATTCTTTCTCTTCTAGGTGTAGGACTCCTCTAAGCATTTCTTGTAAGGCAGGGGGTGGTGATGAATCCACTTAATTTTTGCTTGTCTGAGAAAGACTTTATTTCTCCTTAGTTCCTGAAGGATAGCTTTGCTGGGTATAGTATTCTTGGTTTCTTGGTTGGCAGTTTTTTTTCTTTCAGTACTTTGAATATATAATCCCATTCTCTCCTGGACTGTAGGGTTTCTGCTGAGAAGTCTGCTGTTAACCTGATGGGGATTCCCTTATAAGTGACTTGACACCTTTCTCTTGCTGTTTTTAGAATTCTCTGTCTTTAACTTTTGATAGTTTGACTACAACAGAGAGGACTACAATAGAGAGATGTCTTAGAGAGGACATTTTTGGGTTGAATGTATTTGAGGACCTTTGAGCTTCCTGGATTTGGATGTTCATATCTTCCCCACAAGTAGGAAAGTTTTCAGCTATTATTTTATTAAATATGTTTTCAATGCCTTTTTTGCTTCCTTCTCCTTCTGGAATGCCCATAATTCAAATATTTGTTTGCTTAATAGTATTTCATAAATCTTGTAGCCTTTGTTCTTTTCTTTCTTTTTTTTTCTCCTGGGTTATTTTAAAACAACTGACTTCAAGATCAGGAATTCATTCTTCTGCATGATCTAGTCTGCTGTTGAAACTCTCAGATGCATTTTTTATTTCATTCAGCAGATTCTTCAGTTTTTAATGATACCTATCTCTGCTAAATTCTCATTCAGATTATGAATTGTTTTTCTGATTTCGTTCAATTGTTTATCTATATTCTCTTGTATCTCAGTAAGTTACCTTAAGATTATTAATTTGAATTCATTTTCTTTCCAGTCAGAAATTTCTAATTCTTTTGGATTAGTTATTGGAGCATTATTGTGTTTCTTAGGTGGTGTCATATTTCCTTGGGGGTTTTTTTGTGTGTGTCTTTGTTTTTGTTTCCCTGCATTGATATCTGTGCATCTGGTGGATGTATTAGTCCATTTCTGTTGCTTATAACAAAATACTTGAAACTGGCTGTTTTATAAGGAAAACAAAATTTGTTGTCTATAGTTTCAGAGGCTGGGAAGTCCAAAGTCCAGGGAACACATCTTGTGAGAGTTTTCTTTGGTGGTGGCTTTATCACAGCACACTGGTCTCACGTGGCAGAAAGTGGTGGAGCAGAGAGAGAGATACTCTCACGTGCTCTCCTTTTAAAGCCCTCATAACCACTCCCATGAACTAAGGCATGGTTGTTACAATCTTCTCACCTCTTCAAGGCCTGACCTTTCGATTACCATAATAGGGTTTCCCACCCTCTTAACAGTCACAGTGAGGATCAAGCTTCTACTACATAAAACTTGGCAGACACGATTCAATCCATACCAATTATTAATTTGAATTCATTTTCTTTGAAGTTTGCAATTTCTGATTCTTTTGGATCAGTTATTGGAGCATTATTGTATTTCTTTGGTCATGTCATATTTCCTTGTTTATTGTGCTCATTTGTTTTTTGTTTTTCTACATTGGTATGTGTGCATTTGGTGGTCCTGGCTATTATTGTGGCAGCTGGCTGTTTTTGTGGGGTCAGGAGCTATGGCAGTGGCTGTGTTGGACCACCTCTTCTGGCTCCTGCTTGGGACAGTGGGAGGTGGTGGGTGTGGCAGCTTCTGGCTGGGTGCTGGGTCATGCCGGTTGCTCCCTTGGCTGCCTCCTGCTCAGAGTGGTGGGAATGGGCAGATGGTGGCTTCCAGCTGTGTGCTGGGTCATGTGGGTCACTCCCTCAGCTGGCTCCTGCTTGGGGCAGTGGGAGGGGTGGGTGGCAGCTTCCAGCTGGGTTCCTGGTTGCCCAGACCACTCCCTTGGCTGGCTCTTTTTCAAGGTAGCGGGCTAATTATATGGGAGAATGTCTATACAAGTCCTTTGCCCATGTTTAAATCAGGTTATCTTTCTTTTTTTTTTTTGGCTATTGAGTTCCAATTCCTTATACATTTTGCATATTAACCCCTTGTAAAATATATAGATTGCATTATTTTCTCTCGTTCCATAGGTTTTCTTTTCACTTTGTTGATTGTTTCCTTTGCTGAGTAATAGCTTTTTAGTTTGACATAATTCCATTTGTCTTTTTTTGCTTTTGTTGCCTGAGTTATGGCGGATGGGATTCCTCTTGGCACTGAGCTGTGTCAGTTTGGGGGATGGGATGACCTGGGTAAAATGTCTCCCACTCTTCTCCATGCAGCCATTCTTCATGTTTGTGTTCTGCTGTGTTACTAGAGCTTCCTAATTTTATTCATAAGCTTTCCAAGAGCTATTTTTGTCTATGGATAGTTGCCAGGACAATGTTTTTGTGTGTGTGTATGAAGGGGGACTAAGGTCGAAGCTCTTATTCTGCCATCTTGCTGACATCACTTAGTATAAAATTTCTTACAACCTCTGTGGTTTATTTAATCCATGCATTATTTATGAATATATTGTTTAATTTCAAATGCTTTGTAAAATACCCATATATTATTGTATTGATCTCGACTTTAATTTCATTGTGGTCAGGCTACAATGAATATTTTAAACCTTTTACATTTACTGAGAATTTTTATGGCAAAGCATGGAACATACATTGGTGAAGTTACAGTGTGCACTTGAAACAAATGTAAATTCCACTTATTGTTGAGTGTAGTAATCCATAAATATCAATTAATTGAGTTGATTAATAGTGTAGTTCTTGGGACCTGTCTCTTTACTGATATTTTGCCTTCTTCCATCAATTGCTGAGAGGGTTGCTAAAATCTGTTATGATTGTAAAAATGTTTATCTCTTCTGTTACCCACTTTGAAACTACCCTGTTATAAGATGCTTATGTTTTCTGGATAAATTTACTCTTTTATGATTATGAAGTATGCCTTTTTGTCTTGAAATCTACTTCATCTGATATTAATATAGGTATCATAATCTTCGTACTGTTTATCTTTTTTTTTTACGGTTACCTTCTGCTTATGCTTACTGAGAGTGTTTTTCATTTGCTGTAATCGTGTGTGATTTAAAAAATACATTTATTTAAGGGTTTCAAATTTATTTATTTATTTATTTATTTAATTTTTATTTTTTATTTATTTATTTTTTTTTAAATTTTATTTTGTCGATATACATTGTAGCTGATTATTGCTCCCCATCACCAAAACCTCCCTCCCTTCTCCCTCCCCCCTCCCCCCAACAATGTCCTTTCTCTTTGCTTGTCGTATCAACTTCAAATAATTGTGGTTGTTATCTCTTCTCCACCCCCCCCCCCGGTTTGTGTGTGTGTGTGTGTGTGTGTGTGTGTGTGCGTGGGTGGGTGAATTTATATATTAATTTTTAGCTCCCACCAATAAGTGAGAACATGTGGTATTTCTCTTTCTGTGCCTGACTTGTTTCACTTAATATAATTCTCTCAAGGTCCATCCATGTTGTTGCAAATGGCAGTATTTCATTTGTTTTTATAGCTGAGTAGTATTCCATTGTGTAGATGTACCACATTTTCCGTATCCACTCATCTGATGATGGGCATTTGGGCTGGTTCCAACTCTTGGCTATTGTAAAGAGTGCTGCGATAAACATTGGGGAACAGGTATACCTTCGACTTGATGATTTCCATTCCTCTGGGTATATTCCCAACAGTGGGATAGCTGGGTCGTATGGTAGATCTATCTGCAATTGTTTGAGGAACCTCCATACCATTTTCCATAGAGGCTGCACCATTTTGCAGTCCCACCAACAATGTATGAGAGTTCCTTTTTCTCCGCAGCCTCGCCAGCATTTATCGTTCAGAATCTTTTGGATTTTAGCCATCCTAACTGGGGTTAGATGGTATCTCAATGTGGTTTTGATTTGCATTTCCCGGATGCTGAGTGATGTTGAGCATTTTTTCATATGTCTGTTGGCCATTTGGATATCTTCCTTAGAGAAATGCCTACTTAGCTCTTTTGCCCATTTTTTAATTGGGTTGCTTGTTTTCTTCTTGTAAAGTTGTTTGAGTTCCTTATATATTCTGGATATTAATCCTTTGTCAGATGTATATTTTGCAAATATTTTCTCCCACTCTGTTGGTTGTCTCTTAACTCTTTTAATTGTTTCTTTTGCTGTGCAGAAGCTTTTTAGTTTGATATAATCACATTTGTTTATTTTTCCTTTGGTTGCCCATGCTTTTGGGGTCGTATTCCTGAAGTCTGTGTCCAGTCCTATTTCCTGAAGTGTTTCTCCTATGTTTTCTTTAAGAAGTTTTATTGTTTCAGGGTTTATATTTCAATCCTTAATCCATTTTGAGTTGATTTTAGTATATGGTGAGAGGTATGGATCTAGTTTCATTCTCCTGCATATGGATATCCAGTTATCCCAGCACCACTTGCTGAAGAGGCAGTCCCTTCCCCAGTGAATAGGCTTGGTGCCTTTGTCAAAGATCAGATGGCAGTAAGTGTGTGGGTTGATTTCTGGATTCTCTATTCTATTCCATTGGTCAGTGTGTCTGTTTTTATGCCAGTACCATACTGTTTTGGTTATTATAGCTTTGTAGTATAGCTTAAAGTCAGGTAGTGTTATGCCTCCAGCTTTATTTTTTTTGCTCAGCATTGCTTTGGCTATGCGTGGTCTTTTATTGTTCCATATAAATGTCTGAATAGTTTTTTCCATTTCTGAGAAAAATGTCTTTGGAATTTTGATGGGGATTGCATTGAATTTGTATATCACTTTGGGTAGTATGGACATTTTCACTATGTTGATTCTTCCAATCCAAGAGCATGGGATATCTTTCCATCTTCTTGTATCCTCTCTAATTTCTCTCAGCAGTGGTTTGTAGTTCTCCTTATAGAGATTTTTCACCTCCTTGGTTAACTCAATTCCTAAGTATTTTATTTTTTTGGTGGCTATTGTAAATGGGCAGGCTTTCTTGATTTCTCTTTCTGCATGTTCACTATTGGAGAAAAGAAATGCTACTGATTTTTGTGTGTTGATTTTGTATCCTGCTACTGTGCTGAAATCATTTACCAATTCCAACAGTTTTTTTGTAGAGGTTTTAGGCTGTCCGATATATAGGATCATGTCATCTGCAAACAGGGACAGTTTGACTTCATCTTTTCCAATCTGGATGCCCTTTATTTCCTTCTCTTCTCTGATTGCACTGGCTAGTACTTCCAACACTATGTTGAATAGGAGTGGTGAGAGTGGGCATCCTTGTCTAGTTCCTGTTCTTAAAGGAAAAGCTTTCAGCTTTTCCCCATTCAGGATGATATTGGCAGTGCGTTTGTCATATATGGCTTTAATTATGTTGAGATACTTTCCCTCTATACCTAACTTATAGAGGGTGTTTGTCATGAATGAGTGCTGAATTTTATCAAATGCTTTTACAGCTTCTATAGAGATGATCATATGGTCCTTGTGTTTGAGTTTATTAATATGGTGTGTCACATTTATTGATTTGCATATGTTGAACCAACCTTGCATCCCTGGGATGAATCCCACTTGATCGTGATGAATAATTTTTCGTATGTGTTTTTTTTTTTTTAATTTTATTTTGTCGATATACATTGTAGCTGATTATTGCTCCCCATCACCAAAACCTCCCTCCCTTCTCCCTCCCCCCTCCCCCCCAACAATGTCCTTTCTGTTTGCTTGTCGTATCAACTTCAAGTAATTGTGGTTGTTATATCTTCTTCCCCCCCCCGGTTTGTGTGTGTGTGTGTGTGTATGTGTGTGAGTGAATTTATATATTAATTTTTAGCTCCCTCCAATAAGTGAGAACATGTGGTATTTCTCTTTCTGTGCCTGACTTGTTTCACTTAATATAATTCTCTCAAGGTCCATCCATGTTGTTGCAAATGGCAGTATTTCATTTGTTTTTATAGCTGAGTAGTATTCCATTGTGTAGATGTACCACATTTTCCGTATCCACTCATCTGATGATGGGCATTTGGGCCGGTTCCAACTCTTGGCTATTGTAAAGAGTGCTGCGATGAACATTGGGGAACAGGTATACCTTCGACTTGATGATTTCCATTCCTCTGGGTATATTCCCAACAGTGGGATGGCTGGGTCGTATGGTAGATCTATTTGCAAGTGTTTAAGGAACCTCCATACCATTTTCCATAGAGGCTGCACCATTTTGGAGTCCCACCAACAATGTATGAGAGTTCCTTTTTCTCCGCAGCCTCACCAGCATTTATCGTTCATAGTCTTTTGGATTTTAGCCATCCTAACTGGGGTTAGATGGTATCTCAATGTGGTTTTGATTTGCATTTCCCGGATGCTGAGTGATGTTGAGCATTTTTTCATATGTCTGTTGGCCATTTGGATATCTTCCTTAGAGAAATGCCTACTTAGCTCTTTTGCCCATTTTTTAATTGGGTTGCTTGTTTTCTTCTTGTAAAGTTGTTTGAGTTCCTTATATATTCTGGATATTAATCCTTTGTCAGATGTATATTTTGCAAATATTTTCTCCCACTCTGTTGGTTGTCTCTTAACTCTTTTAATTGTTTCTTTTGCTGTGCAGAAGCTTTTTAGTTTGATATAATCACATTTGTTTATTTTTCCTTTGGTTGCCCGTGCTTTTGGGGTCGTATTCATGAAGTCTGTGCCCAGTCCTATTTCCTGAAGTGTTTCTCCTATGTTTTCTTTAAGAAGTTTTATTGTCTCAGGTTGTATATTTCAATCCTTAATCCATTTTGAGTTGATTTTAGTATATGGTGAGAGGTATGGATCTAGTTTCATTCTCCTGCATATGGATATCCAGTTATCCCAGCACCACTTGCTGAAGAGGCAGTCCCTTCCCCAGTGAATAGGCTTGGTGCCTTTGTCAAAGATCAGATGGCAGTAAGTGTGTGGGTTGATTTCTGGATTCTCTATTCTATTCCATTGGTCAGTGTGTCTGTTTTTATGCCAGTACCATACTGTTTTGGTTATTATAGCTTTGTAGTATAGCTTAAAGTCAGGTAGTGTTATGCCTCCAGCTTTATTTTTTTTGCTCAGCATTGCTTTGGCTATGCGTGGTCTTTTATTGTTCCATATAAATGTCTGAATAGTTTTTTCCATTTCTGAGAAAAATGTCTTTGGAATTTTGATGGGGATTGCATTGAATTTGTATATCACTTTGGGTAGTATGGACATTTTCACTATGTTGATTCTTCCAATCCAAGAGCATGGAATATCTTTCCATCTTCTTGTATCCTCTCTAATTTCTCTCAGCAGTGGTTTGTAGTTCTCATTATAGAGATTTTTCACCTCCTTGGTTAACTCAATTCCTAAGTATTTTATTTTTTGGGTGGCTATTGTAAATGGGCAGGCTTTCTTGATTTCTCCTTCTGCATGTTCACTATTGGAGAAAAGAAATGCTACTGATTTTTGTGTGTTGATTTTGTATCCTGCTACTGTGCTGAAATCATTTATCAATTCCAAGAGTTTTTTTGTAGAGGTTTTAGGCTGTTCGATATATAGGATCATGTCATCTGCAAACAGGGCCAGTTTGACTTCATCTTTTCCAATCTGGATGCCCTTTATTTCCTTCTCTTCTCTGATTGCTCTGGCTAGTACTTCCAACACTATGTTGAATAGGAGTGGTGAGAGTGGGCATCCTTGTCTAGTGCCTGTTCTTAAAGGAAAAGCTTTCAGCTTTTCCACATTCAGGATGATATTGGCAGTGGGTTTGTCATATATGGCTTTAATTATGTTGAGATACTTTCCCTCTATACCTAACTTATAGAGGGTCTTTCTCATGAATGAGTGCTGAACTTTATCAAATGCTTTTTCAGCATCTATAGAGATGATCATATGGTCCTTGTGTTTGAGTTTATTAATATGGTGTATCACATTTATTGATTTGCATTTGTTGAACCAACCTTGCATCCCTGGGATGAATCCCACTTGATCGTGATGAATAATTTTTCGTATGTGTTGCTGTATTCTGTTTGCTAGTATTTTAGTGAGGATTTTTGCATCTATATTCATCAAGGATATCGGCCTGTAGTTTTCTTTTTTGGTTATATCTTTACCTGGTTTTGGTATCAGGATGACGTTTGCTTCATAGAATGAGTTTGGGAGATTTGCGTCCGTTTCAATCTTTTGGAATAGTTTGTAAAGAATTGGTGTCAATTCCTCTTTGAATGTTTGGTAAAATTCTGCTGTGAATCCATCTGGTCCTGGGCTTTTCTTTGTTGGGAGCCTTCTGATAACAGCTTCAATCTCCTTTATTGTTATTGGTCTGTTCAAATTTTCTACGTCTTCACGGTTCAGTTTTGGGAGCTTGTGTGTGTCCAGAAATTTATCCATTTCCTCCAGCTTTTCAAATTTGTTGGCGTATAGTTGTTTATAGTAGTCTCGAATGATTCCTTGTATTTCAGATGAATCAGTTGTAATATCGCCTTTTTCATTTCTAATTTTTGTTATTTGAGTCTTCTCTCTTCTTTTTTTCGTTAGCCATGCTAATGGTTTGTCAATTTTATTTATCTTTTCAAAAAACCAACTTTTTGATTTGTTGATCTTTTGAATTGTTTTTTGGTTTTCAATTTCATTCAGTTCTGCTCTGATCTTAATGATTTCTTTCCGTCTGCTAACTTTAGGATTGGATTGGTCTTGTTTTTCTAGTTCTTTAAGGTGAAGTGTTAGGTTGTTCACTTGCCATCTTTCTATTCTTCTGAAGTGAGCATTTAATGCAATAAATTTTCCCCTCAATACTGCTTTTGCAGTATCCCACAGGTTTTGGTATGATGTATCATTGTTTTCATTAGTTTCAATAAATTTTTTGATTTCCTGCTTGATTTCTTCTTGGACCCATATGTCATTAAGTAGAATGCTGTTTAATTTCCATGTGTTTGTATAGTTTCCAGAGTTTTGTTTGTTATTAATTTCTAGTTTTAATCCATTGTGGTCTGAGAAGATACATGGGATAATTCCAATTTTTTTGAATTTACTGAGACTTGATTTGTGACCTAATATGTGATCTATCCTGGAGAATGATCCATGTGCAGATGAGAAGAATGAATATTCTGAGGTTGTTGGGTGGAATGTTCTGTAGATATCTGCCAATTCCAATTGGTCTAGAGTCTTGTTTAGATCTTGTGTTTCTCTACTGATTCTTTGCCTAGATGATCTGTCTAATATTGACAGTGGAGTGTTCAGGTCCCCTGCTATTATGGTATTAGTGTCTATTTCCTTCTTTAGGTCTAATAGAGTTTGTTTTATAAATCTGACTGCTCCAACATTGGGTGCGTACATATTTATGATTGTTATGTCTTCTTGATGGATCAGTCCTTTTATCATTAAGTAGTGTCCCTCATTGTCTCTTTTTATGGTTTTTAGTTTAAAGTCTATTTTGTCAGATATAAGAATAGCTACTCCAGCTCGTTTTTCTTTTCTGTTTGCATGGTAAATCTTTTTCCATCCTTTCACTCTTAGTCTGTGTGAATCTTTATGGGTGAGGTGGGTCTCTTGTAGGCAGCATATAGTTGGGTCCTGCTTTTTGATCCAGTCAGCCAGTCTGTGTCTTTTAATTGGGGAATTTAAGCCTTTTACATTAAGAGTTGTTATTGAAAAGTGTTGATTTATTCCTAGCATTTTATTGGTTGTTTGGTTGTCTTAGGTGTCTTTTGTTCCTTGCTTTCTGATTTACTGTTTGGTTTCTTTGTTTGTTGGTTCCTTAGGTTGTAGATAGTGTTTTTGTTAGCTTGTTTTCTCTTCATGAATGCCATTTTTATTGTACTAGCGGGTTTAGATTTTTCTTAGGTTTTTATGGCAGTGGTAGTTATTTTTCAGGAACCAAACCCAGTACTCCCTTGAGGATTTCTTGTATTGGTGGTCTTGTGGTAGTGAACTCCCGCAGTTTTTGTTTGTCTGAGAAATATACTATTTGCCCCTCATTTCGGAAGGATAGCCTTGCAGGGTAGAGTATTCTTGGCTGGCAATCTTTGTCTTTTAGTATTTTGAAAATATCATCCCATTCCTTTCTAGCTTTTAGGGTTTGTGATGAAAAGTCTGATGTTAACCTGATTGGGGCTCCCTTATAGGTGATTTGACGCTTCTCTCTTGCAGCTTTTAAGATTCTCTCTTTGTCTCTGAGTTTTGCCAATTTGACTATGACATGTCTTGGAGAAGGCCTTTTTGGGTTGAATATGTTTGGAGATCGTTGGCCTTCCTGGATCTGAAGATCTGTGATTTTTCCTATACCTGGGAAGTTTTCTGCCACTATTTTGTTGAATATGATTTCAATGGAATCTCCATTTTCCTCCCCTTCTGGAATACCCATGACTCGGATATTTGAGCGCTTGAGGTTGTCTGATATCTCTCTCAGATTTTCTTCAATGTCCTTGATTCTTTTTTCTTTCTTTTTGTCTGCTTGTGTTATTTCAAACAGCCCATCTTCAAGTTCAGAGGTTCTCTCTTCAACTTCGACAAGCCTGCTGGTTAAACTCTCCGTTGTGTTTTTTATTTCGCTGAATAACTTCTTCAGTTCAGCAAGTTCTGCTACATTTTTTTTCAGGACATTGATTTCCTTGTATATTTCCTCTTTCAGATCCTGTATACTTTTCCTCATTTCATCATGATGTCTAGCTGAGTTATCCTGTATCTCATTCAGTTTCCTTAGAATTATCACTCGAAATTCCTTGTCAGTTATTTCAAGGGCTTCTTGTTCTATAGGATCTAGAGTATGAGATTTATTAACTTTTGGTGGTGTACTTTCTTGATTTTTTGTATTTCTGGTGTCTTTTTTTTGGTGTTTATTCATTGTGGCAGGGGGTTTCACAGTCCACCGGTTTGAGACTAATGACTAACTAGGATGTTGCTGTGGTTGCCAATTTGGTATGGCTCCCGCCATGACTGCTCAGTTGGCCTCTAGTGTCTTGTGTGTGTGGTTGCCTCGGGTCTTGGGGTTCTCCGGGGATCCACCTTTCTGGTCAGCTTGGACTCTGCTGGGCTGGTGGATCACGTACCACAGGGTGTGTGATCTCTGTTGAGCTTTCACTTTCTGTACAGGACTTCTCCCCGTTCCGTGTGCTCTGGCCCAGGCTGTTAGATCGTGCAGTGGCGACCCCACCGGGTATGTGGTTTCTGTCGAGTCTCCGCCTCCCTGGCCGCACGTCTCCCCCCTCTGTGCACACTGTGCTGGGCTGGGGTGTGTCTTCTGCACCCCTCGTCTATCAGCTGGGCCTTCAAGTCCCTGCTCAGCACCGCCTCGCCCAGGAAGTCTACCAGGTTTCTGCTAGGCACAGACGACCGGTCTCTCTGGGTGCCTTTGTAGCACTGTGTAGATCTTTCTCGGGTCTTGTTCACCTTTGTATCCCCCCGGTATAAACCGAGTCTAGTGCCCGCCTGCAGCCTGCTCTCCGGCAGGTTCAAGCGGACCTGGGAACTCTCCTACCACACTATTCCCAACCAGAAATTCGTTAGGCTTTTTTCCAAACTGGTGGTCGCAGAGATGGTATCTGCCTCCCAGTAACAGGAAGTTTACCGGGCCGGAGTCCAGGGTGTGGTGGAGTGACAGTCGGCCCACCCGTACTTCCTAGTCCTCCCAACACTGGTCGGGGACGCCCCACACCCCCAGCCCCGCCAGAGAACCGCGGAGGGAGTGGGAGAGGAGGCCGGCCCGCAGGGTCCGGAAAGCCCCGCGGCAGGCCAAGCAAATGGGCTCAGTGATGGCCGAGCAGGGCGGAGCTGCCCGCACCTGGGAAAATTGAGGCAGCACCGGGGCAGTGAGTGGCCTGGTGGTGCAGGCGGGAGCCGCGTGGGCATCCACCCCCGAAACAGAGCTGTGCCAGGGATCACTCACATTGCTGTGCCAGGTCGGGCGCTCGCTCTGTCTCTGGTTTGTTGCCTTCCGTGTTCTCGGCGCTGCCGCCTCGGGCTGTTCAGTCGCGGCGCCGCTCGGGCGCTCCCAGGAATCTTCTTTAATGCCGGCCTGAAACCTCGAATCCTGAATAGGGCAGCTGGCCGCCTTTAGTGCGGCCCCAGCCTCCGGGATCCTGGCTGCATCCACAGCAGCCCTGGCGCCGTGTTCCCTGTTTCAAGACTCGCTTTTGCAGCTAAGAATCAGTTCTTTTCCTGCTCCACACTTCAAAGCTGTTGCCTGTAAATGAGGCAGCCTCTCCTGCCGGGGGCAAAGTGGCGTTGAGCCCCCACGACCGGCCAGCAGCAGCAGTCCTCCCTTAAGCGATGGCCAGAGGAAGGTCCACAAGTTTCCCGGCTGCCTGAGTCCCGGTGGCCACCTTTTCCACCTCAGCTACTCCGCGCCAGCCGCTGCAGCCGCCGCCATCTTGAAACTCCCTCCACGATGTATTTCTCGTATGTGTTGCTGTATTCTGTTTGCTAGTATTTTAGTGAGGATTTTTGCATCTATATTCATCAAGGATATCGGCCTGTAGTTTTCTTTTTTGGTTATGTCTTTACCTGGTTTTGGTATCAGGATGATGTTTGCTTCATAGAATGAGTTTGGGAGATTTGCGTCCGTTTCAATCTTTTGGAATAGTTGTAAAGAATCGGTGTCAATTCCTCTTTGAATGTTTGGTAAAATTCTGCTGTGAATCCATCTGGTCCTGGGCTTTTCTTTGTTGGGAGCCTTCTGATAACAGCTTCAATCTCCTTTATTGTTATTGGTCTGTTCAAATTTTCTACGTCTTCACGGTTCAGTTTTGGGAGCTTGTGTGTGTCTAGAAATTTATCCATTTCCTCCAGATTTTCAAATTTGTTGGCGTATAGTGTTTTATAGTAGTATCGAATGATTCCTTGTATTTCAGATGAATCAGTTGTAATATCGCCTTTTTCATTTCTAATTTTTGTTATTTGAGTCTTCTCTCTTCTTTTTTTTGTTAGCCATGCTAATGGTTTGTCAATTTTATTTATCTTTTCAAAAAACCAACTTTTTGATTTGTTTATCTTTTGAATTGTTTTTTGGGTTTCAATTTCATTCAGTTCTGCTCTGATCTTAATGATTTCTTTCCGTCTGCTAACTTTAGGTTTGGATTGTTCTTGTTTTTCTAGTTCTTTAAGGTGAAGTGTTAGGTTGTTCACTTGCCATCTTTCTATTCTTCTGAAGTGAGCGTTTAATGCAATAAATTTTCCCCTCAATACTGCTTTTGCAGTATCCCACAGGTTTTGGTATGATGTATCATTGTTTTCATTAGTTTCAATAAATTTTTTGATTTCCTGCTTGATTTCTTCTTGGACCCATATGTCATTAAGTAGAATGCTGTTTAATTTCCATGTGTTTGTATAGTTTCCAGAGTTTTGTTTGTTATTAATTTCTAGTTTTAATCCATTGTGGTCTGAGAAGGTACATGGGATAATTCCAATATTTTTGAATTTATTGAGACTTGATTTGTGACCTAATATGTGATCTATCCTGGAGAATGATCCATGTGCTGATGAGAAGAATGAATATTCTGAGATGGTTGGGTGGAATGTTCTGTAGATATCTGCCAATTCCAATTGGTCTAGAGTCTTGTTTAGATCTTGTATTTCTCTACAGATTCTTTGCCTAGGTGATCTGTCTAATATTGACAGTGGGGTGTTCAGGTCCCCTGCTATTATAGTATTAGTGTCTATTTCCTTCTTTAGGTCTAATAGAGTTTGTTTTATAAATCTGGCTGCTCCAACATTGGGTGCGTACATATTTATGATTGTTATGTCTTCTTGATGGATCAGTCCTTTTATCATTAAGTAGTGTCCCTCATTGTCTCTTTTTATGGTTTTTAGTTTAAAGTCTATTTTGTCAGATATAAGAATAGCTACTCCAGCTCGTTTTTCTTTTCTGTTTGCATGGTAAATCTTTTTCCATCCTTGCACTCTTAGTCTGTGTGAATCTTTATGGGTGAGGTGGGTCTCTTGTAGGCAGCATATAGTTGGGTCCTGCTTTTTGATCCAGTCAGCCAGTCTGTGTCTTTTAATTGGGGAATTTAAGCCTTTTACATTAAGAGTTGTTATTGAAAGGTGTTGATTTATTCCTAGCATTTTATTGGTTGTTTGGTTGTCTTAGGTGTCTTTTGTTCCTTGCTTTCTGATTTACTGTTTGGTTTCTTTGTTTGTTGGTTCCTTAGGTTGTAGATAGTGTTTTTGTTAGCTTGTTTTCTCTTCATGAATGCCATTTTTATTGTACTAGTGCGTTTAGATTTTTCTTGGGTTTTTATGGCAGTGGTAGTTATTTTTCAGGAACCAAACCCAGTACTCCCTTGAGGATTTATTGTAGGGGTGGTCGTGTGGTAGTGAAATCCCGCAGTTTTTGTTTGTCTGAGAAATATACTATTTGCCCCTCATTTCGGAAGGATAGCCTTGCAGCTTAGAGTATTCTTGGCTGGCAATCTTTGTCTTTTAGTATTTTGAAAATATCATCCCATTCCTTTCTAGCTTTTAGGGTTTGTGATGAAAAGTCTGATGTTAACCTGATTGGGGCTCCCTTATAGGTGATTTGACGCTTCTCTCTTGCAGCTTTTAAGATTCTCTCTTTATCTCTGAGTTTTGCCAATTTGACTATGACATGTCTTGGAGAAGGTCTTTTTGGGTTGAATACATTTGGAGATCGTTGAGCTTCCTGGATCTGAAGATCTGTGATTTTTCCTATACCTGGGAAGTTTTCTGCCACTATTTTGTTGAATATGATTTCAATGGAATCTCCATTTTCCTCCCCTTCTGGAATACCCATGACTCGGATATTTGAGCGCTTGAGGTTGTCTGATATCTCTCTCAGATTTTCTTCAATGTCCTTGATTCTTTTTTCTTTCTTTTTGTCTGCTTGTGTTATTTCAAACAGCCCATCTTCAAGTTCAGAGGTTCTCTCTTCAACTTCGACAAGCCTGCTGGTTAAACTCTCCGTTGTGTTTTTTATTTCGCTGAGTAACTTCTTCAGTTCAGCAAGTTCTGCTACATTTTTTTTCAGGACATTGATTTCCTTGTATATTTCCTCTTTCAGATCCTGTATACTTTTCCTCATTTCATCATGATGTCTAGCTGAGTTATCCTGTATCTCATTCAGTTTCCTTAGAATTATCACTCGAAATTCCTTGTCAGTTATTTCAAGGGCTTCTTGTTCTATAGGATCTAGAGTTTGGGATTTATTAACTTTTGGTGGTGTACTTTCTTGATTTTTTGTATTTCTGGTATCTTTTTTTTGGTGTTTATTCATTGTGGCAGGGGGTTTCACAGTCCACCGGTTTGAGACTAATGACTAACTAGGATTTTGCTGTGGTTGCCAATTTGGTATGGCTCCCTCCGTGACTGCTCAGTTGGCCTCTAGTGCCTTGTGTGTGTGGTTGCCTCGGGTCTTGGGCTTCTCCGGGGAGCCACCTTTCTGATCAGCTTGGACCCTGCTGGGCTGGTGGATCAACGTACCACAGGGTGTGTGATCTCTGTTGAGCTTTCACTTCCTGTGCAGGACTTCTCCCCATTCCGTGTGCTCTGGCCCAGGCTGTTAGATCGTGCAGTGGCGACCCCACCGGGTGTGTGGTTTCTGTCGAGTCTCCGCCTCCCTGGCCGCACGTCTCCCCCCTCTGTGCGCACTGTTCTGGGCTGGGTTGTGTCTTCTGCAACCCTTGTCTGTCAGCTGGGCCTTCAAGACCCTGCTCGGCACCGCCTCGCCCAGGAAGTCTACCAGGTTTCTGCTAGGCACAGACGACCGGTTGCTCTGAGTGCCTTTGTAGCACTGTGTAGATCTTTCTCGGGTCTTGTTCACCTTTGTATCCCCCTGGTATAAACCGAGTCTAGTGCCCGCCTGCTGCCTGCTCTCTGGCAGGTTCAAGCGGACCTGGGAACTCTCCTACCACACTATTCCCAACCAGAAATTCGTTAGGCTTTTTTCCAAACTGGTGGCCGCAGAGATGGTATCTGCCTCCCAGTAACAGGAAGTTTACCGGGGGCCGGAGTCCAGGGTGTGGTGGAGTGACAGTCGGCCTGCCCGTACTTCCTTGCCCTCCCAACACTGGCCAGGGACGCACCACACCACCAGCCCCACCAGAGAACCGCAGAGGGAGAGCCGTACTGTTTATCTTACATATCTTTTACCCTTCATTTATTTTCGATTTATCTGTTTTCATATTTAAAGGGAATTTATGTTAGATAGCATAAAATTGGATCTTGCTTTTAATTTATTTTGACCTTGCTTTTAACTGGAATGTTTAATGTGTTAGTATTTAATATAATTATCAATATGGTTACTTTAGGTTTGTCATTTTATTATTTGTTTTCTGGTTGTTTCTCCTTCACTTTTTTGTTCTTTTACTCCTGCTTTTCTGTATTTTTGTTAGATATATTTTGACATTTTGAAATCTATTTTAATCTTTCTATTGGCTTTTTAGCTATACTTCTTTGTGTTTATTTTAAGTGTTGCCATAGGAGTTACAATATACACCTCTTATTTGTTAGAGTATGCTTAGAGTTTATATTGTAACACATACAAGATGAAATGTTTAAACATTGCAACCATATAGGTAAAATCTCCATCTCTTTATCTTTTGATAATATAGGTATCATAATATTATATCTACAGACATTATAAATCTCCAAATCATTGTCAGTTTTTGCTTGAAGCAGTAAAAGGCATTTTAAAGAAATTAAGAGGAAAAATAAAGAGATAGTCTTTTATGTATATCTAGAAATTTATCATTTGTATGCTTTTTATTTCTTACTGAAAATCTGAATTATGTCTTGTAATATTCCTCTTCCACTCAAAGATTTTAGTTTAACATTTTTTGTAGCTCTGGTCTGCTTTTGACCAACTTGGATTTTTCTTTAATCTAAAAATATTTTTCACTTTATTGTTTCTTTATTGAGGTAAAATTTACATACTATAAAATTGACAACTTTGATCATTTCAAAATGTACAATTCAGTTGCATTTAGTACATTCACAGTGATTTGCAACCATTACCACTATCTAGTTGCAAGGCATTCCAATGACCTGCAGGGACTCGCCTGGGGTCCTCCGGCAGACCCAGAAGGAGAAGGAGCCAACAGGATTACCCCCGGTGTTGAGACCGAGGGATCTCGGGGAAAAGTGAGCCTGCTGCCCGCCAACCCAGCCCTGTGAAAGAGACACTCAGGCGCAGCAGGGGTTCTTTCAGGGCAGTTCCACTTTATTGCCGTTACACTGCAATTTATATAAGCAAGCAAGTAGGGGCTTTCCATGAACTAACCAATCAATTAAAGGATCATGTGGGCATGCATTTTGTACTAATATGTTGAGCATAGTGATCACACAGGGTTCACGACTGTGGAAATACTGGAGGACCAATAAAAACTTTTGGAGCTATCTTGGGTTATGCCTCCCCTACTTCCCGCGGGCGCCATCTTCATCCTCCACCCATAGGCACCATGTGGCTCACAGATAATGTTTGCTCTTAAAAATGGGCCCAACAATGACCCAAAGCAAAATCCACTACCCCTTAAGGCAGTCACTCTTATTTTTCTCTCCCACAGCTCCCGGAACCACTAATATGCTTCTGTCTCTAAGGATTTTTCTCTAGATACTTAAAATAAATGTAAACATAAAATATGTGACCTTTCATGTCTGGATTTCTTCACTTATGTTTTCAAGTTTCATTCATGTTGTACCATGTATTAGTAGTTCATTTCTTTTTATGACTAAGTTATATTTCATTGAGTGGATATACCACATTTTGTTTATCCATTCATCAGTTAATGGACACGTTGATTGCTAGGACCGTTTCTCTGTTGTGAATAGTGCTGCAATGAACATTTATCTCCAAGTTTTTACTTGAATACCTGTTTTTATTTATTATTTGTTTGATATAATACCTAGGAGTACAATTGTTGGGCCATAAAATAATTTCTTCAGTAAGCTTTACTCTGGTTGTTATAAGCTTTTGACTAGATTGCAGAGTTCTGCAAAGAAATGATTCTATTTTTGCCAGCTTATTAGTTGCTTATGTGGAGGGACACAGCCCTGCAGTTACCTTCTCCATTATTTTTGGTGATGTAGTTCTGCCTTCATCCTTGAACAGAAGTTCTTGGTTAATAGTTTTTTCTTCTTCTTTTAGCACTGTAAAGATATTGTTTTAGTCCATTTTATGTTGCTATAACAGAATTACCTGAGACTGGGTAATTTATAAAGAAGGGAGGTTTATTTGGCTTACGATTCTGGGACAGCTGCATCTGGCACGGTCCTCAGGCTGCTTCTACTCATGGCGGAAAAGTGGCAGGCAGCCAGCGGGTACAAGCAGATCACATGGTGAGAGGAAGCAAGAGAGAGAGAGAGAGGAGGTGCCAGGGTCCTTTAAACAATAAGCTCTCGTGAGAACTAATAGAGCAAGAACTCATTGATTACTCTCCCCACCCAGAGAGAGCATTAATACATTCATAAGGGATCCACCCCCATGACTCAATCAGTTTCCAATACTGCCACATTGGGGATCAAATTTCCACATGAGTTTTGGAGGTGGCAACACATCCAAGCTCCATCATTCCACCCCTGGCCCCCCAAAACTCATGTTCCTCTCACATACAAAATACAATCATTCCATCCCAACAGTCCCAAAAGTCTTAGCTTGTTCCAGCACCAACTCAAAAGTCCAAAGTCTCCTCTGAGACCAAAAGCAAAAGTCCTTCCAGCTGTGAACCTGTAAAAGTCAAAACCAAATTTATCTACTGCCAAGATACAATGGTGGAACAGGCATTGGGTATACATTCCCATTCCAAAAGGGAGGAATAAGCCAGACAAAAGGAAAAACAGGCCCCAAACAAGTCTGAAACCCAGCAGGGCAGACATTATGTCTTAAAGCTCCAAAATAATGTTCTTTGACTCCAAGTCCTGCATCCTGGGCACAATTGGGCATCTGAGCCCCCAAAGCCTTGGGCAACCTCACTTCCACAGCTCTGCCAGGTGCAGCTCAGTGGGCAGCACTGGTGCCTGCAGCTTTTCCAGTCTGGTGTTGCACGTTACCCATGGCCCTGCAGTTCTGGAGTCCCGGCAGAAGCAGTCTTGGCTCTACTAGACATTTCCATGGTGGGGGCTCTCTGTGGGTGATATGACCCCACATTCCTGCTCAGCATTGCTCTAGTAGATGGTTTCTGTGGTGGCACCACCCCTGTGGCAGGTCTCTGCCTCAGTCCCCAGGCTTTTCCATACATACTCTGGAATCTGAGTGGAGGCTGCCACACCTCCACTGCTCTCATGTCCTCCCAGCCTGCAGACTTAACACAACATGGACAGCACTGAGGTTTCAGGCCTCTACTCTCCAGGGCTGCTGCACAAACCACACTTCGGGCCGCTCCAGCCAGAGCAGGTGGGATGCAGGGAGCAGGTTCCCGAGAGCAGCTGTACCCCAGGTCTGTCCTCTGGGACAACTCAGTCCTTCTAAGCCTCAGGGCCTATGATGGATGGGGCACCCATCCAGACTTCTCAAATGGCTCTAGGGCATTTTTTCCATTGTCCTGGTTCTTAGCATCTGGCTGCCTCACTGCCAAGGTAATGTCTTTAGCAAACAGTTTATCTGCTTCAACCTTGCATTGTTCTCCTGCTCTCCACTTCTTTACCTCATGACCAGGCTGCAAATTTTCCAAATCTTTACACTCTGTTTCCCTTTTAAATTCTGGCTTTACCTCATGCCTTTGCCACCATAACTCGGCATAGGCTGTTACAAGTAGCCATGCAGCTTCCTGAATACTTTGCTGCTTAGAAATTTCTTTGGCCAAATGCTCTGGTTCGCAACTCTTAAGTTCCAAATTCCACAAAGTCCAAGGGCATGAACACCATGCAGCCAGGTTCCTTGCTATGGTGCAGCAAGGGTTATCTTTTGTCCAATTCCCAATAAGTCCCTCATTTCTATCTGAGACCTCATCATCTGCATGGCCTTTACTGTCCATATTTCTATCAGCATTTTGCTGGCCACCACATAAGTCTCTAAGAAATTCCAAACCTTCCCTCATCTTTTTCTTTTCTTCTAAGTCCTCCAAACTCATTCAACCTTTGCCCATTACCCAGTACCAAAACTGCATCCACATTTCCAGGTATCTGTTTAGCAACACCCCACTCCTGGTACCAATTTTCTGTTTTAGTCCATTTTGTGTTGCTATAACAGAATTACCTGAGACTGGATAAATTATAAAGAAGAGAGGTTTGTTTGGCTTACGATTCTGGGACAGCTGCATCTGGCACAGGCCTCAGGCTGCTTCTACTCATGGTGGAAAAGTGGCAGGCAGCCAGCGGGTACAAGCAGATCACATGGTGAGAGGAAGCAAGAGAGAGAGAGAGAGGTGTCAGGATCCTTTAAACAACAAGCTCTTGCGGGAACTAATAGAGTGAGAACTCACTCATTACTCCCCCCCCCCAGGGAGAGCATGAATCCATTCATAAGGGATCCACCCCCATGACTCAATCAGTTTCCAACACTGCCACATTGGAGATCAAATTTCCACATGAGTTTTGGAGGGGACAACACATCCAAACTCCATCAGATATTGTTTAATTCATTTCAGGTATTCATTGAAATTCTTGGTCATTCAAATTGTTGTTCCATTGAATGTGCTATCATTTTACTTTGGTTTTTTTCAAGAATTGCCCTTTATCATTTTGTCCAGTACTTAGATTATGGTATTCTTAGATATAGTTATTTTTTTACTGCAGAGGAATTGCTGAGGTTTTTTCTTAATTTGTAAATTTGTCTTTCATCCAGTTCAAGGAATTTTTACACATTTTCAATGAATATTACTTTTATACAAACAGCAAATATATCAAACTATACTTTGATATATCAGAATACATCAAACAAGTCAATAGCAAGAAAACAAATAACCTGATTTAAAAATGGCCAAAGGACCCAAACAGACGTTTCTCAAAACATACAAATGGCCAATAAGTTTATGAAAAAATGTTCAACATTACTAAGCCTTAGGAAAATGCAAATTAATACCACTTATAAGATTTATATATCATAATTAAAAATATTTTGCAGCTAAAGAAATGCTGAAAAACATCTGTATCCCTCAAAGTCATCTATGTGAGTTGGAATCAGTTTCTTCCAAACCCCTATTAATATTGATATTTTGACCTCCTCTGATAAATCAAAAATGTTCTAATGGGTCAAAAATGTTCTAATGGGTGAATCATTTCCAGAAGGATTTAACTTACTTTACTCAGATCCATTAGAAGAATCTCTATCTACGGCAGCTATAGCCTTATGAAATGTTTTTCTTAATAAGACTTCAACGTCAAAATTACTCCTTGTTTCACTTAATATAATTCTCTCAAGGTCCATCCATGTTGTTGCAAATGGCAGTATTTCATTCGTTTTTATAGCTGAGTAGTATTCCATTGTGTAGATGTACCACATTTTCCGTATCCACTCATCTGATGATGGACATTTGGGCTGGTTCCAACTCTTGGCTATTGTAAAGAGTGCTGCGATGAACATTGGGGAACAGGTATACCTTCGACTTGATGATTTCCATTCCTCTGGGTATATTCCCAACAGTGGGATAGCTGGGTCGTATGGTAGATCTATCTGCAATTGTTTGAGGAACCTCCATACCATTTTCCATAGAGGCTGCACCATTTTGCAGTCCCACCAACAGTGTATGAGAGTTCCTTTTTCTCCGCAACCTCGCCGGCATTTATCGTTCAGAGTCTTTTGGATTTTAGCCATCCTAACTGGGGTTAGATGGTAACAACAAGTCAGGCACAGAAAGAGAAATACCACATGTTCTCGCTTATTGGTGGGAGCTAAAAATTAATAAATAAATTCACACACACACACACACACACACACACACACACACACACAAAACCGGGGGGGGGGGGAAGAAGATATAACAACCACAATTACTTGAAGTTGATATGACAAGCAAACAGAAAGGACATTGTTGGGGGGGAGGGGAGAGGGAGAAGGGAGGGAGGTTTTGGTGATGGGGAGCAATAATCAGCCACAATGTATATCGACAAAATAAAATTAAAAAAAAAAAAATTACTCCTTGACTTGTGGGCTGCAAAATGGATGTTTTCTTAGCAGGCATGAAGACAGCATTCATCTTCTTGTACATCATCAGAGCTATTGGGTGACCAGGTGCATTGTCAA
Organism: Cynocephalus volans; assembly: GCF_027409185.1. Lineage (NCBI taxonomy): Eukaryota > Metazoa > Chordata > Mammalia > Dermoptera > Cynocephalidae > Cynocephalus > Cynocephalus volans. Next base: position 120,793,008 of record NC_084465.1, read on the forward strand.
TGAGCAGTAATATTTTAAAAGAATTTTTTTCTGAGAAGTAGGTTTCCAGAGTAGGCTTAAAATATTTAGTCAGCCATCCTATAAACAGATGTGCTTTGTTGTTCCATTTATAGAGCACAGGCAAAGTAGATATAGCATCTTTCTTAAGGGTCTTACGATATTCAGAATGGAAAATGAGCCTTGGCTTCCACTTGAAGTCACCAGCTGCATTAACCCCTAACAAGGGAGTCATCCTGTCCTTTGAAGCTTTGAAGCCAGGCATTGACTTCTCCTCTCTAGCTATGAAATGGCATCTTCTTCAATATAAGGCTGTCTTGTCTGCATTGAAAATCTGTTGTTTAGTGTAGCCACTTTTGTCCATGATGTTAACTAGATCTTCTGGATAACTTGCTGCAGCTTCTACATCAGCACTTGCTGCTTCACCCTCCACCTTTATGTTATGGAGACAGCTTCTTTCCTTAAACCTCATGAACCAAGCTCTGTTAGCTTCAGACTTTTCTTCTGCAGACTCTTCACCTCTCTCAGTCTTCACAGAAGTGAATAGTTAGGGCCTTGCTCTGGATTATGCTTTGGCTTAAGGGAATGTTGTGGCTGGTTTGGTCTTCTATTCAGATCACTAAAACTTTCCCCATATCAGCAATAAGGCTGTTTCCCTTTCTTACCATTTGTGTGTTCATTGGAGTAGCATTTTTAATTTCTTACAACAACTGTTTATTTGCATTCACAACTTGGCTAACTGGCACAAGAGTCCTAACTTTTGGCCTGTCTTGCTTTCAACATGCCTTTTTCACTAAGCCTAAATATTTCTAGCTTTCGATTTAAAGTGAGAGATGTGTGACTTTCTTTAACTTAAATACTTACAGGCCATGGTAGGGTTATTATCTGGCCTAATTTTAATATTGTTGTGTCTCAGGGAATAGGGAGGCCCAAGGACAGGGAGAGAGACGGGGGAACAACCAGTCAGTGGGGGAGTCAGAACACACACAACATTTATCGATTAAGTTTGCCATCTTATAAGGGCATGGTCCGTGGTGCCCCAAAACAGTTACAATAGGAACATCAAAAATCACTGATCACAGATCACCACAACATATATAACAATAATGAAAAGGTTCGAAATATTGTGACACCAAAATGTGACACAGGGACACAAAATGAGCACACACTGTTTGAGAAATGGCACTGATAGACTTGCTCAACACAGGGTTGTCACAAACCTTCAATTTGTAAAAAAAAAAATGCAGTGTCTGTGAAGCACAATAAAATGAGGTGTGCCTGTATTTGGTTTTTGATGTTACTCAACAGGTCCTAACATTCTTTTTTTAATCTTTTCTTTTTCCTTTCTGTTCTTTGGATTGGCCAATTCTGTTGATCTGTTTACAGGTCACTGTATCACTCCTTTAACATCTCTATTCTTCTAAGTTCAACCAATATAGTTTTTATTTCACATGTTGTATTTCTTTTTAGTTGTAGAATTTTTGCTTATTTCCCTTTTCTGATATTTTCTATATTTTAATGCATTGTAAATATTTTTCATCATTGAGAGTAGTTACAGCTGTTTTAGAATTCTAGTGTGCTAATTTCAACATCTGCATAAACTTAGGGTTGGTTTCCATTGCTTGCATTTCCTTTAGGAATTGGTGGCATTTTTCCCAAATCTTTATATGTTGAGTAATTTTGCACTATTACCTAGACATTATGAATGCTAATTTGTGTTTACTCTGGAGTCTCTTATCTTGTCTGTGTTTTAGCAAGCAATTAAGCTTGCTGGACTCTAGTCTTAGTTAAAATCCTTTTTCTTTAGCCCAAGTGCTTTGAGTCTGTTTTACACGTGGCAGAATTTAGCATGCCTAATTTTGAGGTTTTGCTTTGTTGGATTCTTGCCTCTCTCTCCAGTGGTCACACAGGCTCCAAAATTTGTTCTCTGATTGCCACGGCCAAAAAGACTGCATGTTTTCTGCAGGCACCTGAGCCACCACACAGGTGTGCCAACTAAGCTCTAACCTCTGGATAAAAGCAGCCAAATGGGAGATTTGTCCTGCGCAACTACTCTCCTCCAAGAATCAATGACCTTCCAGCATCTACATGCTTTATCTCACTCTGCCGTGCTTTCAGGCAGCTAGTTTTGTATTTTGATCAGAGGTTACAGCTTTTATAACAGAAGTTGTGTCCGTCTGGTCAAATCTTACTTGACCACTAACTCTACTAGGTTAGAGAATATGCTCTGAATGTTTTCTGTACTTTGAAAATTGTTAAGACCTGCTTTATGACCCAGGATTTAGTCATTTTGGTAAATGTTCTACATGCACACACACACACACACACACACACATACAAATAGGATTCTGGAATTGTTGGATGCCATGTTTTCTGAGTCTGAAATATATTATTTGTTGTATTCTTCTACTGACTGTTTCTTGTCTGTCCAGTACTGAACTGTGCATTAAAATCTTTCACTACATGCTATAGTTTGAATGGTCCCCCCAAATCATATTGACACTTAATCCTCACTGTGGGAGTATTGAGAAATGGGGCCTTTGGAGGGTGATTGGATCGTGAAGGCTCTGCCCTCATGAATGGATTAGTCCATTCATGGATTAATGGGTTAATGAATAAGTGGGTTATCACAGGAGTGGTCCTAGTCACTTTATAAGGAGAGCAAGGGAGCATTTTCACACTCTCTGCCCACCTCCCCCACCATTTGATGTTATGTGCCACCTCAGGACTCTGCAAAGAGTCCCCACCATGAAGAAGGGCCTCACAAGACAGACCCCCTCGACCTTGGACTTCTCAGCCTCCAAAAGTGTAAAAAATGAATTTCTTTTCTATACAAATTAACCAGTTTTAGGTATTATGTTATGAGCGATGGAAAATGGACTAATACCTTATGCTTTGCGTTTATCCCTTTAATTCTATCAATTTTTGCTTTGTGTGTCTATGTTATTAAGTGCTTAGAAATTTGAATTGTTATACCCTCTAAATGATGGAGTGATTGTTTTATCATTTTGAGATTTTCTTCTTTATTTCCAGCAAAAATGTTTGCCTTACAACTTACTTTATTCAACATTATGTTGAATAAAATAAGCCAGGCACATAAGGACTACTACCACATGATCTCACTCATTTGGGGAATCTAAAAAAGTTGATCTCATAGAAGTAGAGAGTAGAGTAGTGGTTACCAGAGGCTGGAAAGAGTAAGAGGGAGGGGAGGGGGAGAGGTTCATCAGTGGGTACAAAGTTACAGTTTTACAGGAGGAACACCTTCTAGTGTTCTTACTGCATTTTCAACCTTCTGTCTGGTATGAGTCTCCTTTTATCTGATGAACTCTCCTTAGTATTTACTTTAGTCCAGGCTTCTGGCAATAAAGTCTCTCTCAGTTTCTGTGTTTCTTAACACATCATTTTTTAAAAAAGATATTCCTAGGTAGTATAGAATTCTAGGTTTATGGTTATTTTTTTCAGCACTTTAAGGAAGTCAGTTTAATTTTCTTCTGGTTTTCATAATTTATTTTGAGAATCCAGCTATTAGACTAATTGTTGTTCCATTCAAAAAAAAAAAAGGCTGCTTTTTGGCTGCTCTCAAAATTTTCTTCTTGTGTTTGTATTTTGTTTTCATGAGATTATCATGATATGCCAGGGTGTGATTTTCTTTCTATTTTTCCTGCCTGGGTTTGTTGTCTTTCTCAATCCATGCTCTGTGTTTGTTGCCAGTGTAGGGAACATATCAGGCATTATCTCCTCAGATATTGTTTCTTCCCAATTCTTTCTTTCCTCTCTTTCTGGGATTCCAATAACAGGTAGATAGTATCTAAGGTCTTTATGCTATTTTCCAAATGTGTGTCTTATATTTTTCAATGTTTTAAAAACTTTTTTTTCTCTTCCTGCTTCAGTTTAGATATTATCTACTGACTGATATCCTAGTTTGATCCTAGACTGATACCCCTCCCTTAATTATGTTCAATCTCCTATTAAACCATTAAGTTTTCAAGTTCAGTTAATTTTTTAAAAATTTCTGAATATTCTATTTGATTCTTTTTTTACAGATTCGAGTTTGTTTGTGAATCTTTTTAACTTCTCTTTTGCTAAAATGCTAATAATAGTTACTTTAACACATAGTACCCAGATTACCTGTTTGTATATTTTCATCATTTATTTCTTCTCTTGATCCCATTTATTAGTATGTCTTGTAATTTTTTATTGATTGTTGAACACTGCATTAAAATGCTATAGAGGTTCTAGATAATGTTATCCTCCTGTGAGACTTAATTTGTTTGATCAACCAGTTATTTCAGGGACAGATCACTTTAATCAAAGCATGGATTGAGCAGATAGGATACTTATTTAGGCTTTGTAAGACCTGATGTAATCTTTTTTTTCCACTTTTACTCTTAGGTTATAATCCTTCAGGAGTTCCATTTGAAAGTTTGGGAGTATTTCCCAGACCTCCTTGTCCTAAGTGAGGCCTGAACTCTAATTTTTGTGTCTCCAGCAGGGAGAGACTTCTCTGCTTAACTTCTTGGCCTCTTAAGGATCACTTTTTGTCCTGCTTGTTAACCTTTCACCTGATCCTTTTAGAAATCAGGAAGTGATTTGAGTGGAAAAGAATAGGACAATTTTATTTCCTTTCTTTTTCTTTTCAACCCCTACAGCAGGAGTCAACAAAATGTTTTTGTAAAAAGCCATACAGTAAATATTTTAGACTTGGGAGGGCACATACAGTGTCATTATATTCTTCATCATCATCATCTTTTTTATCTTCTACTTCTTCTCCTTGTCCTCTTCTTTTTCTACCAATTAAAAATGTAAAAATAATTTTTAGCTCAGGAGCCATAAGTTACAGGCCTCAGGTTATAGTTTGCCAACCTTAAAACAGAGTTTAAGGTTCACTTCTATGAACTCCTTTCTCGAGATCTTGGATTTTTGTATTGTGGCTGCTTGGGTAAACTTGAAACTCCTATTTTTGCCTCCTCAGCATCACAAAACTTCTGAGGTCTCTTGTTAACTGTAGCTTTCTGCTCAACTTTCTGCTATACATCTTACCATCTTAATCTACTCTGCTTGTATTTCTACGAGTATATGGAGAAGAAAAGTGGTATAGATTGTTGGACTTAATTCTGTGAGTTTGCTTTTTCTCTCTAAGATCTTTGCCCTTCCGAATCTAGCTGTCTTGGTAATTCTCTGATTACTTTAAACATGTTTACTTTGTGTTTATTTTATTCAGCCTTTAAAGACTAAGCAAGGGTTTGGTTTTCTGAAAGCTAATCTGTGAAAGTTGGAAGTGAAAGTCTTTACAAAGCAATGTTAGGACTAAACGTTTTGATAGCTGAAAAGAAATTTGAGGGAATTAATACCTTGCGGACTATGTTTTCTCAGTCAAATTGAGCTCAGTGGTGTGAGGTTTGTGTGGATTAGTGATAGAATAGAGTTCTTGAGGTGAATGGTCAATATGGGTCAGAGCCACTGTGAGACATTGGAAAGAGAAAATACATCAGTCAGGTAATATTGGGTTCTCCCTCTCCAAGATGCATAGTAAGTGATCTGTATTGTGTGCTCAGCTCAAGACCGTTATCATTTCCTTGTTTCAGGTGACCTGCAGGAGTACTTAGTAAACAGTCAAAAATGCATTTACTCATGTATTATTGCACTTTCCATTGAGGCTGCTACAGTCAACAAGACACTTACCTTTTGGTTCAACAATGAGGCATACCATTCATCATCGTTATCCCTAGCAGTGTTAGACAATATTATTTTTATGTCACTTTCTGGACCAGACGCTTCTATTACAGTATCCAACAAACCTCAGCCTAAACCTCCTGCTAATACTAAACCAGATAAACGGTATGTATGACTTTTTTTTTTTACTGGAATTAAACTTTATGCTTTAAATATGTTCCTATCTGACCATGTTCTTAATAAAACACTATTGCTCACACTTAGTATTTTTTATTTTGTTGTTTTACCAAATCTGTTGTTTTATTCATTTTTTTATAGCAATACCTCTGGATTCCAGTTAGCCCTTTATTTGTTTTTTGGTGTGAACATTTTGGTCAATGGCTTCTGCCTCCTGACAGTGACTGAGAGGATCACTAGAGCAAAGCACATTCAGTTTGTGACTGGGGTCTATGTCATTAATTTCTGGGCCTCTGCTCTGTTGTGGGATTTCGCCATCTACTTCATTGCCTGCTGCTTGCTACTGGTGAGTGTCAGACAAGGTGTCTTGAGGGTTCAGTCCCGTCGACACCCCAGAAAATTTCTACTTGGCTAATATAAACCTAAATCTAAATCTCTCAAGAGAGATGAAAATATTTTGGCTCATTATGCCAGAGAATACATCGTGGGATATGCCTCACAATGAAATTTTCTCCCTTGCATTTCTCCTTTTAAATAAAATGTCTTGTCTGCTAAAACAGAAATGCATCCCTTGAGCTAGCTTCTGCCATGCCTGCTCACCAGTACTGGCCCCAAAGCTGCTGTAAATAAGGAAGATTATAACCTGTCACAATAGATGACAAAGACAAAACTAAACAAAGACAAATATTTTACAGATTTTTTTTTCCTGCTCCTAGTGTTTCTGTATATTTTGTCATCTGTTGTGATTTCTTAATATATAAGAGATATTCATGCTCAGTTTTGGCATTTTCTCTCAAGATATTTTAAATTTGTGCTACAAATCATTCAAAGTATTTGTGTGAGAGTGTGTGTGTGTGTGTCAACTTTTTGGAATGAATATATAGATTATTAAACAGATATTGAGTATTGAGTAGATGTTGAATAAGTACTCTTCAATAAATAGAGTCAGAAGAAAATTTTTGGTTTGTTTATGCTTGTTACTTTCTTTTCCTATTCTACATCTGGTATCTTTTTCTCTTCCACAGCAATGCCCCTATCCCATGGAAAGGGTAAATGAGAGACCACTGTAAACGTTAAAGCAAACCCATTCATTTCTCTTAAGTGAGATGTAGGGCCTGGAAGCCAGGTGTGTTGGCACCCATGGCCAATAGGACACTTATCATCATTTACCATGGGGCTGTAAGGTTGGCCAGTGGGGACTTTTGATTCTAAGAGAGAGCTAAGATCCTACAAGCTAGAACAGATGGAAGAGATTAGAGGCTGGAAGTGGTGGGGTTAGCAACTCTCATATACAGAGAGCTCCAGGGTACAGAAATCAACGTGATGTTCTTTCTGTCTGTTGTCACATGCATTACTGTAGACAAGGAGCTCAGTGCTATTCTGTTCTGACAGCTTACCAGGTATAAACTTAGCAGGGCAAGGACAAACCACCAACCTTGTGAGAGTCACTAATAATTTCTGTCATCACAGGAACTAAATGGAGTAGCTAATGTAGCATTTCCTCTAGCTCCATGATCTCCCTCCTCTGTTCTCCATAAACACCTCCTCCCCACCGCATGCATTCATGGTGGGGCATCAAGATCATTTGGTTAAACAAACAAACAAACAAAACATAAAACTTTTGATCATCTACATTTTTTAGCTGCATCTTATAGGTTTGATATGTCATTTATTCATTATCATTCAATTCCACCCCTAGTTTCCAAAAGAACCGTAAGTTTTCCTAGAAATGTATGTTTTGCTTTCTAAGCAGTTTGCAAATGTATTCATAGCTTAACACCACTTTTATCAGAGAATATAATGTGAATATTTAGTCATTTGAAATATGTTGAGTCATGTTTTATGACCCAGCATGTGGTCAGTTTTCATAAACATTCCACGGGCATTTGATAAGAATAGATATCCTGATATTATTTGGGGTATTGTTCTACATATTCTATTAAGTTAGTTTTGTTTATTGTGCTGCTCAGATCTCTGTTACTGATATTTTGCCTACTTGCTTATTTTTTTTTCTGTAAAGTTTTTATATGGTTTGAAATTTTTCTTCATATAGTTTGCTTCATATACTTTATGTATTAAAGGATACATTCCTATTTAGAATTTTGTTTTCCTAACGAATTGTCCCTTTTATTATAATGCCATTTCCCTTTTTATATCTACTGTAAAGTTTCTAGCCTTAAAATATTTTTTCTGGTACTAGTATAGCTACCCTAATTTTCTTTGATTACTGTGCTCTTGGGTTTTGTTTTTCCATTCTTTTACATTCAGTTTTCTGGGTCTCATATTTAAAGTGTCTCTTGTAAGTAGTACACAGTTGGTGTTAGTTTTGTTTTTCAGGCTGGCAATCTTAGCCTTACAATTAGAGTAAAGAAGCATTTACATATTTTGGTTTACATTATTATCTTATTCTTTTTCTATCTCAATGACCTATTTTATGTTCCTCTTTCTCCTTTCTTAAATTTTTTAACATTCAATTGTACATATTGTGGGGTACAACGTGTTGTTTCAGTACATGCATATACTGCTCAATGATTCACTTAGAGTAGACAGCAGGTTAGTTCACCACTTCTCCTCCCTTGACCCTCCCAACCCCCATCCCTCTCCTCCTCTCCTCTGGTAACCATTATTCTACTCCCTTCTTCAATGAGTGCTTTTTTTTTTTTTTTTGGTTCCACATATGCGTGACATCGTGTGGTATTTGTATTTCAGTGCCTGGCTTACTTCACTTAACATGATGGTCTCCAATTCCATCTATGTTACTACAAATGACAGGATTTCATTTTATTTTATAGCTGAATAATATTCCATTGTGTATATATACAATAATGGATTTTTTTTTTTAAATCCATTCATTTGTTGATGGGCATTTAGATTGATTCCATCTCTTGGCTATTGTGGATAGTGTTGCAATGAATGCAGGAGTGCAGGGACCTCAGGAGCAGAGGGCAGCCCCCACTGACAGATGGCAGGATTGTGGAGTAATGTCAAATGGGCAGACCACCACTGCCACAGACACTGCCACAGCATGGGTGGTCCACCACAGCCACCACTGCCACAAGAACAGACTGCCACCACTTCTTTCCTGAGGATGGCCCACCACAATAGCAGCAGCCACCACCACAGTGCACCCAACACCAGAGCACCCAGATATATAAAGCAAACACTATTAGGCCTAAAGAAAGAAATAGATCCAAATACGATAACTGTTGGTGACCTGAACACCTCTCTCTCTCAGTATTGGACAGATTATCTAGGCAGCAAATCAACAGAGAAGCACAAGATTTAAACTACACTTTACCAATTGAATTTGGCAGATATATACAGAACATTTCATCCAACAACTACAGAATATGCATTCTTCTCATCAGCACATAGAGCATTCTCCAGGATGGACCACATGTTAGGTCACAAATCAAGTCTCAGCAAATTTTTAAATACTGAAGTAATTTCAACTATCTTTTCAGACCACATGGATTGAAACTAGAAATCAATAACAAGCAAAAGTCAGGAAACTATACAAACACATGGAAATTAAACAACATGCTCCCGAACAACCTATGGGTCCCAGAAGAAATTAAACAGTAAATAAAAAAATTTCTTGAAACTAATGAAAATAAAGACATACCATACCAAAACCTGTAGCATACTGCAAAAGCAATACTAAGAGGGAAGTTTATTGTAATAAACACATCAAAAGAATAGAAAGATTTCATATAAACAACCTAATGCTATGCTTCAAAGAACTAGAAAAACAAGTACTATCCAATCCCCAAATTAGTAGATGGAAAGAAATAATTAAGATCAGAGCAGAGCTAAATGAAATAGAGACCCAAAAAGATGAAAAAGATCGATGAAACACAAAGTTGATTTTTTGAGCTGATAAACAACATAGACAAAAAGAACAGATAAGACCCAAATAGCAAAAATCAGAAATGAAAGAAGAGAGGTTACAACTGATACCACAGAAATACAAAGAATCATTAGAGACTATTATGAACTACTATACACCAACAAATTTACAATCCTGGAGGAAATGGACAAATTTCTGGACACATACAAGCTACCAACTCTGAACCAAGAAGAAAAAGAAAACCTGAAAAAACCAATAGCAAGCCATGAGTTTGAAGCAGTAATAATCAACAGTCTCCCAACAAAGAAAAGCCCAGGACCGGATGGCTTTACTGTTGAATCCTACCAAACCTTCATAGAGGAATAAACACCAATTCTCTTAAAACTATTCCAAAAAAATTGAAACATAGGCCATTCTCTCAAACTCATACTGATGCCAGCATGTCTCTGATATCAAAACCAGACAAAGATAAAACAACAAAAAAAGAAAACTACAGGCCAATATATTTGATGAACATAGACACAAAAATCCTCAACAAAATATTAGCAAACAGAATACAGCAACACATCCAAAAAATTATACACTATCATCAAGTGGGATTCATCCCAGGGATGCAAGGATGGCTCAACATACACAAGTCAATAAATGTGATACACCACTTCAACAAATTCAAGGACAAAAGCCATATGATATCTCAATAGATGCAGAAAAAGTATTTGACAAAATTCGGCATCCTTCATGATAAAGACTCTCAGCAAATTATTTCAACACAATAAAGCCATATATGACAAACCCACCACCAATATCATTCTGAATAGGGAAAAGCTGAAAGCGTCTCCCTTAAGAACAGAAACATGACAAGGATGCCCACTCTCACCACTCTTACTTAACATAGCATTGGAAGTACTAGCCAGAGCAGTCAGACAAAAGAAAGAAATGAAAGGTAACCAGACTAGAAAAGACAAAGACAGACTGTCTCTGTTTGCAAATGACATGATCCTTATATAGAAAAACGTTATGACTCTACCAAAAAACTCTTAGAGCTAATAAACAATTTCAGTAAAGTTGCAGGATACAAAATCAACATACAAAAATCAGTAGGATTTTTATATTCCAATAACAAACTAACAGAAAAAGAAATCAAGAAAGCAAGCTCATCTACAATAGTCACCAAAAAATTACCTTCTAAAACTGTATTCCCAAATACCATCACTTTGGAGCTTAGGGCTTCAAGATAAGAATTTGGTGGACCACAAACACTTAGTTCACAATGCCAGTGTTCTGTAATTTCTGTTTGTAACTCTGCTTTTTTATACAGAATTTAAAACACAAACACAGAACAAATGGTTATAAATCTATGGTATTGGGTGCAATGTATAAAGACATAATTTGTGACATAAAGAAAGGGGAGGAGCTTGATCAGAGTTGAATTTTTATATGTTAAGTTGGTATCAATTCAAATTGGATTATTATAACTTTGGATGTTATTTTTAACTCATGATATTATAAGAAAGTATCTGTAGAATACACACAAAAGGAAAAAACCAAGGGATTGAAAATGTGTCATTGCAAAAAATTAAATAAACTATAAAGAAAGCAGTAATAGAGGAAATGAAGGGCAAAAAGCCATAAGAGTTACAGAAAAAAAATAGCAAAATGGAAAATATAAGTCCTTCCTTCTCAGTAATTATTTTAAATGTAAGTTAATTAAACTATCCAGTCAACAGGCATAGATTAGAAGAATGGATTTTTAGAAAGCATAATATAGCTACCAGCTATATTCAGTTTAGATCTAAAGGCATGAATAGGTTGAAAGTGGAAGGGTAGACAAAGATATTCCATGCAAACAGAGAGCTTAAGTGATTATTCTAATATCAGATAAAATAGAATTTAAGTCAAAAAGTGTTACAAGAGATAAAGACATACATTATATATTAATAATATTGTCAATAACCAAGAAAATATAGCAACTATGAACATACATGTACCAAACGTCAGAACTCCAAGATACATAAAGCAAATATGGCAGAATTAAAGAAATAGTTCTACACTCATAGTTTAAGAGTACACTATCAGACAATCAATAATATATAATACTACCAACAGGAGATCAGTAAGGGAAATAGGGAATTAAACAACTCTCTAAACCAAATGGATCTAACATATATAGAACACTCCACCCAACAGGAAAATACATATTTTTCTCAAGTGAACATGGAACATCTTTCAAGATAGAGCATATGTTAAACCACACAAAAAATGTCTTTTGGGGGGGTAGGGGGGATTCTGGAAGTGAGGGGGAAAGTCTTAATAAATATAAAAATATTGGAGTTATACCAAATATCTTTTCTGATCACAGTGTAATGAAATTAGAAGTCAAAAACAGAAAGAAAAATGTAAAATTTACAAGAATGTTGAAATGTAACAGCATAATCTTAACAAATGAGTCAAAGAAGAAATCACAAGGGAAGTGGGAAAATGCCTTCAGTCAAATGAAAATGGAAACACAATATATCAAAACTTATGGGGTGCAGCAAATGTGGTGCTTAGAGGGAAATTAGCTGTAAATGCTTATATTTAAAAAGAACCTTATAGAACTAGAAAAAAAAGAGCAAAGTAGTCTTAAATCTAGAAGAAGACAGAAAATAATAAGGATTAGGAGAGAGAACCAAAGAAGAGAATAGGAAAACAATGGGAAAAAAATCATTAAACTCCAAAGTTGTTTCTTTGAAAAGATCAACGAAATTGACAAAAGTTTAGCTAGACTGACTAAGAAAAAAATGACTTAAATTACTAAAATTATAATTGGGAGTGAAGACATTACTACCAATTTTACAGAAATTAAAAAGTATTAAAAGAAATATAAAAAATTGTGTTCCAACAAATTCAATCACCTAGATGAAATGGACAAGTTTCTAGAAACACACAACCTATCAATGCTGACTTGTGAAGAAGTATAAAATATGAGCAGATCTATAACTAGTAAGGAAATTGAGTCAGTAATCAAAACCCTCCTGAAAAAGAAAAGCCCTGGACCACTGGTGAATTCTACCAAATGTTTAAAAATAAATTAACATACATCCTTCATACATCCTAACGTACAACTCTTCCAAAAAATTGAAGAAAAAACATTGTGAAACTCATTCTACAGGGCCAGCATTACACTGATACCAAAGTCAAAGACACTACCAAAAAAATAAACTACAGACCAATATTCCTTACGAATACTGATGCAAAATTTCTTGACAAAATGCTTGCAAACCAAACTCAGCAGTATACTAAAAGGATTATATACAGCATGACCAAATGGGATTTATTCTTGAAGTGAAAGAATGGTTCAACATATGAAAATCTGTCAATGTAATATACCATATTAATGAAATGAAGAGAAAAAACTACATTATCATCTCAAATAACACAGAAAAGGCATTTTACAAAATGCAACGTTCTTTCATTAAAAAAAACCCAAACCTGAGCAATATAGGAATTGATGGAAACTTCCTAAAAATGATAAAGGCATATATGAAAAACCCACAGCTAACATCAGAGAAGTGGAACAAACCCATATACTCAACAATGAAAGACTGAAGGCATTCCTCCTGTGATCAGAAACAAAACAAGTTTGTCCATTTTTAGTACATCTATTTGACATAGTATTGGAAGTTCTAGCCAAAGGAATTATAAAGGAAAGAAACAAAATAAATCCAAATTGAAAACAAAGAGGTAAAATTGTCTTTCTTCACGGATTACATGAATCTATTTGTGTACAACCCCCAATATTCCACACACTCATGCAAAAAGCTATTAGAACTAACAAATCAATTCAGCAAAGATGAGGTGTATAAAATTAGCATTAGAAATCAGTTGCATTTCGGGCCGGCCCGTGGCTCACTCGGGAGAGTGTGGTGCTGATAACACCAAGGCCGCGGGTTCGGATCCCATATAGGGATGGCTGGTTTGCTCACTGGCTGAGCGTGGTGCTGACAACACCAAGTCAAGGGTTAAGAAATCAGTTGCATTTCTGTACATGAGCAAAGGGCAATCTTAAAAGGAAATTAAGAAAACAATTCCGTACACAATAGCACCCAAAAGAATAAAGTACTAGGAATAAACTTATTCAAGAGGCAAAAGATGTGTATATTGGAAACTTAAAGTTGTTGAAAAAATTAAAGAAGCCATAATTAAATGCAAAAGCGTGCTGTTATGGATTGAAAAACAATGTTAAATTGACAACACTACCTAAAACAGTCTGAAGAAATGCTATCTCTATCAAAATCACAATTACGAGTTTTTTGAGAAATGGAAAAATGTATTCTAAAATTCATATGTAATATCTAGGGAGCCTAAATAGCCAAAACAATTTCGGAGAAGAACAAAGCTGAAGGTCACACTTTCTGATTTCAAAACTTACTACAAAGCTACAATTGTCAAGAAAGCGTGTTACTGGCATAGACAGACATACAGACCAATGGCATAGAATAGAGACCCCAGAAACAAACCTTCACATTATGGTCAAATGATTTTTGACAAAAATGCCTATCCATTCAATGGGGAAAAGACAGTCTTTTAAACAAATTTTGCTGGAAAAATTGGTTATCTACATGCAAAAGAATGATTTTGCACTTACCTTACATCATATACAAAGATTAATTCAAAATGGATCAAAGACATAAATGTAAGAGCTAAAAATATAAAACTTTTAAAAGACAACATAGGAGCAAAGCTTCATGACATTGGAAATCAGTAATTTCTTGGATATTCTACAAGCATAAGCAACAACAACAACAAATACATAAATTTTGGACTTCATCAAAATTATAAACATTTTGGATCAAGGGACACTGTCAACATAGTAAAAAGGCAACCCACAGAATGGGAGAAAATATTTGCAAATTCTATACCTGATAAGGAATTAATATCCAAAATATATTTTGAAACTCAATGACGACAACAACAATAAAAATAAAAAACCCAATTCAAAAATGGGCAAAGGGCTTGAGATATACAGACATATATAAATATATTTATATAATATATGTAATATATTATATAATATATAAATATACAAATATATAAAGAAGATATACAAATGACCAATAAGCATACAAAAAGATGCTCAACATCACTAAGGGAAATGCAAATAAAAACCACCAATTAGGATGGCTGTTATCATCAAAACAGTGTGGTACTGGCATAAAGACAGACACATGGACCAATGGAACAGAATAGAGAAGCCAGAAATAAATGTACGTATTTGCAGCCAACTGATTTTTGACAAAGGTGCCAAGAACGTACGCTGGGGAAAGGACAGCCTCTACAATAAATAGTGCTAGGAAAACTGTATAGTCATATGCAGAAGAGAGAAACTAGACCCTTATGCCTCACCATATACCAAAATCAACTTAAAATGGATTAAAGACTTAAACGTAAGACCTGTAACTGCAAAACTTCTAGAAGAAAATGGGAAATACTGTAAGATTTTTGTCTGGGAAAAATTTAATGGAGGGGACTTCTAAAGCACAGGCAACAAGAGCAAAAAATAGACAAATGAGATTACATCAAACTAAAAAGCTTCTGCACAGCAAAGGAAACAATCACCAAAGTGAAAAGGCAACCAGCAGAATGAAAAAAAAAATATTTGCAAAGTATATATTCATCAAGGGGTTAATATCCAAAATATACAAGGAACTTAACAGCAAAACAAGCAAATGAGAAAACCAAATAATCCAATTAAAAATGGGCAAATGAGCTGAGTAGACATTTCTCAAGAGCAGACATATGAATGTACACATAAAAATGGTCAACATCACTAATCATCAGGACAAATGAAAACCACAAAGAAATATCATCCCATCCAAGTTAGAATGGCCATTATCAAAAAGACAAAAAATAACAAATGCTGGTGAGCATGTGGAGAAAAGGGAACTCTTATACACTGTTGGTGGGAATGTAAATTAGTACAGCCATCATGGAAAACATAAAAATATATATATCAAAATAATATATCATGGTAGGAAGAATAATGGACCCATAAAGGCGTCTACATCCCTAATTCTTGGAACTTGTGACTCTATTACCTTTCATGACTAAAGGGATTTAACAGATGTAAATAAGTTTAGAATACTGAGATGCAGAGATTAACTTGGAATATCCAAGTGGGTCCACCCTAATCACAGGTGTCCTTATAAAAATGAAAGAGGAAGGAGGAGGTATCAGAGTCAGAGAGAAATTTGAAAGTGCTAACCTTCTAGCTTTGAAGATGAGGGAAGTGGCCATGATCTGAGAAATGCTACAAGCTTGAAAAGGCAAGAAAATGGGTTCCCTCCTACAGTCTCTGGAAGGAATGCAACCCTGCTGACTTCTTGATTTTAGTCTCATGAGAACCATTTTGTCCTTTTGACCTCCAGAAATATAAGATAAATTTGTGTTGTTTTATTCACTAAATTTGTGGTAATTTGTTACTGCAACCATAGGAAATTAATACCTAGACTAATACACACCTACCAGAGTGGCTAAAATTAAAAAGACTAAAATACCAAATATTGGTGAGAATGTAATACACTGGGAGCTGTGATTATTATGCTGGTGATGTAAATTGGTCCCGTCACTTTGTTAAATAATTTGTTTATTATTATGAATAACATTTATAAAAACATATATAAGTAAATATGATATAACACACTGGAATACCAAATAGCAATAAAAATGAAATTCCACTCTAGGCAACAGTATGGATAAATTTCACAAAATACACAGCTGAGCAAAAGAAGCCAGGTGTAAAGAAATGCACACTATGTAATTCCAGGTAACATTTAGGGTTGTTTTTGTTAAAACCATAAAGGAAAGAAGGAAGATGATTATCATAGAAATCAGGATAGTGGTTACCTGCACAAAAGAGGGAGGTGTTTGTGCCTTGAGTGACATTGTGGTCTTTATCTGTGTGGTAATTTCACAGCAATATTTGTTTTGTGATAATATTTTCATCTGTACATCTATATTTTGTGCATTTCTGAATGTGTGTTGATTTCAAAATAAAGTTTAAACATTCATCTAATAGATTGTTGATATTTTTGTTTATAGACTAATTTGGGGAAAATCTATATTGTTACAATGTTGAGTCTTCCTTTCCAGAAATGGGCATTTTATAATTAGTGACACCCCTAAACATAACAACACTTTCAACAAAAAATACCTTGGTCACTTTGACTTCTGAGCAAGTGGTTGTATCCACTCTGTTTCTCTTGAGACTGAGTGTGTGCAGTGACAGAAACAAAGCAGCCATAACCATAGTATTCAAGTATTTCACAGAAGCTATCTTGATTTCTTTGTCCCTTTTTCTACTACCATTGAGAACATTTAATCAATCATATAATAGATATTCTCATTTAACCCTACTGTCCACTTCTCAAGGATCTTGCACAAAATCATTTACTAGCCCAAAATAGACAACCCTGGAATATTCAGAGAAACTACAATTAACGACTAATGAATTCTGCCGTTTGCAGAAACATGGATGAACTAAGAGAAAATCGTGTTAAGTGAAATAAGCCAGGTACAGAAAGAGAAATACCTCATGTCCTCACACATGAGTAGGAGCTGAAAAAAAGAAAGAATAAAAAAAGAGAGAGAGAGAGAAAGAAAGGTACAACAATTATAATAATTCCTTGAACTTTTAAAAGAACACAATTGACTCTGCCAGAGGTGGGAAAGGGGGAGGGGGAGGGAGGGTTAGTGAGAACTTGGCAACGGCCACAAAAAATGATTATATTGTATAATGTTGAATATACTAACTATCCTGATTTGAGAATCACATATTGCACACAGGTATTGATATTCAGTGCTGTACCCCACAGATATGTACCCTCTTTGGGATCTCTTCTGATTAGCTACAGAGAGAAACTTTCCATTCTTCTTGTCATTATTTTTTCATTCCTTAAATACTGGCTGTACGCCTACTATGTACCAGGCAGTTTGATAAATTCTGGGTTCCCAAAGCTGGAAATGATGCACTGGCCCCTGCCCTGATACAGTTTAGAGTCCAGTAGTTGAAGAGGCAGATAAAGAAGAGGACAATTAAATGACAAGATGGGGACATAGGGGAACATAGACATATGGTGACATTCAGGGGTGCAGTGGGTGCTCTAAGCAGGGACACTTAATCCAAAAAGTGTTTACGTTGTGCAATTATAAAATAAAAAATAAAACAGAAGACAATTAATGAAATGATTTTTGGAAATTTATTTTTCTTAACAGCTCTACAGGTTCTCTCTTTCCTTGCTTAGATCCCCTCTAGCTACAGGTTTCCCTGGGTGTTTCTCAAACTCAGTGGCTGAGATGGGGAGAGTGGGAGCTGGAAAACACACTAGCTGGAACAGGCAGAATCTAAAAATGGAGAGCAACAAAAGGTATCAGTAAAAGTTCTTCTGGAAGCTGGAAGCCTTGAGTATCACGGCTTACAGCTGCCAGAATGAAAATATGTATAATCAATTTGTGTTTCAATTAAAAAATAAATTTAAAAAATCTTTTAAAAAACAGTTTTCCTACTAGGTAATCTGATTTCTGGAAATATTGAGGGTGGGCTTACTTGGGGTTAGGAGAAGATGAAAGGATGCACCTTGAATTTGTCCCAGAAAAACAAAACCATTCCAAGTAGAAAAAACATGGATAAAGGTGAGCAAAGCAGGTCCGCTGTCTGGTGGGGAAGGAGTGCCTCACCATCAAGCTCATGAGCAAAATCGTTTGACTAATGAATCGTTCTGTGTGGTAATAAAGAAAGGTTTTTCCTCCTCCAAGTTTTCAAGTTTGAGTTCTCACGTGTTGCATACTTCCTTCACTCTGACTTCTGTACTCTCGTCTCAGGTGGTGTTCTTATTGGCCGGATTGGATGTATTGATCAAGGATTACCACTTTTTGGACACATTGCTCATCCTTATGCTGTTCGGCTGTTCTAATATTCCCTTCATATACCTGATAAGTTTCCTGTTTTCTAATAGTACCAGTGCCTACATCTTTCTCTTCATGTTCAACCAATGTGCAGGGCTTTTTACTATGATTGTGGATATCATACTAAACAACATAGAGGGTAAGTAAGACTTTCACATAATTTCCCCTTCCCAGGGGCTTCCTGTGAATAAAGGAAAATGGGTTTGAAGATAAGAACATCATAAAGTTGTTTTGTTCTGGGATTCTGGGGAGAAAAAGCGCTTATGCTAGTTGTAAGTTAACAACCTTTTATTAAGTGCCATTAATATTATGGCATTATGAAAAAAAAATTATAGCATTATGTACCGTGCAATGCAAAACAAAATATGCCACTAACATTACCACTAAACCAGTCCCCTTCCTTCAGGGACTTGTTTGCCCAGGATTTGTAGAATACTGATCATTATAATTTTCTTCTCTGATTACGAGATTCAAGGAGAGATTGATTGGACTTGCAACAATTACAAATAGTAATGTTTTAGAATACAGACTGCTGCTGCTCCTTTACGAAATCACCCTATAAATATTAATTCAATCTGTGTTAATAATTCAGGAAGCTTGATCTTGCAGAAACTGAGAGGAATAGGCTTCCAACCTATTTCCTGGGGGCTTGGCCTCCCACAAAAGAATTCCTTAAGTTAGTTGAAGACCTGCTGTAATAGTCCTTGCACACCTTTGTAAAAGGGAATGTTAATCCATATGAAAAAGAATTAATCTCTGATTAGTAGACTAAAAATACATAAGAGGAGAAGTGCTTTGGTGCTCATTCCTGCGCTAATCACATTGCTACTAATTAGTCTGGTATTAGTTTTTACTGCTACTGTAACACATTATCATGAATTTAGTAGTTTAAACTACACAAATCTTTTATCTTATAGTTCTGCAAGTCAGAAGTCTGACACAGGTCTCACTGGGCTAAAATCGAGGTGTCCAAAAGACTACCTCAGTTTTTGGAGGATATATAGGAGAATTTATTTACTTGCTTATTTGGACTGCTGGCAGAAATTAGTTCCTTGAGATCATAAGGCTGATATCAAAATTTTGTGTAAAACTGATATTTTACTTTTCTTATTTATTGGATAGAACACAGCAGTGAATGCCTCAGGGCCTGGAGTTTTCTTTGTGTAAAGTTTTGTTGTTAGTTGTAAATTAAATTTCTTCAAGGCACAGGTCTATTACTATTTCTTATACCCTCCTGTGACATTTTTGATAAATTGTCTTTTCCAAAGAACATTTGCATTTCATCTAAGTTTCTAAAACTATTGGCATAAATTGTTCATAATATTTCCTTATGTTCCTTTAATGTCTTTGGATAACTATTGATATCTGCTCATTCATTCCTGATATTACTGTATTCTCTGTCTCTCTCTCTCTCTTTCCCCCAATCTTCCTAGAATTTTTACCAGTCTTATTAATCTTTTCAAGGAGGCACATTTTGACTTTGTTAATATTCTCTATTTTTTGTATCTTATTTAGTGGTTTTCTGTTCTTATATTTATTTTCCCTTCCATTTACTTTGGGTTTAATTTCCTCTACTTAGTCTATCTTTGTAAGGTCAAATATTACATGATATTAAGCCTACATTCTTTGGAATATACAAGTATTTAAAGCTATAAAACTCTAAGTACTGTTATAGTTGTATCCCACAAATTTTGATATATTGTATTTTCATTATCATTCAGTTAGATATATTTTCTACTTTCTTTTGCAGTTTCTACTTTGACTCACAGGTTATTTAAATATGTTGTTCATCAAATATTTGATGACTTTCTATGTTTTTGTGATTGATTCTTTACTCATTTCTATCGTAGTAAAGAGTCAATCAATATCAATATTTCAATCTTTTATAATGCAACCATGCAGTCCCCCAGGACACCCTATCTCTCAATCACACTGGTCTGAAGTACAGAAAATGTCAATGGCTCAGTCAAGGCAGTCCTAGGTTCTAAAAGCCCCTAAAGATTAGATATTGATGAAAAGGTCCCCATGGTGTATCTAAGAGCTCTTACTCAGAATGTCTAAATATCACATAAAACAGTTATGAAATACATATCAAGTCTGACCTCCTCCAGAAATTAGGTGTTCTCCAAGAAGTAATTAAAGATGGTTGGTTTGGGATGATCTCTGTTTACTAATATTAACTATATATTTGACAAGAGATTAATATCCAGGATATATGAGGAACTCAAACAACTTCACAGTAAAAAAATCAAATAATCCAACTAAAAAATGGGCAAAGGAGCTGAATAGACATTTTTCAAAGGAAGAGATACAAGTGGCCAACAGGTACATGAAGAAATGCTCAATATCACTACTTACCAGGGAAATGTAAGTCAAAACCACACTGAGATATCATCTCACCTCAATTAGACTGGCCACTATTAAAAAGACCAAGAATAACAAATGCTGGCGAGGATGTGGAGAAGGAAAACTCTTCTACTGTTGATGGGACTGTAAATTAGCACAGCCGTTATGGAAAACTTTTGTACATCAAAAGACATAATCAAGAAAGTGAAAGACAACCAGCAGGATAGGAGAAAATATTTGCAAATTATATATCTGATAAAGATCTGGTAATATAAACATAAATACAATGAACTCATAATGCAACAACAAAAAGACGAATATCCCAAATTAAAAATATGCAAATAACTTGAATGGACATTTTTTCAAAGAAAATGTACAAATAGCCAACATGCACATGAAAAGATGCTCAACACCATTAGTCATTAGGAAATGAAAATTAAAACAATAATGAGGTACCACTTCACATCCAATTATGATGGCTATTACAGAGGGAAAAACAACAACAACAAAGAATAATGAGTGTTAGAGAGGATATGGAAAAATTGGAAGCCTGTGCATTGCTGGTAAGAATGTAAAAATGATGTAGTTGCTGTGGAAAACAGTTTAGTAGTTTTTTAACAGATTAAACAGAGAATTACCATATGGCCCTGCCATAGAATTGCCATATCTACTCCTAGGCATATAAAAGATATTTGTGCATCAATATTTATAGCAGCATTACTCCAAATAGCTAAAAGGTAGAAACAATCCAAATGTCTATCACCAGATGAATGAATACACAAAATGTGGTATGTACGTACAATGGAATATTATTCAGCCATAAACAATAATAAGTAATAAGTTTTTTATATATGCCAGTTACATCATGGATAAACCTTGAAAACATGCAAAGTTAAATAAGTCAGATATAGTACAAATATTGTATGATTCAACTAATATGAGGTACCTAGAATAGGCTAATTGAATTGAGTTAGAAATAGAATAGAGGTTACTGGAGTCTAGGGGGACAAAAGTAGTAGCAGTTATTTTTTAATGAGTATAGAATTTTTGTTGAGAAGGATGAAAACATATTGGATACAGAAAGTGGTAATAGCTACACAATATTATAAATGTATTTAATACCACTGAGTTGCATTCTTACAAGTGGTTAAAATGATAAATCTTATGTATATTTTACCACAATAAAAAAAGATATTTTAACAATTTTATGACAATTATTTTTTGTAGATACAATACATCAGTTTAAGAATGTCTCATTCATTTTCAAGTTTAAGAGTTTTTATAATGCACGGGTTTTGAATTTTAAGAAATAGTTTTTCTCTTGCATTAGTGAGCTGATCATATAGTTTTTCTTCTTTGTTTTAATGTGGAGATATTCACTATTTTTAAATTTTAAACTAATCCTGTATTTCTGTAATAATTAAGCTTTGTTGTATTATCCCTTGTTACACATTTTAGATATATGTTGTTAATATTTTTGTAAGGACGTTTTATATTAATGTTCATTAGGCAAATTGACCTGTAATTTTCCTTTCTTAAAATGTTCTTAGATTTTAGTATTTATCATTATTTTGGCCTCATACAAAAAGTTAGGAAATGTTCCCTTCTATTCACTAAATATTTTAAAATATAAGATTGGTGTTATTTCCACTTCAGTTTGGGAATGAGTCAAGGATGCTATCATTTCTATGTTCAACAAGACACTGGAGGTTTTATTCACTGCAACAGCAAGAAAATAATAAAGGTATAAGTATTGGAAAGGAAAAATAAAACTCATTATTTGCAGATGGCATTATTCTATACATAGAAAATCTAAAATATTACAGAAAACCTCTGAGAATTAATAATGAATTTTGAAAGGTTAGTGAATACAATTAATATACAAAATAGATTTTATTTAGAAAATAAAACAAGAGGATAAACACTTAAAGTTGCATTTTAAGAGGGGTTAGGGAGAAATTCGGTAATGGACACAAAGAATAATTACAATTTGTAATGACAAACATGCTAATAATACTGATTTGATAATCATGCATTGTGCACAAATACTAATAGTCAGTTCTGTACCCCATAAATGTACTAATAAATGTGGAGGACTGAGAGAAGAAGGCCTAGAGAAGACGATGTTGGGGATTGGAGTTGAGCTGTTGTAAGCCAAGGGACACGTGGAAGCTGGAAGAGGCGAGAAAGGATTCTCCCTAGAGCTTTTAGAGGGAGCCTGGTCCTAATGACTCCTTGTATGCAGACTTCTAGCATCTAGAACTGTGAAAGAATAGATTTCTGCTGTATCAAGCCATCCACCCAAAGTCTATGGTATGTTTTTGTGGCATCCCTAGAAAACTGATAAGCGCATGTTGACTTCGAAGTGCCCGTGATGCATGTTACTTAAACTAATGGACATTTAAAATATCTGCTTGGGAGGGTTTCAAGATGGCGGTGGCTGCAGCGACTGGCGCGAAGTAGCTGAGGTAGAAAAGGCGGCCACTGGGCCTCAGGCAGCCGGGAAACTTGCGGACCTTCCTCTTGCCATCTGTTAAGGGAGGACCGCTGCTGCTGGCCGGTAGTGGGGGGTGACCGCCACTTTGCCTCCAGCAGGAGAGGCTGCCTCATTTACAGGCAACAGCTTTGAAGTGTGGAGCAGGAAAAGAACTGTTTCTTAGCTGCAAAAGCGAGTCTTGAAACAGGGAACACGGCGCCAGGGCTGCTGTGGAAGCAGCCAGGATCCCGGAGGCCGGGGCCGCGCTGAAGGCAGCCAGCTGTCCTATTCAGGATTCGAGGTTTCAGGCCGGCATTAAAGAAGATTCCTTGGAGCGACCGAGCTGCGCCGCGACTGAACAGCCCGAGGCGGCAGCGGCCGAGAACAGGGAAGGCGACAAACCAGAGACAGAGAGTGAGCACCCGACCTCACACAGCACAGTGAGTGACCCCTGGCCCAGGTCTGTTCAGGGGGCTGACACCCACCCGGCTACCACCTGCATCACCAGGCCACTCACCGCCCCGGGGCTGCCTCCATTTTCCCAGGTGCTGGCAGCTCCGCCCGGCTTGGCCGTCACTGAGCCTTCCCACTTGCTTGGCCCGGCGCGGGGCTTTCTGGAGCCTGCGGGCCGGCCTCCCCTCCCACTCCCTCCGTGGTTCTCTGGCGGGGCTGGTGGCATGGGGCATCCCCAGCCACTGTCGGGAGGGCAAGGAAGTACGGGCGGGCCGACTGTCACTCCACCACACCCTGGACTCCGGCCCCCGGTAAACTTCCTGTTACTGGGAGGCAGATACCATCTCTGCGGCCACCAGTTCAGAAAAAAGCCTAACGAATTTCTGGTGGGGAACAGTGTGGTAGGAGAGTTCCCAGGTCCGCTTGAACCTGCCGGAGAGCAGGCTGCAGGTGGGCACTAGATTCAGTCTATGCTGGGGGGATACAAAGGTGAACAAGACCCGAAAAAGATCTACACAGTGCTACAAAGGCACCCAGAGCGACCGGTCGTCTGTGCCTAGCAGAAACCGGGTAGACTTCCTGGGCGAGGCGGTGCCGAGCAGGGTCTTGAAGGCCCACTTGATAGACGAGGGGTGCAGAAGACACGCCCCAGCCCAGCGCAGTGCGAACAGAGTGGGGAGACCTGCGGCCAGGGAGGCGGAGACTCAACAGAAACCACACACCTGGTGGGGTCGCCACTGCACGATCCAACAGCCTGGGCCAGAGCACATGGAACAGGGAGAAGTCCTGCACAGGAAGTGAAAGCTAAACAGAGATCACATACCCTGTGGTACATGATCCACCAGCCCAGCAGAGTCCAAGCTGACCAGAAAGGTGGATCCCCGGAGAAGCCCAAGACCCGAGGCAACCACACACACAAGGCACTAGAGGCCAACTGAGCAGTCACGGAGGGAGCCATACCAAATTGGTAACCACAGCAACATCCTCGTTAGTCATTAATCTCAAACCGGTAGACTGTGAAACCCCCTGCCACAATGAATAAACACCAAAAAAAAGATACCAGAAATACAAAAAATCAAGAAAGTACACCACCAAAAGTTAATAAATCCCAAACTCTAGATCCTGTAGAACAAGAAGCCCTTGAAATGATTGACAAGGAATTTCAAGTGATAATTCTAAGGAAACTGAATGAGATACAAGAAAACTCAGCTAGACATCATGATGAAATGAGGAAAAGCATACAGGATCTGAAAGAGGAAATGTACAAGGAAATCAATGTCCTGAAAAAAAATGTAGCAGAACTTGCTGAACTGAAGAAGTTATTCAGCGAAATAAAAAACACAACAGAGAGTTTAACCAGCAGGCTTGTCAAAGTTGAAGAGAGAACCTCTGAACTTGAAGATGGGCTGTTTGAAATAACACAAGCAGACAAAAAGAAAGAAAAAAGAATCAAGGACATGGAAGAAAATCTGAGAGAGATATCAGACAACCTTAAGCGATCAAATATCTGAGTCATGGGTATTCCAGAAGGGGAGGAAAATGGAGATTCCATTGAAATCATAGTCAACAAAATAGTGGCAGAAAACTTCCCAGGTATAGGAAAAATCACAGATCTTCAGATCCAGGAAGCTCAACGATCTCCAAACGTATTCAACCCAAAAAGGCCTTCTCCAAGACATGTCATAGTCAAATTGGTAAAACTCAGAGACAAAGAGAGAATCTTAAAAGCTGCAAGAGAGTAGCGTCAAATCACCTATAAGGGAGCCCCAATCAGGCTAACATCAGACTTCTCATCACAAACCCTAAAAGCTAGTGAGGAATGGGATGATATTTTCAGAATACTAAAAGACAAAGATTGCCAGCCAAGAATACTCTACCCTGCAAGGCTATCCTTCCAAAATGAAGGGCAAATAGTATATTTTTCAGACAAACAAAAACTGCGGGAGTTCACTACCACATGACAACCCTTACAAGAAATCCTCAAGGAAGTACTGGGTTTGGTTCCTGAAAAATAACTACCACTGCCATAAAAACCCTAGAAAAATCAATACCCACTAGTATAATAAAAATGGCATTCATGAAGAGAAAACAAGCAAACAAAAACACTATCTACAACCTAAGGAACCAACAAACACAGAAACCAAACAGTAAATCAGAAAGCAAGGAACAAAAGACACCTAAGACAACCAAACAACCAATAAAATGCTAGGAATAAATCAACACCTTTCAATAACAACTCTTAATGTAAAAGGCTTAAATTCCCCAATCAAAAGACACAAACTGGCTGACTGGATCAAAAAGGAGGACCCAACTATATGCTGCCTACAAGAGACCCACCTCACCCATAAAGATTCACACAGACTATGAGTGAAAGGATGGAAAAAGATTTACCATGCAAACAGAAAAGAAAAACAAGCTGGAGTAGCTATTTTTATATCTGACAAAATAGACTTTAAACTAAAAACCATAAAAAGAGACAATGAGGGACACTACTTAATGATAAAAGGACTGATCCATCAAGAAGACATAACAATCATAAATATGTACGCACCCAATGTTGGAGCAGCCAGATTTATAAAACAAACTCTATTAGACCTAAAGAAGGAAATAGACACTAATACCATAATAGCAGGGGACCTGAAAACCCCACTGCCAATATTAGACAGATAATCTAGGCAAAGAATCAGTAGAGAAACACAAGATATAAACAAGACTCTAGACCAATTGGAATTGGCAGATATCTACAGAACATTCCACCCAACAACCTCAGAATATTCATTCTTCTCATCAGCACATGGATCATTCTCCAGGATAGATCACATATTAGGTCACAAATCAAGTCAAAATGAATTCAAAAAAATTGGAATTATCCCATGTATCTTCTCAGACCACAATGGATTAAAACTAGAAATTAATAACAAACGAAACTCTGGAAACTATACAAACACATGGAAATTAAACAGCATTCTACTTAATGACATATGGGTCCAAGAAGAAATCAAGCAGGAAATCAAAAAATTTATTGAAACTAATGAAAACAATGATACATCATACCAAAACCTGTGGGATACTGCAAAAGCAGTATTGAGGGGAAAATTTATTGCATTAAACGCTCACTTCAGAAGAATGGAAAGATGGCAAGTGAACAACCTAACACTTCACCTTAAAGAACTAGAAAAACAAGAACAATCCAAACCTAAAGTTAGCAGACGGAAAGAAATCATTAAGATCAGAGCAGAACTGAATGAAATTGAAAACCAAAAAAAAAATTCAAAAGATCAACGAATCAAAAAGTTGGTTTTTTGAAAACATAAGTAAAATTGACAAACCATTAGCATGGCTAACAAAAAAAAGAAGAGAGAAGACTCAAATAACAAAAATTAGAAATGAAAAAGGCGATATTACAACTGATTCATCTGAAATACAAGGAATCATTCGAGACTACTATAAACAACTATACACAAACAAATTTGAAAATCTGGAGTAAATGGATAAATTTCTGGACACACACAAGCTCCCAAAACTGAACCATGAAGACGTAGAAAATTTGAAGAGACCAATAACAATAAAGGAGATTGAAGCTGTTATCAGAAGTCTCCCAACAAAGAAAAGCCCAGGACCAGATGGATTCACAGCAGAATTTTACCAAACATTCAAAGAGGAATTGACACCGATTCTTTACAAACTATTCCAAAAGATTGAAACGGACGCAAATCTCCCAAACTAATTCTACGAAGCAAACATCATCCTGATACCAAAACCAGGTAAAGATATAACCAAAAAAGAAAACTACAGGCCGATATCCTTGATGAATATAGATGCAAAAATCCTCACTAAAATACTAGCAAACAGAATACAGCAACACATACGAAAAATTATTCATCACGATTAAGTGGGATTCATCCCAGGGATGCAAGGTTGGTTCAACATACGCAAATCAATAAATGTGATACACCATATTAATAAACTCAAACACAAGGACCATATGATCATCTCTATAGATGCTGAAAAAGCATTTGATAAAGTTCAGCACTCATTCATGACAAAGACCCTCTATAAGTTAGGTATAGAGGGAAAGTATCTCAACATAATTAAAGCCATATATGCCAAACCCACTGCCAATATCATCCTGAATGGGCAAAAGCTGAAAGCTTTTCCTTTAAGAACAGGAACTAGACAAGGATGCCCACTCTCACCACTCCTATTCAACATAGTGTTGGAAGTACTAGCCAGAGCAATCAGAGAAGAGAAGGAAATAAAGGGCATCCAGATTGGAAAAGATGAAGTCAAACTGTCCCTGTTTGCAGATGACATGATCCTATATATCGAACAGCCTAAAACCTCTACAAAAAAACTCTTGGAATTGATAAATGATTTCAGCACAGTAGCAGGATACAAAATCAACACACAAAAATCAGTAGCATTTCTTTTCTCCAATAGTGAACATGCAGAACGAGAAATCAAGAAAGCCTGCCCATTTACAATAGCCACCAAAAAAATAAAATACTTAGGAATTGAGTTAACCAAGGAGGTGAAAAATCTCTATAAGGAGAACTACAAACGACTGCTGAGAGAAATTAGAGAGGATACAAGAAGATGGAAAGATATTCCATGCTCTTGGATTGGAAGAATCAACATAGTGAAAATGTCCATACTACCGAAAGTGATATACAAATTCAATGCAATCCCCATCAAAATTCCAAAGACATTTTTCTCAGAAATGGAAAAAACTATTCAGACATTTATATGGAACAATAAAAGACCACGCATAGCCAAAGCAATGCTGAGCAAAAAAAATAAAGCTGGAGGCATAACACTACCCGACTTTAAGCTATACTACAAAGCTATAATAACCAAAACAGTATGGTACTGGCATAAAAACAGACACAGTGACCAATGGAATAGAATAGAGAATCCAGAAATCAACCCATACACTTACTGCCATCTGATCTTTGACAAAGGCACCAAGCCTATTCACTGGGGAAGGGACTGCCTCTTCAGCAAATGGTGCTGGGATAACTGGATATCCATATGCAGGAGAATGAAACTAGATCCATACCTCTCACCGTATACTAAAATCAACTCACAATGGATTAAGGATTTAAATATACACCCTGAAACAATAAAACTTCTTAAAGAAAACATAAGAGAAAAACTTCAGGAAATAGGACCGGGCACAAACTTCATGAATACGACCCCAAAAGCATGGGCAACCAAAGGAAAAATAAACAAATGGGATTATATCAAACTAAAAAGCTTCTGCACAGCCAAAGAAACAATTAACAGAGTTAAAAGACAACCAACAGAGTGGGAGAAAATATTTGCAAAATATACATCTGACAAAGGATTAATATCCAGAATATATAAGGAACTCAAACAACTTTACAAGAAGAAAACAAGCAACCCAATTAAAAAATGGGCAAAAGAGCTAAGTAGGCATTTCTCTAAGGAAGATATACAAAAGGCCAACAGACATATGAAAAAATGCTCAACATCACTCAGCATCCGGGAAATGCAAATCAAAACCACATTGAGATACCATCTAACCCCAGTTAGGATGGCTAAAATCCAAAAGACTCTGAACGATAAATGCTGGCGAGGTTGCGGAGAAAAAGGAACTCTCATACATTGTTGGTGGGACTGCAAAATGGTGCAGCCTCTATGGAAAATGGTATGGAGGTTCCTCAAACAATTGCAGATAGATCTACCATACGACCCAGCCATCCCACTGTTGGGAATATACCCAGAGGAATGGAAATCATCAAGTCGAAGGTATACCTGTTCCCCAATGTTCATTGCAGCACTCTTTACAATAGCCAAGAGTTGGAACCAGCCCAAATGCCCATCATCAGATGAGTGGATATGGAAAATGTGGTACATCTACACAATGGAATACTACTCAGCTATAAAAACGAATGAAATACTGCCATTTGCAACAACATGGATGGACCTTGAGAGAATTATATTAAGTGAAACAAGTCAGGCACAGAAAGAGAAATACCACATGTTCTCACTTATTGGTGGGAGCTAAAAATTAATATATAAATTCACACACACACACACACACACACACACATAAACGGGGGGGAAGAAGATATCACAACCACAATTACTTGAAGATGATACGACAAGCAAACAGAAAGGACATTGTTGGGGGGGGGGAGGGAGAAGGGAGGGAGGTTTTGGTGGTGGGGAGCAATAATCAGCCACAATGTATATCGACAAAATAAAATTTAAAAAGAAAAAAAAGAAAAAATAATAATAAAAAATAAATGTGCAGGACTTAGACCTGTTCTCCCACACATAACAATTACAAACTATGGACAGAATTTTAAAAATCTGAAGGCACTTCACAATAAACAAAAGTAGGAAGAAATTGGAAGAAAGTTCACACTTGGAATAAAAAAGTATTGTGTGAGTTTCCCATTTTTTTTTCTTTTGTCCTAGGACAGCCATAGTTTGGAGATGTAGGGTAGCTGAATTCTGATAGAAACTTGCAAGCTTAGGTTGAGAAGTCAGAGGACATAATTTGAGACGATCACAGAGGCTTAGAAGTGGAAAAAGGGAGTACATCACAAAGGGAATCTCCATATTTTCTGTATAAAATATGCCCAGACCTCTGCTGATTCCCAGACCATGCAAGTGCAAGGGAGAATACAAGAAGAATTCTAACAGAGAATAAAACATCTGTACTGATTTTTGAGTTTCATTTCAGTAAAATTAGCTGCTTGCTGAAGCAATTTACTCAGATGAAAATAAAAGAATCCAGAGCTGTGACAACATGAAAGTCAAAATGTCCAGAATGCAATCCAAAGTTATTAGACATATGAAGAAGGGAAAATGTGAGTCATATTGAAGAGAAGAGAAAATAAATGACACAAATATTGGCATGAGGAGACAAGGATTTTAAAACAGTTCTTATAACCATGCTCAAGGTTGTAAAGGATATGAATCTATTAATGAATGACAAATAGGAAATTTCACAGGGACGTAGAAACTATAAATTGTTAAAATTGTAAAACTAAAATAAAATATCACTGAATGGATTTCACAGCATTTTGGAAATTACATAATATACAAATACTTTGAAAAATGGCCAATTTGGATTATCCAATCAGAAGAATAGAAAGAAAAAAGAGATTGGAAAAAAGAAAGAACAGAGCCTAGTGACCTGTATGCCCATCTCAAAAAGTCTATCACATATGTAATGGAGATCCAGAACAAGAGGTGGAGAAGAATGGCAAATAAAGGTATTTGGAGACCTATGGATTAAAGTTTCCTCAATTTTGTTAAAGATAGAAAATTAAGACTGAAGGAGCTCGGTGAAACCCAAGCAGGATAAATACAATGAGCACCACATATGAGCTATTCAATTAACCCCCCAATAAAGTTAAGAAAGAAGGAATATATGAGCAAGTAATAGATAGGAAAGACAAAAAACAAATAGAAAAGATCGGAAATAAATCTAAAAGTATCAATAACTACATTGAATATAAACTGTCTAATCATCCTAATTAATAGGCAGACATTGTAATGTGGATTTTTTTACATGACTCAAGAGACACTTTAAAGAGAGAGATTAAAAATAAACGATGAAACAGAGATAGTATTTTTAAAAAGCATAAGAAACCTGAAATGACTATATTAATATCAGATAAATTAGACCTCAAGACTACCCTGATAATGATTGCCAGAAATACAGAAGTGTGTTTCATAACGATGGAAGGGAATATTCGTCAGGAAGACACTACAATCATAGGATTTGTGAGCCTCCCAACAGAGTTTCAAAACATGTGGATGAACTTCACAATCAGTAGTTGAATTTTTAACATGTCTTTCAGTAACATGAATTACTAGACAAATTCATTAAGGACAAAAAGGTCCAACCTGCTTAATAAATGCCTTATTTAATTGACATTTACAGAACACTATATCCAACAACTACAGAATATAATTCTTTCTTTGTTATATAGAACATTCATCAAAATAAAAAATTCTAGTTCATAAAATAATTCTCAATAAATAAAAAAATACTGAAATTATTTAGGGCTGATCCTTGACAAAAATGAAAATACATTAAAAATCAATGATATATATATATATATATTACATATGTATATACACATACCCACATATATATATATACTGTTTGGTTGTTTGTTTTGTTTTGGTGAAAAGGGAAGGCAGCTTTATTCAGGAGCACTGGTAACCTGAGGAGACGGTAGGCTAACCCATCTGAAAGGCTCAGCTTTACCGAGGATTTTGTTTTGTTTTGTTTTTTGAAACATAATTGAATATACGTATTTGTGGGGAACAGAGTTGAATATCAATACATGTGTGCAATATGTGATGTTCAAATCAGGATAGTTAGTGTATTCATCATTACAAATTAGTATATTCATCATTAGAAGTTAGTATATTCATCACTACAGAACAATCATTCTTTGTGTCCATTAACCAATATTTCACTATTCCCCCTTCCCTCCCTCTTTTCCACTTCTAGTAACCACAATTCTGTTCTCTCCTTTTGAAATTTCATTGTATTATTGTGATTGTTGTTTCTTCTTTCAATAAGATATATTTTTAAGGCCTTCAAATATTGGGTAATTAAACATTCCACTCCTAAATAACACATCATCTAAGCAGAATACCAAGAGAAATTTAAAAATTACTGGAATGTGACAATAAAATTCAGCATATCAACTTTTGCTAAAAGTTTAGCTTTAAATGGTTATGTTAGAAAAGATTAAAACATTAATTCTTGGAAATATAAACAAAACTGATAAACCCTTAGATAAACCAACCAAGAAAAGAAAGAACACAAATTACTAATATCAGGAACAAAAGAGGAAACACTACCACAGATCCTCCAAACACTAAAAAGGCGATAATGGAATATCATGGACCACTTTATGCCAACAAATTCAACAACTTAGATGAAATGCAAAATTACTTTTAAAATATGATATGCCTTGATTCTTGGTTAAATAGAAATCTTACAATTACAGTTTTACTGCAAAGGATACCAATCGGGAAGGGTCAAACAGAAGAGAGGCATATGTCAAGGTAGGGGTGAGGTGGGGAGAGTGTGCAGAGCTTCCATGCCCTCTGCAGGCGTTCCTCCCTCTCACCACATTGACATGCTCAACTCAAAAGTTTCTTGAGCCCTGTGGTTTCAGGGTTTTAAATAGGTGTCATGTTGCCATGATTGACTAAGTCATTGGCTATGTGATTGAACTCTATTTCTGGTCCCTCTCCTCTCCCCAGAGGTAAGGGGCTGGGGCTGAAGGTGCAAGCCTTTTAATTACCTGCTTGGTTTTTCACCTGCTGAGGATCACCAGCCTCATCCTCAGGCTGTCTATGGGCTGCCACATGTCACCTCATTATTATAACCTTGGGTAAGTTCAAAGAGATTCATTACAGGTACTAAAAGATACTCCTTACAGTGCATAAAATTTCAATTTTAGAAGCTCTGTGTCAAGAATTGGGGACAAAGACTAAATATACTATTTATTGTACCACATCTCCTATATACAAAAGAATCTGAATTTGTTATCAAAACTTCCCCAAGAAAACATTCCATGCCATATCATTTTACTGGTACATTCTTATAAACTTTTAAGGGAAGAAACAACAATACTACACATAATCCTTCTG
This sequence comes from Cynocephalus volans, assembly GCF_027409185.1. Lineage (NCBI taxonomy): Eukaryota > Metazoa > Chordata > Mammalia > Dermoptera > Cynocephalidae > Cynocephalus > Cynocephalus volans. The sequence continues at coordinate 120,826,583 of NC_084465.1, forward strand.
AAAATAAAGGAAGAGAGAACACTTCCCAATTCACTCCATGGTGTTAGTAAAAACTAACAGAACTGTATATTTGAAACTAGAAAAGTATACTCGTAAGTAACTAGACAAAGAAAAAATCAAAATGAAAATTAGGAAATATATGGAACTGAACCAAGAAAAAATACTGTGCAACTAACTGGTACCTAAGATAAATTTATAGCTTTAAGTTACAACATTAGAGGGAAATGAATAGCTAAAAATTAACTACCCAAGAACCTAGTTTATCCAACAGAATAAGTCTAAGAAAAGTAGAAGGAATTATATAAGAAAGATTAGAGTAGAAGTTAAAGAAATAGCAAACGAAAATATGAGAGAATACAAAAAGAGCCAAAAATGTGTTCTTTGAAAGGATTATAACATTTACACAACTCTAGTAAGTTGATAAAGAAAAAAAAAGCCCAAATAATGAGTATTAGGAATAAAATGGAAGCATAAACACATACATTAGTTCAAAAAGATATGATAGATAATTCTAAGGTAACACATTTGAAAATTTGGAATAATTAGATACAATTATGTAAAAAAAACCTTCCCAACACTTACTTAAAGAATTTTAAAATGTAAACGATCCTGTGCATCATTTGAGAAATTAAATCATTAGTTAAAACTCTTTCCAAAAAGAAAACATGAGGTCTCTATTGCTACACTAGTGAGCTTTATGAAACATGCAAATTTCTTTTTAAAAGCATGTAATTCTCAAATAATGCCAACTCTTCTCGAGAACATGGTGAAAACAGCTTCTCTACTCATTCTGTGAAGTTAATATAACTTTGACTGCATAAATAGTTAAGAATATAGAAGAAAGGAAAATTGTACACGAATATCATTCATAAATATATGATAAAATATTTTTTTATCTCTTTCCCACTGTTGAGTCCCAGGCTAAATTCCTATCACATCTTTGCTTCTTTACTGATCATGTAGAATAAGAAATGTGAGAAATAATCAGTATTGGTTTCCTGTTCTCATTAGAAAAGAGGAAGGCAGATCATATGAACATCACCGTTCTCAAAATGATTTTCCAAAACTGTAATTATCAACACAAACTGCATTTTAAGACCTCAGTGGTAGTATACTTGATGGCAAGAGACTAAAGTTTTGTGAGAATAGTATTGTGGCTTTGTAATTTTCTTAGTTTAATTTGATTAACTTGGGGAGATTTGGTTTTCCTGGGACAGTTTATTTCATATAAAGCATGTTAACGTTATCATCTTTTAAATCACAGGCATAAGATATAAAAACACCATACTTAATTCATTTATGCTGTTACCCATTTATAACCTTGGAATGAGCATAAGCAAGTACTGTGACATCCAACAGTTTAAGAAACTGTGTTCCTCCATGAACATTGTTTCTAACTCCACTGCTTGTAGGAAAGGTGAGTATCTGGAGCTCTCCAAGGCTCATCAGAGATGCTCGTAACCAATTACCTGTTAACTAGTGGCCAATTATTTGTTATATCTGAATACCTCTGAAACATTGTTGTAAGTCTTTACAATAACACATCAAGCTATGTGTTATCTTCATCTTGAGGAAACTAAAGCTTATACAAATGCACATAACTTTCCCTATGTCACACAGTTTATACAAGACATAGCTAAGATTCAAAGCCTATTCAATACGTAAATGTACATATTTCATTTCTTCATTGGAAAGAATGTTCATGGTAAGTGTCTATATTGTAATTATACTGTATTTACATTTCTTTTATCCCTTTCCACCTGTACTGGATTGAATTGTGTCCCATCCCCCCAAACTCACTGAAGGTTGAATTGTGTCCCCCAAGTTTTATGTATTAGAAACTTGGCCTTCACTGTGACGGTTAAGAGGGTGGGAAATCCTATTATGGTAATTGAAAGATGGAGCCTTGAAGAGGTGATTGGATTGTAGCTCTGGGCAATAGTGAATGGATTAATAATTGTGGGCAGGGGCGTGGTTCTGAGGACTTTAAAAAGAGTGCGAATGAGGAAGTTAGTCTCTCTGCTGTCTCTGCTTCCACCATCATGCAATGTGAGACCCTGGGTCACTGTTGCCACCAGCAGATGGACTTTGGACTTCCCAGCTTCACAACTGTAAGCAATAAATTTTGTTTTTCTTTATAAGTCACCCAGTTTCAAGTATTTTGTTATAAGCCACAGAAGTGGACTAATACACCTCCAATACAATAGTTTTTGAGGGAAGGTGCCAAATTAATGTTAAATTCCTCATTGTCTAATATGGGGTCTGGTATATAATAGATAAACAAATGTTTGTTGAATGAGTAGTTAAAGGTTGGAAGTAGTTATTTTGGTGGCAAAGAGTGCTAAAATGGAAAAGAGAACCAGAAATGAAGGCAGGAGAAAGGATAACAATATACTGAAGAGAAAGGATTGAACATTTGCTTTTACGTTGCAAATCCCTAATGGTAGCCCTGTGCCAATTACTGTATGCCTGCAGCATTTTCACATTAGTAAGGATGAGAAGATGTGGAAAGGGGATGGAAACTTATTGAAAGTGTAAGCCAGGTTCTACATACTACAGTCGCTGATGCGTTCATGGGGCAGCACAGAATTCAAGCACTTTTACCCCAAATGCAGTCATACCAATAAACTTAAGTGAATGGGGTTCAGGGGAAAGATTGAGAGGAGAGAGATTACATGTAAAATCTAGTGAAATGAAAAGTCATGTTAAGATGTCAACCATGTGTGTTGTTTTCAAGCCCAGCACATGAAATATAGCCAAAACAGTTTAAAGAGTAAATGAGAGTGTAAGAGACATGAAGGATATGCCTTAAAAAGCCATAAGGTTTATAAATTCATAAAAGGGAATTAGGAAATTCAAAGCTTTTATTCTCAATTTTAGCTTCAAATTTCCTAATTCCCTTTTATGAATTTATAAACCTTATGGCTTCTTTGGCATATCTCTAAATTGAGAGGAATAAAAAGAGAAATAGACAAATCCACAATTATAGTTGGAGATTTCAACACTCTTCTCTCAAAAGAATTGACAGAACAAAAAGTCAAAATCAGAAGGGAATTTTTTTTAAAAAGAATAAATTTTTTAAAAAAAGAAAATAAGAAGGGATATAGAAGGTTTGATTAATTCTTCAAACCAACTGGAACAAACTGACATTTTCAAAATGCTCCATCCAACAGCAGCAGAATATGTATTTTTTACAAGTATAAATGGAATATTATAAATATAGACCACAAAACAGATCACCTCAATGAATTTAAAATGTCTGAAATGACTGTATTTATGTGTGTTTCTGTGTTTAATTTTTTTTTATTGAAACATAGTTGATTGTAAATATCTGTGGGGTACAGCATTGAATATCAACACCTGTGTGCAATATGTGATGCTACAATTAGGATAATTAATATATTCAACATTATGTACTATAATCATTTTTTGTGGCCCTTTATTGATTTCTCGCTAACCCCCCTCTCCCTCCCCTTTTCCCACCTCTGGTAACCTCAGTTCTGTTCTCTCCTTTTTTCCAAAATACTTAAAAAACTAAAACTGCTTTACAGCAGTTGGAGTGCAGCTACAGATAAAATATAATGTATTTAAATTTTAAAACTGAACCAAAAATATCGCTACTTACATAAGTATTTTTAATTTGTTGTGTTAAAAATTAGGTGCATTTTTATATGATATTTTAATTTAAAAAATTTTTTAAAGAAAAAAGGGAGAGTTTGTCATCTTCACATCTCTGATGAGCTTGCTGTATTCCCTATCAGGAGTTCAGAACTTTGTAATTATTAACCCTTTCTTATAAGTCATTGGAACAAAAGTGTCAGCTCTTGGGCACTTACAAATTCGTTTAAATATTAGTGTGTTCTCTTCCTACAAGCATTTGCAAATGTAATATTCATACGTTCCCAGATGATTTTTATGCTGCTACTCCACATTTTCAGAACCATCTGCAGTATTTTTAAAAGAAAAGAATATTCTGGAGCAAGGAGGGTCTCTGCTGTGACCCAGTCTTCTGATGAGTGAGTAGGCACTCACCCAGTAGTTCTGACCATGTGGTTCATGTTGGTAATGGATGCCCAGCACTAATAGCAAGACAAAAAATCATGGAATTAAAGTTTTGGAAATAGACAGAGGTAGTGAATGTAATTAATTCAACACATTTGCATGTTTAAAAATGCTTAAAATGGCAATCCTCACATATATTTTACCACAATAAACAAAAAATATGGAATTGAAGGACTTTAAAGATATTTTGCCTCTTGAAGGACTTTAAAGATATTTTGCATTGGCATACAAAGCTCTTAAACACACCAGTAAATATATTAATTTTGTGCTTATTTGATAGCTATTTCATTTGGTTCTATAGTACTTCCTGTTTTTGGTTTTTTTTTTTTTTATTTCTTAGAGTTTGCTCACTGCATTGTTTTATTTTAAAGTAAGGCTATGGTTTTTGTTGTTCTTTTCATCAGTAATTGAACTGAATGTATATAGTTTGAAAGAAGATGCAATTGGAAGGCATTTAGTTGCAATGGCTGTCACAGGATTCATTTTCTTCCTCTTGATTTTCCTTCTGGAGACCACCTCTTGGAAACTGAGAACCTTTGTATCTCGTTATATTTTCTTTGGTATCTACAAGACATTTAATAAGGTGAGTACTGAGCATAGACCTTAGAGACAACTCTAAGACCAAAAGCATACCTAAGTCCATTGCTGGATGTAGGAAAATAAGTCAATCCATGTGGACTGGGATCTATGTGAATCATAAATCTTCATCATGATTTGGGCTTAGTGGTTTTCTAACATTGTAACCTCTACCAGTCAGAACGTGATATTTCTGTGGCTTGATTATAATACGAAGCTTTCCCTTGAACAGCTCCTGTGCCAAAGAGCTCTCCCAAAATGTCCCATTCATCCTAATTTGGCCCCTGGGTAGTACTAAAACTTACAGGCGATACTGATTCTGCTGGCCTGTAGAACACACATTTTATCGCAAGGCTCTACAGCACTTGTTCTCATACTTTAGTATTTATCAGAATCACCTGGAAGGCTTGTTAAACTACCAGTTGCTGGTCTCTGTCTTCTGAGTTTCTGTTCTGGTGGATCTGGGGCCAGACCTGAAAATGTGCATATGTCATATACTCCCAGGTGAGTGATCTTTGGCTGCTCCACACTTTGAAAACCACTATTTGAAGTATTTTCAGAGGAAAGAATATTTTGAGGCAAAAGGAGCCTCTCTGTTATGAAAATAGATGAAATTGTATGACTCTCCCTGATGCTAAGACCTCAGTCCAAATTCTTGCTACTCCAGTGAGGCTTTTCTTCAGTTGGTAAACACAAGTCCGACTCCAGAGGTACTCAAAACAGTGTGTGAGAAAGAGATTAATAGTGGGACTAGGTGGGACTTGAAAGTCAGGGAGCATCCAGGACATGCCTGTATAGGTACTACAAATGCTAAACAACAGGCCCATCCTTGTGACTCCAGTGGAGGCAGCACCTGGTACCCAAAGCCTATAAGAATCTCCCATTCAGCTGAGACATTAATCTACAGAAAAAGTAGGGAGATTCCCAGCAGGTGGGCAGAGCCTAGGGACTGGGAAGTCAGGCCAAGTCAGAAAGGAAATGGCTGGTTAGCACCAGCAACATTGCTCATAGAAAGCAAGGCTGAGGTTGTCACACATTGCAAAGATATCCCTCAGGCACCAACCGTGTGCCTGGTATTACGTTAGATGCTAGACCATGACTCAGATTCCTGAGAGGAGTCCAGGAGAATCAAACAGATCCTGGGTCTTGGAGGAGAGATTTTAAAAATAAAAAATAGAAGTAAAAGACCTCCCTACAGATACAAGAGAAGAGGCCTCAGGATGGGAACCAAATCAGAGCTCAGATAAACACCAGCCAGGAAAACGTACATTCTGTTAAAAAGAAGCAGAAAATGCTGAACGAGCAATTAGGAGGTGCCAAAACAAACTGTGGGCGTTGGGTGACACTTAAGGAGGTGCATTCTAGACAGAGAGGTTGACTTATGCACAGGCAAGGATATGGGAAACATTCAAAGAGCTATGAGCAATTCAGTGTGTGTGGAGCCAGGACCATATGTTGTTAGGCGGGGCAGTCTCATACGTGCCAGGCTAAAGATCATGGACTTCATCTTGAGGACAACATGAAGTAGCCGGAAGGAGGAATTTGTTGACATAAATTTGTTCACAACATTTGTGGTTTTTTCCCCATGTTTCCATCCTTTTACTTGATTGGCCTTGGCAGGGGTTTACCAGTTTTATTAATCCTTTTACTTGATTGGCCTTGGCAGGGGTTTACCAGTTTTATTAATCTCTTCAAAGGACCGAGTTTTGAATTTTTACTTCTCTATTGCATATTTTGTTTTTCATTTCATTGATTTCTTTTCTTACCTTTATATTTCTGTTCTGCTCTCTTATAAGGCCATAAGAACATTGAGATGTTTACCGAAAAATACTACTACAAAACAGAAAAATTAAAGATGAGTCATGACATAGATGCAAAAATCCTTGACAAAAATGTTAGCATCTTCTACATAAAGCTGTCCCTGATTTCCCCTCCTTTCAGAAAAGAAAGAATTCATCTTTTCCCTGCTCTCAGCTCTATTGGTATCTTCTAGAACATACTTTATTACTAACAAATAACATTTGATTATAGTTGATGATATTTACTGTGGGTGCAGTTTTTCATGTTATCTGTTTTGATAAGAACATGCTGCTTGCTCATGGCTAGGAGCCTAGTTTCTAAACTTTGAAAGTAGGGAATAAGTTTGTATGTGAGAACTGCAGTCATATGGAGGAAGTCTGTTGGAAATGACTCAAACCTTCTGTTTTGACATCTTTGAAATTATCCTCTGGTTTATTTAGCCTTTCTGAATCTAGACTAGATGTCTAAAGGGTGTCCACTTCTGTGATTCTTGTCTCAAAAATACAGGATACAGTATCCACAGAATTATCTGTGGAATCTGAAGATGAAGATGTACAAAATGAAAGAGAGAGAGTCCTGGAGCAGTCACAAGAGGTTCTGAATTCCACAGTACTTATTAAAGAACTCACTAAGGTAACATCATTCAGTGGCCAACATATGCTGGCTGCATCGCTACTAAGAGCTGGCCATTGTTGTCAAGGGCTCACTGTGGTTCTTCAGTATCTATGAGTATTCTCCCAGTAGAATAGAAGAGTTCTTGTGAAACTGTGTGAGATAACGCTGTCCAGAGGGGTTTGAAGTATTTGAGTATATTTTACCTATAAGTATTCTTTACTATATATATATATATATATATATATATATATATGTATATTTTCTTTTTTTTTTTTTAAAGATATATTTTCAAGTTCCAGCCATTCTGGCTGTAAGAAATATCTCCCTTGCAATCCAAAAGGAGGAGTGCTTTGGATTGCTTGGATTAAATGGAGCTGGGAAAACTACTACCTTCCAAATGTTGTCTGGAGAGTCAGTTGCTACCTCTGGGGATGTGTTCATTGATGGCTTCAGCATCACCAACAACATCCTAAAGGCAAGACACTATTACTCCCTGTTATGTGAGAAGCGTGATGACTTGGGGGTGCAGATAAGAGGCAAGTGGTGGGAGATCATAGATAGGAATCACGGTTGATACTGATACTGATACTGTTGATTCAGCTAGTGGATTCTGGAGAGAGATGAATTTTTAAGGCAAGAAAAGCAGCTTTACCCTGAGAATATTAATCAAGAGTGTCTTTGAAACTACTGGAGTGAAAGTCAAGTTCTTTTAACAATGTCTCTAACATGCCGGACATGGTGCTAGGGCTATAAAAAATAAGTAAGACTTGCAGTTTCTGGTCCAGTATTTAAGAAGCTTAGAATTCGCCACTCCACCCTAACAGGTAAAAACCTGAATGAGCTGAAAAACAACTATTTTTAAATCTATAAGAGAAGTGAGGTCACAGGGTGAACCACTGGCCCCCAAATTGGAGACACTGACAAGAGAATACAGAGAATCACAAGGTACCTGAGCAGAAACTCCTAAGTAGAACGTCAGAGGGAAATAGTATCAGGGTCGGAAAACCTGAACTGTTACTGACGAATTGCTGTAGGCTTGGTGTGAAAAAGTCTTGAACGCTAAAATCTGGGAGCACCTACACTTCTGTGAGTTTCACCTCCTGGAGCTCTACCAGGTTCTCACAGTGATTATCAGAGAAAAATCCCCTCGTACTACCTGCAGGAGGACTGGAAAAGAAACTTTTGAAATATGCAGAGCATTCTGTTCTTAACAAGTCTGCCTTTAGGAGGAATTATTTCACCAGAGCCTAACCTGCTGGGAATTTACCAATGGCTGAATGACCTGGGGGAAAGAAATGCCCAATTCCAGGTCCCAGTCTTTCAGGTAGAAGAAGGAAAATACCCAACTCCAGCCCACTCTAGCCATCCTGTCCCACCTAAAGGAAAGGGGGAAATAAGAAGATTTAAGCTAAATCAAGCTAATTACCAAATGCATTCCCCCACATACTTCCTATTTTTGTGTGTGTGGTGAAAATTAAGAATCTACTCTCTTAGCAATTGTCAAGTATATGATATATTAATTATACTCACCATTTGTACAATAAATCTCTTTACATTATTCCTTCTGCCTAATTGAAATTTTGTATCCTTTAACAAACATCTCACAAATCCTGCTAACCCCCAGCCTCTGGTAACAACCATTCTACTCTCTGCTTCCGTGAGTTTGACTTTTTTAGGTCCCACATATAAGTAAGATCATGCAGTATTTTTCTTTCTGTACCTGGCTTATTTCACTTAACATACTGTCTTTGAGGTATATCCATGTTGTTGCAAGTGATAGCATTTCCTTATTTCTAAGACTGAATAAGTATTACGTTGTGTGTGTGTGTGTGTGTGTGTGTGTAATACACACACACACACACACACACAAATACTACGTTTTCTTTATCCAGTCATCTGTTGATGAGCATTTAGGTAGGTTTCATATCTTGGCTATTGTGAATAATATGGCAGTGAACACGGGAGTGCAGAAATCTCTTCAACATACGGATTTTATTTACTTTGGATATATACCCAGTAGTGGGATTGCTAGGTCATATGATAGCACAATTTTTAACTTTTTGAGGAATGCCTATACTGTTTTCCACAATGGGTGTACTAATTTACATTCCCACCAACAGTGCACAAGGGTTCCTTTTCTCACCATCCTTGCCTACACTTATTATCTTTTGTCTTTTTGGTAATAGCCATTCTAACAGGTATGAGGTTTTAATGGTGGTTTTAATTTGTATTTCCCTGATGATAAATGATGTTGAGCATTTTTTCATATATTTGTCAGTCATTTATTTTTATGTCTTCTTTTCAGAAATGTTTATTCAGGTGCTTTGGTCATTTTTTATCAGGTTATTTGTTTTCATTCTATTGGACTGTTTGAGTTCCTTATGTATATTGGATATTAACCCTTATCAGATATGTGGTTTAAAGATATTTTCTCTTATTCTGTAGGTTGTCTGTTCACTCTATTGATTCTTTCTTTTGCTGCACAGAAGTTTTTTAGCTTGATGTAATTACATTTATCTATTTTTACTTTTCCTGCTTGTGCTTTTGGAGTCATATCTAAAAAATTATTGCCCAAATGAATGTCATGCAGCTTTTCCTGAATGTTTTCTTCTAGTAATTTTACAACTACAGGTCTTAAATTTAAGTTTTAGTCCATTTTGAGTTAATTTTGTATCTGGCATGAGATGAGGATCTAATTTTCTTCTTCTGCATGTGGATTTGCAGTTTTCCCAGCACCATTTATTGAAGAGACTGTCCTTTCTCTATTGTGTGGCAACTTTGTCAAAAATCAACCAGCCATAAATGTGTGGATTTATTTCTGAGTTCTCTATTCTGTTCAGTTGGTCTATGTGTCTGTTTTTATGCCAGTACCATGCTATTTGATTACCATAGTTTTGTAACATATTGTGAAATCAGGTAGTGTGATACTTCCAGGTGGGGGGGTATTTTTTATTTTTTCTGAGGATTGCTTTGACTATTTGGGGTCTTTTGTGGTTCCATTCATATTTTAGATTTTTGTTTCTATTTCTGTGAAAAATGTCATTGGAATTTTGACAGGGATTGGATTGACTCTGTAGATCACTTTGGATAATATGCACATTTTAACAATATTAATTCTTCCAATCTATGAACACCGGATATCTTTCCAGTTATCTATATCTCCACAATTTCTTTCATCAATGTTTTATACTTTTTAGTGTACAGATCTTTCACCTCCCTGGTTAAAGTTATTCGTAAGTATTTTAAGTTTTGTGTCTCTATTCTTTTTTGCATAGTTCACTATTAGTGTATAGAAATGCTACTAATTTTTGTATGTTGATTTTGTATCCCACAACTAAACTGAATTCATTTATTATTTCTAATAGTTTTGGGTGGAATCTTTAGGTTTTTCTGTGTGTAATATCATTCCCTCAGCAAACAGACAATTTAGCTTCTTCCTTTCTGATTTGGATGCCTTTTCTTTCCCTTGCCTAATTTATCTGACTAGGACTTCCAGTAGAATTGCATTCAATAGAAGCAATAAAAATGGGCATCCTTGCCTTCTTCCTAATCTTAGATGAAAAGCTTTTTAACTTTTTAACCATAGATTATGAGGTTAGCTGTAGGCTTTTCATTTATGGTCAGTACTGTGTTGAGGTACATTCCTTCTACACCTAATTTGTTGATTGTTTTTAATCTTAAAAAAATGTTGAATTTTGTCAAATGCTTTTTTTTTGCATTTGTTGAAATGATCATATGGTTTTTGTGTTTCATTCTGTTAATATGCTGTATAGCATTTCTTGATTTGTGTGTGTTGGGCCGTCCTTGCATCACAGGGATAAGTCCTACTTGATCATGGTGAATGAACCTTTTAATGTGCTGTTGAATTTGGTTTGCTAGTATTTTGTTGAGGATTTTTGCATCTATGTTTATTAGGAATATTGGCCTGAAATTTTCTTTTCTTGTAGTGTTCTTGTCTGACTTTGGTATCAGGGGAATGCTGGCCTTGTAAATTGTGAGCTAAGGTCCCAAGTGTGCTTACATGTATCTTACATTATGCTTATAAAGCCGTGTTGCCCATAATAGAGAGGTGTGAGACCTCATTGATAGTTCATCGATCTATCGAACTACCCGGAAGTAGGATGTGACTGAACCTAACCTAGACATTGCCATCCAGCCTCTCCTTCTATAACAGTCTTTGATTTTGATATCCCGGCATCCCTTGGGACTGAACTCATGAATCCGGTTATTAACACTGGACCTCACACTACCAATTTTAGATCTTTTTTACTTTTTAGGGTCTTTAGAGCTTCTCTTAGGCTTACAGTAAGTAAAGTTTGAGTCAATTGTAGACTAACTACTTTCTGTCTCCTTTCCATTCTTCAGGTGAATATACTTCTGTAAATAGGTGCACTGTTCTCATTTTTAAATTATTTTCCATTTATTCTATAGACTGAATATGGCCCTATAATAGGGAGATAACTTCATATAAAAATCAATCTTGGACACATCACTTATGCACACTTGGAGTTCCAATACATGACAGTAGCCTCCAGCTGCAGTAATTCTGTAACAGCGGAGGAAAAGAAAATCTTTGCAAGAACTCTGTGAGAGTTCAAACCTTCTTAGAGGCATGGGATGGAGATCTTTATGTCTTATATGTCATCCATACTGTATGCTCGCTGGGGTAGTTGACTTATATCCATTGCTATTCTCTTATTTTAGGTAAGGTCAAGAATTGGCTATTGTCCACAGTTTGATGCCTTGCTGGATTACATGACTGCTCGGGAAATACTGAACATGTATGCCAGGTTGTGGGGGATCTCTGAGGCCACCATTCACCTTTATGTGAACAAGTTGTTGAAATTGCTGAATCTGGAAACCCATGCTGATAAGTTTATCTATACTTACAGGTGAGATATTATACTGGTGCTCTCATTGCAGCTAATATTGTGGAATCTCCATGTGTTTCTGTTCTTTGGAATGAATGTCCACAGTTTAACCTGAGCTCTGCTGATAAACAGGCAATGATAGTGAAATAATCTAATGCCCTGCCAGGTTTTAGATCCCACAATAAAGTAGACCTAGGTAGTATCACATCTTCCTTTTGCAGTGATAAATCTCACGATCTTAGTTCTATTTGAACTGTAGTCATTGAAATACAAAAGAGAGCATCTCTCTTCCTGTCTCTCTATGGATCTTTGTCTCCCAGGTATGGGCAAATGTGAGGTTCTTCTTATTGGCCTGGCCAACAAGTAATCAATATATCGGGGAATCCCAAGGAACCCCAGGAAAAACAACATTCATGTCACTGATAATGTGACTAAAATAAAGTATTTACACAAAAGTCATCTTTCCACATTTAAATGAGAGTGGATTGATTTATACATCTGGATTTGGGTCTTGTGTCTTGACAGTCACATATAATCAGCATTTTTAATTTCTCTACTAACTGTTTCCTGTGACAGCATTTCGGAAACCTTGGAAAATGGTTTCTTTTAAATATTGAATATGTTTTAGATAGATATATTATGTGTTATGCAACACATTACTGTAATGTACAGCCATACATGCTTCATCCACTCTCTCTCTCCTTCCTTGCCTGTGAAGTGGAGGAAACAAGCGTAAGTTGAGCACTGCTATTGCCATCATGGGAAAGCCCTCAGTCATCTTCCTGGATGAGCCATCTACTGGCATGGACCCAGTAGCCCGGCGCCTGCTCTGGAATGTCGTGGCACAGGCACGTGAAAGTGGCAAAGTCGTCATCATCACCTCCCACAGGTGCAGCTCACTGGGAGGCTTGCTTGAGGGTTGGCAGGAGTTGTAGGGGTATGACAGGGAATTATTTGGGGCCAGCAATATTGGACAGTAACTTTGCCTGAGTATGTGAGCTCCATATTCATCCTAATGAATGGAATAGCCAAGACCCCTCACTGAGTTAAATGATAGAGAGTAGAAAGAGGGTAGGACATCCAGGAGATGTTCCATGTGAAGATTCGGTCTTCTACCACTTGGAAATTGAAAATATCTCCATTTACCACATTCTTGATGATAGGCAAATGCAATTTTCCATCTCAAAGAGAATAACAAAATACTGGGTATTTGAATTACAGGATATCCTCCAAAGGAGACATTTTAAGCCTCATGTCATTTTGGCATCTTGTTTTTCTAGTATGGAGGAATGTGACGCCCTGTGTACCAGGCTGGCTATAATGGTGAAGGGAAAATTTGTGTGCCTGGGCAGCCCTCAGCACCTAAAGAACAAGTTCGGCAATATTTACATTCTGAAGGTCAAGTTCAAGACTGGTGTAGATGAGAATACAATGGAAAATTTTAAAATATTTATTACTGAAGTTTTCCCAGGTAAATTAGATTGGGCTAACTTTGCTAGAGATGTAATTAAATCATATTTATTATTCACATAATCTACATGTTATGTGTCTCCAATAACTATTTCCTGGGAGTTATTGATAATTTTTTACTTTCCATAATGAGTTCCTTTGGGGATGCTTGTTCCTATGAACTTCTTGTATCTGGTTATGCTAAGATGTTTTCATAAGAAACAGAAGTACTCACCAGTCTCTTGTGTCAGCTGGTCAGGCAGTTGTAGACTTGGGCTGTCCATATGACTTATTGTCTTAAATTATAAAATTTAAAGTCATAAAGTTTGAGCATAATTCTTCATTATTTGAACATATAATTTGTATTAGTCTTCTAGGGCTGACATAACAAACACAGACAGGGTGGCTTAAATGTTTTATTTTCTCACAGGTCTGGAGGCTAGAAGTTCAAGATCAAGGTCTCAGCAGGTCTGGTTTCTCCTGAAACCTCTCTCCTTGGCTTGCAGACAGCCACCTTCTCACTGTTTCCTCACAGGGCTTTTTCTCTGTGTGCATACATCCCTGATGTGTCTTCCTTTCCTTATAAAGACACCAGTTGTAGTGGATTTGGGCGCCACCCTTATGACCTCATTTATACATAATTACTTCCTTGAAGACCTTATCTCCAAACACCATCACACTGGGGGGTTAGAACTTCAACATATGAATTTGGAAGGGGTGGGGTCAAAATTCAGTCCATAAAATAATCAGTGAAAAGCCATAAGATTTTTATTTCTTGTTCTAAAAACGTAACTCTGGTCTTTTACTAGACTGTGGTTTTGAAAAGCAAGCAATAATCACTTAGTTTACTTCTCTCCTTTCAAGAGCTGTTCTGTTTCTCATGCTAAATTCAATAAGCACGACTCTGCCTGCATGGTGCAATACCAGAGACAACACCTATTTCTTTCTGTCCCTTACCTCTCTTTCCTAAACTTAAAGCATAGGCACAGCAAACCTTTTAGTAATCCTGGTTTTTCATCTTAGTTTCCATGTTGCTAGGCTGAACAAAATATCACAGAAATTCCTGCTGTGTGTTAGGCTAAGGAGTTGAAATTTTATCTTCTAGGCAATGGAAAATGGCATGATTGAGTACACAGTAAGAATGGAGATTGGAAAATAGGTTTTAAAAATAGTGGTAGAGCAGATGAGGAGAATCATATGTGTGGAAAACTAATTACCTCCTTGTTGGTCATAGTGACTGTGATGTGTCTATGACGTGCAGATGGATATGCACAGTAAGAAGTTGAATATTTACTTAAGCATTTATTCAGTAAATGTTTTGAGTACTTATTGCATCAGAGTTCTATTTGATGTGGAGCCTAAATCACTCCAAAGAGAAGCTATGACAGAAAACCTCATTTACTCTGAGCTGTCCTAGAAACTTGCTGTACTTGAACGAGGGACACAAAACTCTGACCTATCCTGGAGGACTTGGACACAAGCACTTTAATGGGAGTGTGGGTTTGAGACACATTCTCAACTGTATGGTGGTTGTTGCCTAGTCCTTCCTTACATTATTCTTGAGCAAACAGCTATTCAAATATGACAACAAAAAAGGAACTGAGATGGAATCTATACATAAATATTAATTTTTTAAAAAAAGAAATAAATATTACTAGCAAAAGTCAATTGGAAGGAAGGAAAAAATAAAAGAAACAGTGAGCTGAAACCTAAGAGTGAACAGTAAGAAAATGCAAATCCTGGAAGCAAATGCCATGGTCAGCACTGGGATCAGAGATGAGGCTCTGGAACCTCTTCAGGGCTGGGGAGCTCACGCTGAGGTAGGACCTGACACGTAAAGGCAGGACCCTCAAAGTGGGCAAGTTGGGTGGTCAGTAGCACCTTTGGATTCCAAGCAGAAGCAAACACAGATCCTCTCTGGAGAAAAAGCATCCCTAATTTAGGATTGGACTGGAGAGAAAACCACAGGAACCAGGTATCAGAAAATACAAGGGGAGGGTTTACACAGAGAGGCCATATCATTTAATACATCCCAGAAGACTCAGGAAGGAACCCCACAGCTGCAAAGCAAAGAAAATTATTTTACGTTAGGATCATTTATCAAACTATAAACTTAGGACTTGTGTACTTCTCTGTGTTTGTGCTATACTAAAATTTTTTAAAGTTATTTTTAAAAATTTAACTTGCACTGGATCCTAAGATGGCGGTGGCTGCGGCGGTTGGCGTGAAGTAGCTGAGGTGGAAAAGGCGGCCGTTGTGCCTTAGGCAGCTGGGAAACTTGTGGACCTTCCTCTTGCCGTCTCTTAAGGGAGGACCGCTGCTGGTGGCCAGTCGTGGGGGCTGACCGCCACTTTGCCCTTGGCAGGAGAGGCTGCCTCATTTACAGGCAACAGCTTTGAAGTATGGAGCAGGAAAAGAACTGTTTCTTAGCTGCAAAAGTGAGTCTCTAAACAGGGAACACGGCACCGGGGCTGCTGTTGACGCTACCAGGATCCCGGAGGCCGGGGCCGCGCTGAAGGCGGCCAGCTGCCCTAACAAGATTCGAGGTGTCAGGCTGGCATAAAAGAAGATTCCTGGGAGTGCCCGAGCCACGCCATGGGACCGAGTGAGCAGCCCGAGGTGGCGGCGGCCGAGAACAGGGACGGTGACGATGCAGATGCAGAGAGGGATACCATCTCTGCGGCCACCAGTTCGGAAAAACGCCTAATCGATTTCTGGTTAGGAATAGTGTGGTCGGAGAGTTCCCGAGTTCACTTGAACCTGCTGGAGAGCTTACTGCGGGCAGGCACCAGATTCGGTCCGCGCCGGGGGGGATTCAAAGGTGAACTGAGTGCTGCGGGCTCCTCCCCCGAGGAGCTCACGCTCTGGTGTGGGAGATAAGACAAGTACACAAATAACTGCCATACCAGGAGGAAGGTGATAAGTCCCGAGAAGGATCTACACAGTGCTACAATGGCACCCAGAGCGACCGGTCATCTGCGCCTAGCAGAAACCTGGTAGACTTCCTGGGCGAGGCGGTGCCGAGCAGGGTCTTGAAGGCCCAGCTGATAGACGAGGGTTGCAGAAGACACGGCCCAGCCCAGCCCAGTGCGCACAGAGCGGGGAGATGTCCGGCTACGGAGGCGGAGACTCGACAGAAACCACACACCCTGTGGGGTCACCACTGCATGATCCAACAGCCCAAGCCAGAGCGCATGGAACAGGGAGAAGTCCAGCATGGGAAGTGGAAGCTCAGCAGAGACCACACACCCTGCAGTACTGCCCCGTGATCAGGTAGCCCAGCAGAGTCCAAGGTGACCAGAGAGGTGGCTCCCTGGAGAGGCCCAAGACCCGAGGCAACCATACACACAAGGCACTAGAGGCCAACTGAGTAGTCACAGAGGTAGCCATACCAAATTGGCAACCACAGCAACATCTTAGTTAGTCAGTAGTCTCAAACCGGTGGACTGTGAAACCCCCTGCCACAATGAATAAAAATCAGAAAAAAAGATACCAGAAATACAAAAAATCAAGAAAGTACACCACCGAAAGTTAATAAATCCCAAACTCTAGACCCTATAGAACAAGAAGCCCTTGAAATGACTGACAAGGAATTTTGAGTGATAATTCTAAGGAAACTGAATGAGATACAAGAAAACTCAGCTAGACATCATGATGAAACGAGGAAAAGTATACAGGATCTGAAAGAGGAAATGTACAAGGAAATCAATGTCCTGGAAAAAAAAATGTAGCAGAACTTGCTGAACTGAAGAAGTTATTCAGTGAAATAAAAAACACAACAGAGAGTTTAACCAACAGGCTTGTCAAAGTTGAAGAGAGAACCTCTGAACTTGAGGATGGGCTGTTTGAAATAACACAAGCAGACCAAAAAAAGAAAAAAGAATCAAAGACATTGAAGAAAATCTGAGAGACATATCAGACAACCTCAAGCACTCAAATATCTGAGTCATGGGTATTCCAGAAGGGGAGGAAAATGGAGATTGCCTTGAAAACATATTCAACAAAATACTGGCAGAAAACTTCCCAGGTATAGGAAAAGTCATAGATCTTCAGATCCAGGAAGCTCAACGATCTCCAAACGTATTCAACCCAAAAAGGCCTTCTCCAAGACATGTTATACTCAAACTGGCAAAACTCAGAGACAAAGAGAGAATCTTAAAAGCTGCAAGAGAGAAGCGTCAAATCACCTATAAGGGAGCCCCAATCAGGCTAACATCAGACTTTTCATCACAAACCCTAAAAGCTAGAAAGGAATGGGATGATATATTCAAAATACTAAAAGACAAAGATTGCCAGCCAAGAATACTCTACCCTGCAAGGCTATCCTTCCAAAATGAACGGCAAATAGTATATTTCTCAGACAAACAAAAACTGCAGGAGTTCACTACCACACGACCACCCTTACAAGAAATCCTCAAGGGAGTACTGGGTTTGGTTCCTGAAAAATAACTACCACTGCCATAAAAAACCCAAGAAAAATCAATACCCACTAGTATAATAAAAATGGCATTCATGAAGAGAAAACAAACAAACAAAAACGCTATCTACAACCTAAGGAACCAACAAACACAGAAACCAAACAGTAAATCAGAAAGCAAGGAACAAAAGACACCTAAGAGAACCAAACAACCAATAAAATGCTAGGAATAAATCAACGCCTTTCAATAACAACTCTTAATGTAAAAGGCTTAAATTCCCCAATCAAAAGACACAGACTGGCTGACTGGATTAAAAAGGAGGATCCAACTATATGCTGCCCTCAAGAGACCCACCTCACCCATAAAGATTCACAAAGACTAAGAGTGAAAGGATGGAAAAAGATTTACCATGTAAACAGAAAAGAAAAACGAGCTGGAGTAGCTATTCTTATATCGGACAAAATAGACTTTAAACTAAAAACCATAAAAAGAGACAATGAGGGACACTACTTAATGATAAAAGGACCAATGCCTCAAGAAGACATAACAATCATAAATATGAACGCACCCAATGTTGGAGCAGCCAGATTTATAAAACAAACTCTATTAGAACTAAAGAAGGAAATAGACACTAATACCATAATAGCAGGGGACCTGAACACCCCACTGTCAATATTAGACAGATCATCTAGGCAAAGAATCAGTAGAGAAACACAAGAATGTGAAAAATCTCTATAAGGAGAACTACAAACCACTGCTGAGAGAAATTAGAGAGGATACAAGAAGATGGAAAGATATCCCATGCTCTTGGATTGAAAGAATCAACATAGTGAAAATGTCCATACTACCCAAAGTGATATACAAATTCAATGCAATCCCCATCAAAATTCCAAAGACATTTTTCTCAGAAATGGAAAGAACTATCCAGACATTTATATGGAATAATAAAAGACCACGCATAGCCAAAGCAATGCTGAGCAAAAAAAATAAAGCTGGAGGCATAACACTACCCGACTTTAAGCTATACTACAAAGCTATAATAACCAAAACAGTATGGTACTGGCATAAAAACAGACACACTGATCAATGGAATAGAATAGAGAATCCAGAAATCAACCCACACACTTAGTGCCATCTGATCTTTGACAAAGGCACCAAGCCTATTCACTGGGGAAGGGACTGCCTCTTCAGCAAATGGTGCTGGGATAACTGGATATCCATATGCAGGAGAATGAAACTAGACCCATACCTCTCACCATATACTAAAATCAACTCAAAATGGATTAAGGATTTAAATATACACCCTGAAACAATAAAACTTCTTAAAGAAAATATAGGAGAAACACTTCAGGAAATAGGACTGGACACAGACTTCATGAACACGACCCCAAAAGCACGGGCAACCAAAGGAAAAACAAATGGGATTATATCAAACTAAAAAGCTTCTGCACAGCAAAAGAAACAATTAAAAGAGTTAAAAGACAACCAACAGAGTGGGAGAAAATATTTGCAAAATATACATCTGACAAAGGATTAATATCCAGAATATATAAGGAACTCAAACAACTTTACAAGAAAAAAACAAGCAACCCAATTAAAAAATGGGCCAAAGAGCTTAGGCATTTTTCTAAGGAAGATATACAAATGGCCAACAGACATATGAAAAAATGCTCAACATCACTCAGCATCCGGGAAATGCAAACCAAAACCACTCTGGGATACCATCTAACCCCAGTTAGGATGGCTAAAATCCAAAAGACTCTGAACGATAAATGCTGGCGAGGTTGCGGAGAAAAAGGAACTCTCATACATTGTTGGTGGGACTGCAAAATGGTGCAGCCTCTATGGAAAATGGTATGGCGGTTCCTCAAACAATTGCAGATAGATCTACCATATGACCCAGCTATCCCACTGCTGGAAATATACCCAGAGGAATGGAAATCATCAAGTCGAAGGTATACCTGTTCCCCAATGTTCATTGCAGCACTCTTTACAATAGCCAAGAGTTGGAACCAGCCCAAATGTCCATCATTGGATGAGTGGATAGGGAAAATGTGGTACATCTACACAATGGAATACTACTCAGCTATAAAAACGAATGAAATACTGCCATTTGCAACAACATGGATGGACCTTGAGAGAATTATATTAAGTGAAACGAGTCAGGCACAGAAAGAGAAATACCACATGTTCTCACTTATTGGTGGGAGCTAAAAATTAATATATAAATTCACACACACACACACACAAAAAAAAAACCCGGGGTGGGGGGAAGAAGATATAACAACCACAATTACTTGAAGTAATTGATACAACAAGCAAACAGAAAGGATATTGTTGGGGGCAAGGGAGTAGAGGGAGATGGGCGGGAGGTTTTGGTAAGGGGCCAGAATAATCAACCACAATGTATATCGACAAAATAAAATTTAAAAAAATAAAATAAAAAATTATTTTGTCCTCCCCTGCCTCCACCACTACTTTCTGCATAGGAAACTCCTTCCAAAACTTTAAAAAATTTTATCTCACTGCCTTGGGTTGAATGTCCCCCCAAAACTTAATTCTCACTTAACTGCTGAGGGTGGGAAATCCTATTATGGTAATTGCAAGGTGGCACCTTGAAGAGGTGATTAGATTGTAGGACTGTGCCACAGTGAATGGATTAATAATGGTGGTCAGGGGCATGGTTCTGAGGGCTTTAAATAAAGAGTGAATGAGGAGGTTAGTTTTTTCTCTCTCTGCTTGATCATTTTCCATTTTCTGTCATGTGAGACCCCTGGGTAACTGTCACCACCACCAAAGCCTTCACCAGCTGTGTTCCCTGGACTTTGGAATCCCCAGCCTCTGAAACTGTAAGGAATAAATTTTGTTTTCTTAAAAATTACCCAGTTCCAAGTATTTTGTTATAAGCAATAGAAATGGACTAATACACTCACTTAAACATTAACAACTGAAAGGATTATAACTGAACCACACAGAAAAATATAAGTTAAAAAGGGTAAGCGAAAAACCTAAGAGATGGTGAAAGCATAGCAGATTTATAATGTCACAAAACAGAGGAAACCTATTATCTTTCAATATGAGCTTAACACATTACAAATGGGATAAATGCTAATGAAAGAAAAATTCGAAGGGCTGAAAAATTAGATGACTAGATGGCAGAGGAATATACAAAGACAGTCAATGATATTGGAGACTGTTTTTTTAAGTAAACATTTCAGAAATACTTGACTGTCAAGAGCAAATAGACAACATAGAAAGTGCAACAAGGGAAATAGAGACAGAAAGGAGAGAAATGGAAAGACAACAAAGAAAAATAGAAATAAGTATTTGAAAGAAAGTAGGAGAGGAGCCAGGCAATGACAGTCCAAAACACCTGTGAAAGTAGTCCACAAAGAAGAAAACTAAAGCCACAGAATTAAAGAAATGCTAAAAACTATCATTCAAGAAAATTTCCTGAAATAAAACACGAATCCACTTGTTGAAAGGGAAACTAGAAAACCTGAAAAAATTGACCCCTAATCATTAATACCAAGGAATATTCTAATGTAACTATTGCACCTTAAAGTAGGGAAGGGATATTTGTATATATAGACAAAAAGGCAAGACATTTATAAGGAAAAGAAAATCAGATTGAGTGCAGACTTTATAACAAGAAGGTTTTATGATAGGAGAGTATATAATGTGTTTAAGATACTCAATGAAAGAAAAATGCATGTGAGGTTTTTACCTCCAGCCAAAATGACCTTCAAGATTAAAAGTCACAAAGAGTCATGAACACAGAAGAACCTGGGGAATATTGTTCCTATTCGCCTTTCCTGAAGAATACACAAAGCAAAAAAAATCTAGATCAACTAAAAAATGATTGAAGAAGCTTCTGCTGAGAACTTAACAATGGTGAACATTGAATATACGTACCTCTAGAACTGGGGCTGAATGCAGGGTATCTGCATGACAAAATATCACATAATTGATACATGTTTTAGAAATGTATGTGTGATACAAATTATTAAAAGATGGAGAAGAAGAAGGCAAAGAATATATGGAAAGTTAAGTATGCTTACTGAATGTATTTCAGATATTAGCTGGAATAAAAGAATATTGTTTTAAATTAGGTACTGAAAGAGAGAACTAAGAGTTTACTAGTATGATCAATATTGTTCATAATAGGGAACCAAAAGACAGTATCTTTAAAAGAGGGGACTATGGCTATTAGTATAAAAATATTAGTATGAAATTAGCTATTAGAACAAAAATATAAACCTTCCTATATCAAAAATATAACAAGAAATAGAACCAACTAGAGTGGGAATGTGTGTGCGTGTGTCTTTATACTTATGCATGTATGTAGATATTTGCATTTCCAGTTATATGTAATTATAAAACAATGTGGGAAAACTTCTGTAGAACATACTGGTACTATCAATAAATGTAAAAAGGCTTAACTTTCTAACGGAAAGAAAAATTTAAGATTGGCTAATAAGTTAAATTCAACTGTCTGTTGTAGATAAGAAACACTACTAAAGCAAACTGAATCAAAGAGGTTAAACATAAAAGAATGGTCTTCATGCTCTATTTCTAGCCAAATACTCAGTCTTTAGCAATCCATTAAAAAATATTTAGCTAAATCTTCTTACCAGCTAGTATGACATCCAACAGTGTCTGCCTTGTATAAGCAAATGCTCTTGTCCTGTGTCTCGCTGCAGGTGCCTGTCTCTCTCTGGAGGTTGGGTTCGTTGTTTGTTCAGTGTTTGCCCAGTCAAAGAACTGATGGGTTAAAGAAAAGCCATCAATTTGCAGTTGCTCAGTCTTTTCTTGTTGTAAGGGTGGGAGTGACACTCTTTCCAGTTCTCTGTATTTCTGAGGCGGAGCTAAAGTTGATACAACCACGTTTAAAAAGACCAATGGCCCCCAAATTCCACCTCTAGATGTATACCTTAGATGCTTGAATCTACCTGTTCCAGGAGATAAGTTAAAATAATATTGAAACCAATAGGCAGACGCTAGAAACGACTCATATGTCTATCAGGAGCCAAATGAAAAATAAATTATGTAATATTCTTACACCATACTACTATGCCAAAAGGAAAACAAATGAATACTAACTATATATAACAACATGAGTGAAACTTACAAACATAATTGAGTAAAAGAAGCAGAAAGAAAAGAATAGACACTGAATGATTCCATTCATATAAAGTTCAAAAGTAAGAAAATCCAAATTACAATTTTTAGAGGTGCAGATGTAGACAAAAAGACAATAAAAAAGGAAATGCTTACTATAACTATGGAGGCATTGGTTACTTTTACAGAGGATAGAGGTTGGGAAGTGGCATGTAGGAGTGCATTAAGTTGACCTGCATGGGGTAGTTTCGTGTGTTTGCTTTAACTAATTCATTAAGCTCTATGCTTGAAATATTTCATAATAAAAGAGGCTTATATGATCATGAAGACAATACATGCTTTAAGACTAATACTAAGAAAAAACAGGGCTGGCCAATGAGCTCAGCTGGTTAGAGCACAGCCTCGTAACACCAAGGTCAAGGGCTCAGTTGCCCATACCAGCTGGCCAATAAAACAAACAAAAAAAACCACACACCATTACAAACATGTATCTATAAAAACATTTTTAATCCCAGTTAATTTAATTTGCAATAATCTACAACTACGCAATGAAAAGTACAGACACATCTGTTTGTTCTAAATTAGGAATGAATACCACCCTCTTCCCTCTCATTTCACCAGTGGATTCTTATCTGTGAAAGAAAGAACACTGGCTTGACTTTGTGATTTATTTGTGATTTTCTCTTTCATATGGCATGGAGATTGCATAATCATGACAATAGCAAGACAGACTTGGTCTGCTCTCCTTCCTACCAGACACACTGTGCATGCATACACACAGACCAGAAGGAAAAACCTTCCAGATCATAGTGTCAGCACTATGTGTAGAAGTAAAGTCTGATAGTAACATTAGAATTTAAGAAGGCTCAGATTTTTTTTATATTAAGCACATGTGGTGACATATTTTTGTACCCTCAATAATCGCTGTGAACTCCTTGTTAAGAATAAATCTGCTGAAAGCATTAACCATGTCATGTATACCAGAGTGGTTATTGGGTCATATCCTCTTGTGTATTAAGCCCATCTATTCACCCCCGCACTGTATATAATTAAGCAGATGTAGGAATATTTTGGCAATTTTAAGTGAAATCTGTAAGATTATTCACCTATCCTATTTTCTTTTCTTAGGCAGTGTCTTAAAGCACGAAAATCAAGGGATCTTTAACTATTACATTCCCAGCAAGGACAATAGCTGGGCAAAGGTGATAGTAGAAACCATGCCTTTCTAACATGAAATGTTAAGAGCACTAATGATGGGAAGTGTTACAGATTCAGGCATGCATACGGCAGCCTGACATTGTGGGAGGAGCAGAGCCTTTAGGTTACTTTTCAAATACCCCTAGAGTTTGATTGCTTTGATTTCTGCCCCTAAATCCCATTACTATCCATGTCCACCAAGAGAATGGGGACAGAGAACTGCGTCCTCCCTGTTTCTCAATGATCTATTCCTCCCACTTTCTCATGTCCCCTTCAGAGCCTTTTGTCCGCCAACATAAA
The DNA here is from genome assembly GCF_027409185.1 of Cynocephalus volans. Classification (NCBI taxonomy): domain Eukaryota; kingdom Metazoa; phylum Chordata; class Mammalia; order Dermoptera; family Cynocephalidae; genus Cynocephalus; species Cynocephalus volans. The sequence continues at coordinate 120,850,992 of NC_084465.1, forward strand.
CTTCACAGGAGTTGGGGAAATGGATAAGAGGTTCATCTGGGTTGGGGCTGAAGGGGAGATTGCAATGATAACTGTGCTTTTTTGTGTTGTTGTTGTTGTTAAAGGTGTTTGGCATTTTGGAGAAAGCTAAAGAGCAATTTGATTTAGAAGATTATTCCATCAGTCAGATAACACTGGAGCAAGTTTTCCTGACCTTTGCTAACCAAGATAATCAGCCAAATAGATAGGAAAAAACGGTGCTATGAAATTCATTTGGAACCAGTGACCCCTATGTGTTTCTCAGACTATGCCTGGATATGTAGCGGGGCTTTCCTATGTGTGTATGTCTTGGTGTAAATATATTTATGTAATAAAGATTTCCCCAAAGGAGAAAGTTTGTCTCCTTCTTTGCAGATTTAGATGGGTGTATCCAGCATGTGCAAATCTAAAGACATTTGGTGAGATCCGTGTTTTCTATCCTAGAAATAAGAAAAAGCAGCATTGATCAGGGTGGGGAGAAGAACCTATACCTGGATGTTTCAACAGAAACATCCAGAAATGATGGTGCTATCAGATGGGATAGCCCAAAATACAAGAGCTTTATGTTTTACCAGGTGAGTTATGGATAAGAAGAGTACAAGGCCTGGAGCAAGTCCTCTTTCTTATGGATAAGTGCATGTGTGCACACGCATACATACATGTATGCAAACATACACACACATGCATGCACACACTCACCAATTTCACACCAAAAAGAGTTTAAAATCAAAGTTTAAAGAATAAGTTGTGTTATTATTTCCAAAAGTCAAACCAAGATTTTACCTACATTTGTAAGGGAACCTTTGCATGGAGAATATTCAGTGCCCAGGAACAGAAAGCAAAAACATTCTTTAAAAAGTGTATTCTCTTTCCTGCTCTAACTAAGAAGAAATGAAATGGAGAGGGAAGCAGACAGCTCTTCTGATAACTGGGCAGATGGGATCCCTCCAAAGCAATATGACAGATCTAATCACCTCTCCAGGATTCACGGTCAGATGAGCAGACTGGGCCTTGTCAAATTGCAAAATGAAAAGAGTCCATGAATCTGCTCTATTCTGGGGTAACTTGCTCAAGGTTGCGACATCCTCAATTGGATACAGAAATAAAGCAGTATCTAGAAGTTACTCTCTGTTCTGTTACTTTTAGCCGTAGTATAACTTTCCATGGCTTACATTCCCATGCCATAGATCTCTGGCAACTGATTTCAGTATTTACAAAATTTGTGTCTCAGTATGGCCATCTCTAAAAAGGGAAAAGGAACTCATTTTATTAAACTCTACGTGCACGTAGTTCTGAGCCTACATGTCTTAAGACAATCACCTTGTCTGTGCCCCCAGCTCTCCCAGGAGTGCATTTATAAAGGTCTCTCAGTTGGCTTCATTAATGACCCTCCTTAAAATTACTCTGGTAGTCCCCTCACTGTCCCTCGCTGTCCCGTGTCCCAGCTCTTCACCTCCCAGTAAGAAACAAAACTATTAGGTGTCAGGCCTTCTCCTAAAGACTTTCCTTGCAGTGCATTATTCAGTCCCAGCACAATCTGAGCTGGTGAGGTGCCCTCCCCGTCCATGGAAGGCTCAGAGGATGTGACCAAGGTCACCCCACAAGCAAGCAGGTGTATCAGCCGGTGTCCCCATCAGGAGACAGGAAAGCACACAGCAAACTGACCAGGGAAGTTTAAGGAATATTAACCATGACAGGGGATGATCAGGAGGTAAAAAGAACTCTAACGAATACTCCGCGCTACGGCTGAGGGGAAATACCTGAGGACCAACCAACCTTGGAAGAGGCCCCTGCCAAGGCTGCGACCCAGGCCTTCGCTCAGGTGTAGCTGTCACAAAGTCACCGAACAACAGCGGAGCATCCCTCAGGGTACCAGCCGTCTAGGCTGGCCAAGGGGGACAGCGACCGGGTCTGGGAAGCGGGAAACACTTCTGTGGACTTGTGGGCAGGCCGGCGCCAAGCAGCAGACAACGGGGGGCACCAGCATGACTCTCCGCATCCCCCGCGCGCCCCTGGCACGCCCCGCCCGCTCCCGGCACCCCCGCGCGCCCCCGGCACGCCCCGCGCGCTCCCAGCTCCCCGCCCTGTTCCCGCCTTCGGGGCGCCGCACGGGTAGCGGTTGGGGAGGGCGTTGGGTCCACGCGCCCCTCGGCGGCGGAGGCGGCGGCGAGGCCTGGTCGGTGAGTGTCCGGGACCCCCCGTCCTTCTCCCCCGCCGGGTCCCTGCTCTGCCGCCGTTGTCCCGAGGCCCCGCGCAGCTGCGCCGTCCGCAGGGAAACCCGCAGGCGCCAGACACCACAGGCTTCCCCCCTCCCAAAACATACACTCACGTACAAACCAGAAAAAAGTCAAACCCTCTTAGGAGTTTTATTTCGGCTGTGCAAAGCGTTTGAACGCAGTGACTCCGGAGACGGAGTTCACGGGGTTGGCCTGGGGTCTGGGGCTGCAGGATCTGGCTGGCATGGGATGAGCTTGGAGCCGGTATTCATAAGGGCCAGCCTGGCAGCTGGGTCCACTGGGCAAGTCTGGAACCTGGAGGAGTAGCGTGATCTGGCCTGGTGCTCTGCAGGCCTGAAGATTCAGTTCCCTACTTATTTTCTTGATGCTAGTTTTTGATGGGCAGAAATTTCAGATTTTGATAAAGCCCCCTCCCTTTTTTAGTGGTTAGTGCCCTTAGCATCCTCTTTAATAAGTCTTTGCCTACCCCAACGTCACAAAGATATTCTTTAGTAGCAGTAGAGATTTTCTAATAGTTTTTGTGTTTTTGTTCATGTTGTGTTATATCTAGAAAAATTGCTTGTAGAAATAGTTTACTTTGACCCTATGTTATTTTTCTCCAGAGAAGATTTATTTTTTATGCCATGCACTTGTGGGCACTTGCATTCTGGGATCACTTCATCTAGTATCAAGGATTGAGATTATTTGAAGCTGGGCTGGAATCCCTGTGAAGGCCAGTCCCATTCAGGTTCATCCTTACTTACAAGGTGAAGTCCTAGTCTAATGCCTCGCCTTTCTGGTTCTGAATTCCATCTCTCTTCCTCATAGCTCCAGGACTTTAAGTTGTGTTCCAGGTCACACAGTTAGTAATGGAACTGGGATTTTGGCCTAGGCAGTCTGACTTCAGATCCTGGGATACTAATAATAACCTACAATGCCATCCACGCTATGAGATGGGGTTTTATTTATTTTGTTTCCTATTGTGCACCTACACCTAACATGGCACACAGAAGGTATTCAGTAAATATTCATTAAATATAAGAATGAATATTTCTTAGTCTGTTTGGGCTGCTGTAACAAAATATCATAGACCATGTGGCTGAAAAACAACAGACTTATATTATTCAGTTATGGAGGCTCAGAAGTCCAAGATTGAGGTGCCATCAGATTCAGTGTCTGGTAAGCGCCTCTTTCCTGGTTCACAGATGGCCAACTTCTCTTTGTGTCTTCACATGGTGGAAGGGATGAGGGAGCTCTGTGGGGCCTCTCTCATAAGAGCACTAATCCCGTTCTAATCACCTCCTAAAGTCCCCACTTCTAAATACCATCAACTTGTGTGTTAAGACTTAACATATGAATTTGGGGGGGACATAAACGTTCATTACGTTGCAAATCTGATTCCCTTGGCAATATTACTAGTGGCAGTTACTTCCAGTCTGATAGAACTATTGAGGAGCATTTTGGGCTTACAGTTGTGATGTGATTTTACACAGTTTTGTTGCTTTGCTGATGGTGGTGATTTGTTTTGTGTTGTTTCTTACTTAGTATTTTGATGCAATTTGGGAGAGCTACTGGCCAAGTTTACCTGGAAACTTGCATTAACAATGTGTTAATGCTTGTTTTGTGCTTGGTATGCTGTACATAATAGAAGCTCCGTAGATGTTAATACATTTAAAACGTGGGGTTAAAAATAACTTCTCAAATATTTCAAGTGCTTACTCTTTTTTGTCGTCATCTTTAAAGCTTGATTAGAAAATTAAATAAGCTTAAGTAATTTACTTGTCTAAAATTTACATATTGTTAGATAATCTTATTTTTCTTTTCTTTTTTTAAAAAAGTCTTTATTCCCTCCATAGAGTTGAATTCCACTCCTTTTAGAAGAATGGATTCATCGGGGTTCAAAAAATTTACAGTTCTTCTCTGGAAGAATTTAACTTTAAAGGTAAGTTGAACTATCTATAGGATTGTTGCAACAGCTCGGAGGCAGTGCAATCACTGCATTTCAATTTATACTGTTTTACTTTTCTCAGTTCTAGGACTCGGGCTATCTGTTCCAAAAATAGAGTTTTCACAGAGTGAAATAATAGCGGAGTGTCACATAGAAAGGAGGGAAAAGTACAGGAAACTGCTATATAGAGTGAAGCTGTGCAAAAGCCATCTCGATATTCTTTTATGAAGTGTCTATCGACTTAATATAAAAGAATTATCCGTTTGCAATGTTAATGATCTCTTAAGGCAATTAACATAATCTAATATTTTTTTCTCCCCCCCCCTTCTAGAGGCGGCAGTATATTGCTTTAGTTGTAGAAATGGTCCTAATGTTTATATTTGGTGCTACACTTTTGGCAACGCGCTACCTTACCGTCATCAAGAAGTCTGGACCTTTCGATTACGCTGCTCAACCAGTGGATGATGTGCCTTTATTCATCAGAGACCCCATCACTTTTCCTTATCCTTGGGAACTGGTGTATGTGCCTTCCAAAAGTATTGTAGTACAGGATATTGTTGAAAATGTGAAAAGGGATTTAAACACCAATATGAAAGGTTAGAAATTAAGGTTTTCTGAAAAAACATATTCTTAAATTATTTTATCAAAGACATACTTATAACCTTTTTAACTGTGAGCATCAATCTCCCAAGTAAAACATTATAGGATATCTTTATAACCAGGCATTAACCTCCTAAGTATAATATTATGGACTTTGTTAAACTTGAGAGTTAAATTCTTATAAATGTTTTTTTCCATAGAGTCCAGAAGAAATAATAATATTTTAAAATTGGACGACCAATTTATGTTATTCTAAGTTGTTGTCCGGTTCTGTGATACTAGTTCTTCCTTATTTCTAGTCATGTTTCTTAAACCTGGGTAGGTATAACTCGAGGGCCACATGGTCATGTGCCGCAGGTACACAAAGGCACAGGATAGTATGAGCCTTCATTCTGGATGCATGTTCGGTGGTCAGCTATTTAAAACATTGTTTATAAAAATGTTTAAAAGTCATCTATGAATGCTTTAGAAACAACTCTAGCTATGTAGAATTATTTTAAAAGTTCCCAGTTCTTCACTTACCTTCACACTCAGATTTCTCTCCTCTTTCTCCTGAAGAAAAACACTCTGGGAAGTTTGGTGGGTCCTCTTCCCTCCATACACATGTACATACACTCATATGTTTATTCAGTTATGTATTTTTTAATCTTCTTTGTCTCTCAAGAGATTTGAGAGTCCTTGAGGGTAGGTGCCTTCTCAAAACATTTCTCATTTTAAAATAAACACTGATGCAGACGAATGCAAAATTCCCCAAATTTCTTAAAGTAGACAACATAAGTATCCCAACAAGTTTAGAATCTTGTTATGGACTGCTTTGGGTTGCCTAAAATATTTCCAGTTTCTGCACTAATTTCTTTGATGCATGGAATTGTAAAGTTTTTAGAAATGTGTTGGTTAACTCCCAAATATTTGGGGGAGGGGGCTCTTGTTATCTTTCTGTTGTTGATTTCTATTTTAATTTACTTTAATCAGAGAGTATACTCTGATTTTAGGTCTTTGAAAATTTGAGAATAGTTTATGACTAGTTTATGGCCAGACAACAAATCAACAAAGAAACACAGGATTTAAACTACACCTTAGATCAATTGGACCTGGCAGACATCTATAGAACATTTCATCCAACAACTAGAGAATATACATTCTTCTCATCAGCACATGGAATATTCTCCAGGATAGACCACATGTTAGGTCACAAAACAAGTCTCAGCAAATTTTTAAAAATTGAAATCCTTCCTAGTATCTTTTCTGACCACAATGTACTAAAACTGGAAATCAATAACAAGCAAAATTCTGGAAACTACTCAAGTGCATGGAAACTAAACAACAGACTCCTGAGTGACCTATGGGTCCAAGAAGAAATTGAACAGGAAATCAAAAATTTCTTGAAGTTTTGGGTACTTTTGTTATAAGCAACAGAAACACACTAAGGCAGTAAGAATAGTAGGGAGCAAAACCAAAATGTTCTTGGGTCCCCATAAAGCTGAAATATTTGCAGTTTTTTTTATGCCTTGGCAGCTGCATAGACTAAGTTGGCTTAAAACACAAGATTCAGGTTAGAAGATTAGAGAGTAGTGAAAGACATGGTTGATTTCCCTGCACCAAAAGACTAAAGGCAAAATATGGTAAGTTTGGTTATTTCCTTTGCTTTACATAAATCCAAGAAGCAGTAATTTAAATTTCAAAAGGACAGGTTTTAGAGATGAGATAAACATGGTGTCCTGTCTAAAATGTTTCCTCCTACAAATGTTGTGTCAACCTTGGGGAATGATTAAGTTGCTTACTGGAGGTCAGCTTTGAAGTGTGGGCACAAAAAGCAGTCAAGGAGGCTGGATACTTTCTTCTCATGGTTGCCTTAAGTGCATGTCTTGGAGATAAATCATTGGGAATGCACAGTCACCTCCCAGGCTAAACATTAGCCCCTGGGAGCACCAGCACCAAGGTCAGTTCCATATCTATGACCTTATCCTTCCCTTCTTCCTCTGGGCCAGTATGTTCCTTTGTTTTGTGGCAAATGTAGGAATGACTCTTTTTTATGCAAATGTACAGCAAGTGCCCAACCACCACAGTTACTTAAATGTACATGTTTTAGAGGATAACTCAAGGGTCTCCACCAAGGTTCCAAATGTACAGAAAAGACAGTGTTTGGGATGGGGTCCAATTCTTTAGAGTTGAGTGGGGTGTGTGTGTGTGTTTGTGTGTTAATAGATTTTTTTGCAAATATGAATGGGGCAAAGTGGCTGAAGGAGCTGAATATATGGTAGTCTTTGTGAGGTTCAGAAACAGTGATACCTTGGAGACCAGGCGACAAGTGTGGCAGAGAGTGGAGGAGAGTGTGCCTTGGGAATGGGGACTCTGGAAACATGAGACAGTACCATTGGCGAGGATGTTGTTTTTCTCACAAGCTATTCATCAACAATGGCAACAGTGAAGCTTCTTGTGGAAGCCTTTGAGAATCAGATCATTGGGGATTTGCTGGAGGGAGAGCCATTTAAATCTTAGTAATAAAACTTCATGGAACCTTATTTTCACCCAGGGGCTATTGAAATCTTTGGTATGCTGTTTACATCAAACATATATTTACCCCTAAGAAAATCTTTAGTGTATACAAATGCACGTACAAATATTTTAAATGACTAAATATTTTATCTTAGGAGGATATAGAATATACCACAATTTTTAAAGGAATTCAATTAGGTTAAATTTAATTTAGTCCAAATTTATTGATCAATCACCTCAAATCTTGAAATGTACTTGCCTCATAAATTGAGATCATAAAGTGGTTTCATTTCTCAATTTCTGAATATTTTTTAATTTGATATTAGAGATTCCCATAGTATAGGACTTTAAAGAGATTGCATTTTTTTCTTATTTCCCTTCCACATGGGAATTTAAAATGCTATTGTAAGTATCCTTCATCCCTAAACTTACTTCAATATGTGTTTATTGTAACAATTATTGTTTTAAACTTGTGATAAAGGTTTTTAAAATTCCTTAAAATTTTATGCGCTCCAAATATCCATTAGTTTGTTATACCAATATTTGAGCAATAGTGTTCTGAAATTTATAATATTTTGATAGCTTTTCATCCATGTAAAGTGGTTTCCCATTTTACAGGTAGGAAGGGCTATTGTACATTTTGACTTTATGTGGACAATTCACATATTAGATTTCTCTCTCTCTAAAGTTATAGGCTTTTCTTCAGAAAGAGATTTTGAGGATTATGTTAAACAAAAGAATAACTCTAAAAAAGTTCTGGCTGCTATTGTCTTTGATCACCATTTCAAAAATAGCAACGATCCTCTGCCACTTAAGGTGAGAAAGTTTTATGTAGAAACCTCATAATTGTACTTCCAGTTTCCAGAAATTTAATGAAATGGACATATCATTATTCCATGTTATAAGTGGGGAGATTGTAACTTATCCAAGATTATATTGCTGCTTGTACATAGTGGAGCATGGGTTTGAATCCAAATCTAACTAACTTCAGTGTCTGTGCATTTATTTAGCCAGTGCTTTATGCTGATGAGGAATGAATTGTGTTCACTCCCTATCAGGCCTTACTCATAAATTGGAGTTGTGGGAAGCCTTGACAATTAAGGATATGACCTTTGCCACTGTATCTCATAAGGCAGCTGTTTCTAGCCCCACAGATGATGGAGAAGTGAACGCACACTTCCTAGGTCAAAATACCTGATGTGATAAATCAGATGCTTCTTCATTAGCAGGAACACAACACAAAAAATTTCCTTTCTTTAGAGAGAACTTCATAATTTTCTAATTCCAAATTTAGGAAATAACACTAAGGCTTAGCCAGGCTGAATCAAAATTAGAACATCTGCCGACACTGAGAAAGATTCTGATAACAGCCCCCATGGAAAGACAAGAACAGTGCTTTGAACTTGGTGTCTCTGGTGTTGAGGGAAATAACAGAATATGGGTATGCACTGAACCAAAATTCTGCACTTAGGATACAGATGCTTGTCAGGGGAACAAAAAGTGAGGAAGACCACCGAGTTGTAAGCAGGGTTACGGGTGTCTTTCTGTTTTGTCCCATTACTCTCTCACTGCTTCCCTACGTGTCAGCTTCCCTCGAGTCACTGACTCAGTGTGGGCTGACGCTGATGTAGGCTCAACAGCATATATCACTCCTGGTCAAGTCTTTGTCACCCTGTCTCTCTCACTTGGCTCACTCTTGCTTACCCTTTACAATAGCTGCCGTGACTCCATCTGCATTGTCTCTCCTGACCATGCACACTCTTTTCCTCCTTCCTACTCCCATAAATACCCTAAACACGTCTCTATCATCAAATTTATACTATAATATAGATATATGTGTTTCCTCAACTAGAACATGAGCTCCTCAAAGAACAGGGGCTCTCCTTGAGCATGTAATAAATCCCTAAAACTTTCGATAACTGAATGTATGAATATTCACCCAGACCTGTGGCATCTGCCTGCCCCTCCTAATTTTACCAATTTCTCTGACTGACTCTTCTGACTTTTGGCAACTCTTGGTCCATTTGCTACTCTTGGTCTCATAAAGCTACTTAGGACCAGCCCAATGTAACTTGAAGTTTGCTCAGCTTCCCAGAATTAGCATTGTCTTTTCATTTAATGATTAAATTATGTAACACTCCACATTTACAACTTATCGCATTCTTCCTCTGCCCTCCTATAGGATTCTTCCTTACATTACAATCATTTTCAGGAAAGGAAAAGATTTTCTTCCCAAAACACCTGACTTACAAAATGAGCAAAGAAGTTAACAATGCCTTTTGGTATATGTCATTTCAGTTTGCATGCCAGCTGCTTGTTTAAGAAAATACATTCACAATGATGTGCAAGTTGCCACTGTGTTTGTTTCCTGCAAACCCACAGTATACATCCCGCTTCTGTTGGCACTTCAATAAAAAATTTCACAGACTTAAGAGAGAACAGATTTAAAGGGAAGGAGGCTTACATTAGGATGTGGTCAGAGCTTGTGATGTGCTTTATGACCAGTTTGCTCTCAGCTCCTGATGTTCAGAATCCACTTTGGCACTCATCAGTTAGTCTGCCTCAAAATCACATATTCTCAGTTGTGCTTTAACTTCCTTTTGTCCCTGATTCCTGTTTAATTACTTTTTTGATTTATAGATATTGCTTGTTTATTATTGCTCCTTTTAGGTAAAATATTATCTGCGTTTTAGTAATTTTCAGAAGAACAACAAGCTTGGGGAATTTCTTGAAGAGAGAAGCTGGTCGACAAATTTTCTCTATCCACCTCTTCCTACCGTGGGACCCAGAAACCCAGAAGATGCAAATGGGGGGAGCCCTGGTGAGCAGATCTTTAACCATACCTATCTCAACATCCCAGTTGAACAGTAACAGCCATCACACATATATATACACTTTTATTTATTCAAGCTTGTAATGAAAGCTATTTATTTTTAATTTACTGTGTTGGTGGTCTTTTAATTTAAATTTTTATTGTCCAAAACCCCATACAAAAATATCCTATACATTTGAACAATGTATTTTATCCTCTTCTGATCTTGACTATTGTATGTCCTTATATTTTCATGTAGACTTACTTACAAAATTTTGACTGTAATGACTTAAAGTACACATTTCTAGGTACTGACATAGCCTGATTAATTATAACTTTATGTTATTCTGTTGGAATAACAGTTTATCCCAAGATAAACCAAAACTCTGAAACTGCAGCCCAGCATTATCCTACTTCAGAGCCTGACAAAATGTGATATATCTGTCCATTAGCAGTGGCACAATATATTTGTCCATTAGCAGTGGCACAGTATATGGGGAACTGGGCAGAGGGGTAAAAAGAGATATCTTTGGTCCCATTTGACAGCCGAGATGAGCTCAACTTAATTAAAACTGAGGCCCAGGTTCAGCTTAACTAGACTCTTATGGAATTTGAATGATCCTTCCTCACTGTAGCTCTATGACAGAGGACGGGGTGAGCATCCTTAAGAAAACAAAACAAAAATTATACTTTACTGTCCACTGTTCCTGTAATCACAATGTCTGGCTTAAAATGCAAAATTACATAATATGCAAAAAGTTGGAAAATATTACCCAAAATCAAAAGGCAAAAGGAGTCAACATAAATAGGTGGACCGATAAGCTAGATATTGGAATTAAAAGACAAGGACTATTAATTTTATGAGCATGTTGAGTCTACAGGAACAGATGGATAGAACAGTAGAAAATATCAAGAAAATTTCAGAAGAGAAATGCAAATGCTTAAACTGAAAAAAGAAGGAATTACCTAACAAAAATACAAATATAAAATGAATTCATTGGATGGGATTAACAGCATATAAAACATGACAAAATAAAGACTCACTAAATTTGAAGACATGAAATATACATTTTCCAGACTAAAGCTGCGAAAGAAAAAGACTGACCTTATTTAGTCATGTAAGAAATGAAATACTGAAACATGCTACAACATGGATGAAACTTGGAAACTTTGTGCTAGGTGAAAGAAGCCAGACACAAAAGGTCACACATCGTACAATTCTATTTATATGAAATATTCAGCATAGATAAATCCACAGAGACAGAAAGCAGATTTGTGGTGTCCAGGGGACTGAGGGGTAGAGGAAACAGGGAGTGCTAGCTTAATGGGTGCAGAGTTTCCTTTTGGGGTGATGGAAATGTTTTGGAACCAAATAGAGGAGTGGTTGCACAACAGTGAATGTACTAAGTACCATACAATAGTACACTATAAAATTCTTAATTTTATATTACGGGAATTTTACCTAAATTTTCAAAAACAAACACAGACTCAGTGGTCTGTGAGACAATATTAAATGTTACATATTTAGAACTGGAGGTACCATACAAAAAGGTGAAAGAAAAGGGGCACAAAATGTTTTTAAAGCATGGTTGGATATTTTTCAAATTTGCTGAAAATTATAAATTTACACATCCAGGAAGCTCAGAAAACCCCAGTCAGGATAAATACAAAGAAAACCATGTTCATATACATCAGAGTTAAACTGCAGAAAATCAAAGATAAATAGAAAAATCTGAAATGCAGCGTATTGTAAAAAGATGTATTACATATAATTGATTCTCATTATTTGCAACTGTTATGTTCTATGAAGTTGTCAGAATAATGAATTATCAAACATTGAATTATTGTTTCTAGTGGAAATACAGGGTTAGGTGTCTACAAGCCTCTAGTTAGAATATTTTAGTCAACTGATCAATCCATAACTTAGTTTTATATGTGTTTCTGTCTTAAAACACCTAATTTAGTATTTATTGATGATTCATAACATTGAACTTATAACCAGCAGCATTATAACTCATGCCGGAACAAAGCCTATTTAACACATGTATTTTATCCATAAGGGACATTATAGACTTCTTGCACTTAGGACACTAAGCAACACTTTAGCAATACATTTGGGGACCATTTCGAATGGTGAGTTTAATGACCAAAGCACAAAAATGTAAAAAACTTGGCGCTAACTATACCATGAAAAGGATACTTGTTTATAGCATGAGAGCTGAGACAAGAAGACAGAGCCTTGCCTTTTTTGTCAAAAGCTGGGAAGTGTGTGTCAGGCGATTAAAATATTTCACCACACTGTGCATGTCCATAGATGACTTAGAAATCTCCATGAGTATTGATTTTGGGGTTACAACTAAATTTTAGTGAGTTGAAGAATTCAGAATTACAGAATCTGCGGGTGATGAAGATTGACTGTACGTGGGAAGGACAGTAAGAATTATGGCTGATGTCTTCATGGAACAATGGAAGTAAAGTTGACAATGAAAAAAATCTTTCAAATTCTGATTTTAAAAATCCCATCAACCTATAATTGTATATCCATTGAAAATATCCTTCAGAAAATGAAGGTTAAATAAATAAATTTTCAGATAAATGACAGCTGAATTTGCAACTATCAGAGAAAAAGTACAAGAAATGCTAAGGGAGATTTATCATGAAAAATAATACCAAGGAAATGCATATCTAAAGGAAAGAATAGCAAACAGTGGAAATGGTAAATATATGGGTAAATATAATGCATTTTTAATAATATGTTTGTATTTTATTTATTTAAAAAACCTATTATTACATCAAAATTAATAACTAACCATGAGATTTATTATATAGGTTGAGTTAGTATATGGCAAAAATAGAACAAAAAAGAAAAGGGGGGCAATTGAAATTGTGCTGTAGAGAAGTTCTTACATATACGCAAAATTATCTGATATTAATTCACTATAGATGGTGGTAAAATAAGAATATATAATTTAATCTTTATAACAACTACTAAAAATTAAAACAAAGAAATATAAAGCCAAAAGAGGAGATAAGTTGGAATAATAAAAAAAATAATCCAAAAGAGGTCAAGAAGTGAAGAAAAAGGAACAAAAACTGATTGGGCATAAAGAAACAAATAGTATTCTGGTAGACTAAAACATAACCACATAGATAATTCCATTAAATGTAAATGAGTAAACACACTATATGAAGGACAGAGATTGTCAGACTGGATTAAAAAACACTTGAGTAGATATATAGTCTACAGAGACACTTTTAAATATGATAAACTCCTATCTAGAAGTAATAACCAAAAAAGATAGAAAAAATATAATAGCACATTATGAAGAACTTCATACCATAATTTATAACTTAAATGATGTAGTTTCCCTGAATAAAACAACATATAGCATTCCTTTAAAAAGAAATAGAAAATGTTAATGGTTCTTCTATATCTGCACTGTTATTGACTGTATAGTTAAAAACATCCCCCCCCAGCCCTCATCAAAAAAAAAAAAAAAAAATGGCAGGCCTACATATCATTCCTGGTGAATTCTGTCAAACAGTTAAGTAAAAAGTTCTTACACAAATTCAGACACCAGAGGAAGAGGGAAAACCTCCCAGTTTGCTTCATGATACAGATTTTTAGATTTTCCTTCTCTTTTTGAGTTTTCTAAAGTATGTTTGATGGTTGAAACAAAAATTTTAACACTGGTGGATGTGGTTCTCAGTGTATATAAAGAAAATATTTAAGACAATTATAAAGGAGGGAAAGTAAATGGATATAAAGGAAGTTGAAGTTTCTATACTTGAACTGGTAGAATTGCACTAGTAAACTGTGAGTTTTATATGAGCATATATATAATATAGTACCTACAACAACCACTGTCAAAGCTACCTATGCAAAGAGATACAGACAGAAACACTCTGGATACATCAAGTCATTGAACATATACAAAATTGTAATCCCAGAGAGAATGGAGCAGAAACATTTTTTGAAGAAATAATTGCTGAGAATTTTCCAAAATTAGGGACACAAAACCACAGATCCAAAAAAGCTTAGAGAACATCCAGCAGGATAAAAATAAAAACAAAAGCATACAGAAATCCCCACCTAGGCATATCATATTTAAACTGCATAAAACCAATGATGAACAGAAAACTTTGAAGTCATCTGTGTTGAACCAGGGGAAGATTCCTTCCTACAGAACAAGGATAGAATCAGAGCTGACTTATTGTGAGAAACCATGTAAGCAAAAAGATAAGAGAGTGACATTTTTAAAGTGTTGAGAAAGGAAAACAAAAATGTCAACTCGGAAATCTGTTGACCCAGTGAAAATATTCTTCCAAAGTGAGGGAAAAATGAAGACTTCCTCAGAACAAAATAAAACAAGACAAAAAAACAAAACAAAACAATTTGTTGCCAAAAGATCTACTCTACAAGAAACGTTAAAAGAAACTATTCAAGCAGGAAAATATAATGGAGCTTAAAAAGTTTTGAGAAAGAAACAAAATGCATCAGAATTGGAATAAATTATGGTGAAATATATTTTCCCTTATTTTTAATTGTTCCAAAAGAAAACCATGTAACACAATAATAGTATTTTGTTTGATTATAGCACAAGTAAAATTTTAATGAATGACAAGACTGGCACCAAGAATGGGAGGGAGGGATTGGGAATATACTGTTACTAGATGTGTGCAGGAAAGAGTTACACAGTGAGCTTGAGACTGCTGTCTTTACAAAGGCATGCGTGCAAGGTTGGCATTTGGGAAATTGGCACAAAACACATTCTTTGGTGAGGATGTCTCACTATTCCTGTACTATTTCTCCAAACAGTTTGTTTTATGCTGGACAGCTGCTTTCCTTCAAGATGTCTTGAATTGTGGTCCATGCTAGGCAGAGGGTGCCTATGTGACCAGCCTCCAGTAAAACCCTCCGATGCTTAGGGGGCTTTGCTGGGCAGAAACGTTGCATACATGGTACTACAGTATTCACTGCTACTTAGAGTACCCTCTCATGGGAGTAGAGAGCATGTGCATAGACTTGCCCAGACTTTGCATGTTTCTTCTTCCCTGGATGATCCTATTGTGTACCCTTTTGCTGTGATAAACCTTAGCTTTGAGTATGGCTATTTGCTGAGTCCCATGAGTTCATCATTGAATATGTGGGTGGTCTTGGAGACCCCCAAAACAAGGACTGTTACTATATATGTGAAGTGATATATTAGTTCAAGATGAACTGAGAGATTATTTTTAAATGTGTATTGTAAATCCTAGGGCATCTTCTGAGAAAGCTTTTTAAAAAGAGGTATTAATAATAGTGAAATGAAAAAGTTCTTCATTTCTCCAAAGAAGACATAAAACATTTTTGTATTATAGAAATATGAAGCTTAAAACAAAGACATTTTTACAGAGAAGCCATAAAAATGGCCAATAAGTGTATGAAAAGGTGCTCAACATAACTAATCAAAAGGGAAATGCAAATTAAAACCACTATGAGATATTACCTCAAACCTACAAGATGGCTATAATCAAAAAGACAACAGATGAGAAATGTTGGTGAGAGTATGGAGAAAAGGGAACCTTAGTACGCTATTGCTGGGAATGTAGATTGGTACAGCCATTATGGAAAACAGCATGGAAAGTCCTAAAGAAATTAAAAATAGAGCTGCCATGTGACCCAGCAATCCCTCTTGTGGGCATATATCCAAAGGAGATGATATCACCACCTCATAAAGATATCTGCACTCCTGTGTTCACTAAAGCATTATTCACAATAGCCAAAATACAGAAACAACTTAAATGCCCATCAGTGGACAGATGGATAAAGAAAATATGGCATACATGTATATATATTTATGCACACAATTAATATTCATCCTTAAAAAGAGGAGATTCTGCCATTCTCCACAACATGGATGGACCTGGAGGACATGCTACGTAAAACAAGCCAGACACAGAAAGAAAATAGTGCAGAATCTCACTTGACTGTGTAATATGTATATTTTAAAAACCTGAATACATAGAGATGGAGCATTAAATAGTGGTTAACGTGGTTGGGGTGGGGGAGGGGAATTGGGGAGATGTAGGTCAAAGGATAAAAAATAGCAAATATGAAGGATGAAGAAGTGTAGAGATCTAATGTACACAACGTAAAAACTAAAGTTAATAAAATCGTATTGCATTAGGGATATTTGTTAAATAAAGCTGCTCTTGACAGAAAAAAATATCCATGTGAGATGATAGATATGTTAATCTGCTTCAGGATCAGTTTTCCCAGCCAGCACAGTAGCTCCCTCTTTGCCTGTTAATTCAGAGGCATGAGGTGCACAGAGTGGCCAGGTGGCTGTCTTAACTTCCAGTTCAATGGAATTGTTGCTGTATCTCCTGGTTGCAGGATCTCTCCCTTTGGAGCTAATCTCTGTAGGCAAGCAGAGCATAAGCTCGTGGAAACAGGAAGCAAAGACTTTCCTAATGGGTCACTAGGAGTAATAGTGGGTAGCGACACTCTTCTTGATTCTTCACTACTAGACGAATAGACTGAATGTTTATGTCCCCCCCAAATTAATACGTTGAAATTCTAACCCCCAATGTGATAGTATGAGGTGGTGGAGCTTTTGGGAGTTAATGAGGAGACAAGGGCGGACCCCTCATAGGTGGGATTAGTTCTCTTATAAAAGAGACCTCAGGGGCCGGCCCCGTGGCTCACTCGGGAGAGTGCAGTGCTGGTAGCACCGAAGCCACGGGTTCAGATCCCTATATAGGGATGGCCGGTGCACTCACTGGCTAAGCACGGTACAGACCACACCGTGCCTAGGTTGCGATCCCTTTACCAGTCAAAAAAAAAAAAAGAGAGAGAGAGAGAGAGAGAGAGAGAGACCTCAGAGAACTCACTGGTTCTTTTTTCCTACTTTTTGCTGTCAAATTAGGAGCAATCAAGCTCATGATTGGACAGTATCATTATATCTGTGATATTTTATATACTTTCATTGCAAGATCATGACATGGACAATCGGTGCTCTCTTTACTACTGGAAGTAGAGTCATTAGCCTCTTTAAATGAAATCAGATTAGAGACCCAGTTTGAGACATCGCAACAAATTCAGAAAACTCCTTAAAATTTTGTTCCTCTAGAACCACTCTTGGTGGCAAAATATGTATTAGGGCTCTCCAGAGAAACAGAAGCAATAGGATATATATAGAGAGAGAGTAACCGTTGTACTATCTGTATATATCTATATGTATCCATAATGTCATGTTGTAAATCTCAAATATACACAATAAAATTTATTTTTAAAAATAGAAAAAATAGAATCATGAAAAATGCTCAATTAAATCCCAGTGAATACATATATG
The DNA here is from genome assembly GCF_027409185.1 of Cynocephalus volans. Lineage (NCBI taxonomy): Eukaryota > Metazoa > Chordata > Mammalia > Dermoptera > Cynocephalidae > Cynocephalus > Cynocephalus volans. Next base: position 120,868,419 of record NC_084465.1, read on the forward strand.
TGTACATATGTTTACATTTGCATATAATCAATAATGTGTGAATAATGCACACATATAAATATACAATATATTATATATAAAGTATATCCCAAAGAAGAATTTCCATGAGTCCATAATAATAGGACTCAGCATTTTCACTTCTAGGTATTTGCTTAAGTGGATTGAGAGCATGTATTCACATGAAAACCTGCACACAAATGTTTATGGCAGACTTATTTATAATCACCACAAACAAGAAACAACTAAGACGTCCTTCAGAGTGTTAGTGCATAAACAAACTGGCTCTTCCATACAATGTAATACTACCCAGTGGTAAAAAAGACTGAGCTATTGATTCATGCAACAACATGGATGAATCTTTGATGAATTTTGCTAAGTGAAAGACATGACATGGCTACTTATGTATGCTTCCATTTACATGACATTTTGGAAAACACAAAGCTACAGGGACTAAAAAAATAATCAATGGTTTGCTAAGGTGGAGGGGTGGGAGAAGATGCTGATTATAGAGGTACAACACAGACAAATTATAGGATGATGGTACTTTCTACGTGGTGCTAGAGTGACATATACACGATTCCACCCATTATCCAAAACTCCTACTGGGAGAACTCTATTCTTTTCAAATTAAAAAAAAAAAAAAAAAAATCCGGTTATCTAAGAATCCCAGGATAGAATGCAGATTGTGACAAATGAATTCAGAACACTATATTGAAGGAGATGGGAATACAAGAAGCTGACCTAAGTAATGTTGAGTGGATACTGTAAGGCTAAAGGCAAAATAAATATGTGTAGGTATTGTCCTGTGGTTGGTAAAGTTATTTCTCAAGGGGATTTTCTCATGGGGATAGTTTAGGATTCAAGTTTCTGAGATTCAGTATGAACGTGTTTATTTTTTAGAATTGCTAAATATAGAAAGATGGATATGTACATATACTTGGGTTAAAATACATGCTTGTATTCCCTAACTCTGTCACAAGGAGGGTCTTTATATGTAGTAAAATAGTGACATCTTGTTCGCAACCCAGCACCCAGATCATGGTTTCTCAATACCATTCTCCAAAGAAAAAAGGAACCAAAGCTCTTTAGAGATATGACTGATTTTAGGGCTGGGATAGGGAAAATACAGGGTGACCCTGGAATGTCTTATAGTGCCAGAAAGTAAGAAAAAACTTAAAAATAAAAGTGGTGGTGGGATTGAGCCTTTGCAAATCAAAATTGGAGCCAAACTGAAAGGGCTCCCAATGGCTAAAGCTGTAAGAAATTGAGTATCAAAAATAACTAAAATTTTGATTGATTATAACCCAAAGAATACAATAAATTTTAATGACTCTATATTGATATAAAGAAGTGATTAAATAAATAAATGGATGGAAATGCACAAATATTCCTCACAGAAGAATTCCAAGTGATATATGTGGATTCTCCTCTCGCCTTGAGTGTGGACTGCACTTGATGGCTTGTTTCCCAAGAACAGGGCATAGAAAGGAGAAAATAGTAACTTAACAATAGATAGATGTGGCAGATACCACTGTAACCAAGTGGGAAAGGTTAATGTCACTAGTGATGTCCTGTTGCTATCAAACACTTCCTGATATTGTTAGATGAAGAGGTACTTCACCTCTGTGGTGTCTTTCCCCAAAACTCATAACTTTAGTCTATTAGTGAGAAAAAACTAATAAATAAATAAATAAATAAATTGTGAAATATTCTCCAAAATGCCTGACCAGTATTCTCAAGAACTCTCACAGTCATGAAAGACATGGGAAGAATGATAACCTTTCACAAATCTGAGGACACTGTGGAGACATGACAATGCAACACAGTGCAGTATCCTGAACTGGATTCTGGAACAGAAAAAAGGACATTGGGAAAAAATTGGTAAAATCCAAATAAGGTTCATTTAAATTGTATATAATATTGCACCAATGCTAATTTCTTAGTTTTGACAAATGTACGGTGGTAATGTAAGATGTAATTTTAGGAAAGCTTGGTGCAGGGTATATAGCAGTATTTCTCAGTCTTTTTTTCATTATTGCCCTTCTTCTTTTTTTACACATTTTTTTCTAGTCGCTCTTTCCATGAAACTTTAACACCACAGATATACTATAGATCTGTTTATGTACTATGGCCCCCTCGTGGTGATTTAACCCCCCAATGAGAATGCACAGTATACAGGAATTCTCTGTACTGCCTTTGGAACATTTCCGTAAGACTAATTTTTTTCCAAAACAAAAAGTATATTTTTAAAAATCTTCCAACCTAAAGGACCAATAAAAGTGAATTTTCTGAACCTGAGAAATCACAGTTGTGGAAAATTTGTAGCTTACTGGTGAAATATTGAACATTTTTTTTCCTAATACCAAGAATAAAGCAAAGATATCTGCTCTCATCCCTTCTATTCAGCATATTCCTGGAAGTTCTAGTCTGTACCAGAAAAAGAAAAAGAGATAAAAGTCATAAAGTTTGGAAAGAAAGGAGTGAAGTTATCTTTATTTTCAGATGACAGAATCATGTAGATAGATAATTCTGAAGAAATCTATCAAAAAACTACTACAATTAATGTGTTATTTTAGTGAAATCCCAAGATACAAGTACAGTATACCAAAAAAATTGTAAGTCTATACCAAAAATGACAAAATATTTCTGAAAGAAAAATTTATATAAAAGACCTAAACAAATGATATCTTAACTTGATTGATATCTTATCTTAAATGATAACTTAATTGATTGGATGAGTCAGAATAGTTATGATATAAATTCTCCCTAAATTGGCCTACAGAGTCACTAAACTCACAGTCAAAATCCCAGCAGCTTTTTTGAAAAAATCGATAAGCTTATTTTAAAATTTATAAGGAAATGTAAAGAGTCTGGATTAGAAAAAATAATCTTGAAAAAGAATAGTGTCAGAGGACATATCCTGCCTGATTTCAAGATTGACTATAAAGCTACAATAATTAAGACATTGTCTTACAGGTTATAAATATGAACAAATAGACCAATAGAAAGAACAGGGTGCCTGGAAATAAACTGATACACTTACAGTTACTGGAGGTTCTGGGAAGGTGCCAGTGTGATTTACTGGGGAATATAAATCGCAACAAATTGTGCTGGAATAACTTGGTATCCATACAGAAAGAATAAATCTTGATCACTATCTCACATCCTACACAAAATTAATTAGCTTAAGATGATCATAAAACTAAAATTACAAAGCTTCTATAGCAACATTTATGAGAATATCTTTATGACTTTGGGGTAGGCGATAATTTGTTAGGACACAAAAGGCACCCACTCAAAAAGAAAGTAAAAAGATGTTAGACTTAATCAAAATTAAATACTTCTATGAAAGGCACTATTAAAGAAATGAAAAGGCAAGATGCAGAGGGGAGAAAATATGTACCATATATATATGAGAAACAATGTTCATATTCATAATATTTAAACAACTTGCATAAATTAATAGAAAAATTAGTTTTTAGATGTTGTGGCAATGCTAAATATCTATAAAAGTTTTTAACTGCTTGCTCTTAATTTCTATACTAAATCCATGTATGAGTAAGAGACTGATTGCCTACTGTCACAGGCCAAAGGACCACACTTTGTGTAGCACTGCCTTATCGGATATCAGCTCATATAAATCACTCAGTTGTTTTACTTCTTGTATGAGCTTCATTTCTTTGTTCAAATATTTGGACTACAGAAACAAAGTCTTTACCTATCTAGTAATTAATTCAGTTCTCACCCATTTCAGTTAATTGAAAGTGCAGAAAGCAGCTCTATACTTTGATGCAATATTTCACATCTGGGAAGCAGGGGATTAGGATCTTTTTAGAAAGTACGTATTATGTATTTGTGTGGTAAAACCATGATAGCTGCTCTAAAATTTAGACGGTGAGAAAAGCCTCATTACAACAATGAGCTTTGTTGTTTGCCTCTGACAAACTTTAATTGCCTTTTTCTTTGTTCAGTTCAGCTATTTTTGGTCTGTTGTACTTAGCAATCTTTGTTTTCTCATTTAGGGTACATCAGTGAAGGGTTCCTGGTTGTGCAACATGCCTTGGATAAGGCCGTCATGCTCTATCATAGCGGCACCACTGCACGAACGCTGTTTGATGGTGTCAGCATTTTTGTTCAGAGATTTCCATACCCATTATATTACCATGACTTCTTCTTTTTGTTTTCTGGGATTTTCATCCCTTTAGTAATTGTATGTATCTTCTCTATGAATCATCTCACTCTCGTTCAATCCATTGTGTGGGAAAAAGAAAACAAATTGAAGGTAACTCCATCTTTCTTGTGGTAGATACAGCTTCTGTGCAAAATTTTGAGGGTGTGGGGCAAATTTATGTGGAGGTTTGGATTATTTATATACATTCAACACTAGTGTATGGTTATGTTTCAGTAGCAGCCAAGTACTGAGCACTTACATCCCTACAATTTTGTTTCTGTTGGAATTCTTGGTATAGTTTTTAGCTTAGTTCTGGAAGACTACTTCACAAAAATATTACAGATAGAATTTAAATGCCTATTTTTTTTAACTAATTTCTAATCTCTGATTTAAAAAAGAATGACCTCTTACACTCCCCTCCAGTATTGTGTCTTGGTCCAGAGCATGTTGTGTTAAGCCAGAGGCTTTGCAGTTCAAATCCAGTCATTACCCATTTAACCAATTATTCATTCAATATTTATTTATGTATTATTGATTTATTAAGTATCTGCTTTTTTCCAGGGACTCTAAAAAATCATAGGTTTTAATCCTGGCTCTATTACTCTTTAACATGGCATATAATTTTTCTAGCTTATTTTCTTTTTTTTTTTTTTTTTTGTCTTTTTCATGACTGGCACTCAGCCAGTGAGTGCACTGGCCAGTCTTATATGGGATCCGAACCCGCGGCGGGAGCGTCGCTGCGCTCCCAAGCGCTGCACTCTCCTGAGTGCGCCACGGGGCCGGCCCCTCTAGCTTATTTTCTCAGGTGTAAAGTCAGATTAATAATACATAACTTGCAGGACTTTCATCATATTAAGTGAAATATTATGTAAAAAATCATCACTCCCTAATCACCCAGACCTATGGTTGTCAGGTATAAATGAGGAAATGCAGGTAGAGTGTTTAGAACAGTGCCTGGCACATAGAAAGTGTCAGTAACTGTGAGCCATAGCTATCAATATCAGTCGTCTCTTCATTCACTTATCTCCTTGTGTAGTCATTCATTTAATTTTCTATCTGCATATTCTTGTAATTCACTGAATTTCTTTAAGAGAATTATTCTGAATTCTTCATCAGTCATTTAGGGACTATTATTGGAGCTTTATTAGTTTCTCTTGGAGGTGTTGTGATTTCCTGATTTTTTGTAATCCTTGTTTCCTTGAATTGGCATCCATGTATTGGAGGAGACAGCCATCTCTTCTGCTTTTTACTGATCTTCTTTGGCAGGGATAGACCTTCACTATTAGTGAAGTCTGTGAATCTGTATGGGCCAGCTGGAAATGACCCGGGGCAGGCAGAACTTGCTTTTAGGTTCTCTAGATGTCTGGGCTACTGCCTTAGCTCTGAGTTTGGGTGGGGCTTCTGGCTGGGCTCCACTGTCTGTTGAGACCACTGTCCAGGCTCTGCAATCAGATGGAGCTGCTGGCTGGGCACTATGATTGCTTCTGTTCAGGCTTGGCCACCGTGTGCATTTCCTGGCCAGATGGTACTACTATGTGAGTTCTGCAGTTGGACAGGGTTGCAGGCTGGCACCAAGGTTTGCTGCTCAAGATGGATGGTATCAGGTATATACCACATGTTGAGGGCCAAAACAAGTCTCAATAAACGTAAAAGGATTGAAATACAAAGTACATTTTTCTTATAACAGTGGAATGAAAATTAGAACTCAGTAACAATATATCTAAGAAAATTCCAGTATTTTGGTAACTAAACAATTAATGTATAAACAATTCGTAGCTCAAACAATAAAGGTATTGTTTAAACAATAAATGTATAAACAATTCATACCTTAAAGGGTAAACTACAAGGGAAATTAGGAAATATTTCAGCCTGGATAATAGTGAAAATACAACTCACCAAAATTGGTGGTATACAACGAAAGCTGAGCTTTGAGATACATTTATAAATTTCAGTGACTTTTATTAAAAATGAAAACGGGTAATCAATGATCACAGCATCTTTCTTAGAAAGCTAGGAAATGAAGAGCAATTTAAACAAGAGGAATAATAAAAGGAAGGAAGGGAAAGAGGGAAGGAGGAAGAGAGAAAAAGAGAAGAAGAAAAATTAAATAGAAAAAAGTTTTCTTTCTAGACTGGTAAAGAGAACGCATATCACAAATACCAGGAGAAAGTGGGGTAGTACTACAGGTCTTACAAAATATTGTGAATACATTTATGCCAAAAAATTTGAAAAGTTCCATGAAATGAACAAAATTCTTTATAAGACAAAGCTACCTAAAAAATAGGAAACCTGAATAGCCCTATACCTGTTAAAGAAATTGAACTCATAATTAAAATTCTTTTCACTAAGAACATTCCAGACCCAAATAACTTCACTAGGAATACTGCTGAACATTTAAGAAAGAAATAATACTAATTCTACATGAAGTACTTTAAAAATAGAGCGAATGAAATACTTCCTAACTGTATTTATAAGGCTGGCAATACCCTGAAAACAAAACCATATAAAGGTGATACAAAAAAGAATTCCAGCTCAATATCCCTCATAAACATAAACACAAAAATCCTGAACAAAAATGAACAAATCAAATTCAGCGATATGAGTATAGATGAGGGGCTGTGTATCAAGACCTGCTGGTGGACTTTATCCCAGGAACACAAGGTTAAATTAACATTAGAAAATCAATGTAATTCACCGTAGTAATATAAAAGGGGACAATCCAAATGATCTTTTCATTGTCTAACCCAAGATTATAGAGATTTATTTTTACATTTTGGCTTAAAGGTTTTATAGTTTTAGCTCTTACATTTAGGCCTATCATACATACTTAGTTAATTTTTATTTATTATGTAAGATAAGTGACTAAATTCAATTTTTTTTTTCTTTTTGCTTGTGTATATCCAGTTGTCTCACACCATTTTTTTTTTTTTTTGGCATTTTTGTAGAAGATCAGTTGACCATAAAGTAAGGGTTTGCTTCTGAGCTGTCAGTTCTGTTCCAGTGATCTATGTCTGTTCTTACGCCAGTACCACACTGTGTTGAATACTATACCTTTTTAGCGTTTTTTATTTTTGTTTTATTTTGAAAACTAAATGAACATTTATATGTGGGTCAATTTCTGGATTCTCTATTTTGTCCACTGATCTATTGATCTATTTTTCCATCCCTCTACCAAAACCTCACTGTCTTGATTATCACAGCTTTGTAGAAGTTTTGAAATTGGGTAATGTAAGTTCTCTAACTTTGTTTTTTCTTTTTTTCCAAAATTGTTTTGGCTATTCTGGTTCCTTTGAATTTCCATATGAATTTTAGGATATGCTTGTCAATCTATGTAAAATAACCAGCAGAGATTTTGAACAGGATTGTGTTCAATCTGTACACCAATTTGAGGGGTATTGCCGTCTTAGCAACATTAAGTCTTCGGATCCATGCAAGTGTGGTGTCTTTCCATTTATTTAGGCTTCAATTTCTTTCAACAGTGTTTTATAGTTTTCTGTATACAAGTCTTTTATTTCTTTTATTAAATCTACTTTGTCATTTTAATTGTTCATTAAAACTTGGTAAGTCAGTCTGGTTCTAGCATCAATCACTAGAAAACTTGAAAGATATTTTATCTCTCTATTTTTGTCCCCCAAGTAATAAAGTGGTCCTGAATCCATTTTTAAGAACTTTGGAAAACATGCAGATTTCCAAAAATTCTCACATTTATTTGTAAATTCATTTATTCAATAAACACTTATTATAAACACTTTGTATGTCCCAGGCAGATACAGATATCTGTCCCTGAAGAGCCTAAAGCCACAAAATTTAATATTGACATATCAGCAAAATTAATAAATAGCCTCTAAATACTCATACCAAGCATTTGAATCTTATTGGTTTAATGCATTATATTAGGTAAATATTTTTGATGCTCTTTTGTTAAAACTTGAAATACCGCATGGCTATAAACAATTACTTTTGAAGAAAATGTATAGTTCATAAAAATTATTGCTAAAACTCTGTGAGCTTTTTCTTCCCCTTTTAATCCTCATTTTAGTGTTGGTTTCTAAACTTTTAATTAAATTATAATATATTTACATTTTTAATTCCTCCTGGAAGAGAACATAAGAAACAGAAAGGGGATATTAATATGAGTGGTTTATAGCTTTATTTAAGTGTTTTTCATATCTTAGCAATATCAGGTGAATTACTGGAAAAATGATCACTGGGCTTGTAAGAATCACAGTGCTGTCACTCACCAGCTGAAAAATTTTAATCAAGGTGCTTGACATTCTGAGCCTTGATTTTCTACTCTATAAATTAGAGATGATAATATTTATTATTTAACCCATTTTGATTGTAGACATTAAATTGAGTAATATTTGTGAATGCATTTGAAAATTCTAATGTACTGTACAGTTAAATTGTTTTACATGATATTTGATTTGTGTTAACCCTCCCACAGGAGTACCAGCTCATGATAGGACTCAGTAATTGGATGCTCTGGGCTGCTTATTTCTTCACATTCCTCTTTTTGTATTCTATTATCATCATTATTATGTGCATAATTTTCTTTATCAAGGCAAGTATCATTTTGACTGCGGCATACTGCAGCTAAACTTTAAGAGGGAAAGTAGAAACATGGTGTGGACCTAACAGGTCTCAGGTTGCTAGGGGATGAAAATGTGGCTTTTGTAGACTCCACTGTGAAAACTCAGAAGCTGCTTGATCTCTCAGCAAATGAAACTTTACACCTAAATGGGTGGAATTTCTGTAAGAAATAAATAGTTAACTCTCCATCTCACTGAGCAGTGTCATCAGTTTCACTAGGACTATTGAAATATTTAAGGATGTTTTATTTCTCCTCTTGTTTTGGTGTGATGCCTTTTAGAGAGTGACTAGACTGACCTCCTAACTGTTTTGCTAGATTAAACCTGCACCAGCCCTCCAGTACTGTGACCCAACTCTCGTCTTCACCTTTTTGCTGTTTTATGCCATTGCTACAATATTCTTCAGCTTTATGGTTAGCACATTGTTCAATAAAGGTGAGTCTAAGATTCCTCCTGTGAAAGATTCTCAGTGACTAGACAAAGATTATATTCGGGATCTCCTTCTAAATTTAGTTGTCACCTCTTCTGTAACCTTTGTTTATATTAAACAGATACATTCTAACTGAAAGACAAATATATGCACATAAAATGATTTGAAAGGGAATGAAGAGAACAAAAATTAGCATAGCACAGTGTACATGTAAGAATAAAAATCAAAGTAAGATCATATTTTGGTGTTCTTTCTAACTTTAGTGCTACCTCATGTATGGTATTTGTCTAACACTTCCACCAGGAAGGGCTGAGATGGAGACTGATATCTGCTAGTATCTAATGACTGGTACATGTGAAGAAGAAAACAACAAAATTGCTTGAATGAAAGAAAGGCCTCTTGCAACTAATTAATAAATTCTTATTGTGTGTCTGCTATGTATTAAATATAGTGCCTGCCCCATGGAGCTATTGACTTTAGGGACATAAATATCATATGCACAAACAATGATTTAGAGGGTTCTTCAGAGAAACAGAACCAATAGAATATTTATTATGAGAGATAGAAGATTTATTATGAGGAATTGGTTCGTGCTGTTATGGAGGCCAAGGAGTCCCATGATTTTCAGTCTGTAAGCTGGGGACCTGGGAAAGCCAGTGGTGTGATTCCAGTCTGACTCTGATGGCCTGAGAACCAGAGGATCCATTGTTGTAAATCCCAGCCCCAAGACAGAAGACTGATGTCCCAGTCGAGCAGCCAGCCAGAAAGAAAAAGTGGAAAATTTCCCCTTCCTCCATATCTTTGTTCTTTTCAGGCCCTCAAATGTTAATCTCATCTGGAAACACCCTTCCAGATGTACCCAGGAAAAATGTTTAATCTGTACATCCCAGGGTGCAGTCAAGTTGACATAAAATTAATCATCATAAGAGGACATGCAGAGAGCAACGCAAATTAATGGAGCATAGTGTACACATGAAAAAAAAATACCAGATATAGATTAAAATATTTCAGGTTGAGATAGGTCCAAAAATGCTTCAATAGGTGTAGGTTTTGAGACATTTTTGAAGGATGGGGAAATGGGAATATAAGTCAGGTCAATGGATGCAAGTACTCATTCATTCATTCATTCAAATCTTTGAATTACTTACCTTGTGCCAGCAGTGTCTAATTTACAAAAACAAATACAATTTGTTTCCGTTCCTTTTGAGGACCCACGTGCAAAATGGTTTTATGAAATTACAGTCCTACTGGAAGAAGATAATGATTCCTATTGTTCCATGTCTTTGCCAATATTTAATATTGTTGAACTTTAATTTGTGTCAAATATAGGGATATTAAAGGTTATATCATACCAGTTTAAATTTGCATTTTCCCAATTACTAATGAAGGTGAGTGTGTGTTACAAATATGAGTCATATGTGTTTCCTCTTCTGTAAAAATTTTAATGCATTCTGAACTTTTTGATTGTTGATAATGTCCTTCTTTGTCTCCTCTGACAATTTTTTACTTAAAGTTTATTTTGTCTAATATTAGTATAGCCACCAAGCTCTCTTTTGGTTATTTGCATGGAGTATCTTTTTCGATCCTTTCACTTTCAATCTATTTGTTTCTTTGGATCATTTTTTAAATCCTTTCTGCCACCCTTGTCTTTTAATGAACAGATTAATCGATTTACATTTAAGATAATTACTGATAATGAAGGTCTTACATCTGCCATATTGGTTTGTTTTTTGTTTTTGTATATGCCATGTATTTTTCTTCCTCATATACTCCATGTTGATTCTTATTTCATTTTCTTTTCTGTATCTTTTCTAAGGGAGTAATTTGGAGATTGCAATTAATGTCTTAAACAATGTTATTTGAATTAATACCAATTTAGCTTCAATAATATACAAAAGCTCTTCTCCAGTCAAACTCCAGCTCCTCTTTATAATGGTGTTTTCACAAATTATATCTTTATATTTGTGTGCCTATTTACATATGTTATGATTATTTTATGCATTTGTCTTTTAAATCATATAGAAAGAAAAAAGTTATAAATCATAAATACCATAATACTGACTGTCTAGTGTTCTTTCAGTAAGCTGGAAGAACTACCTTTAGCAACAAACTCCCTCAGCATTTGCTAATCTGGTAATTTCTTAATGCTTCCTGCCTTCTTTTTTAAAAAATACTTCACTTTTTTAGAGTAGTGTTAGGTTCACAGAAAAATTAAGTTGAAGGTACAGAGATTTTCGATATATGCCATGTCCCCACATGTGCTTGGTCTACTCTGTTATCAACATACCCCACCAGAGTAGTACCTTTGTTACAACTGACAAACCTACATTGACATATGAGGAAACTTCAGAAAGTTTGTGGAAAATTAAATTAAAGGATAAAATAGAAATTATAAACTTTGTTTCTCAGCATATCCTTCCTCAAGTTTAAGACATTTTCATAAGTGATGATACCAGCCATTTAGTCCATCCCTTAAAGACCTGAGGGTTCTGGACATTTAACCATGTCAATACAGTCTTTTTTACATTATTAGTTGAAGAAAAATGGGTGTCCTTTAAATATTTTTTAAGATTAGGAAACAAAAAGAAGACACAAGTAACCAAATCAGGACTGTAAGATGGATGCCTGATGATTTCACATCAAAACTCTCACAAAATTGCTCTTGTTTGATGAGAGGAATGAGCAGGAGCACTCTCTGGTGCTTTCCCAGGTATTTTTCTGCTAAAGTGTTGGCTAACTTTCTCCAGACACTCTTAAAAAGCAGATGTTATCGTTCTTTGGCCCTCTGGAAAGTCAACAAGCAAAATGCCTTGAGCATCCCGAAATATTATTGCCATGACCTTTGCTCTCAACTGGTCCACTTTTGCTTTGACTGGACCACTTCCACCTCTGGGTAGCCATGGCGTCGTTGATTGTGCTTTGTTTTCAAGATTGTACTGGTAAAGCAATGTCTCATCTGCTGTTATAATTTTTCAAAGAAATTCTTCAGGACATAGATCCAACTTGTTTATAATTTCCAGTGATAATTTCACTCTTGTCTGCAGCTGATCTGGGCATAAGAGTTTTGGCACCCATTGAGTGGAGAGTTCACTCAACTTTAGTTTTTCAGTCAGAATTGTGTAAGCTGAGCCAATTGAGATGTCTATGATGCTGGCTATTGTTTCTGCTACTAATTGATAGTCCACTTCAATCAGGGCACAAACAAGATTAATTTTTTTCCTCATTAATTGATGTGGATGGCCTGCCACTATGGTCTTCATCTTCAACATCATTTTGTACCGTCTTAAAACAAGTTATCCATTTGTAAATTGCCTATTTCTTTGGGCATGAGCTTTTCATAAAGCATCAATGATTTTGCTCATGCTTCACCATAATTTTGATGTCTGTTCTTGCTTCAGTTTTAACAGAATTCAGGTTGCTCTGTTAAGAGCTCTTTTCAAACTGATGTTGTTACTGGTGCCCAAGTTTGGCTGCCCTTTCTGCTAGAAATAAAGGACTCGAGAGTCTACTGTTGATGCAAGTTTTGGAAGCTTTATTCAGGAAGTGTAACTTGAAAGGCAGTTAGGCTGAACATCTCATTTCTCAGGAGCCTCAGCAGGGTTTTTGAAAGGAAAAGAGTGGGAAGCAAGCGGGGGAAGTTATTCTCTTCAAGGGACTGCTATGTGCAGTCTTGAAGACTCCAGGCTTTTGTTATCTCATGGTCAGTCTTGTAACTTTTCCACTCATTCTTGGGGAGTGGGCACTATCTGGCTCTCACAAGTTGGATGCTGTGACTCTGAAGGAAAAATGGTTATTTCTGCAAGTTAGTGATTAGTTCTTATTATCTTGCTTTTCCCAAACACCAGGGTCTACAGTATTTTCTCATGAGCTATGATATAAGCTAAAGTTACAAAAAGGCTCCATTATGGGTAGCATGCTGCTTGAAGCTGTATTCTACAAATGGCTCTTCTAAGGCTAATTACCTATGATTGTTTGCCATTGTTTACTCTTACAATGTCTTATCCTTCTTAGTGCCTCAAACTAGATCCTATTCAGACATGTTATAGCAAGTTAGTATGAGTTTATTTTGGTGCAAAAAAAAATTTTGCAATTCATACATACTTTCATTATATGCATTTCCTATTAATTTTTTGAAGACTCTTCATATCATAATCACTCAATCCTTGGTAAGCACTGCTATTTTTACTATCTCCATAGATTTGTCTTTTCTAGAAGAACATATAGTTGAAATTATATAGTATGTACCCCTTTCATGTTGGCTTCTTTCACTTAATAATATGCATTTAAGATTCTTCCATATCAGGGACAGCCCGTGGCTCACTTGGGAGAGTGTGGTGCTGATAACACCAAGTCCACAGGTTTGGATCCCTATATAGGGATGGCCGGTTAGCTCACTTGGGAGAGCATGGTGCTGACAATACCAAAATCAAGGGTTAAGATCCCCTTACCGGTCATCTTTGAAAAAAAAAAATTCTTCCATATCTTTTCATGGCTCAATAGCTCTTTTTTTTTTTTGCACTGAATAATATTTCATTGTCTGGATGAACCACAGTTGATCAATTCACCCACTGAAGGACATCTTGGTTGCTTTCAAGACTTGGAAATTATGAATAAAGCTGCTATAAATATCTATGTGCAGATTTTTGTGTGTACATGAGTTTTCAACTCCTCTGGGTGAATACCAAGGAGTGCAATTACTGGCTTATAGGTTTAGCTTTGTAAAAAACTGCCCAATTGTCTTCCAAAGTGGCCTTACCATTTTGAATTTACACCAGCAATGAATGAGAGTTCCTGTTGCTACACATCTTTGCCAGCATTGGGTGTTGTCAGTGTTCTAGATTTTGAGCATTCTAATAGGAGTGTAGTGGTATCTCGTTGTTTTAATTGGTATTTATCTGATAAATAAATATCATCTTTTCATGTGGGACATCTTTTCATATGCTTATTTGCCATCCATATATGAACTTTGGTGAGGTGTTTGCTATCATTGGCCCATTTTTTATCAGGTTGCTTATTTTCTTATTGCTGAGTTTTAAGAGTTCTTTGTATATTTTAGGTAACAGTCCTTTATGAGATGTGTCTTTTGCTAATATTTTCTCTGAATCTGCATCTTGTCTTCTCATTCTCTTAACAGTGTCTTTTTTAGAGCAGAAATTTTTAATTTCAATGAGTCCAGCTTATTAATAATTTTTTCATGCATCATGCCTTTGGTGTTGTATCTAAAAAGTAATGGCCATCCCCGTGGTCATCTAGATATTCTTATATATTATCTTCCAGGAGTTTTATAGTTTTATGTTTTGCATTTAGGTTCGTGATCCATTTTGAGTTAACTTATGTAAAGGATGTAAACTCTATATCTATATTCAGTTTTTCACATATGGATGTCCAATTGCTTCAGTACCACTTGTTGAAAAGACTATCTTGCCCCTTTGCCAAAGATCAGTTAGCTATGTATTTATGTTAGTATATTTCAGTGCTCTCTGTTTTGTTCCACTGGTCTATTGGTCTGTTCTTTCACTGATAACCACACTGTCTTGAATACTTCAGCTTTATAGTAAGTATTGCAGTCAAGTATTGTCAGTCCTCTGACTTTTTTTTTTTTAATATTGTGTTGGCTATTCTGGATCTTGTCCCTCTCCCTACAAACTTTAGAATTAGTTTGTTGATGTCCACAAAATAACTTGCTGGAATTTTTATTGGGATGGCATTGAATCAATAGATCAAGTTAGGAAGAACTGACATATTGACAATATGGAGTCTTCGTACTTATGAACGTGGAATATCTCTCCATTTATTTAGTTTTTAGAATTCTTTTATCAGAATTTTGTAGTTTTTCTCACATAGGTCTTGTACCTCTTTGTTAGATGTATAGTTAAGAATTTCATTTTTGGCAGTGCTAATGTAAATGGTATTTTGTTTTTAGTTCAAATACCACTTGTTCGTTGCTGGTATATAGGAAATTGACTGACTTTTGTATAATAACCTTGTATCATGCAACCTTGCTACAATCACTTATTAGTTTCAGGAGAGTTTTTGTCAATTCTTTTGGATTTTTCTACATAAATAAACATGTCTTTTGTGAACAAACACAGTTTTATTTCTTTCTTTCCAATCTGTGTGTATTTTATTTCGTTTTCTAGTCTTATCACACCAGCTAATACTTCCAGTATGATTTTTTAAAGGAGTAGTGATAGGAACATCCTTGCCTTGTTCTTGATCTTAGTAGAAAAGCTTCAAGTTTCTCAGTATTAAGGATGATGCCCATATTCACCAGTCTGTCTCTACAACCTTGGGGTCAGCAATATGCCCCCTGTGTCACTCTTCTCTTTTAAGGATAAAGAAGAGTTGACTTTTTTAGTCTGTTTAGCTTTTTACTTGTTAAGATGTAGTGATGACTTCCATGCTCCTTACATGTGGACCAAGATCAGAAGTCTCTTGTTTGTTTGTTTGTTTGTTTGGGGTGGTTGGCTGTTATAGGGATCCAAACCCTTTGACCTTGGTGTTATAACACCATGCTGTAACCAGCTGAGCCAACTGGCCAGCCTCTTGTTTATTTTTAAAGGAAAGTTTTGCCTTATATAGAATTCATAGTTTTTTGTTTGTTTTATTTTTATTTGTTGTTACTTTTGGCACTTTAAGAAAGTCATCCTACTGCATTCTGGCCTCTAGTTTCCTGGAAATAAATTGGCTCTTAATTTTATGCATTATGAGATGCTTCTCTCTGGTTGCTTTCAGGAGTCTCTTTGTGTTTTTGACTTTGACATTTTTATTTTAATGTGACTTAGTATAAATCTCTTTGATTTATTCTCCCTGATGTTCGATTTTTTGGGTGTGTAGATTCATGTCTTTCTTCATATTTGGAAAGTTTTCTTTTCAAATAATTTCTCTGACTTATTCCTTTCTCTCTCCTCTCTTTCTGAGACTCCACTTATGCCCATGTTGGTACCCTTGATGGTGTCCCACAGGTCTCTTAGGATCAGTTGATTTTTTTTCATTCTCTTTTCTTTTCCCTGTTCAGATTGTATAATGTCAATTGTTCTATCTTCAACTTTGCTGATTCTTTCTTCTGCCTGCTCAAATATTCCGTTGTACTTCTCTAGTGAATTTTTCATTTCAACTATTTTATTTTTCAGTCCCAGAATTTTTATTTCTTTTTTTTATAATTTATATTACTTTATTGATATTCTCTAGTTCATGATATGTCTTTCTCCTGCTCTCCTTTCATTTTATTTCCTTCGGGTAATTGAACATATCTAAGACAGTTGATTTAAAGTCTTTGTTTAATAAGTCCAATCGCGAGTATTCCTCAGAGACAGTCTTTCTTTCTTTCTTTCTTTCTTTCTTTCTTTCTTTCTTTCTTTCTTTCTTTCTTTCTTTCTTTCTTTCTTTCTTTCTTTCTTTCTTTCTTTTTCTTTCTTTTTTTCTTGTGAATGAATCATACTCTCTTATTTGTGTGCTCTATTAGTTCATTCTCTGTTGCTTATAAGACAATGCCTGAAACTGGGTAATTTATGAGGAAGAAACTTATTTATTACAATTTTGGGGGCTGGGAAGTTGGCTGGAAAGTTCACCAGGGGGTTCATCTGGTGGGACTCCTTGGTGGGACTCTCCACAGATTCCCATGTCGATGCAGGGTTCTATCACATGGCCAGGGCTGAGCAAGAGTGCCATCCAGAGCTCATGTGCTCTCTTTATAAAGCCACCAGTCCACATTCATGATAACCCATTAATCCATTAACACATTAATCCATGGATGGATTAATCCATTCATGAGAGCATAGACTTCATGATTCATTCACCCTGTAAAGGCCCCACCTTTCAAATACCATGCCATACTGGGCATTAAGTTGCAACGGTGAGCTTTGGAGGGAACAAACATTCAACCCATAACACATGCCTCATAATTATTTGTTGAAAACTGTCTTTGTCTTTTTTTTTTTTTTTCTGGCAGCTGGCTGGTTTGGGGATCCAAACCTGTGACCTTGGTATTACAGGGCATGCTCGAAAACTGTGATATTTTGAATATTATAATGTGGTAACTTTGGAAATCAGAGTCACATTTTTGGACCTCCTGACACTCTAAACTACATCTGGCTCTTTGGGTCCAACTTTGTCTTTCTTTATTTGGGCATCTCCCCCCCCTCCCCCAATATTATGACATAGACTGAATCTTATAATGTCTGGAAACACAATATAAGTATTTCCTGATTATATCAAAAGTAGTATTTACATTACAATTTCTTATGCTGAGAGGTAATAAATATGTCAATTTTATATTAAATGCTATAATAGTCATAGTTGCTGCACATAGAATGATAAATTTCAGAAGAAATTGTTCCTCAAATGTTTCATTTTGGCCTTTTCTTCATTCAAAAAATACCTTTGAGCACTTACTGTGTTCTAGGTATTTTATTAGGTGCTGGGGAAAGCAATTGTAATAAAACAAATATTTTTTCTCATACAGTTTATCTTAGTGAACAGAAAACAAATATTTAGGTTTTTGGTTTTTAGGTACTTTAGGTTTTTGAAGATTGCTTAAATATAATTTCTTTCTTATTTGCAGTCAGTTTTGCTGTTGCTTTGGGAGGTTTGTTTTTTTATATCACCTACATTCCAGCTACTGGCCTTACTTTCTATTATGCACGGATGACACTCATCCAAAAACTGGCTGCCTGTCTCAACTCAAATTTTGCGATGGCACTGGGAGTCAAATTTCTAGTTGATGCGGAAAGAGAGAGTGAGTGTCTACTTTGTAAAATTTGCCATGTCCTAGTAGGTATATCTTTGCTTTCTTATTGTATATTTAGTTTTAAAACTAATTGATATTGCTAAACTGTACTTCAAAAAATTATGCTACTTTATACCCCTGCCTGTAGTACATGAGTCCTTCCACATTTTATTCAAAAATGTACTCAAGTCTGGTAGGCTTCTTCCTACTTCTTTTGGAGTTACCACCTGCTGTCTAGTGGTAGAAGAAGAAGTGATATGGTGGTCTGCTTTTAGTAACTTCCTTTTTCCTTTTTCCACCAGTGCAGAATCTGTGCAAAATGCTTCTAGTCTTCTGTTCTGTAGTCATCATCCATCCCTACTTTTCAATGATTATGTTTTTTCAAAATTATTTATTCCAGTGAACATTTAGCATTAGGATGGTGGAAGATTGGAGCCACTATCTTAACCCATAGGTCTTTTTATTTTTCTTATAGCTTATTTTCCTTATATTTTGATATAATTTATTTTGTTTCAGTTATTTCTAGTTACTTGCTTGTTTGGGGCATAATGGAGAGAACTTCACATGATTACTCACTCAAATGTCCTCTGGAACAACCTAAATTCTAAGGTTTAAGATAGTATCTGACTCCAGTAGAAATCTCTAGAAAGCATCAACTTATTATTTTCTTCACTGTTTAATTATGATGCAGATGGATAAGTCTATGTTAAACTCAGTTGGCACCTAACTAAATGGCTTCTATTTTGTCTTAGGAACTGGAATTAGATGGAGTGACATCTTATCAACCAAACTGGACAGCTTTATGTTTGCCTATCTACTGGGAATGTTTTTATTTGATGCTTTTGTGTATGGCCTTGTGACCTGCTATATAGAAGCTGTCTTTGGAGGAAATTATGGTGTGCCAAAGCCATGGAACTTTTTCTTGCAGGTGAGTTCTAATGCTTATATTACTGATATAGGCCACAGTTTTTATGAATCTGATGTGATATCTATCAAAGCCATCATGAATTAATTTTGCACTGTCTATAATGGAATCAATTGGTCAAATCCTGAAATTCTGAACTTTACAAATTGTGATAGTCCATCACTTTTTCAGGAAATTTTTCATAAAGGATTAAACTCTAGCATAAAAATTAATATGTGCATGCTAACAAGGACAGGTTTAGTTATGTCAGGGCACTTACCACCTGCTTTATTCCCTTGGTTAGACCAGATTTATCAGAGTCAAAAATCATATAAAAATGGTGAGGATGTACATGTTGCCCTCTCTTTTCAATATTTTCCAGTATTATCTTGGTCCTGTGTATTGCTCAGAAAAGAGCTGACAGTGATATAATACTTTTCAATATGACCTCATTTTGGAGTGATTTCCCTTTGTCTTTCTTGAGCAGCTTCAATTTTAATAGAATAGTTTGCTTTTTTGCCTTAGGAATTCATATATAGCCAATTAGCTCTAAAATTAATTTCAAGAAATTTTCTGCAATCCATCTCAAAAACTAACTGGCCAAGTATTTTTTAATGTTTTATTTTTCTATGCCACAGTGGTAATAACGATTTTTTTCTTTCTTAGCGTTCTCACCGGTTTCAGGAACCACCTGTGGAAAAAACTGAAATAAGCCCATTTCATGAGACAATTCAAAGCAAGTATTTTGAAGGTGAACCTACTGATTTGGTAGCAGGCATCCAGATCAAACATTTGTACAAGGTATTGTTTCACAGATCTCTTTTGATGGAACTGAAGTTTACTTTACAGGTGATTTGGAAATACCGAGATAAAGATCAGATGTGAATAAAAGGTCACGGCCACCATGTTTACTTCCTTTGAGAAAGATCAAAATGAAATTAATAAATATAAAGTAGATAATAAAAAGGCACATCTTTCTCCTTCCTCCAGAATAGAATCAGATTTTCTCTAAATCTGATTTCTCTAAATCAGATTTTCTCTAAATCTGTATCTTCTACAAATGTTCTCACTTTAAAATGTATAGTGGAGATTGATGATTTGAATATGTGAACATTAATTTCTGTTCACAGATGTTTTGCATTCGTCTATTTGTAATTTCCCCTGCCTAGGTGTTTGTCACGGGGACACTTGGATCTCTCAGTTTATCTGAATCATCTGCAGGCATGTAGTATTCAAGTAAGTCGTATATTTCCTGGCATTTCCTTGCCTCTCAAAGGTCTACTTAATCTTAATTTGAGTTCTTAACTCCACAGTTTAGAGAAACCCAAAGAAGTTCTTGCAAATTCAGCTAATTTGGGGGTGTTTATACTCTGCCTCCGGTATGCTACATGCTGTTTCTATTTTGGTTGCATCAACCCGGATACAAAACTCATTCTTTTCCCTGAAGTCCTCACAAAATTCATTTATATCAAAAATTTCAGGAATATTAGTAACCCATAATATAAATAGAGGCTGGATAGAGTTTGCTGAAGAAGCACATGGGCTATGACCATTTCCCCAGCTGAACTTACCCTACCAGATTGCTTCTGAGAACTTCCTCTAGTGTGAAGATCACTTCACCTCTAGACTTCACCCTAGACTTTCGTATCCAGAATCATGAGAATGCTCAGAAAAACCAACAACCTCTTGTGTACTATTTATTCATTTATTCATTATTCATTCATTTTTGGCACTGGAGATATAATGGGGGAAAAGTGAGATAAGGTTCATGCCCTTAAGGAACTCACATTCTAGTGTGAATAAAACTGGGTTAGCAACTAAACAATTTTTAAAAAACAAGATAATTATAGTACATTGTAAATGCCATTGGGAAAATAAACAGAGTGATGGTGTAGTAATTAAGGAGCAGGATGGGAAGGAGAAACATTTCAGGTAGGTTATCCAATTAAGCTTCTCTGAAAACATCACCTCTGAAGATGTAGGCCACCCTCTCTGACAACAACCTCAGCTAAACCTAGCCACCTCACCCCAAATTAGGCTCATTCATTTCAGTGTGACAGCCTAGATACAGTGACTGCCCAAGTCCTTCCTCCAGCTCAGGTCAGCTTTGAATGGTCATCCAAGCTGCAGAACTCCTGTGGGGCTGACCTTATTGCTGCTGTACATACTGCAGCACGACTTTTCTCTTTTCCAAATATGCAGCCTTCTCTTCTTCACACAGATGTTGACCCCAAAAGCAGTCTTGCTTGCTAATATCCATCTTATGTAAACTTCCTGGATGCTAACTTCCATCTTAGAGTATATCTCCAACAAACTTAATTAGTGATTATTGGTATACAGAGTTGATTGAAAAATAGGTGATAACATGAGAGAAAGATTTCTGTACAAGGTAGCAATACAACATTCATAGGTGGTGTATTGGGATGGTATAACAGGAGAAAAAATGCACTAGTTGGTAACATGCATTGAGCATTTGAAAAATATGGGTAAATTAGTGATTATAAGGACCACGTAACTGGATGGCTGTTGGTGGAGAGAACTGATACACTGGAGACAGACTATGAAAGGCTATGTATGTATGATCAATCCTCAGAGACTAAGTATAAAATCTAGAGAGGCTTCCAGGAAGCATATAAAGAAATTCTCATCCCCAGCTGCCAAAGAGCAGAAAAGTTGAGAACTAAGCCCCAGATTTAAAAATAACAATAGGAGGGCTATAGAGAAGGTTGAATTCCTAATCTGCACAGATCTGCTACACCAGGATTAGGCCTTGTTTGGGAAGGAATGACACCAGGACAAAAATCTAGTCTCATTTTCTCCTGAACTCTCAGTTTACAGAAGGTCTTGCCCTCCCTATTAGTAAGTAGTATTTTCATCTCCCTCCCTTGAAGACAGTGTAGTGGGCTCTGCTCCACAAGACAACCCACACTGCCTTCTGGTCAGTAAGACAATAACTTCTGTTACATCACAAAATATGGTAGGCAGCCTCCAAGATGACCTCCAGTGACCCAATGCTCCTGCTTTTCATGCCTTTGAATGGGTCTGATCTGTATGACCAATCAAAAACTGAAGAAGTGACATGACTGCTTTCTGAGTCTGAGTTGTAAAAGGCATTGAAACTTTCACTTTGGTCTTTTGGATTCCTTACTCTGGAGAAGTCCTCCTCCATACTGTGAGGAAACTCAAGCAGTCAACTAAATGACTGAAGAGAGGCCCATGTGGGGTGAACTAAGCCCTCCCTCCCACAATGGGCACCAAATTGCCAGCCATACAAGTGAGCTCCTTTGAACATGGATCCTCTGGTCTCACCCAAGCTTTCAGGTGACCACAGCTCCAAGCCAGCATTTTGAGTGCAAAACCAGTCAAGCTACTCAGTTGACAGATCCTGAGTCAAAGATGATCAGTTGAGTATAGTTGAGAAACTATGAGAAAAACAGATATTTATTGTTGTTTTAAGCAACTAAGTTTTATGTAATTTATTACTCAGTAATAGATAACTACAACAGATTGTGGTGCCTGGAAATAAGATACTGCCACAATAAAAAAAGCTAATAATGTGGGGGTGCTTTGGGACTGGGAATTGAGAGGAAGCTGGAAGAACATTGAAGGGAGTATTTGTGAAAGCATAAAGGGCCTAGAATAGATTGTTAGCAGAAGCTTGGTGGCCTTGGACGTGTCCTCCATTGAAGGCTTAAAGAAAAGGGAGGAACTGTTATTAAGAACTGGAGTACAGAAGATCTTTTTTAATGTAATGGCAGAAAGTTTATCAACACCATGACCTGCAATTATGTAGAAAACAGAAAATATACCTAATAAATTGGTATAGCTAAGAATATTTCCAGGAAGATTGGTGAAGGAACTCTTGGTGTCTTCTTGTTGCCTTAGGGTAAAATGTAGTGAATGTGAGAGAGAGAGAGAAGCTGAAGCAAGGACTGTCACACATAAATGAGCCAGGTGCTGGTTCTAAAACTTCCTACCTTCACCAGATGGCAGATGCTGTTGAAATTAAGAAATAGCTTCCAGTTAAAGATCAAGTCCAGGTCACTTTCAGAAAAGCATGATCTAAAGTTGAAGCCAAAATGGTAGGAAAAACCCTTAGTTGTAGGACCTCAGTAAGATGTAAGTTGGCATCTCAGCTATTCAATCAAACATTAGGGATTTTAGCTACTTAGGGCATTATTCTGTCAGGAGCCTCAGTAGAAGCAAAAGGTAGACAAGGATTGTCTCAAATATATTTGCAGGTGTGGCTTTTGTGGCTAAAGTGAGCCTAGTGTTTTATATAAAGTTGTGCTGGAAGAAATACCTGTGAACCAAACTCCAGTTTATTCCCCAGTTGTGGAGAAAGGTAAAGCATGTTAACATCATGCTTCAGCTAACATCCCTCGGTTGTCAGCTTCTTTGGAATTTTTTGGCTGAAGAGAGCCATGCTCATGCTTTCCCTTTGGGCAACCTAAATGTAATGACTGGTCAACATGGGACAGTAAGGCCCTGTCCTTCAGCTTGAGATAGCTCTGCAGGGCCACTTTAGAATGAGAGTTCCTCGTGGGGTCTCCTAAGGTCATGGAGTGATTGCACCAGGAGCTCTTCTTCATTCTCTGCCCAGCTGTTCTTTCAGCCCTTCCCTCCACAGGTGCTGATCTTGAGAGACCTCCTTAATAGACTTTATGCATTCCAATCTTCTAATTGAGAACTGCTTCCTGGGAACCCAAACCTGCAACAGTGACCTTGGAGTTAAGACCAGAATGAAGAGAGTAAGTCGAATAGTGGAAAAACTAGGGACAGAAAGAAAAATCCAAAGCCCTTGAGGTGAAAAGAACCTTCATATTGAGAAACAAAGAGAAAATAAAGTTGGAATGAAGGAAGCAGTGATAAAGAATTATATGAAACGGGTTTGGAGATATAGTTCTAATGCATATGCAGTGGGCCTTGAAGGCTATGTTAAGGCTTGGATTTCATTTTTTAAATACCGACTAATGATTTTAGGCCTTTACAAAGGAGAGGGACATGATCGGATTTATGTTTTGAAAAGACCACTCTGGCTGCTATGGGAAGTATGAGTGGAAGAAAAGAGACAAATTGGGGAATTTTATGGTAGCTTAGGTAAGTGATGATGGCAGTATCGACTAGGCTGGTGACAGAGACATAGAAGTATAGAGATTCAAAATTTGTTTTGGGGTTAGAACTGAAAAGACTTGCTCATAGATTAGATGTGAGATTGGGGGAAAAGAGGAAACTAATGTGGATGTGGGTTTTGTGGCTTGAGGAAATAAATACTTTGTGGAGCAATTGATGGACATTGGAGACACTGGTGAAAGATTCTGGTTTGTGGGGGTTAGTTTATTGATTGGTTTTTAACTGAAGGTTTAGGAAATTGAGAGTGCCATTTTAGACTTAGGCATTTTAGACATTTATCCAAGTAGAGATTTCAAATAAGCAGTTATACAAGCCTGATGCTTAGGCCCAGAGATAAGATAGGATGAAGACACCTAGGGAGAAAACATGCACCCACATAGACATGGGCTTGAATCTTAGCTCTTGCATTTAAGTATTGTGTTTCTTAAACTCTGTCTGCCCGATTTTAGTTAAAAATTTAACCAAAACATTTTTATTAGGTTATAAAGTGACCATGTCTGTCCAGGTAAGCAAATATTTATGTGCCACCTCCCCTTGAAGTTATCTATCTTTCCTTAAATGTCAGGCTAGTTGGTTTTCTGGAAACCTCACCTCTCTGACACGTTCAAAAAAAGTTATGGTTTTGTAGAATATTCACCTTCTACTTGTAACTACAGTACGATTCATGCTCTTTCCAGCTTTATGCATCTTAAGAAGAAGCACTGCTAGGCTACACTTAAGAAATTTGAAATGAATATCCATGTGTATGTTTTCAGTTGGAAGTTATCCAAATTAGGACAAAGATATTTACTGAGGAAGATTGTGGCATTATCAGCTTCAATGTGGTAGTAGAAACCAAGCAGGAATGGATGAGATTGCTCAGGGGATGTTTGTAGATCTACTGTGAAATTCTAAAACTCCTGTTATGACTTTGAATGTTTTTTCCTTTTGACAGTTTTATCCTTTTACACTTTAATTTTTTTCCTCATGAAATTGATGATGTATTGTTTATTCTACAGATAGCTGACATGAATGCTTGTTCTGCCAAAGTGATTGTGATAGATACAGTTAGTATTTGTGGATTTTTCCCCACAGACATTCCGGCAGAAGAACACTATGAAAATAGCTGTAAAGGACTTGTCTTTGAATTTGTATAAGGGGCAGATCACTGTCCTTCTAGGACATAATGGAGCAGGAAAATCCACTACTCTATCAATTCTTTCAGGTAGGTGTTGCACCATGTTTAAAGGGTGTCCTTACAGAGAAACTAGAGAAAGCAATGAGACTTTTGTGTATCCTTTTGATTACAGCTTAGTAATTTTAGTGATATATATAATTTAATAACCTACTTTCCTTTTAAGTTTGCAAATAATTATTGTCAAATTTATAAATTAGTATTTATTTTGAGGAGGGGAGAAGAGGACATTACATAATGATAAAAAGGTTAATCCACCATCAAGACACAATAATGCTTAACATGTATGCAATCAAAGAACAGAACATCAAAATATTCAAAACAAAAACTGATAGACTTGAAAAAGGAAATAGACACATTTGAAATTATAGTTGGAGACTTCAAAACCACTCTTCTAGAAACTGATAGAATCAGTAGATGGAAAATAATAACATAGTGAAGAACTTAACAACACTATTAACCAATAGAATTGAATTAGCATTTATAGAAAATTCCACCCCAAAACAGCAAAATACACATTCTTTTCAACCACCCATGAACAGTGGCTAAGATACTCCATATCCTGGGCTCTCGCCAGAAAGAAGTGGAGAGATCCAAGAAATGCAAAGTTTTTCAGACAGAAAGAAAAGATTCCAGGCTGAAACTCAGATTCGTAAGAAGAAATGAAGAGCACAAGAAATGGTAAAGTTGTTAGTAATATAAGAAACAATTTGAAAATTCTAATGTATAAACATTTATCTAGAAGACTATTGAATATCTAAGTGAAAATAATAACAGTATCCTATTTCTGGCCCATCAGACCCCAATTAAACCAGCAGAGCTGGCCAAAACAAACAAACAAAAAACCTAACCTTTTAAAGTCACTAGAAATTGTCTTAAGGACATACAGCAAATGAAGAAAAATGTATTTGAGGAAATTTACTAAAACTCGACACTAATAGCAAAAGTCTATGGCATTTGAGCCACACTCACCTGTCTCTCCACGCCCAGCTCGACTTGATGGTAGCTCCACTCTGGGTAGGTATGGCCAAAAAAAGGGGGTTCCCTCTTCTCTCAACTCCCAGTCATGGTTGAAAACTTTTCACATTTGCTGAGAACATTAATCTACACATTCAAGAAGCCCAACAAACCCCAAATAAGATAAATGTAAAGAGGTCCACACCCAGACACTTTATAATAATAAAAATTCTGAAAAACAGAGACAAAGAGAAAATCTTGAAAGCAGCAAGGGAAAGATGACTTGTCACATGGAATGGAGCCCCAATCAAACTAAGAGCTGACTTTTTATCAGAAACAATGGAGGCCAGAAGTCAATGGAAAGATGTATTCAAAGTGCTGCAAGAAAAAACTGTCAACCAAGAGTCTTACATCTACTTTTAGGTAATTAATCTGAAATAAAAACATTCCTCGATAAACAAAACCTGAGGGAATTTATTGCTAGAAGATCTGCCTTACCGGAAATACTAAAAATGTTCTTCAGGGTGAAAGTGAGTAAATGCAGATGGAAATTTGAATACACACACACACGTACACAAAGAGCACCAGTAGAGATAATTCTGTAATTATAAAAGACAGTATAAATGCATATTTCTTTTCCTTTCTTCTCTTAACTGATTTAAAAAGCAGTTGTATAAAATACATATGTAATTGTATTGTGGGGCCTGCAAAATATAGAAAGGTAATAACAATGTAAAGGAGGTGGATGAGAGCAAAGTTGTAATGGAATAATGAAATTATGCTAGATGGCAACACAAACCCTCAGAAACAAATGAAGAGAACCAAAAATGGTAAATAAAAAAGTGAATATAACAAACTCTATGAATATATACTTTCAGTTTCTTTCTTAGCTTCTTTAGTAAACATCACATTATAACAATGTACTGTTCAGTTGGTAACATATAAATGTAGTATGTATAACAATAGTAGCACAAAAAAAGAGAAGAGAGAAGAGTGTTATATAAAAGTAATAATCATGCATTTCTCTGGAATTAAGTTAGTATAGATCCAATGTGTAGATTCTGATAAGTTAAGGTTTATATGGTAAGCCCGAGAGCAAACACTAAGAATATCTCAGAAATTTATCATGAAAAAAACATTGAACAATTGAAATGTTACACTAGAATATATTTACCTAATGCAAAAGAAAGCAACAAAAGAGAAAAAAAGGAACAAAAAAAGGCATGAGATAGAGAAAACAAAAAGTAAAATGGCAGACATAAACCCACCTTAAATGTGAATGCATTAAAAAATCCATACAAACTTTAGTTAAACTGACCAGGAAGAAAAAAGAGAAGGTTCAGTTTACCAAAATCAGAAGGAGAAGCGAGAAGTCACAGGGATGAACAGCCAGTCTCATTTTAAATCAGTTAAAAATAGAATAACTTGTTAAAATGAAATTTTTCTGGAGCAAATGTGAAAGCAAAAAGGACTGCAGGATAACAGGGGTAATTTGGGACATATGGTCACTCTCATTGTTATGGGTATCTCTGAATGCATTTATCCTCTTGGTAGCATGTTTTAAAAACAGGATTAATGAATTATTAGGTTTAAAATGATTTTTTTCCATTAAACTTAACCAGTTACCTCAGCTACGGATAAATATTATGTAATTATTTAACAATTATTTTAGGTTACTATATGTTATCTCTCTGAACTAGAATTTAAATTCTCCAAGAATACAGTTTTATTGTCTGCATTTTCAGGTTTGAAAATTTTCAGTTTTATTGTCAGTATTTACCGTCTAAGGTAGTGCACAGCTTATAATTTATAAATGTTGTCAAATGGCTGATGGCAATGCTGGAATGTTCTAATATAATCCTCTTTTGTGTTTTTATTAACAAAGTGATTTGCACTCATTCATACTCATTAAAAATAAGAACATACAGTTAAACAAACAAACATGCAAAAACTGATTTCTAATCTCATCACTCTGGCTATAGCAATTGATATTTTCTAGAATTCCCTTCTGTGTGTGCTATTGCTAGTGCGAAACAGTAATCCATTTGTGGACTTCAAAGCTAACGAACAGATTGTTGTCATGTTCCCTCACAAAAGCTAAGTTTCTGTCATGTCTTCTGTTTGATTTTAGGTTTCTATCCTCCCACCAGTGGAAAGGCCTATATTAATGGATATGACATCTCAAAGCAGATGGTCCAGATCAGGAAATCCCTGGGCTTGTGTCCACAGCAGAACCTGTTGTTTAAGCACTTGACAGTATCGGAACACCTTTACTTCTATTCTGTGGTGAGCCAAACATCTTCCTTTTTCCCGCTGTGTTCGTGTACTTCAGGTAGATTACCAACTCTAAATATCCTTATTCTTATAAAATTCAAAACTTAATTTTCTGATTAATTCTCCTTTAAACAAAAAGAAAGGCAAAAGAATAAGCCACCATATAGAAGATGTAAGAAAAGAGCTGATACAAAATGTTTTTAAGAAGAGAACTGAGATTACCAGAGGTGGGAAAGGGGGCGGAGGGGTAAGGGCCACAAAAAAATGATTACATTTTATAATGTTGAATAAACTAATTATCCTGATTTGAGCATCGCATATTACACAGGTATTAATATTCAACTCTGTACTCCACAGACATGTACAATCAACTGTGTTTCAATAAAAATAAATAAATGAATAGATAAAAATGTTTCTAACAATATAATTGGAAACACCATGTAAACTCTGGCTCCTCTATCTAGATGAAAGGAGTACATAAACAGATGAGTCCTGTGGAAACTGACCCCATGTTGTCTGCTTTTAATCTGCTGGAAAAGCGGGATGCATTCTCACAGTCACTGAGTGGAGGAATGAAGCGCAAGCTGTCCATCATTATAGCACTTATGGGGGGCTCCAAGGTAAAACAAACAAACAAAAAATATCCAAAACTGGATCCCCACTGCACACTGCTCTAAAAGAATCAACTGATACAAACCTGAGGGTTGATATGGATCTAATGCTCTAACGGGAACCTTCTAAATGAAACTCAGGTGAAATTTACATTATCAACCTTGTTGGTATAAAATGGCCACAGGTTTGGAACTATTCCAGCATTCCTAATTCAGTTTTATCTAAATGTATTAGCTTAGCTGGACAACTGATTGAAAAGCAAAACCAAGTAAGTCCCATGAGTGGGAAGACACTAGTAGCATGGTACATAATGTTTAGCAATGGTTGCAGAATTGTTCTCCTGGTCTTTAGGTGGTGATACTTGATGAGCCAACATCTGGAATGGACCCAGCCTCAAGGAGGGCCACCTGGGATCTCCTTCAGCAATATAAAGAGGATCGTACCATCTTACTGACCACCCACTACATGGATGAAGCTGATGTCCTGGGTGACCGCATTGCCATCATGGTCAATGGATCCCTGCAGTGCTGTGGCTCTTCAATTTTCCTGAAAAAGATATATGGTTTCTCTCCCTTTTATAATTCTTGGGATATTGATGTATTAATATTCTTCTAACACAATTTTTCTTTTCTTCTTTTATTTTCTTTTTTTTTTCTATCTACCCAAAACTTCAGTGATTCCCTCTGTCCTCATAATTAGTGTTCAACTATGTGCCCTTTGAAATAATACATTTTCCTCAAAACTCAAAATTATTTCCCACTTTTATTTTTATTGTGTTATCCAAAGTTCATGTTAATTTCTCCCATAAGGCTTCTACTTAAATTGAAATTTGTTTGAATGCAGTTGTGCCTTCAACGTAATTGATGATAGATATAGATAGGTAGATAGAGACAGATAGGTAGATAGATGTTTGATGATAAACGAGACAGACAGGTAGATTGATGGATTATGGAGGAAATATAGGGAATCAGATATCTCAGCTCCTTGCTTCTGTTTGTCAAACCAGTATTCAATTGCTTCTATATATGAGCCAAATAATTCATTCCAATGTAAAGAAGAATTTTTCTAAAATGGAAAATACCAAATATGTGCTAATATCTTCCTTACCTCTTTTAGGTCATTATTCAAAATTACCTATGCATCAGTCGTCTTTGGCCCCCTAAATAAGATAACATCTCATCTTCAATATTTCATTTCTTTTCATCTTTTCCCTTAGTCACAAGCTTAATAAAATACACAATTTATTCATTACCTTGTTCATTATTCATCTTTAATCGAAGTATAGTTTGTATACAGTACAATATCTTTCATATTCAGTTAAATGAGTTTTTGGTTTTATATACCCATTCGGCTCCAAGCAAAACAAAATACAAAATAGTTCCATGACTCCAGCAAGTTCCCTTTTTCCATCAATTCACCTCCACCAGAGGCAACTACTTTCCGATTTTTATTACTATTCATTAGTTTCACCTATTCTTGAGTGTCATATAAATGCATTATATATCATATTTTTGTGTGTTTCTGATTACTTTGACAGAATATATTTGAGATATACTGTTTCAAATATCAATAGCACATACATTCATGGAGTTTTAGGTTGTTATAGGTCATTTCAGTTTTTAAATATAATGAACAATAATGAACAAATGTGCTATAAACTTGCTTATAAAAAACTCTCTTGGGTAAAAATTTATCTTGGATAAACATACTTAGTAGTAGAGTATTTTGGTACTCAGTAGTTGTAGCACTTGGTCAAAGATTATGTGTATGTTCTGCCAAAAGGCTCTTCAAAGTGTTTGTAATATTTTACATCAGCCAGCATGTTTGAAAACTCCACTTGCTCCATATCCACACCAACAATTTGGTGTTGTCTTTTGAATTTAAGTTGTTCTAGTGGGTGTGAAACAGTATCTCTTGTGGCTTTAATTTGCATTTCCCTGAAGAATAATTATATGTATGAGTACATTTTCATGTATAATTTGGCTATTTGTATAAATTATTTTGTGAAGAATCTGATCAAGTCTTTTGCTCACTATTAAAAGTTATTTGTCTTTTTTATTTTAAGTTTGTAGTTCTTTCACATCTTCTTGATGCAAGTATTTTGTCTGATATATGTACTGTGAATACTTCTCCAGTGAGTTGCTTGCCTATTCATTTTTAATGGTATCTTTTGATGAGTAAAATTTAAGGTTTTGTGTCCTTTCTAGCAAACCTTTGCCTACATAAAGGTTGTGAAGATATTCTCCTATATATTTTTTCTTGATTCTTTATGGTTGTAGCTTCTAAAGGTTTATGATCTATTTCAAGTTGATTTTTGCGAGTGGTATTAGGTAAGTGTTGATGCTGATTTTTTCCACATGACCATCCAGAACCGTTTGTTGAAAACACATCCATTTCCCTATTGAAATGTTCTGGCATCTTTGATGAAAATCAATTGACTCCCTCTAAGTGCATCTACTATTTGATTCTTTATTCTATTTCGTTGACCTATAGGTCATGAATACTATAAGTCTTGAAAACAGGTAGCATGTGTTTGCCAACATTTTTCTTTTTCAAATTTGCTTGAGCTATTTTAGGCCCTTCTTATTTCCATACAAATCTGAGTCATTTTGTCAAATTCTACAAAAAAAAAAAAAATGCCTTGTAGAATGTTTGATTGGGATGGTTTTGAATCTATATATAATTTTGTGAAGAATGGTCATCTTAACAATATTGAATCTTCCAATATATAAACTTGGTGTTACTTCTTGATTTATTTAGGTTTCATTTAATCACTTTTTGTCTATATTTTGCTGTGTTCAGTGTGAAGATTTATTCCAAAGTATTTCATTTTGTATTTTACGTAAATGATATTACACATTTATCTTCATTTTCCAATTATTTCTCTTCTAGCGTTTATGTATACGATGATATTTATATTGATCTTGGATCCTGTGAATTTGTTTATTCACACATTAGGTCTGATGGTATTTTTGTAGATTCTATATGCAAGCCTGTCATTTCTGAATCAAAAAGGCTTTGCTTCCTCCTTTCCCATATGTATGCCTTTTGTTTCTTTCTCTTGGCTTATTGCCTTATATGGGACTTGCAGTGAAATCTTGAATGGAAGTGGTGAAAGTGGACAGTCTTGCTTTGTTCTCGATCTTGATCTTGATACATCATTAAGTAGGAAATTTCCTGAAGAATTTCCCAGTGGCCTTTTATCAGTTTGGTAAATTTTCCAAATTTTCTCTTTTGCTAGAAGGTTCTTAAAAATAAGCTATAAGGGCCAGCCCTTGGCTCATTTGGGAGCGTGTGGTGCTGATAACACCAACGCCACGGGTTAAGATCCCCTTACCAGTCATCTTTTAATAAAAAAAAAAAAAAGCTATAGATGTTGAATTTTGTCAATGCTTTTTCTGCATCTAGTGAGAGAATCACATGATTTTTTAAAAATTATGTGCTGATTTACATTGATTTATGTTTGAAAGATAAGCCAATCTTTCATTTCTGGGATAAACCATATTAATCATGATGTATTATTTATAAATTGCAGGATTTAATTAACTAATATGGATTTCATGAGAGACTTTGGTTTATATGTTTTTTCTTGAAGTCTCTATCCATTCTTTATATCAGGTTTATGTTAGCTTCATAAAGTGAATTCAGAAGTGTTCCCTTCTCCTTTAAATGTCTAAAAGCATTTATGTAAGGTTATTACTGTTTCTTTCTTATGTGTTTGAATTAATCGATGAAGTCATTTGGACCTGAATATTCCTTTTGGGGAAGTTTTTTTTTTAAAGTTAAAATTCCTTTTAAAAAAAAAAAATATATATATATATATATATAAGGCTATTTAGATTTTCCATTAGTTCATGTCTTTTGAATGGAGTTTAATTTATTTACATTTAAAGTAATTACTAACAAGGAGTAAATCACTCTTTTTTCTTTTTACATATGTCTTTTGTCCCTCATTTCCTCCCTTCCTGCCTTCTTTCCTGTTTAGGTTTTTTGGGTTTTTTGTTTTTGTTTTTGTTTTGTTTTGAAATGTTTTGATTTAGTTTTCATATCTTTTTTGTTCTCATATCTTTTTGTGTATATTTTATAAATATTTTCTTTTTGGTTACCATGGTAATTACATTTACATCCTAAAGTTATAACAATCTAATTTTAATTTATATTAACTTTAATGTACAAAATCTCTGCTCACGTTACTACCTAGCTTATCTTTATTTCAACATGAAGGACTCCATATAGCATTTCTTGCAAGACAGGTCCACTGCTTGTGAATGCTCAGATTTTGTTTATCAGGCATGTTTTAATTTCTCTCTCTCTCTCTCTCTTTCATTTTTATTTTTATTGAATCATAATTGACTATACATATTTTGGGTGTTCAATGTTGAGATATGTTGATCAACTCGATATTACTAGCATATATATTGTTACAAATCAGAATTATTCTTTATGCCCCTTGTCCAGTCTCACCCCATTCCCCTCCCCCTACCCACTACCCCCTCTAATTACCCTAGATTTCTTTTCTCCTTCTGAAAGAATAATGGTTACTTTGTTGATTTGTTGCCTAGATGATCTGTCCAATGCTGAGAGGTGTGATCAGGTCCCCCAATATTATCGTAGAGCAGATGCTGCTTCTGTCACTCTGGAATGGGATTTGTGGAGAGAGACATCCTCTTCTTTATCTCTGCTGGTGACTCTCCTTGTGTCAGTGCACTCCAGTGGCTGGAGGACCATCTGCATGGTGGTTGTGGCATCTAGATGCTTTCACAGCAGCCATGGTTATTGTGGTGGCTGTGGTGGGCCACCCACATGGAGGTGATGTTTTTGGCATGGTCCTTGGCACTAGCGGTGTGCCTAGTTGTGGGGGGAGGGGGAATCCAGTCTCTGGCTCCATGCCTTATGTCGCTGGGCGGACCTGAGGCACTTGCAGTGTGTCTGAGCTGGAACTAATTTTTTGTCCTTTGCTTACTTCTAAAGTGGGTAAACTTCCTGTTGGAACTAGTACTTGAGCTCTGTGGTTTAGCTTAATTTCTGCTTTCCTGCTGCTTCCCTAGGGAGGGCCTTTTGTGCAGCACAGTTTATAATGGTTGACTTTATAGGTACTTCTGGCTCTGCAGAGACTCAGTGCACCTGGGTTGTTTAGTAACTCTGATCTGGGTCTGAGTCTTTTCATCAAACTGTACCCCATGAAATTCTATATTCCTGACCAGTCTCCTCTGAGTGGTCCTATGCTGATTGGGATGCAGATCAGCTGTCCCTGCTTTACATTCCCACCAACAATGTATGAGTTCCTTTTTCTCCATATCCTTGCCAGCATTTGTTATATTTTGTCTTTTTGATAATAGCCATTCTAACTGGGGTAAGATGATATCTTGTTGTTGTTTAGATTTGCATTTCTCTGATCATTAGTAAGGTTGAGAATTTTTCTGTATACCTATTGGCTATTTGTATATCTTCTTTTTAGAAATGTCTATTCAGCTCCTTTGCCCATTTTTAATCTTTTTTTTTTTTTGCTGTTGAGTTCCTTGTTTATTCTAGATATTGTATCATTTTTAATGACCTGCTTTTAAGTTTATTGATTTTTTTCTTCTCCTCTGTCTAGTTTGCTATTGAGACTATTGAATAAATTATTTTTGGTGTAGTTTTCCCAGTATTTCCAGTTGGTTCTTTTTTATAGTTTTCATTAATCTGCAGAAATTGCTCATCTATTCACACCATGTTTTTCTCTATTTCTGCTAGATTATTTAACCTATTTATCAGGGTTAAAGTCTTCATTTTATAACTTCTACATCTGGGCCAATCTTTATGTTTGCTTCTATTGATTTTTCTGTCATAAAGCTCATATTTTCCTGTTCATTTGCATGTTTTGTAATTTTTATGACAGGTATTGTGAATAAAATAACAGTAGAGACTAAAATATTTAATATTTAATCTCAGAAAATGGTACACCTTTGTCTCTGTCAGGCCACTATTGTGAGAGATTGAGTCATAATCTGTATTTGAGTGTGTTGTAGCTTTATTTAGATTCTATTTATCACTGTCTTCAAATGGCTTGGGAATGGAATCAGAATTTTATTCTTAACAGAACTGTGGATCTGTGCACGGATGAAACTATGGAGATCTCCTTAAGCTACAGGCCAGTTGCCAGCCTCTTGAATTTGACAAATATGCTTTGCTCTCCATCAATGTTCTCTGTTTTCTGTTCCTTAAAAGACTTTTCTCTACCCTGCTGCCCTCTCCCAAGTCCTCAGAAGGCCATATTGGTGAAGGACTTGTGCCACAGAGGTATTTCTCTCAGCTCCGTTGTCCTGTCCTGAGCTGTCTTAATGCCACTTTATGTTTTTCATAAAGCCCTGGAGTGCCCTGGAGGGATTTTTCTCCACTACCCCACCACACCACCCCTAGCTTCTGGAAGGCTAGTGCAGTGTCCCTAGTGAAGGCACAGATGTCTTTGAAAAGATTTCTTACATCTCTGAAGGGAGATTTTTTTATCTGAGTTATTTATTGCCTGACATATAATAGGCACCCAATAAATATCTGTATAATATTAATCTTGTCCTCTCAGATTTCAGCAATAGGATGAGAAGCCAGATAACACAGGTTTTTCTTCCTATCTCTCATTTATCTGGTTATATAATCCAGATCATTTTCAGTCCCCATGAAAATAAATGAAATTATAAAGAAGTATTTATTAGGCTCCTTAGAGTTGTAATCAAATGATTCATAACATGCCTTATCTTCTAGCTCACCTGGACAAGAGTATGGGAAGTATAAAATTGTTTTATTTGTTCTTCTAAATGTATTTTCTAAGGTGCCGGATACCATATAGTCATGGTGAAGGAGCGTCACTGTAATGTGGAAGTAATATCAAAATTAATTCATTATTACATACCAACAGCCACTTTGGAGAACAACGTTGGGACTGAATTATCATTTATTCTCCCCAAAGAGTACATACACAGGTATGACTCCAGAGAGCGCTAAATGGTTGATTTTTAGATAGCCAGAAATAATTGTTGCTTTTCCTGGTTTCCTCAGGCTTAGCAAGTAGAGTTTATTAACAAGACAAAACTGCTGTCATGGCTGCTGCTTGTACTGAAGAGAGATGCCGTAGCTTCCTGGTGTTAATTGGTGATAACTGATGGTATGTTCTTGGTAGAGTAAAACTTACTCCTGGTGAGTGGAGTAAAGGGACATATGAAAATAAGAAGAGAAAAAATGAGACAGCTTACATGGTGGCTCTTGGAGTCAGGATGACAAGTACCCAGAGCAAACAAGCAGTTTGAATGCACCAGTCAGCCAACTTATTCATCAGAGGAACTCACAAAGAATAATAACTCTACCTGGGATGACCATCCTGAGAAGAGGAAATGGAAACTAAGAATATTCATCAGTGATTTTCAGAGTATTATATTTTTATCTTCTTCCCATATATAAGTAAGTGCTTGTTTGGCATTCCCTAGACTCAAACCACTTGTCATATTCTTTCTTCCTTCCTTCCTTTCTTTCTTTCTTTCTTATTGGTTAGGAATATTCATGAGATACAAAGAAGGACTTTAATTTCTCCTTTTCAAGGAAAAAGGGGGACACGTCACATAGGAGAAAGAAAGGGAAGAGGAATGGCATCATTTGAATTTTATTTACTCAATAAACTGGAAAATTTTGAGAAACAGCAGCAAGAGGCAGCGTGATCAGATGGTGGAGCAGAACCAAAAACCTAGTCATGAGCTGGAGTAAAATAATGAAATAGAACAGAGAATCAGAAAGAAATTTCTAGCTATGTTTCCCTAGAGATTCAAAGTATTTGACTCATTCAGCAAAGGTGGGAGCCAGGTTTTATGCTGGTACCTTAACCCAGTGTGGTAGTTATGATCCATCTGGAGCTACAAAAGCTGTCCAAAGGGGATACACAGATAAAGCACTTGCTTAAACTCATTATACTACCTGCTTATCCTGTTTCATATGGACACAAATGACATTCTCAGAAGAGATCAGAAACACCATGCTATGATTACATCTAAAAGAGGAAACGGAAGGATTTATAAGCAGATGATGTTTATCATATCTTCTTACTAATCATTCAGATATAGAAGAAAGAAATAGGAATCTTTCTATTCCATAAATCCAGATATGGAATGACAGACTCAGTACAGAATAAAATGAAAATCATGAATTTAGAGAAAATACATTTGCTCAGAATGAAGTTTTCTCTAACAGGGTGAGTTTTTAAGAAATGGGAAGAAGAGGAGGCGGCAGCGCCGAGAACACGGAAGGCAACAAACCAGAGACAGAGCGAGCGCCCGACCTGGCACAGCACTGTGAGTGATCCCTGGCAAAGCTCTGTTCGGGGGGTGGATGCCCACGCGGCTCCCCGCCTGCACCACCAGGCCACTCATTGCCCCGGT
The DNA here is from genome assembly GCF_027409185.1 of Cynocephalus volans. Classification (NCBI taxonomy): domain Eukaryota; kingdom Metazoa; phylum Chordata; class Mammalia; order Dermoptera; family Cynocephalidae; genus Cynocephalus; species Cynocephalus volans. The sequence continues at coordinate 120,905,793 of NC_084465.1, forward strand.
GCTGCCTCCATTTTCCCAGGTGCGGGCAGCTCCGCCCTGCTCGGCCATCACTGAGCCCTCCCACTTGCTTGGCCTGGCGCGGGGCTTTCCGGACCCTGCGGGCCGACCTCCTCTCCCACTCCCTCCACGGTTCTCTGGCAGGGCTGGGGGTGTGGGGCGTCCCGACCAGTTTTGGGAGGGCTAGGAAGTACGGGCGGGCCGACTGTCACTCCACCACACCCTGGACTCCGGCCCCGGTAAACTTCCTGTTACTGGGAGGCAGATACCATCTCTGCGACCACCAGTTTGGAAAAAAGCCTAACGAATTTCTGGTTGGGAATAGTGTGGTAGGAGAGTTCCCAGGTCTGCTTGAACCTGCCGGAGAGCAGGCTGCAGGCGGGCACTAGATTCGGTTTATACCGGGGGGATACAAAGGTGAACAAGACCCGAGAAAGATCTACACAGTGCTACAAAGGCACCCAGAGAGACTGGTCGTCTGTGCCTAGCAGAAACCTGGTAGACTTCCTGGGCGAGGCGGTGCTGAGCAGGGTCTTGAAGGCCCAGCTGATAGACGAGGGGTGCAGAAGACACGCCCCAACCCAGCACAGTGTGCACAGAGGGGGGAGACGTGCGGCCAGGGAGGCGGAGACTCGACAGAAACCACACACCTGGTGGGGTCGCCACTGCACGATCTAACAGCCTGGGCCAGAGCACACTGAACGGGGAGAAGTCCTGTACAGAAAGTGAAAGCTCAACAGAGATCACACACCCTGTGGTACGTGATCCACCAGCCCAGCAGAGTCCAAGCTGACCAGAAAGGTGGATCCCCGGAGAAGCCCAAGACCCGAGGCAACCACACACACAAGACACTAGAGGCCAACTGAGCAGTCACGGCGGGAGCCATACCAAATTGGCAACCACAGCAACATCCTAGTTAGTCATTAGTCTTAAACCGGTGGACTGTGAAACCCCCTGCCACAATGAATAAACACCAAAAAAAAGACACCAGAAATACAAAAAATCAAGAAAGTACACCACCAAAAGTTAATAAATCTCATACTCTAGATCCTATAGAACAAGAAGCCCTTGAAATAACTGATAAGGAATTTCGAGTGATAATTCTAAGGAAACTGAATGAGATACAAGAAAACTCAGCTAGACATCATGATGAAATGAGGAAAAGTATACAGGATCTGAAAGAGGAAATATACAAGGAAATCAATGTCCTGAAAAAAATGTAGCAGAACTTGCTGAACTGAAGAAGTTATTCAGCGAAATAAAAAACACAACGGAGAGTTTAACCAGCAGGCTTGTCGAAGTTGAAGAGAGAACCTCTGAACTTGAAGATGGGCTGTTTGAAATAACACAAGCAGACAAAAAGAAAGAAAAAAGAATCAAGGACATGGAAGAAAATCTGAGAGAGATATCAGACAACCTCAAGCGCTCAAATATCCGAGTCATGGGTATTCCAGAAGGGGAGGAAAATGGAGATTCCATTGAAAACATATTCAACAAAATAGTGGCAGAAAACTTCCCAGGTATAGGAAAAATCACAGATCTTCAGATCCAGGAAGCTCAACGATCTCCAAACGTATTCAACCCAAAAAGGCCTTCTCCAAGACATGTCATAGTCAAATTGGCAAAACTCAGAGACAAACAGAGAATCTTAAAAGCTGCAAGAGAGAAGCGTCAAATCACCTATAAGGGAGCCCCAATCAGGTTAACATCAGACTTCTCATCACAAACCCTAAAAGCTAGAAAGGAATGGGATGATATTTTCAAAATACTAAAAGACAAAGATTGCCAGCCAAGAATACTCTACCCTGCAAGGCTATCCTTCCGAAATGAGGGGCAAATAGTATATTTCTCAGACAAACAAAAACTGCGGGAGTTCACTACCACAAGACCACCCTTACAAGAAATCCTCAAGGGAGTACTGGGTTTGGTTCCTGAAAAATAACTACCACTGCCATAAAAACCTAAGAAAAATCTAAACCCGCTAGTACAATAAAAATGGCATTCATGAAGAGAAAACAAGCTAACAAAAACACTATCTACAACCTAAGGAACCAACAAACAAAGAAACCAAACAGTAAATCAGAAAGCAAGGAACAAAAGACACCTAAGACAACCAAACAACCAATAAAATGCTAAGAATAAATCAACACCTTTCAATAACAACTCTTAATGTTAAAGGCTTAAATTCCCCAATTAAAAGACACAGACTGGCTGACTGGATCAAAAAGCAGGACCCAACTATATGCTGCCTACAAGAGACCCACCTCACCCATAAAGATTCACACAGACTAAGAGTAAAAGGATGGAAAAAGATTTACCATGCAAACAGAAAAGAAAAACGAGCTGGAGTGGCTATTCTTATATCTGACAAAATAGACTTTAAACTAAAAACCATAAAAAGAGACAATGAGGGACACTACTTAATGATAAAAGGACTGATGCATCAAGAAGACATAACAATCATAAATATGTACGCACCCAATGTTGGAGCAGCCAGATTTATAAAACAAACTCTATTAGACCTAAAGAAGGAAATAGACACTAATACCATAATAGCAGGGGACCTGAACACTCCACTGTCAATATTAGACAGATCATCTAGGCAAAGAATCAGTAGAGAAACACAAGATCTAAACAAGACTCTAGACCAATTGGAATTGGCAGATATCTACAGAACATTCCACCCAACAACCTCAGAATATTCATTCTTCTCATCAGCACATGGATCATTCTCCAGGATAGATCACATATTAGGTCACAAATCAAGTCTCAATAAATTCAAAAAAATTGGAATTATCCCATGTATCTTCTCAGACCACAATGGATTAAAACTAGAAATTAATAACAAACAAAACTCTGGAAACTATACAAACACATGGAAATTAAACAGCATTCTACTTAATGACATATGGGTCCAAGAAGAAATCAAGCAGGAAATCAAAAAGTTTATTGAAACTAATGAAAACAATGATACATCATACCAAAACCTGTGGGATACTGCAAAAGCAGTATTGAGGGGAAAATTTATTGCATTAAATGCTCACTTCAGAAGAATGGAAAGATGGCAAGTGAACAACCTAACACTTCACCTTAAAGAACTAGAAAAACAAGAACAATCCAATCCTAAAGTTAGCAGACGGAAAGAAATCATTAAGATCAGAGCAGAACTGAATGAAATTGAAAACCAAAAAACAATTCAAAAGATCAACGAATCAAAAAGTTGGTTTTTTGAAAAGATAAATAAAATTGACAAACCATTAGCATGGCTAACAAAAAAAAGAAGAGAGAAGACTCAAATAACAAAAATTAGAAATGAAAAAGGCGATATTACAACTGATTCATCTGAAATACAAGCAATCATTCGAGACTACTATAAACAACTATACGCCAACAAATTTGAAAATCTGGAGGAAATGGATAAATTTCTGGACACACACAAGCTCCCAAAACTGAACCGTGAAGACGTAGAAAATTTGAACAGACCAATAACAATAAAGGAGATTGAAGCTGTTATCAGAAGGCTCCCAACAAAGAAAAGCCCAGGACCAGATGGATTCACAGCAGAATTTTACCAACATTCAAAGAGGAATTGACACCGATTCTTTACAAACTATTCCAAAAGATTGAAACGGACGCAAATCTCCCAAACTCATTCTATGAAGCAAACATCATCCTGATACCAAAACCAGGTAAAGATATAACCAAAAAAGAAAACTACAGGCCGATATCCTTGATGAATATAGATGCAAAAATCCTCACTAAAATACTAGCAAACAGAATACAGCAACACATACGAAAAATTATTCATCACGATCAAGTGGGATTCATCCCAGGGATGCAAGGTTGGGTCAACATACGCAAATCAATAAATGTGATACACCATATTAATAAACTCAAACACAAGGACCATATGATCATCTCTATAGATGCTGAAAAAGCATTTGATAAAGTTCAGCACTCATTCATGACAAAGACCCTCTATAAGTTAGGTATAGAGGGAAAGTATCTCAACATAATTAAAGCCATATATGCCAAACCCACTGCCAATATCATCCTGAATGGGGAAAAGCTGAAAGCTTTTCCTTTAAGAACAGGAACTAGACAAGGATGCCCACTCTCACCACTCCTATGCAACATAGTGTTGGAAGTACTAGCCAGAGCAATCAGAGAAGAGAAGGAAATAAAGGGCATCCAGATTGGAAAAGATGAAGTCAAACTGTCCCTGTTTGCAGATGACATGATCCTATATATCGAACAGCCTAAAACCTCTACAAAAAAACTCTTGGAATTGATAAATGATTTCAGCACAGTAGCAGGATACAAAATCAACACACAAAAATCAGTAGCATTTCTTTTCTCCAATAGTGAACATGCAGAAGGAGAAATCAAGAAAGCCTGCCCATTTACAATAGCCACCAAAAAAATAAAATACTTAGGAATTGAGTTAACCAAGGAGGTGAAAAATCTCTATAATGAGAACTACAAACCACTGCTGAGAGAAATTAGAGAGGATACAAGAAGATGGAAAGATATCCCATGCTCTTGGATTGGAAGAATCAACATAGTGAAAATGTCCATACTACCCAAAGTGATATACAAATTCAATGCAATCCCCATCAAAATTCCAAAGACATTTTTCTCAGAAATGGAAAAAACTATTCAGACATTTATATGGAACAATAAAAGACCACGAATAGCCAAAGCAATGCTCAGCAAAAAAAATAAAGCTGGAGGCATAACACTACCTGACTTTAAGCTATACTACAAAGCTATAATAACCAAAACAGTATGGTACTGGCATAAAAACAGACACACTGACCAATGGAATAGAATAGAGAATCCAGAAATCAACCCTCACACTTACTGCCATCTGATCTTTGACAAAGGCACCAAGCCTATTCACTGGGGAAGGGACTGCCTCTTCAGCAAGTGGTGCTGGGATAACTGGATATCGTTATGCAGGAGAATGAAACTAGATCCATACCTCTCACCATATACTAAAATCAACTCAAAATGGATTAAGGATTTAAATATACACCCTGAGACAATAAAACTTCTTAAAGAAAACATAGGGGAAACACTTCAGGAAATAGGACTGGGCACAGACTTCATGAATACGACCCCAAAAGCACGGGCAACCAAAGGAAAAATAAACAAATGGGATTATATCAAACTAAAAAGCTTCTGCACAGCAAAAGAAACAATTAAAAGAGTTAAAAGACAACCAACAGAGTGGGAGAAAATATTTGCAAAATATACATCTGACAAAGGATTAATATCCAGAATATATAAGGAACTCAAACAACTTTACAAGAAGAAAACAAGCAACCCAATTAAAAAATGGGCAAAAGAGCTAAGTAGGCATTTCTCTAAGGAAGATATCCAAATGGCCAACAGACATATGAAAAAATGCTCAACATCACTCAGCATCCGGGAAATGCAAATCAAAACCACATTGAGATACCATCTAACCCCAGTTAGGATGGCTAAAATCCAAAAGACTATGAACGATAAATGCTGGCGAGGCTGCGGAGAAAAAGGATCTCTCATACATTGTTGGTGGGACTGCAAAATGGTGCAGCCTCTATGGAAAATGGTATGGAGGTTCCTTAAACAATTGCAAATAGATCTACCATACGACCCAGCCATCCCATTGTTGGGAATATACCCAGAGGAATGGAAATCATCAAGTCGAAGGTATACCTGTTCCCCAATGTTCATCGCAGCACTCTTTACAATAGCCAAGAGTTGGAACCAGCCCAAATGCCCGTCATCAGATGAGTGGATACGGAAAATGTGGTACATCTACACAATGGAATACTACTCAGCTATAAAAACGAATGAAATACTGCCATTTGCAACAACATGGATGGACCTCGAGAGAATTATATTAAGTGAAACAAGTCAGGCACAGAAAGAGAAATACCACATGTTCTCACTTATTGGTGGGAGCTAAAAATTAATATATAAATTCACACACACACATACACACATACACACACAAACGGGGGGGGGTAAGAAGATATAACAACCACAATTATTTGAAGTTGATACAACAAACAAACAGAAAGGACATGGTTGGGGGGGAGGGGGGGAGGGAGAAGGGAGGGAGGTTTTGGTGATGGGGAGCATTAATCAGCTACAATGTATATCGACAAAATAAAATGTAAAAAAAATAAATTAAAAAAATAAATAAATAAATAAAAAAAATAAAAATAAAAACCAGAAAACACAGGACAAATGGACCAGAAAATAAAAAGTAACAATTAATAAAAAAAAAAAAAAAAAAGAAATGGGAAGAAGAAAATAATAACAAAAAATATACCTGTGGATCCAGTTATTTCAGAATATAGTATGAAAAGAATAAAATAATGATTAGATTCTTAATGGTTTCCATTCCAGCTAAAATCCTTTTTTTTTTTTACTTTTATTTTTTAATTTTTATTTATTTATTTTATTTTATTTTATTTATTAAGAATATTCATGAGATACTAGCTAATTGTCACCCCCTCCTGCCCATGATGTGAGGGCTAGATTCGTACTGGGGGCACACCCACTACCAGAAATTACTGTTGTACTTGTCCGCGCCCAATTATCCCCCGACCTCCGTCCCCCTCCCCCTTTCCCCCACTCCACTTTGTAGCGCTAGGAATGTTCCCTCCCTCTGTTAGACCACGGCACTGCTGTGGTCATTCCAATAGCTAACAGTAATTGAGCACTTACTTTCTGTGAGACATTGTTCTAACATGTGTTTACTTACCTGAATAAGTAATATGGAAGAGAAAAGAAATAATTTTTAACCACATATATCTATATGTATTCATTGAATGTATCTCACAAGGGAAATGGTCTTGAAATTTTAAAACAGTGTTGTAATTTGTTGTAAAACAATGCTGAGACTCATTAGAATGAAACTTAGGTTTAGAATATGGCAGGGAATGGCATGCAGCGCTCCAGAGGAATAGATATGTAAGACAGGTGTCAGAATAGTGCTGCATACTAGAGAATATATATATATATATGCTTAAAATTCTTGAACTAGAAGGTAGTAATGTGCAGGAAAAACCAGTGGTTGACAGCAGGAGGAGAAAGAAATGAATTATATATCATTTTGTGAAACTCCTACAAGCTAAAAGGAAGAAATGCATGTTATATTCCTGCTAGAAGGCTTAAGCTAGGGATTGGTAAAGACAGGGGAGGAAGGGGATGGGGAGAGGGTGGTCAGTGGATACAAAATTGTAGAGAGATAGGAAGGAATAAGATCTATTGTTCTATAGTAATATAGACAGACTACAGCCCACAACAAACTACTGTATACTTCAAGTAGCTAGTTGAGAGGATATTGAATGTTCCCGACACAAGTGACAAATGTTTGAGGTGACAGATATGCTAAATACCCTGATATGATCATTGCACACTGTATATAAATGTACCCAAATATCACATTGTACTCCATAAATATATACAATTATCACGAAGCAATTAAGAAAAAAGAAAAAGAAAAAAATTCAGAGACAGAAGTAGATTAGAGTTCACCAGAAACTGGGGGGAAGGAATAATGGGAAGTTATTGTTTCATGGGTACAGAGCTTCTGTTTAGGATGACAAAAAATTTTGGATATAAATAGAGGTGGTGGTATCTCAGTGTGGTTTTGATTTGCATTTCCCGGATGCTGAGTGATGTTGAGCATTTTTTCATATGTCTGTTGGCCATTTGTATATCTTCCTTAGAGAAATGCCTACTTAGCTCTTTTGCCCATTTTTTAATTGGGTTGGATGGCTAAAATCCAAAAGACCCTGAACAAGAAATGCTGGCGAGGTTGCGGAGAAAAAGGAACTCTCATACATTGTTGGTGGGACTGCAAAATGGTGCAGCCTCTATGGAAAATGGTATGGAGGTTCCTCAAACAATTGCAGATAGATGTACCATACGACCCAGCTATCCCACTGTTGGGAATATACCCAGAGGAATGGAATCATCAAGTCGAAGGTATACCTGTACCCCAATGTTCATCGCAGCACTCTTTACAATAGCCAAGAGTTGGAACCAGCCTAAATGTCCATCATCAGATGAGTGGATACGGAAAATGTGGTACATCTACACAATGGAATACTACTCAGCTATAAAAACGAATGAAATACTGCCATTTGCAACAACATGGATAGACCTTGAGAGAATTATATTAAGTGAAACAAGTCAGGCACAGAAAGAGAAATACCACATGTTCTCACTTATTGGTGGGAGCTAAAAATTAATATATAAATTCACACACACACACACACACACACACAAAAAAAAAAAAAACGGGGAGAAGATATAACAACCACAATTACTTGAAGTTGATACGACAAGCAAACAGAAAGGACATTGTTCGGGGGGAGGGGGGAGGGAGGAGGGAGGGAGGTTTTGGTGATGGGGAGCAATAATCAGCCACAATGTATATCGACAAAATAAAATTTAAAAAATAATAATAATAAAATAAATAGAGGTGGTAGTCACACAGCATTTTGAATGCAATTAAGTCCAGAGAATTGTATGTTTAAAAATTCTTAAAATGGCAAACCTTGTTATATATATTTTACCACAATAAAATTTTTTTTTAAAAATGAAGCATATTTTAAATTAAAAAATGTGAAAAGCTGTCACATAGGTGGATTATATCTATTTTATATAACCTCAGTTGTAAGATTAGAGCTAATGTGCAAAACTAGATAGAATTTAAGCTTGAATATGGAAGAAATTTTGATAGATTTTCCCAGAGAGAGAACTTTGAGTTCCCCCATGTACAAAGATAGGTTCAATTACTCCTCATAAAGAATATGATGGAGATTATTTTGAGAACAGGAGGTTTCTGGAAAAGATACTCTTTCAAACAATGTACTATGAGATCTTCTCAGGAAAACTGTTCTTTAAGAGGCTTGATGTCTCTACATTGCATCTGGCTTGACTTCCATAGATTTTCCTGGAATATTTAATCACACAGTTGTGTCTTCAAGTTCTCCTGCTCTTATCTATTTTCTATTTTAAAGTGTCTTTTTTTTCATATTGAATATTATTTTCTTTTTTTGGTTTACTTAGTAACAGGAACAATAGTGTATATTTGGATGATAAGTTAGCTCATGTCAACTAGTTAGTTATTAACATACGTAGTCTCTTAACAGTTTTATTACAAGACCAAAATTATGTGTATCCAAAAATTAAGTAGAGTGGGAAGCAATTTGCTACAGCAATCTGCAAGTTTGTTTCTTTCCGTTTGTCCCAACTTTCTGATTTACCAAAGGCATGAAATTATAACAAGCATTGAAGTGAGGAATGATCTGCATTTTCTGCACTGATGAGAACATCAGTTTAGAATAAAAAGATATAAATACAAAAACCATCAAGTTTGGTGTTAGCTTTTTCTCTTCTCTTGTGCTTCTAGGTTTGAAGCTCTGTTTACTGCTCTGGAAAAGAGACAGAGAAAGCTGGGCATTGCTAGCTTTGGTGTCTCTATTACCACCATGGAAGAGATCTTCCTTAGGCAAGTAATACTCTTTCTTAAAACAACATAGGGAAAAAAAGAACCTTGGAGGGAAAGGACCATGTCTTAGTTCCCTTTGTAAACTTTCCAAACTTTCAGATTTCACACAATAGAAATTTGAGAGCAGTGAGGTCAGCGTCGGGGGTAGGGGGTGTTTTGGAGCCGTTGCTCTGCCACGGTTACTGTGTTGCCTGAAAATAATGTTCCTGCCAGGCAGTGAGTAAAAAAAGACAAGGACTTTTCTTAGTTGAAGGTTGCTACTCATATTCTCCAAACAAGAAATTTTGGGATAAGGTTGAAATGAAATGCTTTGTACTTTTTTTTTTTTTAATGTAGGGTTGGTCACATGGAAAGTTCACAAACAGATATTCAAGATAAAAAGACTTCCTCCCAAATGAACAAATTCTCCATCACGAACCAGGATAGGAATGTGTCAAGAAATGTTAAGAGCATAGATTCTCCCACTCTGAATGAAAGCCCTACTATAATATTTAATACCGGGGTAAGCACCTTTACTAAGAAACCTGGTATAGATTTGCACAGGGGCACATTTTGTTTTAATACTTGAATGAAAGGAGTACGGAATTCTCAAGCACCACAGACCCAACCAGATGTGGAACAGTCTGTATCACAACCTAATCAATTTTCTAATGTGGAAGTGACGGGTTATAGATAAAGGTATCAGTTGTTTACGTAATAATCAAGCATGCATGATATTTTAGGTTATTTAAGTGTTTGTAATGGGAATTGTTACTGCATAAGGAATTATTCTCTAATCAGTATGATTCTCAGCGTGGGAAGTCTCTTCGAGTTACCAAGCATTTCTTTCATTCTTCTTCTAATTATCCATTCCTTCTACATAGCACCCTGGTTTTCTTGACTATCAAGAGTCTGAGGAAAATCATCCTGTTGAGATTTTAAATGTATTACATCAAAAGCCAGACTTTGAACATTTTACTTTTTCTATTATAGCAGAGTTCAGCAAACTTTATGTAGAGAGATAATAAATATTGAAGATTTTGTGGGCCACATGGTCTCTGTGACAGTTATTCAACTCTGCCATTGTAGTAGGAAAAAGACATGACAATACAGAAATGAATGGGCATAGCTGTGTTCTAATAAAACTTTGTTTACATGAAGAGGACATAATTTGTTGACCCTGCCTTATATAAACAAAAGAATGATCTTACTATGGTGTACCATCATACTATGCTTAGGATCTATTCCAAGTAGATAGAAAACTTTATGTGTTTATATCACATATTTTTATACCATAAAATTTTATGTTTACACCATAATATTTCAAAGTGTTCATCTTAATAAATTTCAACAGGAATTTCAACATGAATGACCTGTTTAGGTCTACGACTATTGTAATATTATGTTTCTCTGTTCTTTCTTTAGTATTCCCTCTACAACCAGCAGTTCCGTGCCATGTTCATAAAGAGGATGATGTTCAGTTGGCGCAACTGGAAACTCCTTTTGCTACAGATACTGGGGCTCGTAGGTTGCTTTGCCTTTCTCTTAAGGGCTGGTAACACTTTGGAGAATGATAATATTAGGCAAATGGATTTGGGTCAATACGGTCAAACCATTGTGCCTTTTTCTATTTCTGGGAATTCTAATTTGACTACAAATCTCTTAAAACACCTTGAGAGTATGCTAAAGTCTGACAACCAAAGGCTTAAGGAAGTGCAAGGTAAGGCTCATTTAAAAAAAAAGACTGCTCTTAGATGATCTGCTTGTGTCATTTCCAAAGGAAGATCTTAATTGTCATATTTAGCTACCTGCTCTATTCCTTTCCCACTAGACACCAATATCTTCGAGGCAGTTAAAGTCAATACATGCCTTCTTTAAGACTACTAGTCTCAAAATTAATTCTTAGTGGAGACACTTTGTCTACAGGTTGTCTACAAGAAATTTGTTGTTCCTTTCAAGTACAAAACAAAACTTGTCAAAATACACTTTACTGTGAAATTAAGCATGGATTTTTTTAAAAATTCTGACCAGAATGTAATGTATCACATGAAATCCAGGCCTCACAGCATGGAATGGTGGTCTCAATTTCTGAAGGCTTATTCTTCAGTCTTCTAAACTGGTCCTATCTGAAATAAGAATACTGAAGACTTAACGGGCTAGCTCCTAAGAACATATTTATTTATAATGTAATAATAATAATAGTTTGCATTTACTGAGCATTTGTTTTTGGTTAAAACTGTGCTAAACACTTTACCTGCACATCATCTAATCTGAGTAATTACTCTATTTGATAAATACTTTTATTACCCTCAAATAAATGAGGAGCACTGACATTTGAGGAACTCAAGTAATTTGCCCTGAATGAGACATCTACTAAATATGGAGACTTGAATTTAACCTGATCTGCCTTGCATCTACAAACTTACCACTCAGTGCAACACATTACCTCTATGAAACATAAAGTCTGTTCTCTTCCAAGTAATTACTTCCACTCGGATACTGTGTTTTTTTCCTTTAACTGCCACCTGATGGACAATATTCTTTTAGGTTGGCCAACAGCCTGCATGATTGGCAAGACTGTTCTCTCTCCCCCCTCCCTCCTCTCCCCCCTCTCCCCCCTCTCTCCCCTCTCTCCCCTCTCTTTCCCTCTCCCCCCCCTCTCCCGGAACCCCCCATCCCCTTTCAGGTTCTGTTGTAAGGGATGAAAATACATTTGGAAATGTTGATTGTTCCTCATAAACCTAATCCTGATTCATCAACCTATGAATAATAGATTGATTGATTACAATTAATTGTCCCTATTGCTCCTCCCTTACAAGAATAGTATATAAGCATTTGCTAACCAAGGTCACACAGTAAAGAGAGAAGATAAAGAAAGTATCCTGATGCATAAAATGATTATTTTTATGTTACAGTACACTGCTTATATTAAAACTGAATATTCTTTATTGTTATATTAATAGTAAGACTAAAATGCAATAGAACAATATAGCAGCCCCCTCACTGATATCGATTTTCAATTAAATGTTATCTTTCTGTTCATTAGCTAAAAATGATCTAAACATAGAGAGGAATTCTTTAAGCTCAGCCAGATCAACTTTATTTTTTAAAAATTACATGCATTTTTTTAAAGTTTTGCTCTAATTATCTTAGCCATAGAACCTTTTACAATTGCATTCTACTAATTCTTTATGGTTCATCTCTATTCCAAACTCTATGCCTTTTTAAACCTTATTTTAGGGTTAAGAAAGGGCAAGAAATCCTTTATAACTTGCTGTCTCTTTCTCCCAAACTACAGGAAAATATTTTCCAGTGAGGAAATAGAATTCTAGGTAATTTCTCATCTTTAATTTTCCTTGTGTTATATGCATTAACTCTGCAGAAATCTCTGTTTACTTCTAAGCAGAGCAATGAAATAAGTGGATATGGGCTTTGGAAAGGTATTCTAGCACAACAGTGTCTGATAAAATGCCACGTGCCTTTCCAAACTTCTGAAATGAATGTTTTCTCTTCTTTCACAATTTAGATGTATGCCTCTTTTAGGGTACTTATCACATTGAATTACAATCATACTTTTTTCATCTTTCTCGCAAACTAGGATGTGGGAGGTGAGGAATTCCTTTATATCTCTAGTACCCAACCCAATTCTTGGCACATAATAAGCATAAAATTAAATATAATCTTATTACATTGAATTGAACATGGGAGAAAGACTGAAAAGGGGAGAGACTAAAGTCAAAGAAGTCTGCTGTGATATAATTGTGATAGTTTAGGCAATAGAGGATAAGGACCAGAAACAAAATAGAAAGACAGAAGGAAAGAAGAGAGGTTCAAATGATTTATCTGAAGTGGAATGAATGGATTTCATTTTCTTTTTAGATATGGTGGAGAGTAAGAACCAGTAACACTGCATTTGATTTTTTAATTGAATTTTTATTTTGAGATAACTGTTGGTTTACAGTTGTGAAAAAATAGTATTGAGAGAGCCTGTGTACTGATGGTAGCATCTTGAAAAGCTATAGCACAATATTCCAACCAGGATATCACATGATCAGGACACATAATATTTTCATCACCACAAGGACTGCCTTCATTGCCATGCCCACTTCCTGTTCCCTCCCTCCTTAACCCTGACAGCCACTAGTCTGTTCTCCATTTCTGTGGTTTAATCATTTCAAGAGTGGCAATGGAAAAATGGAATCATACAGTATGTACCTTTTGAGACTGGAATTTTCACTCAGCATTATTCTGATTGTTGTGTGTATCTGTAGTTTGTCTGTTTTCATTGCTGATTGCTATTCCATCATATGGATGTACCACAGTTTGTGTAATCATTCCCCCATTGAAGAACGTCTGAGTGTTCTGCCAGTTTTTATCCATTATGAGTAAAGCTGCCACAAAAATTTGTATGCATGTTTTTGTATGAACATAAGTCTTCATTTCTCTTGGATATATGTGTTCTCATATGATAGTTCCATGCTTAGTATTTTAAGAAACTACCAAATTGCTTTCCAGAATGGCTAGGCCATTTCACATTCTCACCAGCAATGGGTGAGTGATTCATTTTATCTGCATCTTCCCTAGCATTTGGTGGTGTCATATTCTTATTTTAGCCATTCTGATAAGTGTGTAGTGATATTTCATTGTAGCTTTAATGTACCTTTCCCTGATTTGCAGTTCCACATATTTTCATGTGCTTATTTGCCATCCGAATATCATCTTCAGTGAAATGTGTGTTCATCTCTTTTGCCCATTTTCTAATTTGATTTTTGGTTTTTTGTTTGTTTGTTTTTACTATTGACTTTTGAGAGTTCTTTATTTTATCTCCTCCTGTAGATTGTCTTTTCATTGGCTTAACAAGGTTTTTTGCAGGGCAAATCTTTTAATTTTGATGAAGTCCAATTTTTAGTTTTTTCCATTATGGATCTTGCTTTTGATGTCAACTCTTAAGAACCCTTTGCCTAGCCTGAGATCCTGAAGATTTTCTCCTAAAAGATTTGCAATTTTCTAAAAGTTTTATAGCTTTACATTTAACATTTAAGTTTATGATCCATTTTGAATTAATTTTGTTATAAGGTGTTGTATGTGAGTCAAGGTTACCTTTTATGCCTGTGGATGTCCAATGCTCTAGCAGAAGTTGCTCCATTTATTGAATGATGATATCCATTTAATTATTTTGCACCTTTATCAAAAATAAGTTGTATGTGTGGGTCTATTTTGGGGTTCTTTATTCTTACATTAATCCATGTATCTATCCCTTCACCAATGCTACACTTGAAAGCTGGTAAACTGATTTATCCCACTTATTCTTATTTTTCAAAATTGTTTTGGCTATTTTAGTTTCTTTGCTTTACCATATAGATTATAGAATATGCTTCTCTATACCTAACCAAAAAATTGCAATTTTGTTAGAAATTGATTTAAATTTATCAAGTTGAGGATAATTGACATCTTTACCATGTTGAGTCTTTCAATCCATGAACAAAGTATGTCCCTTCATTTATTTAGAAATTTTTTGATTTCTTTCATTAATGTCGTGCAGTTTTCAGCATACAAGTTTTATACATAGTGTGTTAAATTTACACCTAAATATTTTAGGTTTTCAGAAAATGTAAATGGTATTAATTTTATTGTCTGTGGTTATTCTAGCACATAAAAATACAATTTTATTCTCGTATTTTCATCTTGTATCCTGTAACCTTGATGAACTCATTTATCAGATCTAGAAATTTTTCTTGTTGGTTGATTGAGATATGTAGACAGTCATGTCATCTGCAAAGAGCAGTTTTATTTCTTCCTTTGTAATATGCATGCCTTTTATTTCCCTCATATGTATGACTACTCCTGCTCACTTTTGGTTTTCGTTTGCATGGAATATCTTTTTCCATACCTTCACTTTCAGTCTATGTTTGTCTTTAATATCATTTGTGCATTTATTATAATTTCTTTCTATGTGGTTACCATGGGGCTAATGTAAAATGTCTTGTACTGATTAATAGACTATTTTAAGCTGATAGAAATTTAACTTGGTCACATAAAGTTACTCTAGACTTCCCCACACATGCAACTTAAATTTTCATTGCCTTCATTTATTTTTTATTAATTTTTTGTTGCCTTAATCTATTGTGTGTTTCTTAGCTGTTGTTGTTTTTTGACCATTTTGACTTTAAACCTTCATACTAGAGACTGGAGAATTTACATAGCACCATTACCTCAATGTGGTATTCTGAGTTTAGATTATGAATTTACCTCTACTGGTGAGTTTTGTACTTTATGTGTTTTCCTGATATTAATTATTGTCTTTTCAATTCTAGTTGTAGCACTTCTTAAGCATTTCTTGTCAGGCCAGTCTAATGATGATGAATTTCCTCAGTCCAGGCAGGGCTTTATTTGTCCCTCATTTCTGGAGGATAGCTTTGCTAGATAAATTATTCTTGGTTGACAGTTTTTCTTTATTTTGTCTTTCAGTACTTTAAATATATCATTCCACTCACTCTTGGCCTGCAAGGATTCTGCTGAGCAATCTGTTGATAGTCTAATGGGGATTACCTTATGTGTGACTTGATGCTTTTCTCTTGCAGGTTTTAGAATTATCTCTGTCTTTGACTTTTGACAGTTTGATTATAATGTACCTTGGAGAGGATCTTTTGGGATTGAAACTAATTGGGGGCCTTTGAGCTTTCTAAACCTAGATGTCCATATCTCTCACAATATTTAGGAAGTTTTCAGCTATTATTTCACTAAATAGAGTTTGTGTGCCTTTCTTTACCTCTTCTCCCATTGGAACACCTATTATTAAAACATGTTTTGCTTAATGTTGTCCCATATCCTTTGTAGGCTTTCTTCATTCTTTTAAATTTTTGTTTCTTTTTTTCTCCCTCAGATTGTGTTATTTCAAAGACCTGTCTTCAAATTCAGAAATTTGTTCTTCTGCTTGATCTAGTCTGTTTTTGAAGCTCTCAATTGTATTTTTCATTTCATTTGTTGCATCCCTCAGCTCCAAAATTTGTTTCATTCTTTTTTATTATATCTATCTCTTTTTAAAATTTCTCATTCAGATCATAAATTGTTTTTCTGATTTTATTAAATTATTTCTCGGTGCTCTCTCATTGAGTTTCCTTAAGATTGTTATTTGGAATTCCTTGGCAGGCATTTTGTAGCTGTCCTTTACTTTGGCTTCTGTCACTGGAGACCTATTGTGTTCCTTTGGGGGCATTATGTTTATTGCTTTTTTATATTTTTTGTGTCACTTATGTTGATATCTGTGCATATGTTGGAATAGTCACTTTTCCCAATTTTATGGAGTAGTTTACATAGGAAGAGACTGTATCTTGTAGCTGAGTCCTAGGGTTAGGCATGGTGCATTGGCCTTGCTTTTGGGTGGACTCAGTAGCGTAATCTTTGTTCAGAGTCTTCAGCTATAATCCTCCTCACCAATGTCTGTGAATGTCTCAGTGGCCTACACTATGGGAGTTGTGACAGCAGTGATACGGGAATGCTGGGCTGGTTGTTGGGTCAGTATGTGTGCATGCAAAGGACCAACAGGCTGACTGGTGGCTTCTATCAGGTACAGGGCTACTGCCCAACTGGCTGTTAGGCTAGGCATGGGAGCACAGCTCTGCAGTTGTCTCTACTGGGGGTGATACACTTCTAGACAAGCTGTTGGACTGGAAGCAGGTGAGTGCAGGTATGGCAGGGTCAAGTGGCTCTGCAGACACCTCTCAGGGGAGGTGGGGGGTGCTGCCTGGTGGTGAATAGGTGAACTTGAGTGCAGCAGGGTCTGGTGGCTCTGTGGAGGCCTGCCTGAGGAAACAAAGCTGCTGCTGGATCAGCTATCAAATGGGGAGCAGGTGGTGCATGAGTGCAGCAGGAGGAGGCCTGCCAGCACAGGTGGAGCCACCACTCAATCTTCTGTCAAGGGGGAGCAGGTCTGTGTGGGTGCAGCAGGGCCCTCCAGCTCTGTAGAGGCCTGCTAGAAGAGGTGGGCTGCTGCTGAACTGGCTGTTGGGCCTGCACAGGCATCTGTGGCCTCAGTAGCCCAGCCAATTGTGCAGAGTGATGCACACAAATGTGCTGGACCAGTCAGCTGATTGGTGGCTTCCCCGCTGTGCATGTCCACCTCTTCTCATGGGGGGAGGTTGCCTTGTGGGTTCAGACATTGGGGACCTTTGAGCTTTCAGTAGTTCTGTCTATGAGGACTCTCCTATAGCAAGGATTTCTAGCATTTGTGGTGGCAAAGGGAATAGCTGGTGTTTTCCAGCTTACCTTTTTCCCATAAACAGAATTCCCACCTGAATCCTAGCCAGTCCCTGCAGAAAGACAGGGTGACGGAAGCAGGATGACCTGCTGTCCTCTCTAGGATGCTATCCTGAGCTTCCATGCTCCACAGGCATTTTGTCCCTCCCATGGTGCTCTGCATGGTACTTCCTCAGTCACTTCAGTCAAAATAAATTTGTTTATTTTTTTGTTTTGGTTCCTTTTTGTGGAGGGCATGAGTGCCTGACAACTCTATAGTTGGCTGCCTTCCTCACAATTCAGAGTTCCTTAGAGAAACAGACCAATAAGAGATAGATGATAGGCAGATAGATTAATAGATGATTGACTGATTGATAGAGGTTTATAAAAGGAGATTTATTAGAGGAATTGATTCATGTGCTTATGAAGGCCAACAAGTCCCATGATATGCCATCTGCAAGCTGGAGACCCAGAAAAGCCAGTAATTCATTTTGAGTCCAAAAGCCTGAAAACCAGGAGCACTTGTGTATAAGGACAGGAGAAAATGGATGGCCCAGTTCAAAAAGAGAGAAAGAATTCCCCTTTCCTCCACCTTTTTGTTCTATTTGAGCCTTCAGTGGATTGAATAATGGCAACTCACTTTGGTGAGGGTGGATCTTTCTTTACTTAGGCTACTGATTCAAATGTTAATCTCTTTTGGAAATGCCCTCAAAGACACACCCAGAAATAAGGTTTTACCAGATATCTGGGTTTTCCTTAACCCAGTCAAGTTGACACACAAAATTAACCATCATAACATGTGTAGAATTGTTAATAGTATTCCTTTATTATTTGTATGCTGTCTGCAGGATGAGTAGTGATTTCCCCTATTTTATTCTTAATATTGGTAATTCATGTCTTCTCTCTTGTTTTTTATTCTTTTTCTCTCTGTAATTTTGCCTGGGTATTTTCTAATCACCTGTCTTCCAATTGCCTGGTCTACTTTTTATTTGTGTCCAACCTGCTTGAGATATATATTGAATTCTTAATTATAATTAATGGGCCTGGTTTATTTTCAATTCTAACATCAACATTTGATTATTCCTATGGACTCCAATTCTCTGGTAAATTCTCTGTCTTTAATACCTACTTCACCTATGGATCTGTTTCTATTGTCTATGCTTTCTCTTGGCTCTGTTTCTTGGCATACCTGGTAATTTTTTCATTCAGTGCCAGATATTGTGTTTGAGAATCATAAAGATTCTGCATGAGATTATATTCCCCATAAAAGGTTCAATTTAACTTCTGGCAGGCAGTAGGATTGAGGGAAGATCTAAATCCAAGCAGAGATTAAAGTGATTTGAGACTGGGTTGAAAATTTTATAAGAATTGATTTATTTCCTACTAGTATTGCTAAGATGTAGTCCTTCCTGAGCCCCACTGAAGGCCTGGGGATTTACCAAGGCACCTCCCCCATTTATAAATCTATGAAGATCTCAAAGAGAAAAAGGATTTAGAATGTTGAACTTGCCTCAGTTTATTTCCATTCTTCCCAGGGTCTTGGCTCCAAAATGTTGATTGCTTTCCTAGATCTCTAATATCATCATTGAGAGGATTGTTTAAAAATCTTCTTATCCTGCTTTTCTGGTTTCCAGAGGAAGGTTTTATCTGCTCTGATATAAGCAACCAAAGCTATAAGTGTGATAGAGTTTGGACATGTTGTCCCCCCAAAACTCATGTTGAAATCTGATCCCCAATGTGACAGTGTTGGGAGCTGAGTCATGGAGGTGGATCCCTCATCAATTGATTAATGCTTTTTGTGGGGGTGGGGGTAGTGAGTGAGTTCTCACTCTCTTAGTTCCCCTGAGAGCTGGTTGTTTAAAAGACCCTGGCACCTCCCCCACTATCTCTCCCTCTCTCTCTTCCTTCCTCTTGCTACGTGATCCACCAGCTGCCTGCCACTTTCTGCCATGAGTAGAAGCAGCCTGGGGCCTGCACAAGATGCAGTTTTCTCAGAATCATAAGCAAATAAACTTCTGTCCTTTATAAATTACCCCGTCTCAGGAATTGTGTCATAGCAATACAAAAATGGACTAATACAATGTGGAACTGTTTATAAATCAGTATAAGACAGATAAGCGAGTCTATGCCATGTTGCCTATGTTTCTCAGTGAAGTATTTAGGCTATAGACTATAAAGTGAGAACACCTCGAATTTAATGATGAAATAAAGTACTTGAGGGGAACAGCAAATGTTTGAAACAATTATTGTGGAAATATTGAAAGGAATGAGAAGTAAAATTATTTGTTTCTCTACTTAGATGTATATTGTAGATGATGTGTATTGTGGATACACTGACTAATATTGTTTCCTCACCCTAGGTAACCTACCAACTTACTTGAGGACAAATAGAGAATGTATTCATTTATGTATTATTGCACTTTCCATTGAGGTGAAGGCAAATGAAACACTATTTACTGTTCTTTTCAACAATGAAGCATACCATTCACCATCTGTGTCCCTGGCAGTGTTAGACAACATTCTTTTTAAGTCACTTTCTGGTGCTAATGCTTCTTTAACAGTCTTCAATAAACCTCAGCCACTCCCTGATGATAGGAAACACAGTAGAGGGTATGTTATTCTTTTCATTCATTTTACACTTTAAATACATTCTTCCCACCCTGTCTGATTACATTTATATGATAAAAATAGCTATTAATAGAAATCTGTATTTTCTGCCATGTTAATTTTCTTATATATTTTCTTTGCTCCTTCTTCTGTAGGTTTGCATATGGACAGCAGGTGGCCTTAAATATACAATTTGGCATGGCTTTTTTGATCAGTGGCTTTTGTCTCCCGACAGTGGCTGAGAGAATGACAAAAGCCAAGCACATCCAGTTTCTGAGTGGGGTCTCTGTCTTTGCGTACTGGCTTTCTGCTCTATTATGGGATTTCATTATCTTCTTCATTAACTGCGGCTTACTACTGGTGAGTGTTAGATACAGTTTCTTGAGGGTTTATTTTTCTTCTGTACCCCATGGATATTTTCTGTTCTAATGTTTCTGCCAATAAACTATCTTTGCTCCTTGTATTAGAAAACACACTGCAAAGTCTCATGGCAGAAACTTCCTCTCCCAAATCCTTCATCAGAAGAAAGTAACTTTTTTTGCAAGAGCACAAAGACCTCTCATGAATAATTTCTTATTTATTTTCTCATCAACTTATGCTGACCACCCCTGCAAACTGCTCTAATGATGGGTAGATTGTTACCTGTGATGTCTCATACTACTCAGTCTTGTCCAGTTTTTTCATCTAGTAAGACTGACTACTGTATTTCCATTTTTTCTAGTTTCCCTTCAAGTCTTTATCAATTTATTTTAAAAATTATATTGAACACCTCCTATCATCTGGACACTATCCTGGAATTCAGTGTGTGTCTTGTTTAAATCTAATCTAATGCTATCTCTGAGTCCTCCTACAGGAGTTCCTAATCAAAGGAACTGTGTACAAGATCACTATTTTAAAGCTAAGCTAGTACCCAGTAATTCCAAATTGTGATCTTCATGGGAATAAGTGCATTGCAGAATACATCATATACTGTAGAGCTAAGTGAGGTTTATTGTTCCTATTTACCCCAAATTTATACCCATCCAATTTATATCAATGAAGAATGACAGTAAGAGTAAAACATTTATGAATGCATACCATATTACTCTGTTCCCTAGTAAAATGTGGTCTCTTGTATGTTCCAGAAAACTGCCCAACCATGTTAACAATTTCTTTCTTTTGGTGTGTATGTGTGTGTCAGTGTGTCTGTGTTTGTGTGTGTGTGTGTGTGTGTGTGTTAGGGGTGTACGAATGTACACACTTTGGAGGTCGTAAAGAGTAGAGAGTGTAAAAGATACGGTGTATATAGAGGGGAAATCATTGGAGGGTAGAGGCAATTTTCTTCCCTAATAGTAGGTACAAAGAATTCCAGTGTGAATAAAAATATGACTCATTCCTGAAGTAGTTCACTGTTTAGTAATAGACATAAGCTAACCATAAAAATAAAATAATTACGACAAAATATGTTGATTTATGTCATAAAAGTATGAACTCTCATTTTCCATTCAAAACATTACCATGTACCAGAAAAATTACTTTCTCGTTACTTCCTTTCTCCCTCCTTTTCTACTCATCTCCTGATTTTTCTTCCATTTCTTTTTATCATTTCCTTTTTCTCCTTATTCACTTTGTTCTTAAAAGTACTTGAGATAATTTATTTGAGTTCTGTGCACTGTACCCTCAAAATTATGTGAATGTGTGTGAGTATATGTGTGTGTGAATGTGTTGGCCTTTATTATGTATATTGACATACTTTTTGGAATAAAGAAAATAGAGAAACATTCTTATCCCAAGGTTGAGAGATAGGAAGTTCCCTTTCTATACATTCTACATATTGCCACACACATCATTGTGGTCAAGGATCTCCATGCTGGAAGTGGGAGGGAGAGGGTTGTTGTTGATAGTATGGAGAGAAACTTCAGTACAGAGATCCCCAACTTAGAATGAACTGCAGGAAGTTCTCTTTCTATACATTCTCCATCTTTCTGCATGTATTACTATGGCCAAGAAACTCCATGCCATCCTTTTCAACTCATAAATTACCAGGCAGCATGGCAAGAGCAAATCCCTTTAGAGGGCCACTAATTACATCTGTCACCACAGGAAGTAATGAAGTGGTCAATGAGCATTTTTTCTGGCACCATTATATTCCTTCTACCAGTCCTTACCAACTTATGCAGTACACACACGTGCTGAGAGTATTGGAATCAATCAGATAATTCCTGAATCTTAAAATCACCTGCACTGTTGTAGCTGCATTTCCAAAGGTTTGATGTGTCGTATTCAAAGTATTTGTTGATTTTTTTAAAATATAAAATTTTAGGAGAATATTGCGTAAATACTACACGGTTAAGGATATTCTTGTTGCTTTTATGGTTTATAGCTTAGTTTAATGTGGCCAAAGAATAAACAATTTAAATAATTTGAAAGTTATTTAAAAATTGGTCAATTTGATGTATGCTCTAATACCACATAAGAAGAATATGTATTCTCACTTCCAAATTTATTTTATGAAGATAAAAGGCCAGACAAGGATACTACTAGAAAAGAAAGTCAGGCTGATATCCTTGATGAACATACATGTAAAAATTCTCAACAAAATGCTAGCAAACTGAATTCAACCGTACATTAAAATGATTATACATGAAGACAGTTAACAGGTAAAATGTTTGTCTCCTCCAAAACTCATGCTGAAATCTTGAATGGACTCCTTCAGTCTGAAATGAAAGGACACTAGACAATAACTACAATCCAAATGAAGAAATAAAAAGTAAATTAAAAGTATCAGTAAAGTTGCAACATAGGTAAATGTAAAATATATTAATGTATTTTTCTTTGGAACTCTTCTATTTTTCTATCTGATTTAAAAGGCAACTGTACAAGGTCAAGGATTGGGATTTCTGTACTGGCCAGCCACCAAAAAAAAAAAAAAAGTTAAAAAGCTACTGCATAAAACAATAATTATAAACTATGCTGATGGGCACATGATGTATAAAGATGTAATTTGTGATAATAACAGCATAAGAAGGAGATTAATAAGTTATATAGATGCAAAGTATTTGTATAGTATTAAAATTAAGTTTGTACTAACCTAAATTGTATTGTTATAAATTGGATACTAATGGTAATCCCCAGAGCAACCACTAATACAATAACCCAAATATAAATAATTTTAAAAGCCAATATAATTAAATGGCACGAAAGACAGAATGGATGAATAGGAAAATGTAAATGATATAAGACATAAAGTGGCAGAAGTAAGTCCTTATAAGTAATTACATTAAATGTAAATTAATTAAACTCTCCAAATAAAAGGCAAAGATTGGCTGAATGGATGCAAAAACATGATCTAACTGTATGCTCTCTATAAGAGACTCACTTTGGATTCATTGACACAAATAGTTTGAGAGCAAAATGATTAAAGGAAGATTGTACTTCTTCAAAAGACTGCTGGTGTGGCTTTAATAATATCATTGAAAACAGAGTTTAAGACAAAAGTTGTTGAGATGGACGAAGAAGAAATGTAAACTGTTGCTGCTGTTGTCAAAAAGTTTTGTGGTTCCTCAAAAATTAGAGATAGAAATACCATATAACCCATCAATTACACTCCTAGATTTATACCTAAGAGAATTACAAACATATTTTTTAAAAACTTGAAAATGAATATTCATAGCAGCATTATTTATAATAGCCAAAAAGCAGAAACAACCTAGATGTTCAAAAACTGATAAATGGATAAACAAAATATGGTATATCTATACAATGGAATATTACTGAACCATAATGAGGAATGAAGTGCTGATACATGCCACAAAATACATGAACCTTGAAAAATTATGATAACTGAAATAAGCTAGGCACAAAAGACCATTATTTTATGACTCTTCTTATCTGAAATGTCCAGGATAGGCAAATCCATAGACACAGAAAGCAGATTAGTGACTACCACAACCCTAGGGGAAAGGGGTAATGAGTGGTGACTGCTTAGGGGGTACAGCAGCTCTTTATGGAGGGATGAAAGTGTTCTGGAAATAGATAGCAATGATTATTAAATAACATTGTGAATATGCTAAAAACCATAGAATTGTACACTTCAAAATTATTAAAACTGATTTTTTTTGTCTGAATTTTACTACAATTTTTAAAATAAAAATAAAAATGATGCTAGGACAACTGAATATTTATATTCAGTTTAGTATAATTTGATCTCTAGTTTATACCATACACAAAAAATCCATTCAGGTGAATTGTAGATGTAAATATGAAGGCTAAAATTATAAAGTTATGTTAGATGATATGTTAGCATATGACCATTTCTCTGGCATAGGGAATCATTGTTTTTTGTTATGGTTTACCGAATCATAATTGATTATTCATATTTTGGGGCTTCAGTGTTGATGTATATTTATCAAATCAATATTATTAGCATATATATTATTACAAATCATATTCTTTATGCCCTTTATCCAATCTCTCCCTACTCCCCACCCCTCCCACTTCTGATAACCTTAGATTTCTTCTCTCCTTCTGAAAGAGTAATGGTTACTCTGTTGGTTTGTTGCCTAGATGATATGTCCAGTGCAGAGAGAGGTGTGTTCAGGTCCCCCACTATTATCATAGAGTAGTTTTCAAGTAATTAACTATAAAGAAGAAGATGAATAAATTTGTTTACCTGAGAAGTTATTTCTCTTCATCAATAGACATCTTTAATGGAATGGAAAGGCAAACCACAATATGGGTGAAGATGTTGGACAAACCCATTTCTGACAAATGATTTGTATCTAGTACAAAACCCCAAAAGAATGACATCCAATGGCAAAAGGGACAGTACATAAAAGGGCATATGGAAATAATAAATAAATGTATTTCAAAGTGCCTACCTTCATAAAAATTTATCAAGGAAATGCAAATTTAAACTACAATGAGGTATCACTACACACTGCCTGAATTGCTAACTTTAAAAACTGACAATACTAAATATTGACAGTGATGGAAAGCAACAGGAACTTTTGGAACACAGTTTGGTATTATTTTCTCAAGTTGAAATAAGTATAATCTGTGGCCCAGTTATTCCACTTCTTGTTACGTACCAATAGAAAGTTGTGTACATTTTAACAAAGAGGTATGTACAAGAAAATCTTCAGAATTATTATTCATAATAATTTTTATGTCCTGAATTGTGTCTCCTCCCCCGCCAATTCATATGTTAAAGTCCTAATCCCCACTCAGTACGTTGTAATTTGACTATATTTGCAGATGGAGCCCTTGAAGAGGTGATTAAGTTAAAATGAGGCCATTGGGGTGGGTCCTAACCCAATCAGACTGGTGTCCTTATAAAAAGAGGATATTTGAACACACAAAGAGACACCAGGAGCCTACATGCACAGAGGAAAGTCTATGTGAGGACACAACAAAGAGGCCACATGAAAGCCAAGGAGAGAGGCCTCAGAAGAAACCAATCCTTCCGATATCTTGACCTTGAACTTTTAGCCTCAAGAACTCTGAGAAAATAAACTTCTGTTGTTTAAGACACCCAACCCAGTCTGTGCTACTTTTATATGGCAGCCCTAGAAAACTAATGCAATAAACACTGGAAACAACCTATTATCCATCAAAAGTAAAATAGATAAATTGTGACACAGTCATCAGATGGACACTATAAAGCAGTAATAAAGAATGAGCTAAAGCTACGTTCAACAACATAGATGAATCTCACAAACGTGATGTTGAGTGAAAGAAGCTAGGTATAAGATGATACATATTACATAACTGCATTCATAAAAAGTTCAAAATACAGATAATAGTAAACTTTAATATTTAGAAAAACATACCTATGTGATCATTCTGTTAAGAAATATTTTTAAAAAGAAGTATTTATGGGCCAGCCACATGGCTCACTCGGGAGAGTGCGGCACTGGTAGCGCCGAGGCCGCGGGTTCGGATCCTATATAGGGCTGGCCGGTGCGCTCACTGGCTGAGCGTGGTGCAGACCACACCGTGCCTAGGGTTGTGATCCCCTTACCAGTCAAAAGAAAAAGTATTTATGATAAAAGTCCTAATAGTGGTAACTTTTACCAAGATTGGAGTAGTTTATGATAGGTTTCTTGTGGGACTGATATTGTGGTAGTTGTCCAGGGGGTTGCTTGGTGATAATTCATTGTGATAATTTATTTATGTTATGTGCACTCTTCTGAATATGTGTTCTATTTTATAAGAGGTTAAAATATTTACTTGGGAATTTTGTTGGCATTTTAATTTATAGATTAATTTGGGTGAAATCTACATATTCACAATGCATGGTCTTCTTGTGCGAGAAGAGAATATATTGGTTATGTATCCACTTAGGAAGTTGACTTTTCTTTGAAATAAATTATGATTTATGACATTGGTGGATTATAAGACTATGAACACAAGGATTCCTAGGTCACCCCAACTCTTATTTAATTATCTCATTACATTTATTATGTTTAGGTTTACATTATGCTTAGTCCGAAGCAAACATACCTATAGGTATTGGATTCAACTATTATCTACTAATCTCTATTGCTGTTGCTGCCACCACCAGGAACATCAGTCATCAATTGTGTAATGACTACTCATAGCTTAATCTTACTATTTATCCTTTGTTGTCCTGTTATACAGTCACATACTTGCCAAAAGGGACAATCCTGTGATTTGTGGAGAAACTGTAATTACTAACTAATGAGATAAAGATTTCTAGAAATGCACTTCCTTTAATAGTTGCAGGTTCCCCTCCACCCCCCCATCCTTTTTTAGGTTCCTCTAATTTTGTGTTTCACTGTCTGATTTTTTATTTAAATTAGAAAAATTAAAAAGGAGTTCCCAGAGTGGCTTAGGTGGATGTGAGGGGAGTGGGAATGTAGAATAGAACCAGGAGGCCCAGTCTAAAGGGGGGTAGCAGTGAAAGGTGAGTTATGTAATCAGAGAAAACTTCTTTAGAGAAATAATCTACTTCCTGGGAATCTTGGCAGGATTATTGGGAAGAACTTTCTCAAGTAGAAAACAAAATAATAAAGGGAAGTATAGTGGTTCTGCTCACTGGAATGTCCTCTTATGAAAAAGAGGTGGAAGGGGCTTACTCCAAGCTTAAAGGCTAAGGCTTTTTTTGTAGAGAGGCTGATTGACTTAATTAATGAATACAGTCATGCATTGCTTAGCAATAGGGATAACTTCTGAGAAATGCATTATTAGGTCATTTCGTCTTTGTGCTAACATCACAGAGTGTACACAAACCCAGATGGTATAGCATACTACACACCTCCAGCTCTGTTATAATCTTACAGGACCACTGTCACACATGCGGTCCTTTGTTGACTGAAACCTTGCCATGCAGCTCATGACTGCACTCCCGTGCCGTGAAGGTAGGCTTGCTACTCCCTTCTCTAAGTGCTCTGGCTTGGCTTCTTCTTGCACTTCCCTTCACTTTGGCTTCATTTCCGTACCCTCTGTGTTTCAGGGAGTGTTAAAGTACTACAAATTTGATATCTATGTCATGGACTACCATGCTCTGGAGACAATGCTGATCCTCACACTGTATGGCTGGTCTGCCATCCCCCTTGTGTACCTGATGAGCTTCCTGTTCTCTGGAAGTACTTCTGCCTTCATCAAACTTCTCCTGCTCAACTACTTTTCAGGCACTTTCGGTTTCATCATCAACATCGCATTAGAGAACCGTACGTGTAAGGTCATCACAAAATTTTACCTTCCCCAAAAGGCAGCAGTAAATAAATAAGGAATAATGGGACTACAGATATCTAAGAACATTTGTAGATAAATTAAGTTCTAGGATTTGGGAAAAATCCTGTACTTGATGTAAGTCATTAAACTTATTTTGAGTGCCTGCAATATTCTAGACATTCTGCCAGATCTGGGATCCCCGTATTGAAAAGATAGGTTTGAACCTGGGCTACAGGTCCGTTGACTTGATTCCTCCTCTCTATCCCCACCTCCTGTGGCTCCATCACATAACTTAAGGAATCTGTTTGCACCTGGTCTTGGAAATTTAGGGAGTATTTTTCCCTGAAACTCATTAGCCAGAGATAAAGAAAAAACAGGCAGCTTTTTTCCTATAAAGGCGGGTCTTAGGAAGAAGAAATTATGTCTCAGATATATTAGATCATTATTACCTTTAAATTAAGTGTTATCTCTTGGTATTATGACACGTTGGTGGGAGGTGAAGAGAGAGAAGAGTAAAGAGGAATCTTGAGCTCTTGGGAGACACCAGCAGTTCTATTCAGTGAAGGTTTTAAGTTACTAACGTAATAAAAGGGCCTCACTAATTCAATAAAAGAGCCTCCTAACAAAATTTTCAGAAAGAAGAAAAACTCTATATGCACCTAACATATGTATAACTAAGACAGTTTTCCTTCCTCCCAGTCCTACTTTCTGCATGATTCTTGAATTTGTATCTCCTCATTTTTCTTTTCTGGTTATGATATTTGAGTACATATTTCCTAAACTGATCATTGTTACAAAGAGACCTTTAAAAAGGGAGACTATTGCCACTCTTTTTTCAAATCACCTTTTAAATATGAATTTGAACAGGGTCAAATATTTTATTCCTTCTCGTTGTCACAGAACATTATTCTGCCTTATTTTTTCAGCCCTTTGCCTTGCCATAAAAAAATTCTCTGCATTAATTAAAGATTGGCTTATTGTATACTCTTTTGCACACTTCTTCAAAGATGAATATTTCCTGTGAGCCACACTTGAACTTCTGCATAGCAAACTAAAATACTTGTAAGAGCTATGCTGAGCATTCATTCTCACATAAGAATCCCCAAATTATAGGAAGCAAACTATATATTTTTGTATACCTCTCCAAAGGGAGATATTGTGTTGCACGAGGAAGACTCATGTGAAAATACTTGAGCTTGTGAACCTTTACCTAGAATAAAATTATGAGGAATTATAATTTAAGGTTCTAGAGAGGAACAGTTGGGGCAAAATAAGAATAAAAAGAGATTACTGTTTTAAAAAGTCTAAAGGACATGTTTTGGAGAAATATGTTGCAAAGAGTCATGTCAGGGGAGGACAAAAAAATTGTGAGTAGACTAGGTAATTTGAAAGTAAGAAGAGACTTCCACTTCTTAGCAGCATAACAAACACTAAATTATACTTAGCCTAAAATTATAAACTGAGAAGAAAATATGGAGTTGGAAGAGGCCGACAATAAAGTGTCCTTGGAAGTAAGTGGGCATTTTTATCTGAACATAAACCAAAACGAGTCTTTGAAGTTATGCAAAATAGAGGCCAGCATTACCCTAATACCAAAACCAGGCAAGGATACAACAACAAAAACTATAGGCCAATATCCCTGATAAACATATGCAAAAATTTTCAACAAAATACTAGCAAACTGAATCCAACAGCACATAAAACAGATTGTATGGAATGATTAAGTGGGACTTACCCCAGGGATACAAAGATGGTTCAACCTACGCAAATCAATAAATGTGATACATCACATCAATAGAATTAAGAACAAAACCCATATGATTATCTCAATAGACACACACAAAAAAAGCACTTGACGTAATTGAACATCCCTTTATGATAAAAAAAACTGTCAACAAATTAGGACTAGAAGGAACATACCTCAAAACAGTAAGGGACATATATGACAAACACACAGCTAACATTATACTGAATATGAAAAAGTTGAAAGTATTTTCTCTAAGCTCTGAAACAAGACAAGGATGCTTACATACACCACTTTAATATAGTACTGGAAATTCTAGACAGAGGAAGAGGCAAGGAAGAAATTAGGCAAGGAAGAGAAATAAAGGGCATCCAAATATCCAAATTGAAATGGAGGAAATCAAATTGTCCTTGTTTTCAGATGACATGATCTTACATTTAGAAAACCTTAAAGACTCCACCAAAAAGCTATTTAAAATGATAAACTCAGCAAAGTTGCAATATACAAAATAAACATACAAAAATCAGTAGTGTTTCTGTATGCCAATAGTGCACAATCTGCAGAAGAAATCAAGAAAGCAATCCCATTTACAATAGCTACCAAAAAAAAGGAATAAATTTAACAAAAGAAGTGAAAGTTCTCTACAATGAAAATTGTAAAATGCAAATTAAAGAAATTAAAGATGACACTAAAAAGGAATGATAAGCCATGTTTATGAATTGGAAGAATTAATATTGTTAAAATGTCCATACTACCCAAAGTGATCTACAGATTTAATGCAATTTTTATCTAAATATCAATACTGAATGTAAAAAAGTTCAAAGCCTTTTCTCTAACCTCTGGAACAGAAATAGAAAAAACAATCCTAAAATTTGTATAAAACCACAAAAGATACCAGATAGCCAAAGGAATCCTGAGCAAAAAGAATAAAGCTGGAGGCATCACACCACACTTTGAAATATACTATAAAGCTATAGCAACCAAAACAACATGGTATTGGCATAAAAACAAAGAAAAAAAAAGATCAATGGAATAGAACAGTGAACCCAGAAATAAATCTATGTGTTTACAGCCTAACTGATTTTTGACAAGGGTGCCAAGAACATACTTTGGAAAAAGGACAGTCTCTTCATTAAATGATTCTAGAAAAACTGGATATCCACATGCAAAAGAATGAAACTAAACCCCTATCTCTTACCATATACAAAAATCAACTGAAAATAAATTAAAGACTAAACTGTAAAACTGAAAACTTTGAAACTACTGGTAAAAAACGTAGGGGAAAATTCCATGACCTTGGTCTGGGCGATGATTTTTTTGTTAATCACCTCAAAACACAGGAAACAAAACCCAAAAATAAACAAAAGAGATTACATCAAACTAAAAATCAACAGAGTAAAGAGACAACCTACAGAATGGCAAGAAAACATTTACAAGCTATCCCTCCAGCAAGGGATTAATATCCAGAATATGTAAATGACTCAACAGCAAACAATAAATAAAAAGACAAAAAAACCCAAATAATTCAACTAAAAATGTGCAAATGATCTGAATAGACATTTCTCAAAAGAGGACAAATAAAAATAGCCAACAAGTACATGAAAAAATGCTCATCATCACTAATCATCAGAGGAGTGCAAATCAAAACCACAATGAGATATCTCGCCCCAATGAAAGAAGCCATTATCAAAAAGACGAACAGTACATTTTGCACAAATTCTGCACAAAAATGGGAATTCTTACTCACTGCTGGAGGGAATGTAAATTGATACATCCATTATGCAAACAAATATAGTTTCCTCAAAAAACTAAAAATAGAAATGCTGTAAGATCCAGTAGTCCCACTACTGGATATACTTGTATATCTAAAGGAAGGGAAATCAGTATGTGGAAGAGATATCTTCACTCCTGTTTTCAATGCAGCACCGTTCATAGCAGCCGAGATACAAAATCAATCAAAGTGTCCATCAATGGATGAGAGATTAAAGAAGATGTGGTGTTTATACACTCAATGGAACATTATTCAGCCATTAAAAAACAAAGAATGAAATCCTGTCATTTGTGGCAACATGGATGAGCCTGGAGGACATTGTGTTAAATGAAATAAGCCAGGGACAGAAAGACAAATACCACATGTCCTCTCTTATATGTGGAAGATAAGAAAGTTGATTACACAAAAGTGAAGAGTAGAACAGTGGTTACCTAATGCTGGGAAGGGCAGGGGGTGGGGGGAGGGAGGAATTGGGAAGAATTGATTAATGAGTACAGAACTACAGTTATATAGGAAAAAATAAGTTCTAGTGTTCTATATTGCACAGTAGGCTGACTATAGTTAACATTAGTTCATTTTATATTTCAAAATAGCTAGAAGAGAAAATTTTGCATGTTTCCAACACAGAGAAATGATAAATTATTGCGGTGATGGATATGCCAGTTACCCTGATTTGATCATTACATATTGTATGCATGTACACTATATATATGAAATACCACAGGTACCCCATAAATATACACAATTATTATGTGTCAATTAAACATTTAAAAGCTATGCAAAATATTAAGATAGAATACAATTTTCTAAAGGATTTATTTGTTTTTGACTTTGCAAATAGAAGGGTATAATTGCAAATTAAGTTTATTATCTTTTTTTCAGCTTTTACAGTGGGGATTTTGTTTTTTAATTTTTAAATTTTTTTCAAATTTATTTGTTTAGATTGACAGATAAAATTGTATATATTTATTATGAATGTCATTATGTTTTAAAATATATATACATTGTGTCTACTGAATTAACATATGCATTACCTCACACAGTTATGATTTTTGTGGGGTACTTAATATCCACTCTCAGCATTTTTCAAGAATAAATCTATTGTCATTAGCTATGGTCACCATGCTGTACAATAAATCTCTTGAACTGCTCTCTCTTATCTAACTGTAGTTTTGTATCCTTTGACTAACAACTCCCCGTCCCCACCATCCCCAACAGTCCCAGCCTCTGGTACCCGCTGGGTACTTGCTACTTGTATGTGATCAACTTTTTAAAATTATACATGTAAGTGAGATCATGCAGTATTTGTCTTTCTGTGCCTGGCTTATTTTTCTTAACTAATGTTTTCCATATTTATCCATGTTGTCACAAATTACAGGATTTCATTCTTTGTTATGACTGAATAGTATTTTTCTTTCTCCATTCATCCACTGATGGACACAGGTTGATTCTGTGTTTTGGCCACTGTGAATAGTGCTACAACAAACATGGAAGTGCAGCTATCATTTCAACATACTGATCAAATGTACAAGGAAATAGAAGTGTACTTCAAAATACTCATAGAAAGATCCATATTGTCTTTCAATTGTATGTTTACGAACTTTTTGAAGTACATTTGTATGCTTAGTAGTGGAATAGCTGATTACATGGTATTTCTATTTTTAGTTTTTTGAGAAACCTCTATACTGTTTTCCATAATGACTGTGCTAATTTACATTCCCTAACAGTATGGAAGAGTTCCCCTTTCTGTGCCTCCTTGCTGACATTTTATATATATTTATAATAGCCACTTTAACTGGGGTGAGGTGATAGCACATCGTGGTCTTGATTTTCATTTCCCTGATAATTAGTGATGTTGAACTTTTTTCTTTTTTCATATAACTGTTGGCCATATGTCTTCTTTTGAGAAATAACTATTCAGATCATTTGCTTATTTTTTAATTAAGCTATTTTTTGTTTGGTTTTTTTTCCTATTGTTTTTTGAGTTCCTTATAAATTTTGGATATTACCCCTTATCAGATATATGGTTTGAAATATTTTCTCCCATTCTGTAGGTTATCTCTCCACTGTTGAATGTTTCCTTTGCTGTGCAGAAGCTTTTTAGTTTGATATAATCCTATTTGCCTATTTCTGCTTTTGTTTTCTGTGCTTTTAAAGTCATGCTAAAAAAAAAAAAAAAATCATTGCCCAGACCAATGTCATGGAGTTTTTTCTCTATAATTTTTTTCTAGTGGTTTCACAGTTTCAGGTCTTACAGTTCATTCTTTAATCCATTTTGAGTTGAGTTTTGTATATTATGTGAAGTAGGGGTTTATTTTTATTCTTCTGCATGTGGATATCCAGTTTTCCCAGCACCACTTATTGAAGAGACTATCTTTTTCCCATTGTGTGTTCTTGGCTCCACGGTTGAAAACCAGTTGTCTGTAACCTTGTAGATTTATATCTGGAATCTCTATTCTGTTTTATTGATCTATGTATCTGTTTTTATGCCGGTACCATGCTCTTTGTTTACTATAAAATTGCAATATATTTTGAAGTCAGATAGTGTGATGCCTTTAGCTTTTTATTCTTTTTGCTCAAAAGTACTTTGGCTATTTGAGGTCTTGTGAAGCTCCATCTGAATTTTAGGATTGTTTTTTCTATTTCTGTTAAGAATGGCTTTGGTATTTTAATAGGAATGGCATTGAATCTGTAGATTGCTTTCGGTAATATAAACATTTTAAAAATATTAATTCTTCTAAATTACGAACATATTTTTCCATTTATTTGTGTCTTTTCAATTTCTTTCATCAATGTTTTTGAGTTTTCAGTGTAGAGATCTTTCACCTCTTTGGATAAATTTATTCCTGTGCTTTTTGTTTGTTTGGTTTGGTTTTTGGTTTTGGTTTTGATTTTGGGGTTTTTTTGTTTTTTTTTTTTTTTTTTTGAGCTGTTGGTAATGGATTGCTTTCTTGATTTCTTTTTCTGTTTAGCTATTAGTATATAGAAATACTACTGATATTTGCATGTTGATTTTGTATTCTACAATTTTACTGAATTAATTTATTAGTTTTAATAGTTTTTGGTGGAGTCTTTAGGGTTTTCTATTCATAACATCATGTCATCTGCAAATAAGGAAAATTCTTCATTTTCATTTTAAATACTTTATATTATATTTCTCTCTCTCACCTAATTTTGCTGGGTAGGACTTTCAGTACAATGTTTAATAGAAGTGGCAAAAGTGGGCATCTTTGTCTTCTTCCAAATCTTAGAGGTAATGCTTTCAATTTTTCTCCATTGAGTAAGATGTTATGTGTTTGTCATATATGGCCTTTATTGTGCTTAGGTACATTTCTTCTATACTTAATTTGTTGAGAGGTATTTTTTTTTAATCATGAAACGATGTTAAAATTTATCAAATGCTTTTTCTGCATTTATTAAAATGATAATGGTTTTTGTTCATCATTCTGTTAATATAATGTACCACATTTATTAATTTGCATATGTTAAAGCATGATTACATCCCTGGGATGAATCCACTTGATCATGGCAAATGATCCTTCTGATGTGCTGCTGAATTTGGTTTGCTGGTATCTTGCTGAGGATTTTAGTGTCTGTACTCATGAAGGATATTGGCCTGCAGTTAGTTGTTACCATTCTTGTTGTTGTTGTTGTGTCCTTGTCTGATTCTGGTATCAGAGTAATACTGGCCTTGTAAATGAGTTTGGAAATATTCCCTCTTCTACAACGTTTCAGAAGACTTTGAAAAGAATCAGCATCAGATTTTCTTTACATGTGTGGTAGAATTCAGCAGTGAAGCCATTAGGTCCTGGGCTTTTCTTTGATGGGAAATATTTTACTACTGATTTAATATCCTTATAGACTCTTTCCATATCTTTAAATTTTTTCATAATTTAATCTTGGTAGGTTTTATGTGTCAAAGAATTTATTCATTTCTTCTAGGAGATCCAGTTTGTTGGCATTAAAGTGTTCATAATAGTGTCATGATCCTTTGTATTTAGGTGGTTTCAGTTGTAATGTTTTCATTTTCATTTCCAATTTTATTTATTTGAGTCTTCTCTTTTTTCTTAGTCTAGCTAAAGTTTTCTTAATTTTGGTTGATCTTTTTAAAAAACAACTCATTTTGTTAACTTTTTCTATTTTTCTGTGTCTATTTCATTTATTTCTGCTCTGATCTTTATTATTTTTTCCCTTCTACTAATTTTGGGCTTAGTTTGTTTTTGTCTTTTCAATTCTTTCAGGTGCAACATTAGATTCTTCATTTAAGATACTTCTCTTTTTTTGATTTAGGAGTTTATTGCTGTACACTTCCCTCTTGTAATTGCTATAAACTTCCCTCTTGTAATCACTTTAGCTATGTTATTTCATAAGTTTTCATATTTTCTGCTTCCATTTTTATTCATCTCAAGGTATTTCTAGTTTTGCTTTTACTTTCTTTATAGACCCATTGGTTACTCAGGAGCTTGTTTAATTTTCAAGTGTTTGTGAATTTTTGAAGTTCCTTCTTTACTGATTTCTAATTGTATGCTATTGTGGTCAAAAAAGGTACTTGATATTATTTTAATCTCCTTAAATGTCTTAAGATTTGTTTTGTGACCTGACATATGATCTATCCTAAAGAATGTTTCATGTGCACTTGAGAAGAATGTGTATTCTGATGCTGTTGGATGAAAAGCTCTGTATATATATATATGTTAGGTCCATTTTCTCTTGAGCGTAGTTTAAGCCCAATGTCTTCTTATGTTTTCTTATTGATTATCTGTCTGGATGGTGTGTTTATTGCTGAAAGTTAACATATTGCACTCTATCTCTCCCTTCAGGTCTATTAATATTTACTTTATGTATTTAGGTGCTCCAATGTTGGGTACATATATATTTACAACTGCTATATCCTGTTGCTAAATTGACCCCTTAATCATTATATAATGACATACATTGTCTCTTTTTATAGCTTTTACCTTAAAGACCATTTTATTTGGTATTAGTAGAGTTACTCCTGCTCTTTTTTGTTTTTTATTCTCATGGAATACATTTTTCCACGTTTTCACTTTCAGTCTATGTGTCCTTACAGGTGAAGCAAATCTGTTGTAGGCAGCACATATTTGGGCCTTATTTTTTATCACTTTAGCCACTCTGTCATTTGATTAAAAAATTTAATCCATTTACATTAAAGGTAACTACTGAGAGAAAAGGATTTACTAGTGCCATTTTGTTCATTGTTCCTAGTTGTTTCGTAGATTCTTTGTTCCTTTCTTCCTCTTTTACCGTCTTTGCCAGTAAGTAATTTCTCCAGTGGCATCTTTGGATTCCTTGTTTTTCATTTTTTGGGTATTTACTACAGGTATAAACAAAACAGTCCTGATCTATATAATTAGCCCTTGCCGTTTTTGGCTTCTTTTCAAGTGGCCAATATCCAGAATTTTCCATTCTGTATCAATTATTCATCTCTATATCAAGTTAAAATCTACTCAGGACAGACATGCCATGGCTTTGGCACCTGAAGGTTTCACTTCTTTGCCATCTGTCCTTTCTGAAAGTGTGTTATAAGAATCTTTTGTTTATAATCTTGTCTTTCATCTTCTTCCCAAATACATAAATTTATTACCAGAATTCTATAATGGAAACTTATATATTAAATGCTTATAACTCCAGGAATTTAGTCTCTAGTTACTATTCATATTCAATTCAAAGCTTCTTTCTTTGAAGGTTTTTTAATCTCAAATATTTCAGAATTTTCCCTATTTGTTCCCCACTGTTGAATTTTATCCTCTTACCTCTACTGTACTCCCTTAATTGATCAATTAGTATTAGAAATGTGAAAAATATCTAGCAGTGATTTTTTTGTGCTATCAAGTGCCAGGAAGACTTATAATAGGGACACCCACTTCACCAAAAAGACTTTTCAGAATCCTACAATTATCAACACAAACTGTGTCACCAGCTATAAAGTGGACCAAACCTACTGGGAAGTAATTAGTGTTCTTCAGAGATAATCCTCTGGTTTTTAATTCCCTGAGCTTGTTTTGATCATCACTGAGGAATTTGTTGTCCTGGAAACAGTTTCATTTCCTATAATAAAACTTAATCTTATCATCCTTTTAGGAATGCAAACCAGCATGTCTAATGCCACCAGAACCTTCCTACGTAATTCATTACTGCTCTTTCCCAATTTCAACCTTGCAAAGTGCATCAGTGACTATACAATTATCTACCACCTGAAGATGTTGTGCACCAGCCAGAAGGATCTTCCTGTCTACGTAAATTGTAGTAAAGAAAGTAAGTATCTTGAGGGTCTCTAAGTCTGTAGGAAATTAGACTCAGGCTTAGACCATAAAACATGTGGGGAATTCACTCTTTTTTTCAAAGAAGAGAGTCAGGACAAACTTTTGGTACATAAGTCATTTTACACTGCTGGGAAAAAAAACTCTTTAAACATAATAAAGCCTCAAAAGCAAGTCCAAGATAAGTTTAAAGAGCTACTAATAATCAACCATCCATTAGTTTTACATACATTATTTTAAATCTTCACAATAACTCGTTATCTTCTTTTTAATACTCATTTTCAGGAAACTGACTGTGTACCTTAAGTCGCTTCCCCTGGAGTTTCTTTCCCATACAGTGAATGCATTATGCAGTGGAAGAACATAAGCTGTGAATCCCAATTCTGGTTCATAAAAGCTATGCGGCATAGGGTGCAAGTCAGTTTCCTGAAAATGAGTATTAAAAAGAAGATAACTTGAGGTTATTGTGAAGATTTAAAATAATATATGTAAAACCAATGGATGGAATTGGGATTCACAGTTTATGTTCTCCCACTGCATAATGCATTCACTGTATGGGAAAGAAACTCCAGGGGAAGACTCTGTATTGTCATTACATTGTACTTACTTTTGTTACACCACCACCACCACCACCTATAATCACACACACTCACCTGTGCACAACTTTTTCAAAGGAAAGGTAAAATTCATCCCCAGTATCTTATATAGTATCTAGCACACAGAGGGACTCAACTGTTTTTTAAATAAATAGGTAAATGTCAGAAGCAGTGATTTGTGTAAGAGTAGTACAATGGAGAAAAAAGCAAAAAATTAAAGTAGCAAAAAGAATATAATCAAACCAAGCTTAGGTCCATTCACCTGATGTGCAGTGAAGCCCAACACTGACACCAAGTTGTAGTGAGGGAAATTAAGCTTTAGTTACAAGGCCAAGTAGTGATCAGGTGGCTAATGCTCAGAAAAATCCAGATCTCGGCCGAGGCCATGGCGCACTCGGGAGAGTGCGGTGCCGGGAGCACAGCGACGCTCCCCCTGCGGGTTCGGATCCTATATAGGGATGGCCGGTGCACTCACTGGCTGAGTGCCGGTCACGAAAAAGACAAAAAGAAAAAAAGAAAAATCCAGATCTCCCTGAAGACTTACAGGCAAGGATTTTTAAATAAAAACGCTGGGGGTTGGGGCAGGGGCTGCAGGGTAGCCAGTGCACATTTCTGATTGGCTGAGTTTCTGAGGACAAAGAAGCAGAATCAATGGGGCGAAAAGTAACTTTTGGTTTCTGCTGTCACTCATCCAGCTCTTATCGATTTGGGCTCCTGACAGTCCACCTCCAATCAACACATTCCAAGGGCTAAAAAAATTCTGGTTTGGGAGGTTTGTTTTGTTTTGTTTTGTTTGTTTTTATTTTTTGGCTTTTGGTTTTTTGTCCCAGTTAAAACATCTCAAGGATATGTGTCAAGATAATGTGTTTTATCCTGAGAACTTAGTGACGCTTTTATGACTCTCTTCATCACTTTTCCCGTTCGCCCCAACTGCCTCCTTGTACTCCCTTTCTCAATTGCTAGTTGTAAATCCTGACTCCCTAATTGGAGAGTCCTGTTCCCAGAGACTAAATCACTATCAGCTTGAGGGACCAAGGCCACAGCTCACTTTCATAAAACTTCTGTGGGGTTTCAGCCAAACGGTGTACCCACTCAGTGTCAAGAACAGTCCTGCAGATTTGTAGGGAAAGAAGGGGGGTAAACATTCACTTTTCGCCTTAGAAATCCCTAATGGTTGAACTTTATCATTTATTAGATAATTGGGGGCACTTATTAAAGATTTTTTTTCATTTTGCACTTGAAACATAATTGTTAATACATACTTATGGAGTGCAGAGTTGACTATCAGTATTTGTGGACAATATGTGATGATCAAATCAGAATTACAGTTTTGAAAATGTCCTACTTGTGATGAGAGTGGGAGTAACGCATTGACTTTTATTCATTAATTGTAACATGTGCCATACTAATGTATGTTGTTAAAAGGAACACTGGAAGCAGGATACATGGAACTCTGTACTCTCTT
The DNA here is from genome assembly GCF_027409185.1 of Cynocephalus volans. Taxonomy (NCBI): domain Eukaryota; kingdom Metazoa; phylum Chordata; class Mammalia; order Dermoptera; family Cynocephalidae; genus Cynocephalus; species Cynocephalus volans. The sequence goes on from NC_084465.1 coordinate 120,945,665, forward strand.
TGCGATTTTTCCATAAATTTAAAGCTGTTCTACAAAAAATTTTTTTTTTAAAAAAGGGGTGAGTTTATAATTTTCTTAACACAGGAATTTCTGCCTTTTACTCATGAAATTTTTTCCAAATCCCCTTATATATTATTAGATTCAAAAAGTGTCAGTTAATGGTCAGTTTTAATTTGTTTAAGGGATAGCATATTCTCTTTCCCAAGAGTATTTGTACTTTAGTACTTTCTTCTAATTATCAACATAAAATTTCACACCTCTGAAAGGATTTGGAGCATATTTTTCATGGCATGCAAGAATTATTAGAGATATCAACAAATATATTAACATTTATATGCTTATTTGAATGCCATGCATTATGTTAATGAAGTTCAGCCTTCAAAATTCATTGTTCAAGTGGTATTTGGGTAGGAAAATAGTCATTTCTCACACTCTAGATACTTTCTTTAAATTTAGTCTAATATTTCATTTTATCGTATACTTCTCCTTTGTTGTTTTCTTAGTCCTTGTTCATGGTGTCAATGTTGTATAATAAGATTAGCGCTCTCTCTGAATTTGCCATTTGCAGACACTAAGAAAAATATTTATTCTTTGGAAGAGCATATGATTGGAAAGTATTTGATTATCATGAGTATCACGGGCTTTCTTTGCCTTCTCTTTATTTTCCTTTGGGAGACTACTTTGTGGAGACTAAGAACATTTCTCAATCAGTACATTTACTTTGGGATATACAAGCGATACAAGAAGGTGAGTACTTAAGCATGAAACAACTTAAGAATAAATCTAAGAGAATTAAAAATTAGGCCTGAAAAGTATGTATCTATACAAGGGGTCTTCAAAAAGTTCATGAAAAGATTTGTATTATCGTTTATTTCATTTTTTCCACAAACTTTTAGCAGTACCTTTGTATATGACTACCTCAGTTACTAGATAATAAAAAATTCTGTGTCTACAGAAATGTGTTTCTTAGATAAACTTTATGGAGGTCCAATTACCTAAGATAAACAGCATTCATCTTGTTGATTATTTCAAAGGACCATATTTTCTTTTTTTCTCTTTTTGGTCTTTATTTTTTTGATTTCTATCCTTCTACTTTTGGTTTGTTCTTCTCCTTTCTTAACTTCTTAGTTTCTTTCTTAGCCTGAAGCCATTGACTACGCTCTTCTTTTTTTTACCATTAAGATACATTTAATTTTATTGCATGATTTTATGTATCTATTGAGGTAATTCTGTTTTTCTCCCTTAATTTACTACTGTGGTTAATTATACAGATAGAGTGTATACTGTTGAGTTTATTTGCATCTTTGGATAATTTTCATGGTCAATTGTTAATCTTTTTACATAGTACGGAATTCATTTTTACAATAACTTTGTATAGATTGTTTTTCACTTGATTCATGAAATAGGCTTGTTGTTAGGCGAACATGATAACCACTACACTACGGAAACCCGCTAAATAGGCTTGTCATAATACTTTTTCTTAATCAAAGCACAATTGATTATACATATTTTGGGGGCACAGCATTGACTACTATTACCTGTGTACAACAAGTGTTGATCAAATCAATATTATTGCCATATCATTATCACAAATCATAATTATTCTTTATGCCCCTTTTCCAATCTCTCTCCAACTCCCCTCTCACTCCCTCCACCTCTAGTAACTACAGATTTGTTCTCTCCTTCTGAAAGATCAGTGTATTACTGTGAACTTTTCTTTTTCTTTCTTTCTTTCTTTGCACCCAGTTATGAGTGAGGACATGCAGTATTTCTTTTTCTGTGTCTGAGTTATTTCTCTTATAATTTTTTCCAAGCTCATCCATGTTGCTGTGAATGATAAAGTTTCATTTTTTATGGCTGAGTGGTATTCCATTGAGTGTATATACCACATTTTCCTTATCCAGTTGTCCATCGATGGACATTTAGGTTGGTTCCATATTTTGGCTTTTGTAAATAGAGCTGTGATAAACATGGGGGTGCAGGTATTCCTTTGACATGATGATTTCCATTCCTTTGGGTATACATCCAGTAGGGGATTGCTGGGTCATATGGGAGTTCTATCTGTAGTTGTTTGAGAAAACTCCATACTGTTTTTTTGATAATGGCTGCACTAATTTACAATCCCACCAACAGTACTCTCCTTTTCTAATGTAAGCACTTAAAGGTAAACATTACCTATAAGCATTGCTCTAGCTATGCCCTAAAGTTTTTATTTATAATTTATTATTTATTTTTAATTGACAAATAGCAACTGTGTTCTTATAGTGTGTGAAATAATGTCTTGATATATGTATACATGGTAAAATGGCTAAATCAAGCTTATTCACATATTCATTACGTCATGTATTTATCTTTCTTTTGTGGTGGAACATTTCAAATCTACTCTCAGGACTTTAAAAACTTTTTAATTGACAAATAATTGTATATGTTTGTGGGGTAAAATGTGATGTTTGAAATATGTTTACATTGTGGAATAATTAAATCAAGGTAATTAACAAATATATCACCTCACATTAATTTTTTTGTAGTGAAAACAATTAAAATTTTTTGGCAATTTTGAAATATACAATGCATTATTATCTGTTATAGTCACCATACTGTGCAACAGATTCAAAACCTTATTCCTCCCATCTAGCTGAAACATTGTACCCTTGGATGAACATCTCTCCTTCCCCATCTACCCCTTCAACAAGCCTGTGGTAACCACCATTCTACTCTCTACTTGTGAATTTGACTTTCTTAGATTCCACATACACACGAGATGATCATGCAATATTTGTCTTTCTGTGCCTGGCTTCTTACACTTCACATAATGCCCTCCAGGTTCGTTCATATTGTCACAAATGACAAAATTTCCTGCTTTTATAAGGCTGGATAGTATTTTCCATTTTGTACATATGCCACATTTTCTTAATCCACTTATCTGGTGATGGACACGTGGGCTGCTTTCATGTCTCAGCTATTGTGAACATGCTGATCAGCATGCTGACTTCGCTTCCTCTGGATATATACCCAGAAGTGGAACTGTTGGATCATGTGGTATTTCCATTTTTAGTTTTCTGAGAAACTTCCATACTGTTTTCCATAATGGCTGTATTAATTTACATTACCAGCAACAGTGCACAAAGGTGCCCTTTTCTGCACACCCTTAACAACACTTGTTACCTTTTGTCTTTTTGATAATAGCCATTCTAACAAGTGTCAGGCATCTCATTGTGGTTTTAATTTGCATTTCCTTGATGATTAGTGATATTGAGCATTCTTTTTATATGTCTGTTGGCCATTTATATGTGTTTGTTTATGTGGGTTTTTTTGTTTTGCTTTGAGAAATGTCTATTCAGGTCCTTCACACGTTTTTTAAATTATGGGTTTTTTTCCTTGCTATTGAGTTGAGTTCTTTATATATTATGAATATTAACTCCTTATCAGATGTATGTTTGCAAATATATTCTCCCAATTCATAAGTTGTCTCTTCACTCTATTAATAGTTTCCTCTGCTGTGCAGAAGCTTTTTAGTTTTATGCAAATCCCACTTGTCTATTTTTGCTTTTGCTGCCCATGTTTTTCGGATCATATACAAAAAATCCTTGCCCAGAGCAACGTTAAAGAGCTCTTCTATGTTTTCCTCTAGTAGTTTTACAGTTTCAGGTCATATAATTAAGTCTTTAATCCATTTTTGAGTTGAATTTTTATATTGGGTGAGATAAGGATCCAAATTTTTTCTTTTGCATGTGAATATCCAGTTTTTGAAATAGCATTTACTGGAGAAACTGTCCTTTCTGCATTGTGTGTTCTCTGCACCTTTGCTAAAGATCAGTCAACCTTTAATGCAAGGATTTATTTCTGGGCTCTCTATTCTGATCCATTGGTCTATATTCTGCTTTTGTGCCAGTACCCACTGCTTGTGTTACTATAGCTTTGTAGTAGAATTTATGATCAGCTAGTGTGATGGTGGAGCTTTGTTCTTTTTCACTCAAGATTGCTTTGGCTGTTCAGTCTTTTGTGGTTTCATATAAATTTAAGGATTGTTTTTCTGTGAAAAAGACCATTGGAATTTTGATAGAAATGGTATTGATTCTTTTGATCAATTTGGATAATATGAAATTTTAACAATATTACTTTTCCAATCTATTAAAATGGGCTATCTTTCCATTTATTTGTGCCTTCAAAATATTTCATTGTTGTTTTATATTTTTCAGTACACAGACCTTTCACCACTTTGGTTAAATTTATTCCTAAGTATTTCTTTTTGTGCAATTGTGAATGAGATTATTTTCTTGATTTTGGTGGGGTAAAGGTAGTTATTAGAACAGAAATACTACTAATTTTGGTATGTTAATTTTGTATTCTGCAAAGTTACTGAATTAGTTTATTAGTTCTAAGAATTTTTCATACCGTCCCCCAGCTACTTATTGCAGAGGCTATGTTCTGGGTGAGTGTAGTTGAGATTTGAGGGATATTTTCTTCCACCCAGCCCCCACTCATGCGGTGGGACTCTACGCTGGGCATAGTGTGCTACACTAGGTCGTGAGCCCTGGCTCATTCATAGGGCAGAGGTTTCATACTGGGAGAGGCAAGCCAAGAAGACCAGAGACTACTGTCCTCCACTGAGCATCCAGCTCCTGAAGCAGAGAAACATACCAGTGTCCCACCTCTGGACCAGTGGCTCAGAGATTATGCCGAGGGGTAGAGTTGGGCTGTAAAACAGAACTCCTCTCCTCTCCCCAAAGTAATTAACTTTATTCAAAACTGAGTATTACGAAGTTAAAGCCTAAGGATGCTCTAAAAAAAATGTAGGTTTTGGTAGAAAGCAATTAAGAGATAACTGATAGCTCCATTAGAGATATAAATTAAGCCACAGGCTAGCTGGTTTACCAGAGAGAACTGGGGGAAAACAGCTAATAAAGAGCCCTCCTGGGATGAGAACAAACCTTAAACACATACATCATATTATTTCTACAAAGGAGCCCAATTTAATTAAACCATTCTTTCAGTGCCCTAGGACATTGCTGAAAAAAGTCCAGAAATCATCCAGTATTTGGTCAAGTTTTGTATGGTCATGGAAAGAGAGAGAGTCAAAAAAAAGCCCTGCAAAAACGACTTGTCATTCCAGGGTGACTGTACTCGTGTCCAGGTCTGCACCCACTGAGGGACAACATCAGAAACATTATACTAGAAGGGGAATAGACTTTCCTACAACAGCCCAGCCAGTTACTAAACAATAAAATAGAAAGATACATTAGACCTTGATTGGAAGCTGAGAGGAAATGAAGCCCCGTGTTCTTGGCTGCACATGCTTGGATTAAAATTCTGTCGCACTGGGATGAGTGGAGGGAGAAAGGGAGTGGGTCATGATTTAAATGCCATAGGATTTCACTGTTCTTAACGAGTGTAATATATTTTCTTGAATAAATTTTACTTTTTTATATATAATAATAATTGCAATCAACTTTAATTATAGCTTATATTTGATGTATATTAAAAATAGGTACAGATTATACAGATAATTAAGATTTGGTAAGCATGGTTAAGCAATTGGCCCAAAAACAAATTATTTGTGAGCAAGCAAAGATAAAATAATTCTGACACTAGAGTTTGCCTTCTAAGCCTCTTCCATCCAAATGGTATACTTGAAAGAAATGTGGAAAGACAGATATATCTATTACAATTACAGAATTATCCATGTAAGCTAATCCCATAGGAAAATACTCAATTTGATTTTCAATGTGTTGTTTAAAAAGTTCTACCCCTTGAGAAGTGTATTGCTTTATGCAACAAAAGGCACTATCTCATTGAGTGAAATGAGCAGAGCCTAGAGGGATAAATACTGCATGTGCTCACTCATAAGTGGGAACTAAGAGAGAAAGACCACAGTGGTGCATTGGACTTGCAGAGGGAGACAACATACCTTGGGATGCAAAGTGGAATTGTGGGGAAAGAGGGAGGGAGAGGGAGGTCGGGGACAATTGGGTGGGGACATGGGGTACAATCGCAATTTGTGGTAACGGGCCTGCTGCCAGTATGGATCTGGCCTTCACATCTTGGGCATGAGGGGGGACAATCAGCTCTGTATCTCATGAATATTCATAACCAATAAATAAAAGGTACTATCTCATGAATGAATTTGATGTTATGCATCACGAAATGGCACACAAGACACACACCTATAACTAAATATAATAGGTATGACAAGTTAAAAGAAAAAACTTCAACACAGTAACCACAAATTTAAAAAAAACAGGGGAGCGGATGCTAAAGTATTTATCTTCATCTAATATAGCATCGCCCAAAGAAAATTAAAGTGAAATTTATAAGAACTAACTTTATGAATTACTTCCTGTGTACCAAGCACTGTTTTAAATGTTTTGTTTGTATTAATTCATTTGATTCCTCAAATAATCCTAAAGGTTATTATTACCTCCTTTTTTCCACAGAAGGTGGCTGAGGTACAAAATGGTTTTAAAAATGCCCAAGTCCAACAACCTAAACCAGATTTCAAGCCCAGGTGTGACTCTAGAGCTCCTGCTCTTATCTTATTGATTCTGTCATCATAATTATTCTTAAGAAGTGCCATTATTGAATTTTTCAATCTCAAAAGCTCTGCTAAATTTTATTTATTTTTTTGAATAAATTTTTCTTCACTTTCTGCATGCCCTTAGGATCATTTCTAAAGGCTTTAAGTAGTTTTACTTTCAAATATTTTTTTTCCCAGTATCACTGGGTCACAGGTTCACAGTGCCATTCTCTCACACTGTCATTCTGAAAATCTCAAAAATTTTCTGGATGAAGTCTTACTGACTTTTTCTCTCTCCCCCATAAAAGGAAGAGTTCGTTCTTCTTTAGTCTTTCAGTATGTTGGGCATATTGTGATTGTAAAAAATCATATTTGATTAATCTCAGTTGTGGCTTCAGTTTTTCATGAGGAATCTGATTCTGGAAAAAAACAATAGGCTATGTAATTCTAATTAAACTGTGGAAAGCAAAAATCAATGTGTTCTGAAATGACTGAACAAAACTGTCTGGAAAACTATGCCAAATTTCTGTTCTAACATCTTGGAATCAGTTTTCTGAAGTCATTTGGTCTAGTCAAGATGACTAAGACATTCATATCTGTAACATTTATCTTGAAAATACAGGCCATAGGGTCTAGTGAGTTTCTTAGGAAAAGTCAATTTGAGCCTTGCTGATTTTCTTAGCTCCCACTCCCTTTTAATCTGGGCAAAAGTTATTTATTATTTCAAATTTATTACTGTATTTTTTAAAAAGCTTCTCTACTCTCTTAAGATGACTTCCTTCTTAAAGATCCAGTTGATAAAATCATTTCTCTAAATGCTTTAAACTCTTTCTTTCAAAGATTGAAAATGTACATTGTAGCACGTTTAATTCACAGTCTTTCTACTATGTCAATACATTTTTCCTCTTCTCTGATCCTCACCTTCATTTCCCTGATGAACTATTCATTACTCAAAACTTAGTCAAGTTGGACATATGTGAGAGCTGAAGTGATAATTAAGAAGTCTCTTGAAAAGACTGAAAACTTTTGTTTTGACATATTTAATATTACCTCTTAGTTTAAATTTCACAAAGCCACCCAGTATAGAACAGATGCCTAAAGGGCATTCACCTCTATGATCCTTGTCTTGAAAATGCAGGATATAGTGTCCAAGGAATTATCTGGGCAATCTGAAGATGAAGATGTACAAAATGAAAGAAGGAGAATCATGGGGCATCCTCAGGAGTTGCTGAATTTCACAGTATTTATTAAGGAACTCATAAAGGTAACATCATTCAATGGCCAATATATGCTGGCTTCATCTCTACTTACCAGCATGCCATTGAGGCCAAGGGCTCACTGTGGTTCTTCTGGATCTGTGTGTATTCTCCCAGTAGAACAGAAGAATTCTTGTGAAACTGTGTCATGTAGTTGTCTATATGGTTTGAGATATTGATTGTATTTGGCCTATAAGTATTCTTTACCAAATTATGTTTTCTGAATTTTTTAGATTTATTTTAACTGTCCAGTCATTCTGGCTGTGAAAAATATCTCCCTTGCCATCCAAAAGGGGGAGTGCTTTGGACTGCTTGGATTCAATGGAGCTGGAAAAACTAGTACTTTTCAAATTTTGACTGGTGAGAAGAGTGCCACCTCTGGGGATGTGTTCATTGATGGCTTTAGCATCACCAAAAATATGCTAAAGGTAAGATGCTATTATAGTCTAAGTTGTGAGAGGCATAATGACTCAGGGGTTCAGGTAACATGCAGATGGCAAGGGATGATAAATGGGAATCATGGTAGGTACTGATAATTGATACTGTTGATGCAGTCAGTGGATTCTGGAAAGAGAAATACATCTTTGAATAGAGGGTGAAGCAATAAGAAAAGAATCAAAAACAAGAGCATCTTTTGTGTTCTTTGAAACTGTTGAAGTAAAAGGGATGTTTTCTCAACAGCACGTTTAATATATGGCAGACAAGGTGCTGTAAGGGTGTAAGGACGGCAAGACTGGGCAGAAAGAGAAGATACTTTGCAATTCAGTTGCAAATGAGGCCTTTATCCATCTTGCTGAGATCCCTGAAGCAGAATGAGCTTTACGGTGGTACCAAATCAAAGCAAGATTACCATCCTTTGTATTCCTGCACCAGCCAGTCTTTGGCTGCCCATGTCACCTGGGAGAGGGGACATAACCTTGGGAAGAAGCTAAGTGCGGAAAGAATTTCAAGAAGAAAAGAATGGTCAAAGGAGTGAAATGCCAGGATATCTCAGGCAAGGTTAAGCCTGAATAGTGCACATTGGGTTTAGTAATGTGCACATCGGGCTTAGTCTCTCTCTCTTCGTTGATGAGATTGGTAAGCACAATTACACTAGGGTCTGATGGGTGGTCGTAAGGGGAGCACGAACGGTGTGATTCTTTCCTCTGCATTTCACGTAGTCCACTACCATCACGTAATCAGGAAGACGGAGTTGGGGGATCCTCATGATGCAGGATAAACAGTAGTCTAGGAATCACAAATAACTCTAAAATGTGGATTATACTCTGAAGAAAGTTATCTGTGAGGCAAAGGGTGGAATTAGAGTTTTCACTCAGGTTGTGAGAAGGAGACAGAAGATATTTCAAAAATCAACTACAATGTATATTGAGAAGTTAAAAAATAAATAAAATAAAATATTTCATATGTTGAATAACTGAAGCACATTTATAATAGAAGGGGAGAAGTTGAAGAAATAGAGGAAGGAGTGACACATGATGACAGCAGGTGAGTGGGTCCTGCCGAGTGGTCTTCACAGAGGAAGGGTTACATGGGGTCTCCCCTAAATATTGTTATCCGTAATACTTATTAAATCCCCTTGGGTGATAAGGGTGATGTAAAACAGTCCAGTCCCCAGATGGTGAGGAATGAAGAAAAGCATTAAGTGAATCTGGAGCCAAGTAGCAAAAGCTGACTTGGGAAGCAAAGAGATAATCCACATAAAGTGCCAAATTTAAAAGGAGAGGGGAAATACAGGAAAAGCATGAGCCTTTTGCAATGACTGATGCTGAGTTCAGTACAACTGAGGGAACTTATTCAAGCCTCAGAAAATCTCTTCAAATTTGCTTACTGAAACATCTCACACTTTATGTGACTGGTGATGACATTTTCGCCTATTCAGTCCTTTAAAAGTGTTCTTTAACATTGTCTTTTTATTATGGTAAAAATACATAATATAAAGCTTACCATTTTTAGTATTTCTGAGTGTTCAATTTAGTGGCATTAAGAACATTCGCATTGTTGTGCACCCGTCACCACTATCCATTTCCAGAACATTTTTATTATTCCCAAACTGAAAATCTTTTTTTTAGGAATTTGTTTATTTTGTAATTGAAACATACTGATTGCACATATTTATGGGGCTCTGAGTTATATGTTAATAAGCGTATACAATGTGTAATGATCAAATCAGGGTAGTCAGCAAATTCATCACCACAAAGACTTAGTGTTTCTTGGTGATGAAAACATTTGAGCTCCCCATCCCTCCCTTTACTCCCTGGTAACCACTGTTCTACTTTCTGTCACTATGAATTTGACTGTTCTGGTGGGTACCTTATATATGTAAAATAATACAAAATGTGTCCTTTTATGTCTGACATACTTCACCTAGCATAATGCCCTCAAGGTTCACCTATATATAAGAATTTTATTCCATTTTAAGGCTGAGTAAGATTTCATTGTATGGATATACAACATTTTGTTTATCCATTCATTTGTTGATGGACATTTGGGCTGTTTGTACCTTTCACCTATTATAAATAATGCAGCTAAAACATTAGTATACAAATATCTGTTTGAGTCCCTGCTTTCAATTATTTTGGGCATATGAGGGTACTTCAAAAAGGTGGAAAAATAGAGGTGAAAGATAATGCTAATCTTTCCGTGAACTTTTTGAAATACCCTTGTATACCTGGAAGTGAAATTGCTGTATGGTAATTCTATGATTTTTTTTTTTTTGACTGGTAAGGGGATTGTAACCCCTGGCTCAGTGTTGTCTGCACCACGCTCAGCCAGTGAGCGCACTGGCCACCCCTATATAGGATCCGAACCCACGGCCTCTGCGCTATCAGTGCCGCACTCTACCAAGTGAGCCACGGGGCCAGCCCTATGATTTTTTTTTAGGAACTTCCATGTTGTATTCCACAGCAGCTGCACCATTTTGCATTCCCACCAGCAATGCACAGGAGTTTCCATTTCTTCACATTGTCACTAACATTTCCTTTATAAAAAAATAGTAATCATCCTCATGGGTGTGAGGGGGTATCCCATTGTGGTTTTGATTTGCCTTTCCGTAATGATTAGTGATGTTGGGCATTTTTCTCATGTGCTTATTGACTGTATGTCTTCTTTGGAGAAATGCCTATTCAAGTTCTTTGTGAAATTTTAAATAATATTGTTTGGTTTTTGTTGTTGAGTGGTAGGAATTCTTTATGTATTCTGGATGTTCATTCCTTATTATACATATGATTTGTATATATTTTCCCCCATTCTGTGGGTTGTCTTTTCCACTCTCCTTGATGCATAAAGATTTTTAATTTGATGAAATCCAGTTTATCTCATTTTTCTTTTGTTACCTATGATCTTTGTGTCATATCCACAAAATCATTGCCAAATTCAATATTTTGAAGCTTTCCCACTGTTTTCTTCTAAGAGTTTTATATTTAGCTTATATGTTTAGGTCTTTGACACATTTTGAGTTTATTATTCTATGTAGTATAAGGTAAGGGTCTAACTTCATTCTTTGGCCTCTGGATATCCCATTTTCCCCATACCATTTGTTGAAAAGACTGTCCTTTACCCATTGAGTGGTTTTGGCCCACTTGTCAAAAGTAATTGTCCATTTTTTGAAGATTTGTTTGTGGGTCTCTATTTTATTTCACTGGTCTGTCTGCTTTTATGCCAGTACCACATTGTTTTAATTGCAGAGATTCTTTAGCAAGTTTTGAATTTGTAAAGTATGAGTTCTCCAACTGTATTCTTCCTTTTAAAGATTGTTTTGGCTATTTGTGGTTCCTGGAGATTTCACATGAATTTTAGGATAAGCTTTTATATTTCTGAAAAAAACAAGGCATTAGAATTTTCATAGATTTTGCCTTTAAGTCTGTAGATTTTTTTGGAAGTTTTGACATCTTAAAAATATTAAGTCTCGATTCATGAACATGAAATATCTTTTTATTTCTATCTTTAATTTTCTTCAGCAATGTTTTATCATTCTTAGTGTACAAGACTTTCAACTCCTCGGTTAAGTCTAATCCTATGTATTTCATTCTTTTCTAATGCCATTGTAAATTGAATTGTTTTCTTAATTTCCTTTTCATATTACTCATTGTCAGTATATACAAATGCAGCTGATTTTTTAAAGAAAAAATAGGTTAATATACTAAATATATTGTCCTATACCTATTCAATATAAATAAAATAGATGAAGAAAATAAGGGAATTATAAAAAGAGGAATAAAGAGAAAGAAAATAAAATGAATTCAGAGAAGAGATTAGTTCACAGAAAGCCTCATTTTGATTTCCTTGGAGAGGGCCACCAAGTTACCACTATGCTTCCTGGGATTTATGTTAACTATAAGGTCTAAGTTCAAGTCAAATGCAACTATCTCTTCCAAGTAGAAGAAGGGTCCAAGCAGGTTGACTGGATGGATCTTCAGGGATATACAACTAAATCATGAATATAACTTGCTAAGATGCTACCCTTCTTGTTATGGTTGTGGGATTGTTTTTCTCTGCTTGGAGAGAAAAGGAGATGGCTGCTATAGTGGTCATAATAAAGTCAAGAGACAAGATATGTCTTGGTCTTCAGCAGCATCTCATTGGCGGAGAATAGGGAGAAAGTTCTCCTAGTCAGGAATATGGAGCCATTATTTATATGGCCACCTTGGTATGTGTCTCGGTTCAGTGACCCAAGTCATTCAAATCTACAGTTGTCAATCAACTTTGTTATTGATATTTGGTCCTTTTCCCACCAAGAGACATACTGAGCAGCAAACATGGTTCATAAGATATTGGAAGATCTTATTTAAATATAGAAGTAGCACTGCTTGTTTAAATGTGGAATTGGCAAGGTTCATCACTTTTTCATGGTGCCAGAATCAATGAAAACAACTTACGTTCACGAGTCTCAGAGCTGGTTTCCATGCTCTTTTTTTTTTTTAATGTGTTTATAGCTCATAGGGTTCCACATTTCCCACTGCTTTCTACCTTTGTCTTAACCAAGAAAACACAAATTGCCTTGACCACTCTGTGACTGGACCAGCTGCATGCTTTTCCCTACAGGCTTGGACCAAAGCCAGGGCCTGGAACGTACAAAGGAACATTCCAAGGAATTGATAAAGTTGCCCAAAACTGAAAGATCAAACATGTTACTAAGCATGTAGAAACTGGTCACATCTCTTAGCCAAATTCCTTAAACTCTCATATAAACTCCATAAACCAATCCTCTCCTTATGAACATACTAAGGTAGAACATTACTTTCTTCCTGTCCATCATGAGGACATTGCAGCCATCTATATATGTAAGTTCCTCTAATAAATGCTTTGGACTGATCATTCCTGTTTTTAGCACTTCTTTCTCTGTAATCCCAATTGATCCCACCTCAAAGTGGTTTGAAGCAGTCATTGTAGGAACTCCCCAGCCACTGCTTTTGGAGTGACTCTGGCCGTGGGTTAGACTAGATGGAACATAGCTATAAATTTCACACACACCCCCACCCTAGCAATGCTTTCATGTGGTTCTATGAGTTTTGGTATGTTGTGTTTTCATTTTCATTCATCTCTAAGTGTTTTCTAAATTCCCCTGTGACTTCTTCTTTGAACCATTGGTTGTTTAGGAGTATGTTGTTTAACTTCTGAAAATGTGTGAATTTTCCAAGTTCTCTTCTGTTTAAGATTTCTAAATTCACCCATTTGTGGCTGGAAAAGATTGTATATCTGTCTTTTTTAATCTATTGAGATTTAATTTGTGGTCTAAAAGGTGACCTATCCTAGAAAATGTCCCATATGTACTTGAAAAGGATGTGTATTCTCTTGTTGGGTAGAGTGTTTTGCATGTTTGTTAGATCTAATTCGTTTATTGTTTAAGGCCTCTATTTCCTTGTTGATCTTCTGTCTGGTTCTATCCATTACTGAGAGTGGGGTATTGAAATCTCCAACTGTTATTATAGAATTGTTTCTCCCTTCAATTCTGTCAGTTGTTGCTTTGTATATTTTGATGGTCTGTTATTAGGTGTGTAAATGTTTGTAATTGTTATATCTTCTTCCTGTATTTAACCTTTTATTAATATATAATGTCCTTTGTCTCTTGTAAATTTTCTTCATTTAATGTCTATTTTACCTGATATTAGTGTTGAAACCCCTACTCTCTTTTGATTACTAAATGCATGGAATATTTTTTTCCATTTTTTCTCTTTCAGTCTATTTGTATCTTTGGATCCAAAGTGAGTTTCTTGAAGATGGCATATAGCTGAATCATTTTTTAAATCCATTCTGCCAATCTCTGTCTTTTGATTGAAGATTTTAGTTAATTTACATTTAAGTAAATTATTTATGAAGAGGAAATTACTTCTATCATTTTTCTATTTTTTTCCATTTTCCTTATAGCTTTTAATCCCTTATTTCCTGCATTACTGTCTTTTTTCATGTTTGATTTTTTTTTCTAGTGAAATATTTGAATTCCTTTCTTATTTCTTTTTGTATATATTCTATATCTATTTTCTTTTTGGTTACCATGAGGATTAAATTTAATATCCTAAAGTTATAGTACTTTAATGTGAATTTATGCCAGCTTAACTTCAGTAATATACAAAAACTCTATTCCTTTACAACTTTGTCACCACACCTTTCAGTGGTTGATGTCACAAAATTATATCTATTTAAATTGCATGCCCAAAACATAACAAATAGATATTTTTAAATGCATTAGTTTCTTAAATACATAGAAAACAAAATGTGGAGTTACAAATCTAAGCTACAATATTAATAGCTTTTAGACTAATAATTTTTTTAAAAATATGTTTCAAACCATGTAGAAAACAAAAAGTGGACTTAAAAGTGTTGTTACAATAATATTAGCTTTTGTAATTGCCCAAATATTTACTTTTATTAAGATCTTTATTTCTTCACATGGTACCAACTTGCTATCTAGTGTCCTTTCATTTCACCCTGCAGGACTGCCTTGAGCATTTCTTGCACGGCAGGTCTAGTGGTAATAAACTACCTCAACTTCATTTACTAACTGGAGAAGTAAATGAGGTGGTTTAGTTTCTTCCAGGGTAAATGTCAAGGGAGGGACAGCTTTTATTCCTGCCTCCAAATACTCTATTTGTAAATGACTAGCACCAATGTCACAACCTCTATGTCATCTTACTCATGAAATTTTTTTTCACGACAAACTAACTTTGTTGAGTGCCTACCTCAGCATTATGGTAGGAACTATGATAGGTGTTATCACAGTCAATCATCTCAATAATCCTGCATGGTAAGTAGTGTTATTGCTGTTTTAAAGTTGGAGAAATCTATGGTCCTATGAGATTAAGCAACTTGTCCAAAGTTAAACAAATGAGAAGTTAGGAAGCTGGGATTACCACTCTATAATCTTGTTTTTTGTATAGTGTTCTTCACTTTCTGCCTTTGTCAGATATAAGAATAGCTACTCCAGCTCGTTTTTCTTTTCTGTTTGCATGGTAAATCTTTTTCCATCCTTTCACTCTTAGTCTGTGTGAATCTTTATGGGTGAGGTGGGTCTCTTGTAGGCAGCATATAGTTGGGTCCTGCTTTTTGATCCAGTCAGCCAGTCTGTGTCTTTTAATTGGGGAATTTAAGCCTTTTACATTAAGAGTTGTTATTGAAAGGTGTTGATTTATTCCTAGCATTTTATTGGTTGTTTGGTTGTCTTTCTTAGGTGTCTTTTGTTCCTTGCTTTCTGATTTACTGTTTGGTTTCTTTGTTTGTTGGTTCCTTAGGTTGTAGATAGTGTTTTTGTTAGCTTGTTTTCTCTTCATGAATGCCATTTTTATTATACTAGCGGGTTTAGATTTTTCTTGGGTTTTTATGGCAGTGGTAGTTATTTTTCAGGAACCAAACCCAGTACTCCCTTGAGGATTTCTTGTAAGGGTGGTCGGGTGGTAGTGAACTCCCGCAGTTTTTGTTTGTCTGAGAAATATACTATTTGCCCCTCATTTCGGAAGGATAGCCTTGCAGGGTAGAGTATTCTTGGCTGGCAATCTTTGTCTTTTAGTATTCTGAAAATATCATCCCATTCCTTTCTAGCTTTTAGGGTTTGTGATGAAAAGTCTGATGTTAACCTGATTGGGGCTCCCTTATAGGTGATTTGATGCTTCTCTCTTGCAGCTTTTAAGATTCTCTCTTTGTCTCTGAGTTTTGCCAATTTGACTATGACATGTCTTGGAGAAGGCCATTTTGGGTTGAATACGTTTGGAGATCATTGAGCTTCCTGGATCTGAAGATCTGTGATTTTTCCTATACCTGGGAAGTTTTCTGCCACTATTTTGTTGAATATGTTTTCAATGGAATCTCCATTTTCCTCCCCTTCTGGAATACCCATGACTCGGATATTTGAGCGCTTAACGTTGTCTGATATCTCTCTCAGATTTTCTTCCATGTCCTTGATTCTTTCTTCTTTCTTTTTGTCTGCTTGTGTTATTTCAAACAGCCCATCTTCAAGTTCAGAGGTTCTCTCTTCAGCTTCGACAAGCCTGCTGGTTAAACTCTCCGTTGTGTTTTTTATTTCGCTGAATAACTTCTTCAGTTCAGCAAGTTCTGCTACTTTTTTTTTCAGGACATTGATTTCTTTGTACATTTCCTCTTTCAGATCCTGTATACTTTTCCTCATTTCATCATGATGTCTAGCTGTGTTTTCTTGTATCTCATTCAGTTTCCTTATAATTATCACTCGAAATTCCTTGTCAGTCATTTCAAGGGCTTCTTGTTCTATAGGATCTAGAGTTTGAGATTTATTAACTTTTGGTGGTGTACTTTCTTGATTTTTTGTATTTCTGGTATCTTTTTTTTTTGGTGTTTATTCATTGTGGCAGGGGGTTTCACAGTCCACCGGTTTGAGACTAATGACTAACTAGGATGTTGCTGTGGTTGCCAATTTGGTATGGCTCCCTCCGTGACTGCTCAGTTGGCCTCTAGTGCCTTGTGTGTGTGGTTGCCTCGGGTCTTGGGCTTCTCCGGGGAGCCACCTTTCTGGTCAGCTTGGACTCTGCTGGGCTGGTGGATCACGTACCACAGGGTGTGTGATCTCTGTTGAGCTTTCACTTCCTGTGCAGGACTTCTCCCCGTTCGGTGTGCTCTGGCCCAGGCTGTTAGATCGTGCAGTGGCGACCCCACCAGGTGTGTGGTTTCCGTCGAGTCTCCGCCTCCCTGGCCGCACGTCTCCCCCCTCTGTGCACACTGTGCTGGGCTGGGGTGTGTCTTCTGCAACCCTCGTCTGTCAGCTGGGCCTTCAAGACCCTGCTCGGCACCGCCTCGCCCAGGAAGTCTACCAGGTTTCTGCTAGGCACAGACGACCGGTTGCTCTGGGTGCCTTTGTAGCACTGTGTAGATCTTTCTCAGGACTTGTTCACCTTTGTATCCCCCCGGTATAAACCGAGTGTAGCGCCCGCCTGCAGCCTGCTCTCTGGCAGGTTCAAGTGGACCTGGGAACTCTCCTACCACACTATTCCCAACCAGAAATTCGTTAGGCTTTTTTCCAAACTGGTGGCCACAGAGATGGTATCTGCCTCCCAGTAACAGGAAGTTTACCGGGGGCCGGAGTCCAGGGTGTGGTGGAGTGACAGTCGGCCCGCCCGTACTTCCTTGCCCTCCCGACAGTGGCTGCGGATGCCCCATGCCACCAGCCCCGCCAGAGAACCACAGAGGGAGTGGGAGGGGAGGCCGGCCCGCAGGCTCTGGAAAGCCCTGCACCAGGCCAAGCAAGCATGAAGGCTCAGTGATGGCTGAGCCGGGCGGGGCTGCTAGCACCTGGGAAAATGGAGGCAGCCCCGGGCGGTGAGTGGCCTGGTGGTGCAGGCGGGAGCCAGGTGGGCATCTGCCCCCTGAACTGAGCTGTGCCCGGGGTCACTCACAGTGCTGTGCCAGGTCGGGCGCTCACTCTCTGTCTCTGGTTTGTTGCCTTCCCTGTTCTCGGCCGCTGCCGCCTCGGGCTGTTCAGTCGCGGCGCGGCTCGGGCGCTCCTAGGAATCTTCTTTAATGCCGGCCTGAAACCTCGAATCCTGAATAGGGCAGCTGGCTGCCTTCAGCGCGGCCCCGGCCTCCGGGATCCTGGCTGCATCCACAGCAGCCCTGGCACCGTGTTCCCTGTTTCGAGACTCGCTTTTGCAGCTAAGAAACAGTTCTTTTCCTGCTCCACACTTCAAAGCTGTTGCTTGTAAGTGAGGCAGCCTCTCCTGCCGGGGGCAAAGTGGCGGTCACCCCCCATGACCGGCCAGCAGCTGCGGTCCTCCCTTAAGAGATGGCGAGAGGAAGGTCCACAAGTTTCCCGGCTGCCTGAGGCCCAGTGGCCGCCTTTTCCACCTCAGCTACTCCGCGCCAGCCGCCGCAGCCACCGCCATCTTCATCTCTCTCTGCCTTGCATTATAGTATTTGTGTATTTTTACCATTACCTGTACTAGGTTGCAAGTTTCTTAAATAAAGGAATAATGTCATATTGGAAAAAAACACTACATCAACTTTTGTTTATCTAGGAATGTCTTAATTTCTTATTCTTGAAAGTGTTGCCAGAGACAGGACTCCTGTTTAACAGTTTTATACTTTAAGTACTTTGAATATATTAGTCCACTGCCTTCTGGTATCCAAAGTTTCTAATGAGAAATCTGCTGATCACCTTCTTGAGTATGCTTTTAATGTGACAACTGGCTTCTTTCTTGCTGCTTTCACTATTCTGTCTGATTTTTTTCTGGTTTTGTTTTTGTATTGAAACAAATGATTATACATATTTTGGGGGTATAGAGTTGACTATTAGTATTTTTGTACATAATATCTGGTGATCAAATCAGAATAGCTGGAATATTCATCACTCCAAAAAGTACTCATTCTTTGGGCTCTTTAACCAATTTTTCCCTAACTACTGTCCACCTCCCACTTTCCCCTCTCTAATAACTACAGTTCTCTTCCCTCCTTCTGAAAGTTCAATGTATTATTGTGTTTGCTGTATCTTTTTTGTTTCTTTGTTTGATTGTTTCTATTTACTCATTCATTTATTCATTTATTTTTTAGCTCCCACTTATGAGTGAGAACATGTAGTATTTCTCTTTCTGTGCCTGGCCTATTATACTTAACATTTTTTTAAAAAATTTTTTCATTTAGTTCTGCTCTGATCTTAATTATTTCTTTCTGCCTACTAATTTTGGGGTTGGATTGTTCCTGCTTTCTAGTTCTTTGAGGTGTAGTATCAGGTTGTTTGTATGAAATTTCCATTCTTTTGATGTAAGCATTCTTGAAATAAACTTCCCTTTTAGTACTGCTTTTGCAGTATGCCGTAAGTTTTGGTATGATATTTCTTTATTTTCATTAGTTCAAAGACATTTTTTGATTTCCTGTTTAATTTCTTCTTTGACCTATGTTGTTTAGTTTCCATGTATTTGTATAATTTCCAAAGTTTTGCTTGTTATTGATTTCTAATTTTAATCCATTGTGATCTGAAAAGATACTTGAAATGATTTCATTTTTAAAAATTTGTTGAGGATTGATTTGTTGCCTAATATGTGGCCTAGCCTGGAGAATGTTCCTTGTGCTGATGAGAAGAATGTATATTTTGTATTTGTTGGATGAAATTTTGTATAGATATCTGTCTAATCCAGTTGGTCTAAAGTTTAGTTTAAATTCTGTGTTTCTTGTGATTTGTTGCCTAGATGATCTGTAAAGTGATGAGAGGGGTGTTTAGGTCCCCACCTATCATTTTGTTAGGGGTCTGTCTTTCTCTTTAGGTATAATAGTGTTTGCTTTATGTGTCTGGGTGCTCCAATGTTGGATGCATACATATTTATGGTTGTTATATCCTCTTGCTTGACAGATCCCTTTATCATTCTATAATGCCCTTCTTTGTCTCTTTTTATAGTTTTTGGTTTAAAGTCTATTTTATGCACTATAATAATAGCTATTCCTGCTCATTTTTGGTTTCTAATTCCATGTTATATCTTTTTCCATCCCTTCAGTATTAGTCTGTGTGAGTCTTTATGGGTAAGGTGAGTTTCTTGTAAACACCCAATCCCCAACTCCACCAGCTGACTGAGTTGTATATACCTGAGCCCCTAAGTTGGAAAGACAGTTCATTAGCCTCTACCATGACAAATATGCCCTTGGGCCGGGGAAAATAAGATGCATTCACCCCTTTCAGAGAGGTGGACTGGTGACTCCACCCTGAATGGTCCCACTCAGCAACTTTGCCAACAGACTCAGAAGTAAACGAACCAGCTCCATCACCACCCCACAGGTGCCTAGACCAGATGCCCCAAAGCACACTGGCCCAGGCAGCCCTGCACAGCCCCCACAGGCAGCCAGACTGGATGCCCTGACATGTGCCAGTCTATGTGGCCCTGCCCAGCACCCACAGGTGGCTAGAGCAAGCACCCCATCACTCATCCATGCAGTGGTACTGCCCACTGCCCACAAGTGGAGGAACAGGTGTTCCATTGAGGGCTCACACAGTAGTCCCATCCACTCCCTGGAAGCAGCTCAGCAGCCCTGCCCATCACAGTCCAGCATCTGAACCACAAAGAAAAGCACAACCTCACAGCCATCACCATGGCCATCCCCTGATGCCAGAGCACTACCACTGCTACCCTTTTCCCTGTGGAGAAGATGGTCCCATTTCTCACCAACACCCAGCCCAGAGTTTTCTCCCTGCTTTTCCCTCTTTCCTCCTTCCTGCTAAAACATAGAAACACCTGGATCTGGGTGAGGTGGAGCTGGTGGTGCCTGGTCTGGGTGGGACATAGGGGTGCAACAGTTCAGCAGGACTAGAGTTGGCTTCCCAAGCTGCAGAACAGAGCTCAGGCTTCCAGCTGCTGGGATCAGGGAGTTGCAGACTCTCCTGTGAGTGCACTAGATGGAGGGTGGAGCCTTAAGGCTGGGAAGCACTGTGACTACTGGCACCTGGGCAGGGTGTGCTCCCATAACAGCTCTGGTCTCAAGCTGGCACTGATCTGTATTGGCTTGGGTCCTGAGTGTAGGGTGTGGGGAGTGCACCATCTGTGCAAAAGATCTTGGGTGCTACTTTTGTAGGGTGCTGTCCATACTTGGGTCCATACTTGACCTGCCAAAGTATTTGTGGGACTATGTGGTGAAGATGGAGGCTGGTGTGGGTCCTCCTTTTTGGGTGCACCTACCTTTTTGTTGCCAAGGAAACTCTTCCTGCACTGATTCCAGTATTGGAGAGGTGGTGGCTGCAGCCATGTGCTTCTCTCTCTTCTCTATGATATACTTCTGGGTTTTTGTTCTTCATAGCAACCTCATCAGTCTCCTGTTGTACTCCCACACTCCCGAAGAGATGCTCTTGTCAGTTTTTATCTGTCTGTTAGTTGCTCTGGTCCCTTCCTGTGGGAAGAATGTGCCCCATGCACCTCTAGTCTGTCATCTTCCCACCACCTCCTCAAGATCCTTTGTCTTTGGCTTTTGACAATTTGATTATAACATGTGTTGGTGTGGGTCTTTTTGTGTTCTTCTTATTTTTGAGTTCATTAAGATTCTTGTATGTTTATATTCATCAAACTTGGGAAGTTTTTAGCCACTGTTTTTTGAAATATTCTCTCTGCTCATTTCTCTCTCTCTTCTTCTCCTTGAATAACCACAATGTGTACTTTGCTCCATTTTATGGTATACTACAAGCCCCTTAGGCTCTATTCATTTTTCTGCAATCTTTTTTATTTCTGTTTTTCAGACTCAATAATTTCCATTGTTCTATATTCAAGTTTACTTATTCTTACTTCTTCCTATTCAAGTCTGCATTTCAACCTCTCTAGTGAATTTTTAATTTCATTTATTATGCTTTTCAGCTCCAGAATTTCTTTTTTTTGGGGGGGGGTCCTATCTCTGTATTGATATTTCCACTTCATTTGTACATCATTTTCTTGACTCTCTTCACATCTTACTTTAGTTCTTTAAGCATCTTTGACACAGTTGTTTTAAAGCCTTTGTTTAACAGAGCTGCCATTTGTCTTTTTCAGAAGAGTTTCGGCTTATTTATGAGTTTCTTTTGCACGGGCCATATGTTTTTGTTTCTTTGTGTTGTGTGCTTGTGAGTTTTTCTTAAAAACTGGAAATTTGACTCTAAAAATATGGTAACTCTGGAAATTATATTCTAGTCATTCTCTTCACTTTGCTGGGTTTTGGTTATCTTTTGTTTGTTGCTTTTATTTTTGCGTTGTGTAGGCTGTCTGTGTGCTTAGGATCAGCCAGAAGTTGTAAACTTAAGGTCTTTGACATCCTTTCTGAGCCCATGCCTCTGCCTGAGCATGTGCAGTCACTTTCTAGTTTCCTTTGTGTATGTAGCTATTTTTTAATGTCCTAATCATTAGTGCGCAGATTCCAAGTAGGAAAAAAAGTTAGAAAAATTAAAGGGAGTGTGGGAAGGATGCTAGCCCTTTAAATCCCCTGGAAGTCACGTCAGCCAGAATGGGGGCTGCAGGAGACTGCCATGCCAAGAGTCTAGGGGAATGAATAGTATGTAATCAATGTAAATCAATTGTTAATTTAAATTCATAGTTTTTTCTCTGGCTACCTAGGCTATGTGTGCCTTAAAGCAAATGAAAAGAAGGGTTTGGCAAACTGCTACAACACCATTCATAGCAGTCTCCTGCTTGTGGAGGTAGAGAAAGGCTTTGCTTCTGGTTAAGCCTTACTGTGGAACAAGGCATACACATGGCTGTTCAGATTGAACACTGCAAAAATATCCATGGTGGCCACATACATCCCTTGCAGTTTCTGACTAATGAGGGGAGCATCTCTTATTCTAATATTTGCCAAATTGAGTGGGCTCTGAAATTTTATTTCTTACTTCTTCAGCCCCAACATCATTATCCCCAACATCATTACAACTGAATTAGGGAACTTGTTATCCCAATGTATTATAATAGGTCCAACAGCCATAATTTTGTAGCCCTCTAGAAAAGTTCTTGGTAAGACTCTTAGAAGCATGGCCTGGAGGACTGCAGATCTTTCATCCCATCCACAGTTGTTCAGTGGAATAGATGACTTGGGTCTTTACTTAAGGCAACTCTCATAATTAGGTAAAGTCGAGAATTGGATACTGTCCTCAATTTGATGCCTTGCTGGAATACATGACTGCTCGGGAAATAATGATCATGTATGCCAGATTATGGGGAGTCTCTGAGCCCCAGATTGAGCTGTATGTGAACAAATACTTGAACTCACTGGAACTGGAGTCTCATGCTGACAGGCTTATCAGCACCTACAGGTGAGTCACTATACTGCTGCTCTTTTTTGTTGATGCTGCTAATGTTGAGGTGATTCCCTATGTTCCTGAGGTTTGAAATGAATACCCACAGGTCCACCTAAGCCCCTCTGTCACACATTTGTCTAACTGTGAAACTATCTAATGTCCTGCTAGGTTTCAGGTGCCAGGAGTAATAGGGCACATCAATGTAGTTCTACATCTTCCCTTTGCACAGATGAAAACTCATATCCGAGTTCTATTGAACTGTTGCCTCTTTACCTCAAAAGGGATCATCTTCATTTTCCTAGTGTCCCTCTGGTACTTTGTCCCCTAAGTAAAAAGGAATGTAGGCCCTTTTAATTGTGGTGGGCTTTATGTCCCTGGGAAACCATGACACCCTTAGAATGAGTAAGTGTATGCTGCTGATAATGCTGCCAAAACCAGTTACATAAAAGCTGCTCCTTTCCATCTCAAATTAAAATGAGTTGATATGGACACCTGTACTCAGACCTGCTACTTTGTCAAAGACACAATTGGCATTGTGTGTGTCCATCTTAAGTGTTTGCTGGGACTCCGAGCATTTGGGATATTTCTGTCCTATGAGTAACTATTAAGTATAGCCTCCTCTTCTCCCACTTTGTTTCTCCTTCTTTTGTTTCTCCCTGGCCATGAAGTGGAGGAAACAAACGAAGGCTAAGCACTGTTATTGCCCTAATGGGAAAGCCCTCAGTTATCTTCCTGGATGAGCCATCAACTGGCATGGACCCAGAAGCCCGACGCCTGCTCTGGAACACAGTGACGCAGACACGTGATGGTGGAAAAGCCATCATTATATCTTCCCACAGGTATGGCTTGGTGGAAGGCTTGGGTGTGGGTTAGCAGGAGCTGTAGGGGCTGTAAGAGGAAGTTATCTGGGGCCATAAATATTGGACAATGAACTTTCCAAAGTATGTGAGTTCATTAGGAATTAGGATTCATGTTAATCTTAATGTATGGAATAACCAAGAGTCCTCATGGAGTTATGAAATCAAGAGTGATTTTCTATTTCCCAACTATGAGCTTTATGATTGGCAAATGCAACATCTGACTGAAAATAAAATCACAAAATCCTGACTCTGACTGAACTATACAATGTCCTCTGAAGGAGAACTTTTTAACCTTGAGTCATTCTGCTCTCTTTTATTTTTTTGCAAGTATGGAGGAATGTGATGCCCTCTGCACCAGGCTGGCCATCATGGTACAGGGGAAGCTCATGTGCCTTGGCAGCCCTCAGCACCTCAAGAACAAGTTTGGCAATATTTACACTCTGAAGGTCAAGGTCAAGACTGAGGATAAATTAGAGGATCTTAAAATTTTCATTACATTTATATTTCCAGGTAAATTTAGTTGTTTTAACTTTGTTAGAAATGTGCCAAATCATATTTGTTGATCTCACAATCCATATGATCTATGTCTTCAATACCAGTTTCCTGGGAGTTACTGATACCTACTGACCCTCCACACTGTTCCTTTTGTGATATGTTACTATAAACCTCTTGTGCCAGAAAATGCTAAGTAGTTTCACCAAAAAACACAGAAGTTCTCACAAGCTCTTGCATCACCTAATAAGGCAATTTTATATTCGTGCTATTCATATACATTATATCTCTAAAGTCATATTTTGAGCATAATTCTCAATTTATTTTTACATATTATCCATGCAAAGTTTTAAGGTATTTTTCCTAACCCTAAGCATGTAACACTGCTCTTTCACTGTCTCCACTAGGATATAGTACCAAAATGCAAAGAAGAATCAGTGAGTGTTTCCCTCCTTCTCGAGTAGTTCCACTTCTGAGTGCTAAATTCAATAAGCACCTCTCTGCCTACATGGCACAGTACCAGAGACAGAAACTATTTTTCTGTCCCTTACCTCTCCTTCCTAAACATAAAGCACAGGCATAACAAGGATTTTAGTAATTATGATTTTTTTTTATCTTTGTTTCCACATTACTAGACTGAGCAAAATATCCCAGAAGTTCCCATTCTGTGTCAGGCTGAAGAGTTGGAAGTTTATCTTCTAGGCAATGGAAAATAATATTAGTGATTACATAGTAGTAAAGGAGATTGGAAAATAGATTTAAAAGATAGTGGTAGAGCAGATGAGGAGAACCATATTTGTGGAAACCTAACCACCTCACTATTGGTCATACTGATTGTGATGTGCCTGTGACACGTGCGGATGGATACATGCAATAAGAAGTTGAATATTTACTTATGCATTTATTCAGCAAATGTTTTTGAGTACTTATTGCATCAGAATTCTATTTGATGTGGTGCCTAAATCACCCCAAAGAGAAGCTATGACCAGAAAATCTCATTTACTCTGAGCTGTCCTAGCAACTTGCTCTACTTGAAGGAAGGACACCAAACACTGACCTATCCTGGAAGACCTGGACACAAAAGCTTTAATGGGAATGTGGGTTTGAGACACATTCTCAACTGTGCAGTGGTTGTTGCCTGGTCCTCCCTTATATTATTCTTGAGCAAATAGCTATTCAAATACGACAGAATAAAAAAGGAACTCATCATTTCTATTTATCATATTACTGGAAGTCCTAGCCAGAGCATTAGATAAGAGAAAGAAATTAAAGGCATCCAAATTGGAAATAAATAAGTTAAATTTCTCCTGTTTTCAGACAACACGATCTTATATACACAAAACCCTAAACTATACCAAAAAACTGTTGGACTATAAAACAAATTCAGTAAGGTTTTAGGACACAAAATCAACATTTAAAATGGTAGTATTTCTATTCAATAACTACCTATCCAAAGAGGAAATCAAGAGGGGGGGGGAACATTTACAATAGCATGGTAAGAAAATACTTAGAAATAAATTTAACCATGAGGTAAAAACATATCCATTGAAAACTATAAAACACTGATGAAAGAAATTGAAGAAGACACAAATAAACAAAAAGATATACCATGTGCATGGATCAGAAAAAGTAATATGGTTAAAATGTTCATATTACCCAAAGTGACTGACAGACTCAATACAATTCCTATAAAAATTCTAATGACATTTTTCATGGAAATAGAAAAAATCCCAAAATTTGTATGGAACCATGAAAGGTCACAAATGGCCAAAGAAATCTTGAGCACAAATAACAAAGGTGGAGGCATCACACTACCTGACTTCAAAACATACTACAAAGCTATAGTGACCAAAAGAGCATGCTACTGCATAAAAATAGACACACAAAACAATGAAACAGAATAGAGAGCCCCAGAAGTAACTCCACACATTTACAGTTATTGATCTTCAACAAAGATGCCGAGAACACTCAACAGGGACAGAACAGTCTCTTCCATAAACACTGTTGGGAGATGGGATATCAACATTCAGAAGAATGAAATTAACTAAAGATAGACTAAGGACTTAAATGTAAGTCTTGAAACTGTAAAGCTACTGAAAGAAAACACAGGGGAAAAGCTCCATAAGAACAGTCTGAGCAATGGTTTTTTTTTTTGTTTTTTTTTTTTTGGATATTAACCTAAAAGCAAAGGCAACAAATGCAAAAATAAACAAATAGGTTTACATTGAACTCAAAAACTTCTGTGCAGCCAAGGAAAGAATCAACAGAGTGAAGAGACAACCTACAGAATGGGAGAAGATATTTGCAAACCATACATCTGGTAAGGGGTCAATATCCAAAATATATAATGAACTCAACTCAATAGCAAGAAAGCAAATAACCTGATTTTTAAAATGGGCAAAGAATCCGAATAGACATTTTTCAGAAAAAGACATACAAATGGCCAAGGTATATGTGAAAAAATGCTCAACATCATGAATTATCAGGGAAATGTGATTTAAAACCACAATGAGATGCCTCACACCTCTTAGAATGGCTATGATGAAAAAGACGAAAGATAGCCAGTGTTGGAGGATATGGAGAAGAGGGAACCCTGTACACTGCTGGTGGGAGCATGAACTAGTACAGCCATTATGGAAAACACTATGGAGTTTCCTCAAAAAGTTAAAAACTAAAAGCATTGCTATATAATCCAGCAATCCTACTCCTATGAATATATCCAAAGGAAATAAAGTCAGTATGTTGATGAGATGTCTTCAATCCATGTTCATCACAGCATTACACACAATACCAAAAAGTAGAAACAATCTCAGCGTCTGTCAATAAAAGGATGGATAAAGAAAATGTGGCATATACACACAATGGAATACTATTCAGTCTTTAAGAAGAAGAAAATCCTGTCATTTGTAACAACGTGGATTCTGGAGGACATTATGTTAAGTGAAATAAGCCAGGCAGAGAAATACAAATTCACACAGTCTCACTAATATGTGGAATTTTTTAAAAGTTGATCTCATAGAAGAAAAGAGTAGAATTGTAGTTACTGGGGGAGGGGGGAGGATGGGAAGATGTTGGTCAAAAGATACAAAATTTAGTTAGATAGAAAGAATAAGTTCAGAAGGTCTATTGTACAATATGGTTACTATACTTAATAACAATGTATTGTGTTCTTGAAAATTGCTGAGAGAATAGATTTTGTGTTCTCATCACACAAAAAAACCAAGTATCTGAGCTAATACATATGTTAATTAGCTTGAATTAGCCATTCCACAATGTATACATATTTCAGAACAACTTGTTTTACACAATAAGTATATACAATTTTTATTTGCCAATTAAATAAATGAATAAAACAAACCAGAAAAAAAGAAGAAGAAGAAGAGATTCCTACAATAACAATGAAGGTTTGGGTTATTTTTATGGGATATAAAGGCTTAGAAGTCACACATGAAAATGAATGGGTTACTATTACTTAACCTGGGTGGGGTGGTTTCATCAGTGCTTGTTTTGAATAATTCATTAAGCTCTATGTTTGAAATATTTCACAATAAAAGAGTTTTCCCTGATCATGGAGAGAATATATGCATTAAGATTAATATTAAGAAAATATACAAACCATTGTAAATATGTTTTTCTTTAAAGCATTTTTACCCCATGTTGTTTCCATTTGCAATAATTTGCAACTATACATTTATACATTTAAACACATCTGTTTGTTCTAAAT
Source organism: Cynocephalus volans (assembly GCF_027409185.1). NCBI lineage: Eukaryota > Metazoa > Chordata > Mammalia > Dermoptera > Cynocephalidae > Cynocephalus > Cynocephalus volans. Next base: position 120,973,698 of record NC_084465.1, read on the forward strand.
TAGGGATGGATATCACCCTCTTCTCTCTCATTCCAGTGGATTATTACCTGTAAAAGAAACAAGAACACATGGCCTGACTTGAGTGATTTATAAGTGTGATTTCCTCTTTCACATGACAGAGAGATTGCATAATCATGACAGTAGTGAGGGAGTCTTGTTCTGCTCTCCTCCCCACCAAACACACTCCACAGATGTTCCTCAACTTATCATGGGGTTATGTCCTGATAAACCCAGCTTAAGTTGGAAAGGCATTTAATACACCTAACCTACCAAACATCATAGCTTAGACCAGCCTACCTTAAATATGCTGACATTTGCACTAAATTTATAGGTATTAAGTTATTTAATTCTCTTTAAACCACTATAAGGAATGTAGCACATTTAGGAGCTTTAACCCAGTACCACATAGCTAGTGGGTGGCAATAGTAGGACCCTAGCCGGGCTCTCTAATTTCAAGTGATTTCAACACTAAGGTAAAGGACTTAGAAATCATAGTATAGATCACTCTAAGGATAATTATTTTAAGATTTTAATACTATTTTAGTATTTTCTTAGCTCAAGAGGAATAATTTTGTTCTCCCAAATATTTTCTCTGAGGCATAAAATAATACCAAATGCCTCAAAAAAAAAAAAAAATAAGACAACCTACAGAATGGTAGAAAATATTTGCAAACAATACATCTGCCAAAGGATTAATATCCAGAATACACAAGAAACACAAACAACAGTAAAAAAACAAATAATTCACTTTAAAAATAGGCAAAGGAGCTGAATAGACATTTCTCAATGGAAGACATACAAATGGCCAATAGGTACATGAAAAAATGCTCAGTATCACCAATCATCAGAGAAATGTAAATCAAAACCACATTGAGATATCAGCTCACCCCAATTAGACTGGCTATTTTCAAAAAGGCAGAGACAAACAAATGCTGGTGAGGATGCAGGGGAAGGGGAACTCTTCTACACTGTTGGTGGGACTGTTAATTAGTACAGCCTTTATGGAAAACAGTATGGAGTTTTCTCAAACAACTACAGATAGAACTACCATACTACGATCTAGCAATTCCACTGCTGGGTATATACCCAAAGGAATGGAAATCATCATGTTTAAGGGATAGTTGCACTCCCATGTTTATCACAGCTCTATTTACAATAGCCAAGAGTTGGAAACAACCTAAATGTCCATTGACAGATGATTTGGTAAAGAAAATGTGGTATGTGTACAAAACGCAATACTACACAGACATAAAAAAGAATGATATTCTGCCATTTTCAGCAACATGGGTGAGCTTAGAGAAAATTATGTTAAGTGAAGTAACCCAGGCACAGAAAAAAGAACAATAATAGCACATTAGGCTACAATTTTGGGCAGAATTATGTAACACAAAGCCTATTGAATAACAGTAAAAATTGAAGTGTTATTATAATACAAAATAAAAATAATAAAATTAAATATCAAAATTCAAAAATTAAAGTATAGTTTCTACTTGAATCAAAAAAGCAGAAGTCAAACCATCATAATTCGGGGACCATCTGTACATGCACACACACCCAACCTGGAAGAAAACTATTCCCTTTATGTTTAGGAATAAAGTCTTGTGGTAACATTAGAATTTTGTAAAGCTCAAGTTTTTTACGTTGGGCACAAGAGTTGACAATTTATTATTCCTAAAAGCCTGCCCTCAATAATTGCTATGAACTCTACATAATAAAACTATTTCATCAGGAGTAAATCTGCTGAAAGCATTAACCATGTCGTGTATACCAAACAGAGTGGTTATTGGCTCATATGCCCTTTTGTATTAAGCCCATCTATTCACCCCTGCACTATATATAATTAAGCAGATGTAGCAATATTTTAGCAATTTTAAGTGAAATCTGTGAGATTATTCACCTATCCTATTTTCTTTTCTTAGGCAGTGTCTTAAAGCATGAAAATCAAGGGATCCTTAACTATTACATTCCCAGCAAGGACAATAGCTGGGCAAAGGTGATAGTAGAAACCATGCCTTTCAATGATGGGAAGTGTTACGGATTCAGGCATGCATACGGCAGCCTGACATTGTGGGAGGAGCAGAGCCTTTTGGTTACTTTTCAAACAGCCCTAGAGTTTGATTGCTTTGATTTCTGCCCCTAAATCCCATTACTATCCATGTCCATCAAGAGAATGGGGACAGAGAACTGCGTCCTCCCGGTTTCTCAATGATCTATTCCTTCCACTTTCTCATGTCCCCTTCAGAGCCTTTTGTCCTCCAACATAAACTTCACAGGAGTTGGGGAAGTGGATAAGAGGTTCATCTGGGTTGGGACTGAAGGGGAGATTGCAATAACTGTGCTTTTTTCTGTTGTTAAAGGTGTTTGGCATTTTGGAGAAAGCTAAAGAGCAATTTGATTTAGAAGATTATTCCGTCAGTCAGATAACACTGGAGCAAGTCTTCCTGACCTTTGTTAACCCAGATAATCAGCCAAATAATTAGGAAAAAACAGTGCTATGAGATTATCATTTGGAACCAGTGATCCCTATGTCTCTCTCAGCCTAGATACATAGCGGGGCTTTCCTATGTGTGTATGTCTTGGTGTAAATATATTTAAGTAATAAAGATTTCCCCAAAGGAGAAAGTTTGTCTCCTTTGCAGATTTAGAAGAGTTGCCTGTGTATCCAGCATGTGCAAATGTAAAAACATTTGCTGAGATCCCTGTTTTCTGTACTAGAAATATTAAAAAGCAGCACTGATCAGGGTAGGGACCAGAACTTATACCTGAGTATTCTGAAAGTTTCAACAGAAACATCCAGAAATGATGGTGCTATCAGATGGGACAGTCCAAAAAACAAGAGCTTTATGTTTTACCAGGTGAGTTATGGATAACAAGAGTACAAGGCCTGGAGCAAATCTGTTTTCTCATGGATAAGCGCATGCATGCACACACGTACATATACATATGCAAACACACACACGCATGCACACACATATTTACATGCAAGTACACACATACACACAAACACATACAAATTTCATACCAAAAAGAGTCTAAAATCAACATCAAAGTTTAAACACTGTGTTATTATTTCCAAAAGTCAAACCATGATTTTACGTACATTTGTAAGGGAACCTTTGCATGGAGAACATTCAGTGCCCAGGAACAGAAAGCAAAAACATTCTAAAGAATGTATTTTCTTTCCTGCTCTAATTAAGAAGAAATGAAGTGGAGAGAGAAGCAGACAGCTCTTCTGATAACTGGGCAGATGGGATCCCTCCAAAGCAATATGACAGATCTAATCACATCTCCAGGATTCATGGTCAGAAGAGCAGACTGGGCCTTGTCAAATTGCAAAATGAAGAGTCCATGAATCTGCTCTATTCTGGGGTGACTTGCTCAAGGTTTCGACATCCTGAACTGGATAATGTAATAAAGCAGTATCTAGAAGTTACTCTCTGTTCTATTACTTTAAGCCGTAGTATAACTTTCCATGTCTTACATTCCCATGCCATAGATCTCTGGCAACTGATTTCAGTAATTACAAAATTTGTGTCTCAGTATGGCCATCTCTAAAAAGGGAAAAGGAACTCATTTTATTAAACTCTACCGTGCACGTAGTTCTGAGCCTACATGTCTTAAGACAATAACATTGTCTGTGTCCCCAGCTCTCCCAGGGGTGCATTTATAAAGGTCTCCCAGTTGGCTTCATTAATGACGCTCCTTAAAATTACCCCGGTAGTCCCTCTCACTGCCCCTCACTGTCCCCTGTCCCACCTCTTCTTCACCTCCTAGTAAGAAACAAAACTATTAGGTGTCAGGCCTTCTCCTAAAGACTTTCCTTGCAGTGCATTATTCAGTCCCAGCACAATCCTCCGAGCTGGTGAGGTGCCCTCACCGTCCATGGAAGGCTCAGAGGATGTGACCAAGGTCACCCCACAAGCAAGCAGGTGTATCAGCCGGTGTCCCCATCAGGAGACAGGAAAGCACACAGCAAACTGACCGGGGAAGTTTAAGGAATATTAACCATGACGGGATGATCAGGAGGTAAAAAGAACTCTAACGAATACTCCGCCCTACGGCTGAGGGGAAATACCCGAGGACCAACCAACCTTGGAAGAGGCCCCTGCCAAGGCTGCGACCCAGGCCTTCGTTCAGGTGTAGCTGTGGCCACTCGACGGCCGGGAAGCTCATGTGCCGGGTCAGAGCTGTCACAAAGTCACCGAACAACAGCGGAGCATCCCTCAGGGTACCAGCCGTCTAGGCTGGCCAAGGGGGACAGTGACGGGGTCTGGGAAGCGAGAAACACTTCTGTGGACTTGTGGGCAGGCCGGCGCCAAGCAGCAGACAACGGGGGACACCAGCGTGACTCCCCGCACCCCCCGCGCGCCCAGGCACCTCCGCGCGCTCCTAGCTCCCCGCCCTGTTCCCGCCTTCGGGGCGCCTCGCGGGTAGCGCTCCGAACCGCGGTCGGTGAGTGTCCGGGACACCCCCGGCCTTCTCCCCCGACGGGTCCCTGTCCCGCCCTCACGGAAACCCGCAGGCGCCAGACACCAGAGAACAGGAGGTGTCCCACCCACCACGACCCTCTCCCCTCCCGTCGAGAAAACACAGGATTAGATTTACAGTTTTAAGTTACTTTTTAATTTTGGTCGTACCTTAGTGATTAAAAGCAAAGGTTTTGGAAGCGCGGTGAAAATTGGTTCCAGTCCTGCCATTCCCTGGCTGTGGGAGTTAACCTCTCATCTGTGATATGGGAGTAATCACTGTACCCATCCAAAGAGGGCTTAATGTTAAATGAGATTAAACAGCATGGCGAAGCCGTCAAAGAAACTTAAAAATATGGGGGGATGGGAGGGTTGGGACTGTGAAGAGCTGAAACTGTCTCAACTTTAAGGAATTTAATTAGCTTGGCTCAGTTTTTGAAAGGAAGCAAGCAAGGAAAAGGAGGTAACCTCCATTTTAGCAGGAAAAAAGTTACTGTTTTTCCCAAAACTTGCTACTTTTCAGTAAAGGAACTGGGGTAAAATCTGGGACGTATAAATCTCACCTTAATTCAGATGTGCAAGAAATGTAACATGCTTTCATTTTCAGAAACTGCCTAATTTCTAGTTTGAGAACCTGTTTGTTTGGCTTAAAGAATTTCGTTCTTGCGCCTGAGAAAGTAAAAATTGACTTGGACTGTCAAAAATCTGCCCTGCCATGCTGCAGAGCTAGGGCTCAGGCTCACAGACCCCTCGAGCCCATTATCCAGACTGGGTCACAAACCCTCCGCACGCAGGTCCACGAGCCAGGTAACGAAAAGGTCCTGGGAGCCGTGGGTGAAGAAATCATAGGCTTTATTCAGACCCAGGAGCAGCCGCCCTAGTGGCTTCCCAGAGCGGCCCGAGAAGCTTCGCGTATCAGAGCTGTTAGTCCCTTACTCAAGTCAACCATAACCACAGGTCCCAGTTTTTGCTTCTTTAAAGGTCCAAGCGGATGTACACCTTCAGGTGACCGCCTCGGTCACACGAGGTCTCCCTAGTCTCTACTTCACGCCCAGGTTACTCTGCTATCAAATCAATGACAAAGTTTACATTCAGCTGGGCCACCGCGCCAGCTGCCCTCACAGGGAGGCCTCCTCCGTCCACCACCCTGCGACTGTCTCGCCCCACCGTTTGCAACTTTCATAGATTATGGCGGAGTGGGCGGGACTGCGCATGCGCGATCCCATTAGCCAATAACAAGGAACATCTGGGTGCACACGCGCATATTTACATCAGCTGTTCAGCAAGATTCTGAACATCTGAGGGGCCCTGACCATTTTTTCTATATTTTCCCAGCACATGCATTAGGGATAAAAGACAGATAAAGTCAGTTGCAAAATTAACAGCAAACAATGTGTCTCTCCAAAGACAAACTGCAGCTGTAAGAGTCATTGAGCAGCTGCTGCTTTCTTACACACTGAGAAACTTTGGTCAATGAAATCACAGACTATCAAAACCTCTTTTTTTATTATTATTTTTATCTATACATATTTACAGGGTACAGAGTTGACTATCAGTATTTGTGTACAGTATGTGATGACCAAATCAATATTATTAGCATGTTCATCATTACAAATCGTAACTATTTTTTGTGTCCCTTACCCATTTACTCCCTATCCTTCTTTCCCCTCCTCCTTTCCCACTTCTAGGAGCCATAGGTATGTTCTCTCCTTCTGAAAGTTCAGTGTTTTATTATGGTCTTTCTTTCTTTGTTTGTTTTTTAGCTCCCACTTATGAGTAAGGACATGCAATATTTCTCTTTCTGTGCCTGGCTTATTTCACTTAACCTAACTTTCTCCAAGGTCATCCATGTTACAGTGAATGGCAGAATTTCATTCTTTTTTATGGCTGAGTAGTATTCCGTTGTGTATATATATAACATTTTCCTTATCCAGTAGTCCGTCGATGGACATTTAGCAAAACCTCTTTTTTAGATTTATGTCAGTAAAACATCCCTCTCTTGTCTGGAGGATCTACATTACTGGCTCAGAAGCAGCTTGAATTTCCAACCCAAGTGCAGAGCTTCAGAAAAAGGGTTTCTGGACACAACATTCCATATCTATTTTAACTTTATAATTTCCAAGTAAACAGGGCCCCAATTTCAAAGTCCAGACTTGGTGTTGATTCCTTTACACTTAGCCCTGTTTTGCTCTGAGTTTATCAAAATACTGACCCATTTAAATTTCGCCTAAACTCCACCTTTCCCCCAAATCCTATAACTTTCATTGTTTGGAGAGACCCCCACAGTCCCTTTAGTGTCCTGCCTCATTGCAATGGATCTGTAAACTAGATTTTTGTCTGACTATTGTTCCTATAATCACCTGCTCCTGATGATTTTAGGCTGAAGGGACAAGGATGCTGTCTTAGTCAATTCGGATTGTTATAACAAAGTCCCATAGACTTTGGGTTTCCTCATGTGACAGAAAGAGAGTGAGAGAGCACTAATAAGGGCACTAATCCCATTCATGAGGGCTCTGCCTGCATTACCTAATCATCTCCCAAAGCCATACCTCCTAATACCATCCTAGCTGGCCACTGCTGAGGTGTCCTGACCTTGGTCCACATGCACCGGACTAATGTCTCTTACAAAAGACTTTCTGTGGTTCAGCATGCTCTGTCTATGTGTGTTCTGGACTATCATGTGATGTGACATACAGGAAACAGTCCCAAGGTTAGCCTAGCCGTGGTGTCTGTGAGGTGGCCTCAGGTCCCGTGGCCTCCATATTGCGTGTTTCCTTTTCTATTCTGATGTGGGCTGTTGCTTAGGATTTTACCCAAGGAGCAAGGGTCAGCCCTCTTCGACCCGAAGACCTCACAAAACTATCCAGGAGACAATGGAGGAGGATGAGAGCAGACTAAGTTTTGGTTTACCTTGTCATATATTATCCCACATCTGTTGTTTTCTCTGCGAAAGAGCAAACTAAAGAATAAACGCCTGTCTTCTTGCCCTGTGTGATGTTCTCTCTTCCCTGAGGAAAATACAGATTGAGTGGAGAATGGGACATGGGTTAAAGGAAGTAGCTTAAGTGAAATTTAAAATTATTTTTTCAATTCCTAGAATCGTCAGAAGGTATTTTTGCCAGATTTTTGCAGTGTGGATCTTTGTTTCAATATTTTTTGCTGCTTTAAACTTTGAAGTGAACCTTTTAAATGAGGAATATGCCCCTTTCTTGTTTAGTTTGCAGATATTTACTAAATGCTTAATATCAACTTCAGCAAGGTCAAGTTTTATACAAAATTTAATTATTTTGAAGGAAATGGAATGAAATAATAATAAAGTATCACTTTATGCAGAAAATTTGAAATTATGCAAGTCCTCTATCACCACCCCTCATTAAAGATTCATGGAAAATCACTTAATTTTAGAAATTGCTGGCAACGGCCTGAACTTTTTCTGTTGTTTGTTTTGTTTTGTTTCTACCATTGCACAATGGACAGAAATCCCTGCCGTGCCCTTCTTGGTAAAGATTAGCCTTAATTTAGGTCTTCAGAAATGCCTGCCTTAAGCAATATAATGTTCAAGGTGACAGCTAGGCACTATAGTTGTAAACTGAATACCCTAAGACAGTTTACATTGTGGAAGGAACCCATTCTCTCTTGTGGCCACCAACCACTCCATTAAGAGAACAGGAGAAGAACCCCATGAACAAGACTCACTGGATTATTTTCCCTTGCAGTGTGCATATGGCTATTCCGTGTAAGAAAAAAATGCAGTTTTGTTCTTAAGATGCAGGTTACATCTTTAGCATATGAGTAATGTAATGATATAATTTTATAGGTATGTACACACACATATATAAGTAAATATATCATAAATACATATATAATTTCAGTTGTGCAGTTTTGTGAAAGTATTCCATGAAGGAAAAGTCTATGTGCACCTTATTGTAATAATTGCTCAATTCATTTAAAATTCATATTCTAGTGTTGTAGATTTTTCCAGCTAAAAATCCCAGGGGGGAAATACTATATATTTAATAATTTCTGAGACTTTTTTCCACCAGAGAGCCAGAAAAATTCAGCCATTCTGTAGACATACTTTGTACTTTTATGCCATCCTGTCTGTCTTCTCACACTCTGTCCTCTGCACATTGAAATCTAATTCATCCTTTTGGGTCCTGACTGAATGCTGCTGGTTCTAATAAACTGATCTGATCTGTTCTAATAAACTGAGAGCTGATCTCATTAATTAATCTTTCTCTTTTGAGTCTTTTGAGCTATCTTTACTATAACATTTCCCACTTTCTGTTGTGTGTTTTAGATGTTATTTTAAGAAGCAGGTGTGACTCTCGGTGCACAAACTTGAGTATGAAAGAAAAACAACATGTTTGAAAATTGGCTTTATACTGTTATTATAATGCATAGAGAAAACCATATTATGTGAACAATTTAAGCAATAATAAGACAACAAATAAATGTCTAATCACATTAGAGTATGAAATAGAACATTTCCAGGAATTTAAAGCCACTTGTGAGCCCCTCTCCAGTCTTAATCTATATGTATTCTGATATTTAAAATAATCATTCCCGGGTTTTCAGTGTGCTTCCTATGAATGTATTCTTAATCAATATGCACTGGAGCTTTGCCTTTTGAGCTCTGTCTAAAGATAAATTGAACTTAATGCATGTGCTCTAGAACTTGTTTTTCACTCAGTATTATGTTGGGATATTCATTTCTGCTATGTTTAATTAGTTCATTACTCTCAATGATTTGCAGTATTCTGTTGTATGAATATACCACAATTTCTCTATTGCTAATTGACTTTGAGGTTGTTTTTAGGTTTCACATATTACAAATAATTATGCAAGGTATGTTCATGTACATTTTTCTTGTTGCATGTGTGTATACATTTTATTTGTTTAAATATATTATTGGGGAACCTGTCTCACCATCATTCTGCAAAAGAATTAGGATTAAGTCCTAATGCCCACAGGCATCCATCATATGTGATGATTTAATATATCTTCTCTGCATCTAGAATGGTAGTAATTGTGTACCATCTGTGAGGAATTGGAAGAAATAATCACTCAAGTAAATTTTTGTGTTTTATGGTTCAGGTGAGAAACTCTAGTTGAGACAAGCTGCTAGATTATAGCATATGCACCTTTCTAATCTTGGCTGATAATGCAAAACTGTTTCCAAGTGGTTGTGCCAATTTATACTTCCATCTACAGTGTATTAGAGTTCCCAGTGCTCTGCATCCTTGTGAGCACCTAGAATTATGTTTCAATGGTTTTTTAATATGACCCTTTCTGGTGGGTGTGGAGTATCAAATTGTAGCATAATTTTTATTGCTGTCATAACTGATGAGGGTAGACACCTCTTTATTCACAGTACCGTATTTTCTTTTTGGTTTCTGTAGTATCTGTAATGATGTATCCTCTTTTCATTTCTTATGTTGGTAATTTGTGCCTTCTCTCTTTTATCAGTCTTGTTAGGGTTCATCATCTTTTCAAGGACCAACTTTTGACTTTGTTGATTTTCTATATTGTATTTTTTATCCCAATATTTTTAATGAAAAATTTCAAACATATGAAAGAATTATATAAGTGAACACCCACATATCCCCACTAGATTCTAAAATTATCTTTCTATGTTTGCTGTACTGTACATCTGTCAATCTCTGTATCCCTCTATCCATCCAACAATCTGTCTTTTTTGTGTGTGAATTTCACAGCAAGTTGCAGACATTAGTACATTTCACCCCTAAACACTTCTGCTTGCTTATCATCAATTAGTGTTTATATTGCACTTTAATTTTTTTAATTTATGCTCTTAACTTTCTTTATTATTGCCTTTCTTCTACTTTCTCTGGTTTAAATTTCAGTCTTTTTCTAACTTCTTAAGATGAATATTTAACTCATTGATATTCAGCTTTTTTCCATTTCTCCTATTTTCATCTAGAGTTATAAATACCTTTAAAATTATAGTGTTTTCATTATTAAATAGTGCAAAATAATTTATTTCCATTGTGATTTCTTCTTTGATCTGTAGGTTATGTAGAAGCGTATTCCTTAATATCTGAACATGTTGATTTTTCCAACTTATCTTTTTATTGATTCCTAGCTTAGTAGCCTGTGGATAGAGAACATACTTTGTGCAATTTCAGTCCTTTGAAAAATGTTGATATTTGCTTCATGGCATAGCATTTTACTAAAAATTCCATTTGTTCTTGAAAAAGGTGTATATTCTACAGTTTATTATGTAGTATTCTATATGTTTCCAATAAGACAACTTTGCTAATCATGGTGTTCAGATATTCTATAACTTAACTGATTTTTTGGTCTGCTTAATTTGTTACATTGAAAGTGTGTTAAATTCTACCTGTGTTATTACAGTTTTCTCTATTTCTACTTGTATATTTGCCAATAATTGCTTTATCTCTTTTGAGTCCATAATATGATCTTTATGTTTGTGTTTTAAGTGTGTGTCTTATAAAGAGTATGTAATTGGGTTCTCAGTTTTTGTGTGTGTTTTTTTTCAGAATTCTTTAATACTCTCCGGCAATTACTACGTTCATATTGGAGCATTTAGAGCATTTTCAGTCTGTATAATTCCTGTCATACAGTAATTGCATTTAAATTCACCATCTTATGATGTATTTCCTATTTGTCCAACCGTTTCTACATTTCTTTTTCTTTCTTGTCTATCCATTATGTTGACTGATAATTAATCTTGATTATTTCCTTTTATCTTTATTAGTTTAGTATTTTGCTCTCTCTTTTGCTGCTATTTTAGCAATTCTCCAGGAAATTACAACATACACTTTGTTTCATCAAAGTTTTGTATTAACTGGAACTTTTACAGTGCTCATAGACAATGGAAAGTTCTTAGAATATAGGCTCCATTTATCCCTGTTCTGATTTACATCGTATGTCATGTATTGTGAATTTATAGATAATTTAATCCCCTTAACCGTTAATATGGTTTTATGGAGTAGAGAATTTTTCAGATGTATACCTTTTTTGTTGCTCTTTATTTATTTATTTTTGCATCTCTTCTATGTATACTTTCCTTCTACATGTATGTACTCACCTTTTGGCATTTTTTTAGGTCTGATTTCCAATGAAAAATTCTCAATTTGTGTTTGTTTGATTTTTGTCTTCATTTCACCTTAATTTTTGCAAAATATTCTTTGCTTGATACAAAATTTGAGGTCAGTAGTTATTTTCTTCCAGCACTTTCAGTATATCATTCCAAGCTGTGCTGATTTTCATTTTTTTCAAATTCAATGTAATTATTGTTTTTATGAAAGTCATCTGTCTGTTTTCTCTGGTGGCTTTTGAAATTTTTTCTTTTTTAAGGGGGAGTACTTGCTTTCAGGAGTTTCACTATCATGTACTTGAGTGTGGATTTTTAAAATTTCTCTTGCTTGGGGTTCATAGGGCTCCTTGAGTCAGTGATTTCTATGTCTTTCATCAGTTGTAGAAATTTTTCAGCTATTTCCTCTTCATTTGTTACCCCTGATTCATTCTCTCTCTTCTCCTATTGGTACTATAATTACATATTTGTTAAGTTTTATGACCATCTTTGTGTCACTAACCTCTATTCTTTATGTTGATACCTTTTGTCTTCCTATGCTTCACTTTGAGAATTTCTTCTGAAAAATTTCCAGAGCATTAATTTTTTCTTCAGCTGTGTTGAATCTCCAATTATATCAGCCACTGAAGTAAAATTCAGTTATGATAATTTTTCATTTTAGACTTTCTGTTGGCTCTTTTTCACATTTGCCATGCTATTGTCATAGTTTCCAGTCCTCTTCTCAAATTCTCAGCCCTGTCTTTTTGCTCTTTGAACTCGGCAGCAATAATTACTTGACTGTGTCCTGAATGATAATTTTAATATATGGAACCTTTTTAAGTGCTTCTGTTATTTGTTGTTTCTTCAGTTTCTCATTCATGTAATCTCATTTTTTGTGTGTCTATGGTTAGTTTGCATTGTGTGCCAGAAATTATATTTGGAAAATTGATTTTAGATATAATTTGATCTAAGATTTTTTTAATTCCCACAGAGAGATTGTCTGTTTGTTTGTTTGCTTTAATCCAGTCTCAGGGATTGAGATGATTTGGAGCTTTGTTGTTCTATATATGCTCCCCATTTAGACAGAGTGGGAGTCTGAACTACACCCGTTTTAGGGTTGGTTGCTGACGTGTGCAGCCAACCTAATATGGGGTATGTCATCCTTACTAGGACTTTGGCAGTTCCTGTGATAGCTTTAATGGCTATCAAGGCAAAATACACAGCTGCTAACTGTTTTTCTATTAGGGAGTAACGCATTTCAGTGCCCTTCCAGAGCTGAGACCAGAATCCTACAGGTATTCAGATTTGGTCTTGTCTCTGCCACAAACCCCATCCTAACCTTTCTTGAGTTATATGTACATCTAATTCAGAAGGCTTAGTGGGGTCAGCCACTTTTAAAGCCTGTAGTTGCTGTACTGACCTTTTTGTAGCTTGGTAAGCCTGTTTTACTTCCTCAGTCCAATCCCAGAGGGCTCCTTTCTTTGTTAATGCATACAGTGGGCATGCCATTTGGGCCATATATGGTACAAAAGCTCTCCAATACCCCAGAAGTCCTAAATGTGTCTGTGGCTGAGCTACAGTTGTGGGTCAAGGGTATGCCTGTGTCTTGTCTTTAATAGCTTCTGGGATGACTATCGTCTTACCTGACCAGACCACTCCCAAGAATTTGACCAACAGCCCAGGTCATTGCACTTTAGCTGTGTTCACAGCCCACCCACATTGTTCCAAATGACTTAGCAGCATTGGAGCTGCCTGGGTTAAATCTGTAAGAGAATCAGAGGTTGGTAAGATGTCATCAATGTAGTGAAACATTGTAACTGTGCTGGGCCTAGTCAATTTATCTAGGTCCCTGGCCACAAAATCATGACAGATGGTTGGGCTATTTCATCCAACTCCTCGGAAGCAACCAAAAAATCCCTTAAATCCACTGAGTGTACCTTGCGACCTGTTTCTAGATGTTTAGTGAAACACTGTTCAGGGTGCAATTGCTGCCACAAGGCAAACAGAACAGCATTTGGCTGCCAGTCAGTTTTCTTGCTATCAACCCCTGCTGTAAGCAAGTCAAGCCACATCTGCTTATGGATAGTCTTGCTTGGTCCCTTTGGGGTAAAATCCTGAGCTTTTCTTGGGGATTTTGTCTTAGCCACCTTTTGGACCCCTTTTGCTTGTCTCCTATCCTCTCCTTCACCCAAGCTGGCTATCATGGTTGTTACCTCATGTATAGGATGACCAATGTATGGGGCCAGTATGGCCATCAGTGACCCACAGAACGTTGATGGGGCATTTTGCAGCACTATGTCTCTCATGCTGCCTGTAAAATTTTCATCGTCCAGGCCACAAATGTTCACATTAAACGTGGACTGCTGCATCCCCAGCTTCCAAATTATTTGTACTAACTCAGCATATGTTTGCCATTTACTAACAATCTTGGTTCTCCAGCATTCGCCCACACAGTTCAGGCAGCTACATTCACCCATTCCATTAAGATGATTACCTGGCCCTTGTGCATATCTATGGCTGTTCTGTAGCTGCTGCCTCAGGGACAGGTGTATGGTAATGGAGGCCAATTTTTACATCTCCTCACCAGAACATACTACACTATCCACCCCTAAGTCCCATAACCATAGCAGCCAAGCAGCCAGGGGCTCCCCCTGTTTCTGCTGGAACTGTCTCCCCAAGTCAACTAATTCAACATGAGTATATGGGACATAGGTAGTGAATTGGGTCACCTGTGGATTGCCTACCAGTTGTTCACCTGGTCCCATAGGCTGCTTGTGTTTCACTTTCTGATGCATGACACGTTGTGCCTGGAGACATAGTCTCCCCCAACTCACCACTGGGTTTGTCATCCTCCCTGGTGTGAGAAGCAGGAGCGGCCAGTTGCTGCACATCATCCTCCAGGACATTTATCCACGCTTCCAGCAACTCTGCTTTCTGCTTCAGACCCTGATCAGTTTGCAGCATAGTGAGCAGTAGCCAGGCTCCGATCAGCAGAAAAATGGCCACTGGGCACCACATGCTCAAGGATAGCCACATTTCCTCCCCCTCCCAGGGGGTTCTCTGCTGTAGTGCCCGGTCTGTGCTGACTTACAGTATAGTGAGCAGCACCCAGATACCTGTCAGCAGGAAAGTGGCCGTAGGGCACAATGTATTCAAAAATAGCCACATTTCCTCCTTCTCCCAAGGGCTTTTGGCTCCCATACCTGCTCAGAATCCTGCCAGACTACACCAATTATAGAGCTAGGGCTAGGGTCTGGAGCTCACAGACCCCTTGAGCCCATTCACAAACCCTTCACACACAGGTCTACGAGCTAGGTAACCAGACAAAAAGGTCCTTGGAGCCTTGATTGCAGAAGGAATAGTCTTTATTCAGCACACACCACACTATGAGCTAAGCAGTCCACAGAGAAACTCAAAACTCGACTGCTACTGGCAAAATCCAAAGACAAACTGAAACTGAGCAGCTGCCAGCAGAGTAAACATGCTCTATTTTTAAAAATGAGCTCTGCTGGCCAGCTCTGCTTCACAAACTGAAGAACACACAAAAGCAATTAAAAAGATACATTGGCGCACATGCGCACTAACTCCACCCACGCACAACTTGTTTACAAGGAAATGTGCTGCCTGAACCCCAACCAGCCCTGAGCTGAGGGAGCCTGACTAAATTATCCTATTTTCCCCACAACAGTAATTAGGCTGTTTCCATGAAATATCTATAGAAGGTTTTCCTTGAAAAAAGTACTCATTATTTTTAGTGATACATTATCAAATATAATAATTAAACCCATATCAAGGAACTTCATTCAACTCTAAGTAACAGAAATCTCCCAAATCTAATATATGTAGAAGGTATTTGTTCTCATGTAGACCTGGGTCAGCACACTTAGAAATACAATAGTTAACAAGATCCCATGTGTTGTTTTCTTGTTTTGCTGTGACATTGTAGCTTTTTCTTTGTAGAATTAGAGTCACAGAGCCACTAGAAGTATTAAGAGAATAAGATGTCCACCATGCAAATTAGACCATATACAAATATGTAAATGTCTAAACAGGGGAATCAGAACATCAAAGATAGCCAACCATGACAGTCTGAGTCAGTGGTCTGGAGAACTGTAGGGTTTGCAGGAAAGTACAAACTGTGAGTGTCTTACCACACAGATATATCCTTGATACCAAACTCATGGACAAATCTGTGGAAGACTATACTCTGACAAAATGGAAATCAAGCACTTGCTGTTTGTTTTTATGATACTCTTGATTGGCAAGGCCAAAAATCCAGAAAATAAGCTGAAGGCTTATAACCACAAAGCCCATATGAATCCATTTTCATTTATTGGGAACTTACAAACAGTAACAGCTTCTTCATTTCTTCCTTCTAAATCTCATGCAACTGAGGCTATTGGTAAATTCAAATATGGAATGAGAAAGGGGAGGGATTCTGGCAAATGCAGTTCCTAACATTATCCACATTGATATAATACAATCCAGAAGAACTTGGGACTGTACTCTTTGAAGAACTTAGCATGATTACAAATTTCTGCCAATTATTTGTTAGGAAAATGGAATAAGGTTCCTTTGACCAAAAACTAAAATACTCTCCCAGTAAGAAACATAGAAAATATAATAGGCACATTATATCCAATATCTGCCACACTAAGTCAGTTAAAACAAAAAAGAAAAGAAATACCAAAGTGTCATTGTTTCAATAACCCCTTAGAGAACAATTTAAGAAACTAAATAGAAATTAGGCCAGCTGCCAAAATTAAACAAAAAAAGAAACTAAATAAAAATTAAACCTATGTGCATATTAAAAATACACTTCAAATCACCCATGAGTCCAACAAGTTGTAAAGACAAAAGTTTTATTTACTGAATTGTAAGAAAAAAACAATACCTGCCAAAATACATGTACTATAGCTGAGAGTAATTAGAGTTATTTTTCCCCTAAATATTTATTTGTGAATAAACTATAAACACACTCCTTACTTGTCCACTTTAAGGATGAGATACTCATAAAGGCAATATCGTATTTCCAGCATTTATAAAATTACTCTCCTGGTGTGAGTTTTCTGAAGGACTACACATTAGTCCATCTGCAGGAAGATGTCCCACATCACACTTGTAGTGTTTTTTTTGCTGCACGTGTTCTCGTGTGTGTTCTTAAGGATGAGGAACAATTGAAGGCTTTCCCACACTGCTTACATGTATAAGGTTTCTTTCCAGTGCACAGTCTCACATGCACTGGTAAAGCTGATGGCTATTTGAAGACTTTCCCACATTCCTTACATTCATAAGGTTGCTCTATAGAGTGCATTCTCACATCTTGTTGCAAGACTTTAGGCTAACTGAAGGCTTTTCCACTGTGTGTGCATTGATAGAGTTTCTCTGCAGTGTGCCTCCTCATGTGTTTTTGAAAGGATATGTGGCAGTAGAAAGCTTTCCCACAGTGCTTGCACTTCTACAGTTTGTCTTCAGGATGTATTCTCATTTGTTCTCAAAAGCAGGCAGACCAACTGAAGGCTTTCTCATACTGCTTACTCAATAGGGTTTCTCTCTAGTGTGTGTTCTCATATGCTTTCATAAGGGTATGGGCCAGTTAAAAGTTTTCCTAGAGTGTGTGCATTCATAGGGTTTTTCCCCAGTGTTCATTCTCATATGTCCTTGAAAGGATGAGGGATGACTGTTTTCCCACATTGTTCACATTCATAGGGCTTCTCTCCACCATGAGTCTTTTCATGTCTCTGAAAGGACTAGGAATAAATGAAGGTTTTCTCACACTGTTTGCTTTTATAGTGTTTCTCTCAAGGGTGCATGTATTATGTATCTTCAAAGAAGTGAGGAATAACCGAAGGCTTCCCCACATTCTTTATATTTATATTGCTTCTCTTCAGTATGTGTTAACATGTGTCTTTGAAAAGTTGAGGACTAAAGGCTTCCCCCACATTTTCACTTTCAGTGAAAGTGTAGGTTTTCTACACTATCTGCATTGTTTGAAGGGGAATAAACTGAATGCTCTGCAAGAGCTTTGACCACTGCTATTATTAAAGGTGTTTCTAATATATGGGGTTTCTAGATAATTGTTTCCAACTGAATTGTGTTTCCAGCACTCAATGTCTAAGTCACATTTACAGAAATATTTTTTGTAAAAATACTGTGCATAAATTTGGAGCTAGGCTTATATGAACTTTCTGTTTGCTACTTTTTAAAATTTCATAATATACTAAGTAGAATTCTCTCCTGGAACACTGCTTTCTCTTGAGAGTGACTCACCTCAGATTTCTCCCCTGCCTTGTGTGCTGATCTTCAATGCTAAGGTCTTCCCAGATTTTTCATAAAACAGAGGCCCAGGAATCATTTCTGGTGAACTTTGCTACTTTAGGTTCCTTGGTTACTTTTTCTCCATAAATACCCTCCTGAGAAACTGACCCATTGGCCATAAATTGAGTTTCATCATCTGAAACAAAAAAGTGAACACATTTCATGAGAAAAAAGGCACCTGTTAGCCTAAAAAGACAAAAGGCATTTAGCCATTTCAGGACTTCATCAAGCCCAAGGGGTCAAAATGGCAAGCAATTTAACGAACACAATAAAATCCTCACTGGGCTGCAAAAACAAACTTCCCTGGGCCATGAAACATATCCATAAGGATGGCACTAAGGGAGCTTTCTTTATAGGAAGAAAATCTCCCTTTAATACATAGATTCTCATTCTCAAAGAGAAGCTATTAGATTCCAGCTCTGTGACAGCTGTGACCACGTCTGTCTTACTTACCAATGTACTGTATTGCCTTTCCACTTTCCAAGCCTTAGAACAGGCTTGATGTGTGAGAAATACTTTGATCACTAAATGACTAAGTGAAGGAATGATGCCATCCTTACCTATTGAGGCCAGGTTTTAAAAAGTTTTGAGCATCGCATCTCTGTAGTGGTCCCTCTGAGCAGAATCCAGCAAAGCCCACTCCTCCAGGGCAAAGTCCACAGCCACATCATCAAAGACCACTGAGTCCTGAAACATCCAGCATATGTGCAGGAGCATGGCTGAGACTGGCAGCATGGGCACTGTACTCCATCCATACATAGTGCACACAAGATACTGTGGCCTCCCAACATTTGCCCTGTGGTGCTTCCTCTGTCTACACTCACTTCCTCATAGATTTAACAGCACCACTAACACATTGAACTGGTCTCTACATCTTCATTAGAACCACTTCAGGACTTATTCCTCTTTATCAAAAGGGCTTAGACCACATTGGATATATCAAAGAAATACTATACCAATGAAACAAATACTCACATTTTAAGGCCAACAATCCCTTGTGACACAAACTATTTTCAGCTTTCTCCTTACTGCACACTACACAACAAACCCAGATGAGGTTTTAAGGTTTATCAAAGCACAATGAAGGACTGGGAACTTTTCTTTCTGTTCCCTTCCCCATAGATGACACCAAGGGGCCTGTGGGGACCCAACTTGCAACAAGGGCTGGAAAGCCACAGTGTCTTAAAGAACTCCAGGCCCAACTGGCTGAATGAAAACAGTCTTTTAGAGAAGCACTAATTTTAACTTATTCATGTAATAATTATCATAGATTCAGCCTCTACTTTTTCTCTGCATTTTCATTGAAACAGGAAGTTATTAAGAAATCAGAGCTCAGGAAAGAAGGAAAAGGTGTGAGAATTGAGACCTCAGCACATTCCCTACACTCCTGAACCTGAACCTTAGTGCTGAAGCCCACCAGTTTTTTCTAATTCAACTTTGAGTTGTCTCTCTCTCTCTCTCCCCCGCCTCACCTGGCGGTTGAGTATGCATGTCCTGGACAGCTCACCCCTTCCCGTTGGCCCTGCAAGGTGTGTTGCCCTCTGCTCTCTGGGTTCTGTAAGTAATAAACTGCTTGCTATTTCATGCATTTTGTTGTACTGTCTCCTCTGTGTCTCACCTGCCCAACACACGTGAACCTAACTCTCCTCCCAATCAGGGTTCTCCTAGAGAATAGCTGTCATGCTAGGAATAAAACTGGACACAGGTCAGACAAGATCCACAGGGTGTTTGCCAGTACAAAGCTTCCTGTGAGAGGAACACCTGGTTACAAGTCACTTAGGCATTAGGCCATCTACCAGCTTAAAGAGTTATCCCATGAAAGCCACACTGTTGATGACTTTTATCTGACTCAGCTACACAAGCCGTTCTCTAAAAAATATCAATTACTGTAAAGGAGTACCTCTTGACTAGGGTGAAACATCCTGTTCTTAAGTAATTCATGTAAGTTCTTAACATTGATGATGTAGCAATTAATGTATAGCTTTTTAATTCTGAGTAAGCCACCAAGTTATCTTTAAGATTAGCTGAAGCATTGTCTTACATTTAGACACTCACCTGAATGCAGACATTTTTTCTTATGATGAAGGAATTGAAGGAGGTTTCCAAATAGTCTCTGCCTTGGGTGGAGTCCCATAATCTCAGTGTCAACATCCTGTTCTTAAGATAAGGACAGAAAGTGGCTAGGGTGCTGGCCAGTTAGCTCAGTTGGTTAGAGTGTGGTGTTATAACACCAAGGTTGAGTGTTCAGACCCCTGTACTGGCAAGCCACCAAGAAAAAAAAAATGTGGCTAGAGCCAGAACATACTGATAAATGTATAATTTGTGACTGAAAGCAGATACACAATTGTTTTAAACAACTGAAGCATAAAGTTTTTGCTTAAAACTGCACGTAGACACTTAAAAATTTCTGGTGTAACTTGTAACCAATGAGTGTAACTTCTGTATTTGGCCCATTAATGAGAATGGAATAACATCACTCTACAATGGTTCCTCCCCCCAAACCCCAACCCCTACTGTAACCTTCCCTATAAAATCTTTCAGCTTGTAATAGGCTTCAGAGCACTTCCCAACTTTGTTGGTTGGTACTTCCCATGTCAATCCTCATATTTGGCTCTCAGTAAACCTTCATAAAATTACTTCTTCAATAGCCTTTATTTTAGCCTACACTGTAAACAACCACAACCACCTCCACTGGAACCTTGTAAGGTCGTGGTTAGGATTTATAGTCACTCTTCAGAGAGAGACCTCAAGACCAAATTACAGGAAAATACAACAATCTCTGATGAACAACTGCAACAACCCCCAACAAAATACTAGAGAGAATTCTAGGGCAGGGATTTTGCTAATTCTCAGTAGGGACTCATAATTGCACTTGGCCCACCTGGGGGACAGAGAAACCAGGGAAGTGTTGGTTGGTCACTCACGGTTGGTGCTGGTGTGAGAGATCACACAACCTGAGAAGCATTGACTGATGTCTGGGGGTTCCCAATAGTCGGTCTCAACCCACACCATCCTCTTACTGGGCCCTTGACTCTGCCACAGGAAAGAATTCAAGAGTGGAGTCACAGGACAAAGTGAGAATAGGTTTAAAGTAACAAAGAAGTAATACAGATCTGACAGAGAGAGAGAGAGGGAGGGAGAGAAAGAGGCCTAGCTCCAGAGACTGGGCAGGGCCCTCATCAAGTTTAACACAAAAGCAAACAATATACACTTAAAGTTCAGTACCAAGTGCAGGCTGGCTCAAGAGAGTGAGCAGCCACTCACTCAAGTTAAGTTTAATACAGAGAAAGAAATACACGCTCCACAGAAAGAGTGAGGGCTGCCTCCAGTAGAGTGAGCAGCAGCCCGCCTTCTGCTGGGATCTGGCTTTCATAGATTCACTATCTCATGAATATTCGATAAAGTGTGGTTCCCAGTTGTGTAACACAGTCTTCCACATACTCACTTGGTCTCTTCTTGGAGCATGTTCATTGGCCAAATCCTACCACAGACACGAGACATGTTTGAGAATATTTTGTGCTCTTTAGCTCCTGCAGTGGAAGGTCATTCAGCTATCAGGGTTACATAACCCCTCTCTACCGAGCACGCCCAGCAGCTGGATTTGCATTAGCCCTTTGTGGTCTCATTTTCCCCATGTTGGTGCTGAATATAGATCTAACTGGCAAGGGGATGGCCTAGAGGAGGGGGTCCTCAGGAGTGGTTGGAAACCCAGATGCGTGTCTGGAAACCTGAACCCAGGGAAACTGAGCACCTCCTGTCTCACGAGGTAGTTGGTGTTTTCTACAAGACATTCTGTATTTCTGGAGGTGAGGGTAGAGGATTGAGGATCCAGGCCAAGGTTTCCTAAAGGTCAAAGTAAAATCTTCCTGAATCTCAAAAGTGCTTGGAAAATTATATTTCCCCAGAGGGACAGGGCTGCTGATTGGTCCCTTGAGATTCTTGGCACATTTTAAAGCTGCAGGGTGTATGTGCTAAGGAAGCAAGCAGAAACCTCTAAATGTCACAAGTGGATTTGTCACAGTCTTTCATGGTTGACCAGTGACCCACTAGAATTTCCATCCAAATCCCTGAAGGGCCTTCCCTGAGGAAGAGGGAAGAACCTGAGGTGGATGAGCCTCATTACAACTGCATATGGTAATTGGACTCAGAGGGGGAGAGAGAGGGGAGGGAGAAGGGGTCAGAAGCCGTCACTGAAGGTGTAATTGCTGAGGATTTTCCAAAATGCGTATAATAACATCAATCCACAGATTAAAGAACCCCAATTAAGTTGGCAAACCCCAACTGGGAATGAAAAGGAAAAGAGGAGAAAATCATACTAAAGTCCATCATACTTAAATTGCTAAAATGAAGCAGATGAAGTCAGATTTCTTTTCAAGCAAATTCACACCCTTATATGTCATTATTAAACAATAAATATCAAAATATTCTGAAACTACTTATTCATCATAAGAAGGTGAGAAGTTAATAATAAACCTAAGATTCATAGGAGAATGGATATCAAAAGAATGAAATCAAATTATCAGGAGAGGGGAAATGACAGAATTGATAGACTAGTAAATCTGAAGGCTGTTTATTTGAATAGTACAAGCCCAACAAAAACCATGTATTCACTTTCAGTGTTTATTTTAATTAAATAAACGTGACTCCACCAAGGCTTCAGGCTTGTATTTTCCAAAGCTGTGGGTCCAGCCACACCTGGGGCCAATTTAGCCACAGCTGGAGCAGCCACAGCCTCCCAGGTGCTGGTGCTAGAAGCAGTTTCCCAAGGTGGCCCTGAGCAGTGAGCCCATGAGGGCACCTCAAGCCAGTTCCCCAAGACCATTTGTCTTCTTAGGTCTTTGGGCCTGACATGGAAGAGTTGGCCCCGGAGGCTTCTGCAATGCCTTCGAAAGGGCCTTTCCTCCTTCTCTTGATAATCCCATTCTTTTGTGTTAATCTTCTTAGTACCATTGAATTTTCCTTCTGAAAATGCTCTCTGCTTCTGCACCACATGGCCCTGGCTGTAAATTTTCCAAATCTTTACACTCTACTTCCCCTTTAAATTCTGGCTTGATGTCATGCCTTTGCCATCATTACTCAGAGTGGGCTGTGTCAAGTAGCCATGCAGCTTCCTTAATGCTTTGCTGCTTAGAAATTTCTTCCACCAAATACTCTGGTTCACAAAGCTTAAGTTCCAACTTCCACAAAGTCCTAGGTCATGGACACAACGCAGCCAAGTTCTTTGCCTGTTCACAACAAGGGTGATCTTTGCCCCAGTTTCTAATAAACTCCTTATTTCTATCTGAGACCTCCTTCAAATGGTCTTCACAGTCCATATTTCCATAAGCATTCTTCTCACCACCATTTAACTGGTCTCTAAGACATTCCAAACTTTCCCTCATCTTCTTATCTTCTGAGTCCTTCAAACTCTCCTCAACACCCAGTTCCAAGCTGTTTCCACATTTTCAAGTGTCTGTTATAAGCAATACCCACTCCTGGTACCAATTTTCTGTTTTAGTCTGTTTTGTGTGGCTATAACAGAATACCTGGCACTAAGGGCCTCCATGGCCGGGCTTACTATTCTGCCCCCCCCACCACTAACAGCCCCCCTTCTGCTAAGTGCCTTCCCCAAGTCCTTCCTTGGCTTGACTTGGCACCAAGGGGACCCCAGGGTTGTCTGCCCCTAGGGCCTCCCTGACCTAGCCTGGCATGAAGAGTCCCACTTGCCTTGCCTGCTACTAGGGACCCCTTGCCTGGCCTGCCACTAGGGACCCCCTAGTGTGGCTTGGCCTGCTCCTAGGGCCCCTCTGGCCTATCCTGGCCTGCCACAAGTGCTTCCCTGGCCAGGCAGGCCTACCCAAGTGTCCCCTTACCTGGCCTGCTCCTAAGGAAGCCCTGGCCCTGCCTGGCCTGCCCTAGAGTTACCCTAGTCTGGCCTGTCCTGTCCCTCGGACCCTGCTGGCCTGGATCAGCCTGGCACACACTGGCTCAGAGCCAAGGACCCCCCCCCCGACCTACCCTGGGCTGTCCCCAGGGCCCTGCTGGCCTGACCTGGCACTATGGGCCACCTCTGTCCTGGACTGGTCTGCTGCTAGGGGCACCTCTGCCTGGGATTCCCTTCCAATAAAGATATCCATGGCCTGGCCTGCTCTTAGGGACCCTGGGCCCTCACCTGCCACTGAGGATTGCCCTGGCCATGCATACTGCCAAGGGCCTCCTACCACTAAGGGCCAGCCTGGCCTGTCCTGCCCAAGGAACCCACTGGTTGTTCTGCCATAGGGCCCCCTTTACTGGTCTCTCCCTAGTGGACCACTGCCATAAGGGCCACCCTGCCACTATGTGCCCCCTTGACTGGCCTGTCCCTGGGCCCCCTTGGCCTGTCTTGTTGCTAAGAGCCCCCCTGGCCTGCCTCTAAGAGATCACCTGGACTGGCTTGCACTCCCACTAAGGGCCTTCTTTGAATGGCCTGGCCCACAGCATCCTTGGCCTGCTTAGTGAAGTTGCCTCCATGGCCTGGCCTGCCTCCCTGTAAGAGACCCATCTGGACTGGACTGGCCTGCCCTGGGGGTCTCTTAGAGGCAGGCCAGGGCAGCCCTAAGGCAGGTCCAGCCAGTGGGTCTCTTCTGTACATGTGGTCAGGCCCACCCATAGTGGCAGTGGGGCCCTAAACAGCAGCCCTTACCAGGGCACCATTAGTGGCATGTGAGGAAAGGCCAGGGGCACCATTAGTGGCAGGACAGGACAGGTCAGGCCAGGGGATCTCTTAGAGGCAGGTCAGGCCAGGGGTGCCCTAGGTAGCATCTTTCTTTCTTGGGGACCCAATGGGAGATCTGGCCAGGGTTGTTGTTAGTGGCAGGGCAGGCCAGGAGGGACCTAGGTGGGCTAGAAGGAAGGAAGGAAAGAAAGAGACAAGAAAGAAAGAAAGAAAGAATTGGGGCAGGGAACTGTTGTTTTTCAGATTAAGTATTATACTATTAGATTTGTAAAACAGTATACATGTTTTACTTTGATGAAAAATAAATATTAAATTAAAAAATTCTAAATTACATATATCAGAAGGATGTGGGGAGGGAGGTTGTCAGCAAAAAAATTATATACAAAGGATAGAGACGCAGATGATGGCAGTGCTGTTCCAACCAAACCCGGGCTGCCAGGGAGTCCTGTGTGAGTTGAGTGGGCACACAGGACTGTAGTGATAGAGCAGCAGGATAAACAGGCCTGACACCATAAGCATTTGAATCACTTAACTCCTCTCTTATCAATTCCATACTTTTCAAGCAACTGCTCAATAATTTGAGTTCTCATTTAACTCGTCTTAAAGAAGAACATAGACAGGCATGCCTATTCAATGCACAGAACAGCTTAATTTTGCATCGTACAATCAATCATTTGGCATTTTTTTTATAGCTCAGTGTGGCCTGTGAGCTTTGGGACCAAGAAAAAGGTAAGGTCCACCTCAGTGTGATAAGCTCTTGGTCAAAACTCGATCACCAAGTAAAGATGACCTTGAGAGACTTCCTGACTTTGGCTAGCAGCCTGTTCCCCAGGAGCTGCCCTAACCTCAGAGTCCTCCCCACATTGCCTTGAGCACAATCACAACCCCCAGTTAATGGATTACTTCCCTATATTACACTAAATAATTGAGAGGCAACTGTGTTTGGCCACTTTTAGGAAGACACGGTGGTCATCTGTGGCTCTTTCCAAGAAAAGATATTCTTCACCAGGGGTTTTCAGGACCTCACAGGACACCATGGGCAGAAGCTGAAGTTCTAGAACTTTCAATATCTGGAAAGTGTTCATAAACTTAAAATATTGTGATGTTAGAACATCCCAAATTTTTGTAAAGAAAATATAATAATAAATGTTATTAATTGAGTACTTTTAAGGTGTCCTTTACATGTAACAGCTCATTCAATCCTCACAAAACCCTAAGATGTAGAATCATTCTATTTATCATTTCTATATTTTATTATTTTATTTTATTTTAGCTGGCCAATACAGCTGGACCCTGGTATTATCAGCACCATGCTCTACCTAACTGAGATAACTGGCCAGCCTATTTATTTATTTATTTACAAAGGTGGAAAATAAGATATGGCAACACTGAGTAATATGGCCAGGGTCACACAGCAATATGGCACAAGGATTCACTCCTGGGCAGTCCAGTTAGAATGAATGTCTGGTTCTCAGCAACAGTGAAATGTCTTGCTGAGACTCACATAGCACATGAGGAGCAGAGCCAGGAGGAGGCATCTCTCATCTTTTACTATGTGTCTGCAGAAGGAAGTGGAAGCCAATGGAGTCTTTGAGACATTACAATCTCCCAGAACCACAGCCACTGCAGCCAATTCCATCAGCTCCAAACCAGCTGACTAATTACCTAAGTTATATAAGCTTACCCCAATGACAACCTAGTAAAGAAGAGTCTTTGTAGAAACTGAACCCAAAAAATCAAAAATAACCCCAGAAATCATAACAGAACTGTCTGATTATAGGACAAAGAAAGTAGTATAGCACATAAAAATTGTTGACTGTTCCATTTTCAAGTGGAAATATCTCAAAAAGATAACCTGAGGCATTTGCCTTTCTCTCCCTTGGATAAGTAGGTGAATGCAAAGAAAATAGCAAACTTAGGAGGCTCTCAAAGTCCTAATAAAATGGTTCTGTATTTTTTTCAAAGCTACCATTTACTCAGCAATTACTATGTTTGAGCAATGAGGCTAAGCACCTTACAAACATTATCGTCATCATCACTCTCAGCCAGCTCAGTCCCTTACTGTGAGTTGGACAGTCCGCTAAGCACTCAGAGAGATTACCTCTTTTAATCCTGGCCACTGTCCTCTGAGGCAGGATGCAGTATGAGGGTACTTCAACAAGTTCTTGGAAAAATAGAATTAAAAGGTAATATAAATTTTTCCATGAACTTTTTGAAGTACCCTCATATTACCTCCATTTTATAGGTGAATAAAGTGAGCTTAGAGAGATTATAAAAATTGTGTAAGGTATTGGGAGAGCCAGAACTTGAAGCTAAGGTTCAGAACCCAGAGCTAGTGGAATATAGAGCCTTGCCTCTTAAGCAGCATGCTATATTGCCTCTTTCCTTTTCTGATCTTCATAACACAACTTCAAGGTTAGTTCTATAATTCTCATTTTATAGATGAGAAAACTGAGCCTCAGAGAGGTTAACTCACTTTCAGAAGACAGAGCTGGTAAGTGGCAAAGCTGGGATTCAAACCTAAGATCGTTTCACTCCAAAGCCCAGGCTCTTTATCACTACACTATGTTATCTCTGTTTTCACTGGAATGTCAGTCTGTTCATTAAACAAGTATTTATCAAGGGCTCATATGCACCAGGCACTGTTCTAGGCACTTAGGATACATTGTGAATAAAACAGATAGAAACCCTTCCCTTGTGGAGTTTCTATTCAAGCAGTGGGAGGCAGACAATAAACACAATAAACAATAAATGATATAGTATGTTCGAAAATGATAGTTGCTATGAGAACCAAATAACTAGGATAAAGGGAATTTAGCATAAGGTATGGAATAAGTTGCAATTTTAAACAAAGTGGGCAATAGGGGCTTCATGGAAAAGGAGACATATGAATATAGACATGAAGGAGATAAGGGCCATAGGCAAGTGGACTTCCAGTCAGTTCTATATCTCACCAGAAATCTTTAAAGAAAAATTGTCTAATCCTTTAATATCTTATTTCATGTGAAAATTCCATAGAAGCAGAAAAGTTAAAAAGTCAAAGGCTTGGCTTTGTCCCCTAACTTGCCAAAAATGTGTGACTGCAAGGAGACATGAAAATATGCACACAGCTCATCCACCATTACAGATGGAAATGGTGGTGTTGGTGGCTCTGCCTAGCCAAGGAAATAAGAGAGCTAAGTACTTTCCCTCTCAAGAACTAGCTCCCAAAGTCAGCGGCCTTCCCAAGGCAAGCTGGGTGATGTCTTCAACAAGCTTTCAGTCTACAGATGTTAACATTATAAAATTATTCCCACAAAGCTGCACTGCATAACAGCCAAAGATTGGCTGGACCCCTGAAACCCAAACATGATATCTCCAGAAAAAACTAACAAGCTGCATTATACTTTCCATGAGTATACAAAGCTGAGAACATCCTGCAGTAAGAGCTCATTACACTGCAGCAGTTGTCAGGGAGTTCAATTTAGGAGTATGGGAAGTTACAGAGATAATCTCTTCATCCAAATAACAAAGAATTCCCATATTAGGAAAGACCCCAAGAGCTCATCCTTCTATTCAGATCTTCTAATAAGGATGAATTTAAGTCTAGACACTGGCAGCCATGCATGACAAGAAGCTTCTGGACATGTGAGCAGGTCAACCTATGATCTTGATCCAAAGCCTCTGCTCCAGCGCCAGATCACATCACTTTTCATGATGCAGGTTCCACAAAATAAATTTTAAAAAGCAGCGGGGAGTGGGGGAGAAGGAGAGAGAAAGAAGGAAAACCAAGAAAGAGGTAAATAACTTCAGTTCAATCCCTCACTGAGTTTATATATGTTTCCTAAGTACCCACTGGGTGACAGGTATTGTCCAGGTTATGAGATAACAGAGAATAGGACTAATAAAGACTCTGTCTGCCCTTGTGGAGTGAGATCCCTAGACAGGGCCCAACAATAAGAAGGGAAACCAGGAGATGAGCAAGACAATTTCAAGTATAATGAGTGACATAAGAAAATATTGGAGGCCGATATTGATAAAATGATCAGAGTAGGCCTGAGAGAGGACATTTAGGCCAAGATCTGAGTGACAACCCTGAAGTGGCACAGAGTATAGGGTAGAGAGTTCCAGGCAGAAGAAACGAGTACAAAGGTCCTGAGGAGAAACAAGCTTGGGGTACCTTGGGAACCCACAGAAGACCAGTGTGCTAGAGGTTAGTGAGAAGAGAGGTCAGAGCAGTGGGCAGGGCTGAGTCAGGCAGCACCCTGGAGGCTGGTGCAGAGGCTCTGGGTTTGGCTTTCAGGGTGGTGGGAGGCCACTGGCAGGTTTGAAGCAGGAGACTGACATGATCTGGTTTATGTTGTAAAACGTGCTGATTCTGAGTTAAAATTCCATTTAATTCCCCAGCCTCCATCCCTCCACCCCTGTGTGTTTTATGTTCTTTTGTGTTCTGTATAACCCACTTAAAACATTCATGAGTGCTCAATCCTTCTTGGCTGAAAAAAAAAGGAAAAGAAAATATCTACAAAAGCTCTTCTTCAGGCTGCCAAGTGTTAGGACAAATATACAGACTGAAACACTGAGTCCCAAAGATATGGAATCACAGTGTGGGGAGACCTATGAAAGGTCTAACTGGAGTGAGGGGACCCATCTTCTCAGGGTGGCCAGTGGGTGACAGGTGAGGGGAGAAGGCATCTGATCACACTGCAGCTGCTCCAGTCGAATCTTAACTGTAGCAACAGCACAAAAAGCAGAATATTTCTAGCTGGAAACACTTTCAAATAAAAGGTAAAATCCCAATTCATTCAAGGCAGGATGTGGTCTCATTCTATTGGTCGGCAGGTACTCATTACATCGCTACCAAATGCAGTGTAAGAACAAAGATGAAAAAAGTAAATACTGTGTAAATTAAAGATGCAACATGCCTTTGAGGATTTGAAAGTCTCTTGGAGAAAAGACAGAAGAGGGAAAATATCCATAGTGGTACGCAGAGCTGTCTTCATATATATTTACGTATTTAGAGGTAGATCTAAAAGCCAGGTCTCTTGATTCCTGGTTCAGCACAGTCTCAGGTGAACGAACCCACAAAGCCCATGGTTTATGGTTCTAATTGTGATGAGATGTGATCAGACATTCAGGAATCTGTAACTCCTGCTATTACCCCAAAGAAGACAAAGGTCATCCATAAACAGCCACATGGCAGAATCCACTTCAGCAAATTCAGTCTTTTCCAGCCCACCATCAGTTTCACTTCCCCGTGGGGAAGCTACAAAATGTACATGGGAGGAAATGAGAATGAGAATCAGCTGTCTTTTTTGAAAATGCGTTACCTACACGATGATATATACGCATACACAAAGGCAAATGACAGCATGATTTGTGTATTATAGTATGCACGACAGTGTGTGTGTGCATATATGCACATATATATGTATTCTACAGCTTAGTCAAGAAAAATAAAAAAGACGAATATGTCGGATATGTCTACAAAGAGTCTAAACTGATATACCCAGAGAAGGAATAAAATTGACTTGGTTTCTCTAGCTAGCAGGAAATGCAATTCTTTTCTTGCTGCTCAAAGAGAAATGTTAGAATTCTATCAGAGGCTCTCCTCTCCACTCAATTTCTAATAAAAATGGCATTTAGGTCACTGACTTAAAACAACAGCAATTTATAACAGCAGCCGACACACTACATGGAAGCCTCTGGCATATAATTTGACATCTGAAAAGTTTAGTTTTATCTGTATAGAATCGGAAACATAAAAGTGACAATCCTCAGAATCAGGGCAGTGGGAGCTTGAGCATGAAATAAATTAATATGATAAAGCATTGTAAAAACAGCAGCCACTAAGAACATTTTTATATTCATACCCAAAGTATATGATTAATCTGATGTTAATTCAGCTATATCAGCCAAACAGATTATAATCCTCTATTGTCAGACATAAGACTGAATTCTTTGGCCGATAAACCAAATATCTCAAAGACAGCTTCTTCTGCATATTCAGGGACTCTCCTTCAAGTGTCTGTATAGGTACCATGGGGCTCTGGACTAATCCTTCTACAAAATGGCTCATAGCTACAAGTACTATTCTTTTCATTAACATTAGTGTTTGCCAAATAGCCAATCAAAGCCTACACACCTAATTCTCATCTATTTTTTCTTTAGATTTTTTTTGAACAAACTTCTGAGGCATATAGAAAAGTTATTATCCTCACTAACACATGACATCTAACTGCAACTCAGAAGTTACTGGAATTGCTCTTTCTAAAGACGGTAGGATTTTAGTCCCAAATTTTGATGATGTTCAACATCATCATTTCAATTAACCAGC
The DNA here is from genome assembly GCF_027409185.1 of Cynocephalus volans. Lineage (NCBI taxonomy): Eukaryota > Metazoa > Chordata > Mammalia > Dermoptera > Cynocephalidae > Cynocephalus > Cynocephalus volans. The sequence continues at coordinate 121,004,552 of NC_084465.1, forward strand.
AAAACATTAATTAAAATTACACTTTAGCAAAACTATAGCATCAAAAAGCAAATCAGTGTTTGCCAAAGGTTGGGGGAAGAGAGTCAATTACTTGCAAAGGAACATGAGGGAATTTGTGGGGTGATAGAAGTATGGTTAGTAGGTATACACATTTGCCAAAACTCATAAAATTATACACTTTACCTTACATAATTTAAATTTTATAAAATTTGATGTTATGTAATCTCTCAATTTTCCTTCCCATAAGCAAGATAAATTATTGATCTTCATTATTCTCCTTCTACTGCCTTTGTCTAGAAGACAAATTCTTTCACTCAAATATTCCAGTGATAAACAAGTTCTCTTTGTCATCATCTCTTTGATGTTAAATACAATGACATTAAATTTGTTTCCACATTTGCTTAGGGAAATTGTTTTTCATATAATACCATGTGTATTTATTTGCCTTACCTTAGTTGCCTAAATTGAAGTATGTTTTTAATGTTTGTTGTTATCACGGTGTTCTATTATTAGTGCTGCTCTGGGGATCTGAATCAGCTGGATTGTTTACCTTCAGAGCTCAAAACTAAAGGGCAAAAATGTCCAAAGAGCAAAAAAAAAAAAAAAAGTAATGTCTTTATTGACACCTTAATACCCTTCCCCTTTACAAATTGCTTTTCACCCAACTGAAAAACCCCAAGTCATACAAGGCAATGCCCTGAGGCAGGCTCGAAAGTCCAACTTCTCAGGGTAAAGAGCACCTAGAGAGAACTCAAAGTTTTGGTCTCCTACTTTGGAGCTGATTCAGAATCCTGATTCTGTTTTTCTACAAGACGGGTCCCGTGTCTCTGTAGCTCTTTGCATAATGCATAGAGCTATGTAAATAAAAGGTGTGCTGATGTTTTTGATAAAATGATAACATTTATATATTTTCACAGCACTTTACAAAGTGTTTTCACATTTATTACTGCATTTGAAGAACTACATTGTGAAGCCGGTACTTTTATCATCCTTATGTTATAGAAATATCAGAGTAACTAGGAATTTATATAATTTGTCAAAAGACACTCAGCTCTTAAAGGGTAGGGTCAAAATTTGGTCTCATAGTCCATCTTCTATTCATTTATGCCACATTGCCTCTGATAACTTTGTTTAGATACAAAAAAAAAAAAAAGCTATCCCCCTTCCAGAGAAGTGTAGGGGCTCAGAACATGATACCCCAAAATATGGCACCTTGGCATACTAAGTATTTTAAGTTAAAGGACATTTAGAAAACTACAGAAGCAGGAAGATCACTCTCTGACCTTCTCCTGCCTTTTTCCCCTGAAGCAGACCACAAAAGAATTCTCTGACCCACCTCCCCTAAAAGTAGATGATAACCCCTCATTCCAGAGGGGTCCTGTCCTATACCTGGGAGCCAAGAAGAATCTGAACAAACAGGTCTTACTAAGTTTGCCCAGTTTATTATCACTGTTGTTATCCTTTTATCCTCCAATCACAGTACTGCAAGGGTGTCCATAAAAATAAGTTTTCCCTGAGCCTGTGGGTTTTCATTTCTTTTTCTTTTTTTTTTTTTAATTTTCATTTTTTTTATTTTTTTTTTATTTTTATTTTTTTATTTTTTTAATTTTATTTTCTCGATATACATTGTGGCTGATTATTGCTCCCCAACACCAAAACCTCCCTCCCTTCTCCATCCCCCCCTCCCCCCCAACAATGTCCTTTCTGTTTGCTTGTCGTATCAACTTCAAGTAATAGTGGTTCTTATATCTTCTACCCCCCCCCCGGTTTTGTGTGTGTGTGTGTGTGTGTGTGTGTGTGTGAATTTATATATTAATTTTTAGCTCCCACCAATAAGTGAGAACATGTGGTATTTCTCTTTCTGTGCCTGACTTGTTTCACTTAATATAATTCTCTCGAGGTCCATCCATGTTGTTGCAAATGGCAGTATTTCATTCGTTTTTATAGCTGAGTAGTATTCCATTGTGTAGATGTACCACATTTTCCGTATCCACTCATCTGATGATGGACATTTGGGATGGTTCCAACTCTTGGCTATTGTAAAGAGTGCTGCGATGAACATTGGGGAACAGGTATACCTTCGATTTGATGATTTCCATTCCTCTGGGTATATTCCCAAGAGTGGGATAGCTGGGTCGTATGGTAGATCTATCTGCAATTGTTTGAGGAACCTCCATACCATTTTCCATAGAGGCTGCACCATTTTGCAGTCCCACCAACAATGTATGAGAGTTCCTTTTTCTCCGCAACCTCGCCAGCATTTATCGTTCAGAGTCTTTTGGATTTTAGCCATCCTAACTGGGGTTAGGTGGTATCTCAGTGTGGTTTTGATTTGCATTTCCCGGATGCTGAGTGATGTTGAGCATTTTTTCATATGTCTGTTGGCCATTTGTATATCTTCCTTAGAGAAATGCCTACTTAGCTCTTTTGCCCATTTTCTAATTGGGTTGCTTGTTTTCTTCTTGTAAAGTTGTTTGATTTCCTTGTATATTCTGGATATTAATCCTTTGTCAGATGTATATTTTGCAAATATTTTCTCCCACTCTGTTGGTTGTCTTTTAACTCTGTTAATTGTTTCTTTTGCTGTGCAGAAGCTTTTTAGTTTGATATAATCCCATTTGTTTATTTTTCCTTTGGTTGCCCGTGCTTTTGGGGTCGTGTTCATGAAGTCTGTGTCCAGTCCTATTTCCTGAAGTGTTTCTCCTATGTTTTCTTTAAGAAGTTTTATTGTTTCAGGGTGTATATTTAAATCCTTAATCCATTTTGAGTTGATTTTAGTATACGGTGAGAGGTATGGATCTAGTTTCATTCTCCTGCATATGGATATCCAGTTATCCCAGCACCATTTGCTGAAGAGGCAGTCCCTTCCCCAGTGAATAGGCTTGGTGCCTTTGTCAAAGATCAGATGGCAGTAAGTGTGTGGGTTGATTTCTGGATTCTCTATTCTATTCCATTGGTCAGTGTGTCTGTTTTTATGCCAGTACCATACTGCTTTGGTTATTATAGCTTTGTAGTATAGCTTAAAGTCAGGTAGTGTTATGCCTCCAGCTTTATTTTTTTTGCTCAGCATTGCTTTGGCTATGCGTGGTCTTTTATTGTTCCATATAAATGTCTGAATAGTTTTTTCCATTTCTGAGAAAAATGTCTTTGGAATTTTGATGGGGATTGCACTGAATTTGTATATCACTTTGGGTAGTATGCACATTTTCACTATGTTGATTCTTCCAATCCAAGAGCATGGGATATCTTTCCATCTTCTTGTATCCTCTCTAATTTCTCTCAGCAGTGGTGTGTAGTTCTCATGATAGAGATTTTTCACCTCCTTGGTTAACTCAATTCCTAAGTATTTTATTTTTTTGGTGGCTATTGTAAATGGGCAGGCTTTCTTGATTTCTCGTTCTGCATGTTCGAGAAAAGAAATGCTACTGATTTTTGTGTGTTGATTTTGTATCCTGCTACTGTGCTGAAATCATTTATCAATTCCAGTAGTTTTTTTGTAGAGGTTTTAGGCTGTTCAATATATAGGATCATGTCATCTGCAAACAGGGACAGTTTGACTTCATCTTTTCCAATCTGGATGCCCTTTATTTCCTTCTCTTCTCTGATTGCTCTGGCTAGTACTTCCAACACTATGTTGAATAGGAGTGGTGAGAGTGGGCATCCTTGTCTAGTTCCTGTTCTTAAAGGAAAAGCTTTCAGCTTTTCCCCATTCAGGATGATATTGGCAGTGGGTTTGGCATATATGGCTTTAATTATGTTGAGATACTTTCCCTCTATACCTAACTTATAGAGGGTCTTTGTCATGAATGAGTGCTGAACTTTATCAAATGCTTTTTCAGCATCTATAGAGATGATCATATGGTCCTTGTGTTTGAGTTTATTAATATGGTGTATCACATTTATTGATTTGCGTATGTTGAACCAACCTTGCATCCCTGGAATGAATCCCACTTGATCGTGATGAATAATTTTTCATATGTGTTGCTGTATTCTGTTTGCTAGTATTTTAGTTAGGATTTTTGCATCTATATTCATCAAGGATATCGGCCTGTAGTTTTCTTTTTTGGTTATATCTTTACCTGGTTTTGGTATCAGGATGATGTTTGCTTCGTAGAATGAGTTTGGGAAATTTGCGTCCATTTCAATCTTTTGGAATAGTTTGTAAAGAATCGGTGTCAATTCCTCTTTGAATGTTTGGTAAAATTCTGCTGTGAATCCATCTGGTCCTGGGCTTTTCTTTGTTGGGAGCCTTCTGATAACAGCTTCAATCTCCTTTATTGTTATTGGTCTGTTCAAATTTTCTATGTCTTCACGGTTCAGTTTTGGGAGCTTGTGTGTGTTTATCCATTTCCTCCAGATTTTCAAATTTGTTGGCGTATAGTTGTTTATAGTAGTCTCGAATGATTCCTTGTATTTCAGATGAATCAGTTGTAATATCGCCTTTTTCATTTCTAATTTTTGTTATTTGAGTCTTCTCTCTTCTTTTTTTTTGTTAGCCATGCTAATGGTTTGTCAATTTTATTTATCTTTTCAAAAAACCAACTTTTTGATTCGTTGATCTTTTGAATTGTTTTTTGGTTTTCAATTTCATTTAGTTCTGCCCTGATCTTAATGATTTCTTTCCGTCTGCTAACTTTAGGTTTGGATTGTTCTTGTTTTTCTAGTTCTTTAAGGTGAAGTGTTAGGTTGTTCACTTGCCATCTTTCCAGTCTTCTGAAGTGAGAGTTTAATGCAATAAATTTCCCCCTCAATACTGCTTTTGCAGTATCCCACAGGTTTTGGTATGATGTATCATTGTTTTCATTAGTTTCAATAAATTTTTTGATTTCCTGCTTGATTTCTTCTTGGACCCATATGTCATTAAGTAGAATGCTGTTTAATTTCCATGTGTTTGTATAGTTTCCAGAGTTTCGTTTGTTATTAATTTCTAGTTTTAATCCATTGTGGTCTGAGAAGATACATGGGATTATTCCAATTTTTTTGAATTTATTGAGACTTGATTTGTGACCTAATATGTGATCTATCCTGGAGAATGATCCATGTGCTGATGAGAAGAATGAATATTCTGAGGTTGTTGGGTGGAATGTTCTGTAGATATCTGCCAATTCCATTTGGTCTAGAGTCTTGTTTAGATCTTGTGTTTCTCTACTGATTCTTTGCCTAGATGATCTGTCTAATATTGACAGTGGGGTGTTCAGGTCCCCTGCTATTATGGTATTAGTGTCTATTTCCTTCTTTAGGTCTAATAGAGTTTGTTTTATAAATCTGGCTGCTCCAACATTGGGTGCGTACATATTTATGATTGTTATGTCTTCTTGATGGATCAGTCCTTTTATCATTAAGTAGTGTCCCTCATTGTCTCTTTTTATGGTTTTTAGTTTAAAGTGTATTTTGTCAGATATAAGAATAGCTATTCCAGCTCGTTTTTTTTTGTTTGCATGGTAAATCTTTTTCCATCCTTTCACTCTTAGTCTGTGTGAATCTTTATGGGTGAGGTGGGTCTCTTGTAGGCAGCATATAGTTGGGTCCTGCTTTTTGATCCAGTCAGCCAGTCTGTGTCTTTTGATTGGCGAATTTAAGCCTTTTACATTAAGAGTTGTTATTGAAAGGTGTTGATTTATTCCTAGCATTTTGTTGGTTGTTTGGTTGTCTTAGGTGTCTTTTGTTCCTTGCTTTCTGATTTACTGTTTGGTTTCTGTGTTTGTTGGTTCCTTAGGTTGTAGATAGAGTTTTTATTTGCTTGTTTTCTCTTCATGAATGCCATTTTTATTATACTAGCGGGTTTAGATTTTTCCTGGGTTTTTATGGCAGTGGTAGTTATTTTTCAGGAACCAAACCCAGTACTCCCTTGAGGATTTCTTGTAAGGGTGGTCGTGTGGTAGTGAACTCCCGCAGTTTTTGTTTGTCTGAGAAATAAACTATTTGCCCTTCATTTCGGAAGGATAGCCTTGCAGGGTAAAGTATTCTTGGCTGGCAATCTTTGTCTTTTAGTGTTTTGAAAATATCATCCCATTCCTTTCTAGCTTTTAGGGTTTGTGATGAAAAGTCTGATGTTAGCCTGATTGGGGCTCCCTTATAGGTGGTTTGACGCTTCTCTCTTGCAGCTTTTAAGATTCTCTCTTTGTCTCGAGTTTTGCCAATTTGACTATGACATGTCTTGGAGAAGGCCTTTTTGGATTGAATACGTTTGGAGATCATTGAGCTTCCTGGATCTGAAGATCTGTGACTTTTCCTATACCTGGGAAGTTTTCTGCCACTATCTTTTTGAATATGTTTTCAATGGAATCTCCATTTTCCTCCCCTTCTGGAATACCCATGACTCGGATATTTGAGCGCTTAACGTTGTCTGATATCTCTCTCAGATTTTCTTCCATGTCCTTGATTCTTTTTTCTTTCTTTTTGTCTGCTTGTGTTATTTCAAACAGCCCATCTTCAAGTTCAGAGGTTCTCTCTTCAACTTCGACAAGCCTGCTGGTTAAACTCTCCGTTGTGTTTTTTATTTCGCTGAATAACTTCTTCAGTTCAGCAAGTTCTGCTACTTTTTTTTTCAGGACATTGATTTCTTTGTACATTTCCTCTTTCAGATCCTGTATACTTTTCCTCATTTCATCATGATGTCTAGCTGTGTTTTCTTGTATCTCATTCAGTTTCCTTATAATTATCACTCGAAATTCCTTGTCAGTCATTTCAAGGGCTTCTTGTTCTATAGGATCTAGAGTTTGAGATTTATTAACTTTTGGTGGTGTACTTTCTTGATTTTTTGTATTTCTGGTATCTTTTTTTTGGTGTTTATTCATTGTGGCAGGGGGTTTCACAGTCCACCGGCTGGAGACTAATGAATAACTAGGATGTTGCTGTGGTTGCCAATTTCGTATGGCTACCTCCGTGGCTGCTCAGTTGGCCTCTAGTGCCTTGTGTGTGTGGTTGCCTTGGGTCTTGGGCTTCTCCGGGGAGCCACCTTTCTGGTCAGCTTGGACTCTGCTGGGCTGGTGGATCACGTACCACAGGGTGTGTGATCGCTGTTGAGCTTTCACTTCCTGTGCAGGACTTCTCCCTGTTCCATGTGCTCTGGCCCAGGCTGTTGGATCGTGCAGTGGCGACCCCACTGGATGTGTGGTTTCTGTCGAGTCTCCGCCTCCCTGGCCGCACGTCTCCCCACTCTGTGCGCACTGTGCTGGACTGAGGCGTGTCTTCTGCAACCCTCGTCTATCAGCTGGGCCTTCAAGACCCTGCTCGGCACCGCCTCACCCAGGAAGTCTACCAGGTTTCTGCTAGGCACAGACGACCGGTCACTCTGGGTGCCTTTGTAGCACTGTGTAGATCTTTCTCGGGACTTGTTCACCTTTGTATCCCCCCGGTATAAACCGAGTTTAGCGCCCGCCTGCAGCCTGCTCTCCGGCAGGTTCAAGCGGACCTGGGAAGTCTCCTACCACACTTATTCCCAACCAGAAATTCGTTAGGCTTTTTTTTTCCGAACTGGTGGCCACAGAGATGGTATCTGCCTCCCAGTAACAGGAAGTTTACCGGGGGCTGGAGTCAGGGTGTGGTGGAGTGACAGTCAGCCCGCTCGTACTTCCTTGCCCTCCCAACACTGGCCGGGGACACCCCACGCCACCAACCCGCCAGAGAACCACGGAGGGAGTGGGAGGGGAGGCCGGCCCGCAGGCTCCGGAAAGCCCCACGCCAGGCCAAGCAAGTGGGAGGGCTCAGTGGTGGCCGAGCCAGGCGGAGCTGCCAGCACCTGGGAAAATGGAGGGAGCCCCGGGGCAGTGAGTGGCCTGGTGATGCAGGCGGGAGTCGGGTGGGCATCTGCCGCCCACAGGACTGGTCCAGGGGGTCACTCACAGTGCTGTGCCAGGTCGGGCGCTCACTCTCTGTCTCTGGTTTGCCGCCTTCCCCGTTCTCGGCCGCTGCCGCCTCAGGCTGTTCAGTCGCGGCGTGGCTCAGGCGCTCCCAGGAATCTTCTTTAATGCTGGCCTGAAACCTCGAATCCTGAATAGGGCAGCTGGCCGCCTTCAGCGCGGCCCCAGCCTCCAGGATCCTGGCTGCATCCACAGCAGCCCTGGCGCCGCGTTCCCTGTTTCGAGACTCGCTTTTGCAGCTAAGAAACAGTTCTTTTCCTGCTCCACACTTCAAAGCTGTTGCCTGTAAATAAGGCAGCCTCTCCTGCCGGGGGGCAAAGTGGCGGTCACCCCCCACGACCGGCCAGCAGCAGCATTCCTCCCTTAAGAGATGGCAAGAGGAAGGTCCACAAGTTTCCCGGCTGCCTGAGGCCCAGTGGCCACCTTTTCCACCTCAGCTACTCCGCGCCAGCCACCGCAGCCGCCGCCATCTTGAAAGTCCGGGTTTTCATTTCTGAAGGCTGCCATGTCACATAAAACTTTGGTTAAATAAATTTTTTTATGCTCTTCTCTTGTTAATCTTTCTTTCCTGTAGGGATGTCAGCCATGAACCTTTGGAAGGGTGAGGAAAATATATTACTTTTATTCCCCTTCAGTTTCTGGTGCTTGAACAGGGACCTAAAGCCTATTTCCAATAGTGTAAACACCGATCACTTTGCCAGACAAGGACTTCCTCATGAGTGGGAAAACAAAGAACAAATGTGACAGGGCCATCCATCTACAAACCCAGTGCATGTACTTAATCCAATTTGGTGACATTACATCTCATTAACATCTCATTACATCTCATTAAGCGCATTTCCAACACTATTATATTTATAATTCACATTTTGCTAAGCTTAATAATATTTGTTTGGTTGGTTGGTTTTTGGCATCTGGCCTGAGCTTAATATTCATCCCTCAAAACAGTAGTTATCTATTCCTTCCTCGATGAGTTCTTCCCTGATGTTCCAGATTAATTATTTTCTTCCTCTGTGCTACTTGATTCATACCAATAGAACAGCATTTATTATCTTACATTGTACATTTAGTTATTTTCATACTAGTCTGTCCCACTGTACTGGGAACATCTTAAAAACAAGGACCACATCTCATTTGTTTTTATGCCATTGGCACAACCACTGGTACACAGGAGACCCTAAGAAATGATTGCTGAACACTCACTATGAGATCTAGCATTTATTTGTGATATATTTAGCTATAAATAAATGATAAATCTTAAGAGACCAAACTTTACTAAGGCCAGATCACTGTCCCAAACATACAGTAACTCTGCCATTATAATCCTACCTCTGAACCCAGTTTAAGAATTCTATTTTAACCACTGATAAACATCATCATAGGCTCATAAGGGTCTATCCACTCCAGACATCAGGGTAATAAGAAGTCCTAATGGTAAAGTGAACTGGATAAAGGATAGGAAGCTGAAATCCAAGACTATCCTACTCATTCCAAGAAATCTGGTCACTTGGCCAATATTCTACCTAAATCCACTTGACCTAGATTATCTGATTTATTTCATACCAAACCCTGTCATAAGTAATACATGCTTTTTTAGAAGTATAGTTTCAAGAGATAAAGATCTTCAGACTCCATATTCCATGTTTTTACTACCCTATGCAGCCTCTATATACACCCTTTCAGTTTGTAATAGATAATATGCAGGCAAGGCAGATGAGAAACGGTTAGGAGGTTAAACACAATCTAATCCCTTTCTCTCACTCCCTGCCATTCACTTTCCTTGAATCCTGAAAGCTTCTGACATCTTGTTCCACACTCTAATCCCCTTTAAACTAGTTCTTACTGACCTCTTCTCTGACCTAAATAATTCCTGCTTCAACCTTCTACCCCTGATAATTGTCTTAAGGCTCCATAAAAGTCTTAGTAACCAACTTGTGTCCACTTTAACTTTCCTACCTTTCCTAGCCTCTAAAAAGCTGAATTCCACAGTAGATGCCTCCTGTACCTCTGATATTCCCCACAAATTGATGAGGTCCCACGTACTCCAAAGCATCTTGCACTAGCTTATCCAAAATCTTCTCACAAACCCCTAGCCATCCAAAACACCACATATCCAGAAAACTTTCTCTCCTTTCTGCTCTGGTAAGTTCTAGTACCAAGCTTATAAACCTTTGGGACTATGTCAGAAGTCTGGCTCCATCCCTGACTATAAGTCATCCCCAAACCTAGTCACAGTATTCCTAAAGACTGGGAAGTTTTTAGGCATTCAAATTTCTTTAGGGTAGCCCTAAATGGGCTAGGCATGTTGACTAATATGACAACTATACCCCTGATTACCAGCAGAGGATAACTAGTCAAAATAGTCCTACTAATTTAGAAGCCATTGTCCCTAATAAACACAATTCTCACCCCTATTCTAATCCATATGGGTCCCTAGAACACTATCCACTGTTTTCAATGAATCCTGAAGAAGTGGCAAGAAGGGACCATAGATTAGAGGGTAAGTTTGCTGGGCCATCTCAATGGTCTGGCAAAGTAGGACAATCACCCACCCCTGGTTTTGAGGCCTTCTATTACCAGAAGAGAGAAGTATATGGCAGTTAGAAGACAAGCAACAAAAAAAGGCGAAATTTACATGTAAAATAAATTTGCTCCTGACTTGTCTTTGCACATTGCTTTTTGGCATCCCTTTTACCTACTGTATATTGTTTGGGATTTTTGTAGCTGGTTTCTGATGATCAAGGCTGCCATTAGTGCTTATTTAAACCAGATGTTTTCCACGAGGAAATGTCAAATGAGGGGGAAGGGCAAGGCACATTATGAAAGAACATAGGCATTACAACTTTCCTCCTCCCAGAGACTGCTGATTTGACTCAGGTTTCCAAATTGAAAGCCTGACATATTCTTTTTTGCTTACAGTAAAGCACAGCTTTGTATGTTCGAACAAGAACTGGTGTCAGAAAAAAAAGCATTGTGAAATATACTAATCTTTATTTTATATGTAACCAATGTGAATTATACAAATCTAAAAATGTAAAATTAGAATTAAGTATTCATGATGAATATTATCATGAAATAAGATTTAAGTTCAAAAACCTTAAATTTTTGCTGAAAACACGTCATTCACGTCACAAGAACTGTCTGCCATGTGAGCCCTCCACCTGAGCATCCTTTCTACGTGGTGATTTGCACACTTGCTCCCTTTTCAATCCTTAGGTATTCCCTGTGTTGGAGGAGTCAGAAGTCAATACCCAAAATATGGTACTTTGACATGCTGGCCTAAAGCAGCAGCCTCAAGGCCCTAAGGTCTCTTCGGTCCTCCCTCACCCCCATCTCTCCATCCTCTGTCTCCCCCAAAGTACATGATGAAGCTGTTATCTGCCTCAAGTCTGGACCAGCCAAAGAAGAAAACAACTACCTCTAGTCCTTGCCCTGAGGTTTCATTAATTTAATTCAAATCACAGGAAGAACAATTTAAGTCTGTCAACACACCTGGGCAGACTTTCTTTTTTTTTTTTTAAATAAAAAGATGACCAGTAAGAGGATCTCAACCCTTGGCTTGGTGTTGTCAGCACCACGCTCAGCAAGTGAACCAACCAGCCATCCCTACGTAGGATCCGAACCCGTGGCCTTGGTGTTATCAGCACCACACTCTCCCGAGTGAGCCACGGGCCGGCCCGACACCTGGGCAGACTTTCTCATGGGCCACTGTCTTCTCTTTTGGTCCCATTCAGTATTTTGAAGAGAATCATTTACCAGTCATTGTCTGCTCTGCAGGCCCAAAAGACTGTCCCAGGCCATTGTATGTCCTCTAAATCCATTAGATTCCCCTAAAAATCATTTATTATCCCCCTTAAAATCAATCCACATTTTGTCTCCTTTCCCTTATGAAGAAGAGTATGTAAGCACTGTACTCCATTGGGTTACCAGGCAATCCCTCTCCTGTGATTCCCTCGTGCTATGCACATTAAAATAAAATTTGTATTATTTTCTCCTATTAATCTGTCTTTTGCCAGTTGATTTGCAGCCAACCTTTAGGGAGTGAAGGGGAAGTTTTCCCTTGACCCCTACATCTGTCTTCTATAAAATAAGAAATTCTGCTTTGTGCACAAGTTGGTTGGTTTTCGGTTTCTGTCACTTGTAACAGTCTTGACTAAGGTGTTGTATTATGCATTAGACATTTTTGTGTTCAAATTCTCTTGCTAGGGCAATCTGTTTACAGGCAATCTGCAAAAGTTGCATAAAAGTGCTTGCATGGATCCTGTTCCCTTCAATTCTCAAAGCGCATCAGTGAGGTAGGTGCCATCTCTGATGCAAATGAGGAAACTGAGGCTCAGAGATTTGCTCAAAAACTAATGGCTACTGTAGGAGAGGAAAAAATTTATCTTTTCTTCACCTGTTTCTAGGTTCATGGTTAAGCCCCTATAACAAAAGACAGATTAACAAGAGAAAAGCCTAACAAAATTCATTTAATGTAAGTTTTATGTGACATGGGAGCCTTCGGAAATGAAGACTCAAAGAAACAAGTAAACTTATGTATTTTTATGCTAGGTTTGATGAAGACATAAATACCTGTGCAGAAGTATAATTGGACAAAGGGAGTATGGTCTAACAGTAATAAATGGGAGGGAATTTAGCAAGGCCTGTTTGTTCAGATTCTTCTCCATGTCTCCACTGTGTCTTCGTAGATAAGAATGTGCCTTACCTCCAGGTAATGGCCAAGAACTATCTTTAGCCGTCTTCCCTGCCTGACCTTGGAGTCCCTGGCCTACTGTCTCCTGCCTCAGACTCCCTTGCTCCTCTCTGGAATCTCACAAGTTCCTTCTGCCTCACTTCTTTTCTTACAAAGTCCAGTACAAGCTATGTGTCTGTTACAAGTTTGTGGGTGAAGGGTGACTATGAGTCCCAGTCCTGCTTACTCCTTTACTTTAGGATAAGCAAGTACTTAAAAATATCTAATACAGAGGGTTGTACTTTACATGGGGATTGCATTCTAAAGTTGGCATGTAAGACAAAATTTATGTAGCCAAATTCACCCTAGAAAATCCCTTAAACCTCCCAATACAAAACATGTGGTTTACAACACTGCATAGTAATATGTGTATACAGTAATCTGCATAGCATATAAGTAAAAGTACAAGTGCAAAATACAATTCTGCAGTATTTTTAATTATATACAAGAGAGTGAGTAGTTGAATAAATTAAATGCTGATGCTACTCCTCTGTATCTTTCACCTCAACTCCCACAGGCTTTTTGCACACTTCTAAATAGGCTTAAGAGCTTCATTTACATGAAAAGACAGACAGCTCCAGGAAACTTTGAGGAGTTCTCTCAAGATACACAATCACCACAAAAGGAAAAGGGAGAGCATCCTTTCACACAGATCTCTTTTCTGTTTGTGCCTTGTGGCAGGACCAAAAGAAGATTTCTGAAAGAGAAAAGCTGGTAAAATCTGCAGGCAATAACTTCTACAGCAGGCTGTGAAAGGTGCCCAGTTTCAGAATGCTTCCTTAAGCTGCCACATCCACAGCAACAGCCTTGAGGAGACTCAGGGTCTTTGTGACCCACTGGCCTAAAGTCTTCAAAGGATAAAAAGCCTTAAGAGAAAATTAATTCTAAGAAACCATACAGAATGAATTAAAAGGAGCATTCTAGCTGAAAACTGGGGTAAAATAAAGGTTAGATTAAGCATTTAAGAATTAATGGAAGATAAACAATTTTTGCAAATGTGCTCATTGTTTTCCAAGAATTTATTCTCTTAGTATATCTTTAAATATAGTATCAGGTAATTGTTTATGTTAGCTGTTGAATGTTCCTGTAAATGTGAGAAAATGAGCTTATAGCATGATGGGATGCAGATGATATCCCAAAACATGACACCTAGGCATACTGAGTATTTTAAGCTGAAGAAAATTGAGAAAACCGCAGAAGCAGAAAGGTCTCTCTCTGACCTTCTCTCTTGAAGATCCTCATGTGACAGGTGTCCTGCTCTATACCTGGAGGGAAGAAATGTTAAACAGAGAGTCCAAAAAGAATTTGAAAAAACAGGCCCTACTGAATTACCCCCAGTTTATTACCATTAGCCATACCCGCTTTTTGTACAGTCATACTTCTACAAACCTAACCATAACAGTTTTCCCTTGGTCTGGGTCTTCATTTCTGAAGGCTCCCATGTCATGTAAAACGTTGGTTAAATAAATTTGTTATGCTTTTCTCTTGTTAATCTGCTTTTTGTTATATAGGGTGTCAGCCATGAACCTTGCAATAGGTGAGGAAAAGATATTATATTTTCTCCCCTACAATCACTACCCTCACTATCTAACAGATCTGCAACATAACCTGCACCATTTTAGACAAGCCCAAGTACAAAATGGCGGTGTCCACCTCCTCCCCTCCCCTCCCCCATTCTCTTTTACAAGAAGCCTCACGGTTTCGGAGAAAATGAAACTTTCAGCATTTCTGCATGCATAAATCTCTCCATTCCCATGACCTAACTCAATCCCCACCCCAGAATTACATCACCCAGCTCTTGGCACCAACATATCAATATAAGCTCCCACCACCCTAGGCTATTCCCCCATCTTCAGGGCAGCCCCAGGCTGTCCTCCATTTTGAGTACAGCCTGGCAGATTTCTTTCTTTAATAAAGCTTGACCAGTACCCAGCATTTCGGCTCCCTTTCTTTCACTATCTTCCTCCTCTCCCCACATACATATACACATACAGTGCCTCAGCCATACTGGCCTTTCCATTCTGGAATATTCTAAGCTTGTTCCTATCACTGGGCCTTTGCACCAGCTATTTCTTTCTGCTTAAATATGCTCTCCTCAGTTCTTCCCATGACTCATGGGGATCTTTCCCATGATTTAGGACTCAGTTCGAGTCCTCAGAGAGCCTTCTCTGGCCACCCATTTTACAGAAGCCAATATCCCCACCCCCCATTACCCTAGTTTTATTTCTCTTGTCACATTTATCATATTTTTAGATATTATTGTTTGTTATGTTGTTTATCATCTGAATTTCTTCACTGGAATATAAGTTCCTTGGGGACACAAGTCTGTCTTGTTCACCTCAATGACTAGCACATGCCTGGCCCAGAGTAGGTGCCCAATAAATATTTGATGGGAGAATAAATGATTCTTAGACAAAACAGCCATATAGCCATAGCCCTCCTGCTTGGATCACAGTATTACGGCCAAGGCACCATGCCTAGCAAGTGCCTGCTACCTTAAGCACCAGGAAAGGGGCCATGAAGGTAAACAAAGCTTTAAGAGTTCAACTGTACACTGGTGTTTACTGTTATCCTGCTATCCATCTTGCTTTGGAATCATGAAATTATGGCCATTTATAACCACACGTGGCAGGTTACAACTGGCCTTACACACTTAACCTTGCCCAATTCTTTAGTCCCTAAAAAAAGGCAAATGCCTTCTTATTAAATCACACATAATGACCCAAGCAAAAGTCTTTTAAGCACTCCATTTGTACTCTTAGAGTTTTAAATCATCCTCCTCTGCTTTGCATTTTGTCCAGTAACAGAGCTATGATGAGGCAGAGCTTCATGGAGGCTGTTACTGGAAGGTGGACGTCAGAAGCAGGAGTTCGTAGAGCCTCGTTTACTAACATGTCTCAGCTACAGTCTGAGAAGGTTCTCTTTGACCCACCTCACACTGGAAAATTCACCCCTCACTTTCTGCCCTTGACTCAGTTTCTTAACTCTAGTCTAGTCAACTTTGACTGGGGATAGGTCACCCTGATTTGAAAAGTGACCCACCTAAGCCACTGGCAGTGGAGGCTTTAGAATTTTTATATAGGAAGGCTCCTGTTCTTGAATTTCCAGGAGATTCTTCTTCCTTTTCAGTAAACCTTCCTGTCATTTGAACTAGCTTGAGTGGGTCTTTATGCCTTACAACCACAAAAGTCTAATTTAAACAGTAACAGTATGTGGTAGAGGAAGAATAATGCTCTCCAGTACACTATCTCATGGTGTCTTAGTCTGTTTTCTGCTGCTATAACAAAATGCCACAGACTGGGTAATTTATAAAGAATAGAAGTTTAGTTGGCTTATGGTTCTGGAGGCTGGGAAGCCCAAGAGCATGGTGCCAGCATCTGGTAAGGTCTATCCTATGGTGGAAGGTGGAAGGTGGAAGGTGAAAGGCAGAAGCAAATGCACAAGACAGAGAGAGGCCCCAGGGACTGGACTTGCTTTATAACAACCCTCTCTGAAAATAGCTACCTCACTCCTCCGACAACATTAATCCATTCATGAAGGTTCCACCCTCATGACCCAAATGCCTCTTATTAGGACCCATCTCCAAACACTGTTGCATTGCGGATTAAGTTTCCAACACGTAAACTCTACGGGACACATTCAAACCATAGCACATGGGGATGGTCATGACCTGCCCCCAAATAAAAGACAATCTGTGGGAATGTCTTAATGGGAATACGGTGGGAAAGGTGTGGCATTCATTGTTTGACATGACATAAACATACATACACACACACAAACACATGCACAATTTGACAGCATGGTCTGCATTATAGACTCTGTCCTTGAGATGATATGATTTTATAAAATAAATTATATTTTCAAAGAACTACAGAAATCATTATTAGTAATACGCACACATACACAAGTTTTATTAGTCAATGAACCCAGAGTCTTTAAGTTTTACTAAGATAAAAAGCCCATGGAAACTTTCCAGGGTCACAATAATGTATTACTGGTTTATAAACATTGCTCAAGTAAGAAAGAAAAAACAAAAGCAACAACAAAAACCTAGTTTTAAGTCTTATTTACCATATCCTCTCAAACAACTCACTTATGTTTCTGAATCTCTGATACCTCTTCATTAAAAGGTGAGTAGTAATAATTTTCTTTCAGGGTTTTGTAAACATTTAAACGAAACAAACTATACCAAACATCTAGCACAGTATTTAGCATTTAGTAAGTGTTCAAAGTTGCTTTAGTTTGAGGGCCGGCCCATGGCTCACTTGGGAGAGTGTGGTCCTGACAACACCAAGTCAAGGCTTAAGATCCCCTTACCTGTCATCTTTGAAAAAAAAAAAAAAAAGTGCTTTAGTTTGAATGTCTTTACTTTCCTCATAACTAACAAATATACCCATTAATCCAAAGCATTAATTATCTTCTTGTGATTCCTCACCATTTTAAAAGCATGGGGTATGAAAGAAATAAAAGATGTGAACTCAACCTTTATAGATATTACAATTGAATTAGGATGCCAAAAATGGTCACAGAAAACACTTTAAAACCCTAACATATTTATATAATAAACTTTAGGGTTTTATAACATGGTTATGATGGAAATTTTTCAATTAAAAAAAATCCCCAATCCCACTACCTTAACAAATCAACTGTTTTTACTTGCTCAAGTTCCCTTCTCATCTTGCTCCATTATACAATTTTTAATAATTTTAAATTGTACTTTTATTGTTTAACATTATGCAAAAATTCTTAATACTGTATGGTCTTCAAAATCATTTAATTTTAAATTATCAATTAGTGTAAGCATAAACACTGCAGTAAGTGTGTATATCATAGTCTAATTCTTCCATTGTTAGACATTTAAGGAGTTTTTCCCTGTATAAGTAATGCTGTAATTAACTTGATTAGTGCATTGGTCATTTTGTAATTGTTTTCTTTTTTTTAATTTCAGATTTTGGACTTCCGGTCAAGATGACAGAATAGACAGTCCCCAGCATCATTCTCTCCCACAGATCAACTAATTTACAACTATAAAAAAGCAGCTACAGCCAAGCTGGAGCCACTAGAGCTCAGGGAAAGAGAAGGAGAGACGTACAGAGTTCATGAAGGCAGGAGAAGCCATGACGAGAGAAAGAAAAAATGCTCTGACTGTTTTGAGCCCTGGCTGCTTCCAGGCTGGAGCTGCTGAGCACACAGAGCAGGAGCTGGCAAAAGCCACAGCTGCACCCTTCAGATGGAGTTGCTCGGAGGCAGCAGGGGAAAAGAAGGCCTTTGTGGCCCCCAGGCCAGCAAGACCACTAGCAAGGTTCCTGTGGACCCACATAGGAGTGAGGAGCCACAACAACTGAAAAATAGGAGCCACTCACAAGCCGGTGAGTCACCACAAGGGACCAGCACACGGCCCATCCCATAGAAAGTGTTTGCAGCATGGGCAGCGGGGGAGATGGGCCAACCAGGAGAATGCTGGGGCACAGCAAGGACAGCTGATCTGCACCTCAATCAGTGTAGGGCCACTCAGAGGAGACTGGGGTCAGGAATATGGAATTGCGTGGGGTACAATTTGCTGAAAAGACTCAGGCCCAGACTAGAGTTTCTACACAACCCAGGTGCACTGGATTTCACTAGACTTGGAAGTACCTATAAAGTCAACTATTAAAACCTGAGCTGCACAAAAAGCCTTCCCTAGGGGATCAGCAGCAAAGCAGCAATTTAGCTCAACCACAGAGCTCAAGTGCTGGTCCCCACAGGAAGTTCCCCCATTTTAGAAGTAAGCAAAGGACAACAAATTAATTCTAGAGCAGAGTTTAAGTGGTGGGAACAGCAAATAATCCAACAAAGAATGGAAAGAAAAAGCAAAGTACCCATAACCAGAGACAAAGTTTGATATTAACTATTAAAGGTCTCATTTCCCCCAAGTTTGATATTAACTAGTAAAGGTCTCATTTCACCAAAGAACACTTACAACACTTAAAAGGACCAGAAGTCCCCTGGGCTATCAAGCCAGAAAGCGGGGAGAGCCAGGGGCCTCAGCAATGCCCTAACACCTGCAACCAGTTCCAAGGGTGGAGGATCAATGGCCTCAGCCACACACCCCTGATACCTGCATCCAGCCTAGTAGTAACCACCAAGCCTTTGCAGTAAGCTCCTGGGCTCTCCTGAGCCAGGGTGATGGTGGGGGGCCACACCCCCCTGACACCTGCAACCAGCCCAGTGGTGACCACTGAGCCAGTGCAGTAAGCACCCCAGGCTCTCCTGAGCTGGGGCAGTGGGGACCAAGAGCCTCAGTCATGCCCCCCCAACACCTGCAGCCAGCCCAGTGATGACCACCAAGCTGCAGCAAGAAGGGCCTTGGGTTCCCAAACTGGGGTGGTGGGGGGGTGCCACACCCCTCTAACATCTGCACCCAGCCTGGCAATGAACAAGCCACTGCTAGAACTCCCCTGGTCTCCCCTGTGGGAATGAGGAGGGTGCCACAGGCCTCAATCCCACCCCTCTTTCTTCCTCCTCCTTCCATCCCATTTCCTTCCCCTTTCTCCTCTCCCCCGCTCCCAACTGCTCCACAACAACATCCTAGAATGTAAAAAAAATAATATTAATAAAATAAAGAAGCAATTAGAGCAGGTAGGCCTCGCTGCCACCACCCAACTCCATTCCCAGTCCCGCTGAGTGCACAATGATCAGATAGGCGCCCAGCCAGAGAGGCCCAAGATCTGCAGAGACCACATGCCCTGTGATGCCAGCGCACAACCCAGAAGGTAGGCCTCGCCACTGCCACCCAACTCCATCCCCAACCCCGCCAAGTGCGCACTGATCAGAGAGGCACCCAGCCAGAGAGGCCCATGATCCTCTGAGACTATGCGCCCTGCAGTGCCAGCATGCAACCCAGCAGGTAGGCCTTGCCACCACCGCCTGACTCCATCCCCAGCCTGGTCAAGTGAGTGCTGACCAGAGAGGCGCCTCCCCTGAGAGGCCCATGATCTGAGGCAACCATACACCCAAGGCATTAGTGGCAACCTAGCAGACACTGAGGCAACCATACCAAATTGGCAGCCCCAGCAGCATCCTAGCCAGACAATACTGTCAAATCAGCAGACCGTGAAATCCCCTGCCACAATGACTAAACATCAAAGGAAAGATACCAGAAATATGAAAAATTAAGAAAGTACACCACCAAAGGGTAATAACTCTCAAGCTCTAGATCCTACAGAACAAGAAGCCCTTGAATGTCTGACAAGGAATTCTGAGTGACAATTCTAAGGAAACTAAATGAGATACAAGAAAACTCAGCTAGACAACATGATGAAATGAGGAAAAGTATACAGGATGTGAAAGAAGAAATGTACAAGGAAATCAATGCCCTGAAAAGAATGTAGCAGAGCTTGCCAAGCTGAAGAATTCATTCAACCAAATAAAAAACACAACAGAGAGTTTATTCAGCAGGCTTGCAGAAGCAGAAGAGAGAACTTCTGACCTTGAAGATGGGCTGTTTGACATAACACAGGCAGACAAAAAAGAAAAAAGAATTAAAAACATTGAAGAAAATATGAGAGATATCAGACAACCTTAAGCGCTCAAATATCCGAGTCGTGGGTATCCCAGAAGGGGAGGAAAAAGGAGATTGCATTGAAAACATATTCAACAAAATAGTGGCAGAAAACTTCCCAGCTATAGGAAAAGACACATATCTTCAGATTCAGGAAGCTCATAGATCACCAAACGTATTCAACCCAAAAAGGTCTTCTCCAAGACATGTTATAGTCAAATTGACAAAACTTGAAGACAAAGAATCTTAAAAGCTGCAAGAGAGAAGCGTCAAATCACCTATAAGAGAGCGCCAATCAGACTAACATCAGACTTTTCATCATAAGCCCTAAAAACCAGAAAGGAATAGGATGATATATTCAAAATACTAAAAGACAGAGATTGCCAGCCAAGAATACGCTACCCCACAAGGCTATCCTTCCAAAATGAGGGGCAAATAGTATATTTCTCAGACAAACAAAAACTGCGGAAGTTCACTACCACACGACCACCCTTATGGGAAATTCTCAAGAGAGTACTGGGTTTGGTACCTGAAAAATAACTACCACTGCCATAAAAACTCAAGAAAAATCAAAATGCACTAGTAAAACAAAACCAGCAACAATGAAGAGAAAAAAAACATTTATCTACAACCCAAGGAACCAACAAATACAGAAAACAAACAGTAAATCAGAAAGAAAGGAACTAAAGACACTTGACATCCAAACAAAGTCAGTAAAATGGTAGGAGTAAATCAACACTTTTCAATAACAACTCTTCATGTAAAAGGATTAAATTCCCCAATCAAAAGACACAGACTGGGGGCCGGCCTGTGGCTGAGACGGGAGAGTGTGGTGCTGACAACACCAAGTCAAGGGTTAGGATCCCCTTACCGGTCATCTTTAAAAAAAAAAAAAAAAAGACAGACTGGCTGACTGGATTAAAAAGGAGGACCCAACTATATGCTGCCTTCAAGAGACCCACCTCACCTATAAAGACTCACATAGACTAAGAGTGAAAGGATGGAAAAAGATTTACCATGCAAACAGAAATGAAAAACTAGCTGGACTAGCTATTCTTATACCTGATAAAAAAGACTTTAAACTAAAAACCATAAAAAGAGATAATGAGGGCCACTACATAATGATAAAAAGATTGACCCATCAAGAAGACATAACAATCATAAATATATACACACCCAATGTTGGAGCAGCAATATATATAAAGTAAACTCTATTAGACCTAAAGAAGGAAATAGACACTAATACCATAATAGCAGGGGACCTGAACACCCCACTGTCAATATTAGACAGATCATCTAGGCAAAGAATCAGCAGAGAAACACAAGATCTAAACAACACTCTAGACCAATTGGAATTGGCAGATATCTACAGAACATTCCATCTAACAACCTCACAATATTCATTCTTCTCAGCAGCACATGGATCATTCTCCAGGATAGATCACATGTTAGGTCACAAATCATGTCTCAACAAATTCAAAAAAATTGGAATTATCCCATGTATTTTTTCAGATCACAATGGATTAAAATTAGAAAGCAATAACAAATGAAATGCTGGAAACTATACAAACACATGGAAATTAAATAGCATTCTACTTAATGACATATGGGTCCAAGAAGAAATCAAACAGGAAATAAAAAAATTTATTGAAAATAATGATACATCATACCAAATCCTGTGGGATACTGCAAAAGCAGTACTAAGGGGGAAATTTATCACATTAAATGATTACTTCAGAAGAATGGAAAGATGGCAAGTGAACAACCTAATACTTCACCTTAAAGAACTAGAAAAACAAGAACAATCCAAACCCAAAGTTAGCAGACAGAAAGAAATCATTAAGATCAGAGCAGAACTGAATGAAATTGAAAACCAAAAAACAATACAAAAGATCAATGAATCAAAAGTTGGTTTTTTGAAAAGATAAATAAAATCGACAAACCATTAGCACAGCTAACTAAGAAAAGAAGAGAGACGATCCAAATAACAAAAATTAGAAATGAAAAAGGTGATATTACAACTGATACCTCTGAAATACAAGGAATCTTTCAAGACTACTATAAACAACTATGTGCCAACAAATTTGAAAATCTGGAGGAAATGGATAAATTTCTGGACACACACAAGCTACCAAAACTGAGCCAAGAAGATGTAGAAAGTCTGAACAGACCAATAACAATAAAAGAGATTGAAGCTGTTATCAGAATGCTCCCAACAAAGAAAAGCCCAGGACCAGATGGATTCACAGCAGAATTTTACCAAACATTCAAAGAGGAATTGATACCAATTCTCTACAAACTATTCCAAAAGATTGAAACAGAGGCAGTCCTCCCAAACTCATTCTATGAAGCAAACATCACCCTGATACCAAAACCAGGTAAAGATACAACTAAAAAAGAAAACTACAGGCCAATATCCTTGATAAATATACATGCAAAAATCCTCAATAAATTAATAGCTAACAGAATACAGCAACACATATGCAAAATTATACACCATGATCTAGTGGGATTCATCCCAGGGATGCAAGGTTGGTTCAACATACGCAAATCAATAAATGTGATACACCATATCAATAAAATCAAATACAAGGACCATATGATCATCTCTATAGATGCTGAAAAAGCATTTGATAAAATTCAACACTCATTTATGATAAAGACTCTCTATAAGTTAGGTATAGATGGAAAGTATCTCAACATAATTAAAGCCGTATATGATAAACCCACTGCTAATGTCATCTTGAATGGGGAAAAGCTAGGATGCCCACTCTCGCCACTCCTATTCAACATACTGTTGGAAGTACTAGCCAGAGCAATCAGAGAAGAGAAGGAAATAAAGGGCATCCAGATTGGAAAAGATGAAATCAAACTGTCCCCCTTTGCAGATGACATGATCCTATATATCAAACAGACTAAAGCCTCTACAAAAAAACTCTTGGAGTTGATAAATGATTTCAGCACAGTAGCAGGATACAAAATCAACACACAAAAATCAGTAGCATTTCTATTCTCCAATAGTGAACATGCAGAAAGAGAAATCAAGAAAGCCTGCCCATTTACAACAGCCACCAAAAAAATAAAATACTTAGAAATTGAGTTAACCAAGGATGTGAAAAAATCTCTATAATGAGAACTACAAACCACTGCTGAGAGAAATTAAAGAGGACACAAGAAGATGGAAAGATATCCCATGCTCTTGTATTGGAAGAATCAACATTGTGAAAATGTCCATACTACCCAAAGTGATGTACAAATTCAATGCAATCCCCATCAAAATTCCAAGGACATTTTTCTCAGAAATGGAAAAAACTATCCAGATATTTATATGGAATAATAAAAGACCACACAGAGCCAAAGCAATTCTGAGCAAAAAAAATAAAGCTGGAGGCATAACACTACCAGACTTTAAACTAGACTACAAAGCTAGAATAACCAAAACAGCATGGTACCAGCATAAAAACAGGCACACTGATCAATGGAATAGAATAGAGAATCCAGAAATCAACCCACACACTTAGTGCCATCTGATCTTTGACAAAGGCACCAAGCCTATACACTGGGGAAGAGACTGCCTCTTCAGCAAATGGTGTTGGGAGAACTGGATATCCATATGCAGGAGAATGAAACTAGACCCATACCTCTCACTTTATACTAAAATCAACTCAAAATGGATTAAGGATTTAAATATACATCCTGAAACAATAAAACTTCTTAAAGAAAACATAGGAGAAACACTTCAGGAAATAGGACTGCACACAGACTTCATGAATATGACCCCAAAAGCACAGGCAACCAAAGGAAAAATAAACAAATGGGATTATATCAAACCAAAGAGCTTCTGCACAGCAAAAGAAACAATTAACAGAGTTAAAAGACAACCAACAGAGTGGGAGAAAATATTTGCAAAATATACATCTGACAAAGGATTAATATCCAGAATATAAAAGGAACTCAAACAACTTTACAACAAAAAAACAAGGCAAAAGAGATAAAAGGGCATTTCTCAAAGGAAGATATATGAATGTCCAACAGACATATGAAAAAATGTTTAACATCACTCCGCATTCGGGAAATGCAAATCAAAACCACACTGAGATACCATCTCTCCCCAGTTAGGATGGCTAATATCCAACAGACTGTGAATGATAAATGCTGGCGAGGTTGTGGAGAAAAAGGAACTTTCATACATTGTTGGTGGGACTGCAAAATGGTGCAGCCTCTATGGAAAATGGCATGGAGGTTCCTCAAACAATTGCAGATAGGTCTACCCTATGACTCAGCTATCCCACTGCTGGGAATATACCCAGAGGAATGGAAATCATCAGGTCAAAGGTATACCTGTTCTCCAATGTTCATTGCAGCACTCTTTAGTGTTGGAACACTAAGAGTTGGAACCAGCCCAAATGTCCATCATCCGATGAGTGGATATGGAAAATGTGGTATATCTACACAATGGAATACTACTCGCTATAAAAAAGAATGAAATACTGCCATTTGCAACAACATGGATGGACCAAGAGAGAATTATATTAAGTGAAACTAGTCAGGCACAGAAAGAGAAATATCACATGTTCTCACTTATTGGTGGGAGCTAAAAATAAATAAATTAATACACAAACAACCTGGGGAGGGAGAGGGAAGAAGACACAATAATTACAATTCCTTGAAGTTGATACAACAAGCAAACAGAAAGGAGATTGTTGGGATGGAGGGGGAAGAGAAAGGAGGGAGGGAGGTTTCGGTAATTGGCCACAATAATCAACCACATTGTATATTGACAAAATAAAATAAGACTAAAAAAATAAAAAATAAAGAAGCAATTTAAAAAAATAATAATAACACTTTCAGATTTTATTCCTTTCTCGTGGAATATATACCCTGGCAATAAGATATTGAAAAATGAACTTTGTTCTTAGAAATATCAATTACTTATGGTCTTTTTAGTATACCTTATATGAATAAAACCAGATTTTCTGTTTATGATTTCAGTATCTGACTCTATTCAGTTGCTTCCTGTATCAAAAGTTTTACTTTTTGTGCCATCTGTCAGATGTGTAGAAATTTGCAGGCAAGAGAGGTTGATGAAGTATACAGGAAAGGCTCTTGGAGGAGACAGGATTTGACTGGGGCCTTGCAAACAAGGTAGGACAGGCCTCAGAGAAAAAAGGAAACTTAACAGACAAGCTTGAGAGAAAACACTGAGGTGTAATGACTAAGTGTGCGACATCCAGGGCTATTTCTACACATTAGAGCAATAGAGCTGTTCCTGGGGAATAGCTGGAACAAGACAATACAATAGGAAGGGACATACCAGGGAAGAACCCGAAAGCCAAACATGAAAACTGAAACTTCCCCAAATGGAATTAATTCAGAGTCATAGTCATCTAATTAGATAAACAGTTAATGAACTTTTGGATAAGTCTTCTATGGAGGTGACTACAGATATCCAAGTCCACCTGGTAGGATACAGAGAGACCTCTTAACTCTTTCCAAAAAGACCAGTCAGCAGACATCAGCTGGTGAAGGGCATGACAGAAATAGCCATAAAGTGGACACCAGCATCAGCCCTGGACAGGTAAGAAAGATTTCTAAGGGCTTTAATTCTGTGATTAATTTTCAAATTCAACACCCAAATAGGGTAAATCCGTATGCACTTGTCAAACTCACTGTGTCACCTGACCAAATGTAGTAAGGGGTACGGTGCAGTACATATTTCTTTGGTTGACCACAGTATAATATCTTGGATCCAGGTAAACTTTTTTTGCACAGTATTTATTATTCTGATAAACCAAATGGAATGTTTAGAGATGTCTGGAGCAATCTGATTGGCAAACTTACAGAGTATTAATTCTTCCAAGGTGACTGGTGCATATAAAGTGAAACTAGCACTCATATAAACAATCATCTGCCTCATTTCCCTCCCGTAGGCACCTCTAATTTTCAGCTTATATTAGCTGTAAGACAAGCTAATGTTTTAGTATAGAAAAATGGCATTATCCCAGACACGGAAATTACTCTAAGATAAATTCTATAGCCATACAGACTGTATAAATGGCATCCATGACCAATAACTATTACACTTTGGCAGATAAGTGAGACCATAATAGGAGCAGCATCTCAGCAACAAAATACTAACTTATAACAGGCATCAAACATTCCACTTTAGGCAAGAGATTATATTATAACTTTTGTCCATAAATATGTATGCTTTTGAACTAATCCCAAAGAAAAGACTGCAAATCAGTAATACAGTCTAATTGTCTCATTCTCTAAAAACAGGTCCCTCCCTATGGGTACTCTGAAAATTAGAGTGAATGGTTGTTTTATGAGGGAAATAATTTATAAAAGAATCTGGATAAGTCAGGTATGAAAGCAGGACTTGGAATTATGGGACCAGAACCAGGGTACATGGGCTTTCTGCGGGCCAGATAAGCACAGCAAGTAGGTACCCTCTAAGGTCAATTCTTAATTATCTCTAGCAAATCTTGCTTTCAACTTCTTGTAGAAATTAACTCTTTCTATCAACACTTTTTGTTTATCTCTGTTCTTAAATTCATTCTTAGACCAAAAAAATGAAAAGGTTTTCAAAAATAGTTGAAACACAAACTTCTAAAGAGCAGAGGAAAAGGAAGAGAAAGAAAGGGAGAAAGAGCAAAGTGAAGAAGGAAAGGAATGAGAAAGAAATGAAAAAGAGTGGGGAAGAAAGAGAAAGACAGATGAAAGGGTAAGTAGAGGGAAGAGATGAGAATAAGCAGTTCTATCTAGGATGAAAGAGAATTAGTGCAGAAATGAAAGAATCAACATAACAGAGAGGGATTCCAGCTCCTCCCAAATCACCTCTCGGTTACTCAGTACCTAGTGAATATTTATAAAGGCCAATGTTATGCCTTGTATTCAAACAGACAGGGTCCCCTCACAATGTTTATGCCATGTTATCCGTTTGTGGTTTGCTGAAACCTATAGGCCCCTTCTTAGTAAAATGTTTTTAACAGCATAAAATAAAATACATAGGATTACAAAGGAAACCAATTTAAAAAATAACTTTGAACATTTGAAATATTAATAAATGTACTTATTTCATTAAACAGCAAAATCTAGTGGTGGATCTAATATAACCTATAATGTCAAAGCAGTGACGAGCGTAAAGAATATTTAAAGATATCTAGAACAACTGAAATGTAATATTAAGTATCTGTTATGTTAAGGATCTGTGGTTTAAAGCCCCAAGGACTGCCAATATTACTGTGGCTTATTGCTTACATTCAAACTTAAAGGAAATACTCAATTTCAGTAAAATGTTAGTGAAGATGGAGATACAGTTTTTATCTCATCCAGATTCATGGATCTCCCAAATTAGGGTGGTGGGAATGCGGGGGGTGGGGGGGGGGAGTGCCAGTTGACCCTAGGATGAGAACCTCTCATCCTATTTCTAAATAAAGGATAAAAACAATGAAGAGATAGTCCCTCTTATTTTATGAACCCTTTATCTAGGAGCAACATGAGATTCCACAAAATCATGCAGACCAAAGTTGGTGAGAATCAAAAATTCTAAATCAATAAATAATTGAAGAAACAACTAACACAAAATGGCACAATTATAAAGGCTTCTTGGAAAAGGCAAGTCCTTTCCAAGTTCCTAATGAAGTGCTAATATAACTAATTGAAAAAATAATATAAGCTCTGCCTCATGCCACAAATCAAGGTAAGATTCAGACAAATTAGAATTAAATATAAAACTATTCAAAAACTAGAAGAAAACATAAGTACTTTTCTTCTTTGTTTTCAGTAATTGTTAAGACAGGGCAAGATTCAGCGTAATACCTGATGCCAAACAAATATAAAACATATATCAACATAACATAGCGGTTAAGAGTGTGGGCTCACAAGCCAGACTGCCTGAGTTTAAATCTCATTTATGCTACTTGGATCTATATGACTCTCTATGCCTTAATTTCCTCATCATGAAATAGAAATAATATTACCTACCTCACAGAGTTGTTGTGAAGAGTAAATACATATAGGTTTATATATCAAAAGCACTTGAAATGGTAGCTAATAAGTGATTTTAAAAATGTGCCTACTATATTATAGCTCCTTTTAAGATCCTTTTCAGCCTAACAGAAATTATGAAGGGAAATACTGACATATTTGATTCCACAAAAATTTAAGACTTTTGCATATCAGTAACTCCATAAACAAAATTAAAAGGCAAATGAAAAACTGGAAAAAAATAATTGAAACAAATATGAAACAAAAGGTTAATAGCCTTATATAAAGAGTTCTCATAAATCAATATAAAATCACACATTAACATTCAAATAGAAAAATAACAGACGTGTACATTCACAAAAGACAAAATATAACATGTAGAAAATTTTTTCAAAAGAAAGATTTAAGGATGTGAGAAAATACCTAAAGTATAATGTAAAGTAGAAGAATATGCTATAGGTAGCATGACATCAATTTTGTTAATACACAAATACATTGAAAAAAGCCTGGAAGGAAATATACCAGCATGTTGCTTTATTTTTTGGCAGCTGGCCATCAGAATAGGTATCTCTGGATAGAGAATTATGATTTGGTGATTTTTATTTTCTTCTTAAGTGTATCTGCCTTTTTGAATGGAGAATTTGACCAAATTTACAATGAGGAACATTCCTTTTCAATAGAAAAGAAGAACATAACACCCTAGCATGGCTTGAAATAGTAAAATATTAGAAGCCACGTAAATGTCCATTATTATTAAACGGGTTAAAGACATACATACGATGTATATATACATTCAATATGACTGAATAGGCAGTTATTAAAAAAGAATCAAGTATTTTTTTCTGCAATATTGCTACATAAAGAGAAACACATTACAAAACAGTTTATATAAGTATAATCCTATTAAAAATACTGTATTTCTCCATTGTTTGGCAAAAGATGTGTGTGTCTCTGGGTGTATGTGTATGTATGAGTGATAGAGGCAAGTGCGGTGAAGGAGAAGTAGGAAAATAGACTAAGGCCTGGGGGAGTGTATTGAATTTCCAGAATATAATCTAGAACCATATTTAACTGTAAATTCAAAAATACATATCCAAGCCAGATGTACATCATTTTAGATGTCTCCCATTTCTCCCTCCCCCATTCATTTAATTTCTCAAGCAGTTGGGACAAATAATAGAGAACACCTATATTTGAGTCACTACACAGAATATGTCGAAGAAAATCAGGACCTAATCATTCTCTAAAGCTCAGAATTTCCAAAAGTTACCATCCTGCTGTTTTCAAGTTTTAGCTGCCTGTCTACAGGGAAAGTTAATTCCTGCAGGCTGTAGGATTAAAATAGAAATTTGAGCTCTTTCTCTTTTTTAGAAGCTGCAAAAGACCCTTCACAAATAAGGGACTCAAAAAGAAAGACTATGGATTTCAGAATCAGAAAGCCCCAGGTCTGATTCTTGTTCTTCTACTTCCTAGTGTGTGACCTTGGGCAAGTTACTCTCTGAGTCACAGCTTCCCCATTTCAAAATAGGGATAATAGTACCTGATAACACCATGAGCAATGCTCTCACTCTGACCATAGTGAGAAACAGACTTCTCAGAGAGAAGACCAAGGAAGAAAATGGAAATATTTAAGTGTGGGAACACCACTGACACCAAACTGAAGCTTGAGAACTTGAAAGCAAAAGTGACTGGAGATGAAGTAAAACTGTTTTGTTGGTAAAGAATGGAATGTGAAAATGAAATGAACATTTTAAATAGAGCACACTTCTCATTGCCCTTTATCTCACTTGGTGACTCAAACTAGGAATTTCTGTAATACAGAATTCCGTTTGGTAAAGTAACCTGCCTACTCTTAGGATGAACTTATCATGAGCATTTGGGGAACAACTCACTCCATGTCATCATGATATGGATCACAAGCACATTTCCTTGCTTTTGCAGAGTGTCATGGAAATATCAAAGCACTTTCCCAAGTATTTTCTCTTTTGCTCCTCACACAAACACTGTGAGGTGGGATTGTAATGCATTTTGTTACAGGTAAGGAAAGTGCTTTATTTATAAAAAAAAAAAAAAAAAAGATGACTGGTGAGGGGGTCTTAACCCTCGACTTGGTGTTGTCAGCACCACGCTTACCCAGTGAGCTAACCTGCCATCCCTATATGGGATCCGAACCCGTGGCCTTAGTGTTATCAGCACCACACTCTCCCGAGTGAGCCACAGGCCAGCCCGGAAAGTGCTTTAAATTCAGTGTTTTTTCCATGATACTACAGCAGTGCTGGCTGCTACTACAGCCCAACCAGTCTTCGCTGAAGGCAACCAAAACACACACAATCATCACTCCATTACAAGGGGACTTCAAGAAGTTCATGGAAAAATTGAATTAAAAGATAATACAAATCTTTCCATGAACTTTTTGAAGACCCCTCACTCATACTCTTAATTAGTTGTAGAATGCTATGTTATCAGCCCCAATATCTTTAAAATCAAACCCACATGTACAAGAACATTCTTTAAGGTAGTTCTATCAGTTTGGCCCTGGTGTATGTGAACACTGCAACACAGTACTGATCACCTTTATTTGCTTCAGGCATAGTGCAGAAAAATTGTGGTTAGACTGAAAAGATCCCTTGTTATCTGGTCTTAACTTTCTACCTGTGGAGCTAGTTTAAAGATATTCCTAGGGTATATTTCACTCAAATTAATCTTGCCTGGTGAAATTTCAGTGCCAAATAAGAAAAAAGATCATGTACTCCATTCCCTGGAGGTATATTATAGCCTGGCAAGGAGCTTCCTTCAATACCTATTTAAAAGGATTAGCAGGAGGAAGAAAACCAAGATTACAATAAAGAAGCATCACTAAAAGTTCTCGGTATAATCCCTTTCTTTGATGCCTAAGCACAGCATCTTCTAACATGACAGTAGTTAAGGCAGGTACATCCAAACGGCAAGGAGATCACTAAGGGTATGAAATATTTTAAAATCATCTTCCCCCAAAGTAGATTTAAAGAGACTTTCATTTTTTCAGACATAAATAATCTCCTTTGTCCTTGTCTTCACTTCAGCTCTTTCAAAAGTTGAAGAAAAATTAAGGGAACAAAGAAACAAAGAAAAATTTTCAATTCTCTTAGAAAATCTCATCTTCTCAAAGGGAATCTTAGTGGGAGGAACAACTCCCCCTACGAGAGTTATCAGTGAAGTTGTCAAAATATAAGGCCCTGGGAGTTAGACATATTACCCAACGAAGGCCATAGCAGGGACCCAGCAATGACTGCTGTTCTGCCACGACCCTGAACTTAGGAAGGACAAACTTCCTTGTTAGCCTCACAGTACCTAGTACGGTGCCAGACTCACACAGAGTTCTATAACTGCTGACTGAAATCAGATGAAATGGAAACAGGCTTCTACAAGTCCCAAAGTATTACATACTAGCGTACTAGAGTAGAATTGTTCTCTATTGGAAGAAAAGAGAAAAAATGTACTATGCTGAATCTAATGTCTTCGAGTCCTATGATGTGAAGGATGACAAAATCCGTAAGGATCCTCAAACTGGGACATCCATCATGAGAAAGGAAATGACTTCTGTAAAGTTCTGCAACCTAGAGAACATCTTAAACCACTCATCAAAATAGGACTTCATCTTAAGACAAGCCTATAAAAGATCTGCATATATTCCCTTCAATTCAGTAAAGATTTTACTATCATACTGCCCATAGAGTTTGCTTGTGGGTGCTGCCTACAAAACTGCTGCTGAGCACAGTACAGCTCTATGATAGTACAGCTTGACATCACACAGATTTGATACCCAACATCTGGAGTATTATATGTAACTTCAAGGAGGTTTTGCTGTTGAAGAGAGATGCTATAATGTGTGGTACAGCTTCATATCTGGGTGGATGGTCAGTTGGACTGAGTTCAAGCACTACCATCTTCCAGCTATGGGGCCATGGACACATTATTTCACCTCTCTGAGCCTTAGTGTTTTCCTCTGAAAAGCAGGAGGCTTTAAAGCAGATGACTTCAAATATCCTTTGTAGCTTCTAATGCTTGTAATGCTCCATGACTTTGTGAAGAAAAGCAGCTTTTAAAATTAAACCCTTTGTTGCTTATATGCTGCATAGAAAACAGGTTGATGCATCAACAGATCACACAGACATGGATCCTATTAGCAAAAAGCTCAGCTCTTTCTGTGGCTGAAAGTAACGAGAAGGATATTTTGGCTTTCTTCTTTTTTTTTTTTTTTTTTTATATTTTGGCTTTCAAAGTGGGCAAAGATTTGGTTTGGACTTCTCTCCAAAAAGACAGCATGTCTTAGCAGTAGAAATGATGCCAGCAACCACAGGCTGGGTCACTGCTCTTAGTGAGGTCCAACAAGCACAAGACAAATTTCTTAATTACCATTACTATAACCTTTACCACACCTTGTTTTTCTTGGGGCCTGTCCTGGTCAGGTAATCTGGGTTAGATCCAACTAAATGTATAAAATTTGAGGTTTTCCCACTGTAAGAAAGATTATATGCTATTTTAAGAAAACTCTTGGGGAATGAGGAAATATATTGTTTTTCTTTTAAATATACTATATATCAATTCCAAATGCTAACTGAGCTTTTAAAGAAACACGAGTTCCCTAAAAATAGCCTGTCTACCATGCTGCTTAGATTTGGGCACTTTATACACAGACCATAACTTGCTTAGCATGCAATTAGGAATAAAATAATGTTTGGTGAATTCATCTAAAAGGTTAAGAAAAACTAAATGTAAATGTTCCCAAAACATTAAACAAATATTAATTAATGTGAGCTGGATTGTTACTTTAAAGTTATACTCTCAAAAAATCTCAACTGAGTTCCCAAATCCAGATTTAACCCAAAGGCCCAGTCTCTGTCTTCAGTTTTCTCTGGCCACTCTGTAGTATTTGACTGCTAAAATTCTTTTCAGTCCTGACCACCATGACTCTACAAAGTACTGGCTCTTCTATTGATTTGACTTCATTTTCTATACCTGTTTCTCTTGGCAATTCTTATTTATCTCTTTCATCTCCTACCACAACTTAAGGGTGTCTCAAAAGTCAGTGATCATCCTCTGCTCTTTTCTCTTTTGGTATCTTATAGTCCTACCTTTGGATTTGGCAAACTCTAGCTGTCTTTACCCCTAACTCTGGTGGATAACTTCTTAATCTCAATTACTAAACTTAACCTCTCATGTGAGTTTCAATTTTCCATCCCCCCCTCATGCATGCTGAACACTTTTACCATTTTGTTTTATTATTTTAAACTCAGAAGCCATATAAAACTGAATCAAGTAAGTAAAAAACCTGTGGAAATGGACTGAAATCGGAGGTATCAGTGTGAATTCATGATTTCTAAAATACATATGTGTATGTGTGTGTGTGTTATACATGAGGATACTTTTAAAAGTCCATGGAAAAATAGAATTAAAAGCTAATATGAATCTTTTTATGAGCTTTTTGAAGTACCCTTGTACGTATATAATTTCCCAGTTCCATTCTTTCAGGGCCCAGAAGCAAAAACACCTCAATAGCAATGAGCACATCTAGGCCCAGAACTTGGTCACTAATACCATTTCCACTAAAAATGAACCTGGGTTTCTTGGGAAAATGGGTGACTTGAGGGTTGAGGCAGGATAAGTACAAGATGTGCCTAGGATAATTTATGCCAAAAAGTAAGGAAGGGCTAAAAATATGGTAGGGACATATACAAGAACATACTGGCTAAATCTGAGACAATTTAAGCAACAATAGAATTCATAACCATTGAAAAGAATAGGAATCCATGAGTCCAAACTAGTAAGAGATGGATGGATGAATGGATGGAAGGGGAAAAGAGAGAGTTTTCTGGCTTTCTTGCTCTCCTATAAAAAATGTCTAGTGCTGACTGACAAATGTGGAGGGAATGTTGGAGTTGGAAAATCATAATTTTGCAGCCATCTTATAAAGCTTAGATTATATAAGATTCATCAATAGATACTAAATCTGGGGTTGTGATGAGGAACAAGATATTTGCTTGCTACTATTTTGTTCTTGCAAAGTAAGAAGAGTAACTATACAGAGGAAAACTTAGACAATACCTTGACCTGGTAATCAAAATTTACATCACCAACGAAGGGCAGAAGGACATTATGTGCCTCCAGATGTAATAACCTGAGGACAAAACATTACCTGGCTGGCAGGGCATAACCTGAACCTAATCATAAGGAAACATCAGACAAATTTTTTAAAAGTGAGGGAGAAGCCTGAATTCCTCTAAGTCATAAAAGATAAAGAGAAGCTCTGGATACGTTCCAGATTAAAGGAGACTAAAGGAACATGACAATTAAATATGATAATTAATTGAAATACCTAATCCTAGACTGATCCTGTGCTGGAGAAAAAAATGCTATAAAGGACACTACTGCACTACTGGAATACAAAACTGGAATATAAATGGTAGATTAAACAAAAGTATTTAATCAAATTTACTGAGTTTGATAACTCTACTATTCCTGTAAAAAACATATCTCTTTTCTTGGAAATACACACTGAAGTGTTTGCATGTAAAAAATCAAGATAAATGTAATTTACCCTCAAATGTGTTAGACAAATATTATGTGTATTATATATTTACATGTAGGTAGATTATAGATAAGTAGGTAGACAGAATAAATGATAAAGCAAATGTGGTAAAATATTAGCAATAGATGAATATGGCTAAAGGTATTCAAGTGTTCTGTGTACTGTTTTTATTCTTGCAACTTTTCTGTACTTCCAAATAAAAAATAAAAAAAACAAAAAACAACCAAACAAAAAAAGCCTAGATTGAAACCTTTTCTCTTAGCCCCAAAAGCAAGCTATCTTTTATTGGCTTTATTCTTCCAAGTAGGTTGGAATATTACACTTGTCCTTGAGACTCTTCTCTTACCTCTCAGAGCTATTTTACCAGATATTGTCTATGCATCCTTCATAATGCGTCCATCTACCCCTTCTTTTGTATTTCTGTTACCACCATCTGATCTCAAACATCTATCATTTTACAATAAATTATTGCTACAATCTGCAGATTCGTCACTCCTAAACTAGGCTTTCGCTCCTCTAAAATACCTTACACGTATTTATCACATTTGTCTCTCAACAATATTATTTTCATTGTCACTTATCTACTCAAATTTTCATAATGAACTCTATATTACCTAACCTAAGTTAATCAATCAATAAATGCCTAAATTTTTAGCAGAACTTAAAAAAATCGAATTATCATTGTAGAAAAAAGTTGAAACACCAAAGAGCCCAAAGAAGAAAATCAAAATAACTCATGGTCTCAGAATATATAGAACGACTGCTAACAACTTGTTGTATATCCTCCCTGTTTTTTTCCTTGTCATAAATATATTTTATAAAATGGGTATCATACTGTACATTGTTTTATAACCTACTTTTTTCATTCTTCCTTATATCATGAGTATTCCCCCATTTGAATATTTTTATACAACATGATTTTTAATAGCTATAGAACATTATGTTGTATACTTGTAATCTGACTTAATCAATTATCTAGGGTTTTTTTCAGTTTTTCATTCCTATAAATAGCACAAGTGAAAATATTTATACATACATATTTGTGCTAATTTATTAATGATTTCCTTAGGACAAATGACTTTTTTAAAAAATTAAATTGAATCACATCTTCCACTACTTAACATATACAAAACACACTATGAGCTTTTGCCCTTTCTCATGTTGACTTTATGACTCCCCTATGCCAATCCAAATCAGAAGCAGGCAACATATCTTAAATGTGTTTGTATCAGAAGTCCTCAGAAAATGGTCTTTGAATGACTAACATCCTATGTATTCTTTCAGGCCTTGCTCAAGTCTTCCCTTTCCCATAGTGCCTTCCCTATAACCTCTATAGGCCATAGTAATCACTCCTTCCCGCTTATCACTAAAACAAAAAAGATTGATATATTTTTTCTCAATTTACAAGCAGGTGACAAGTACCATCCACTTGGCAGGTAGGAGAAACATGGCATGAAACTGTGACTTGCTTGCCAACGGTCCGTTTTGAGTCTCTGAGTTCTACAGCCTATACCCTAAGGTGAGCCATGAAAAGAGTATTCCCTGTGAAACTTTTTGTAATACTAGATGTGTATCTGTTAGGCCCTAAATGTCTGATAAAAGCACAAGTTGACTGAGTTACTTAACTTTAAAACTAAATGATTTTAAAATTAATGATATGCATGAGTACTTCAGGTTAATAAATTCTCTTTCCAGAAACATCACAAAGATTCAAGAACTATCCTTTTCATTGCTTTCAGGTAGATATATTTACCTAGAACTATGCTAAAAAGTATAACTGAGAAGGGCTTTATAGAACTTGCTTTAATAAATACATACAAATGACTCATAAGATCAATTGATTATATATGAATATGAACTTTTAAAGTATATGAAAGTGCTCGAGAAAAGATTATTCTCTTAAATAATTTCAATATAAAACTTCCTAATATGATTGGGCTTAAAAAAAGTTTCACAAGGAATTAGAATAGCAGTGATACTCCACTACTTACATAAAGCAGTCAGAACTACTTTGAACTCTGGGAGTGAAATCCTAATACTACCAGTAACTGCTGGGAGTCCAGCTGCTGCCTTTATACATTTATAAAGAAAATCATTATTTTATTTTACCAAGTTCCTTCAAGTAAAATTTTGCACATAAATTAACTGAATCATGGGCAAGACATCACTGAAGTTGCCTTTGAGGTTCATGAAAGGAAGGGTCTCTGAAGATATTAAGTTGGAAGAGAACACTCTTGCAAAATTTTATGCCTCAGCATTTTTTGGTCCATTTGAGAATTTTCCACAGTAAAACTTCAATGCACATTTTTTCCAATTTTAAAACAAATTTTTAACGGCTAACACTTTAAATAAAAGCAATGACATAGCACTATCCATTGCCTTTTCCACTTTATCAAAGGGAGGTTAGAAGGAAGTGGTTAATATTGCTGTAGTAATCCCCAAATCAAAGCCAGTATTTGGACAGCCTGTGTTCTCAGGCTCCCCCATGCGAGACACTGAGATTTGTATCGTGGACAAGGAAGGTGCCACAAAAGAAATGATTAAAAACAACTAGAAGACAAGTACTCCTTTGTGACTCATCTCAGTTTCTCTAATGAATCCCTCTGCTGCTGTCATGCGATTAATTCTCCACATTTTCTACTATCCTGATCATTTTTTTTTTTAAGGGAAAAGGAAAAGGAGCCAGCCAATATAAACATCGAAGGGTACACCCACTTCTGTGGCCTTCAAATATTTTCCAGAGCTGGATTATGGGGACAAAAGAGATTGGGGAGGAGGGGACATTGCTTTCTGTTTTCTTTGGAAGACAGTGGGCCAATCCTGCCAGACAATGCTACAGCACAAGTAGGCGGCAACTTGCTAGGCACCAAAGGTTTTCTCAGCAAAGCTAGAAGATGTTCTCTTGGCTTAGTCAAGACACACCTGAGCTATTACTGAATGGTGGTATGTGGAAGAAGAGAGCTGAGCCCTCCCTAAACAGAATCTAGTTGCAGACATCCTCCACTGGGCCTGAGACCAAAACACTGAAGGGAGAGAGGGGCATGGGATGTAGGAGGGAGGCAACTAGAGACAAAACTTAAAACCAGCACAGCTTTTCACTTCATGAACTTAAACCAAATAACTGTTTTGTGGTATTCACTGGAGTTTGAGTTTTTTCTTTTGCCAAGCCTATAGACCCCACAAAAGACTGAAGACTGGTCTGAAGTTAATAAGATGAGACTGAATGGGAATAAATGTAAAAATCTATTACATCAATACAAGAGAGCAAACTATGGCATTCCTAAATTCAGGATTGGAGAACACCAGGCTTAACAAGAGCTCAGGTGAAGAAGATGTAGGGGTTTTAGTTGAAAGTCAACACTAGATGAGCCAACAGTGTGACTTGGCTGCTGAAAACTGTGATGAACCACGGCTAGATTAGCAGAAGTAGTATTCAGAGAAAGGAAAGAAATAGTCCCCCGGTGCTCCACACTGGTCTGGACACAGAAGGAATTCCACTTCCAGTCTGGATGCCAAGTTTTAAAGAATATACAGAAAAACTGGAGCAAATCAAGAGTCATAGGAAAAGAAAGGGTGTGGAAATCATGTCATATGAGGAATAAGTAGGCATACTAGAATTGTTTCAACTAGGAAAAAAGAACTTATTGGGCCGGTTAGCTCTCTACAAATAGCTGGAAGATTGTTCTGTGGAAGAGAGCAAATTTGTCTCCAAGACTCCAAAGGGCAGACAAACGGGCAGAAAAATGGCTCAACATAATGAAAAATTTTTCTAACAGTCCCAACTGTCCCAAAATGGAATAGGCTATTTTGTGTAATGGTTACTTTTCCAACATTGGAAGGGTTCACAGTCCAATGAACATCTCTCAGAGATGTTATAATTGAGTATTTCAGCATTAAGTGGGAGAGGGGTCTCAACACCTTGTTAGATTCTTTCAAACTTAAAATTCTGAGCCTGAGAACTGCATAATGACATAGAAATACATTAAAAATAAAAGGCAGCCTCATTTGGCTTACATCCTTGTATATATCAGTGGGAAATTTATTTATAGCCATTCAACACAACCACTGCAGCTCCTTGAGTGTCTATCATGAGTAAATGAGTAAAACCTCCCTCCAGATAAGAGATTTAATCTAAAGAAACCATTGTTTATAGAAATTCCAGGACTCTAATACTCTTCATAATATATTTATTAACCTGTTTTGTCTTTTAGATATCCTGTTTTCAGACACACTACATGCCAAAAAAAGCTTGTTATCGCTAAGGCCAATCATAGCATTTGACACAAAGTAGGTGCCAAAAATATCTGCTGACCGTGTAGGACTGTACTAGATGCTGTGGATATCACAGTAAACAAAACAGAGCTGGCCTCAGCAACCACAGAACCTACACTCTAGTGGGAGCCATTGGTATTCAACGAAAAGTTATACAAAGAAACACATAACTATAAAATGATAATAAAACAATGAATAAAAAGTAAAGAGGAGGAAGAGAATTAAAGGGGATATCTAATTTTTCTAAGGTAGTGATCTTTATACAGACACCTGAAGGATAATAGGAGTTGGCCAGGTGAAGATTGGGGGAAGGAAGACTCTTCAATGGAGAGGAAAGAACCTGTGTGAAGGTGCTGAGAAGTGAGAAAGAGTGAAGGGGAGGAGAGGCAGGAACATGCAGGAAGGTCCTTGTAAGCCACGCTATTACTTCTAGGTTGAATCCTAAGAGTGCAACTGGAAGCCAATGAAAGATTTTAAGTAGGGAAATGATGTAAAACTATCAAACTGGATGCTATATTGAAAAGGATTGAAACAGTATATTTCAAACCATGAGTGGGTAATGAATTTAGTTTATGATATCAGCATGAAAAAGTGACAAAGGAATAGAATTTTAAAAATATCAAAATGCATCCTACAGAGTAAAGGTATGTATTATTTTGTGAATTTTTTGTTTCAGATGTACGTACACATTAACACACATGTATATGTTCTAGGGATATCATGGATGTATTTTTTTTATTGTGGATCAGTCTACAAAAGTTTGAAAGCCATAATTAGAGGGAAGCAAGAGTGGAAAATGGGAGACCAGTTAGGAGGTGACTGGAGAAGTCAAGATGGTAATAGTCAATCTCTATAGGAACTCCTTAACTCTGCAGCTATACCACAAAAGCAGTCATAGACAATATGTAAATGATTGGGCGTGACTGGTCTCCAATTGAACTTTAGCTACAAAAAGAGGCCAGATTTAGTCCACTGGTCACAATTTTCTGACACCTTTTTAAAATCAACATTGTAACACCACATAGGGAAGTAATGAGTAGAAAGACCTAGACAGGATAGGTCCAGGCCTGTGAAGCACACTGACTCCTGTTTCCCTGCAGAGGACATTTTGTTACTTTTCTACTCCAGAATCATGAGACTCCAAGGCATGTGATCACCCCATAGCCCTGGTAATTAACAGAAAGAGACCAAAGGGGCATAACCACCATGATAAAATAAACTGAGATAAGAAGGGAAGAGATATTCACTGAGTTGCAAAACCCTTTCCCCAAGTCTTGTTCTTTATTTAAAACTTATCATCTACCCATTATTTCTTTCCCTGTAATTGTAAAAACTAAATTACAGGTTAACCTTGACCCCTTTGGGAGTTGCATACAGGGTGCTCCTGGAACTGACACCCAACCCCCATGACCACGAGAAGATATCACAAATCATCAAGACAAGATGCTGACATTGAGGGGCTCCTTCCCTTTAAAAACCCTTCCCCAACTTCTCTTAGAAAGACAATAGCCAAGAGTTGGAACCAACCTTACTTACGGACAAATGGATATGGAAAATGTGGCATATTTACATAACAGAATACTAGTTAGACATAAAAAAGAATGAAATTCTGCCATTTGCAGTAACATGGATGAACTTAGAGAAAATTATGTTAAGTGAAATAAGCCAGGCACCGAAAGAGAAACACCGCATGTCCTCAGTCATAAGTGAGAGCTAAAAAAAAAAAAAAAAACCCTAAAAAACCAAAAAACAAATAAACAGGAAAGAAAGAAAGATACAACAATCACAATAATTTGTTGAACTTTCAAAAAGAGAGAACAGATCTGAGGCCAGCAGAGGTGGGAAAGAGGAAGATGGAGGGGGATTACCGAGAAATTGGTAAAGAGCCACAAAAATGATTACATTGTGTAATGTTGAATATACTAATTATCCTGACTTGAGCATCACATCTTGCACACAGGTATTGATATTCAACACTGAACCCCACAGATATGTGCAAAAAATTATTTCTTTTAATTATAGAAGCAATTTTATTTTTAAAAGTGTCATAAAGAATAAAATACACAGGAATACATTTAATAAAAGAAACACAAGACATGTACACTGAAAACTACAAAAGATTGCTGAGAGAAATTAAGGAATTAAATCAATGGAGAAACATATTATGCATTCACAACAGCACCAAAAATAATAAAAATAATAAACATGAGGAATGAAATTAACAAAATAACAGTATACTTCCTTATTCATGGAAAAGTAATCATGCTCATAAAGGTCGATGTGTGGCATGGCATTGAGTAAATAAAAGCATTAAGATGAGTTCCATTGAAAATAAGAGAATTATATTTCAATAAATAATAAAAATCATAAGAAAATTGGGAAAATTTAAATACTGATGGGGTATTAGATGATATAAAGAATTATTAATATTATTGAGTGTTATAATGTTAAAAAGAGTGCTTATTGGTTAGAGATACATATTGAAGTATTTATAGGTGAAATAATTTGATACCTGAGATTTGTTTCAAGATACTACAAAAAAAAATTTAAGGTAGGTAATGGTCATGTGGGATCCTTTTTTGATTCTCCCAAGTTTTAAGTGTGTTTGAAAATTTCCATTATAAACTTTAAAAAAGTCAGGTACAGTGATTTGGTCTTGAGGTGGACAGGTTACTGTAGTGATCCAATCATAAGCGGTTACAGTCCAAAGTAGAATAGGGCAGGTAGACTACAGCGAAATCAGAAAGACTCAGGTGAAAAAATGAATGGCCATGAAGATGAAATAGACTTGAGAAGAAAAGTCAACAGTAGTTCAATATTGCAAGATGCAATTAATAATGATGCCACTAATAGACAAGTAGTGAAGGGAAGCTGATATGGGGAGAACTGTTCACACCAGAGTTTGATTTTGATGGATGGCAACTTTGCTGACTATAAAGGAAAAGAAAAACACCACTTCAAATTCTCCCTAGAAGAAAACTATGCCCCTTTTGCCATTTCAATGTTTTTGAGATTCATCAATAATGGAGGTATGTCAACAGTCTATTCCTTTTATTGCTCTGCAAGTCTATTATAAATATACCACAATTTGTTTATACATTCTCTTGTTAGACATTTGGGTTATTTCCAGCTTTGGGCTATTATGAAAAAAACCATGGATATTCTTGTACAAATCTTTTTATGGACATATGTTTAAATTTCTTTGGTAAATACCTAAAAATGGAATAATATGGTCACCAAGTATACGCTTAATTTTATAAAAAACTGGTAAATAGCTCCCCAAAACGATTTAATGTACTGCTTAAACTCTCCATTTATCACTCTTGAAGTGACAGAATTTAGACTCAAATCCTTTTCAATATTTTGGTTTTGATCATTTCAAATGATCATCAATTTTTTCTATTTTAACTGACTAAATAAAAAAATTAGTCACATCACTAATAACTAGCCATTACAAATTGTAATTATGCTGGTAAAAATATTCGATGTAATTAATTCAGTTATCCAATATAAATGTAGAATAGGTGTACCAGATGTAGTAGATACAAAATAGTAGAGAAAGTGAATTCACCTAAAACAATGTAGAAATTAAAAAGTATGTAAGTCATGCAATTATAAATTAAAGATTCAATTTACTAATGAAATGAAGATGAGTCAAACTTCAGAGTTATTAAAACCACGAGCTTCTTGTACAAATCAAACATTAAGACACATCATATTTTACATTAGATAGATCTGCAGAGCTGTTTCATTGGATGTGCTATCCAATCAAATGCTGAGTATGTGATAAATGTGGTTCGTTTTCAGAGTTTTATTCCAGAGCCTGTTGCCCCAAACATAAATCACAAAAGTCAAAAAACGCCCACAAAAATACCTTGGGTTTATCATGTTTTTCTAGTGATTAACAATGACTGTTTTCTTTTCCTTGCCTTAGGGTTACCCAAACATTTTTTAGAATTCCATTTTGACTAATCTGTGGTGCTTCCTCAAAAATTTTTTTTAGCTTTATTGGGGTATAGTTGACAAATAAGATCATATATATTAAAGGTATATAACTCGATGTTTTGATACATGTATACGCTGTGAAACTATCATCACAATCAAGCTAATTAACATATCTACCTCACATAGGTTTTGTGTGTGTGTGGTGAGAATATTATCTATAGTGTTTTTTCAGTGTATTTCTTTGCATAGCTTTTTTAGTGATTACTCCAGGTATTACTACATATACATACATATATAATCATTAGTCACTATAGAAATGCAAATTAAAACCACAATAAGATGTCACTGCACACCTATCAGAATGGCTAAAATAAACAATAGTGACAAGTGCAAATACTGGTGAGGATGCAAAGAAACTCAGATCACTCATACTGCTGGTGCAAAGGTAAAATTGTACAGCCACTTTGGAAAAGTCTGGCAGTTTCTTTTTTTTCTTTTTTTTTTTAATTTTATTTTGTCAATATACAATGTGGTTGATTATTGTTGCCCATTACCGAAACCTCCCTCCCTCCTCCCTTCCACCCAACAATGTCCTTTCTGTTTGCTTGTTGTATCAACTTCAAGGAATTGTAGATCAACTTCAAGGAATTGTAGTTGTTATGTCTTCTTCCCCCTGCGGTTTGTGTGTGTCTGTGTGTGTGTGTGTGTGTGTGTGTGTGTGTGTGTGTGTGTGTGTGTGTGTGTGTGTGTGTGTGTGTGTGTGTGTGAATTTATTTATTTATTTTTAGCTCCCACCAATAAGTGAGAACATGTGATATTTCTCTTTCTGTGCCTGACTTATTTCATTTAATATAATTCTCTCAAAGTCCATCCATGTTGTTACAAATGGCAGTATTTCATTCGTTTTTATAGCTGAGTAGTATTCCATTCTGTAGATATACCACATTTTCTGTATCCACTCTTCCGATGATGGACATTTGGGCTGGTTCCAACTCTTGGCTATTGTAAAGAGTGCTGCGATGAACATTGGGGAACAGGTATACCTTTGACTTGATGATTTCCATTCCTCTGGGTATATTCCCAGCAGTGGGATAG
This sequence comes from Cynocephalus volans, assembly GCF_027409185.1. Taxonomy (NCBI): domain Eukaryota; kingdom Metazoa; phylum Chordata; class Mammalia; order Dermoptera; family Cynocephalidae; genus Cynocephalus; species Cynocephalus volans. The sequence goes on from NC_084465.1 coordinate 121,048,558, forward strand.
CTGGGTCATATGGTAGATCTATCTGCAATTGTTTGAGGAACCTCCATACCATTTTCCATAGAGGCTGCACCATTTTGCAGTCCCACCAACAATGTATGAGAGTTACTTTTTCTCCGCAACCTCGCCAGCATTTATCGTTCAGAGTCTTTTGAATTTTAGCCATCCTAACTGGGGAGAGATGGTATGTCAGTGTAGTTTTGATTTGCATTTCCCGGATGCTGAGTGATGTTGTGCATTTTTTCATGTCTGTTGGCCATTTGTATATCTTCCTTAGAGAAATGCCTACTTAGCTCTTTTGCCCATTTTTTAATTGGGTTGCTTGTTTTTTTCTTGTAAAGTTGTTTGAGTTCCTTGTATATTCTGGATATTAATCCTTTGTCAGATGTATATTTTGCAAATATTTTCTCCCACTCTGTTGGTTGTCTTTTAACTCTCTTAATTGTTTCTTTTGCTGTGCAGAAGCTCTTTAGTTTGATATAATCCCATTTGTTTATTTTTCCTTTGGTTGCCTGTGCTTTTGGGGTCGTCTTCATGAAGTCTGTGTCCAGTCCTATTTCCTGAAGTGTTTCTCCTATGTTTTCTTTAAGAAGTTTTATTGTTTCAGAGTGTATATTTAAATCCTTAATCCATTTTGAGTTGATTTTAGTATAACGTAGGAGGTACGGGTCTAGTTTCATTCTCCTGCATATGGATATCCAGTTCTCCCAGCACCATTTGCTGAAGAGGCAGTCTCTTCCCCAGTGAATAGGCTTGGTGTCTTTGTCAAAGATCAGATGGCACTAAGTGTGTGGGTTGATTTCTGGATTCTCTATTCTATTCCATTGATCAGTGTGTCTGTTTTTATGTCAGTACCATACTGTTTTGGTTATTATACCTTTGTATTATAGTTTAAAGTCTGGTAGTGTTATGCCTCCAGCTTTATTTTTTTGCTCAGCATTGCTTTGGCTATGCGTGGTCTTTTATTATTCCATATAAATGTCTGGATAGTTCTTTCCATTTCTGAGAAAAATGTCCTTGGAATTTTGATGGGGATTGCATTGAATTTGTATATCACTTTCGGTAGTATGGACATTTTCACAATGTTGATTCTTCCAATCCAAGAGCATAGGATATCTTTCCATCTTCTTGTATCCTCTCTAATTTCTCTCAGCAGTAGTTTGTAGTTCTCATTATAGAGATTTTTCACATCCTTGGTTAACTCAATTCCTAAGTATTTTATTTTTTGGTGGCTGTTGTAAATGGGCAGGCTTTCTTGATTTCTCTTTCTGGATGTTCGCTATTGGAGAAAAGAAATGCTACTGATTTTTGTATGATTTTGTATCCTGCTACTGTGCTGAAATCATTTATCAACTCAAAGAGTTTTTCTGTAGAGGCTTTTGGCTGTTCGATATATAGAATAATGTCATCTGCAAACAGGAACAGTTTGACTTCATCTTTTCGAATCTGGATGCCTTTTATTTCCTTCTCTTCTCTGATTGCTCTGGCTAGTACTTCCAACACTATGTTGAATAGGAGTGGTGAGAGTGGGCATCCTTGTCTAGTGCCTGTTCTTAAAGGAAAAGCTTTCAGCTTTTCCCCATTCAGGATGATATTGGCAGTGGGTTTATCATATACGGCTTTAATTATGTTGAGATACTTTCCATCTATTCCTAACTTATAGAGGGTCTTTGTCGTGAATGAGTGCCGAATTTTATCAAATGCTTTTTCAGCATCTATAGAGATGATCATATGGCCCTTGTGTTTGATTTTATTAATATGGTGTATCACATTTATTGATTTGCGTATGTTGAACCAACCTTGCATCCCTGGGATGAATCCCACTTGATCATGGTGAATAATTTTACATATGTGTTGCTGTATTCTGTTTGCTAGTATTTCAGTGAGGAATTTTGCATCTATTTTCATCAAGGATATTGGCCTGTAGTTTTCTTTTTTGGTTATATCTTTACCTGGTTTTGGTATCAGGATGATGTTTACTTCACAGAATGAGTTTGGGAGATTTGCGTCTGTTTCAATCTTTTGGAATAGTTTGTAAAGAATCGGTGTCAATTCCTCTCTGAATGTTTGGTAAAATTCTGCTGTGAATCCATCTGGTCCTGGGCTTTTCTTTGTTGGGAGTGGCAGTTTCTTAAAAGACTGAACATGCAACTACCATGTGACCAAGTATTTGCACTTCTGGACATTTATCCCCCCAAAATAAAGACATCTTCACCCAAAAACCTGTACATGAATGTTTATAGCATCTTTATTTGTGATCGGCAAAACCTGGAAACAACACAGATTGACTTTCAATAGGCAAATGATTAAACAAACTGTGCATCCATGCTATGGAATACTATTCAGCAAAAAAGCGGGGGAGGGATTGAATCTTTGATAAATGCCTACAACCACCACTTTCCAGATAATGATGCTGAGTAGAAAAAGCCAATCCTGAAAGGCTACACACTGTATGGTTCCATTTATACAACATTCTTGAAATGACAAAAATATAGAAATGGAGGACAGATTAGAGGTTGCCAGGGCTGGTGGTGGAAGGCAAGTGGGCATGGCTATATAAGGGCAACATAAGGGATCTTGTGGTAAGGAAGTGTTATGTTTCTTGATTATGTCAGTGTCAATATCCTAGCAGTGATTTGACTATAGTTTTGCAAGGTTCATTGAGGGAAACTGGGTAAAGAAATCTGTCTGTATTATTAACAACTGCATGTGAATCTACAATTGCCTCAAAAGAAGTTTTTAAAAAATACTGGAGGTGCCAAACTGTTATAAACTCAGTGGTCAATGTAGGCCAGCATTTAACACATTAAAATGCGGACTTTTATTCAAGACTATCAGTTCCAAATTAGAAATTCCTTTCATAATGTGGATGTTAACAACAACAAAAAAAAATTGCTGTTTAAAAATTTGAAACCTAATCAGTTTCCTTTTAAATTATTTGTTTTAATTTGCTATTTGAGGAAGAACACACTCATTCTATAGTCCTACCATGATAAACAATCCTGTTGACTGCTAGGACAGTGAGCCTCTGCAGCCTCTGTGCAAGTTCTGTTTCCATGGCCTGGCTCATCCTCCGTTGCATCATCACATGAAACTCATCGCTTGCCACCAAACACATTTTCATCAGAAGAGATTCAGTTTGAGCAAGGGGAAATTTTCGAGGACCTTTAAGTATATAAATTAAAACTTCAAATGCCGTGTTAACAAGGATCAAGAAACTATTTTGCTGCAACTTTTTGATTATCAGACTATGAAAGAAGAGCTTTATTTACTACAGTGTTTGTATTAGTCCATTTTGTGTTGCTATAACAGAATTACCTGAGACAGGGTAATTTATAAAGAACAGAGGTTTATCTGGCTTACGATTCTGGGACAGCTGCATCTGGCACAGGCCTCAGGCTGCTTCTATTCATGGCAGAAAGTGGCAGGTACAAGCAGATCACATGGGAAGAGGAAGCAAGAGAGAGAGAGAGGAGGTGCCAGGGTCCTATAAACAACCAGCTCTTCCGGGAACTAATAGAGCAAGATCTCACTCAGAACCCCCACCCCCCAGAGAGAGCATTAATCCATTCATGAGGGATCTGCCCTCATGACTCAAACAGCTTCTAGCACTGCCACATTGGGGATCAGATTTCCACATGTGTTTTGGTGGCAACAATACATCCAAACTCTATCAATCAGTATTAATTTATACAAAGGAAAAGGAATGATTAAGAGAAAGTGATGTTTCTCCCTCTTTCAAGAAGTACAACAGTACTTATGGTTCCAAAGTCCTAAATAACAGTGTTAAAGCTAGTGACAAAACTTGGTAGAATGGATATCATTTGGCAATGTCTGAGTCTTCGGAAAAACTCAAAGTACTAGATGGGTTTAAGTAGTACAAAATGTTTTGACAAAATATTTTCAAATACTGTTTCACTTCTTTGTATTCCAAAATCATCAACAGATATTTAAAGCATACATGTTTTAGTAAGAACATTATTATTTCTGGATACTTATCATTAGTGAATTTTATTAAATAGTTCTGAAAAGTGTATATAGTAAAAAGGAGAAATCAGGCAAATAAAAGTAAAGAGATCAGAAAGGTGAATAAAGTTCCAGTGATTTGCTATTAAAATGATTTGCGGTATATGCATTATTTGAAATTCAGTCCTACAAAAGAATTTCCTGAGAAATGTTTCCTCAGATCGAACAGGTAGGATTGGTGTTCCTGTACCATTACTGCACCTGCTTCAGGAGGTACCACACAGGTAGTGCAGCCAGGAGAAAACTTGGAGCATCTTGATTTAATGGACTGGAGGAGAAAGGCATCCGAAGTTGACCATAAGAACCAAAATGACATCTTGATAGGTGAGAAATAATGGAACTCTTCATTGTAATTGAATCTTTGTTTTTATGAAAACATATATCAATTTCCATAAATAACCTCTATAAAAACTAATTATATATGACTAAATTATGATAACAGAATTTTAATTACTTATCCTGCAAGACATTTAAATATTTTAATAGCATTTTAGATTGTCCAGTGGGTAGGTCACATTTAAGGCAAAAAAGAAGCAAATAGAAAAAAATTCATATCCTGGATATACTGAAGAATGATATTGTCAGACAATGTCCTCAGTTTAAGCAGATTCTTCCTGATGTCTGCATCTCTGACAGTTTTCATGTATACACAGCTGACAATCATAATTAAGAGGTAAGGCAATATGCTGAATAAATACTAGGTCTTCACTAGTTTATGTACTTGAATAAGTGGGAAGTATTTCAGCACTCATGCCATGAAGCCATAGAGATGGTGTAGCCTTAAGCACACTTCTTTCTAAGCCTTGTTTCCTCATATGTAAGATGTGGATTAGAAAGTACAATAGAGCCTACCTCACAGGTAGATATTTACACTACACTATATTACACTGTAGGTATATTACACTGTATTAAATATATTTGTTTATACGCTTACTGACTATTTCTTCCAGTAAAATATAAGTTCCATGAAGGCACGAACATGGCTCATGCTCAATAAATATTTGGTGGTTGACTGGATAAAGAAGGTTGTTTTGTGGATTAAATAAAACAATGGATGTAAAACACGATGACTTTCAAGGTCTTTTATCAAGCCCCAAATTTGTAGGATTCTATAAGCCTCATAAGGCTTACAGCAACTGCATTTACTTAGAGTGAAAAGTATAAGCCCAAGTATAATGAAAGGCTAGGAGAGTTAGAAAAAAAGGAGAGCATTGTAGTAAAAGACTAAAAGTCCATGATCTGTTTTAAAATTACTCAAACAAAAAACAAACAATAACAAACTTAGAGATATGCAGGGCTCTGAGGCTCAAGGTGATAATAATGATGGTGGTATCTAAACAGAGAGATGACAGACTGGTAGGGAAATTATACATCAAAAAGAAAATAGCAAAAGGGCTACTGTGTTAGGGTCCAGGCATTAAGTTGATCAGTTACTAAACCAGGGATCTAGGTATGGGAACAGGGAAGGAATGGATCTGAGAATGAGAAATATCAACAGAAAAGAAGCAGCAGGAGTAGTAAAGGGTACGTCTCCAAGCAGTCACTGACTGCATGAGGAGTCCTGAAAAGGAAAGGTATCCAAAGTCACCTTTGGCAAGTAGGAAGCTAAGCATTACTTGACTTGGTAAAGGATACAATTCTGCCCAGGATGAAAGAGAGAGACAGCAGGGTGGGCAACTCAAGAGGAGAGCCTATGTTCAGATATTAAGGAAGGATGGGTAGGATCAGGTTACATGGAGGTTATAGAAGTTTTATTTACATAAGTTTTACGTAGAATAATTTAAATTCATACTACTGCAAAACAATGTGTATTTAGTAGCTTGTATTTATAGGTGAGTTTTTTACATGGTTTAAAAATTTTGCATTGCATTAAACACAATGAAATAGCTTAACGTGTGAAAGAAAGATTTGGATTTCAAAGCCTTCAAGACTGTGAGGGTGATTAAACTTCAAACAATTTACTACCAAGTACTCTGTTCAGAGATACATGCACATGCATGCGTGTGTGTGTGTGTGCAAGTGTGTGCCTATTTGTCCACTACAAATCCATACAGGTATGTGTATATGTGTAACCTCTGTGTGTGTGTGTGTGTCCTGTATGTGTGGTGTTTATGTTATCTTTCTGGATTGTGCTTATATAAAGGTCACAGCAGATTTTGTGGAAAAAATAAGTTAGTCTTACAATATGAATACTTATTATTTGGTGATATGTACTAATTTACAGCAGGCCCCGATGTCCGGTGCATTTTAACCATATCCACACCACCACTCTCTGCCTGGACTGCTGCAGTGGCCTCCCGCCTGGACTCCCACTACTTCTCTTGCTCTCCTCTAACCCACTCTCTACACAGAAGACAAAGTGATCTTCACCAAATGAAAATCTTTTATCATGCCACCTATTTAAAACCTTTGATGATTTCCCATTAGATAAAATCTAACTTCCTTAATGGGCCTGTGTTACTATTTATGAACTGGTCCATGCCACACTGCACAGCCTTGTCTGGGTCAGTCTCATCAAGTGCCACATTCATTCAGCTTTGTACAAGTGCAGCTTTCCCTGCAGCAGGAACTCCACATAAACCGGCCACTCTGCTTATTAACACTTTTCCTCTGACTCCCGACCTTGCTGACTCCCTTTTTATCCTTTATGACCATATTGACATCTTACTTCCTCAGAAATCTCCCTAACTTCTGATGTAAATCTGGCTGCCCTGCTATAATCTCTATTCCTAACCTATACATTTCCCTACTATTTAAAATCTCTGTAAGAGCAGACTCTGTGCTTCTGTCATCATTGTATCTCCAACATTTAACATAGTGCTTGGCACATGGTAGGTGCTCAAGAAATAATTAAATGAGAAGAGCACTGAAAAGAAAGCAGCAGAATACTTTTCTCTAGGAGGAATACTTTCTCAAATTTTACAGCTTAACTTTTTAAGCTAAGATATATTTTTAACATGTGAATGTCATCAGAACAGAGGAAAGTCTAGCTACCTTCCATTTATAATTATTAAAATATTACCTTGATACTCACCAGTAATGTTTTTCCGCTTCTGAAACACTGCATAATGGGGGGCAGAAGGTGACTAGAATAGATCTGTAAGGTTTTCAGAATCGTGATCTGCAGTGGTCCTTATTAATTCCATAGCAGACTGGAGAACTCTAAGCTGTAGTGCAATAGCCATATCTAAAAACAGAAAATACTAGAATGTTTTCAAGCTATGTGATTATGAATTTTTTATTGAACTGATTTTGATATATCATGCAATATCTGTCAATCATGTTTTATTAGACATAAATTTAAAAATTTTGATCAATGTGGGTTTTTGATGGTAGTAAATATTCTTTAACTGTCTTTAAAAGCAACATTAAAGCAAATTTCCAAATGATTACTATAAAAATTTCAATGGAAAAATATCAGCTTACAAACTTATTTTATATAATTTTTTGAAGAACAGAGTTTTTTGTACATAAGGCAAAGTTTAACCAGAAATTCTCATATTTTTTTGTTTCATATTCACTTTAATATTTGCCATTAAAAAAAAACTAAAGGGCATATTATTCAATGTAAACTTTTTGTGTGTGTGTGACCGGTAAGGGAATCGCAACCCTTGGCTTGGTGTCGCCCGCACCGTGAGTGCCCCAGCGAACCCGCGGTGGGAGCGCCGCTGTGCTCCCAGCACCGCACTCTCCCGAGTGAGCCACGGGGTCGGCCCTCAATGTAAGCTTTTTAACTCTACTTGGTAAGAAAAATCAGTGACTTCATTCAATAATGTGTTGTCAGTTACTAATCACATCAAAGTACCACTTTTTCTATTTTTACACTCAAAAAGGCTTCTTTTTGAAGCTTATTGATATCATCACAAAATTAAGGTTAAACTTTCAGTAAAAAAAGTTTCCAAGAAGAAAGAGGTTAGGATCAAATACTTGTTTTGTTGATACAAAATACATGTTTGGCTACCATACAACTCCCCCCAAAATCCATAAAAATTAAATCTTACTTTCTGTCCTCTTGTTTTTGCTATTTTGAAGATATCCAAGCAGTACAATAAGGTCTTCAATCACCCTAAAATGTTGTGAGCCTGAGGAACTACAAGCATGAATTGTAACTGCTATGAAAAGTTGCTGCATATCACAAGCAAGCAATTTGTATTCACTCAGAGGAATGCTAAAGATAACAAAACAAACAAAAGAACAAAACAGAACATTTGTAAGAAAAAGAACAAATAATTTAAGACAAAAAGAACTGCTTTAAATGGCTCAAATTCCTATTCCACCAGCATGCATTCATTCATGTAATTACTCAATATGTATTCATGCTTACTGTATGGCAGGTAATACATACTGCACGCTAGGAATAGAAATAAGACACTTGCTGACTCTTGTCAAAAATACAGCTTTTCAGAGGACCAGAAAAGAGATCACTATAAATAATAAATGGTGGTGAGCCTAAAAATAGACATTAACATAAGATACTGTGGGAACATATAAACAGGTTCCCAGCCCACACTAAAGGTGAAGATTATGTAGGTATGAACAGGAACATTCTGAACCTCATTTGTATGAATTATAGTAACCTTAAAGATTAAAAGTTAACATATTTGAACATATATTAATCCCTTATAAATACCCAATAAATATGAATTAGTTGCTTCTGTCTCTCAATTTTAATCTTGATAACCTACCACAGTGTGTTGCATTAGGCCTAAACACTTCTTTCCATTTATTTTTTCCAAATCAAGCAAGGGTTAGTAACTGTCTTGGGCCAATTAATAGAGTAGAATACAAGGAGATTCAATAAGCACAATTTATTTAAAAACAAATGAACAAAAACTACTTTCAGACCAAGCCTTCAGGTACCCTTCTTAAATTCTTCCAACTTCATGCATTGTATCATAATCAAGACCAAGTATTTTGAGAAAATACAACACTTTGTATTTCTTTGCATTTCCCATATGCCTAGCACACAGACCCTAAATCTAACAGATGACCAATATAAAGTTGAACTGAGTATAAGGAGTCTCTTTTTGGTCTAGAGAATCACTAAGGATATGCTCTGTTCTCTTTGCAAAAATATAGATAACATGTAATACTTTAATGTGCAAAAAGATGGTGCTTCTGGAGATTTATATTTTAACATTATGCTAGTTAAAATATTATATTGTACATCATAAATGCAGACACCAAAGGTACAAAACCTAAATAAAAATCTAATCCTCTAACATATTCTTTAAAGCTATTAAATCAGTTTGGCGGGCAGTTATTTTCCAACTTTTTCTACTTTTTTTTTTTTTTTTCTACTTTTGGCTATAGGAACCTGATTTATGGTGGTAGATAGTGATATTATATGCTAACAGTCAGACAGCATAGTGAGTTCAAAACATAGGTTTTAAAGCGAGACAGATTCAGCCTTACATTCTCTGCTATTTACTAGCTCTGTGATCTTCAATGAGTTACTATATCTCTCTAATCCTCAATTTCCTATTCCTGATGAGGATAATAATTTTTATAAGCCTATGGTGGAAGCTTTGTAAATATATTTGGGGGCATGTAAATTTATTCTCCTTGTCTTCAAGTTCTAAATAATTAAAAGTAGTTCATATAAACACCCTCTTCTTAACCAAACTTTGTTGAAAATGATAAAAAAAAAATTCTCCAAATTAATCTAATAAGATGCTTTAAAGTAACCTGTTACTAACATTTTCCCTTTCTAAAGTATTAATGAGATGTAATTTAAAATAATAATTTAAAACTTACTTGTTTTCTAACCCATTCAAGGCTGCTACTGTATTACATAACATATAGAGTAGACCATTATCCAACAACATATCTGCTACTTTAGAACAAGAATTTAAAATGTGGAGAAGAAGTAAAAGAGCATTATGCAGGAGTGCAGTGTCACATGGAAAAGTCTCTATTAGTTCCAGAATAGGGGCCAGCCCCGTGGCGCAGGGGCGCTCCCGCCGCGGGTTCGGATCCTTTATAGGGATAGCCGGTACGCTCACTGGCTGAGCGCGGTGCGGGCGACACCAAGCTAAGGGTTGCAATCCCCTTACCGGTCACAAAAAGACAAAAAAAAAAAAAAAAAAGAAAAGAAAAAACTGTGACCAGAATAGGAATGACAGACCACTTCTATAAAGTCCCATGCTTTTCACATCTTCTAGATAAAATCTGTAGTAAACAATATACAATTAAGAGCATGTTAGAAGGAATTAGTCACAAAGTAAGGAAAAATGATTGCAACTGCAGGTCATTTTGTTAAGCTGGTTTTGAAGCTATAACAAAACAAATTTGGGTTTTTTTTGTAGATTGTAGACCCCCTCCAATAATAAGATAAAAGCTATTGCTAGAAGTCCAACCCAAGACAAATACGCAAACGTTTAGATGAAATATGCGTACAATTTCATGGTTTTAACTGATTCATTTTAATTCATCCATGGACCCCTTATGTAACCCAAAGAACCTCTGCTTTAGAGGATATATAACAAGTGCACAGGAAAATTATTATTATTTTACATACTGTTTCAGAGACAGTGAGCTACTAAAAAGGTCTAGCAAAAAGGAATGAATCTGGAGTTCTTGTCCCAATACTATTGGCCTGTGACAGAGTGGAATTATTTAAGGATTTTGTGCCTCGTTTTTCTCATGTGTCAAATATGCACGGTGGTATCTGCCCTACTTTCTTCTCAAGGCTGTGAGGAGAATCAAATGAGATAATGCAGAATTGCTCTGAAAAAGCCAGAAGCTTATGCAAATGAAAAGTACTACTGAAATTACCACAATAAATAAGTAGATTCCTCAAGGTCTGAATCTGTCTTCCACAATAAGGAGACACACATTTCTCTCTACTTTATCACACACAAATAACAGTTTAACTTTTCTGCCAAACTTTTGGTTTGGAAGAAAAACGCTTTTATTTTTGCACTGCTTTGCTAATTCTTCAGCATTACACCGGGGTCAAATCTCAGCAAGCAGTACATCAGGAATTCCAGGTGAGGGATATGCTCTTCTCCCAGATAAGCTGAGGGGCCTGAAGGTGTATGAGGAGGTCCTGCACAGAGCACTCACCGAATCTGTCACTGAGAATACATGAGCCACCTTTCTGTTCAGTTAGCCTCCTCATTTTAACACTGCATGCCAAACATTAAGATCACTTTCTTTCATTGGATGAAGCATTTATTTGTTTCTAATTTCTAATTAGTAATTGAAATACAAAGAAAGAAATTATATTAGGAAGAATATCATATGGAAAATAATAAACTGATTTACCTGGAAAATGACTTTTAGCAGAATTTTCCTAAAGGTGACCAGATAATTTTAAGAATGAATTTACTAAATTTTAAAGACAAAAAGATCACCAACTGGTGAAGGGAAGAACCCACTTACTCTTCATCAAGGCCCATAAGTCGACCAAAGAACATCTCAATGAAGCACTCTAACAATTCCTGAGTTCCCTGATGAAGATACAACTGGTTGGCTAGCAAGGAAAAGCCATGTTCTTCAGAAATTTATCTTTTTGTTCCTTTGATGCTCTGTTAAAACATGCATCTAATAGCAAAAGAAAAAAATTTAGGATGATTTGGGTAATGTACTAACTTAACATAATGTATATGAATCAGACAGTATTGTTTAAGTTAATATATACAGAACAACACAGAAAGCTCAAAAGAAAATGCCACCTCCATAGCAAAATGAAAATGAAAGATGCTAATGGTGACTCTGTCTTGGAGATCTTAATACTTCTGTGATGGCAAAACTGACATTTTTAGCTAAGAATGGACACCAAGTAGACTGGCAGCCCCTTAGTGGAGTATAAGTAAAATATTTGTACCTAATTCTGAAGGAAAAAAACTGGTACACTATGCTCTCTGCAAATCTACAACACACATAGCCTACACCTCTATTGCTAGACTTCTTGACACATTATTTATCCTGAGCACAGGCTTGAATTTCCATCCTTTTCTAGCTTCTTAAAAGCAAATTACTTTTCCTTCCAAACCTACTTCTTCCATGGCTCTAATCTTAAAGGACAGTAGCACAATACTCCTAGACTTCAAGAGTAAACTCACTTTTGGCTTTTCTACTCCTGATTCCCCACTTTTAATTATGAAGGTCCTTCTTTCCCATTCCAGTGAACGTCTCTCAAATATGTCTTTTGACTTCCCATTACCCCAGATCAGGAACTCATCATTTCTCCCTGGACTACTATACTAGCCTGCTAATGTAGAACACTCCCACTCTCTCTCCCCTTTTACCACTCCCTTACAGTGGTGATAGACTTTTCTTCCCCAAACACACATCTATTTATCTCTCTACTTAGAAAGCTCTCTAAGTTTATAGCATAATACAAAGTACCCCTACCTTCTGCATGAATCCTTCCCTATTTCCCCCTTCAGAATAACTTCCCCCATGCTCCTATTCTTTATTAATACTTCTACTGCAGCACTCATCACAGAATTCCTTACATTTTTTTACTTAGTTGTGTACCTGACTCTCTTCCCAACTAGACTATAAACTCCTTGAATGTAGTGGCTTATATTACTCCTCTTTATATCCCATATAGCAACTAGCCCAGTGCCTTGCACATGAAATGGGAGCTCAATAAATACTGGGATGAACTGCAAGTGATTAAACAATACTACATCCAAACTAAAGAAAATGAGAATCTTCAAAAGCCCATTTCAATACTGGGTTGTTTTCTAATGGAAACCTTTCATATCAAACATTCACTCATTCAACCATGTACTTAGTACTTATTATATACTAGACACAAAATGCCTACCGTCATGCAGCTTATATTTCAGTGTGGGAGATTAAAAAACAAGTATATAGATAAATTGAAACATAATTACAAAACATAAATAGGATGCTGTCATAGAATATAAATAAGGAGTAGGGCTAGAGGAAGTTATTTAGATAAGGTGATCAGGGAAGGCCTCTGACAAGGTGACATCTGAGCTAAGATCTGAAGTAAATGCCTAAAATTTGATACTACACTGCAGGAGAAATTTCCAGTGAATCATGTGTTCCTTGTAATTTTTGCAAAATAGACTTACTAAGGGTTCATGTATGTGAATTTATTGGTAGTTTAAAAAAACATTGATATGAATCAATATAAGAAGGATTTAAAATTAGATTATAATACATACAAAAACATGAGTAAGAAGTAACAAACTACATTAGTTCATTATTCCTAAGTATAAAATAAAGCTTTAGGTCTACTTTAACATATATATTCAAATTTTTAATTAACACCTACATTTATTTTTCTGGATGAAAACAAAACTTTAGTATTTACCCTTACTTTAATAACTCCACGTTGTATAGCTGGTGATGGGTAGTTAACAAGGACTAAAAGTGTATCTGCTTGAATAAACTTGTCCATCACAACTTCAAGCGTAACATCAGTGAGGATGAGAACTCCACTTAATAGTTCATATAACCCATAGCATATAGGTACCAAACAGTCTTCAGTTACACTAAAACAGAACCCAACGTAAGTGAGAAAATTACATGAATTACCTTAGGAACTGTGCTAAGGAGAAATTTTCACATGTGAAACATGTTCAAATAAGAAACACTTCCTAATTTAACTGTAATTAACAAAGTAACCACAACTTTTTATCACTGATCTTTTTTGGTCATACAGTCTACTAAACACTATTCTATTCTACCTGTGATATCTAAAATAGTAGTCATTGCTACTTGTGCTATTTAAACTATTTAAAATTAAATAAAAATTCAGTTCCTCAGTTCCACTAGCCACATTCCAAGTGCTCAGTAGCACACATGGCTAGTATCTACTGTACTGGACAGCACAGACAAAACATTTCATCATCACAGAAAGTTGCATTGGACAGTGCTACTTGAGGTGCTACTGGAAACAATAATAAATCTTATCATTTCCCTGAACTAAAGAATTTTTTTAATAACTAGAAGGCATTAAATAAACCACAAGAGATTTTTTCTTTGAGAGCTATTTATGGCTTAACTTTTGGTTAAATATGGGAATGGCTAGCCCAAGGCTTGCAATAGTGCTGTGGCTTTGCTGGAATGAGGCCAGTCCCTTTAGGTAACCTGGTCGGTGTGGGCAAGACTCGTCCCTAGGACTGTCATTGTCTGATCTGGGTTCTGCTCCCAATTCTTTATGATCTACTTTGACTACTGGAAATCCCAATGTTCCTTTTGGGACAACATCGGCAGACACTTGGGCTAAGAGGACAGTTTCCATTTCACAAAAGATTTTTGCAGACTCACAGCTACTGATGAGTGTATCCTCTTTGCCTTTCTTCAGTGAGTTGAAACTCCCCAAAGCATTCTGTTTCTCCAGTTGGGTAGTAACAAAAGTATCTGCAATATTTTGCAATGTGTCAATATTATGACCCAAACTTCAGTCAGTTTTTGTGGCTGCATTGGTGGTGAAGAAGAGGGAAATGCGGGTAGGCTTCTGGAACGCAGCATGTGGGCAGCCGTCTGTCCGTTGTGGTATAATATTGGAGGAACTGTTTCCTACTAAGAGCAGGTAGATTTCTAAGTGGGACCACTTCTCTTCTGCACAATAAGTCACAACCACAGCCAAGAGTACATTTATCTAGCACTGTTAAAGAATCCAGATAGGTTAATTTTCCTAATAACTAATGCTTAAAATTCTTAAATGCCAAACTATCTCTCTTTTAACCACTTTCTTTTACAATAGTCCCCAAACAAATGTCTTTTCTTGTCTCTTAAACAAAATATAATATTGACTGAATGATTCAAAGGCATTAGGATTAATAGTTCTATTGTGGTGAAATTAAGTGAATGAAGTGAAGCTTAGTTTAACCTCAGGATGCAGTTTGATAAGTGGAAAGAGTACAGGCTTTGCAACTAGATGTAACCAGATGCAAATGACAGTGATGTTTGTGAGAAGGCCTTAGCTAAATCATGTACTGGTACCAAATGAGGGTTAGTTTCTACAAATGTAAAATGAGGGCCCATAATATTCACTTTGCAGTGTTGCTTTAAGGATTCAGTGAGAGCATATCTGTGATGTACCTGCACACTGCCCGGCATATGATAGGGTCTCAATAAATGGTAGTGCTTGTTCTTATTACGAGACTAAAGGGCTCTAGACAGTTCTCTCTCCTCCATTTCTGTAGCTACTTCTTGCTGCCATTAGAGAGATGTTAACAGTTTTCCCTCTTCTTGCTACAGCTCTCCAGTGTTACTTCTTAGTCTATAGAGGAGACCAGAAAAATCACTCTTCTTATAAGCATAGTGTAAGAGTAGCACATGCTACTTGTAGTGGATTGAATTATGTACCCCCCCAAACTCACTGAAACTTGAATTGTGTCCCCCAAGTTTTATGTATTAGAAACTTGGCCCCCACTGTGACTGTTAAGAGGGTGGGAAATCCTATTATGGTAACTGAAAGATGGAGCCTTGAAGAGGTGATTAGATTGTAGGGCCATGCTGTAGTGAATGGACTGATAATGGTGGTCAGGGGCATGGTTCTGAGGGTTTTCAAAGAAGAGAGAGGAGAGGAGTCTGTCTTTGCTCTCTCTGCTCCTCCATTTTTCAATGTGATACCCTGCCATCACTGAAGGCCCCACCAAAGAAAGCCTTCATCAGATGTGTTCCCTGGACTTTGGACTTCCCAGCCTCTGAAAATGTAAGCAATAAGTTGTTTTCTTTATAAATCACCCATTCCAGGTATTTTGTTATAAGCAACAGAAACAGACTAATACACTACTCAAGGTGTGGTCTGTGGACCAGCAGCATGGAATCAGCACCACCTGTGAGACTGCTAGAACTTCACCTTCTCAGGCTCCACCCTAAACCTAATAAATATGTAGAAGGGAATCTGTGGGTTTTTTGCATGTTAAAATTTGAGAAGCACTGATATAGATTACATAGGCACTGAATGAACTGCTTTAGAATGTAGGCTTTGTGGCAATAAAATAGCTCCATGGCTCAGAAGATTTTCCAGTTATTTCTGAGTTTTGGCTAGAGAGCTAAAGCTGCCAAAAGATTCCATTCAAAAGACAGAAAAAGATAGGGACATGATTGAACCTGAAAACGTTTCAGAGTGATGCATTTGATTTAAAAAGAGATCCTATAGCTAGAATAGAGAGTGTGATACAAAAGTTGTAGAAGTGCTTGTAAACATTCTTGCTGATGATAAAGTCCAGGACAGGTGCAGGCAGACTGCTAGATAAGGAGAGGTGGCAGTCCCCAAGTCAAGGAACGTGAGGCTGGAGTACTGGATGGCCATTCATATGGCAAGTGAAATTGTCTAGAATGATTGTTTCAGGTAGAAAGAAGAGAAAAAGACAAAAAAAAGCTTTTGAAAAAAATCGAAAAGCAAATCAGAAGCTTAATAAAAGACAAATGACTATGGTAAGAGGAGCCAGAGAATGCCCAAGCAAGAAGGCTTGAGCCTCACCTGTGTTTTAAGTTCTGAGGACCTGGGCTGGGTCTCTCTTGTTAAACTGAGTGTGAGTTACTGATATCAGAAAGTAGTGAAAATGGATCCCTTACATATATTCTATAATTTTTAAGTTTAATCTTCTATTTATTTAGTCTGAATATCAGGTTTTGCTATACTGCTAAAACATGTACAACTGAATTTTCTGTAAATATTCAGAACTATAACAGGAAGGGTTGTGATTTCATCATTGCTATTTTTATCTTCAGGTGGTGAAGCAGTAAAACCTGACGGATTTATTTCCATAAATCCAGGGCTAGTCAGGGACTTTCCTCCACTGCTGGAGTCCCTCAGGTATACACGATTGATTTTACTTTCTCCTGAAAAATCTTGCTATCTATAATCAAAAAATTTTTGAGACAGCAAAATTTAGAAAAAGGATAAAACAAAATATAACTTCAAAAGCAAACCATTAGATTTTGACAAAAAAGATATTCAAGGAGAAAAAAAATATGGCAAAGTTTATACTAATGCACACTTATATGAGTTATTATACTCTATGATTTCTTACTACAGATTTTTGTTGTTATTATTACTAGCCACATTAACTTCTCTTTGAATTCCAACTGTACTTAGTTATTTCTATGGTTTAACAATTGTTCATTTTTTACATATTATGATTTCTCAAGGACACGGTTCATCCATCTAGTCCTTGAGGATGGGACTGTGTCTTATGTTTTTATACATCCCCTTCAATGTCTAACATGACTCTTAGACTAACACTCCCAGCTTAACCTTCCTCTCTGAGCTTCACACTTGTAAATTCGATGGCTTGATTTCTTCAATGTACCACAAATGCAACCAATCTACATTGGCATCATCTTTCTGCCCTCAACGCACTCCCCGTGTGTTCTCTGATTAGTTTGGCAGAAGCCCACTCCCCATGCACAACTGGAGCCACCTTCAACAACCACCTTTCCTTTATCCATGGTGAGTCACTCCCCAGGTTCTACTGACTTTATTTCCTGTTTCTTCAACTCTTCTTATCTCTACCACAGTGCTATAATGCAGGCTTTATCATCTCTCTCACCTGGATAACCATCATGGATTTCTAAATGGCATCCCTGATGGACATCTTCTCACCCTCAAATCCTCACAGCTACCAGAGTTCTCTCTCTCTCAAATGTTGACTCCTGCTTAAAACCTGCCAGTAGCTTTCTGCTGCCCCCTGACCACCTTGGATAAAGCTCAAGCTTCTTGTCTACGAGCATTTCCACAATTTTTCCCCAGGCCGCTCTCCAGCCCAGCTTCTTACATGACATTTCAACAACACCAACTTCTCATCACTCCCTGTTGTTTACTTTGCCTGGAAGGCCTTCCCTTGGACTCCTAGGCATCCTTTCAGACTCAGAGCCGGAATCACCTCCTTCAGGAAAGGCCCCCTCTGCCCTCATCATGTTCTGTACTACCAGAAAATGAAATGTTGACTTCTCACTATGCTTTCCACATGGTGTGGTGCAATTATCCATTTATGTCTCTCTCCCCTTGACTAGGCTGTAGGCCTCTTCATATTCTATTCATTTTTGTGACTACCCTGCTCCCAGAATCTCATGCAGCACTTTATCCACTAAATGTGCTGAGCCCACCACAAAGATAAGCCATCTAATTTCATTTGGACTTTTACTGCTGCTCAATCACTTCATTCATGTATTACATTTCTTAAAATGGCTGTTGACAACCAGTTTTCCACTCTCAATTTACTACCTGGCTTTCTCACAGGTTCACTCTTGCTTGCTTTCTAACCACATTACATTTTCCTAGTTCTTTAAAAGCTCTGATTATTCCATCTTTCTCTTATACTGACTCCTCTTTCTTCTCCCACCCTCTAAACAGTCATGTTACCAGTAGTTCTGTCCTTAGTTTCCTCTTTCCTTCTCTCTCTAAACACTTTCCTTCAGTGGCCTCATCTATTCTCAGGGCTTCAGCTCACTTCTACATTGGTAGCTCCTTGTAACTTCCCCCATGTTATAACCCTCCTTTCCAATCATCTGCTAGATAATTACGCTATGAGTAACTACAGGGCACCTCTAATGCAATGTGTCATTACAGTGTCCTCTTTCCTAACATCCCAGAGCCATCCCTCCTACTTTCCCATTTC
The DNA here is from genome assembly GCF_027409185.1 of Cynocephalus volans. Taxonomy (NCBI): domain Eukaryota; kingdom Metazoa; phylum Chordata; class Mammalia; order Dermoptera; family Cynocephalidae; genus Cynocephalus; species Cynocephalus volans. The sequence continues at coordinate 121,067,145 of NC_084465.1, forward strand.
TCCACTTAACCCTCCTTCCAGTTCCACTGTTACTATGCCCAGATTCTATTGTTTTGTCCCTTACAGACTACTATAATTGGTCTTACTTCCCTTAGTTTCTTATTACTGAATCCTACTGCAATAATTTACTTACATCGTATCTCTTTGCTCAAAACAAAACACAACATTTTCAATGACCTCTAACTAGAATACAAGTTCAAATTCTCTGGCCTTACATTCAAGGACCCATTTTTTTATGACCTTATAGGAAAAAAATAAATAAATGACAATCTTAAACTATATTTATGGCATTATTTCTCATTTCTCCTTTATAGATCCCCTACACAAAGGTAGAACTTATTAGTCCTTATTTTTTCCCTTTCTGTTTTTCCTCCCTTCAAGTCATTTTCTCTGCTAATTCTTCAGACTACCTATCAAATTCTAGCCAAATTCTTCAATGCCCATGTCAGATATCATGTAATCTATTAAATATTCTCTCTCCACTGAGGTCTGATAAAAACCTCTCTCCTCTGAAATCTCATTTGTTGTTCTTTCGTGTCTATTAGGTACTTACCAAATATTGTTTTGTACTGTAGTTATTTGAGTGCAGTGTCCTCTCTCCTCTTGGCATTTAGGCTCCTTGAAGGCAGAGACCATGTCTGGCTCATTCTATAACCCTCCGCCCTGTCCTAACCCCAGTATGTAATTAGGGAAGTTTCTAGCACAGAGAAGTCATTCAATGAATATCAAACAAATACGAAGTGTGAAGAATAAAGTGAGGGTACAGATAGCCAAACTCCAACAAAAATGACTGTACCTACCGATTTGCAAAGAAAAGTAGAAGTTAGTGGGGTTGTGACAAATGTAAGTATTAGTACAAACTACTAAAAGGAAATTGAAGATAACTGTCAATAATTCCAAGGCTGGAGGCAACACAAGGATTTCTGCTATAATTTTCACAAACGATCTACAAACCTCTCAGGGCATGGATGTAAGCTGCCCCTCTTTGTGTTCCTGAAAAAACAAAAATCAACTCTCTTTAGATTTAAAAACAACTGCCAACTTAACTAAGATTTTTCATTTAAGCAAGATATTCTTCTTAAGATAGAATTCTGTTGGTTTACTACTGTAGTCTGATTATATTTACCATTGAGTTGCTATTTCTCAATTCAAGCGAACTTGCTATTAAAAATTCATTAAAACTGAGGGCAACTTATTTCTGGTCCAGTTATCTTGACTAAGTGAGGCAAAGTTAAACTTTAGCACTCATAAGCATGTACTCAGAAGCCAAACTGCCGAGGTTTGCATTCTGGCCCCTCCACTCACACTAGCTGTGTGGTCTTAGGTATGTTATTTAACATCTCTATGACTCAGTTTGTCTATAATATGGGGATAATACGAGGGTAATTCAAAAAGTTCATGAAAAAACAGAATGGAAAGATAATACAAATTTTTTCATGAGCTTTTTGAAGTACCCTTGTACTAATGCTACTTCATAGAGTTATTTTGAGGATTAAATGACAAACTATTGGAACAGTGCCTCACATAGTAAGCTCCATATAAATATTAGTTACTGTGAGTACTATCATTACTACTATTAATATTACTACTTCTTTTTCTTCTTCTTCTTCTACTACTACTACTACTACTACTACTACTACTACTACTACTACTACTACTACTATCACCACCATCACCACCACCACTACTACTGCTACTACTACTATGGGAAAAAGAAAATTTCTGACAGACAAAACTAGTTACATTAATATAATGTGCTCCAGATTACAAAGCTCTTTCTCACAAAAGCTCTCTGAGAGGTTTTATCCCTCATTTCTAGAATATGAGGCTCAAAGTGGTTATTTGACTAGTTTAAACCACACAGAAAATAAGTAAGTAGTACAAGTAAAATTCAGACTCAGGCCTCTGAACTCTTTCTACTGCATCATCTACTGCCTGGAATAATGAGACTTGGTAGAATGCCAAGTAATTACTAAAAATAAAGATGGATATAAATACATTGCTTATATCCTCCAATTCTGCCTCACCAATGGGTAGCAGAAAGCCTCTAGATCAAGGGTATGGGAGGTAAACTTCCTCATCGTCCCTCTCCCTATGTCCAAATACATATCCCTACATCCACTCTTCTTCATTTACTCTTGTGTATTGCTGAATCAGAGGACTTATTTTAATTTTGAAACAATTTAGTCTGACTACCTCAGATTTAAGAAGAGAACACTTAGTCTACAGAATAAAACATAAAACCCCTGAAGCTCCCATTTAAAGAGAATCAAACTCTATGAATTCCTTAATATATTGTCTTTCATATTCTCCCTATTTTTACATTCCCATTTTTATCACCTTCATTCAGGTTCTTTATACTGTACTCACAAACTAATAAAACTGCCTCACATCCAATATACTACCAATTTGTTAAAATACCATAAAGACTCTGAGACATCTTAAAGGGAAAGACTAAGTTCATTTCTTTATATACTTCGCATAATACCTAACATAAAGCTGTGCTTAATAAATAGCTATTAATTTCAAAAAAGAGGTCTCTGAAGGAAGAAAGGTAAAAAAATATACTTTTCAGGAAAAGGAATTGGTACCAAGATTTTTCTAGCATTTTTATAAGTAATATGGAAGTGAAAACACTGAAAATATTAAAAATATTGAAATCTCCAAGTTTATAAAGTGCTACTTTTCTGACATGAAAAGACTGAATAAGAATAACCACTGTAGTATGAACTTACTAAAAATTGGCCAATATACAAAGAAACAGATTTAGAGGAAAACTGATGCATAAATGATGCATAAAACATTCAGTACACAGGAGTCTGAGAAACCACCACATCGTATTTCTGAAGACAATAGTTTAATTTACCATAGAGACCAAGAAAGGCAATAAAATGTTTTTGTTTTTTTTAGAGTTCATTCATTGCACAAATATTTATTGGGTGCTTATGTGTGCCAGATACTGGGGTTACAGTGTGATCAACAAAAAATATACCCCTGTCCTCAGGAGGTTTACAGAGGAATCCTGTTTATAATTTCATAAACAACATAAAACTAACAAATTATATGTGCATGGAGTGAGAGTAAGTTCATAAAAAGAGGAAGGAGTTAATTTAGATGGGAAGGGCAGAGAAGGCTTCTCCCTGGAAGTAAGTTTTAAGTTGTGCATGAAGAATAAGCAGGAGTTGGCCAGGAAAGAATGAGATCAATAACTTTTAAGGCAAAAAGAACATCATGTACCTGAGGTGGGAAAAAGCCTCACTTGTTTAGAAAGGGAAAGAAAGCCACGAGGGCCGAGTGGTATAAGATGAGGCAGAAGGGCAGCCAGATCATAAAAGCCTTCTTATGGATGTTGTCATAGATTGTGGATTTTAGCCCAACTACAACGAGAAACCCCTAATGCCACTGAAGCAAAGGTGCTAAAAACATAAAATATTACTGATCCCACAGAACATATCTAACTTGACAAAATTCTAATGAATCATGCAAAGTCCATGACAGTTTTCTAACTCCTGTATTCTCTGTTGGTTGTACTCAATGAGAGTATAACTCAAAGCGCTATTGCTTGAGTTTCTTCACAGCTATTGAGTTCAACAACCTAAAAACACTAGATATATTTTCTCCTGATTTGTTGAGAGTAAAAGTATAAAATGTGCGATTATCACCTTTATGTAATATCAATCTAACAGTTTCTATGAAAGTTTATTTTTTAATACTCACATTGTAACCATTTAAGAATTGTTGATAAAACTGAGCAAAAGGCATAAATTCCATTCTCTTTAGTCTCTTTAGCATATTATAAATGGACTAAAATAACATTAACAGCCTTAGAGGTTAGTAGCATTTTATAATTAGTGATCTGAATTGTCAGCAAAATGTTTCAAGTTTTCAGTAGAATAGTCAGTCAACAAATAGACTCTACATAAAAAGACATGATGCTTGCCCCGTGGGGCCTACTGTCTAGACAGAGATAAGACCCACATGTAAAAACCATGTATTGTGCCTCATACTTCAATTCAGCCAACACTTTCTGACAATAAGAAACACACACCCATTATCATGACAAAAGGCAAAGAAGAATGAGACAAAAGAAATGCCATGAGAGCACAGAAATCACTTCTGTTTCCTACCTGCTTGGTTTAGGGAAGGCTATGAGGAGAGGAAATGGTCTGGAAGGAGAGCCCAATCCTGGAAAAGCAGAGATAAAGGGGTGGCTGGAATGCAGCCTGGAGAGGGATAAAGGCTGCACTGGAAGTCCATGGTACACCTAGGAGGCTGCAGATTGCCTATTTGGCTGGATGATGGACATTACGTTCAAATGGCAGGCTATGAATGTAAGGATTTCAAGGAGACTGAAGTTTATTTTTATAGGGGAGGGAAGGATACAAAGTTTCTAAGTTTTAAATGTGAAAACATACTTTAAGTATTGGCAAGATCCTAATATACGTAAGATAGAATTTTAACCATTTTCTTAGGATCCAATCACTGTATCAGTAATCATAACAAAATTATATTCAAATCCTTGATGAAAGTGGAACAACTAAAGATATACATTTTGAAACTGTACAATGATATAAAAGGAGATTACAAAATGTTAATGAGGAGTTAAAGAGCTTTAAATTTTAAAACACTAGGGGAAAATCTATTCTAAATAATACAGGCCAAAAAAGTATGCAAAAGGAAGAGGAGGAAAAGACGACAGCTTACAGAGAATGGTAACAAGATATTTATAAGAACACTAACAACAAACATTAATATGCCCCATGTAGCAAAGTTAATCAAGGTGGACCTGTTAAAGAAAGCAAGCCAGTTAGGGAGACAGTGTGAAAATTTGATAAGATTGCAGAAGCTATACTTAGGGGTAAAAAGAAGATGGCGTTCTGAGGATAAAGGAAGATCGAGGCTACTTTAATTAACCAGGTATATGGACCCTGAGGGAGGAGAAATGATTTGTGCCAAAGTGAAACCATTTGTGGCCTCTATTATAGATTTTAGAAGTCTATGAAAAAGTAAATATATAATTATTGACTGCCTACTTTACATCAGATAAGTTATTGTCCTTGCCCTTCAATGACTAAATAGAGCAGATATTAAATGATTTACTCAAAAATCGTACTTATGGCCTGAGTCAAACTTTAAAAATTTCTCCTCTTTAAACAAACTCCAAACCCAAATAAATAAAAATGTCTTAATTTTTAAAATTTTTTATTGACCTTTGGTTTCCCCCCATGCATGAGAAAGCTTTAGGAGATGTTTCTTTTTCATATATATCTTATTTTTAAAAATACACTTCTTTCATCTCATTACTACAGCATGCATTTTTCTTTCCAAAGGCAATTTAAAATTTCATACGTTTAATATTTTAATTGTTCTAATAACATTTCTGGATAATAGAAAACTTCTAAAAATCTTCATAAATTAGAAGAAACCATAATCATCTGTAGCAGAAAGCCTGATGACATCTTTAATATGTGATTTTTTTAATGCTAAAAATTTAATATAGTTGAGTGAAGCTTTTTTGGGGGGGGTAGTCCAAAAGAAACTCTTTGTCAATAACAAAGAAGTAGTTTCTCTTTAGACAAAACTATAATCAGTGATTCTCACCCTAGCAAAAAGAAAAACAAATATACCAGTTCCACCAATCTCATGCAGAATGCCTTGAATAGTTTTACATATGGTAGGCTGGAGATTCTTTAGACGATGAGGTTCTAATAAGATGCTCTGAGATTCTTTTGAACTAAAGGGTCTTTGAGAGAGCTGAGTTTTCATCCGACTTTTAAGTTGAATCACTGGCTCATAGATGGTATACCGAGCAGGACACTAAGTTGTATAAACAACTGAAAGACTTTCCTGAACACAAATATTTTCCTTCAGTAACTCTACACACAGTTTTTAAAGTAAGTTATCAACTAGCAAATAAATATTTCAAAGCGAAAAGACACTCAACTGATCTTTTTCTTTGTTTTAAAAAAGGCAGCTACTACACGAAACCAAGATGAACATGAAAACCTAGGCTGCTTTCCACAAAGGAAATGATCAGTTTCATTGAGTGATCAATAGTATAAACACATCAAGACTGAGAAGAATTCAGCTTTGGACACAAAATTATACTTAACTATTACTACTAATAACAGCTATGTCTTACACCACACACATTATATACCAGACACTGTCCTAAATAACCACTTATAAATATTGGGAACTCTGAGTCAATTTATCTGAAATTTTTGCTTTGGATTTGCTTATGAGCTGGCTACTCATTTAAAAGTGACTCTAACGTAGATCATTTTTCCTACTAGAATAAGATTTCAGACTGCCAGCGCACTTAAAAACAAAACAAAACCCAAAAATTCTTTCAAACGAGAGCACTGTACCCAAGAAAAGTGTCCTTCAAAAATGGAGAGTTAAAATCCTCTCCCAGACAAACGAAGGCTGAGAGAATTCATCACAGCAGACCACTCTTATAAAAGCACTAAAGAGCTCTTCCATCTGACAGATAATGCTGACAGGGAACACCACCACACCTGAAGGTACAAAAGTCACTGATAATGCACGTGTCAAAATAAACTCAGAAGACAGTCAAACTGTAAGGACGATGGGAGAACCGCTCCCCGCCCCCGCCCCCGGTGGCCGCGTCTCCCGCCGCACTGGCGCTCGCAGCCGCCCCGGCTCACCAGGACCCGGACCCAAGGCCACAGCCCCGCGACCCCGAGGCACAGCCCGGCCGCACCTGCTCCCCGGCCCGGCCCCAGCCCCGCCTGCCGGCCGCTCCGCAGCAGCCCGCGGAGAAGGCGAGCCCGGCGCGGGTAGGGATGCCGGCTCTCCTCTCCCTGCCAGCGCAGGGCACCCCGCCGTCTCCATCCCCCCACCAACCCCGCTGGCCTCCGCCGCCCCTCCCCTCCCCACACGGGCCTCGGGGGACCCTCCCCAGGCTCCTCGCGCCGCCCTCTCAGCCAGACGCTACCTCCCCTGCCTCGGTGGGAAGTCACAGCCCCTCACCCGGGCCCTACCTAGTCCACCCCGCCGCTCCTAACCTCGGCCCCGCCGCCGCTCCTGCCCTCGGTCCCGCTCGGTCCCGCTCCTGCCCTCGACCCCGCTCCTGCCCCCAGCCCCGCTCGGCCCCGCTCCTGCTCTCGGCCCCGCTCCTGCCATCCGCCCCGCTCCTACCGTCGGCCACTCCTGCCCTCGCAGCCTCCTCAGTCCGCCGCTACCTCCCCTGCCTCGGCCGGGAGTCACAGCCCCTCACCTGGACCCTACCTGGTCCACCGCGCCGCTCCCCGGGCAACCTCCTCAGTCCACCGCTGCTGCGCCGCTCCGCGCTCCAGTCCCCACTCCAGGGATCTGAGGAGGGTCTGGAGCGCCCCCTAACGCCCGGACAACTGCCCGACAACACCAACATCCGGGCTCCCGCCTCCCGCAGAGCGGAGGGCTGAAGGAGGAGTGCGCACGCCGGAGTGGGCGAAGCTCTGAGGGAGGAGCTCGGACGCCAGAGAGGGTGGGACTGAGGGAGTAGAGCCGACCCGAGTGGGCGGGGCTCTGAGGGAGGAGTGCCGACCTCAGAGTGGGCGGGGCTGAGGGAGGAATGCCGACCCGAGTGGGCGGGGCTCTGAGGAAGGAGAGCTGACCCGAGTGGGAGGGGCTGACGGAGGAGAACCGACTCGAATGGGCGGGGCTGAGGGAGGAGTGCCGACCTCAGAGTGGGCGGGGCTGAGGGAGGAGTGCCGACCCCCGAGTGGGCGGGGCTGAGGGAGCAGTGCCGACCCTCGAGTGGGCGGGGCTCTGAGGGAGGAGTGCCGACCTCAGAGTGGGCGGGGCTGGGGGAGGAGTGCCGACCCGAGTGGGCGGGGCTCTGAGGGAGGAGAGCTGACCCGAGTGGGAGGGGCTGACGGAGGAGAACCGACTCGAATGGGCGGGGCTGAGGGAGGAGAGCCAACGCCAGAGTAGGCGGGGCTGACGGAGGAGTGCCGACCTCAGAGTGGGCAGGGCTGAGGGAGGAGAGCTGAACCGAATGGGCGGGACTGAGGGAGGAGAGCCGACCCGAGTGGGCGGGGCCGGGCGGTATGAGAGTGTGAGATGTTGACAATTGTGCCTCCATCACAGGCTCCTCATGAGAATGACATGAGGTTGTCCAGCTAAGTGCCCAAGCGACGGAAAGCTGACCATCGCTGTGGCCTCCGTCCCCGCGGTCAGGCCACGTGCCGTCGGCTCACAGGGAGTTAAGTCTCAGCGTCTGTGAGACGCGCGTCAATGGCAAGAGCGGATTCCTGCTTAAAACTCACTATGGAGAGAGGCGGCGGGGGACGCAGGCCAGCATGGGAACCCAGGCAGCCTCGTTCTCCCCTCCCTCACACCCTTTCTTATCTTATTCCTGCTTCTCTTTCCCGTTTGCGCCTTCGGGAACCGCACTCACTTCCTCCATGAGCGCAGGACACGGAAGGGCCCCAGGGAGCCCGCGGTCCCTCTGCGTCCCACCGCCCAGTCCGCGTGCCCCCTGACTTCACTTTCCACACACGTGCTGGTGGTTTAAAGACATATGACAGCTACTGTGTGATGACGACTTGATAAATGAGTTAGGGTGAACACCAGAAATAATGTTTTGATTCAAAAAACCTCTAACCAATAAGGCTGATGAAAGTTTTCAGAAAAGTCAGGTTCCAGGGCCAGCCCGAGGCTCACTTGGGAGACTGTGGTACTGATAACACCAAGGCCACAGGTTCAGATCCCTATATAGGGATGGCCGGTTAGCTCACTGGGTGAGCGTTGGTGCTGACAACACCAAGTCAGGGGTTAAGATCCCCTTACCGGCCATCTTTAAGAAAAAAAAAAAGAAAAGAAAAGTCAGGTTCCCCCAAGTATTGATTTCCTTGTATGTAAACACGAACTTTTATAAAAGTTACCTCCACGTGTTCAAGCCCATTTCCTAGGGGTATGGAGTGGAGCACAAAACACACATGCACACATGCATATGTAGCACACACACGTAACCTGCATGCACACATGCACATGTATGATTACACATGCCACACGCACATCTGCATGTACACATGCACACCTGCATGAACATGTGCATACACACGTGATTGCACACACCATACAATGCACATGTTCATGCACACATGATTACACAACCACACATACACACAAATGATTGCACACACCACACATTGCATACCCTCGTGCACATTTACACACTCATGATTGCACATGCCATGCACATCTGCATGCACACATGTGGAATATACTATAAAGCATATGTACTTCATAGGGCCTGGTTTTCCAAAGACTTGCAGTTTCAAATATTGACCTTGCGGAAGACTGGAAATTTTCCTCAGGCTATAAAGTCTCTGGTCTAAGATAAAGATTTGTGGCACAGCAAGGTTGCTGGCTCAAAGACAGACTAGTTACTGATTGTTATATAAAGATACTGAGAAATTGCTTAAGAAGGAATGTTTGCTAAGATCAAGCTTTTGTTGATAGCCTTACTGGAATGTCATCTGGCTTGTTTCACTGAAAGTTACCAGCCTATATTGTTAAACTATAACTCCACCTATGTCTCTTCCTGTAACTTCCTGGTCTGGAAAATAAATGCAGGAAGAGGACCCCAATTCAGGGTTAATTTCCCAAGGAAGTGATTCCTCTCGCTGGAGGGTCCCGGGAAGATTAACCACTTCTGGGTCTCTCACTGTTCAGAAGAGATGGGCTTTGAGTAATCCTTTGCATCTCCGTCACCCAGGGAAAGTGGGGTGACAAATCCATGGTGGATGAAGCAACACAAAGCAACACACACATGCATGCACTATTGTACATGCACATGTGTGCAGATGCATGCACACACATGCTCAGGATGCACTTTCTTTGGTATCTTGCAAGTAGCTAGGAAGATCTAAAACATACTGAAGGGTATATGTGTTCATTTGTACCTGAGGTCACCTAAGGCATGAAAACTTTACACCCAGTATCAGCAAGGAACCAAAAGATCAGTAGGTGTCTGTGTGAATGAAAGGACTTTATTAAATCCTCTGTCCATCATCTGTCCACTGACAAAGAAACTGAAGACGCAGCACAGCAGTATGTTTCCTAACCCGGTGTGCCAATTGCACCCACCTGCTGCCTCCAGCCCACCCATGTCTGCAGGCCTCCTGTTCACTTACCGACTTGGCTGGCCTCCTTAATTCTCAGACCTGTCCAGCCTGCCCAGAAAGGCTCTGAAGCTCTCAGTGGCATCTGCTGTGTCAGCACCATGGCCTCCTAAGGGGTAGAGGCCCCAGTCCATGCATCTGGCACAGGGTGGCAATGGGTGAATTTGAGGCAACATCCATGGGATGGAGAATGAGAGAGCAATAAAGCCACCGTCCAGTCCTGTACTATCCCAGGGAGGGGTCTTTACCTCAGTGGGGGCTGCAGGCTCACCTAGAGATGGAGGAAGTCTTTGCTGGTGTGTGCAGAGTGTCAGGCAGGGCTCCAGGGCCTGCTTGTTGTGTGGGCAGGAATGTTGGCACTGGGGACAGGGGTAGTTGCAGGGCAGGGCCTAGGTGGCATGGCCCCAGCCCCCTGCCCTGTGGACCTCCTGTGGGTCATCCACTTCCAGCAAGGTCTGTGGCTGAGCAACACGTGCAGGGGCTTCCACATGCCAAGATGGCACAGGGCCAGGGAGCAGGTGTGGGGGGCGGGGTTCCTGAGGTCTCTTCCTCCTGCCTGTGGCCTCTGCCCCTTGCCGAGTCTCTTTTTCCATCAGCTGGATGTGGATAGGAAGCATAGGAAGGATGTGGATCTGTGATTCCCCCATGCAATCCCAGCTCATGAAGGCCCTGAATCTGTCCTGTCTTCAAGGGATCCCATCTCTAGTGTGGGGGAGCCCTGAAAGCTCCAGGCTCTCAGGAAACATCTATTGAGGATAAGCCAATGAGGAAAAGCTCACTGAGCACCTGGGGTAGGTGGCCAGGAGGCTGTGGAGACTAACGGTCCTGCTGCTGCAGAGAGTCCTGGGTCGGAGAACTCACAGACAGCATCAAAACAGTGCAGCAGGAAGAAAGCCTGCCTTTCCCACTGAGCTGCAGCCCTGCTCCTGGAGCTGGAGGATGGCGGATGCAGGTCCCAGGGTCCCTGGCTGCACTTGTGACCACAAGGACCTGGTGCCATCATGGCCCCAGCCCACTCTGAAGAGCCACTGGGGGCCAAATACGGGGTGTACTGGGGAGTGGAGCTCTAGCTCTACAGGTCTCCCATGAGCTCAGACCACCCTGTAATCACAGTTGGCCACAGTCCTGTCTTTACGGATTGGAAAACGGACTCACAACAAAGTGAAGAGCAACCTGACTGCCAGGGAAGGCCAGAGAGGTCTGATCGGCAGGGTAAGCACAGAGGAGGGGAGAAGATAAAATAAAAAGACTTACCCATGAAAAGAGGGATTTGCAAACACTGTATGGGAACTTACAAAACCTAAAATGACCAGAAAGTCAGACCAAGATCCATGAAACTGATATGAATGCCCCTGAACAGCTCTGCCTGCCTTGCTGGGGTGTCCCTCAGACCTAGCCACTCAACATGAACACCCTGCATTTGCTTACATGTTCCTAACTCAGGTTTCATAACAAAGAAAATCCCCCAGAGCTGTCAGGCATATTGTGACTCATGCACAAGCCAGTCCAGCTCCACTCCTGTCTTTGCCTTTAATCAGTTCAGTGTTTACGACCAATGAGCACTGATGACAAAGCAGACAGAATCCATGTCAGAAGTCTCTGCATCTGTCAGAGCTGAAGTGGTGATGCGGTGTCCTCAGGGCCTCGTCCTGACCTCCTCCCTGCTCCATGTTCTACCCCAGAGCTGGTACCCGGGCAGCAGGTGGGAAGACCCCTGACCCCTGACACTAACCCCAACTTTTACCCTGGCCCTGACCCTAGCCTGGCCCTAGCCCTGGCCCTGGCCCTGGCCCTAGCCCTAGCCCTAGCCCTAGTCCTGGCCCTAAACCTACCCCAAATCCGAACCTAAATCTTGTCTAATCTGAACCTGAACCCTAGACCTAGCCTTAGCCCTAATCGTAACCCGAACCCAAACCCTAGATATAATACTCTTTTAAATTTGCGTGAACTTTTATATTACATTGTTTAAAGTAACCCATATTGCACGATTAATGTCATTGAGTATATTATTGTAGAAAATGCATTAACCGATGGCCTATGACCTACTGAGATATGTCACCTTTTTAATAAATTTCTAACATCCCCAGAGTATTATGGACACTGAATGAATAAGAAAATGAGAACTTGGAAAAGTGAAAAAAGCCAACCACTCTCCCACAGTCAATAATATTTTGACTCTTCGCTTCAATGTTTCTGTTATAGAAGGAGAAAACACAAAGAAATAGCTTTCATGGTTTAGCCATTGTTAAGAAATTTTAAATTGTCAGTCTAAACCTTCACCGAACTTGAAAAATGTACTATTTTTAGTTTCATTTCCTATGTCAATCAAACTGGTTTAACCAGTTTTTCCCCTATTCAGAATCCGGGTAGGCCTGAATCAAAAGCTTTGTTGCTGACACGTGTAAGAGTACCTGAATCACCTGTGCAAATGCTCATTCATCATGAAGTATGAATGATGCCTGAGAAGATAAAACAAGACAAATCAGGCACCACTAAAAGCAAATTCAAAGTAACTGAGAAACATGGTCGGCATTGTACAGGAAAAATAGGGTAAAATGTTAAATACAATGGGAGATAAAGCTACAGTATTTTAAGGAGATAAAAGAATAAAAAGCCAATGAAAGCAAACATACCAAAATGTAGCAAGACTGACCATGCGTTAGTATCGCTAAAGGTGGATGATAGGTACACGGCAGTGAATCGCTCCATCCCTTTCCTAGACTTTTGTTAATGTTTAAAATTTTCCACAATGAAAAAAATAAAGAGAAAAATAAGTCAGAAAAACATCCAGTTTGTGTTTCTTGAAGACCTTCATTAAACAACTAAATAAAAATGTAAAGGGTACTTTGAATGCATATAAAAAACAAGAAGAATTGTAGTATAAGCTTCCTGGGGAAAATTAATACAGGTACAGAATATTGAATTGATGTCAGGGGAAAAAAAGACCACTAACTGATTAATCAAGAAAAGGTTGTGACTTTTAACAAAATGGATAAGTAACTCTTTTTTAAAAAAGCTTTTAACCAGAAACATGAGAAACTTCATTTGGGAAAGTTAGCATATTGGTTCAAACACACACACACACAATTAATTCTCCAAAACAGAAGAGGGGGTTCTTAGGAAATTTTAACTATATAAATAAATGATTTTAAATGAATAATTTGAAGTTGGTTTATAGACTAAGCCAGTTATTTTCTAAATTACTGAGTTCTAGGAAAAAATAAATGCTTCTAAAAAATATTATACCAATTAAAAGACAAAAGGGAGCTTTTTGTTAAAAATGACATTATATTAAGTCTAATATGAATACATTAGTAAAATTATATGTAGCAGACAACTTTTGGAAATGAAATTGAACTAAAACAAAAGTGAAGTTTTAAAGAACAAACCAGGCCTAATACTCAATAGTTTTCTTTAGCAGAATCACGTGTTAGTGGGTAGAGGGGACCCTGGTGTATGTTACCCACTATTTGGTCTAAAATAAAATGCAGGCACTACCTCAGGAAATTTTGTTTGAACATTGAATCTACTGGGATACATAAACTCTGCATTATGAACCACCTGCTCAGCGAAGACCCTAACATAAATGATGAGTGTGACTTGTTAAAGAAAAATAAAACAAAGGCTTTGTCGTATTAGCAAAGCACAGTCAAAATTAAAAACCCTCAGGAGTTCCCTTCTGAAGACAAAAGCACAGGCGCACAAAGGCAGCCTCCTGCTCCAGGCTTTCCTTGCACCCCGTCCTCCCTCACCCTAGTGCCCTGGCCCTGTCTTTAACCTTTAAACATCCAGTTTTCACCAGGACTTTCTCTCTCCCTCCTGAATCAATCTCTTCAACTTCTTAATGCTATTTTTGCATAGAGCAGAAGATTTACTTAAACAAATTTTCTGGCAAATTTCTTTGAAGATCCCTAATTTAAAAGGAAAAAGGCATGCTTAAGAAGCAACTATATAATTTGGTAATTCTCACAAACAGGCCTAAGGAAAAACTTAGGAGTGTGCCTGAATACTTAGAAATGCTAGGACACACTGTGCGCTGAGCGTTTACACATGTATATGTACGTACCTGTGTGTTCTTTGTTTTGAGCATTTGGTGTTAGTGCTCCTAACGTCCTTTCTATGCACTCTTCTAAATGATCTTATTCCCTTTCTTTAAATACCTACCATATGTCAAAAATTCCACGTTACAGCTCAGACCTCACCACTGAGTTCTAAATTCATGACTTGAATTCCTTTTGTACATCTCTCCTTGGATATCTCATAGCAATTTCAAACTCAACTTGTACAAACTGAAACCTCTAGTTCTAAACATCCTCCAATCCTCTCTGAATCTTCCCCATTTCAGTAAATGGCACTGCCACTATCCACCCAGTCGCTCAAGCCAGAGACCTAGTACTTAACCCTGATGACTCTTTTCCCCATGGTATCACCCAAATCCATGACATCAGCAGCTGCCACCTAAGCTTTCCATCTGTACAGGTCTCCCTCTCCCTGACCTCAGCTAGGTCTGAAACACCATCATATCCCACCTCAGCTGCTGCAGTGGCTCCCAACTGGCCTCCTCTAGCCCTGTCCACACATCCTCCAACCAACCTCCAGAACAACACTGTAGAATGTAAATCATCTTATATCATGGCTCTTCTTAGAATTCTGCATTAGCTCCTGAATCCTCACCAGAATCCACAAAACGACCATAACTGGATGAGGAGAGAAGACAAGTGGCGTCTCCTTGGCTCGCACACCAGGGCAACCAGCAAAGCAGACGTCTGTAGCCAAATGTGTGGGGCTTTCCCCCCACCCACAAACAAGCAATCAGTTCTGCAACAGACATGTGCTGGGTGTGTTCTAACCCAATTGAATTCCGATGTTGTCTGCCTGGAGATCCCACAAGACTGACCGTATGTCAAACAGCAGTTGTAGTCCAGGCCCAGGAACTTTGACCATGTTCACAGGTTCATCATTACAAATTGTGATTACTTTTTGTGTCCCTTACCCAACTACTCCTTATCCCTCCCTCCCCCAAGAAAGAAAGAAAGATTTTAATATTATAAAGACTATTTTAAAGACTGTAAATTAATAGCCAGATGAAGAGATATGTAGGGCGAGGTCTGGAAGGGTCCAGAGTGCAGGAGTTTTTGTTCCATGGAGCTGGGGTGCACTGCCCTCCCAGACATGGACAAGTTCTTTCTTACTTTCCTGCAAGCCTCCACACATTGAGCTGTCCAGAAGATCCCCGTACCCCGTTCTCCTGGCCCTTTATGGAGACCCCATCGGACAGGCATGGTTGAAGCATGGACAAGAGTAGGAATGGGACTGCGTGATCTGTTACTAATAGACCACTGGTACTTCTCCTGAAATGGAAGTCTTATAACCTGCCATCAGACAAGGCAGATCAAAGAATCTTTTTATGGCCAGCTCCAAGACAGAAAGGTGGGAGAAGAGTAGAGAACATTTCTAGTGTCCATGGCCTGCCCTGGGGAGAAAAGGAGCAGGTGGTAGGGGCACAAGGTCAGAGGGAGAGACTTTTCTGAGACCTGCTTCTGAGGCCTAAAGTGCCCCAACATTCTAACAAAAGACTGTCTTTCACTTTCATCACTCTGGAGCTGTTCGGAGGCTTCTTCAGGCACCAAGGACAAAGGCCAAATGCTTTAAGAAAAGATATGCGAACTGTTCAGTCCCTTAGGAAATAACAGGGGTCATGGGAGTTAGGAGGCAGGAACCAGGATGAAAACCAGCATCTTCATATCGTACCATTGCACGGCCTCCCTCTGCCCACCCTCACCCTGTGTGCTGGCCCCCTTCTCTCCAGGCTCCAGCTCCATGCTGAGGCTGTGCTCCCATGGGTCTCTGCCGGGATGTTCTTTTCTGAGCTCTCTGTATGGCTGGTTCCTTCGCATTTTTTAGGTCTCAAGCTTAAGTCACTTTCTCAGATAGGTCTTCCCTTCTAATCAACATTTGGGTACTTTGTTTCCTTTATATTACTTTTCCACTCCTCATATGTAACTATTTTACTTCCCTTCTAGCTAGCTTTCCTTTTACTTTCTTTCTTTCTTTTTTTACCCCCCTTTGGCTCTCGTACCCAACTTAAACTGTGTGATATTTGAACAACGTCTGTATTGTCCACTGTTGTTCTAGCCCCAGGCATACAACAGTAGGTCCATAAATATTTGCTGAACAAATGAACAGATTGATTATCAATGTTTTTAGGGGCCGGCCCGTGGCTCACTCGGGAGAGTGCGGTGCTGATAACACCAAGGCCACGGATTTGGATCCCATATAGGGATGGCCGGTTTGCCCACTGGGTGAGCGTGGTGCTGACAACACCAAGTCAAATGTTAAGATCTCCTTACTGGTCATCTTTAAAAAAAAAAAAAAAAAAATGTTTTTAGATACATTTCAGAAAACAGTCTCAAAATTTTTTTCCCAAAGTAGATGTTTAGTTATATGTTAATTACTTAATTGAACAAATACATGTTGAGTATTTTCTAAGCACAGGACACTATATTCAGAAAACTTTTTAAAATTAAAATTGTTGATGTTGCTGTGTATATATATATATACACATATATATATTTCTCATATATTTCTAGAGGGACCATAATTGGTATGCCTCCTAAGAAAGACATTTCATCAATTTCCATCAAAATTACAGGTGTACATACCCTTTGATCCAGCAACTAGACTTCAGGAAACTCATTCTACAGACACACCTGCACACGTGCAAAATGATGTGAGTTCAACACTACTCACTGCAACATCCATTACATTAGCAAGTCTTGGAAATTACACAAATATCTATCAATAAAGTACTGGTTAATTAAATTATAGTACATCTGTACAATGAAATAATATGCAGTCATTTAAAAGTGGGGAGGTGATGAGAAATTTCTGTGTGATAATCTGGAAAGACCTCCAAGGATACAGAAGTAAACTAATAAGAGTGGTTACCTGTGAATAGGAAGGTGGAAATTGAGTAGTTAAAAGATAGGGATGAGAGGGAGGCTTTCACTGGGGGGGGGCGGGGGGAGAGAGTGAGAAAGAGAGAGAGAGAGAGAATTTTCTCTGTTTCCTTTGATTCTGTGTCTGCAATTCATTCATCACAGAGACAAATGATCAAAGTTGTTTACATCTCTCTGTGATCCGGCTTTTGCAGGTGTGCAAAAGTCATGCTGCAAACCTACCAATCAATCCTGAGTTTACACTCCCAACTACCTCCTTGATCTAACTCACACACCCAGCCAATGTTTCCCCTGCCCTAAATTGACCCAGGGCCATGTGACAGGCAATGAGGGTTATTCAATCTAGATGACCTCAGCTGTTTACCCCATAGTACCTCACCTCTGCCTTTCCACAGAAGCCCCAAGAGGCTGGGCCCTGGGCTTTCCCTCCCTTCTCCCGCCTGCTGGTCTTACATGTGGCCCTGTATGGTGTGGCGTGCGTTTTCTTGGGGAACATAGGCAGTAAATTCTTCTTCAGTCACCTCTATAAATTAAAATGTCACAGGTATAATTGACACATGGTGCATAGCTTTTTTTTTCTTTTTTTTAACAATGTGATGGTATTAACTATTCCAAAAAATCCAATGTTCTTTTGGGAGAACTTTTCTTAATTTAAAAAATGTTTTTAAAATATGTAATCATCACAAAGAATTTTAGAAAGTTAATGTATTTACATTTCACATTTCTAGGGCTAGCAACTACTGTTGAAAAATAAACAAATAATGTTTCTCATTCTCTTTTGATTATGAAACACTAACTTTTACCATCCCTTCCACTCTCCTCCTCCCCACCCCCATCCTTCTCTCCTCCCTTTTTTCTTGCTTTCTCTGCCCTAGACAAGACACAAAGAGAGCCTCTGTGGGGATGGCTCAGACAGCAGGACAGGGTGCTCAGGTCGCAGACAGGATTCCTGAAGCTAGTGCACCACATCCATGCTGACACCAGGGGACAAAGCTCTAGAAAGAGCTTCTGATGCCAATCTTGCCTGAATTCCAGCTCCTGTGCCAACTCTCCAACCCAGCACAGGTTTAGAGTAAAAACATTCTCATTAAAATCTGAGTAAAAGAGAAAACATGCTTATCATTCTTCCATTCTAATCCCTCTTGGAGCAGATACCCCGGACTGCTAAATTGTATGAATGGATCAAAGATGACCACTCACGGTATTCACTTAAGCTGTATGACATGCACCATCCCCACTTGCCCACAGCTTTTGTCTCACTGCTCTTTTAAACCAGGTTTGAAATTTAAGTATGATTTGTATATTGGATTATATTGAAGTTGTGTTAAAACCAATTCTTCTGAAACTATTCCAAAAAATTTAAGCAGTGGTCATTCTCCCAAACATATTCTATGAGGCCAGCATCACCCTGATACCAAAAGCAGACAAACATAACAACAACAAAAAGAAGAATACAGGCCAATATCCATGATGAACATAGATGCAAGAATTCTCAGCAAAATACTAGCAATCAGAATTCAAAAGCACATCAAAAAATTATACCATAATCAAGTGGGATTCATCCCAGGCATGCAGGGATGGTTCAACATATACAAATCAATAAATGTGATACACCACGTCAACAAAATGAAGTACAAAAACCATATGATCACCTCAATAGACATAGAAAAACATTTGATAAAATTCAACATCTGTTCATGATAAATAAAAACTAATTAGGTATAGAAGGAAAGTATCTCAACATTATAAGAGCCATATATGACAAACCCACAGCCAACATCATCCCGAACAGGGGTAAGTTTAAAGCTTTTTCTCTAAGAACAGGAACGAGACAACCACTCTCACCACTCCTATCTAACATAGTATTGGAAGTTCTGGCCAGAGAAATTAAGGAAGTGCAAGAAATTAAGGGCATCCAAATTGGAAAAGTAGAAGTCACATTGTCCCTGTTTGCAGACAACATGATCCAATATATAGGAAAACCTAAAGAATCAACCAAAAAAACTCTTAGAACCGATAAACAAATTCAGTATAGTTGCAAGATACAAAATCAATATACAAAAATCAGTAGCATTTCTATACACCAAAAATGAATTAGCAGAAAAAGAAATCAAGAAAGCAATCCCATTTACAATAGCTATGAAAAAATAAAATATAATAAAATATCTAGGAATAAATTTAACCAAGGAGATGAAGGATCTCTACAATGAAAACTACAAAGCGCTGATGAAAGAAATTAAAGATGACACTAAAAAATGGAAAGACATTCCATGCTCTTGGATTAGAAGAATTAATGTTGTGAAAATGACCATACTACCCAAAGTGATCTACAGATTCAATACAATTCCTATCAAAATACCAATGACATTCTTCACAGACATAGAAAAAACAATTCTAACATTCATATGGAACAACAAAAGTCCCCAAATAGCCAAAGCAATCCTGAGCAAAAAGAATAAGGCTGGAGGCCTTACACTACCTGATTTCAAAATATGCTACAAAGATATACTAACCAAAACAGTATGGTAGTGGCATAAAAATAGACACATGGACCAAAGGAATGGAATGGAAAACCCAGAAATAAATCCATGTATTTACAGCCAACTGATCTTTGACAAAGGTGCCAAGAACATACATTGAGGAAAGGACAACCTTTTCAATAAATGGTGCTGGGAAAACTGGATATCCATATGTAGAAGAATGAAACCAGACTCCTATGCCTCACCATATACCTAAATCAACTCAAAATGGATTAAAGTCTTAAATGTAGGACCTGAAATTATAAAATTTCTAGAGGAAAACAAAGGAGAAATTCTTCAGGATGTAGGACTAAGCAAAGATTTTATAAATAAAACCTAAAAAGCACAGGCAATAAAAGCAAAAATAAACAAGTGGGATTATATCAAACTAAAAAGCTTCTGCACATCAAAGGAAACAATCAACATGACAAAGAGACACCCAATAGAATAAAAGGAAATATTTGCAAACTATGCATCTGACAAGGGACTAATTTTCAGAATCTATAAGGGACTCGAACAACTCAATAGAAAAAAAAAAAAGAAAAAAGAAAAGTCCAATTAAGAATGGACAAAGGAGCTAAATAAATATTTCTCAAAAGAAGACATACAAATGGCCAACAGATATATGAAAAAATGCTCAATATCATTAATCATCAGGGAAATGCAAATTAAAACCACATTAAGATATCACCTCACTCCAGTTAGATTGGGGCTTATCAGAAAGACAGAAAATAACAAATGCTGGTGAGGATGCAAAGAAAGGAGAATCCTTATAAATTACTGGTGGGATTGTAAATTAGTATGGCCGTTATGGAATACAGTATGGAGGTTTCCAAAACAACTACAGATAGAACTGCCATACAATCCAACAATCAACCTACTGGGTATATACCCAAAGGAATGGAAATCATCATGTCAAAGGGATACCTGCACTCCCATGTTCACTGCAGCTCTGTTTACAGTAGCCAAGATATGGAACCAACCTAAATATCCATCGACTGACAACTGGATAAGGAAAATATGGTATACACACACAATGGAATACTACTCAGCCATAAGAAAGAACAAAATTCTGTCATTTGTAGCAACACAGATGAGCTTGGAGAAAATTATGTTAAGTGAAATAAGCCAGGCACAGAAAGAGAAATACCACTCATAAGTGAGACCTAAAAAAGAAAGAAAGAGAGAGAGAGAGAAAGACCACAATAAATTATTGAACTTTCAGAAGGAGAGAACAGACCTATAATTACTAGAGGTGGGAAAGGGGGAGGCGGAGGGGGGATGGGGAGAGATTGGACAAGGGGCATAACGAATAGTTACAATTTGTAATGATGAGCATGCTAATACCCCCTCTAATTACCCTAGATTTCTTCTCTCCTTCTGAAAGAGTAATGGTTACTCTGTTGATTTGTTGCCTAGATGATCTGTCCAATGCTGAGAGGTGTGTTCAGGTCCCCCAACATTATTATAGAGCAGCGGCTTCTTCTGTCACTCTGGAATAGGCTTTGTGGAGAGAGACATCCTCTTCTTTTCTTTGATCTCTGATGGTGACTCTCCTTGTGTCAATGCACTCCAGTGGCTGGCGGACCATCTGCATGGTGGTTGTGGCATCTAGCCATTTTCATGGCAGCTGTGGTTATTGCGGTGGCAGTGGTGGGCCATCCACATGGAGGTGATATTTTTGGCATGCTCCTTACCTAGTTGGTGGTGGCAATGGTGGTGTGCCTGGTTGTGGGAGGGGGTCCAGTCACTGGCTCCATACCTTAGGACTTGGGGAGGGCCCCATGGTGCTGGCAGCGTGCCTGGTTGTGGACAGAGGGTCTGGTCCCCAGCTGCATGCCTCAGGATCCCGGGTGGGCCCCTTGGTGCTTGGCTTCATTTTTAGTTTTCCAAAATCCCACTCAGAGACTCTGAAGACCAATTCCATTAGAATGAACCATATGAAAATGCTAATATTCAATTTCTTTGATCTGTAAAAAGGCTTCAATTTGATATTACTATGAACAGTAGAGGTGTTCTTCATTTATCAGAATAAATGTATTCATAGGAATTTTAATTGGAAATAAGTTTTCTGTTAACTGCATTGTATGGTACTTTTGAGGATAGTCTCATTGCTAAATGAATACCACTTACAATTACATACCAAGTCTTCTAAAATCCAATATTTCACTTTTAGAACAACTTTTTAAAATAATTGTAAAATGAACATCAACTCAAGAAAATAAAAATGTAAAAAAGGAAAACTAAATAACATGTGGTCTTATTCACTAGAGACTAAATACTTAGTATTTTATATTTCTAGTCTTTTTCCATTAATATAGTGTTGCTTTGTGTTGCTTTGCCCCCCACGGATTGTCACCCCACTTCCCCTGGGTGACGGAGATGCAAAGGATTACTCAAAGCCCATCTCTTCTGAGCAGTGAGAGACCCAGAAGTGGTTAATCTTCCTGGGACCCTCCAGCAAGAGGAATCGCTTCCTTGGGAAATTAACCCTGAATTGGGGTCCTCTTCCTGCATTTATTTTCCAGACCAGGAAGTTACAGGAAGAGACATAGGTGGGGTTATAGTTTAACAATATAGGCTGGTAACTTTCAGTGAAACAAGCCAGATGACATTCCAGTAAGGCTATCAACAAAAGCTTGATCTTAGCAAACATTCCTTCTTAAGCAATTTCTCAGTATCTTTACATAACAATCAGTAACTAGTCTGTCCTTGAGCCAGCAACCTTGCTGTGCCACAAATCTTTATCTTAGACCAGAGACTTTATAGCCTGAGGAAAATTTCCAGTCCTCCACAAGGTCAATATTTGAAACTGCAAGGCTTTGGAAAACCAGGCCCTGTGAAGTACATTTGCTTTAAGAATATTCCACAACATAGATGTTTATTTTTTATGTGGTGTGATCGTTTTCTCTAATTTATATCCTAATTTTTCACTGAACATAGAAAATGTTCTAATTTATATTAATAATTTTTCACTGAACATAGAAAAATGACCTTTATAAACAACTTCTTCTGTGGTACATAAATCCTAGCCTATCAATAAATTACAATTTATTTAGACATGTTGCTATTGTGTGTGTGTGTGTGTGTATATAAAACAGCTTGCTGACATAACGTGTTACTTACATAAAGGATTTCAAAATGTGTTTAACGCATAACACCTCTAATAAAATCCTTGGTTAAATATTAAATAGAAATAAATACATATACACTTATAACAAACAACATGTGCTTATTTCAATAGACTTACCTTAAGGTAAATCTATGCACTAAAAGAGTTTCTATAACTAGCGTTCAGTACATTAATAAATATATTAAAAATTCCATAATTATCCCTAAATCTTGTAATCTATTTTCAATTACCTTTTCTTTCATCCATTCTCCTTTTAAAAAAAAATACAATTAATAATAATAAAACAAAAATGTGCTGAGTTTCACATTTTATTTTACCTTCTTTGCCCACATTTTGGATGAGTTTTCAAAATAGGAATAAAAAAGAGAGAAATAAACACAAATAAGAAAGGACAATCAGTCCCTGAATAACACTGTGTGTAAAAATTAACTCAGAGCTTCATCAGCAAAGAGGGAGGCAGGAAAAGCTTCACTGCAGGAATTGGCATATTATAAGAGGATGCAGCAAGGCAGGCAAACAGAAAGAAACACACTGGTTTTTACTTGTAGTAGTGGAGGTCGCAGAAATTCCTGTGTTTGAAATTCTGAATGCAGTTAAATCGAAAGAAATAAAGGAAGTCGTGCTCTTTGCAGCTTTTCTATGACTTTATTTCAATATTGCACATAAGCAAATGAAACCAATCAAACTGTAAATGCAGAGACAATAACCAAATGATTTAGGAAATATTTTAGGAACGTAATAATTTTGTAGGAAATATAATTTAGCATTACAGTTACTTACTTCTCATTTCATATTTCCCCCTAGATATTTACTTCCTAACATTTCCCCTAGGAGATCTAAAATGTTTTATACATTTTTCCTCATCTCTTTTAGGGATTTATCACTGTGCAACTTAGTGAGATATGGTTTCCTTCAAATAATATAAGGTAAGAACACAAATGGACATTTTGTATTTTACTACTTAAAGAAGACAATTTTCTTATGAACTATTTATTTAGAATTGTTACCTTAAATATTCCTATACTCTCAGGTATTTTAAAATTTCTCTCAACTCTATTGGTATTACAAACCTAAAACATGCATAAAGATAATATCAGTTTTAATTTTATGTCAATTATCCAAATTTAAAAGAGAGCTTCTCTAAATATTAACCAAGTGTGGATCCTTCAGAACAGGATACAATTCCAAAGGCATCAATGGAAAATACTCTGATGTTTTCTTAAAAAATATAAATTTGTATGGGAACATAACTATCCAGTCACGACTATCACAAAGCTAAGGAAGAGAATAAAAAAGAAAAATCTTGATACTGTATACCACAGTATTGGGTTTTAAAGAAACTCAAAGTATTTCCCACATTTTCTCATTTTCCATCACAAATAGGTGGCAATTGGAATGGAATTTCTGTAAAAATGCAATTATTGAGAAGGCATGTTCACAGCTCTGTGTGGTCGGACATGTTCATCAAGCATCACTGAGAGTATAAGCCTTAGTAATAATGGCTAAGTATAAGTGTCTCTTATTTTAATATAAACTGACTACTTGAAATTCCTCACAAGATGATAATGCAGCATGTGACTACATTTTGTCCTTCCTAAAAAGTGACAAGATATTGAAAATGTGTCCCTGACAAGAGGTTGGAGGAAATCTATACACAGGTAAATGTGCATTTTCTGGTATTTAAAATGTTTTGACGAAGAAGAGAACTTCGCAGAATACAACAGTGATTATCCCCCATGCCTCTGTATATTGTGAGTTCAAGAATGAGTCTCCCAAAGGGCATCTGCTTCTATTCCAGGGTGAGAGGGTTCTCTACACGGACGTACCAGTCTGAGGGTACCTGTGAAGAGCCCATGAATCATTAAGTGCCATGGGAGCTTTAAACCCAGGCACACAACCAGAAGAGGAAAAAAGGACAAGGAAGCAAGAAGTAGAGGGAAATAAGGGTGCATAGACCCCGAAAAAATATCTGATAAAAGAGCTTTTACAAAGGACCTTAGCACAGGCTAAGTAAGAATGGAGCAAAGAGACAGCAGGGTTTCCAGGAACACACTGCAGTGCACAGAATTTTGGTGTTAATGGAAACCCTATTGTGTAGTTAGGAAACCTCCCTCATGGACAGAGGAGGGACTGATGCCCTAACAAAAGTCATACAACCAGTCAAAGTCAATGGCTGGGGAAGTGGCTGCTGGAACTGCAGTTTTGACAAGAAACCCTGTTTTAGTCCATTTTTGTGTTGCTATAGCAGAATTACCTGAGACTGGGTAATTTATAAGGAAAAGAGGTTTATTTCGCTCACGATTCTGGGACAGCTGCATCTGGCACGGGCCTCAGGCTGCTTCTACTCATGGTGGAAAGTGGCAGGCAGCCGGCGGGTACAAGCAGATCACATGGCGACAGGAAGCAGTATTATAGACGTCGGGAGAAAATTACCCTTGGAGACTGATATAGAAAAAGAGAAAAAGATTTTTATTTCCAGCTACCGGGACCACACCAGTCAATTCAGGGTGTGGCGGGGGGGTCGCCTTTGTTACCGGTTTTAAAAGCTGCAAGCGCGGCAACTCTGTCCCGACCCCCCACGCTGGGAGTTAGTAGCCAATGCAAGCAAGCTAACAGCACATAAGCTAATTTTGCAGTTAGCGGAGCTCCTCCCATCCCATCCCCACTTTCCCGCCTAACTTTTACACAATGGAGGGGTTATCTTAAGTGGCGTCAGTCCTGCTCTGGGAAAGAGAGCATTACTTCAGCAGGAGAGAGAGAGAGAGGAGGTGCCATGGTCTTTTAAACAACAAGCTCTGGAGGGAACAGTAGAGCGAGATCTCACTCATTAATCCCCCCACCCACAGGGAGAGCATTAATCCATTCATGAGGGATCCGCCCCCATGACTCAATCGGTTTCCAACACTGCCACATTGGGGATCAAATTTCCACATGAGTTTTGGTGGGGACAACACATCCAAACTCCATCAAACCCTAAAGGAGTCTACGTAGGCTGAGATTGTTTTAAGTTTCTTCTGTTCTGGATAATGGCAATTAGCCTGGAGCTAGGGGATCAAGAACCAGGCAGTAATCCCCAGGATCCGGCCCTGGGTCTGGCTGTTGGGCTGGAGGGAGTGCGAGGAACTGGAGGTGCACCTGAGATTAATCGCTGCACACCTGTCCTCAGGTGTCCTCACTTTACTGTCCTGCATGCCCGACTCCAGGACTCCTTTTGTGTGAGACACTTCACAACCTTTGGCCCACTTAATATCCATGGTTACCCTTTTACAGATAATAATAACAGTAGCTATTAATATTGAGCAATTATTCCAAACAGGCACTATGATAAGAATCATACATGGATTTTCTAATTTAATCCTCACAATGACTCTATGAGATAGGATAATGATGTTATTCCCATTTTACAAGTGAGAAAAATGAGACACAAATTGGTACATAATTTGTCCAAGGCCAATAGCTAGAGAATGTTGGAGCTAGGACTCCAACCCAAGCAATCTGATGTCAAAAATCCATGCCCCATACAAATAGGGAAATTGAGGTTCAAAATGGTAAAATCACTTCAAGGTCTCACAGTGAGTTGGAATTTGAACTCAGGTGCTCTAATGCCAAAGCCCATGCACTTTCTACTATGCCATGCTAGAGAACAGAGACAAGAAAAAGGCACACACATACACAAACACCCCTTTTTCATCTTGTATGATGAGCTGTCCTTGAAAAGACAGAGTCTTACTTTCCTTTAAATGTTCTGAAGTGCATTAACCAGGGGTGTGAGAGGAGCTATTCTAATAAATACTGGACATTCATGAACAGAAGCAGGGAACTGAGTTTCAGGAGCCACCGGTGTGGAGAACTAAAAACTGCCTGCAGCCTGGGTACTGCAGCCCCCAGGTGCTGAAAGTAGGCCTGGCAAGTTTGGCTGCTGTGGTGTCAAAAGTGGCCACTTAGGCAGTGGAGGAATTGTGCCTTCAATGGAAATAGATCTCTTACTTTACACTGGAAGGTTTTTAAAGAATTAGAATATGCACAGTGCCTGCCTCAGGCTGAGCCACAGACATGGCAGCATCAATGAATGGAAAGGTCATTAGAGTTTGGACCACAAATTTCTAGTTTCAAAACATGATTTTTAATCATGTACAAGTAATTGGAAACTAAACAACACTAAATAAACTTGTTATATTGTAACATATATCAGAATGCTAATTTAAGATTGGTGAAGATAGGGAGAAACCACATTCATGCCCCAAATATGAGTATCTAATACCTAAGATTATGGGAAATCTAATTAGTCATAAAGACATGAAATAAGATCAAAGTAAATTGTATAAAGAAATATTTTATTGACCTCTGTGAAATTCCCCTCCACCATTACAATCTGACCCTTGTGCGGTGGCCATATCTGTGACCACTCCCTTCAGTATCTCTGTCTTCTATTAAATAATGGTTCTTATCCTCTTTTCTCTTATGGAGAGTAGGAAGCTGTAGCATATGTAGAGATGCCATTCACTAGGCACACACACCTGAGGTGCAATGTTTCGCTCATAGATGACTTAATTCCATCCCTTTCTCTCCTACTTCAGAGAGCATCTCTGAAGGCAAACAAGTGGAAAAGGGTGTAGTGACAGGTAACCTGCAGTTTACACTTAGACATAGTCATTTGCAACACTCCACACTTCAGTACTAGTAACTAACTGCTTGAGGTGGTATCTTACATCTCAAACCTGTACATTTTATAGTATCTGTCAAGCTAGGGCCTAGAGTTCATAAACCCCTCAAGCCCATTGTACAGACTGGGTCACAAACCGCTCACACGCAGATCCATGAGCTGGGTAATAGGAAAAAATCCTGGGAGCCATGGGTAAAAAATTAATAGGCTTTATTCAGAGCTAGAAGCAGCCGCCCTAGTGACCTCCCAGGGTGTTCCAAGGGGGCTGCAGCATCGTGTATCAGAGTCGTTAGTCCTTTATACGTAAGTCCACAGCCCAGGACACCTGAGTGCCTATACGCAATTACATTAGATAATAACCAAGGAACACCTGGGCATATGTGAATATTTATGTCAAATGCTCAGCAAGATTCTGAACATCTGAGGGGCCCTGACCATTTTTCCAATATTTTCCCTATGGCATTGAACACAGACAAATTTTTACTTCTTGATTCTCCTTTTTGGATTGGTGACTTTCAAAGTGGGTGATACTGAGCCTTAGGGCTTCTCTGGGACATTGCAGAGCTGTCCCTGCAGGATCAGGATATGCAGAACACCCGTCCCACCCATCAATCAAAGCAGCTCTTCTCTTTATCTGTTTTATGTGAGTGTCCAGATGAGATATATGATTACCTGGATATCATGACAATACGGTGAGTGTAAGGTAGTAATCACTCAAACTCAATTCATATGAGTTAGAGTTTAGAGTCATTGGTAAGTAACACATTTACAAACTTTTTCTTATGGTGAGCTGCTTCTGTGAAGGCTACCCACATATATTTTACACTTACTGTTAGCTTCAAGTGCCCAACAGTTACACTTTTTTTTTTTTTTAACAAATTCTGGGATGTGAGCTATTTATAGATTATAGACACAAATCTCTTTATGCGTTAACTGTAGAAATCTGTGGAAAGATAAGATTTTATACAACTTAAGTTTATAGTTAATTTTCTGAAAAGCATATATTCTTTAAAGTAAGGGATACCTACATGGTGTAGTTCCAAACAGGGAGAAAAACCCTTAGGTCAGTATTTTTAATAATTTTTTCCTGATTATGAATAAAAGTTTTAAAAAGAAGATACTTTTAACCCCCAATATATTCATTTTTAACATTTTACTCCACAATATTTCCTGCTAATATTTAACAAAATGGAAATCATATATAGTTTTATATTCCTTTTTGGTTAATAGTTTCTATTGCTGGATTCTCTAATCTTATTTCTATTTGATATTATTGATATAACAAAAAATCATTGTGATGAACCTTACTCATTAATTTAACTATTTTTGAGTGCCTACTCTGACTGCCAAATATTTCTGAGTTCCAAATATTTGGGGAAATTGCCTAACCCTGGGCAATTACACACCTCATGTTTCCTCTCTCCCCCACCATCATCCCCAATCTCCTACCCTGGGTGGTGAAATTAAGTAGCTTACTAGGCCAGTCCTGTTTCTAAATATGTTAAAAATGGAGAAAAAGAACAGAGAATCATTTTCCCTCTCAACAAATACATGCTTGTAATTTTATTGTTTTGCTGCAGATGAAGATTTCCTATTCAGAGTCTCAGAAGCTGAATATTAACTTTATTTACAGTCTTGCTGTGAAAATCCTAATTCCCTACACAGTACGTGGATGCTAACTAGAGACATCATGTGCGTGGAAAGGTAAAGGAGAAAAGCACTTTCATATGCTTCAAAAGGATCACCCCAGGTGTACATATCCCTTCTGTTTTATATACATAAGCATCCACGGGCAGAGAGAATATTACACAGCTCCTCTCAGGGCTTGGAGACCTTCTTTACAAGATCCTTTACTCCCTAGCCCTGAGCTATTAACCTCAGTACAACATGATCCAGTTAATATGCAGTGTTAATTAATACACATTCAGAAAGACTACAATACCTGAGTGAAGGAGCCACTGGTATTATGTTATTTAAAAACAAATCACTGAGACCTTGACAGTGGTTTGCTTTCAAATGAGCCCACTAACCTTACCTGTGACACTTTGTCATTTAACAATATGTATTGGGTGCTGGCTATGCCACAAAGAAAAAAATCATCTGGTCAGTCTATAAGGCTAAGGCAAACACAGCATTACAAATAATCTTGTGTTATGGAGAAAAGTAGAGGGGGACCTAATTTAGAGTGGGGGCTCAGGAAGGTCCTTTTGAAAAAAGTCATGTTTGAACAGATACCTGAAGGTTGAGTAGGATCAGCACTGGGAAAATAGGGGCATATTCCAGGAGGAGGGAAAAAACCTTGTACTGTCCTGAGATGGAACAAAGGTCAGTGAGGTTGGAATGAAATTAAAGTTAGAGGTAGGGACGGGCCAGAAGACGCTGGACCTCTTGAGCCAAGGAACAGGGTTTCTAATTGCAGTAGAAAATCACTGATGACTTTTAAGTAGGGAAGCAACGTAACACTCTTGTCCATACATTTTTGCCTGTCTTTCAGATGATATCTTTAGGGTAGTTTTTTAAAAGATGACCAGTAAGGGGTCTTAAGTCTTAACTCTTGACTTGGTGTTGTCAGTACTACGCTCTCTCAAGTGAGCCATGGGCTGGCCCTAGGATAGATTTTAAGTGTGGAGCTCTAGAGTAAAAAACATAAATATTTTTAAGCCTCCTGGTATTTTAAGAGAGCTTATACAGCTCAATTTCCCACCAATAGTGTGAGTGTCCATTTTGCTAACCCCTAGTAGCAGTATCATCGAAAAAGAATTCTGCCATTTGAAGAAAAGTAGTGTCATGTTGTTTTATCCTTATTACTAGTGAATCTGAATATTTCTCAGTATTTATTAATAATTTATATTTCTTTTCTAAATTAGCCATGGCCTTTGTCTTTTGGGGGTATCTTACTGGTATTATCTCCCTAGTACTTATTTCTTGCATATGTATTCTCCTAGCTTGTTTGCCTTTTTATTTTATTTGTACAGTCTTCTCCACCTTACAAGGATAATTTGTCACTGAAAAGCCATTCTGGTAAGTTGAAAATTCAGTTACTATTATTTTAAATTAGAAAAATTGCTGTGTTCCTGAGTCCCCACAAACCTCGTTAAAATTAACCTGTTCATTTCACTAGTTTACATTAGTTATCATACCGCAACGTAATTCTTTCTGTTCACTAATTTCTCTATAGTGTGCTGTTCATCTGTGTTCCTGAAACTTTTCATAGCTATTCTACACTTGCACACTTAATACTATGTTCTCAAATATAGCGTAGGTATAACACTCAATGTTTATGGAATTCAGTCTTCAATGCAAAACAAAAATATAAAACCAAATATAATAGTAAAGGCAAAATAAATGAAAACAATGTATTTCATGGGCATCAGCTTATTCTTGCTACATAGTAGCAAACCAGGAACACTCTGGGAACTCAAGGGACACTATATACTGCAATAGCTGCAAATGTGGCCCTAAGTGAGTCCTGAGAAATCCAAATTGATCCTTATTATGTGAAGAAAGTGGAAAAGGGGTATTAGAAGAAACTTCTTAGAGGCATATTTTAGAGTAGGACTATGCTTGTTTTTGATGTATAGGATTTATAAATTTCTACATAGTCAAATTTATCAGTGTGTGTGTGTGTGTGTGTGTGTGTGTGTGTGTGTGTGTGTGTGTGTGTGTGTGTGTGTGTGTGTGTGTGATTTTTTCACCATTGCTTTAGGGCTTTGGATATACTTCTCCCTCCTTAATCTTACAAGTATTCATTTATATTTCCTTCTAGCTTTTGAAGAAACAATCTCAGTTTTTACAATTATATTATTTAAGTCATTTGGACTTTGCAAAAAGAGTGTCGTGTAAGGTGAGGATATAAGTTATTCTTTAAAGAGAGAATTTTTCCACCCCACCTTGTTGAATAATCCATACCTTCTCTCTCTACATTTCTCAGAGGTGAATCTGGAAAAGGTCATGCATGGGGGTCCTTCCTCAGGTGATGCTAAATCTCTGAAGTGCTCCTGAGTCGATGCACACCATTCTTCCTGTCCCATTTCTCTTCCTTTTTCCCTCTTTCCCCACCTGGGCCCCTCGTCCTCTCTTCACAGTCTGGTAGATAAATTCACGACTGACATGGTTGTGTGGAAATAACTCTTCGCCTCTTCTGGTCGTCTGAGCCTCCTGGCAACCTCTGGCCATTGACCTTCAGACCCACACACGCATATTCACTCAACTAAAGGACAAGTGAGGTAAATAAAACCGTTCTGAGGGGAAAATAGAGCCGAGGGCTAAACTCTAGGCAAAGCCGAAAGGAAATTCAGGGATAAGTTATCTAAGTTACATTAAGTAGAATGAGAGATGGTATCTGGGTATAAAGATTGAAATGATGCCTACAATGTACAATTGCAGAAAATGTGAAGTTAAGCAGCCACTTCTTTCCTAAAAGATATATATATAATATGGAACCAAGCAGTGCTACATTTCATAGATGAAATTACAGACTTAAATTTTTTTAAAAATGTGATTCGCTTAAAGCTATTCCTTGTTGGAATTCCTGGTCCAGCTTTTAAACCAGGTATGATTTGATTTTCTTCTGACACTCTTTAACCCTTCTACTGAATTTTAATAGCGCACATTTATCCTTAAAATGAAAATGAATTAAAATTATTTTGTGATGTTCTTTGCAATAATCAGAAACCCTGCAGGAAGTGTCAGAACCAGGGGTGGGTGTGAATGCTTTGGAAGATTATCTTTTTGACTCGTGTACATCACAGACCTGTTCCCGCTTCCAAGTTCTAATTTAGAAATAGCTATGAAAACAGATTTATAAATTGGGTTAGAATTCCAAAATTTCCAGGACTGTTCCTATTGATTTTCAAGTACATACGTCCAGTGAGGATGAGAGTAAGAAATTTCTGCTGACTTCCAAACTCCTAGCAGAGAAAGGCCATTAGGGAAAATACATGGAATCTATAAATGTACGGTTATCTCTGAGACTTTCTTAAGCCACAAAGTTTAAGATAATCTACTTCTCTTCATACGAATTTGTAGCGTTCTTGCCAAAGTGATAACGGGCGGTCCTGTTCCCTTCGAAGTCCTCTTTGCGTATATATGGAATGAGGACTTTTGGCTGTCCCTGCCATTCTTTTTGAGGACAGGCTTAAAAGGGATTAAAACTACGTTACCGATGGTGCTAATGTAAGAATTCACGCTTCTCAGAGCCTCTGCCATTCGGGCCACGCGGTCTGCGGAACGTCCCCGGCCCGGGAGCGGCCTGCGCCCGCCGATGCTGCCCCGGCGCCCGGGCTGTCGGTGCGCCCCGCTCCGCGCTCGAGCGCGCCTGCACGTACGTGGCTTTCACGTGTGTGTGGACATGGAGTGCATGTGCGGGCACAGGAGAATATGCTGAGACAGACAGGACGGAGGGAAGGTAGGAGCGGCCGTGCACGGGCTGCGGGCCCGGGGCGGGAGGCGGCCGGCCGCGGGGACACCGGGCAGGAGCAGGCAGCGCCGGGGGCGGGAGCGGGAGCGGGGCGGCCGGGGGCGCCGCGCAGCGCTGAGAGCGGCCGCCGGGCCGCGCAGGGGCGCCAACTTTCCCGGGCGGCGGCACCCAACTCGCCGCCGGGGCCGGCCCCGCTCCGGCCTCTGATCCCGCGGAAAGGCGCGGGGACAGAAGCTGGAGGGGCGGTGCCGGCGCTTCGGCCCCCTCCCCCGGGCGTCGTCACCAGCGCGTGTGCCAGTGGCTGCGGAAGGGACGACGAATGACAGAGCCGAGCAGAAGGAAGAGGTGAAACGGAGTTTGGGTAGCTTTTCGCCATAAAGGACATGCTGAGCCCGCACGCAGAGCGGCGTCCCCGCGGTGAGCGGCGGAGGGGACGTGTTCGGTGCTCCAGGCCGAGCGCCACCGCGAAGCCTGACGTGGACCCGGAGGCCGGTGTCCAGGTGTGAACGCCCAGCGCAGAGCTCCAGGGTCTCGAGCACCTTGTCATCCAGGTCAGAAAAAGAGGGGAGGACTTGGGGACAGTGCCTGCACAGGGCCTCCAGCTGCACGCACTGGAAGGACATGTGGAGGGGTCAGGCGGGCAGTGGTGGCAGCAGAAGGTGGCACTTAAAGAGCTTTTCAACTCGAAGAGCAGCTTGAAATTAATGCCATGTAGAAACTCAATTCTTGCTACTGGAT
Source organism: Cynocephalus volans (assembly GCF_027409185.1). Taxonomy (NCBI): domain Eukaryota; kingdom Metazoa; phylum Chordata; class Mammalia; order Dermoptera; family Cynocephalidae; genus Cynocephalus; species Cynocephalus volans. The sequence continues at coordinate 121,100,712 of NC_084465.1, forward strand.
AACATTTCCCAAACCCAGGCTCTTCTTTTTCAAAAATGAAATAATACAAGATTATTTTAATTCTTATGGTAAAAATTGTACAGGGCACCAAGAACCTCGAAATATAAAGGGTGAACAGCATATCTCCCTGTCCCCACCGGCAGCCCCGCAGACGCCCACAGGCTCCTGTGGTTGTAGGAGGGGCCTCTTCCCAGGCAGGGACAGTGTAGACAGCAACCTCAGCCTCTCTTCTCTCAGGCCAGCACAGGACTCCTGTCCCAGATGCATCACATAGTCCCTTCCACCACAGGGCTGACATGAGCCTGGGCAATTCCTGGGTGGACAGAGGCTCTGTGTCCCAGTGACTCACCAGGACCAGGATGTGGGGGTTCCCCGGCCCTGCCCAGGACAAGCTGTCCTGCAGGTGAACTGACCCTGTGTGTCACCTGCGGTGCACAGTGGTGACAGCTGTGTGTACAGCATCAGCACACACTGGCACCTCCCTTGGCCTTGCTGTCATCTGTGGGCTACCCCCAGACCTGCACATCATCTGCAGGGCACTGGAGACATCTTGTGGCCCCTCAGCTCTCATGTGTCTGGCTTGCCTGGGCAGTTCCCTGACTCTGCACTCCAGAGTCCCACTGTCTGCAGAGGCCTCCAGCACACCAGGGCCAGCCTCCTCCTTTCCAAACATCTGTCATGCACCAACACGTTTCCCACAATTCCCCTTTCTACCCCAATCCCACACATTTCTCAAGGCCCAACTCAGGATTGCATGACTCCGTCTTCCCTGGTTCCAGCAGGACAGCCCCCTCCTCTCGCCCCTGTGGCACTGTGTGAGCCCCCACCCCTGATGTGGCTGCATCTGGAGATGGGGCCTCTAAGGAGGTGGTGAAGGTTGGATGAAGTCATGAGGATCGTGGCCCTCTGGAGAGGAAGAGATGCTGGAGCCCCCTCCCCAGCAGGACATAGGGAGAGGGTGACCAGGAGGCCAGGCCACCCCAGGAACTGGCTCTGTGCACCTAGATCCAGAGCTTGCAGTCTCTGGGACTGTGAGCGGCAAGTCTCTGGTGTTTGCTACACAGCCCAAACTGACTGTCCTTTTAGACCCCAGTGAGTGGCAGACTCCAGAGAAGAACAGAAGAAGCCAGATGCACGGTCCTGGCTCAGACAGGACAGTCCTGCAGCACATCTGCAGCATTGCTGCCACTTCTGGTGACACTGTCTGGTCCTTTGAGAGCTGAAAAGGAAACGCTGGTGGCAGCTTCTGCCAGTGCTTTTTGGTTCCAGGTAATTGGGTTAATCTTACCTCTAGGACCACTTTCTGACACTGGTCAGCCAGCACCCAGGCTGCACTAAAGTGCTGAGAAGACACACTGAGCAGGCCTCCTCTCTCCTCGAAGCCTCATGGCCCAATGGCTCAGACACAAGGAAGGATCAGTGAGGCAGCAGCCATGGACCACATTCTCCTTGGGGGCATGACAGGTGGGACACTGGCCCCTCTGCAAGCAGTGGGGATGGGGTCTCTGGGGCAGCCCCAGGCTGTGTGCAGAGGGGCTGTCAGCAGCCCAGACCTCCAAGGGAGGGACAATGGGGACCTCCTCTCGGTGAGAGTGTCTCACCAGTGACTAGTTAAGACCACTCCTTCAGGTTTTTTCGTGCATGAGCTGGGCTCTCTGCTGTCTCCTGTGCCCCATTTCTGCACCAGCCCTGGATCCCCAGCAAAGGCCACTGGGATAATGAGTACCTCTTGTCCCCAGACTGTCCCTCTGTAACAGAAAACCCTGACATGACCAACACCATCTTAGGTGGGCACTACTCCATTCTCATTGTCAGACTATCCCCCTCTGTGGGAAACCATTGACCTTCTCATAGAAACAAAAACCGTTGCATAGAAACAGGAACCATACACAGTGAACTGTTACATAGGAACAAGAACCATACACAATGACAATTTTTATATTTGATTGCTTTAACTGCTCACTTTTTCACTTTTGGCTTTTGCAGCCTAGCTACCTCGCTTGTTTTGTGCACCTGGACAAACCTGTATGCCAACAGGATATGGTTTTGGCCTTTATAAATTCCACCAGACCAAGGCTAGTGGCTGCTCTCCCAAAATACCTAGGGGAGGTAGTTGCTGGCCGGCTAATAAAGACTCTGTTAAAATTCTTAATTAAGTGTTTGGTTCCTTTCATGGGTGACAACCTCACAACACCTCCTGTCTCATGTAAAAGTGTACCTGTTCTGTACCCTCACTGTGGTGTTCTCTGCTAAGGCTAATTTAATAACAATAATTGGAGCTAGGGTGAAAATAGCTGATATTGGCAGTGCCCCTCCTGACCCCACTGTGTCTGAATTTCATGCATGATCTTCAAAGCCTTAACCAGAGGAGCTTATAATGCGGTATTTTCAGACACAAGCACTGAGGGGGGGTTGGTTCTGGTTTTATTTTGTTTTCAGTGGGGGCCCAGAGGTCAGGTGGTACACAGCTGTGAGCAGCCCTGGCCCTGCTGGGTGGGCTGTGCATATTCATGTGTGTGCTCTGTAGACACACACACACACACACACACACACACACACGTCTTGCTGTTCATGAACTTGGTGATGGAGGGAGTGTGGACCAGGCAGGAGGGGTGGGGTCTGTGACAGCTGCTCTGGCGGCCCTCACTCCTCCCCACGCTGAATGGGACTGAAACAAGGGCCTCAGAGGCTGAGCTGGTGGCCTGGGGAGAAAAACCCTACCTGGGCTTGGATGGGCCCCTCCTGGTCTTCCAGCCCCCCGCTAGGTTAGAGAACAAACACGTTGTAGGTCCAGCTGGCTGAACATGGAGACCTCAGCCTTCCGAATCATTCTGCTGCCGTCCGCCACGTGCTCTGCCACGTGCTCTGCCCCTGCTCCCCACTATGGCTGGAGCATCAGAAACCCACAGGGGACTGGAGGCCAAGTGCAAAAACTTGGGAGTTGTGAAATGGGAGCATTTGAGCGCCAGACAGAACTCCAGCCATGCACGCAACATCACATTTCCTTGTGGTCACTTTGAAACATAAGGTGAGAATGGCGAGGCCGATTTCCATGAGGCTGTGGTGTTTGAGCAGGCATCTCTGTCGAGTTGTCTTTCCCATGTGTGTCTGTGTAAGTGCTACTGAGGCAGTCGGCACACCTTCCTCGAGGCAGTCACTGGAGCCTGGGGCACCTCAACACATGGCACCACCACGTTTCAGTGCTCAGGCACACATGTGGTCAGTGGCCACTGCAGAGGACGGTGGCCCCCCCCAGCACTTCTCAGACTGAAATAATGTACAGACCCTTTAAAGGAAAAAAAGTCTTGCCAATTCCCAGGGCCATTTTTATTTAACCGTTGCTTAAACTGTGAGAATAACTATAAAACCGGTGGAGACTCCTGTTGGTGACTGCCCACCTCCACGGATCCAATCACCACGAATAAAGATCACGTCACGAAAACTAACTCACACAGAATTGGGGTTGATGTTCTGCTGGGGCCTGGTGCATGTTGCGGGCTGTCATGCAGGCACGGCCCCTCCGCACCAGGCAGCTGGGAGGCCGCTCAGCCTCATGGGGCTCAAAGGTCACTGGCTTGCTGATCTGCCTCTGATCCTGGTGCATTGCATGGGAGGGTAAACTAAACTCAGGGGCTGTCAGGCAGATGTCCCGCTGGTATGCCATCAACAGGAAATGCAATATCAGAAAGCCAAGAACTAAAGAGCCTAGGTCCAGGGCTCTGTGCTCTGCAGGGTCAGCACCATCACCGATGCTCAGCTGCCAGGCTCCACTGTCCCTGTGTTCCTGCTCCAGCCTGAGGCCTGCATCTTGTGTCCAGGCGGGCTGCACTTCCTCTGGGCACTGCCCTGAGTAGCCATCATGGGCCATGTCTGCAGTGTCCTGGTGGGGGATTCTGCTGAGGTTTGAGGCAGGTTAAAGAGCCACTGCTGGATGGCAGAGCCAGCAGATGGCAGGATGATCACCTCCAGGCAGGCACTTTTCTCACGGAGGGGAGTGGGGCCAAGGGCAGCACCAATCCCTGTAGGGGACCTGCTGTAACTGGATCAATAGAGATGGAGACTCTTGGGCAGAACCCTTCTCCGGGGTGACTCCTCCAGACTTGTTTCCAAAGCTGCAGCCCTTGGTCACAGCACAGACTGGAGGACTGTGGGGCACAGCTGACACCTCTGGCCGTGAGAAGCCCAAAGCATCTCGGGCGCCTTGGCATGCGGGCCGGGAATTGCAGGACCACTCCTAGGACACGCACTCAGCAGCGACACTACAGACAGCCCAGGAGTGCCAAGAGTCAGGGAGAGCGCCGCTGCAGGGACGTGCTCATGAATGTCATTGCCAGAGAGTCTGTGGGGTTGTGTCACCAGCAGGTGACAAGACACACCTGTGGGGAGTGGATCCAGCCACCTGGCATTTTCTGGGACACAGCATCATGCCTGGACTGAAGAACCATTTGCCGTTGCTCACAAAGCCACCAAGAGCCTGTCAGCCTTTAGGCACATCACGGCCCAGCCCGGTCTGTTGGGGTCGTGGGGCCCCAACGCACATGGGCTGGCCTGTGTGCCCATGATTCCCAGTGCCTGGGGTACTGGTTGGCGCCACAACATAAGGGCCGGATTGGCCTCCACGGCCTGGAGGAAACTGGGTGCCCCTCAGCGGGAGGGGGTTGAGCAGGTGCTGGAAGCAGCAAGCCCATCGCCAGCAGGTCACTGAGACACCCTGGGCAACCGTGGAGCTCCCGGGCCCATTAGGTCAGGTTCCTAGAGTGGCCCAGCACCCACCGCACAGCTCTGGCGACTGTGAGCCTTGGCTGCTGCACCTGGACGCGGGGAAGCTGCTGAGAGCACCCCGCTGTGGGCCCCAGGCTGCCTCTATGCATCCATACACACGCTGTGCAGGCCCTGAGCCACCTTGCAGGGAGTCAGCAGGGTTGTACGACTCACAACAGATGATAGCTGAACCCCAGTGAAACTGGATTAGCATCTTCCCACAGCCACGGCACCTTAAGTGGCAACTCGAGGTGGGCGGCAGTGGTGGGCTCAGCGCCAACCCACTGATGGTACAACCCGCATGTGGCTGAGCGTGAAGGCCATGGCCCATGCCGGTCAATGCCCACCCCGGTCTGGTCAGCGACCACTGTGGAGCCCAGGGTCCTACGTGGCTCTGGGCATGGCAGGGTGGGATTGGCTACCCACAGGCACAGCATGAACAAAAACAGAAAAGTCTTAAAATGCTTCAAAACCAAGTTGAAAAGTGTTGGAAACCCCTCCGGTGTTTCTGTTCCTGCATCAGAGCACAACTGCAAGCACAACAGGCAAGTCAGGTACAGGGTGACCACAGCCTGTGGTGCTTATTTCTGGCATATCACACGTTCCAAAGAAACATCTGAGCAGGGTGAGTGGGGCTGGGGCCAGAGGAGGGCAGCGTGGAAGGTGCTTGTAGGCTGCTCTGCACTGCCTGCTCTCTGTAGAGGACTCCAAGCAAAACAGTGCGGGCCACACCATCCCGACCTTCAATGGCATTTTTGAATGTTCTTACCCAGCCCTTGATGGCCTGCAGGCCTGGCTCCCTAGGGGGGAGGACAGAATGTGGCCCAGCATCAGGCCGGGCGGGTGGTCCACACTGTCGGAGGCACAATGTGACTCGGTCCTCGAGTCTGTCCTCCTGAAGGGGTTCTGGATTCTTGCTCTTCTGTGCCACGGGCAGGGCAGAGCTGCTCATGTGCATTCTAAATGCACAATGGCTGGAGAGAGTAGGAGCTTGTTCTGAGGGTTAACAGGCCACATGCCACAGCAAAGGTGGGGCTGGGCCTTCTGTGGTGATTAAAGGAAAATCAGTTCAGTAAACAACAACCAACGGTATTGCCAGGTGCTAGCAGTGAACAATAAAACTGAAAAAATACCATTTATGATCGAACCCAGATATGAAATTGTTTAGGGGTGAATTTAACAAAAGCTGTACAAGACTGGTGGGTTATGAGCACAGAACTATGGGGAACTGAGTGGCAAGTTGACAAGGTCCTTGCCATTCTAGGGAAAAAGCCAGCAAGGCTGGCTCCCCGTTTTGCCCTTTTCCCCCTTCTCCTTCCCTTTGAGGTCTGACCTTTGATTGAACCCAGGACCCTGGAAACCTGACCTGGAAAATGAGAACTTATGTTCTTATTTTGTCAATAAGTAGTTAGCTATGAATCTTCAAGCGCCGTGGCAGCTTAAAATGTTCTATAAATAGCTTGGAACCAGATATAATTGATTTAATCAGTACAATTTGTTATTTTCACTGGCTTATAAAAAGGAACAAAAAATAAACTGAGTGGCCTTACAGGTCAGCAGCCAGTAAGGTCCTCCTGATTTCATAAAGCATGACTCTTGATTTCCCACCATCTCCCCTTGGGGTACTGGTCAACAACACAAAACAGCACGTGTGACATCCAACCCAAGCAGAAGATTAGGGGACCCGATGTGTCCAGGCATCAGCCCTCCCCACGTGGATCTACAGACTCCACACAGGCCCCATTGAAACCCCAGCAGGTGTTTCCGTAGGAATGACAAGCTGGCTCTAAAGTTTACATAGAAATACAAAGGACGTAGAATAGCCAAAACATCCCTGAAAGGGAAGAGCTGGACCACCTGACCTCAAGATGTGCATGAGCAATAGCAGTCGAGACTGTGTGTGGCAGGAAACAGAAACTCAGACTGACAGGGCCCAAGCAGCCCGATGGGAAACGTGTTTCTGACAACGGTGCTGGACCGTTTTCCCCTCACACTGGAGAGCTGTATGAGGAAACACAACTAACTCAAGAAGGATCACAGACCTACACGTAACTGCAAAAACTATGCCAAAAAAAGGCACGGTGTTCTGCATCAGAATGAAAAACTCTTGCTCTAAAAAGACAGCTGCAGAGTGGGATGGTTGGGTGGCAGCCGCAGGCACCAGCACTTCGTGGGGCTGCGTGGGTCCCACCCTGACCCTCCTGACAAGCACAGGGCCCTGTGACCCAGCAAGAGGCACCCAGGGAGCAGAAGCCAGAACAAGCAAATCCGTGTCCTGGCAGGACACGTTGGGGGGCCTCAAAGAGCCCCCAAACACTCCACAGGAAGTTGCAGAGCCACACTTGCTTTACCTCAGAACAAGGAGGAGGTGCCCCTCCATGGTGGCACACAAAGGAAGCACAGGGAGACAGGAGGGCCGCGGGCTGGGCGCCCCTCACGCCCCATCAGCCCTAAATGGCAAAACCACTGTGCAGACACAGAAACCAATGCCATTTAGTGGGTCCTGGCTCAGCTGAGGGCAGGACAGCAGGACCTCAGCCATGTATCCAAGAGCGCCACAGACCTACTGACCCTGATCAGCTGGTGGACACCAGCCACTCACAATAAAATGTGAAAATAAAATCCCAGTCCCTTCTAGATCTACTCTGCAGAGTAAGCCAATAGTCACAGCATCCCCAAATGGGGAAGTCACCATAATGAAAGTTTGACTCATCATGGGGTGGGTGGGGGGCAGAGCCATGGGCCTTGAGGGCTCTCAGAAGAAACCCAAGAGAGTAGAGCAACCCCCAAGGAAGTCAGACCTGGGCCAGGGTGGCAGCCATGGCCACCGAGGCTGTTGGCCAGAGGTGCAGGATACACAGCCAGCTCCAGAGACCTCATGGGTAAAAGAGCGCCAGCTGCCTCATTAACAGAGCGCCACATGGTTCTGTGTTGAAACTGTGTTCTGTGCTCCCCTCCAGGCACCAGGAAGCTTGGCCACCCGCTGGCTAAGGTGGCTCACTCTGCAAGACTCTACAGCACTTGGCAGAAGCCTGGCTGGTTTACTCAAGAAGCACCCAGGAGGGGCAGATGGAGCCAGGGCGAGGAAGAGGCTGGGGGGGGGGGGGCCTGTGCACCCACGGGGCCCACTCCCCACACCTGGCAGCCCCAACATCGGTGGCCCCCCAGGACACTGCCGAGCTTGCCCACCCCCACCCCAGCCCTGACCCCTGGGTCTGGTCCACTGGCCTCCAAGGGCAGGAAATGTCTGCTTCCTGTCAAACCACAGACATGGGTGGGCTGGGGCTGAGGACAGGTGGGAGGGGAAGGTGCTCAGGGAGGCTGAAGTCCACTTCTCACAGAGGACTAGAGGAGAGTGTCTCTGTTTATGCCAGACTCCCCCTCTGGGTGGGCCCCCATGGGCCCCCCCTTCCCTGGACCTGCTGTTCCTGTCACGCCTGTCCCTCCCCTTTCCCCTCACCCATGCCCTGTGGAGACTCTGTGCTGGGGGGACCCAAAAGATGTGGCCCCTCCTTCTGCAAGTGCAGCAAGGGACTACTAGGTCCTTAAAGAATTCTGCCACCTTAAGGACTGAGCAGATACGATGGTAACTGCATTAGCTGTTTCCTCTGGGTGAGCTCTGCTGATATATTTTCATACGAAGTACATGTTATTTTTTACATCTAAGTTTGAAGTTTGTTACTGTTACGTTGCAGTATATTTTGTGCAGGAATCCACAAAAAGGGGTCACTGCAAAAAATTGTTTCATCAAAACATAAACGTAACGTAAATATCTTTAGATCAAACCATATAAAGTTGCTGATATTCAGCCCTTTACCTCCAAAAAGGGCAACTTCATATGGCTTAGCCAAACACGACCATTGATCACATGCACAGAAATGTTGATAGCTGTTTCCTTGGATTCAGGTTTCAGGACATGTCTTTGGATTTTCTGCCACTCCTCAAAAGCTCAGGTCCCTCCTCTAGAGGAAATCTACTGTTGCCGGTTAGACCTATTTTCATCACAATATGGGAAAATGAGACAAGGGATTGTAAAAATCCAGTGGCTGGGCATGCTCAGTAGAGAGGGGTTATGTAACCCTGGTAGCTGAATGACCTTCCACTACAGGAGCTAAAGAGCACAGAATATTCTCAAATATGGCTGGTGCCTGTGGTAGTATTTGACCAAGAAGAGACCAACTGAGCATGTGCAAGACTATGTTACATAACTGGGAACCACCCCCTCAGTTGAATATTTATTAGATAAACTATAAAAGCGGAATCCCAGGAGAAGGTGGGGCTGCTCACTCTCCTGGAGGTAGCCTGCACTCTGCTTGTGGAGTGCGTTTCTTTCTTTGTATCTTACCTTCCACTGCTCACTCTCGAGCCAGCCTGCACGTGGTACTAAACTTCAAGTGTGCATTTCTTGCTTGTGTGTTAAACTTGCTGTGGTAGATGCTCAGTCTCTAGAGCATGCCGCACTCTCTCTGTGGAATCTGTATTTCTTGTTATATTAAACCTTTTCTCACTTTCTACTGTGACTCTGCCCTGAATTCTTTCCTGTGGCGGAGTCAAGAACCTGGTAAGAGGACAGGGTGGGTTGAGACTGACTATCGGGGCCCCCTGGACCTTACCTCGACATCAGTTGTTGCTGGCTTTCCAGGAGCCCACCTGCACCTGGCTGGGAGAGATGTGTACACTTTACTTTCGTGTTAAGCTTATTTCTGAGGAGCTGTTGCTCACTCTTTTGATCCAGCCTGCACTTTATACTAAACCTTCAGTGTGCATTTCTTACTTTTGTATTAAACCTGGTGCAAGGCCATGCTCAGTCTCTGGAGCTAGGCCACACTTTCTCTGTAAAGGCTATACTTCTTATCCGTTACATTAAACCTTTTCCACCTTCTACTGTGACTCTGTCCTTGAATTCTTTCCCGTGGCAGAGTCATGAGTCTGCTAGAGGATAGGGTGGGTTGAAGCTGGCTACTGGGCCTCCCAGACCCTGTCCCCTGATGTTGATGTGACCAGGATGTGCATGGGCCATGTGAGCTGGAAGAGGAAAGTGCAGGATGACTCTGCACGAGCAGCTGGAGGAAGTGGACAGGAACGACGAGGCCAAATGCCTGGAAATGGACCTTCTCCTGAGGCACTGCCAGGCCCTGAGTTTCCTGGGACTAGGTGTGTCCCAGCAGAGCAACTGACCACCAAGAAGACCCCATGCAACCCATCACCGTGCACCAGCGGGCTTGCTCATGAAGCAGTGTGCACCCAGAATCCAGCACCGTGGGATTAGGCCTACCTTGCTCATGGACACCGTGCTGGCTGCTCAACCTGATGGGTCCAGCTACCAACAGGATGGGCCACCTGAGCTCCTGAAGTGAAGGAGGAGACCAAACTACTTCTGTGGCTGAAAATGGTAGACCTCAGTGGTTTGCTCATGCCTGCAGAGGATGGTGGTGACTGGCTTCAGGAGAGAGCCTGGCACTCTCGAGGCTCTTGGAGACAATGTCAGGCATATTCAACTCTGCTCTTGTCAAGGACACCATAAAGCCTCATGTTCCCAAACCTGGGAGCCTGTTGTTCCCCTGTACACATCTGACACCCCCACCTGCCCCTCATGAGCATCTGAAGGTCTCCCTCCTACTCTACATCTCGACAAGCACCTCCCATCCATGTGCCTAGAGCAAAGCTAGAGCTGGGATCAAGCTAGAGCTGGGATCGGTCCTTGTGGACTCACCTCCTTCTCCCCCCACCCTCCAAGCCACTCTCCCCATGGCTTCTCCCCTCTCCACTTCATTCCCCACAGGGCAGCAAGCATGCTCCTTCTAAAACATAAACTCGCTCACTCAACACCCGAAGCATTTATACAGCCCCAGGCACTGGGGAAACAGCACTGAACAAACTATGTAAAACCCCCCACCCTAAAGCAAGGTGCTTGCCAGTGTGGGGGCAGTCAGTACACAAGACAGGCAGGGTCTCCCAGGAAGGGGACACTGCAGAAGGCCGGAGGCAGCAGGAAGCAGGCACAGTGACCTCAGGGCTCCGGTTGTGGCTGAGGTGGCCAGGGCCTCTGGGTGGATCTGAGCAGGGGATGTCAGAGGACCACTGTGGCCACTGTGTTGAGACCAATGACAGTTAATACAGATGGGGCAGATCTGCATCTTGCAGCAACACTGACAGGGGCTCAGGGAGAACAGGATTTGTTATGTGGCAAGGCAGGAGAGCACCATCACGGACGGGGGCTGTGTCAGATACGGCGGGCTTGCACTGTCTTCTGGACACGGCGTGGAGGCTGGGGCTCAGGGGCAGCCTGGCAGTTGTCTGCTGTGGCTGACACCCAAGGGCCCACAACAGTGTCTGGGACGCAACAGAGACGTCCACCTGGTGCCGGGCAATCCTTCAGGCCAGGGAAGAGGAGGCCCACACAGGTAAGCTGATTGGGTGACCTCAAATAGCAGTCAGTGCTACTTAAAGACAGGAAGTATGCCCAGGTGCCTGGGCAAGCTGCCAGAGAGGGAGCCAGGCAGGCCCTGTGCTGAGGCTGAGCTGAGCTTGCTGTATCTGAGAAGCAGGACCAGGGAAGTGGTGGGAGAGGGGGAGGTCAGAGATGAAGTTGAATGAGAGGGCCTCGGAGGCGATGCCATGCGCTGGACTTGACTATGCATGGTGGGAGCTGCTAGAGGGTCTTAAGCAAGAACATGGCACGGTTCACAGCACAAAAGGGTTCTCCTGTTGGCGTAAGGAACAGACCATGAGACTGGGGAAGAGGTGCCATGTGGAACGTCTCACGGAGGAAGGGCTGAAAGGACTCGCCATGGATCAGAGGAGGGAGAGGAAGTGGGGGAGGATTAGGTAGGTGGGGTGCCTGCTGGGTGCAGAGTCTGAGATATGGGCTAATTCCAGTGGCCGCGCCAAGAGCAGCTGGTCACAGCCTGGGGCCTGAGGGTGGTCAGGGCTGCAGGTATGCTCATGTGTCCATCTGTACATGAGAGCGGCTCCTCCTCTTTCTTAATGGGTCCTGATTTTGTTCAGGGACCCACCTCTTCACACACCTCGTGCCTCCGGGGAAGGCCCATCACCCCTAGACACCAACTGGTCCCAGCTCTGGCCAACGAGGTGTGAAACTCACTGGCATGCGCTGGTCCGTGGTTCACTTGGGTGAGTGTCAATAATACCAAGGTCACGGGTTCAGATCCCTATATAGGGATGGTCAGTTAGTTCACTTGGGAGAGCATGGTGCTGACAACACCAAGTCAAGGGTTAAAATCCCCTAATTGGTCATCTTAAAAAAAAAAAACAAATAAACCCTCACTGGCACCTTATTCCTAGAAGCCACACAAAAGGTGCCTCTCTCTTCTCTCTGGATGTTACAATGCCTGCCCACAAGACCTCAGACTGCCACGGCATTCCTGCTGCCTCCACTGTGGGTGCACTGAGGTCGAGGGCACTTTGATGAAGGACAGAGATGTGGACCTGGAAGGGACCTGAGTGAGGAGAGGCCAGCACCACATGGAGATGGTGTCCTTGGGGAAGTCCCCAGGGGAGTGGCAGGTGCAGCCACAGAAGGATGGGGAGCTCCAGTCCTCAAGTTCACAGCTCTGCTTTAGCAGCTTTGAGGAGCAGGTCACACCGATGCCCTGGGAGAGTGGCTCCATGTAGACACAGCTGTAGGAGATGCTGCCGTGAGCCTCTGCCGTGCACTGGCCCTGGCCAGACGCTGCAGATGAAGAGAAGGCCTCACCTGCTCAGCTCCCTGCTGCCTTGGGAAAGTCTCATCTAGAAGAGGCTTGGCGCTGCCCCTGGTACTAGTGTGAAAAGTGCATTCTGCCTTATGAAACCAACGAGTCCCAATGACACAGTTAAGGTTTACTAGGCAATCACACATCAGGTACCAAACCAAATTCTTTACACACTGTGTAACTTACCCTTCTATACCTGGCTTCAGGACTGGTCTGACCCAGTTGTCTGGACATCACAACCTGCCCTGCTCTGTGTGTTGTCCTTGGCAGCTCCCCTCATAGTGGCAGGAGCAGTTCTGACACTGTCACTCCAGTTCTCTCACCCTCAACTGAAACCACCCCAAGAAGGAGCTCAGACTCTTGCTCGCAGGCCTACATGTGGCCACATGTCCACCCTACACAATCACAGTGGCCAGGGGAACAGGATGGCTGAAGCTTGGGACCAAGCACACCCAAACTGCCTGCCTGGGCATGGAGCTGACCACGGGGGAGGCACTGTCCAGATGTTCAGTGTGTCTTCCTTGCAGCTCCATGAGGTAGGCACTGTTACAGTCCCCTTTGAAAAATAAAGAGTCAGATTTAGGGACAGAGTAACTTGCCCACGGTCACGTGTGAGAAGAGGATGCCTGCGTGAGGCAGAGAGCATCCACCTCTCTTACCTTAATTTCTGGTTAAGAATTAAGAACTGGCAAATCATAACCCCCAGGAAGACAAGAAAAGAAGGAACAGAGTGGCAAGAAAACAGAGAGAGCAAGTGGAAAATAAATAAAATGGCAGACCTGAGCCCTCATGTATCAGTGATCACTTTAAGTGTAAACGGTCTATATGCACCAGTTAAAAGACAGAGACTAGTAGAGCGAACTAACAAACAGGACCCAGCTACATGCTGTCTATGCACAACTCACTTCAAACATAATGAAATAGGTAGGTGGAAAATAATAGGACAAAATCCAGTGCATCACACAAACGTGAGTGAAAAAGACAAAGCAGGAATAAATGTATTAATGTCAGAGCAAATGTATTAAACTTCAGAGCAAAGACTAGGGTCCAAGAGGAATATTACTCAATGATAGAAGGGTCAATCCAACAAGAAGACACAGGGATCCTAAATGTGCACACTTGAAGCTCACACAGAGCTTCAAAATACAAAAAACAAAAACTGGGCTTGAAAGAGAAGCAGCAAAACACAGAGATATGTCTGCCACCAGAGCAGGGAATGTCAGCATGCCATCCTCAACAGCTGAAGAAACGAGGAGACAGAAAGGAGGACACAGAACTGGACAACATTACAGAATATTCACTGAAGCAACAATATCCCGGATTTAAGACCAGCCATGGTACACTTGAGAGAGCTGAAACCATACAGGGCTCACAGACCACAGTGGGACCAGTTAGAATCAGTAATAGAACAACAGGAGAATCTCCAAACACTGGTAAATTAAACAACACAGGGCTGGTCCGTGGCTCACCTGGGAGAGTGTGGTGCTGATAACACCAAGGCCATGGGTTCAGATCCCTATAAAAGGATGGCTGGTTGGCTCATTTGAGAGAGTGTGGTGCTGACACCAAGTCAAGGGTTAAGATCCCCTTAACCAGTCATCTTTAAAAATAAAAAATAAAAAAAAAAAGAAATTAAACAGCACATATCTAAATAACCCATGGGTCAAAGAAGAGATCTCATCTCAAAGGAAATTGTAAATATACACAGAACTAGGATGCAGCTGAGAGGTGCAGAGAGGGAAATTCATAGCACTAAATACCTACATTAGAAAAGATCTTATATCAATAATGCAAAGTTCTTTTATCCAGAAGCAAGGAAAAGCAAAGCAAAGGAAACCCAAAGCAAGCAGAAGAGAGGAAAAAGGAGAAAAAAAAAAAAAAAAAGGTCGGCAACCTCCGGTCATGCTGGTGTTCCCTGGTGTGAAGCTGGAGTCTGCGGGGATGCATGCTTTCCTCTTGTGATTCCACTGCCTACAGACCAAAACCCACCAGATGGCCAGCTCTCAATAGAGCTGCTGTGCTGGGTGAGCACGCTGCCACATTCATGGCCTGCAGAAAGAAAGCTACGGAACTTGACTTGGTCAGTTAGGCTCATGTTGAAGATGCAACCTTGTCCTAAATTAAAGAGTTGATCTTGGTGTGGCTTCCAGGGGTGCTGGGAGCAGGCTCCATGCAGGAGATTGCTTCAGAGACCCAAGCCTTTCCTCCTGCTGCCAACCTGGCCACTGGGCTCTTTTCTTTCCCAATTCTAACTGCTTGGAGGCTGTAGTCATTTCCTCTGTACCAGAGTGGCTGCCTCTGGATAGATCCAGGACCTGGGTCTGCGGAGGGACAGCTGAGAGCTTCACTGGCTGTGTTTCCTCAGCAGACCCTGGGGTGGCCCCTCCAGGCATGTGGAGGGTCTCATCATAGTGCAGAACTTAATAGCCAACTTTAAACACTCCATGTTCCTCTTTTTATAGTGCACATTTATTTTCTGTGTGTTTTCTTAATGTTTAATTAGGCTCTTCTGGCTGCAGAGAACAAAGAAACGAAGACTCATTCCAGGTCATTAAAACACGTGTAGAACAGAAGGGAGAGCTCCCCCAGCAGCCACGGCCAGCCTCCCACAGAATCTCAGCCATGTCCTCCCTTCCAGTCCCCTGGCTCTCTTGGTACTTACCTCACAACTCAGGTCCTTAGAACGAGACATGGTAAACCCAATCCTGTGTGCCAGGCCACTTTACAGGTCACAGAGGAATCACAGAATCGCTCCCTTGGGTTGGGCCCAAGTCACAACATCAGGACCCTTGGTCAGAGGCTGTGGCAGCCTGAGGACAGGCATTCCTAGCTCTTCAGCCCTCGGATGATCCCAAACTTGTGAAATCACAACAATCATTTGGGAGCCTTAAAAAAATTTCCAGGCCCCACAGTTCCGGTTCAGCAGGCTGGGGCTGGGACAGAAACTTGTTTTGAACAAGCACCTTCCTGCGCTGTGCAGAAGTGCAGAGCCGTTGTCAGCCGCCCTCAGGATTGACCCATCCTCACTTCCGCACAATGTGGCACAACATTACAGAGCCTCTTGGCCACCGAACATAAACGCCTACACATCAGTTTAGCACACACAGGCACACCTGTTCAGTAGATAAATAGTTTTGGCTATGAAAGGCAGCCAGTATGGCTGATAGAAAAATCTGGTCTTGGACAAAACCGCGTATGTGAGGGCCCTCACCCACACACAGGGGACACTGCTCTATGGGCTGCATGGCAATCTCCTAGATGCCCACTCGTTGGTGCTGGGGGCCTGGCGGTCAGTCTTCCTCCACCACAGCCTTCCCTCACTCAGTCAGTTGAAGATACTGACAAAAGTCCCGCAGCCCTCCATGGGTCAAGCTGCCCGCCCCTCCCTGTGATGTGTCCGTCGTACTTCAGCTCAAACAGTAGGGATGCCCAGACACCCTGGCCACGCCAGACTCCCTACCTGGACCGCCCCCCCGGCCCAACGAGGGCAGGGCTCAGCCCCATGGCCACGCTCCTCCTGAGCCCAGGCCTGAGTCTGCAGAGCTCCAGTTCTGCAGACACTTGAGAGCTGAACAGGGAGGCCTCTGGGCACATATCAACACTCTTGCTGTGGCCCTCCTCTAGTTTACTGTCTCACCGCAAAGAAAAAGCCCACATGCATTTTAACCTAAGTTGATGAACAGTTTACAGCATCGTGTGACCACCTACTGGTCATACTACTTCACCTGTCAGTTTCAATAATTTAGAGAGACAGGATTTTAACATTATTAGAATATATGGATATACCAAGGAATAAAACAATTTCTAACTTGGGGGAGGATGGTTGGTTTAAACGTCTTGGTTTGGTTCCTGTTTATCTCCTATAGCTGTGAAGAGACTAGCTGGGTCTCTCCTGCTGGCCCAGACGAGACGAGCAGTGCAGTGCAGCCAATCCAAACATATGATGCTCATTTCTGAGGCCAGTGCTGTGCACAGAGAATACATACTCAATAAATACTTCACTAAGTTAGCAAATATTTATTGAGCATCTACTATGTTGCAGACAGTGTGACCCAGAAGGACACAATTCCCACCCTCCTGGAGCACATTTAATTGCAACCGAGAGGAGTTCTGCGAAGGAAACTCTTAGTAATACAGAAGGATGGGTGGATTAGATGCTGTGGAGTCAGCACAGAAACAGAGACAGAGGGCCCAGAAGAAGATCCACGCACATGTGGGAGCTCTGTAAGTGACAAAGGTGGCACTACAAACCTGTGGGAAATAACGAACTAATTATTAATAAGTGACACTGGACAAAGCTTTCCATATGGCAAAAAATAAAACTTGGGCTACTACCTCAGTCTATACACACCCCACACATGCAAAATAAATTCCAGCTGGATTAAAGTTATATAGAGAGAGATAAATGTTACCTTTATGACTCTGGAGTAGGAAAAGACTTCTTGCACAAGACCAAAACACTCCAATCATAAAGTAGAAGATAAGTTTTACTATATAATGAAAAACTATAAGAGATACTACTCCAAATAAAGTTAAGACAACTGGAAGATAGAAAATATTTGTAACATATATAGCAAAGGCTTAACGGCCAGAACAGATAAAGAATATCAATTCAATATGAAAAAGATAGCCCTCAGCAGAAAAATGAGAAAAATACATGAATCAGTCAACCAGCATCGGAGTCAGACAATCTTTCCACTAAATTTATAACATACGAGGAAGTTTTCCCCATCTTCAGCCTTTTATCAGTGCTGGCATCACCACTGTTTATGGATATAAGTCAATTACTTGGTTTTTGAGATTCATTTATGATCTGAAAACTGTGACGACCCAACATCCACTCCAAATAACTTCATAGAGACATCTTTGGAGACCCACTGCCATTTTAATAAAAGTAAAAATTTCTGGCATAGGGATATTTATTTTGTGGTAAATCTTGGATTTGATGATTGTCTCCTCATGAGTACTTGATCTTAATGCTCGCTCTGAATACCTTAAAACATTTCAGCAGGAAATCTCTCATGCTGTGGTCAGTTTACATGTGGGGCTGGAAGCCGTTATGATTCCAACAAGCTAGTGGCCCTGTGTGTCTTTCTCATGCACACTGATGGCAACAGACAAAAATTAGTTCTAAAAAAAGATGCATTTTTGAAGAAAATTTTAATTTAAAAAAATCAAAAGAAAAATTAAACAGTGCCTAAATCTTTATTTTGCATAACCTACATTTTTTTTTCAAATTAGACAGTTGTACACTGAATGACACAAAAGGAAACTTAAGTTACCAATAGTTTACATGTGAGCGTGATTCCAGTCTCAATGAAAAGTAGAACAGAAACAAAAACCCCACTCAGAGCTTCCATGTCACACTCCCACTGTGAGGCTGAGTGGCATGAGTGCTTCCCACATCTTTGATTGTCTGCTGCTTGCCATGTGATGGGCCATGGAGCACACAGGCCCACAGCTCAATGATGGGTGAACACCACAAGTATGCACCTGGAGTCACCTGGGGTGAAACGTAAGTTTTTAAATGTGAACTGCAGAAATCCTGACTAACACCCACCAGTGACGGCCAGGGGGGCAATGACCAGAGGGCGGATGGGAAACGTTGTGACACCAACTCAGAGGGCAACTCCTCTCCTTGAAATTCATGTCTCTGAAACGGGGCCAGATTCTTATTCCTGTATTTCCAAATGATAAGATCATCACACAGTTTGACAAGTTAAAACATCACTTGTGAGTGCTGCATCTCTGACTCTGTAACTTGAGATACTGCTGGGGGAAAGGAATGAGTTACACTTCAAACAACGCACGAAAGCCACACATCACTTGCCGTACGTGACAGTGACTGCACGTGTGCCACAGCTTCCTAGTGTGAAAACGCCCATCATCTTCTGAGTGGAAAATCTCAAAGTAATATCAGAAAGCGTTTTTTTGACATTACATGGCTATTTGGCATATCACCTTTTCTTAATTAAAAAGAATGCTGTAAAAATCACATCTGAACAAGGTTTCAGCTCCTGATTCGCAGGCCATGTTTGACTAAGCAGTAACTCCAGTGCATGGCCCTGACCAGACGGTGGCATGGCCGGCTCTCCCATGTGCAGCTGCTGAACCGATGCTCCAGCAGCACACCAGCCAGCACTACAGCCGGCTCTAACCACACACACGCCGCGCTGCAATGCCCGCACCTTTGGGGAAAGCATTTCTCCAGTGAAAACCCAAGGCCTCGCTCCATGGTGTTGTGTCCTGGGGTCTACATCTCTGAGTAACGACCGCTATTCTGAAGGAAATGGCCAAAGGTGGCAGGCATGCTTTCCTCTGGCAGGTGGATCATGCTTAGCCACATGTGATTTCAATTAGCAGATTATCGTGCATTGTTATTTGAAGACCCTGCCAGTTTTTTTTCTATATTATACTTCAAAACCCTTTCATATTAGATATGATTAGTATGTATTTACATACTTCTAAAAAAGAGTATGAAAACATCTGAAGGCTTTTAATAAGACTTTCCATTTCTCTTTTGCAG
Source organism: Cynocephalus volans (assembly GCF_027409185.1). Taxonomy (NCBI): domain Eukaryota; kingdom Metazoa; phylum Chordata; class Mammalia; order Dermoptera; family Cynocephalidae; genus Cynocephalus; species Cynocephalus volans. Next base: position 121,119,714 of record NC_084465.1, read on the forward strand.
CAAAGCAGAATCAGTTCAACACACCAGTATTAAGAAAAAAAAATCTCAACAAATTAAAATAATATTCAAACCACAACATTTAGTTTATCTACATCAAGCTCAACAGCAACATTTATAATATATCAATAATTTTTATCAGATTTTTCTCTGTAGGGTACCTTTTAATATGTTCTGATTATTTACAACTGTACAACCAAAGCACACTCCCAAGTGCACATATTTAATACAGTATCGACTATTTGCATTTACAGGATTTTTCAACAATCTGAAAAAAGATCAACTGTTTAAGATCTTTAAGGTATATTACAAAACTACCGCTAGTTCTCGCACTACGGTATGCTTACTCAGCACAACTAGTGATGAGAGACCCACATGGTACCGAGTAGCTCTAACCCACTCATGCCAGCCCAGGGGGCCGGTCTCACAAACTCTAAGCTGTCTTATACAAAAGTTAAGGCAAAGTCATTTTCAAGTTTAAATAAAATTCAAGTCTTTAAATATTGGATGGAAATAATTTTTTTTAAAAAAAACACCTCAGTCTACTTAAATAATATTTTTGGAATAAACTGTATGGTTACATTTAGCAGGAAATATTCATATTTTAATGTCTGTTGCTTAGAATACTTAAAGAAAAATTTTAGGTATTTTAAAACAAAATAATTTACATTTAACTTGCTCACTTTAGTGCATCCTTGTTCTTCAGAAGTGCAGCACTTCTAGAAGTGAATCAATGAGACCCTCATCTTGGAGGTTAAAAAAAAAAAAAAAAAAGCAGGAATTTTTGTCCTCCACCAGCCAAACGGGAAAAACCACAAACACCATTCTCACAATTACGGAACTTCCAAGTCCATGTGCCGATGCAGAGGTACAGGAAGACATCCACATGGAGCTAGCTACACTGTGGACTCTCTCCAACGTGTGCCTGGGGAACATGGACAGAAGTGCACACGAAGCAGGCACCAGCAGGAGCCAGGCCGCCACCTCACAGGGATCAAAACAACATCATGGTACAACTTCCTGGTAACATGTCAGCGGGCAACAAAGTTTATATTTTCATTTGGGTTCTATTCACAATGTGCTTTGAATTTATTTTACATAATAGCCACTTGAAACTGGAGTGAGCAGCTGGTTACTTGCTTGCAGTACATCCAAACTCAAAGGTTTTAGGTTTCTCTAGGGTGCTCTATGCAGGTTCATTCAGCCCACTAGATCCCAAAAGGACTCTGTGTACATGTTTAAATGCTAGAATCACCTGTTAGCGGTATAGATAAAAGCACCCTGACACTGCCAGCCCTTCCTCGGGAGGCCATGCCTGCCCCTGCTGGTGTCAGCAGCCCCCATCCGTCTGCTGGGACATTCTAGAGATTTGCACCTGCAGAACAGTTATTTAAAAAATGAAGTAGCATAGTTCCCTTAATTTAGAAAAACTCACTATATGTAGTTTGCATTCAGAGCCACAGGGAAGGGTTAATAAAAAAGTCAAAAGTCAATTTGTTAGGATAAATGCATTTTCTATCCTGAAAAAAATCAGACGTATGCATCACCTCCAGTTAAGCACCAACCTAAAATAAGGTTTATATCAATTAAATCCTGAAAAATAGATTTCTTTTTTCAAGAGGGGGAATCTGACTCACAGAAGAAAAATAACTTGCGGGCACCCACGGACCTCACAGACACTGCAAGCTCCTAACCAGCGACTCATGCTCGTACCGAGTGGGAAGAGTATTTGTTTGTGGTGAGCACAGCTCTTGGCGACCCCTCCCAGACATACGTTTTCACTGAGGAGACTTGGGGGGGGTGTTCTGTTCCCTGCTGAGACGCTTCCCAACTGCCGGGGGTGAGGGCCGGCGCCCGGGCTGCCTCCTCTGGTCTTTGGAGGCTCCAGGGGTGGACCTGAGGGCAGGGGCCTCCCTGCACCTCTCCATGGGCTCCGTGGGCTTCCTCTCCTCCTTCCCACAACCAGCAGTGTTTGGCTTTTGCTCTTTTTGGGGTTGCAGAGGGGATGAAGGAGGCTCTTTGCTTGTCCTCTGACAAATCTCCGCATAGCTGGGCTTCCGCATTTCCTGGAAAGAGACCAACACTGGGTTACACATGCAAGGTGGCACCTCCAGGAGGACATGGGCAACAAAGCTCACATAAGATAGTTTTCAACTGTAAATATTCCCACCTTCTCAAGTGATTTTATAAAATTCAACAATTTCATTTCCTCTGCAGCACAACCTTCCCTCAGGATACTCGAGAAATATCTTTTAAAAATGGATAAAATCAGAAAGGTACAGTGACGATAAGTGCTGACCAAACTCTGTCCAAGAGTCAGCTGCTGGGTATTCTTGAGCAACACGGAAGCCTAAGGGAGGCCCAGGAGAAGATCGATGCCCTGGAACACGACAGGCTGGCTTCTCCTGACCCGCTTTCCTGGTGCACACAGGAGCCAACCACTACCACACAGCAGCTGCCACTCACAGATCAGCTGCAAAAACAGTCTTTAAACCTTTTTTTTACACATATCAAACTACAGAGGACTGAATGTACATTTAAGAACAAGGAAGACAAAGCTTAAAGTTAGGAAAAAAAGTTGAAAAGGGTTTTCAGATAAATGGAAGCATGAGTGTTGAATAGCAGAAGAGGAAACTTCAAGATATTTCCCTACAAAAACCATTTGTTAACTTAGTAATTTTAACCTATAAAAAACTGTTTAGACTCAACCCAGTGGACAGAGTAAGGGCTTAACTCCCCAATCTGATAACAAAAGCTCACCCAACATCAAACTGAGGACAATGCAAATCAGGGAAAAGGAGGCTGAGGGGAACAGCCAGATAGGAAGGCCAGTGGGCCACACAAGCCGGAGCACGGGCTCAGAGACTGGCAAGGGCCCACTGTCCTCCTGTTCATTCCATGTACTTCACCACCATGCCAACGACACACACAGCAAATATTAACGCATCATAAACCCTGGAGAAGAGCAGAACTACTCAAGAAGCCTCCCTCCAATGGACGTGAAGATAGCAGGACTACGCACAGTGGCAATGAGGAAGAACCAGAGTGTCAGTGGGAAACTTTAGCAAACATTCAGGGTACTTTGCATAGAAAACACAACATGCACAGACACAAATAAAAACCCGCCAACTGAGATTTGATCACAAAAGAGCTGATGCAGGAGAGTCCTGTGTCTTTTTACCACACCAGAGCCCCTGTAAATATCAGGGAGGAAGGCAGGCATGAGGTACCTACCAGGATGGCTCCGTTCACCTGCACCGATTTACACGCGGTTGTAGTAAGGGCAGAAGAGAGTCTGTCCACACTGTGGGTCTCCCTCTGCTTTTCTACCACCTTGGGATCCCTGCAAAAATGCCACCGGTATTTGAATCTCATGCAACATGACAGGTCAGTCAAATTATTACATACCAAAGTGCTGGCAGAACATCAGTACTCACTCGGGTAAATGGGCTGGGGAGAGGGGTCGCTCGAACACTGTGGACACGGCACAGGACGCTGGCACGGAAGGCTCTCTGGGAACCACCGTGGGAAGAGTGCTTGTACTTGCATCCACACTGAGGCTCTGAAAACCATCAGAGCAATAGTTTACAGCAGGGAAAGGTCTAACTAATACAAGCACAGAAGTCTGCTTCCCATCCTTCTCTGCCCAGGGCTGGAGAGTGCTAGTGGCCATGCATGTCTGCCCGACCAAGGACAGCAGAGCTAGTCGCGGCAAGCCCCTGTGGTCAAAGGACACAGGAGAACCCAAGTCTGCCCTCTGCCTGTGGAGGACTTGCTAGCCTTCCTCTTGGCACACACCGAGTCATGCTTCTGTCCTGGGCCTTCTCTTCTGCACTCCTGTGTAACTAATTACCTGCAAACTCGTGTTCTCAGTTGAACAGACATCACACACACAGCTCACTCATCCGACACTTCCGGGCACAGCATAGCCTGGCACATCACAGACACTCAAGTGCCTGCTAAGTGTGGAGCTCCTGACACAGCGAACACAACTCAATCAGTAAAGGAACACTGGCACCTGTAGCCCCATGTAAGTCCTCCGTGGTGGGTGGGAGGTACCGATAGTAGCTCTCACCTGCATCCACAAACAACCCATGGGGGCAGGTGTGTTAACACTCTCCATTCCACAGGTGAGGAAACTGAGGCTTAGCACATTTAATTTGCTCAAGGTCATGAAGCTGAGAACTGACTGACACCAGATCTTTCTGCTCCAGCCACTGACTCCCATGTGCGGCCGCTCTTTTGCACGTGCTCGGCCTCATTCAGAGTGCACAATCACATACTTGTGATGTAGTTTAAAGAAGGCAGTAGAGCAAATAAATAATTGGTAGTGAGTTTAAGTGCGAAAGACAAAATTTTCTTAAAATGCTTTACTTTTCAAAGGAGGTAAAACGTTCAGAAGTGAAATAAAGTGAAGAGCCCAGAGTTTCGGGAGGGAACGGCGCCACTGACGCACTCTTGCACATGGGCAGGGGAAGAGACTCCACAGCCCTTCCAGCCTGGGAGCCAGACTCTCTGGTGACTCCTGTGCTCAAGCTGAAGGAACCCAGCTTGGTGGAGTTGGGAATTGTAAAGATCTCTTTCCCATAAGAGCTCACTTAAATTCACGACACGGTCAGTCCTGACGCGATTTAACTGCAGACATACTACTGCACTCTGAAAGAGTCAGTGACCGTCACAACCCCCCTCAACTGAGTATGTCTGAAGCAGCTCCTGCAGCTGAACACCAAGTGTCAGGTGGACATAAGATGCTGCTGCCCCGTTCTGCTGAGAGGCAGTGAGGCAGACTATTTCAGCTGGCCGTGGAATCAGGCTTAGGCTTTTCTGAAGTATCGATTCCTTCTTTAAGAGAGACCTCACACAGACACTCCAAATGTACTGAGTGTAGGCCTGCCTGTTCTTTCCTTCTACCCATCACTCAGGGGAGCAGGCCAGTGTGAAAGCCAGAATTCACAATCTTTAAAGTGCATTAATTAATTCTCTAACGTCATTCCATATAAGACCTTGATAACTCAGAAATTATTGTGTGGAAGTTTAAAACTTAGATTAATTGCCAGACATACCAAATTTAACACGTGACTGTTAGTATAAAATACAGAATCCTGGAATGTACTCAACTTCCAAGGTGAAAAACAGGAGTGATTCCCACCTGCCAATATGAAAAGGACTAAACACCTCAGCTGGCTTTAGTCTCAAGGTACAGCAGCAAAGTCCACCTTTCTTTTTTTTTGGTGGCTGGCCAGTATGGGGATCTGAACCCTTGACCTTGGCATTATAATACTACATTCTAACCAACAGAGCTATCCGGTTAGGCCTGCGAAGTCCATATTAATTAAGCCCAGCCCTGCTAACTGAGGAAGCACTGCATCTACTGCAGTGGTCTGGACTCAGGCTGTGCAATGGTACCGTTCCCTGAAACCCAGAAGCCATGCAGACTCTGACTCCTTGGACCTTGGGTGGCAGGCAGGTGGTGGTGGTGTGTACACTGCAAGGAGACATCAGGGTGACCCTGATGTGCAGCCACACGTTTAAGAGCTGCCGACGCAAGGGATGCACACACCCAAGACCACCAACAGGCTCTTTCTGGCTCTTCTTATGCCTTGCTAGTAACTAGGCAGACAATGTTTTCTTTGTACTTCCCAGAGCCCTCAAACGTTAATCCTGGCAGTAGGACACAGGGAAGTAGGTATCCTTTGGCCTCTGTGGCTCAGGCTAATTCTTGGGGTGATTATCAGACAGAGGGTGACAACACTTCATGTGGCAGCCTATACAGTTCACCAGAAGCCATCAGTAGTGCAGGGAGGTTATTTAGGCTTCTCCTTATTTATCTCATGTAGATTACTAAAAATTGTATTACTTTCGGCATCATTCAGATTTTTCTGCTTCATTTTATCTTGTAAAATAAGGGCAGGTCTGAATAACAACAATGAGAATGCAATCTAAGCTTCTGGGTGAGAGAAAGAGTCTGTACAGCACACCACAGCACAGGTTTCTACCTGACCTCAGCAGTCAACCAGGTAACTAGAGGACCTGGTCCTGGGTTCAATGCTGACCTTATCACTACAAATGTGTATGACCTCTGCAAATCACTTAACCTCCCTATGTATTAAAAAGAAAATAATGCATATATAAAGCTCAGCACAGAGCCTGGCACAAAATGTGCGCATGGTAAATGTTAGCAACTATTATCTTACCCTTTCTTTTGATGATCCTATTATCAAGCTAGACAGCCTGTTTTCAAACAAGTCCTCTGTCTTCAAATTGCCTGCAGCTCCAGGTAGTGGGGGGAAGTTGGACAGCCCCAGCTCGAAGCTTGGTGATGGAGGCTTTGGGGGCGTTGGAGACTGAGTCTGGCTGCTCTGCAACAGAACGACACCCCATAAAGTCACTCAGTGTGGAAAGAGAAAGCCCAAGAGAAGTAGAGAACCTCCTCATTTCCGCGTCTGTCTGAAACACATCTGCAGACAAACAAGCACAGATAACTCAGCCATGCAGATGCTTCATCACCCAACAAAGGTCATTTAGGAGGCAACTTCAGTCACTGAACAGCAGAGCTGAAATCTCACAACGAAGGCTGGCCCAGACTAATGCTGTCTCTCTGAGTGCCCTGACTGACACACAACTGAAACGAAGATGACCATGTCTCACGTACTTACCGCTAACATGAACTTACTACTTATTGTTGGGCTTGTCCTGTCTGTACTGGGTGTGTGTTAAACTGTTTGGAATGAAAAATACTGAGGAACAAATTCCTACACAGGAGGAGCCTATTCTGCTTGCCAAAAACTGATGGCTCCAGTTATTTTAAATTCTACAATATAGTTATCCATGGAGCAGAACTCATCTGGACACCTGCATGTAGACTACAGTATGTGCAAGAGTGAGCTGTTAGAGGCACCTACCCATGGCACACAAGTCTATGTGCTATGGACTAACACTCAGGAAACTGGACAGCAACTGACATTTCTAAAAACTCCACCATCTCCTCCTTACATAGTGAGTATTACTTTTTAAGTCTTTCGAAAGGTTCCTTCAAGGCTTAACCTTAATCCACTTAATTAAATCTCACATTTGTTTAGCATGGATTCAAGCACCTTGTGAAAATGACACATGCTGAATGTACTCACTGTGAACTTCTCCTCCCTTTTCTTCCGATAGCCAAAGGAATTCTTCCTAGAGTAGAAAGCAAAGATTTATTTTTACCCCACGTGGAAAATTCTTCAATTAAGTCTTTATCACTTTGTAATCTTTCAAGAAATTTTGATTTTAAAATCCCAACCTTAAGTATAAGCAAAACAAGAACAAAAAGTTTATAGTAAATGATTAAAACTCATGTCCAGATAGGTAAATAAAAGGAATAAAAACCATTTACTAAAAGAATTTACCTCGTGGCTACTTAGAATTTTTACTAAGATATGAATACTTGAACATCCATTTAGTTGCACTGACAAGATGTATAAGATCTGATACTGAACTACATGGGTGACTTCTTAAAAATGGTAGTGAAAATTTATCAAATACGTATCTATGTATCAAAATCCCAATGACTCCAAATGATCCGTTCCTCCTCCCTGCCTCCCTCACAGCCTTCACTCCACGGCGTCACGGTTTCCCCAACCAAGAAACCATACAGGATCTCTAACCCCATGCACTTTCCAGGCCTCCCTGCCAGCCTGACAAACAGTGCCTTATCACAATCAGACCTTGGCGGGCAGCAGGCCCCGGCACGCCCTGTGGTCTGTAACTGCAATAAATGAGCATTTATTAAGCGGTAGCCTCACGTCAGCCCCAAGGATACTGAGACAGACAAGACATTTCCATTGCCCTAGACAGGCTTACGTGGTCTAACAAGTCACATTAATTTCCATTTATAATTTTATTTTTTATTTATCCCTTTATCATTTCAACTGAACGCAAAGAATCCCCAAGGGCCTTGTATTATACAAGCTGGAAAGGTGCTTAGAAACAGTCTTGACTAATTTTTTTACTTATGGAAAACCAAGAAGCAGTCTTGCTGAAGATGGCATAACTAACTAGAATGACAACCTTAGGCCCCTCAAGTTCTGTGCCAAATGGGATGCTCTGTGGACCCTCTGGCTAGCCCCTCTAGAAGAGGCACCACACACACCTTTAGGATTCTGAAGCAAAGCCAGGCTATGTCCAGTAGAAACTAAACGCCTGACTGTGGAACAAAAGTGATGACAGACTTGAACTGCCTGCTACGGGTGGGCATTATACCACAAAGCTGGGTAGGAACAACAGCAGCCACCGTCCTGCAGGGCTGTCCTCCTCACCCTCAGTCCACACTAACGGTCTCAAAGGAAGCTGGACTCAGGAAGAGTTCTATACCTGGACTATGGACGCTCATGCATGTACACATGATCTCAGCATCACACCCCAATAAGGAGTGCCCTGAAAACCAGTGGACAGAGTCCAAGTCCACTGCATCTGCACTTAGAACTGGGGGAAAGAACAGATCCACGTGGGCTCCTGAGCAGTGGGCCGTGCATCTGGCTGGACGAACTCCTCACAAAGAATAGGACTCCAAGCCTGTGACCAGGAGACCCAGCAGAAGGGACGTGGGGTGGACAGTGCAGATGTCTATGCTGTGAATGCTCTGGCAGAGCAGTCAGGGCCACGCAGGCCTCCACATGGGGTGCTTCTTGACCACAGTGCCCGGCAACAAGCCCCAGTGGTTCCAGCACAGTTTTGCCTTGCTGGACCAGGTGGATCTGCCTGACACAGGCCCTGTTAGCACCACCATCAGCAGACCTAACGAAAGGCTTCCTCTCTGTCACGGTGTTCCACCACAGCAGCAGCCCCAGGGCAGTTGGTGAAAGCGCTGGGAGGGCCCCGACTCGCGAGGGGCAGTATGTGGCCCGTTGGGGTCCCGGCACCATGGAAGAGAAATCACAGTCATGCCACAGAGTATGGGCATCCCATCCCCACAACTCTGCTGGTGGTTTGGATGTCTTAGACCCCAAAGAGCATGCTTTCACCATGTGACATAACAGTGGTTCCCAGAAAGGACTGAGACAGCCTGGCACTTGGGATTCATCATTCCATGAACATGGCTGGGGTGCCTTGTCGTGCTTTGGTCCAAAAGAAAAAGTTAATGAAAACAAAACAAACACTCCAGAATTAGGGGGAAGGGGGAGCATTAGGTGGGGAGGCCATCCCTCCAGCCTGCATGCTCGGTGCTGTGTCTGTCTGAACCCGGGTCCAGGTCTGCAGCCCCTCCCTCCACACTTCCAGGCTCTAAGAACCCAAATTCAGCTCTAAGTGGTGGCTGCTGCCCGAGTCAGCACCCTGCACTGCTCAGGGCTGCTCCTCGCCTTGTCAATCTCCAGTGCCTGTGCAACCAATTTCACACCACACTTTGTTACGACAGTTGCGTGGCTTGCTTTCCTGACCAATACACAGCCCAGTGCTAGGTCTACTAACCCATGCTGCCTTTGGCCACTCTGTCCTACAGTCTCACCAAGGCTTCCCAAATGTCGATTCAGTCACCACAGACAGGATTAGCTGCTTCTGGTTCTTCATTATGTTTAACTCTCAAGTTGCACTGAAATCACACAATGCACCAGGAAGAAACAGGAACCAGCATTTTTGGAGTTTCTGTATGTCAGACACTGTGCTGTATACTTTACATACAGAAAACTCAGATATTTTCACTTAAAGTGTTCAAGGTAAGTTTAAAAAGGAAGCTCTGGCAGGCTGCGTTGCTTGCTCACTATCTGACAGAGACAAGTCCTGACAGTCCTCTCACACTGACTCCTGAAAAGACCAGCTGGCCTGGTCAATACTGCAGAGGATGCAAAGCCCATGGCCTGCCTGCATCTCTCTGTCTCACTTCTTGAAGGGAGACATGAGTGAAAGAGGCAAGAGAGCAGCGGGAGGGAGCTTGCAGCAAGAAGCACGGTGCTTGGTAAGTACCCTAGGGGATGGCAGCAGACACCACAGCACCACGGGGGCTAGACTGCTCCCCAAGGATGTAGTATGTGGGCGACAGGCACCACTTCACAAAAACAGTTTCTGTTTATCAATGAACTTAGTAGGAATGAAATTTAAACGCTGGTCCACCTTGCTATCAAACTCCCTTGTCTGTCTACTAACCCCACAGCCAGCTGGAAGAGGAGCAGGGCTAGAGGCAGGGTGGAAAGGAGGAAAGGAGCTGGAGGGCCAGGGCCACCACCAAGCAGAGAATGCAGGCAGATACACCATGACTGCAACATGAGACAGCTCAGTTCATCTACGGCTCTCACTGAACAATCTCGTATTACAAAAAAGATGAAACCACTTAAGTCTCCGATCTGAAAGGAACCACTCACAGCAATTTACAAAACCTTTCATGTTTCAGCCTTCAATTTGATTTTCTGTATTTGAAAATAATTATAAAACATACCTAAATTAAAGGAATTAAAAAATATTAATAGCCTATGATTGGTCCATAGCATCTGTTCAACAAAACACACGAACAACTCACCTTCCTCTCCCTAAGCCAGGAGGGGAATCAAGGCTACCCGGCTCCACGCGCCCAGTTCCAGTCTCCCTCTTGGCATAAGATGAAGAGTTTTGTATTCGTGTTCTAGTTTGACCTGTCTGCCTTGCTTGCGGGCTCCGAACGCCATTGATTAATCGATCTGCAGTGAAGTTAAATATTGAAGGACTTTCTAATAGCCCAGGGCCTCTTTCTGTAGTAGGAATTGCATGTCGCAGATGAGATTTACTAGGATTCCTATAAAGAAAAGTTTGTTTGAGCTCAGTTATAAAACCATCAAGGCATTACATAATGAGCACGACAATGCAAAATATCTAAGCTAAAATCTGCTTTCTATTTAAAAAAATGTGAAAAATATTATTTAGAATAGTTAGGGTATACATATAGGACAATGCAAATCTATCAATGCGGTGATAAAATCCTGCTTCCCTGTTTTTAAGTCCAGATCCAAATTAAAAAGCCTCCCCGAAAGCCTCCTCTAAAGAGCTCTATCCTTGATGGAGGCAACTACAGCACAGCTTTTAGTGTTCATCTTGTGTGCTTCAAACAATGCTATCTCTAGGGAGCTTTACTAGTAGCCAAATGCATCTCTTGCTACAGACACTGGAGCAGGAGTCACGGGAAGCACAGATGGACGTGAGCTGCTGTGGAACTTGCCTGCTTCTCGGTGGATACTGCCTGAGTGAAGTCAGAGGAGATGCTGCAGGTTTGAAGGCTGGAGATGTAAACCCATTTATAAATCCAGTATTTGGAAATGGAGTTACCTAGGTTCATTAAAAAACAAATAAGTAAACAAACCATAAAACAGACTTCAATTTGGTTAATACTATTGTATCTGTGGTAAACTAGGTCATTTCCTGATCTTGTGAGAGAGATGGTATGTTCCATGTTATACCTAAAAATAATTGTAAGTTGAGAAAAGCATTTTATAAGATTATTATTAATTTCTAATATTTATTGAGCATACACAATGTCCAGGCTGGTGCTAAGAACTTTTTCTGCATCACCTCAATTAATCCTTATAGCAATCCAACGAGGATGACAATTTATACAAGCAGAGACTGACACTAAGAAACCTTTTCAGATTATGTGGGTTCCTGAACACAGGTGTGGTGACTCTTAACACATTTGTCTGAAAAGTCCAAATGTTGAACCTAAATGGTTACTAATAATACTACCCCCATTGTTGGCAAGAAGTAAATGATAATTCTTTATTCCTGATTACTTTAATAAAATTCATCAAAGTTCTCAATCTTAGGAACAGTTATACAGATGCTCCTCAACTTAATGATGGGTTATGTCTCTATAAACCCATTGTAAGTTGAAAATACCATTAAGTCAAGAACACGCTTAACACACCTAACCTATTAAACACTATAGCTTAATCTAGCCTACCTTAAAAGTGCTCAGAACACTTACATTGGCCTACCTTGGGCAAAACCACCCAACACAAGTTTGTTCTATAACAGAGTGTTGAACATCTCGTGTGGTTTATTGAATCCTGTACTGAAAGTGAGAAACAGAATAGTTGTGTGGGCACTGGATGTACATTTTCTACTAAAAGTGATCACTTTCGCAACATCGTAAAGTCAAAATACCGTAAGTTGAACCACCCTAAACTGAGACTGTCTGTATGCCTGCTGCTGCTAACGCAATCACTTCACCATCAGATTTGCCGAGATGCCGTTTCCTAACCTTACCCCCATGCAAGTCTTGCTCTGAAGAGTAGAATATTTTCAGATCATAAATAATTGTTTCCTAAGTCATAATTTAAGGTAATACGTGTACCGAATATATTGATGTAAGAGTCACAAAAAATTAGAAAGGGCCATAGAGCCCTTAAAAAATATAATCCTAAATTGTAAGTTAAAAGTATTAAGCACAGAATTTTAAATACCTGCCAACTATTTTTAAAATCTAGACACATACAAAAATAAGATAAAATTTAGTGTTCAAACAGTTCTTTTTAACTAACTTTTTGGCTTCCAGACATGTGGTTTCTGTATAAAGGACGTTCCTTCAAGGACAATTAACTCCTCGGAGCCTTCCAGTCCTAAATTTTTACTAATTAACAAAGATACATATAGGCCCCTCCTTGTTTGAAAAACAAGGGAAATAAATTGGGGGGTGGGGGGGGAGCAGGGAAGCAAGGAAGCAGGGAATTCTCCTTAACTAGAGCTACCTGGAAGGTATAATAGAAAAAGAATACTAGATGTCTCATAGGCCCAAAATAAAATCATTCCCTGATTTTAAAAAAATGTATAAAGCAACAAAAGGGAACACTTAAAACTCTAACTCACTCACTACTTAAGAAACTTTAGTTTGCAAGAATCACACTATTTAAAAATGTATCACACCACAAGAGTCATTAATTCAGACCTAGGTTTTAGAGATTGTAAACCATGGCTTTTTACATATGTAATTTTACACCAGAACTCTGGTATTTGAGTAATCTTGCTCAAGAGTTTAAAAATAAAATTGGTTATTATCACAATAACTTAATATCTTAAATTCCTGGGAATTAACAGGCACTATCACTTCACTCTTTCAAAGCAACACAGTATGTTTTAGAACAAGTACGAGGGCCCTGACGGAGGGACCTGACTTTGCAGAGCAGACCAGGTCCACATGGCTGTTACCAAGGTAAACCCAAGTTGTTCCCAAGGTTCTGTCCAGACAGGGAGGAATATGACCAGAGACCCGGGAGAAGTGACCCAACTTCAGGAGAACTAGACTGGGCAGGCTCAGCATGTTTCAACAGCAGGTGTCTAAGGACCCTCACTCCTCTAAGGTTCTCCTGTGATGTATTTTTGAAAAAGGAATTACATAGGACACAGTAGTATTTCAAAAAAGTAATACAGGGCCGACCCCGTGGCGTACTCGGGAGAGTGTGGCGCTGGGATCTCAGCGACGCTCCCGCCGCAGGTTCGGATCCTATATAGGAATGGCCGGTGCACTAACTGGCTGAGTACCGGTCACGAAAAAGACAAAAAAAAAAAAGAAAAAAAAAAAAGTAATACATTTTCTTACTGCTAGAATTCACTTAAAAGAGACAGAAATATCTGAATTTTAGTCACTTGTGTGCCAAACATTCTCTGCTGCAGTGGCTCCAGATTTTGGTCGGTATGGGCCTGAGAACCTCTGCTAGCTCATGCTCCTGTCCCTGCCTGTCCTTCACACAGCCACTGAGCTGTTTTCTAAATGGAGTATGACTCACTTTTCTGCTTAGGAGCCTTAGATGACTTTCCACAGCGATTCCTGCCTCAGGATACCCGTTAAGAACCTTTGTGGCTTGGCTCTGATCACTCCCAGCTTGCTCCCCAGCTCTCCATGTTAGCTCAGAAACACGCACTAACCCACACCACCATGCACTTCTGTGCATGCTATGTGTTCTCATGAACGTTCCTTCTCTTTGACTCCTCCTGATAATCCCCACACTTAACCTGAAAGGCTCAAATTTAGACAATGACATGACACCTGAGAATCCCCCTCATTACGTTTGACGGTGCATTTGTCTACTTTTGCAATCACCATCTGCTTGACATATTTGTCTTTTCCAGCCTCAGTTTTTTCATGGACATTACCTTTACTTTCTCGTGTAAAACAGGTGCCAGCAGTCCAAGTTTAATCAGCGCTTCTCTCAAGTTCTCCTGCCTGTGAGCAGTGCCATCCATCCCTGTGCAGCAGGCTGCCTGCGCCTACAGCCACATCCTGGTCGTGAACTCTTCTCAGAGGTACTTGTTCAGTCTCTGCTTTCTGACCATAACCTTCTGTGCACCCTACCTTCCATCTCTCTTGTTCCAACAGAACCTGTGTGGCTGAATCGAGCAACCTCCAGCCCAACTTCTCCTGTTTACCTGAACCTCAGCTGCAAGGACACTTGTCAGCACACCGCAGGCTCTCCTGCACCCACACTATCAAACTCACGCACCGCCCAGCCAGGACCCCGCCGATCTTTCTAGCATCTACACAGTACAGCTGCAGAGAAAACAACTGGACACATCACAAATATACACATTCTGACAACAGGAAAAAACCTGTGAAAGTTGATCATACCAGCTGACCCTACAGTGGGTGTGAGAGGTGGTGAAAGAAAGCCGTGAGACAGCAGGCCTTCTGCTTGGCCCAGCCACGAGACACCTGCTCTCCTTAACAAGTCTCCCCTTACACCTCCCTTTGTGCTCAGAAGGACACCAGTTCCTCCAGAGCTCTTACTGCACGCTGCTTCTTCCTAGGGACTGCACAGCCTAGGAAAGGAAGTACTGGGCTGGAGGGGAGATGAACAGGGTGAGGATCACGTTCACGGTATTTCTGAGCTGTTGATGGACATACCTCCGTTTTTACTTCCCAAATAAATCTAAAATCCAGTACATAACATGAAGGTGTTTTACTATAGCAAACTGCATGTACAGCTGGCTCCCCTATTAGACTAGGATTTTAATCCTTCAAAGTACCTAGCACAGTATCTGCAATACAGATTTCCGTTAAGTAAATCCCAAGTAAAAAAGGACTCACCAAGGGTGGATCAAGATAGCTATGCGTTGCTGACCACGTCTGGGGGGTGATCAGGCTGTACAGAGGAAACTGCTGTTGAGGACTGTATACTGGAGGTAAATAAAAAGATGTCGTGTAACGCTGCTGTGTATAAAGGTTCACATCCAGAGGTCTAAATCCATTCTTTGGCAAAAACGTGTTTATAGCTATTGCCTTTGCCTTTATCCGAGCCTGTTTGAAGACAAGTTTGTATCAGAATACTTAAGAACATCAATTTGCAAATGAAGAAAGTATAACCAATGGCCTTGCTTACCTTAATTGGCTTTCCTTGAAAAGTTTTGACTTCCTCTCGAAGGTATTTGTAAGCCTAAGAGCAAAATCATCCAAAATACTATTCAGTTAATTTTATAAATAAGAGGAACTGATAGTTAATTCAATAGCTTAAATGAGGACTCTATAGTTACCAGATGGTGAACAGGACCTAGAACAGTGATTCTTCACCCAATTTGGTTCACAGATCCCTTAAAATAACCTAGTAGGAGCTATGGAACCTCTACCCAAAATTCTCACAAATAAGATGTGTACACAATTTTGTAAGTATTAACAGATAACATAAAAAGTCTCCCAAAGACCACAGGCCAAGAATCCTGACCTAGGGAAAACAATAAACACTGAGTTCCTAGTATTAACCCCAATTTGAAAGGAAGTGCTAGATAGAAAGGGAGAAGATTAGGATCACCACATTTGTAAATCGTTATTTATACAGCTTCTTGTTCTTCTCTAGATTAGATCTACTCTAAATGCTCTAGGAAATGCAGACAGCTCTGCACCCTGACTCAGCCCCATCTGATACACTCAAGCGTGCATCAGTGGAGCCCTACACAGACAGGATGGCTCATCCCCCAGTCTCCCTTATACCCCCCTTCCTTCCAATTAAAACCCATCTTTGAGGTTTTTGTGTTTTCTCTTCTGAACCCCTGGTAGCACTTACACCATTTAATACTTTATAACACAATGGCACTCCTTTATATGTGTTAATCTGTTTCCTCCAAACAAGATGCTTCCTTTAAGGGCAAGGAAACTAATTTAACTCCTTACGTCTCCTCACAGAGCTCACTTCTCAATACCTCTATGAATGTCCTGCAGCTCACAATGATGCCTACTGAAAGGTTATGGCTGAGTTCAAAGTTCCCCAAAACAGTTTGCCAAGAGTAAAACCTTTCCGGCCTAGATATGAGAACAAAATTGATTTTTCTAGTCTGCCTATTTTACAATGTCCTCAGAAAGCAATGTCATATATTGCTACGAAAACTGTCTACACAAAAACATGCGTGTAAGTTTTTATGACAACTTCCTTCTGCACTTATCTTAAAACTTAACACTACGGTAAGACAGAAATTTCAATGCCAGGTTTAGTCCCAGTGTGTACTAATACTGAATATGGATAAGCCACGTACTTCACAGGGGTGGTGGAAAGAACTCACCTGCTGTGCATCAGCTTCCGTTTCAAATGTAATAAACCAGTTGTCATTGTAGGCAAATTCACAGTTTATGAATCTTGGTAAATTGTCTCCTGTAAATAGTGCCTCTACTTCCTACAGGGAAAAGGGAGGCCAGAATTAACTCTTGACTACACCACTTTTTCTTCTCACCGAAGTAAAAGCATACATCCTCTCAAGGACATACCCTTTCACAGTCCAGTACTCTGATGCCTTGTGACCCTCTCTCTCAACCGAGGCTTAGGGCTCAGCAGGGCTTCCACATCAGATCACTAAGCTCAGGAGAACAATTATGCATGAACCACATTAATGCAAAAAATATAGTATTTTACCATGAGGCTGATAACTACACAGCTTTAAAAAAAAAAGATAATTTAATAAATAAAAAAATTAGCTGGACTTTTGCTTTCAGCCAAGGTGGACGAGATTTACCCTCTCACATGACACAATTAAAAACAAAAGACAAGATACGTGAAATAATGGTTTTCAGAGCCTGACGTGAGGCAGTACAGGAAATCAATACCCAGGGGATGTGAACAAGGAAAGCCCTGCAGGTGCCAAGCTCATGACTAGAATTTCCAGTCATGGGGCCAGTAGGCCCTGGAGCTTGGGGAGGGACCTCCCCAGGTCTTCAGCCTGAAATGCCTAGAGGAATAACCCCAGAGAAGGCTCACCGGGAGGCGAGTAGTGTGTGTTCCACCAGCCAGAGAGGAAGACCCTCCTGCATTAAAAGACAGCAGGTGGTGTACCACGAAAGGCACGGCCTCAGCAATGGGGAAAAATGAGCCTAGAGTAAAGGCTGCTCTGATTCTGCCTTAAGGATCAAACTCTTTTAGGTAATGTAACTGCATCTCAAGACAAAGCTCAAGAATATATATAAGAATACAAAAATACTCCGTAACCAGTGAAGTAAGCTCAAAATAGCTGGTGTCCACTCAAAAATTACCAAGCAAGCATGCAAAGACAAACCACTCAAATTAGATCTAGATATGATACAGATGACAGAATCAGTAGACAAAAACATTAAAATAGTTACTGGGTATATGTTCCATATGCTCCAAAAAGTGAAGACTGAGCATATTAAATAGAAATGTGGGCAATCTGGGGGGCGGGGGAAGACCCAAATTATTGAACTTCTGGAAATGAAAAAATATGTCAGAAATAAAAAATAAACTGAACAGAATTACCAGGTAGTTAGACACTTTCTGAACAAAAAGACAGATGGAAGAAAAGAGAAAACATTGGAAAACATAATGGCTCAACGAACTTCAAGTGCAGGAAACTTGGAAGCAACACCAAGGCATCCTGCAAACAAACTGCTCAAACCAGCAGCAATGTCCACGTAGCGGCCAGGAGGAGAAGAGGGAAGACAGAGCATCAGAATTATCACCAGAGCCAACATGGAAGACTGTCAGTCTCTTTAAAAGGAGACTGAGTTGCTTAAAGCAAACATAGCAACAATATGTTGTGGGTTACGATTAAGCAGAATTAAAATGTGTGACAACAGCACAAAGGCACAATGGAAGAAATACGGCTTACGCTGATTATAAACACACTGACAAGTTAAAGATACCAACTGTAAACCCTAACGCAACCTCTTTCCAAAAAAAAAAAAAAAAAGTTATACATAATAAGCCAAAAAGGGAGATGAAAATACTCATTGAACTAAAAAACGGGGGGCAGGAGGAAAAAACAAAGAAAAGACACGAATAGAAAAACAGCAAGATGGTAAATTTAAACCCAACCACATCATTAATCACTTACACATAAACGGGCTACACCCTCAATTAAAAGGCAGAAATTTTCAGACTGAATAAGAAAAACAAGACCCAACTAATGCTTACAAGAAACCCACTTTACATATAAAGACACAAATGTCTTAAAGTAAAAGGATGGAAAAGACATACACTAACTTTAATACAGGAAAGCTGGAGTGGATCTATTCATACCAGACAAAACAGATTTCAGAGGGAAAATAGTCCCAGGGAAAAACAGGGCCATATCATAAAAAATGATTAGCCAGTTACACTTCAAAAAGTACTAAAGGAGTTTAATCAACCAATGAATGACAGAAATTGTTCCCAGGGATTCCCATGCTGGTTTGTCGTCTAATCTCTGGCAATTTGCTCACTGGCTAAAGGAAGAAACAACCACGTCAATGCAAAAGTCACGCTTGACTACTGATGAGTTAATACTACAACTTCTAAACTCAACCAGGAAACAATAACAACAAACAAAAAAACTCTTCAACCAGTAATACCTCAATCCACCAGATAACCAGTCTACTAGTGGAAAGAATGGTTTATTCCTCTGCCTCTGGGAAAATCCTACCTAAACTATCATTAAGAAAATCAGAATCTATATTTAAAATTTTCTAGTCACTGACAAGTACCTAGGTACATTTAAAGAAGACAGAATTTTCAGGAAACGCCTGGATTACACTTCGAAGCCCCAGTAGAAGAGCTTTATATTACAGAGAGTCCTTGGGACTTTCTTTTCCTTATATTCTTATTCAGACTGCTTTGGAATAATTTTCCTTCCTCCATTTTTCGAATTTTAGTTTATCATAGGGTTTCCTCTAAATCTTCTCTCAAGACTTTCATCGTTCAGATTTTACAATGAATAATATAAATATACCAAGATCAATGTCTACAGCTAAATGTGGAAAATTTGACTTGCTTGTACTTCTTACAAATATTTCAAGTCTTGAAAACTAGGATCTATGTTTTAAAATTGAGTTAATAATAAAGACATCAGATTAATAATAAGAAATATGTTGGTCCTTCATATTCAGAACATCAATAAAAATATAAGGGAAAAAATACAATTCTGATTTCTTTTTCTCCATATATTACAATACAGAACTAGAAAAAATAGGGAGGGAAAGGAAGATAAATAGGTAGAGTACAGAGGATTTTTAGGGCAACAGAACTGTTTTGTATGGTACTGTAACAGTGAATATAGGACATTACACATTTGGCAAGACCCATAGAACTATACAATACAAAGAGCGAACCCTACCGTAAAATGTAAAATGCAGTTAATAATAACAGATCTGTGCTGATTCATCGTTGGAATAAACGTACACTCTAATGTAACATGTCAACAATAGGAGACACTGCATATGGAAGGGGAGTATGGGAACTATCTATTTTCTGCTCAATTTCTCTGTATAACTAAAACTGCTGTAAAATAATAAAATAAAATAAATAAATAAAAATAAATAAAATAAAATAGCACTAGTAAAAATAGCCTTTGTTGAACAGAAAATAAAACTTGCTAAGCAAGCGGTATAGTTTCTCACCCTAGGTGTGGGACGTGGCTGGGACCCTCACCTTTGTTACAGTTTTCAAGTGTTCTCCCTCACCAACCCTCACTACATGAACCCAGCAGGATGGAAAAGCTAAAATCTTGAAAGCACGAATAGAAATATCTATTTCCTTCACAAATAAGGTGTTTAAAAAGTTATGTAGCACAAATGACTTGGCTTCAATTACGTAAGAAGCCAAGACAAGCTTGCTGGGGTTCTCCAAGAGTCCCCAAAGCAGGTAGATGCTGCACGGTGAGGTGGCCAATAACAGATGTGACGGGCGGGGTTCTGAGCACCCACCGGGCAGACGTTTCCTCACTATCTCAAGGCAAAGCATCAGGGTGGTTATGTACACGCAACTCAGTTTAAATGTCTGGACAAGTAACAGAGATTACAGCAATGCAATAGACTGTTTCTCATTATTCTTAAACTATCAAATACTGTGGTCCCCTAAAAGTACTGTCCAAAGTTACTAGTTCTCTAAGGATGATCTCTAGAACCCATCTGCATACACAAAAGATGATTTTGTCTTTCTTAACTCTAAACCCATGTGTAATGACGATGCAAAATCGCTGGTGAGTACAAGAGTGGGCATGGTAGTGTGGAAGTATGCTGATGCTCAGGAGTTCTTGATGCACTTGCCATAAAAATATGTGCCTTGAAAAGTTATTTATCATAAAAATGCTCTTTATTTTAATCTGTATGTTTATTATGGCTATTTTTAAATGAATAAATATTTAAACTTTTTCTCATTTTTAATTTCTAAATACCAAAATACACACACCCTCACTACAGTTTTTAATGTAAAATGTGTAAAGGAGTCTTGAGACCAAAGTGTTTGAGAATCAATCCCTTCTACAAGTGAACCACCCAGCAATGACCAGAGTACGTACATCCTGGGAAAATAGCGCTACTGTAAGCATTTATTCTTAAAAACACACCCTCCAAAAACCACAGAAGTAAAAAAAGTCAAAACCAACAAAAACCCTCAGGAAATGTCCAAGTACCCTTCAGAGAAGGTCACTTACTTCCACAGGGGTAGACTCAGGTATCTCCCGCAGTATTACTATGCAACGGTTTTGATTTGGCCTTACTTTTTCTCCCTTTTCATCCACTTGGACTAAAGGTAAAGCTATAAAGAGAAGAAAAATCAATGGTAAAACACAAATATTGAAACATGATAATTCCAACGTAATGCATTACATGAGACAGTCATCCTTCGGCATCCTTAGGGGATTGGTTCTAGGATCCTCATGGATACCAAAATCCACAGATGCTCAAGTCTCTGATATAAAATGGTGCAGTATTTGCATACAACCTACGCACATCTTCCCATATACTTCAAATCACCTCTAGATTACTTGTAATGCCCAATGCAATGGAAATGCTTTATAAATAGCTGTATACTGTATTTTTAAAAATTTATACATATGTATATATTTATTGTTGTATACTTATTTTTTATGGTTTTTTCCCCCACCAAATATCTTTGACTCGCAGTTGGGTGAACTGCAGATGAAGAACCCAGGGACATGGAGGGTTGCTATATCACTAAACAAATTAAAGAAACCTGTATGAAATGGGCAAACGATTGCAAGTTTGGGTAGTCTAACACAGACTATCAAACAGTTCTAAACCAATCTCACATGTTAATTTTTTCAGAACTAAGGAACATGAAAACTTAAAAAGTCCTGCAAGAGCCATAATACATGTAACACTATAAAACAAAGGTTCTAAACAGCTCAAATACTAAAAGCAGATTAAAATACAGGGTTAAGGACTTTCTCCTTTCAACAAGTCCCTAAAATAAAAGAACTGTGTCTTACTGTAACTGTATTTTCTAGTAGTTCTAGGACTCACACGAGGCTTCGTGTGCCCTACCTTCCCCGCACACTTCACACAAACACAGCACGATGTCAAAACAAGGATGCCCATGTTGGTACAGAACTGCCAACTCAGGAAGAGGCCTAATTCAGACTCCACCAATTTCTATGTGCACTCCCTTCTTAAGTCTGTGTTTTGGTGTCACTTCTATGAAATTATGTTCTGTGTAGACTGAGTCACAGTATGTCACGATCACAACTGCCGCAAAGACAGTCACCAATGTCAGAAATGAAAGTGGTAATGTCATTACGGGTTCTACCAATATTAAAAGCATAACAAATAAACGTTATGAAAAATTTTACAGTAACAAATCTGACAGCTTACATGAAACAAACATTCCTTAACAGACACAAACTACAAAAGCTAACTCTAGAAGAAACAGCTGAAACAGAACTGAATCTATGAGATGAATGGAATTTGAAATTAAAAATCTTCCCATAAAGAAAACTAAAAGCCCACAGGGTTTCATGGGAGAATTCTATCAAACGTGTAAATAAAAAATAACATCAATTCCATAGTACAAACTATTCCAGAAAATTATAAAGGAGAGAATTCTTTCTATTGAAACCAGCAATTCTCTGACACCTAAACTGAACAAAGACATTACAAAAAAAGAAACTACAGTCCAATATCCCTCATGAACATAGATGCAAAAAGTCTTAACCAAATTTTGGCAAACTGAATCCAACAATATATAAAAATGGTGATAAATCACAAGAAGTGGAGATTATTTCAGCAATGCAAGGTTGGTTTGCCAACTGCAATCAAGCACTCTAATTATATGAATGGTTTAAAAAAACAAAAAAAACCCACAATCATCTGAGATGCAGAAAAGGTATTTGACAATCCAACATTCATTCCTGATAAAAATTTTCAGCAAACTAGAAACAGAAGGGAACCTCCTTAACCTGATAAATGTCACCTATGAAAAACATTATATGAGCATTATATGTAATGATGGCGGACTGAATGCTTTCCCCCAAGACCAGCAACATAGCAAGGACGTCTGCCTTCTCCACCTCTATACATACTATACTGGAGTTCTACATAGCATAATAATGCAAGAAATAGAAGTTAAAGACACCCAGATCGGGTATAAAGAGGCAAAACTTTTTATTCACAGACAAGTTAATCTATGTATAAAATCTGATACAATTTTCATAAAAAAGTAGAATTGACTTTAGCAAGGTGTTATTACACAAGATTAATATACAAATTGAATTTTATTTCTATATACTACTGCCAAAAAATTAGAAATTGAAATAATAAATCATTTAGCATAAAAAAATGAAATAGTTATAAATCTGATATAAAAACATGGAAAACATGTGCAATGAGAACTGAAAAATACTGCTGAGAGAACATTTTTAAAAACCTAAAGACAGATAGTCCCCAACTTAGGATGGCTCAACTTAACAATTTTTTGACTTCAGAATGGTGCAGATGCGATACACATTCATTAGCAACCGTTCTGAGTACCCAGTCAACCATTCTGTTTTTTGCTCTCAGTACAGTGTTCAATAAGTTATGTGCATGATTCAATACTCTATTGTAAAGCAGGCTTTGTGTTAGATGATTTTGCCCATCCGTAAGCTAAGGTTAGGGTTCTGAGCGTGTTTAAGGTAGGCTAGGCTAAGCCATGATGCCTGGTAGGTTAGGTATTAAATGCATTTTCAATTTAGGATAGGTTTACTGGGAAGTAAGCCCTATTATAAGTTGAGAAACATCTGTGAATGAAGAGATATTCTGTGTTCACAGATGGGAAAACTCAGTATTGGTAAGGTGTCAATTCACCTCAAGTGGATTTATAGAATCAGTTCAATCCCAATAAAAGTCCCCACAGGACTTTTTGAAAAATGGTAATGTTAATTCTAAAATTCATATAGAAATGAAAAGCATTTAGAAGAACCAAAACAAAGCTTAAGATTTTGTACATACCATAACTTTACAAAAAGTTATTGTAATCAAGACACTGTAGTACCTGCATCAAACAAACAAGTGAATCAGCGAAACAGCACACTGGTCCAGAGACAAACCCACAGGTGTGTGGAAGAGGGCTGTGAGAACGGCCCCAGAGCAGTGCAATGGGAAAAGGGGAGTCTTCACCCAACGCTGCCTGCAAGAGCCACCTGCAAAGTGACGCCTCACATGGCGTGCAGTAATCAGCTTACACCCAAAACTGCAAACTTCTAAAAGAAAACCTAGGAGAAAATCTTTGTAACCTCGGACAAAGATTTCAAGATCTATAAAAAAAAAATTTAATTAGACTATGTAAAATGTATAATTCTGCTTCTCAAAAGACAGTTAAGAGGAGAAAAAGAGAAGCCACTACTGGGAGGATATATTTGTAAATCGTTATCGGATAAGGACTTGCATGCAGAGTTTATATTAGGTTCACACACACGCACATTTCTGACAAAGTGACAATAGAACGAAGACAGCCTTTTCAACAAATGGTGCTAGAACAACTGGACAGCCACATGAGAAAAGAAATCTAGACAGAGACCTTATACTCCTCACAAAAATCAACTCAAAATGGATCACAGACCTACACGTAAAACGCAAAACAATAAAACTCCCAAGAGAACACAAGAGAAAACCTTGCTGACCTTGGGACAGGCAATGACTTTTTACATACACACCAAAGGTACAATCCATGAAAGAAAGAATTGATAAGCTGGAGTTCACTAAAGTTTAAAACTCTTGCTCTGTGAAAGATGATGTCAAGAGAATGAGAAGACTAGCCACAGATTGGGAGAAAATATTTGCAAAAGACACATCTGATAAAGGACTGTTAACTGAAACATACAGAGAACTCAAAACTCAACAGTAAGAAAACAGACAACATGAGTAAGAAATGCGCAAGGCTGGCCAGTCAACTCAGTTGGTTAGAGCACAGTCTTATAAATCAAGTCATGGGTTCGGATCCCAAACCGGCCAGTTGCCAAACAAAAACGGGCAAAATACCTGAACAGACACCACACCAAAGAAGATATACAGATGGCAAATAGGCACATAAAAAGATGCTCCACATCATATGATATTAGGGAAAAGCAAATTAAAGCAACAGTGTGATACCACTACACATCTATTAGAATGGCCAAGACCCAGAACACTGACGACACCAAATGCTGGTGAGGACGTGGAGCAACAAGGACCCTCATTCACTGCTGGTGGGAATACAGAATGGTACAGCCCCTGTGAAAGACAGTTTGGTGGTTTCATATAAAACTAATCATGTTATCACCATATGACCCAGCAATTGTGCTCCTTAGTATTTACCTAAGTAAGTTGAAAACTTAAGTGCACACAAAAATCTGCACTCGAATGTTTATAGCAGCTTTATTCTTAAATTGCCAAAACCTGGAAGCAACCAAGATGCCCTTCAGTAGGTGAATGGATAAATAAACTGTGGTCCATCCAGACAATAGAATATGATTCAGCACTAAAAAAAACCCCCAGATATCACCATACCAAAAAAATAAAAATAAAAATAAGAAATGAGCTATCAAACCATGAAAAGACATAGAGGACACAAATTTATATTACTACGTGAAAGAAGCCAATCTGAAAAGGCTGTATACTGAATGAGTCTAACTATATGACATTCTGGAAAGGGCAAAACTATGGAGACAGTGAAAAGATCGGTGGCTGCCAGGGGCTGGGGGAACGGAGGGGTGAACAGGTACAGCACGGAGGATTTTTATGGCAGTGAAACTACTTTGTATGATAACTACAGTGAAGGGTACATGTCATTATCCATTTGTCCAAACACAGAGTGCAGAACATCAAGAGCAAACCCTCATGTAAACTGTGGGCTTTGAGTGATAATGATGTGTCCATCTAGGTTTGCTGACTGTAACAAATGGACCCTCTGGTGGGGATGTTGATAGTGGGGCAGGCTGGGTATATGTGAAATCTTTGTACCTTCCTCTCAATTCTTCTGTGAACCCAAAACTGCTCTAAAAGATAAAGTGTATTAAAAAAAAACTTTATTATAAACTAATAAAAAAGTATGTGGTGGAGACATCTGAACGGACACTTCAGCAAAGAAGGAGGGCAAACAAGCACATGAAAAGATGCTCCACATCATCAATCATTAGAGAAACAAAAAACTAAACCACAATGGGGACCACTACACACCTATTAAACCCTAACATTAAATGACTGCATCCAAAGTGTGGACAAAAGTATGGAGCAACGAGAGCTCTTATCACGGCTGCTGACCGTCCAGCTGTAAAACAGCTGGGCAGTTGGGCCGGCCCCGTGGCTCACTCGGGAGAGTGTGGTGCTGGTAGCGCCGAGGCCGTGGGTTCGGATCCTATATAGGGATGGCTGGTGCACTCACTGGCTGAGCATGGTGCAGACGACACCGTGCCGAGGGTTGTGATCCCCTTACCAGTCCAAAAAAAAAAAAAAAACAGCTAGGCATTCCACAAAGTCAATCACACACCTGCCACACGATCCAAACATTCCACCCCTCGCTATTCACCGAAGAGCAAGGGAAGCACATGCCACACTGACATAGCTTCCCACAATCGTTCACAGCCACTTCAGTCATAGTTGTCAAAACCTGGTATAAGCTATGGTCTATCAACTGGTGGGTGAATAAACCAATTTGGTATTATCTATCCAATGCAATGATCTATTGATTCACTCAACAACAAAATAGTCAGGCCAAGTGAAAGCCAGACCTCCTTTCCCTACCAAAACAGTGGTATGGCATGACTGATTCCATTTATATAAAATTTCTAGAAAATGAAAACTAATCTATAGTGACAGAGCAGATCAGCGGGTACCTGGGGAAGAGAAGAAAACTTGGGGGGTGATGGATATGTTCACTATCTTTATTGTACTAGTTTCATGGAAGTATAAATATGTCAAAACCTACCAAAGGGATACTTAAAATGTGTAATTTAAGGCACATAAATTCTCCCTCAATAAAGCTGCAAAACATGAAACACTTAACAGACACTGACTGGTGAGAGCCTCCGTATCTCCCACCTCTCGAATCACCCACCCTCATCCACATTTATACTGGGTTAGGAGTTTCATTCCTGCTTATGTTTCTACACTAACATTTACCTCTGAATCCATAAAAAATATACAGTTCTGTTTTACACATAACCAAACTTTATACACACGGTATCATCTTGCACATATTTGAAAATGTTATTATTTTAAAATATATTCTTGTTGAAAAACACAGACCTAGCTCATTTTAATAGTTCTAGTGTTCACTGTGTGAATACAACACAGTGTTAATTATTCTGGTGGCAAACATTTTAGTGTGGTTTCCTAAATTGGCAATTTCAATTATATTAAGTGTAAAAACAAGGCATTTGAATCACATATACCGTGACATGTACTATATGTGTATTAGGATATAAAAACAGTCTAGAAATGTAACCTATACAACTCAATCAACACTGGAGTTGCAATATTCAAATTAAAATAAAATACTTATCAAGTGTCTACTATGCACCCGACTCTTTGCTAGGTATTTTGGGCATGGGGATAAGATTTAAACATAAGATGAGAACTCTGCTCACGGGGGCTTATTTATGTTACCCTCTTCAGAAGTACAACTAATATGACAATATGCTATGTTGTGAGTACATAGGTTATTACAGATGCACATATATATTTTTTCTGTCCAAAAACTGAATGAAAAAAGACGAAACATTAAAGAGCTAAATACAAATGAATAAAAAGTAACATCGCAATTCAAGAGCCATCCAGAGGTATAGTCATGGAGAAGGATAGGTGCAGCTGAGGCAGGAATGGGTGGCATGCTGGCCATGGACGGGCAGGCTCCTCTAAGCAACTACAGAGAGCAATTAAATATCCTCATAGTGTGCACGATGGACCCATAACGAGCAAGAATCAACTGAGAAATTATCCTCAGTGGGGCAGCAAAGTTTGCAAGGTATACCTAAACAGAGTAACTAAATCTGGGATTCCCAATAACAACAGAGTAAAGTACAGACAGGTCACGAAAGGTACCGAGGTACCGGCCTTTTAAAGTGGGTCAGACGAAGCCATGTTTGGCTGATACACACAACAGGCTTCTGCTCTAAACAGCAACACTGGAAAGCACAACACCATTGTGGGATATGGGGGCACAATTTTCAGAATTCATGGTTAATGATAATTATGTTTGCCAGGTTCTTTGCTGTTTGCTTCAACAATTTAATAATCTATGACATCTAAGAACAGAAAAATAGAATACAACTTTTATTTGTGAATAGAAAATCCAACGAAGTTCTAAGATGTTCATCTTTTTATGCTATTGTTAATACAAATCCACATGAGAAAAAAATCTGCATGGACTGTGTCATCAATACAGCTAAGCTGGGATAACGTGAAAACGCTTCCACATGAGTGTCAGTAATGGGACATCATGGCAGTGAGAGAAATGAGGCTTCAGTTCACAGCAATGCCCAGTTGTTCAAAAATAGATGGGCAGTGGCAGGGAGGAACAGCATGGTCCATCAACACTGTGCTCTTTGTGAAGATGTCCACCCACCAGGTTGTGCAACTCAGCAGTCCTGAGCAGGGAAACTACAGAAATGATTCACCTGGTATTTTAACCCTAGTGTAAAAAATGAATTTTTATAAGTCTGACTTGAAAAGACTTCCAATATGTCTTTAATAGATAAGGGATGCACAGTGAAGTCTCCCAGATGGGAAGCATCCCAAAGGCCCGGAGCAGCTCTGGGAGTGACAGAAGTGCTGTTCTGCTGATGGTGGTGGCAGTTTCACTCCTGCACTTGTACCTCAAACTTAACAACAGTGCACTTTAGACATGTGCACTTCATGTCAATTATACCTTAGCAAAGCTGTTTTCTTGTCTTAAATAAATAAGGAGGAAAGGTTGCAGAAGCCTCAATCTTCAAAACAAACCAGGATACAAACTACAATTGTGACACTTAACAGGTAACACTTTAATATCCATGTTTCCTGAAACTCCTATGGGTCTTTCATGTCATGTTTAAACATTTGCTTGATGTTGCCAGACCTCTAAGAAACAACCTCATTCACAATATCCTTGTAAGGAAAAGTGCAATAATATTTCATCAAAACTTAAGCAGGAAGTTGAAATTTGAAAATGCTAATTAAGACGCATTTTGCTTTAACCATAAATACTGCAATTTAATTTGTTTATGAATGTAATAGCTGTCTTTAAAATCTCCATGAAAAGATTCCTCTTCTACTTCAAATAATCCACAATCTGTTTGAAGTTTCATTCTAGACTCAATCAGCACCCTGGGGGTTGCCAGGCACTGTACCAGAATTACGGGGACTGGTCAGAAAGAAACGAAAGGCCAGGGAAGACCCCATCTGCCATCAAACACCTTAACATTTGATGGTTACAGACTCAACAGTTCACACTGATAAGACAAATATGGCAGAGGCAAGTACTGTACATTTGTGATGGTCATGTACTTACATCGCAGCACTTCCACAATCAAACCAACATCAGTACTGAGTTTCTTGACATGGTCAAGGTTTGCTACTGTCGTAATTGGCACATACTGATCACTGTCCATCTGTGATATAAGATACATGTCACTAGCAAGATTCTCCCTGTTGGAAACAAAAATCTCTTTTAATCAGCATTTCTTTAAAAGGAGGTGTCATCTACAGCAGTGCTCCTTTCACGACAGGGACGAACGTGGTATGGTACTGCTTTGGAGTGAGGTCACAGCTCAAGCCCCATCTGTTATTTGCTATCCCTCTGGCCTCAAGTACATTAAAAAAAAAAAAAGAAGCTTGGAGAGGCAGAGAGAGCAAAAGTAAAAATATGCTGTACTTTTATACAATGAGAATTAATGAGCTGGAAATTATTTTTAAGATGCAGTTATTTATAGCTCATTTTTACTCTAAAAAGTGTTTGAATAGTTTATTAAAAAGACATAATTTTTTAAAGTGAGGAAATCTGGCTGAATGAACAAAAAAGAAAGAAAAATATGGAACAGCCAGGATATAAGGTCAGTATCCAAAATGCAGGCTGTAAGTCTAGAACATTTGCCAGAGAACCTGTGAATCCGACTCTGGCTTCCTACCAGCCAGAATTAAAAAGAAGGAAACAGGATCAGTAACTTTTACCCACAGGGTCCAAAGGTAAGCCGCAAATCAGGAGTTTAGACCAGGGTGAGCTATTTCTTGGTATTTGGGCCAAAGATAAGCGTTTCCTGTGAATTCTCAGGAAAAAGACCATGTGTAATGTAGTACACAAGACCTCCAAGAACATCTCAAAACCACATGCAGTAATGGGTTTCACAGGACCTTTCGTCACAGCATGCCCCACTGAGGCCAGTAATGATCGCAGCATCTGCTGCATCTGCTGGCATGGGGGAAAGCCATTCTGCCGCATCACGCGAGCCGCCTCCCAGTTGTGGGTGACTCTGGCCACAGCAGAGTTAGATAAGGGTTTGTGAGTGGCGCAGAGCTAGGGTTTTTCAATGTCTGCCATGGTACCTTCTGTTTTTAAACTATGTCATTACGCAATACATTCCATGTTCCTAATTTGTGGCTACACGGAAGTGGGAAGAAGGCTTGGCACAAACAGAGCCCCTCACAACTCCCCCTCGTGCAGCCCAACACCTCTGTCAGATCCTCAGGACTCCGGAGAAAACACCTGAAAAGTCATTATGGACAGAAAAGTTTACACGTAGTCAATCGATTATCTTCATACTAAAAAAAATTACATTTAACCCAATCTCATCTTCCTGTATGTCCAGTTCTGCCATTTGAATGTTAAAGGTTCCACTATATTTTTCAAAAGAAAAGGTATTATTCAGGAAAAAAAGAAACCAACAAGAAATAGGAGCGCTACATACAGTCAGGTATTGTTTAACCACAAGGTTACGTTCTGAGAAACGTGCTGATAGGTGATCACCATTGTGCGTCTGCACACAAACCTCAATGGTACAGCCTACTGCACACCCAGGCGATGTGGTGTAGCCATTAAAATCTGATGGGACCACCATCATACATGCAGTCTGTCATTGCCTGAAACATCGTTAGATGGTGCATGACTGTTAATAAAACCATTTGCTACAGCAGTGTTTGGCATATTCTCAGAAACAATGTAGGACATTTGTTCTCAAACTTTAGTGAGACTGAAGATTCTAAGGCCCCACCCTCAGAGACTCTGATTCTGTGGGCAAGGGGTGGGCCTAGGAATCTGAATTTCAAACAGCAATCCAGATAATGATGAATTTTGTGGACACAACTTTGGGGACACTGACCTGAGGATTATGCTCAGTTTTCCAACATGCTGGAAGGCTATTACTACTTAGTATTCTAGATTTCCTATTAATATATATACACATACATAGATAGATAGTAACAGATATACACTCCTATGTAAAATGTCATATTTGCATAGGGTAACCAACGCATAACACCATAGAAGTTAGGTACTAGAAAAATCACCACCAGCCTTACCGAGATAAGCAGAATTCCAATGTTTTCTTAAGTACTTCACGGGGGTCCTCCTGGCTTTCTGGTTGAGATACATTGCCTCCTACATAAAAGCAATGATCAACTCAGGAAAAATGGCTTAAAACTTAACAAGCAGATATTTCAGTACAGGAATTCTTCTGTTTTCAATAAACATATTAACACACCTACATAAGGGTATCAATAATAAGAAAAATGCTATTATTTTATGTACTAAAAACAATAAATCATGCATAGCCAGCCACCAAAAAAAAATAATAATAATAATAAATAAAAAGTAAATCATGCAAAAAAAAAAAAAAAAAAAAAAATCCCCTCCCTTTCCCTCAAACAAAAGTTAACACAAATTTAGAAGAATAATCTGAGTAAGTTTTATTGGCAAAGTTTAGTGGGGGCTTTTATCACAAAATAAATATCAGCTTACTTAATGCCTTGCCTTACTTCAAAAAAGGATTTCCAGGTAATCTACAAGAACACAGACACTAAATATAATAAAATATAAAGAAAAGAATTAAAACAAGGAAAAGACAACTACAGGCAAAAGCCAAGGCTGGCAGAGGCTGTAAGGACTGGACAGTTTCCACACCAGAGCCTTAGAGGTGCCTTTACATTTCCAAGTGGTCAAGGTGATGGGCAAGTACTGAGCTGTCACAGAGTTCTTACCAGGAGACACTAAATAAACCAGCCCTCAAGAGCAAACAGGAGCTGATTCTACATCTGAGGAGGATGCCAGAGGCATGGTGGGTGACACATGGGCCAGTGGGCACAAGTAGCACCGGGCCATGGGCCAGGCCTGTGGAGAGTGAACTGGAGTTCAGGCTAAATGCCCCCCAGCCCCCACAGCACTCTGGATACTTAAGAGAACAGGTATTTTAGTAATGTTGAGGAGAAAGGCATTGAAACGCTAGGAACTAAGAGTTTTTCTGCATGTACTCATATAAATTAGCACAGCACATGTGCCACACTAATACAAGAGACACTTGTGTTTTAAAAGTCAAAGACCATGAAAAGGCGTTTAGAACAACAGAGAAGGACAAGAAAGTTTGTGTTAGTATTATGTAATGAGTGTTAACAAAATCCACCCCCACTGGCAAAAAGAAAACAAGCTGCTAAAACCACCAAAAAACAAAACAAATAAAATCACAGAACTTGATGTGACTGAACATGCAAAACACGACCTGAGGCTGGTCCTCCATGCACAAGGTTCTCCTACTAACCGCCCAAGTGTGCACTCTACCCCCACATCCAATGGCTACTTACTAAGAATCCCCTATGCACCAGGCCTTGCTGCAGGTGCTGTGATCAGCCTGAGCAAGGCAAAGCCTCTGCTTACAGAGGCAGGAGCAGATATCTACCAACAGACAAGTCGCCACACCACACGATGTCAGATGGAGAGCAAACCTGAGCAGGCGGCAGGTGCTGTTCTGCACAGGAGGCACCCTCTGACCTGACAGCAGCAGTGAGGGGAGGGATAGAAACTGTGTTCTAATGAGGGTGTAGCAGGGGCCCCGAGATGAGGGGCCAGAGTTGACAGACAGCAGGAGGCCGGCTCAGCTGAGAGGAGTGAGGGAACACAGATATGGGCATGTGTGAATCAGATCAATTAGGATGCTAGAATTTTAACCCAACTATGACGGAAACTAATGTGGGGCTGACATTTTGGAAAGATCTGTCTGGTTCCATGGTGCAGATGGACTGTGAAGGCACCGATAGAAGCAGGGAACCAATTAGGAAGACAGTGTCTCATAAAGACATACCAGCCTTCACTGAAGCCAAGGACACAGCAGGAGAGGCCCAAGACAGAGCCAGGGATCACCAACTGTCAGGGGAAGACATCAAGAGAGCGTGATGCCAGAGAACAGATGAAGGGGTTGTCAACTGTAAAATGACACAGGAGGACCAGGTAAGTGAGAGGTGAGGGTTAATGCGTAGATCTGGCCTCACTCGGGTCACTGCAGAGCTTGACAAATGCAGTTTTGGGGTCTCAGTGGGACAACCATCTGCCTAGCCTGCATTCAAGAGGGACAGGGAAGGAGGGAACAGGGCACCCAGACACTGCTCTGAAGGGCTCTTCTGGGACAAGGGGCTGCCAAGGGTGGTGTTGCTTAAGATGAGAATGTTGAGGATGTTATAGGTCAGAGGCAGCTTCCTGGGAGACAGGGTAAGGAAGCACCCGACAAGCCTCAGATTGTCTGCCTAGGGCAAGATGGGGGAGCAGGGACCAGTATACTTTCCCTCCTCAAGGCTGTGTCCGGGAAGAAGGAAGCTGGGAAGACCCAGTAGGTTGCCAAATGCAGAGACAAAGATGAGAGCGAGGGGCAGGAGCACCAGAGAGCACCCCCATCAAGTAGTCAGACGAGTTCTGAGCAAAGCACAGGTGCTATGAAAGCACCCAAGGACAAGGAAAGAGCCACCTGAAAGGATCAGAAGTAACAGTGTACACCAATCACATGCAGGGCTGGAAATAGTGCTGCCCCCGCAGCAAACCAAAATCCAAAGGACTCACGGAACACTGCCGCGGTGGGGGAAATAACTGGCCGTAGTCTGAACACTGTTCCACTCATGCCTAACAAATTTCAAAAACAAGACATGGAAGGATCAAACTGTTGCCACGTAACTTAGTTGCAACCTGGAACAAAAATCAAATCTATAGAAATACAAAAATATTAAGCACCCAACAAAGTAAAATTCAATCCAACCAAAAATTACCACTCAAACAAAGAAGCAAGAAAATATGACCCACTACAATGAAAAAAAAATCAATTAATAGAAACCGATCCAGGGCTGACACAGATGTTAAAACTAACTGATAAGACGTTAAACCGGTTATCATAGCTGTATTCCATATGTTCAAAAGTAAAGGCATAAAAAATACAAAGACCCAAAAAGAACTCCTAGACATAAAAACTACAACATGTGATATTAAAAGTACTTGAGGAAATTAACAACAGATTAGAATTACAGAAGGCTAGTAAACTTTCCACGGCAACAGAAACTTTCCAAAATTAAACAGAGAAACAAGAATCAAAAAAATGGAAAGAGGTTCAGGAAGCTGTGGGACAATTTCAAGTAGCTTAACAGAAGTGTTAACGGGAGACCTCTTACAAAATGCTCAAAACCACTGACAAAGAGAAAATCTGCACACAAGAATAAAAAGCACTGGAAATGGTAACTACATGGATAAATATGTCAGTCTTTGAATTATTATAATTTAAATCTCTTTAAAAGATAACTGACTTTGAAACAAAAATAAAAACAATATATTCTGTAGTTGATAACATATGCAACTGAAATTCATGATGACAAAAGCCTCCAGGCCAGGATGAGAAACACGAAAGTAAACTCTCCACCATCCTTACACCCCATGAAGTGCGCACAACTGTGGGAAGGTGGGTGGGCTGTGTTAACCAAACGAAGTAGAGCATAAACACAGAAACAACAAAACAGAGCAAAAGACTAAACCAAAGGAAAGCAGAAAAAGAGGAAAAGGGGAACAAAGAACAGATGCGACAAAAAGAAAACAAAACATAACAAGTATCCAGATCTTGTTTCTAAATCCCCAAGAAAAGAACCAGGGCTCTTTGGAGAAATGGCTGACTCTAGAACTACAACAGGGAGAAAAAAGCAGAACAAAACCAAACAAGTACAGAGATCACTCCACTGATAGGGGCACGTCATATAGAGCAACTGAAAGAGCTCTCAGAGGCCAAAGCTGGACCCATTTGAGCAACAAAGCAAGGTAGTATTGGATAATAATCCAGAGTATAAAATACACATTTGTGAGTTCACATAGATGCAAATAAATGGTTAAATAAATACATGATAGACAACTCTCACGCATAATAATTTCAAATAATTTATACGGTTTCTGCCCTCATGGAGAGGACCATAAGTCTGTCCGTTAAGTGTGGGCTGTGCACAGTGACTTCCTCCAAACAGCCTAACATGGAATGGGGGAGTTTTAGTCCATTTTCTGCTGTTGTAACAGAATACCACAGCCCGGAAAAATGATCAACAATAGAAGTTTATTTGGCTTATGGCTATGGAGGCTAGAAGGTCCAAGATCAAGGGGACACATCCGGTGAGGGCTGTCTTCCCACGTCAATAACATAAAAGGACAGTGAATACAAGCAAGACAGAGAGAGGAAACTGGGCCAAACTCACCCTGATAGCAAACCCAGTTGTGTGGTAACTAACTCACTCCCATGATAATGGCATTCATTCATTCATGAGGACAGAGCCCTCATGACCTAATCACCTTTTAAAGGTCCTGCCTCTTACTACTGTTAAAACAGCAATTAAGTTTCAACATGAGTTTTGGAGGAGATATTTGAACCACAGCAGGAAGAGGGAAAAAAAGTTAACTTTACACTGGAGAAACCTGACAAACATTACCTCAGCTGCATGACCACAGTCAACACGTGACAAGTCATATTGTTAGGGTTCTCTGATATGATGTGATGCAATGTGCTTCACCTCTGTGGTCTACCTCCCAAGCCCACAACACTAGTATCACAATGAGAATAACGTTAGACAATACAAGAGCATCCTACAAAATACCTGACCGGTACTCCTCAAAACCAGCAAAATTCTGAAAAACAAGGAGAGTCTAAGAAACTGTCACAGCCAAGAGGAGCCTAAGGAGACATAAAGACTAAATGTAACGTGGCATCATAGATAGGATCCTGGAAAAGAAAAAGGACATTAAATAAAATGTATCCCTCTGCATCAGTCATTGTGGCAAATGCAGCACATTAATATAAGATGTTCAAAATAGAGAAAACTGAATGTGGGGTATATGGGAACTCTGTGTATTCAATCTTTTCAATTTTTTTGTAAGTCTAAAACTGTTCTAAAACAACAGCAAAACGACAGACTCAAACCTAACCACAGCAATTACCACACTAAATGTTAACATTCTAGACACCTGAATTAGAAGACAGACATCACAAGATCACAAGATCTGATTCAAGGTGAAAAAAAAAGCCAAGACCTAAATGTTATGTTATCTATAAGAAAGGCACCTTATTAAATATAAAGACACAGTTAGATTCAAAAAGATGGAAGAAGATACACCACGCAAAAGCTAGTCAAAAGAAAGCTGGAGTGACTATATTAATAGTAGGCAAAGTAAATTCGGAGTGAAGAACATGACCAGGAATAAAGATGGTCATTTCTTAATAAGAGAGGTGTCAGTTGATCAAGAGGCCACAACCATCCTGACAGCAAAGTTTCAAAACACATGAAGCTAAAGCCAACAGAACTTAAAGGAAAGACAAATGCAGAATGTAACAGAACCCTGCTTCCCGTAACTGACAGAACAAACAGGTGGAAATTAGAAAGACTACAATGGACTTGAACAATACCATCACCCAGTGCGACCTCATTAACATTTACAGAACACTCCCCGTAACAACAGAACAACACATTCTTCTCTAGTGCAAATGAAACATTAACAAGATAGCCCATAAAACAAGTCTTAATAAATTCTAAAAAATTTAAGTCAGGCAAGTATACTCTTTGACCACAATGAAATTACATTAGAAACCCAAAAAAAAAAAAAAAAAAGAAAAGAAAAAGATCTCTGAAAAATCCTCAAATATTTGAAAACTAAATTCTATACTTCTAAATTACCTATGGGTCAAAGAAAAAAAAGAGAGAAATTAGAAAGTACTTTGAACTGAATGAAAATGAAAACAAATCAGAATTTGCAAGATTCTGCTAAACCAGTACTTATAGGAAAATTAATAAAACGAAATGACTGTATTAGAAAATAAAAAAGGCCTCACACCAGTGAACTGTGCTTCCAAGTTAAGAAACTGGAAAAAGGATATATTAAACCCAGAAGAAAGTATATTATAAAGATCAGAGGAAAACCAATGAAATAGATGAGAGTAAAACAACTGAGAAAAATCAATGACATGAAACATTGATTCTTGGAGAAAATCAGTAAAACTGACAAACCTCTACTCAGACTGATCAGGGGGGAAAAAAGAAAGACACAATGACCAATAACAGGAATAAGTAACATATGATTACACAGTACTATAACATGTAGCATGACTATAGAATCTACATATATTAAAAGAATAGTAATAGAGTATTATTAATATGAGCGACTCTGTGTGATAAATTCCACAATTTACATAAGATGGACCAAATCTTTGTAAGATATATATAACCAAAGTGCCCTCAAGAAGAAATAGATAATCTGAATAGCTCTAAACATTTAAAAAAAAAAAAAAAAACCTGAAGTTGAAAACTTTCTCAGAAAGCAGACTCTAGCCCCATGTGGTTTGCTTCATTTCCTCATATGAGGAGGAAATAATATGTAAGCTCTTCTTAAAAACTGAATAGATGTATCAAGAAAAAACTAGAGACCAATACCCCTCATAAGCATAACTATAATAATCCTAAGCAAAATGCTGGCAAATCTAATCCAACAGTATATCAAAAGCATATTATGTGATCTACAAAGGTTTACCCCAGAAATGTAAGGTTGATTTAACATTTGAAAATTAATTGATATAATTTGTCTTATACTAAAGCAGAACAAATATATGATCATCCCCATAGATGACAAATTCCAACCTCCATTCCTCATAAAATCTTTCAGCAAACTAGGAAAAGAAGAGCATTTCGACCGTGTGATAAAGGTAACTGACACAAAATTACCCCTAATATTGTACTTAATGGTGAAATACTGAGTACTTTCCTTAAGATCAGGAAAAAGACAGACATTCACTCTCTCCACTTCTGTTTCCCTTTCTATCAGAGTACCTATCTAGTGCAATCGGGCAAGATAAAGAAATAAAAGGTATCCAGATTGTACAGGAAGTAACACCTGTCTTTATTTGGAGATATCTGATGATCTATGTAGAAAATCCAATAGAATCTACAGAAAAGTTCCTAAAACTTGAGCTTAAGAAGTTTTCAGGGTATGAGATCGACACAAAAATTATATTTGATATACTAGTAATAATCATTTGCAAATAGAATTTTTTAAAATGACTTAACTGCACTAAAAAATATGAAGTACTTATAAATCTGACAATAAATGTGAAAGACCAGTAAACTGAACTCCAAAAAAAATTTGCTGAGACAAATTTTAAAAGCCCGGAACAAATGAGAAATACACCTTGTTCACAAGTATCGTTGTCAATTTTCTCCACCTGATCCCAACAAAAATCTTAGCATTTTGCAGACACTGAAAACTTCATTTTAATTTGTACTAAAATGCGACAGAACTAGAACAGCCAAAATAACTCTGAATAACAAAATTGAAAGGCTACCAATACCCGATTTCAAGAATCACTTACAGTAATCAAAACAGTACAGTACTTCAGTCAAAACAGACTAACGGATGAACAGAAGACAGAGGTGTGGTAGAGAAGAGACTGTCTGTTCAGCAAGAGGAGCTGGGACAGTCGCAAATCCATGTGCAAAAAATAAGAACCCTGACCCTTATCCCATACCCTATACAAAAACTAACTTAAAATGGACCACACACCTAAACATGTAAAACCTAAAACAACAAAGCTCATAGGAGAAAACCTTTATGATCTTCAATTAAGCAAAGATCTTAGTTACAACACCAAAGGGAAGATCCATAAAAGAAAAAAATAGATACATTAGACTATACAAAGAATTTTAAATTTCTGCTTTTCAAGAGATATTGTTAGGAAACAAAAAGACAAGCTATAAACTGGGAGAATGTATTTTTAAATCATGTTATCTGATAAGGACTTGCATCCAAAACACATAAAGAACTGTCAAAACAATAATAAAACAACCCAGTAAATAAATGGGCAAACAAACAGAAACAAACAAAACAAAAAAGTAAGAAAAAATGGGCAAATGGCCACAACACCAAAGAATACATCTGCTTATGAAAAGATGCTTGAACTTCAGGTTCTGCACATGAGCTTGGAGTCGTGAGCTCGGAAGTCACCACTCTGTCCTAACAAGTAAAAAAGCTGAAAAACTGAAAAATCAACACTTAGTTCCCTAAGAGCAGTGAGGTCACAAGGCAAACAAGTGCCCCCAAAGTTGGAAATACAGCTGAGTAGAGAATCACAACTGTAACTGATGAATTGCTCGAGGCCCAGGGTGAACAAGTCTGAGAGTTAAAAACCATAAGAGGACCTAGTCATGAGGCAGGTGTTCCACACTTTCATGAGTTTTATACTTCCAGGAGTTCAACCAGGTTCTCAGTGAAAACTGGAGAAAAATCCCCTAGAGCTTTTGGTAAGGGGAGGGAAAAAGGAACCACTTTAGAATATTCCAGAGCATTCTCTTCTTTAGAAGATCTGCTCCCAGGAGAAACTATTTTACCAGAGCCTAACCTGCTGGGGTTTTATCAGAGCCAAACCCAC
Source organism: Cynocephalus volans (assembly GCF_027409185.1). NCBI lineage: Eukaryota > Metazoa > Chordata > Mammalia > Dermoptera > Cynocephalidae > Cynocephalus > Cynocephalus volans. The sequence continues at coordinate 121,159,245 of NC_084465.1, forward strand.
CTGCAGGAAAGGAAATATGCCCAGCTCCAGCCAGCTCTAGCCACTCTGTCCCACTTGGGATGTTCACAAGAATACAGGATGCTGCCCCTCCCCGCACACACCTCACATCACCCCACCTTACCAAAGCCCTGTTTACAGCAGTTTGACCCAGCACATTATATCTAGTTACAAGAAAAAATCAGAAAGGATACCAAAAGGCAAAAACACAATTTTAAGAGACAAAGCAAACATCAGAACCAGACATGGCAGAGATGTGGGAATTATCATATTGGGAATTTAAAACGACTATGATTAATACGCTAAGCGTTCTAATGGATAAAGTAGAAAACACGTAAGAACAGATAGACAATGTAAGCAGAGAGATGGAAATTCTAAGGAAAAAACAAAAAGAAATGCTGGAGACTGAAATTACTGTGGCAAAAATGAAGGATGCCTCTAACAGGCTTTTTAGAAGATGGGGCACAGCTGAGGACAGAATCTCAGCCTGAGAATTTACCAGTGGAAAACTCCAACACTGAAAAGCAAAGAGAACAAAGACTGAAAAAAAGAACAGAATATCCAAGGACAAAAGGTATTAACATACACACGAGAACACTAGGAGAAGAAAGAGAGAAAGGAAAATAAGAAATGTGTGAAACAATACAAACTGAGAATTCCCCCAAATTGTCAGACACCAACCACATATCATTCAAGTTCAGAGACCAAGGAGCATAAATGCCAAAAACCCCCTACACCTAGGCATATCATTTTAAAGCTACAGAACATCAAAGATAAAGAAAAAATCCTGACAGAAGCCAGAGGGAAAAATACCTTACCTATAGAGGAACAAAAGTAAGAATTACATCTGACTTCTCACAAACCAAGCAAGCAGGAAGAGGGTGGCGTGAAATGTGCAGGGTGCTGAGAGAAAAACCCACCAGCCTGGAATTTCTTTACTGAGAATCTGTCCTTAAAAAGTGAAGATGATGACTGTCCAGACAAACAAAAATTGAGAAAATTTGCTGCCAGTACTCTTTCCTTGTAAGAAATGTTAAAGAAGTTCTTCAGAGAAAGAAGATAACAGAGGTCAGAAACTTGTCCTGCATAAAGAGCAAAAGAGCAAAGAAAAAATAAGTCAAGGTAAAATAAAAACATTCATTTTTCTTATTATTAATAGACCTAACAGATAAATTTATTCAAAATAAGAGCACCAAGTATTTGATTATGAATATATCTTTTGTGCATATGTACACTTATATATAAGTAAAATGAATGACTTCAATAATAGCAGGAATGGGATGAAGGAATTTGGATTATTTTGTTATTGTAAGGTACTCACACTATCCATGAATTGATATAGTGTTTTTTAAAAGTAGACTTGGGTTAGCTGTAAATGTGTATTGCAAACTCTTGGTCAGCCACTAAAAAAAGTAAAAAAAAAAAAAAAAAAAGTATAGCTGATATAACTGATATTCCAAGAAAGAAAAGAAAATAGAATCATATAAAATGCTTGATTAAAACTGCAAAAGGCAGAAAAATTATGAAAGACAAAAATAGAAACAAAGAACAAGGGCAACAAATAGAAAACTAATAAATACAGTAGATATTAATCCAATTATATCAATAACCATTTTGAATGTCAAAGGCCTACACGCACCAATTAAAGACAGAGATTGTCAGAGTGAATGGAAAAACAAGACTCACCTATATATTGTCTACAAGAAGCCCACTTTAAACATAAAGACACAGGTAGATTAAAAGCAAATGGATGGATCAAATAGAATAAAATACTTAGGAATTAACTTACCCAAGGAGGTGAAAGACTTAAATGTAGGTGTACAACAAAAACTACAAAATATTACTGAAAGAAATTAAAGATAACACAAATAAAAGAAAACATCCCATGTTCACAGATTGGAAGGCTTAATACTGTGTTAAGATCTCAATACTAATCAAAGCGATCTACAAATTCAATGCAAACCCTGTCAAAATCCCAATGACATTTTTTGCATGAATAGAAAAACCCATCTAAAATTTGTATGAAATCTCAACATACCCTGAATAGCTAAGGCAATCTTGAAAAAGAACACTTCTTGATTTCAAAACTTACTACAAAGCTACAATAATAAAAACAGTGTGGTACAAGCATAGAGACAAGACATACAAATCTTCATGTATATAGCCAAATGTTTTTTGACAAGAGCGCCAAGACCATTCAATGAAGAAAGGACAGTGTTTTCAAAAGGTGTTGGGAGAACTGAATATCCACATGCAAAAGAACAGAGTTGGACCCTTACCAAATACCATATACAAAAATTAACTCTAATGAATCAAAGATCTAAATGTAAGACCTACAGTTACAACACTCTTAGATGAAAACATGTGTAGTTTACCAATATAAAAAAGACTGGGAAAAAAATAAATGGATAGAGAAAGATACACCATTCTAACACTAATCAAAAGAATGCAGGAGTAGCAACATTTATTTCAGACACAGCAGACTTCAAAGAAAGGGAAACTAGAGCAGCACTGCATAATGATAAAGGAATCAACTCCCCAAGATGACATAACAATCCCTAACATGTATGTGCCTCACACAGCATCAAAAGACGGTAGGCAAAAACTGGTACACTTTGGAAAACAGTTTGGCAGTTTCTTACAGAACTTTCAAACATACTTCTACTGTACAATCCAGCAATCATGCTCCTTGGTATTTACCCAAAGTAGTAGAAATGTTACATCTACACAAAAACCTGCACACAAATGTTTATCACAGCTTTATTCAGAACTGCCAAAACTTGAAAGCAAGTCTCTTGCAGGTGAATGGATAAACAAACTGTGGTACATCCAGACAATGGCATATGATTCAGCAGTAAAAAGAAATGAGCTACCAAGCCATGGAAAAACATGGAGGAACCTTAAACACATATTGCTAAGTGAAAGAAGCCCATTTGAAAAGGCTACATACTGTATGGTTCCAATTATATTTGATTCTGGAAAAGGCAAAACTATGGAGATAGTAAAAAGATCAGCAGTTGCCATGGGTTGGTGGAGAGGAAGGAACAAATAGGCGGAACACAGAAGATTTTTAAGGCAGTGAAACTATTCTGTATGATACTGTAATGGTGGATACATGTCATCATACATCTGTCCAAACGCACAGAATGTCCAGCACCAAGAGGGACTCTAATGTAAACTGTGGACTTTGGTGATAATGACATGCCAATGTAGGTGCATCAATTCTAACTAATGTACTACTTTGGTGGGGGATATTGATTTTGGGGAAGGGTACAGGTGGGGATGTATGGGAATGCTTTCTGTTCAATTTTGCTGTGAACCTAAAACTGCTCTGAAGAAATATTCTTAAAAAAAAAAAGATGCTTGCCACCATTAGTTGTTAGGGAAATACAAATTAAAACCACAATAAGATTCAACTATCTACCTTTTAGAGTGGCTAAAATTAAAAAGACTGACCATAGCAAGTGCTAATGTGGAGCAGCTGGAGCTGCTGGTGGGAATACAAAATGTTATTATTACTTTGGAAAACAGCTTTACCATTTCTTAAAAAAGATAAACATATGCTTACCAGATGATCCATCTACTCCATTCCAAAGTATCTAACCAAGGAAAATGAAAACATACATCCATACAAAGTCTTGCTTACAAATGTTCAAAGTAGCTTTATTTGTAAAGCCAAAAATCGGAAAACATCCAAATATTCACCAACAGGTAAGTGGGAAAAACAAACTGTGGTATATCCATATTGTGGACTACTACTCAGCAACAAAAAGGAACTACCTATCAATGCATGTTACAACACAAATAGATGTCAAAATTAGTAAGCAAAAAAAGTCACGCAAAAGAGCATACACCACCAAATTTCATTTATATGTAATTCTAGAAAATGCAAACTAATCTACACGGACAGAAAACAGATGTGGGTTGCCTGGGGAAGGGAGAAGTCACAGGAAGCTGCTGCTGGAGATGGACACGTTTGTTTTCTTGACTGTTTGATGGTTTTACGGAAGCATACATGACTTGTCAATGAGGAATGGATGCCAGCAAATCAGCTCTGCTTGTAGAATGTACTGAATACAGCCCTAATTCTCCCTAAGCTACAGAAAATAAACATGAAGAACAGCTAGGAATACCTCAAATATGTGATGTTCACAACCCCTTATTCTGTCCAAACTGTCTTATTTGCAATTCCAATAGTAACATTCCATCTCTGCACTTCTACTAATGATTGCCCTACAAACCACCCTCTGCTGCTCCTAGTTAAATGTGGTTGTCTTTCAGGAGCTACTCAGCCTTACATTCACCACGATGCCTCCCCAACCATGGCCTCTCATCTCTGCATCCACATAAGATTTAGTTTAAAGTACAATTAAAAGGAGGCAACAACAGGCATGTTGTCTAGGTACAGATTTAATGAGCTAAATAAAAAAAACAAAAAAGCTCATGCTGTATATAAAAACAAATCCATAAAATAGCCTTACCCGTTTCGCTATTTTCAGGCAGCGATTCGTATTCGGAGGGATCCAGGTCCAAAGTGTTCATGTCTGTCTGGTCTGACTCCTGTAAATCTGGTAATGCTGCATTTTCATGACTTTTGTCGCTATCTCCATTGGCATCTGATCCTATAATTAGGAATTTTACCCCAAAAGGCAGGGTTATAAGAATAACTTTCTCTTAAAGCAAAACAAAATAAAGCTCACATTTGCAGTTCCTTGAATTCTTTAACTGGCTCATGAAACATCTCCAGGCTCTTAAGCACCCTCACCAACTAGGACACAAATGTGAGGCAGCGACTTCTTACAGACCGATTAGCACGGAAACACAGGCAAAGGCTTTGGAGTAGAGCCGTCCCTCACCGAGGCCAGGCTCACGACTCACCCTGCGGGCTGCAGGATGCAGCATGGCGGGGCGCCTCCTCCCAAGCGGCACTCACACCATCAGCAGCATCACTTGCTTCTAAACGTAACATGTGAGTCCCCCATACTTTTGCATTAGGATTTAGCGCTGAAACCTTAGTTGTTGGTACCTAGGAAAAATTGTAACATATATATTTGTATCCAAATTTCAACCAAATCCATTTTACTTACTAATGCAGAGTTAAAATGCACCTTTGTTAAGAGATTTTGGGCTAAAAAGGCTGAGTTCAACTTGTACATAACACTTTTGGGGAGAAATGCAGTTACAACTCTATTCAGTTCCCCCTCAGGTTACATTCCTCCTGAGCATACAGCTCAGAAGCTGCGAAACCACAGACATTGCTCCTGCCTTCGCGAGATTTCAGTGCCTTATAAAAACTGCACAACTCATCAGGAACTGGGGATTTCCTAGACTACGTAACTGATTCAAATCACAGTTCCCAGATTTACAAATGTGAATATAATGTAGATTAATAAAATTTTAGGGGCCAGTCTGTGGCTCACTTGGGAGAGTGTGGTGCTGATAACACCAAGGCCACAGGTTCGGATCCCTATATAGGGATGGCCGGTTAGCTCTCACTTGGGACAGCATGGTGCTGACAACACCAAGTCAAGGGTTAAGACCCCCTTACCAGTCATCTTTTAAATAAACAAATAAATAAGTAAATAAAAATAAAATTTTAATTATAAAGCCTCAAATACTCACATAAGCAAAATAAGTACAGAAAAAAGCTCCTCCTAAGAAAAAAAAGTTATTAATAGGCCTGTCAGAGCTACCGTAGAACCAGAGAAAGCTAAAGCATCCTCTAAGTAAGTTCAACAGAACTAGTTGTTCCCATTCCTGAAAGAGCTTCAGTGTCACCTTTGGAGTTTTTCAAAACACAAATTCCCAGTTCTACTGAAGTACAATTTGTAGGTCTTCCTGATTCTGCTAGTCCAGTGTTGTGGACATGGGCTCTCAAATCACTTGAGCCTGAGTCCAACTCTGCCTGGGACAGCTGTGTAATGTGGAGCTAGTATTTAACCTATGAACGCCTGACCTGGAAAACGAGTTTCGTAGTTCCCATCTCATAGGGATGTTGACACAGCATGCCTCAAGCACTAGCATGGTGCCTGGCACATGCTGTATTACGTGCTCATTGAATCATTAGCTCATCAGTGACTAATGCAATAAGGGTGCTCGGTAAATCAGACCACGGCAGTCCTCTACTCAGAACCCTCCAATGGCCACCTGGCTCGTTCAGAACAACAGATGAGGTTCTTCGCAAGGCCAGAACACCCTTGTGTGGTTCTTCCCAAGGCCAGAACACCCCACTGCTCTGGCCTTGCCCACCTCTGAAACAGAGTAAGGATAGGCCTATGAACCAAACTGACTCTGTTTTCCCTTCAGTGGACACGTTGTTACTTCTCCACTCCTCAGTCATGAGACCCTCAGGGCACATGATTACCCCATGCCCACCCTGATAAAATAAACTGAGATAAGAGGGGAACAGATATTCACTGAGTTGAAAAAACCCCTCCCCAAGGCTTGTTTACTATAATTGTAAAAATTAAGTTACAGATTAACCTCAAGACCCCTTTAGGAATTTCTACATGTGCACAAAGCTTGAAGGCGACTGCTACAATGACCCTCCTGGGGCACCACCATCCTGGACCTACTGAGCAGGCTCAAGGGCCAAAGACTTAACTGAGTATGCACCCACGACACAAACAGTAAGAATGAAATGCACCACCTCCAGTGATGCTGGCCTGCACCCCTTTACTCCTTTTCCTATAATAAGACCCTGAACAGCTCTCCTCAGGGTGCTAACTCTGTTACCCCCCTTATGCATAAGTCTACCTCCTCTTTTAATAAAGTGTTGCTTGCTTTACTGCTCGGTGCACTGTTAATTTCTATGACCCAAAAGGCTAAATTCGGTATAACCAGGAGGTAAGGGGACTCTGGGTGCCAGAAATGGCCCTAGGATTTTCCCCATGCAGCACACATGCTGCTCTAATATTTGCACCAGCAAAAACTGGAAAACCTCAGACACCAGCGAAGACCCTAGCTGCAAGAGGATAAAGTGGCCACTGGGACTATTTTGGTCCCATTTCTCTGCAGTTGGTAAGTCTCTCCTAGAGTCCCCAGCCCAAATTCTGATAAGACAATGCTTTACTCTCTTTTACTCTCCCTTTTTCTTTCCCTTTTCTTCCTCTTTAAAGTGGCTACCGGTCAACTACAGCTAAAACTCCTCTCAATCTGTGAGAAGCATGCTCCCTCTGGCCAGCAACGGCTTGCCATGACAAGTAACTAGTAGAGGTGAGAAGGCCAGTTCTACACTGTGAAGACCTTGCTTGAGAGTAGGTTCCACCTAACAGGGGATTCATGAGATTGGTGGGGATTCATTCTCACACTATGCAGTGATTGGAAGTCTGGAAGCCACTAAAATTCTCTTTACCTTTCTCTGATTTTCTGAACCCTCTCCTGCTGTTCCATATAGGAGCACACTGGAGGGATCCTGGTTATGCTTTGTTTCTATGATTTATACCTATTTGGTATATAATATGTGAAGCATATGTACTTCACAGGGCCTGGTTTTCCAAAGCCTTGCTGTTTCAAATATTTTCCCCAGGCTAGTTAGTCTCTGTTGCAAGATAAGAATTGTGGCACAGCAGAGTTGCTGGCTCAAAGACAAACTAGTTACTGATTGTTATGTAAAGATACTGAGAGATTGCTGTAAGAAGGAATGTTTGCTAGGATTGAGCTTTTGTTAATTGCCTTACTAGAATGTCATCTGGCTTGTTTCACTGAAAGTTACCAGCCTATATTGTTAAGCTATAACCCCACCTTTGTTCTCTTCCTGTAACTTCCTGGTCTGGAAAATAAATGCAGGAAGAGAACCCCAATTCAGGGTTAATTTTCCCAAGGAAGGGATCCCTCTTGCTGGAGGGTCCCAGGAACGTTAACCACTTCGGGTCTTCTCACTGCTCAGTAGAGATGGGCTTTGAGTAATCCTTTGCATCTCTGTCACCCGAGGGAAGTGGGGTGACAAATCTGTGGGGGGCGAAGCAACACAAAGCAACAAAAAAGATGTCTGTAACAGCACTAGAGTTTTGAACAGGCCATCATTAAATGTGGCGATACCTCAAATTAGAATATTGTTTGGGCACATCCCATAATTGAAAAGCTAACTTAAAACAGTAAGCATGTATCTCACTTAAAGTCATGTGGATAAAGACAGCAACAGAGATTGTTTGCACTCTGTATGGATGTACCAAACAATGACATTAGAAGCCAACTGCTAATTATACCCACCTATGCAAAAGATCATATGAATATTATTTTAAAGGCCTAATGTTATGGAATTTTGCCTACAACAATTTAAGGACAAAACTGATAAATTTGAAGGTAACTCTGGTAAAATTCTCCAACAGGGGGCATGGAAAAAAAATTAATGGATTAAAAGGAAATTAATGGATAATTTCTTAAAATATAGAATGGGATTTCTACTCGTTTAATCCTATATAATAGGTATTAACCTTGAGCCTCCTTAATACTATCGGGAGTTCTTGCTTAATGACACAAAAATCAGCAATAATGAACTACTGGTTGAACGAATGAGATTCTGCTATTCCAGGCATGTCCTTCAGTCTCACTGCTTCCATCCATGTCTCTTATGAGCGTGAACAAATTCCTGATGAATAATATTTGCATATATTACAGAATTTCTAGAAAGATGCTGAAAGCATTTGCCCACAGAATCAACTGTGAAGCTTCTTCCACACCAGAGGGACCAGCCTCTCCCAGGGATCTAAGAAAGAGCTCCATGGTCACTCCGACTGAAAGAAGACAGAATCAAGATTTCAGAGCCAGTTAAAAGCAGCAAATTTTACCTGCCTTAGCACATGCAATACAAAAGTAGCAGAAAGCACAGATTTAAATGTCTGTATCCTATTAAATGTGGCCTTCACATTCAATGGGCACAAGCTACACTGCCCATATGACAGGATTCCCTCCAAGGGCTTTAACTGCACTGCGGCAAGGAGATAGTGTGGCCAGCAACACCTGCAAACAGACAGCGGCTGAACACAGCTCATGGCACGGTCCACGGGGCATGCTCTAGAGTTAACAAGGGTCTACTCTTCCTCTCTGCCTTAAATACACCAAAAAGGGAATTTGTATTCTCCAAATCAGAAATGGTTAAATCGATGTTATAGTAATTCATGGCCTTATATAAACATTCCAACTGCCCACTGTTTAGAAAAAATCCTCATTAATTTTAAGTTAAAAGGAATCAAAATGTGCAAACTAGCACATCAGAGCACAATAACAAACACTGATAAAACATACTTACTAACTGTCCCCCTCTACTTTGCCATGGCCAAATAGCAGCATCCTCTGACACTGGCAGCTGATAAGGTGTCTTTTCCAGCAACAATGAAGCAATTTCTAAGTCCCAAGGCTTACTATGCAGATCCTCATTAAAGATTTGCTCATCTTCGACAGCATCTTTTGTGACAGTATTAGTCCAGAGATAGCCCATCTGATATCCACAACTATTTGCTAGTTTTTCAGAAAATATCTGACCTGCTAACCTTCCCACAGGGTAATAAAATTCATTCAAAAAATGGGAGGGGAATTCCTTTGGAAAACTCTGCCAACCCACTTGTGAGAGGTGTTCAGACATATTTAATGTGTCTTCTGTGAGTAATAAAGCACAGTCGCTACTTGGCACTGCAATCTCTCTGCCGCCAGCTGAGATGGCAGGAACTGCCTGGGATGAACCATCAGGCGTGGCTAGATATCTGTCCACATGGTTGGGGGGATCAGCACCAACCCAAAAGTAATATCTGTCAGAAGTGTCACATAACTCTGTTTTTTCAAAAATCTCTGTTGAATGTCCCACAAAATTCATTTCGCCATTTAAAGTAGATTCTCTGACCGTGTGCGTGGCATTTCTTCCTTTGACATGGTATGCGTGCCTGCTTGGCCCACAGGGGCCTGAGCAGTTAGCGATGCTAGGATCAACACTGTCTTTCTCCAAACAAAGTCTCTCTTCCTCTTCTTTACGTGTTGTTGGTTTACTCAACCCTGGTGTGTTATCACCAAAGGAACCAGAAACTTCAGTTGGTTCAGAAATTTGCTTCAGTTCTGGACTTTCACTACCATTAACAGAGTTCTTCTCTACTGCTTCTGGCTTCTGCATAACTGAACCTGAACTCTGGCTTAAAGGTGGTACAACTGCAAGATCTTTACACTTGTAGTCATTCATTTTATGGGTTTCATAATTCTTTTCTATTCGATTAGTCTCAACACCAAGGTTTTTCATTATACTGGAATTAACATAAGTTGGTGCATCCTGATGGGGCACTGCCTTGAGTTTTAGTATACTTGTTTTCCAGTCAAAGATTCCTTTAGAATCTGACTTGACATTTTCCATGTCATCTCTGCTTGTCTCTCTGTTATTAGCTTTTAGTGATTGTTTTTCAGCATTTTCTAATCTGTGAGCGCCCCTCAGTTGGCCATGTAACATGCTGACTGAACTCTTCACACATATTTCACCTTCTGTTTTATCCGTTAGGGCTGTTTCCCTTTCTTCTTCTTCAGGACAGGTGAAAACAAATGCAGAGGACATGCTGGAGTGATCATGAGACCCGCCACAAGGGGGCACTCCTTGTGGAAGTCCCTGGACAGTCCCGTCTGTGTCTGCTTCACACTCTACACAAACTAAACCACACGTCTGCATCTGAGCCTTGTCTGTCCTGCCACCTGCACACTGACCTGTCTGACACCAAGATTTCAACCCAAAAGACCTCTTACTGTGACCCTCAGCTTCTAAAGTGCTAATCTTGTCCTCCTCATCATGAGAGAAATGATTTTCAGATGGCAAAGACGGATCTCCTCTGTTTTCCAACTGGGAGCTTCTGGCTTCCGGGCTAAGGCCCCCTGCACACTGTTCTTCCACCTGGGCCAGCCCAGGGACACGCTCAGGGTCAGGGCCAGTGTCAACTCCGCACAGGGTTGCTTCTCTGAAATCGACATGGAGTGGGAGACTATCATTCCCAAAGGGCACTGAAGACATAAAGCTCTTGGGACTTAATTTAAGTCTATCTAGACCAACGCAAAGGATGATATCTGATCTGTTAACATTGACATGGAAATAATCATTGTCTTTTAGTGGTTTTATAGAGTTATTTCCCCCTTCCTTTTTAGACTGTAAGCTCTGGTCGACACTTGCTATTAGAGCCTCAGGTTCATCATTCCCTTCAATGTATGAAGTGTCATGAAGCAAATTAACAGGTGAATCCTCTATCTGACCTCTTACTCCTGACCTATGGCTCCCTCTTTCTTTGGGGATTGTACACATGCATGTTAGTGAATCACTGTCTACGTTAATATTTAATTCAGGGAGTAAGCCAATGTGACATGGAGTACTACTTTCTGTGTAATCTTTACAGAACATGGTGTAAGCCTTTGCCTTTAAAGACTCAGTGTTCATGGCGTCAATGTTTGCTTTACAAGGCGGACCAACATTCACCAAAAGCTCAGAATTAGGTCTGGTTTTCTCACTATGTACTTCCTTTGTGTCATGTGGACCCAGCACATCCTGGGGTGATAGTTCCTCCTGCTGTGGCTTTTCCTCTCCTGCCCCTCGAATGGCCTGCAAGACTGAATGTTCTTCCCTACTATCTAGAGGCCCACTCTGTACTTTGCAAACCCCCTCAGAGATGACAGCTGAGTCCTGCTCTCCTCCTGTGGCCACTCCACACAGGCAAGGGCATGGCTCCTTGTCAACGGTCAGACAGTCGGGATCTACAGTACAGATACTGTAAAACTCACTTGCTCTTGAATGCTTCCACGGTTTGTGATCAGCCCAAACAGGGTTTTTATCTTTCAACTCCCTATCAGACATCTCTAAAGAGCTCTTCTCATTAAAAGTTCTGATTTGAACATCTACCACCATTTCTTTTTCTATTAAGGAGTTTTTAAAAGTGGAACAGCACAGATGGTCACTCACAAAAGCTTCTTCCTGCAGGCCCTGGTCAGAGCACATGGGCACGGGTGAGAGAAGCGCGTCACCTTCAGAATAGCCCCATGGATGGTCACTGTCCACAAACCGCAGGTTATGGAGGCTCTCAGAATTCTGCTCAGTGAAAATACTATCTGGCTTCTTGTCCCTCTCATCTAAATGTTCATACCTAGTTAAGAACTTATATGCTGAAGAGGAAACGGAGTTCAATGACTGCTTTGTTCTATGGCCCTGTCTGTGCCCAGACCTCACAAAAACTCTAGTCCATGTATCCACGCCAGCAGCTGCTTGGCCACCACCATGTTCAACACTATGAGGCTCCTCACCTCCAAGGGTAACAAAGAATGAAGATAAACTTTTACTTATCTTGCTCTCCAGCTCCTCCTCCTCCACGGATTTTCGTAAGAGGCCAGTTTTTTCACTGTCATTGTCATTACTTAATTCTTTGCTGAAGCAACAGCCCATGTTCAAAAGTTCAGAAACTCATACCACAGTGCCTGTCGTTTTCTGAGCCCCACAAAGACATCTCACACTAGCTTGCATTGGCTTCTGAGCAGAAGCCAATACCCAGACACCAGAAATAGCCCCTTGCATAGCAGTCACATGGTCCTGCCACTCAAAGCCGATCCTGAGGACAACAGAGCTGCCCGACACCCACCACACTCAGCAAAAACCTGCTGTGTTATTTTTCCTTATTTTCATAAACAATAAAAAATAACAAAAATTATTAGCCCAGCCAGAAAAAGAAATTTCAGCCTTTTGATTTTTCTACAACCTTTCAGTATTTTTCTAATTATGTTTCATGGAATGTTGACAAACAAAAATGTTAGTATGAAAATACCCCAAAAGTTTGAAAATACCAGAAATTTGTTGCTTAATATTTATAGCTACTCATAGTTGTATCTAATTTTCTAGCTTCAAGAAACAAAGTCTGCAGGTATTAAGGAATTATTGCTAATTGTGTCATGTCAGGCATGAAAATGGAATGGTGTCGGTTAGAGATACACATTGAACTATAACTCCAGCATATGCAGTACACACACATGCGTACATAAAACTGTAAACAATTCTGTGTGCAGGGGGAGGAAAAGATGAAATAAGAGCTGCCCAGTGTGAGGGTAGGCATTGGTCAAGTTCATGATGACACGGGAAGGTTTATTCTATCACTCTACTCCTGCAGATGTCTGAATATTCTACTTAAGGAAAAAAAGAAGAAAAAAAAAAAAAAAAGAAACCATGACCATTAGTACCGATATTAGGAAGTCTCTGAAAAGCACCTAAAGCAAACACACACAGTCCTTCTCCTGCCTGGTGATAAGCAAGTGTTGTCTACAAGTAACCAAGTTGCTCCTGCATTGTGTAGTCCATGGCTACTGACTCACTCAAGGGCTTTTATCTTATGTTGACATTTGTAATGTTTTATTCTTAGTATAGAAGATTCTTTTTCTTATTATGGCTCTAACATGTTATTTTAAAAAACAAAATAATTCTGTTAACTCCTCTATAAGAGAGATTTACTATCTAACCCATGAATTGTGGCTGGCACCCTAAAAATGTTTAATTTTAAGAAAACATTAAAATTTTATTATGACAAAAGTTTACGAATAGTACTTAATTAAAAATGAAGATAACAAGAACGCTTCTGGATGAAACCAAAGCCAGCAATGATGATGACAATGATAACAGCATCAAACACTTCATGCAGCACCACGTGCCACAGGATGTTAACACACAAATGTATGCATCTCACCTGACATTAATCCACACCCTCCACAACCACTGCAGTGGGCACCATCAGCCCCAGCTAGAGACAGGAAAATCAAGCCCTGAAGGCCCAAGTGGCTCTTGGGCAGACCAGTGCAACATCCTCCACGATGCCACAGAGCTCTCCATCGCCAGAAGAGACACACTGCTCACGTCCATTATGATGGTCAGTCAGTGTGGCAGCAAAGGAACAGGCGTGCACACTCATCGCCCCATTTTTCACATGTAATCTTTGAGAAACTAACCTGTCTCCGTTTTCCCATCTGTAAAATGCAGCCAATACCAATGTCTGTTTCAAAGAGTTGCTGTACTTAGGTCAGAACCCCAATATCACTTCAAAGTCCTCCTAACCTGACTCTGCCTACCTGTGACATCTCCACTGCTAAGACATCATTCTCCTGCTTCCTCTATCTCATCCAATAAACCCCCTGAGAAGCTCACCTGCCTCCGCTCACACAGCTTCTTTCTGAAGCCTCCGTCCCCCCACTTTCCCAGCCTTAAAGTCCTTTGGAAAGCCGTCTGTGCTAATAACAGCACAACACTGAAAGTGAACCTGGGTAGGTAACTTATGAAGAAAAGAGATTATTACTTAAAAGTTCTTTAGGCCGGGAAATCCAAGGCCAAGGGGGCACCTCTGGTGAGGGCCTTCTTGATGCATCACTTTATGGCAGAAGGTGGAGAAGTGTGAGAGAGCAAGAGGGCCCCTGCTCACTTTTACAACAGACCCACTCCCACGAAAACAACGTTGATCCATTCATGAGGGAAGAGCCCTCGTGACCCAGTCACCTCTTATTATGCCTCACTCCCAACACTGTAGCACTAGGTGCTCAGTTCTCAACACACAAACTTGGGGGGACACATTCAAACCACACCACCGTCCCTCCCCATTGTACCAAATCGCTCTCCCACCCCCATGCATTCCTCACTCCCGCACCTCCAGGAAAGCATCCCAAGAGCAGGTCTTAGCATTGTACCAGTGGACATCTCAAACCAGGGTCTGTGGTCCCCTAGGAATCTGCAGGCTCTCTACAAGGAATAGAAGATGGAAATACAAAATTTAAAGGATGTACCCATGTTTGTGTATAAGTTTTAGAGTACAATGGCACCATGTGATGCTACTTAAACTGACCTAACCTACTGAGAAAAGAGCTGGACTTAAAACGTCTTAAATTTATTCATGCCCACTGAGGGCCAGGTGACATCAAGGAATGCCATGGAAACACACCCACAAATGCAGTGCAAAAACCATCCACATGGCATTCAGGAGTTTAGTTTGTGGTATACTCAAATTCTGTGGTTAACTAGTACTACAATTACTTAGTAAAGAAGTTTTAGTTTCAGCAAAACATCACCTGCCAGACTAAATGAATGTCATTAATTTGTATTTTATAGATTTGGGCAATCAAGTTTAATATGTGTATAAGAGTTACATGCATTAAGATTTTACATGCATTAAGTAGTTCTACATTATCAGAAAGACAATTTTAATCAACAATGATGACTAGAAAACGTTCTCATTTAAAAGTTATTACAAGAGGTCAACAGTAACAGTGAATAGGACCCTCTCAGCTTTCATCTCCCCACAGAAATATCAAGAAAATAAACTAGAAGCTTGTAACCCACTGCTGTAGGAGCTTTGGACAACAATCAAAGGTTTAGGCAACCACGCAAACACCCAGTCAAGAAGAGGAGTCTTCTGCACGGCGCAACGTGGACTTGGTCCGGAGTGGCAACAGATGGTTGTTCCCAGTCCCACTCCTCAAACCACAGGGAGCAGAGCAGACCTCATCTGCAAGTTAGAGTGCACACCTGTCTCATGCTGGCTGGGGCTCTTGAGGACTGGCTTGCTCAGCTCTGCCTCACATGATTCAGAAGGTAAATGGCAGAAGCAGTGGGCACTGCTCATAAAAGCTACAAGGGGGCTATAAGCCCCCATACACCTGGAGCAAAAGACTGGGCAGAAGACATACGAGTGACTATCTAAAATGCAGAGAAGCTTGGGTGAAATTCTGGGAAATTGGGATATTTAAAAGCAGCCACGTGAATTTAGAAAGCCACATCCAGGCAAGGCGCATGCTCAAAAAGGTTCTAAGACCTTAGGTTTTCACCGTAGGTCAGAGAGCAAGGTGAGCTAATTGCTGATCTGCCCTTGACAGGGCCAGTCTGCACACACTGGGAAGTGGCAGTGCTCTCGTTTTGTCTGGTTTACTGTTTCAGTTCATGGTATTCAGGGAACTCTGTCAAAGTATTAGCTGAACACAGCTAAAGGAACAGAGACTTCAGTGAGAACACACAAGGAGACATCTTTGCAAAAACAGATTGGAAAACTCTCAGAACTGGGGGCTACTGCAACCTTCAACACCAACCAACTACAGCACACTCTGGAGAAGAGGAGAATCTGATTTCTAGAGTTACCACAGTATAACACCGAAATGCTCAATTTTCAAATTTAAAAAAATGACAAGGCATACAAAGAAAGGAAAGCATGGCTCCTTCAAAGGAACAAAATAAATGGACAGAAACCCTCCCTGAAATAGCCCAGACATAACTCTTAACAGACAAAAACTTTAAGACAACCACCTTAAACATGGCAAAGAACTAAGGAGATCACAAAGAACTAAAGGAAGTCAGGAAAATGATATACAACCAAAATGAGAAAGTCAACAAAGAGATAGAAATTATAAAAAGGAATCAAACAAATTCTAGAGCTGAAAAGTACAGTAACTGAAATGAAAAATTCACTAGAGGGATCAAGGTCAGATGTGAGCAAACAGGACAAAGAACCTGTCAACTTGAAAGTAGGACAATTGAAATTACAGTGCCTAAGAAGCAGAACGAAAATAACGTAGAATGGAGCCTAATGGATCTGTGGGACATCATAAAATGGACCAATAAATGCACTGTCGTAGATGAAGGAAGAGAAGAAAAGAGAAAGGGGAGAGAGAATATTTGAATAATGGCTAAAACTTCCTGAATTTGATGAGGTACATGAACCTACAAATCCAAGAGCTCAATGAACTCCAAGCATGATAAACCCAAAGACTCAAGTAGAGATACCTTATAATTAAACTGTTGAAAGACAAAGAGAGAGTCTTGAAAGGAGCAAGAGAGAAGCAACTCACCACATTCAAGAGATCCTTAACAAGATGATTGGCTGTTTCTCATCAAAAACCGTACAGGCCAGGAGGCAGTTGAATGATACATTTAAAGTGATGAAAGAAAAAACTGTCATTAGAATTTTAGATCTGGCAAAACTGTCCTCCAAAAATGAGGGAGAAACATACATTCCCAGATAAACAAAAGTTGAGGGAGTCTGTCACAACTAGACCTGCCTGGCAAGAAATGCTAAAAGGAGGCCTGCAGGCTAAAATAAAAAGACACTAGGCAGCAATTCAAACTTGTATAAAGAAAAATACATGAACAGTTTTAAAAGCTACTATTATTGTAATTTGACTTATAGTGCCACTTTTTGCTTTCTACAGGATTTAAGAGACAAATGCACAGAAATAATTAGAAATCTGTTACTGGGTGCATAATAATAAAGAT
Source organism: Cynocephalus volans (assembly GCF_027409185.1). Lineage (NCBI taxonomy): Eukaryota > Metazoa > Chordata > Mammalia > Dermoptera > Cynocephalidae > Cynocephalus > Cynocephalus volans. Next base: position 121,176,478 of record NC_084465.1, read on the forward strand.
GTAATATGTGTTATCAGTAACATAAAGGAGGGGAAGTACCTTTATAGGAGTAAAGTTTTTGTATGCTGTTAAAGTTGCTGACATCGAATTAACAGTTACAACCTTTGGATGCTATATGTAATCCCAGCGGTAACCACAAGGACCTGCATACATGCTATAGCTTGCATGTTTGTTCATGTGAGGGCTCTGCCCCATGAATAGATTAATGCCATTATGATGGGAGAAGGCTACTTATTGTGAGGCTGCATTTGTTATAAAAGCAAGTTCGGCCAGTTTCCTCTCTGACTTGTGCTCTCACTTCTGCCTTCCGCCATGGGCTGACTCCTGCCAGATTCTAGCGCCATGCTCTTGGACTTTCCAGCTTAAACAAACTCCTATTGTTTATAAATTACGTGGTCTGTGGTATCCTGTTACAGCAATAGAAAACAGACCAAGACATCTACGTCTCAGATACATGAAGATAAGTTTTTAGAATGAATGACTAAATTATCAATCATGTAATCTCAATATAAATAAAATTTATTTTCAATTTAAGCACAGTACACCTTGCAAAGAAGTGTAAACGTGTTTCAATACAGTTCCTGTCTTTATGGGTCTTAAAACTCTCAAGATAAAACTTATACATTTGAAACATTTAAACAATAATACAGTATATAATTTCTTAATAAATTTTGATCAAATATCCATGTGGGAAGTAATACAGGTGACTAGGAAAGAGATAACTCAATCAAGACCGTAGCTATAGCTGAAAATGCTCTTGAAAGATGTAAAAATCTTCGTGATGGGCAGAAAATTATACGGGAAAAATATATTAGCTGATTCTATTCTGAACGACAACTCAGATACCCTGAGCTGCATACACAATAGCTTTAATAGTCTTTTCTATTTGATAAGTTACAGGTGGAGCATCCCTAATCCAAAAATCCAAAACGTTTTGAGTGTCACGTGACACTCAAAGGAAATGCTCATTGGAGGATTTTGGATTTTGGGATTAGGGATGCTGAGCCAGCAATTATAATCCAAAATCCAAAAAAATCCAAAATCCAAAACCCAAAACACTTCTAGTCCCAAGCATTTTGGATATGGGATACTCAGCCTGCAGAATAAAGCACCTATTTGTTTACTTTCAAATTTATACCCCAGGCTCTAGCCTCTCTATTCAGATCCAGACTGGCTCTAACTGCCCATTCTACCACTCCCTTGGATTTCTACCAAGTGCATTTTCCTCCATTAACCTTTACTTCTCTAGTTTCTTCCTACTCAAAATAAATAAAACCACCTCCCATTATCACTCACCCTGCCTCACACCCAGCCCACAAATTAGCAGGTCTGAATCCACCTCCAAAATAAATCTGAAATTTACCCACTCCTACTCTAAGCCAGTGTCACTTCTTACCTTCTTTACTTAATAGTTTATTTGGGGGTTTTTTGCTTCCATTCTTGACCTGCTACAATCCACTCTCTTAATGCACTGTATAGTACAAGTGATGCTATTCCCCACCTAAAATCCTCCAGCTTTACCCCAAGTGTGTCTCATTCACTGACAGAGAATGCAAATAGCTGTCAAATGGCTGATAAGATCTGGCTTTGTTGTTATTTTCCTCTTGTTTCTTTTTAAAAATTAAATAGCAGGTTCCAAAGAGGAAGTATTTCCTCTTGAGTTTGAACTCCTAGTTCTGCCACCTTTTATTTCAGAATCCTGAGGAAATTACTTAAGCCTCTTGTGCCTCAGTTTCCTCATTTGTAAAATGGAGTAGCAGTGTCTAGGGGTATTATAGGTATAGGGTTAAAAGGGACGAATGAGTCAACAACATGTGTTAAGTGTTAGGATGGTACAGGATACCTCATAAGGATCATGGAAGTTGGCTATGGTTATGTTATTGTTTGTGGTTACTACTGTCTGTAATACACGCTTTCATTTAGGAGACATTTACTAAGCACCACCCCTGACAGGTATACAAATGAACCCCTAGCTTTGATGAAGCTTGCATTCTACTCCAGGGAGACAGACACTGAAGTTAACCAATACCTAACAATGGTGGAAGGTGCTAAATGTTACTGGGTAAGGGGCCTGGGAGGCCAGAGTGAGGAGGCTGATGCACATGTGCTCACTGAGAAACTGAGACTCGAATCAAGCCCTGCAGAAGGGATGAAGTCCCGCAGCCTCCTGAAAAGGGGTACACAAAACCAGTCAAGGCAGAGAGAGGCCTGTGGTTGGGTGTTTCAGGAAGGGTGAAGGAGCCCACTGAGGCTACAGCAGAGCGCTGGGGGAGAGCCAGTGGGTGACAGGGTCAGAACGGGGCAGGAGCCAGACTGCTGAGGGCCCATGGCCTGTCAGGAGCAGGGTGACAGGCCCCAACTCAGCCTTCTCAAAGGGTCCTCTGGCCACTGTGATAGGAACGAAGGTTAAGAGGCACCAGTAAGCAGATGATTGCAGCCCTCCAGATAAGAGGCACTTGCCTCACGAGAAGAAGACCGTACAAACACACAGCCTGACCCTCTGAGAAACTGCGTTCAAGGCCATAAGTTAACCCTTCTTTCGATTAGAATCTCTAAAGTATCTGATCAACAAAAGTTCCCTGATTCGAAGGTAAACAACTCATATTTTTACAATATCTACAATCACGTGTCTTCATATTGGTGCCAAAACCTACATAGGGATTGTGGTAATGTTCTGTGTTTCAGGATCTTCTAGCATGTGTTTTTTTTGCAAAAGTTCACTGAGCTGTATTTATAATCTGTGCACATTTCTGTACACACTGTACTTCAACACATGCATAAAAAGGCGGTGCCTGTGGAAGGATTCCAACACATCTGTCTTTTCCACCAGTACATCTGACTATTCCTCAGCACAATCATTTGCCTGGTAATGCCACACAAAGTTGATCTGTAAATCAACTCTATTGAACAAAATGCCTTAACAGAAATTAAACTAAATATACAATCCTAAAATGAAAAAGAGTTTGCATAAAACTATTTGTCATTTTCTAGATGATGCAAATAGCAAGCAGTAAAATTAGCAGTTTTTTTTAAAGGAATTACAGAATTTTCTAAGTTTACAGAAACTGTTTTTACTGATTACTGTGTAAAGACTATCATTCAGATACATCTATCACAAGTTTCTATCTACAAGAGAAGTTTTGGCAACATGTAACACACTTAGACAAGAATAAAACTAAGAATAGTAAGCCAAACAGGGAATGAAGAATTACTTTATTATTAAATATGTCTCAGAACTAAAAAATCAGGGGTGTGTATTATGAAAAGTGTTTCTTCTGTCAATGACCAAAAATGATACAGATACCTCTTTAAACTCTGACGTGACTGTGACAAAATCCATCAAATTGAACAATTTCCTGCATTAAAAAGGACCTGTTAGCTGCCTCACCAGGAGGATCTTCCAAGGGGAGGAAAGGAAAGCATCTAGACAAAGAGCATCTTCAGTCCTGGAGCAGGTGCTCAGAAGTTACTAGGAGACCAAGGACCCTGCAACCTGTCAGGACTAACAGGAGCAGTACTGGGTTGTTCTGTAACTAAATCATTCTGAAGAAAAGGTAGTTTTAAGTTTTCTGACATATAAACAAACATATTTCCAAGATAAAAAAGAAAATGGGTCGACATCCTAAGAAATGTCCTTAGATCGAGTAAGTTATAAAAACCAGCCAAAAGGTTTAACCTCCGAGACAAAGAATGTGCTATGCTAAGAGCAGGCAGATGTCATCTGCATACAGAATTAATACACGAGTTGGATGTTTTCATAGAAATTCAAGCTTTCTGATTGCTAGCCTACCCTTATTCAAGATGTGGACCTGCAGCAAATAATTTGAATTGCTAGTTAGTAAATTCATTCAGAAGCTACATTATCAAATGGCAAACTTTTAAAAAAATTTGATAAATAAATGAAAAGACTGAAGTTTTCTGATATCACTATCTGAAAAGGAGTGTTAACAAATTATTCTGATATAGATGATGTTTTACTAAACTGTCTATAAAGAGCTTAGTATACAGGAGAGTTAGATTCCAATTTAAGTTCGCCAGTTTTGCATTATGATGAGAAAAGACTAAAGACTTGGCAAGACTTGGTCTCTTTCTTCCCAGGAGATGACTTAACATAAACACTTCAACTTCTTGTCCTTTACCCAACACTACACATTGATACTCCTCTCTCAGACCTGCTGTTTATGGTAAAATGCAGCAGGATCATGAGAGCAGAAACGATTCTGAGGACACTGGAGTTACTCCAAAGGAGAACCAGACAACTTGACTATTGCATGTGTGGGCTCAGCAGCAGGGTTTAGAATTTGGAGTCCGTGTGGGCTTCGGCGGGTCACAAAACTCCAAGAGGGACTTTTGCTGCAGATGGAAACTGTGGTACTAACAGGTAAGGTGAAAAGCCTCTAAGCACAAGCCCATTATGAGATCTTTCTCCCTCTCAGGAGAGACCTCCACAGCAGCCCTGCCTGAATGCAAATCCCACAGAGCCCTATGTCTCCACCACCGCCCCTAGCTCTTACCATCCATCTTTCTACCTTAAAGCCAAGACCCCGGGGGAAATGCCTGTGCTGTGTCTACACTGTATCTGCACTTCCTGTCTCTCAGCACCCTGAAATCTGGCTTTCCCTCCTACAAGGCCATGCTGACCACTCACCTTGTGCCAAGTCCACCCAATCAGTCTATTTTGCTTCACTCAACTTGAGCTGGCCACTCTCTCTCTCCACCTCCACTCAACACTGCCTTCTGGTTTTCTTTCCATCTCTAACCACTCCTCTTTCTGGTTTCTTTCCAGTTCCTCAAATACTGGTGGACTCCAGAGTTTCATCATTGTTCCTTTTAACTCAGGGAAACAATGCAAATTTAGTATCGTAACCTTAACTATTAGTACAATATGCTACAAAACCAGTAGAGACTTTTATTACGTCAAGGTTCAAACATCCGAAGTATGGGCCGAGCCCGTGGCGCACTCGGTAGAGTGCCGCGCTGGGAGCGTGGCGACGCTCCCGCCGCGGGTTCGGATCCTATATAGGAATGACGGGTGCACTCACTGGCTGAGTGTCGGTCACGAAAAAATGACAAAGACAAAAAAAAAAAAAAAAAAAAAAAAAAAAAACATCCGAAGTAACCCTCCTTTCCTAGGGACAAAATGAGGAGTGTTCTTCTGCAGACTTAACCTCATCTCAATGCCTCCTACACCTCCATGTCTGTGCTCAGCCTGTACCTAAGGTGCACACAAAGTTGATGATACAACTAGTATGTTGTGTGAGGGCTACTTGTAGACACGTCTGTATCCTGTGCTCCAGAGAGTGTCTCATCCGTCTTTATCACCCACGCTTAGCTTGCTGAACAAATGAATATTTACTTGCCTTTGATTAAGTGCTGCTTGCCTGCTAGACACAAAACACCCAGAAGGGCTATAGGAGTGAATATGGCACAGGAAAAGACAAATCTGCAGAAAGACAAAGCGCATGTGTGATTGCCCAGGGCTAGGGAAGAACAGGGATTAACTGTAAATGGGCTCAGGGAGAGTTGGTGGGAGGTCTTAACTAGGTAATGGAAATGTTCTAAAACTACACTGCAGTGATAGTTACACAACTCAGTAAATCATTCAACTGTATACTTTAAATGGGTGAGTTTTACAGAATGTAAGTTATTCTTCAATAAAGTTATTTTTTAAAAATGAGCAGTGGATTTCCGGTCAAGATGGAGGAACAGACGGTCCCCAGTGTCACTCTCTCCCACAAATCAACTAATTTACAACTATTAAAAAGCAATGACAGCCAAGTTGGGGCCGCTAGAGCTCAGGGGAAGAGGAGGAGAGACCTATGGAGTGCTTGAAGGCCAGAGAAGCCACAATGAGAGAAAGAAAAAAACCTCTCTGACCATTTCAAGCCCTGGCCACTTCTAGGCTGGAGCTGCTGAGCGCATGGAACAGAAGCCAGCAAAAGCCACAGCTGTGCCCTTCCGATGAAGTTGCATGGAGGCAGCAGAGGAGAAGAGGTCCTTGGTGGCCCCCAGACCAGCAGTACCACTAACAGTTTTCCCATGGACCCACACAGGAGTGAGGAGTCACAAAAACTGGAAAAAGGTGCCACTCAGAGGCTGGTGAGTCACCGCAAGGGACCAGCATACAGCCTGTCCCATGGGAAGTGTTTGCAGCACAGGCAGTGGGGGAGACAGGCCCACCAGGAGAACACTGGGACACAGCAAGGACAGCTGATCTGTCCCCCAATCAGTGTAGGACCACTCACAGGAGACTGGTCAGAATAGAATTGCATTGGGTCCAGTTTGATGAAAAGACTCAGGCCCAGACCAGTGTTTCTACACAACCCAGGTGCACTGGATGTCACTAAACCCGGAAGTCAACCATTAAAAAAACCTGAGCTGCACAAAAACCCTTCCCCAGGGAATCAACGGCAAAGCAGCAATTTAGCTCGACCACAGAGCTCAAGCACTGGTCCCCATAGGAAGTTTCCCCACTTTAGAAATAAGCAAAGAACAACAAATTAGTTCTAGTGCAGAGTTTAAGTGGTGGGAACAGCAAATAATCCACAAAGAACTGAAGGAAAAAACAGAGTGCCCACAACCAGAGACAAAGTTTGATATTTACTAGTAAAGGTCTCATTTCACCAAAGAACACCTATAACACCTAGAAAGATTGGGAGTCCCCTGGGCTACCAAGCCAGAAAGGGGGGATAACCAGGCACACTGCAAGTGCCATGGGGCCCACCCAGGGTCCTGAGGGATGGAGTGGGGACCAGACCCCCCTCTCAAAACCAGGCACACCACCATTGCCACCACCAACTAGGTAAGGGGCATGCCAAAAACATCACCTTCATGTGGTTGGCCCACCACAGGCACCACAATAACCACACCTCCCGCAAAAGCAGCTAGACACCACAACCACTGTGCAGATGGCCCGCCAACCACTGTAGTGCACTGACACAAGGAGAGTCATAAGCAGAGATAAAGAAAAGAAGAGGCTGTCTCTCTCCACAAAGCCCATTCCAGACTGACAGAAGCATCTGCTCTACAATAATATTGGGGGACCTAAACACACCTCTCAGCATTGGACAGATTATCTAGGCAACAAATCAATAGAGTAACCATTACTCTTTTAGAAGAAGAGAAGAAATCTAGGGTAATTAGAGGGGGAAGGGGGGAGGAAGAGGGGGATGGGGAGAGATTGGACAAGGGGCATAAAGAATAAGTATGATTTGTAACAATATATATGCTAGTAATATTGATTTGGTTAACATATGTCAACGGTGAACCCCCAAAATATGTATAATCAATTATGATTCAATAAAAATTTTTAAAAAAAAAAGAAAAAAGAACAGAACACAGACCCTGATGTTTACACTTTAGTGAAGAAAACATGTACACAAACTTGAATAGTGCTGACAATCAAGTCACTCATTCTAATACCCTGTTCTTACACTCAATAGGTAAATCATATTCTTAGAATAAAGATCACTTTTTTGTGCTCATTAGTTAGCTAGGCTTGTAAATAGTTACCAGCTTAATAAGTTTTTGTGGGGGAAGCTGTACAATATATATGACTAATATTATCAATGGATAAATGCAAACCTGCTCCTGAATTATTCATATATTTACTTGGGCATCTCCATTGCAATTCTCCTATTTACACTGCATCCAGCTTTGGTGGAAAGACTAAACCTTAAAGAGACTGGTTCCTCAAGTCAGACTGCTAAGTGTATTCACTTAACAATCATAAAAACTGTAGGCTATTGGGCATCAATACTTAGTCACTAAAACCCACTCACATCTCCTGGAAACCTATAAAGCACATAACTGTCCACCCGCTTAGGTGTGCTATGAATAATGCCAGTTAGAAAAACATTCAGAGCAATGCCATTCACGCTAGCAGAAAAAAGATGAATAATGTAAATGTCCCTAAAAATCAAATGGCTAAAGAAATGGTGGCCTACCAACATAAAGAAAATACCACACGGCAAGTAAAAGGGGACAGTACATGGGGACATAGAGATGAAACCATGCTTAGTAGGAAAAAGTGAGGTGAAATTGTACATACTGATTACAACTATATTAAAATGCTGGACTCTAACAACACTTTTATTTTCTGTAAAGATGCTTAAGACTGTTATGTTTTAAAGAATACGCGCATTGTAAGCCATGATGGTCTCTCAGGTACCTTCTAGCCTTAGTACTTCAGGATCCTATGAACACTGAAGTGTGCGATTCCCTGTGGAGCCGATGACATACACGTTACAACCGACCACTGCCAGAGACGTGCCTGCCCCATCCACCAGGGCTCCTGAGCAGCAGGGCCACAACTGGGCTGCGGCGCACAGGCCGTACTGTACTGTCGTAGAAACTCAACTCTTTCAAAGGCCATAGACAGAGTGTGTAAGCAGCACTTGTTGCCAACTATGTCTCCACAGAAATGAAATATTGAATTCTGGCTCAAGGGTTGCAGTTCTTTACTGGACAGGCCTCATCTCGATTCTCACCACCAAAGCAATTAAAGCAAGCAAGCAACCAAAGAATGCAAAACCTAGTTCTATGCCCTGCAAGAGGTTTTAAAAGATGTTTGATTATTATGCTGAATGCAAATTAAACACGGGGAGGATAGGAACTTGTTAAAACAAACCAACAAATAACCCTTGAAGATTTCTATATGCAAGGGATGCCTAATTTACTTTGTAAAAATTACTCTGTAATTTCTAATTTCCCTCTTAGACTACCAAAGGTCTTACATTTGGATTTTAAAATGACGTTAAAATATTATAAAACTCATTTAAAAATCAACGTAAAACCAGACACACCAAAAATTATTATAAGTAATAAATAAAGAAATATAATAGTTTGGGGGGTGTCTTAATTTTTTTAAATTCTAACTTATTAAAAGTACATTATCAATCCAACTCCTCCTTTAATTTCTTTTTTTTTTTTTCTTGGCGGCTTGCTAGTATGGTAATCAAAACCTTGGTCTTATTGCTCTAAACAACTTGAGTTAACTGGCCAGCCCTAACCCCTCCTTTAATTTCTACATGAACTGCTTATAATTGAGAGAATAAATGAGGTTTACTATAGATTTTGTAAGATTTGCATGATACTTAGAATAGTATCAAACTGAATTTGGAGTCGCTCCAAATGCACTTTACATACGCATATACAAATGGTGAAAAGTGGGATTTAAAAACCAATGGATTTCTATTTCCTTATGCTTTTATTAATCACAGCTAAAATGTGAAACAATTTTCTTAATAAAACTTAATATTCACTTGTGTGCTTTAAAGAACACAGGCTATTAAAATGTAAAACTACTCATATACATACGATAGATTATCAGCAAACCATTAAAAACACTGTGATGAGGGGCCGGCCCCGTGGCGCACTTGGGAGAGTGCAGCGCTTGGGAGCGCAGTAGCAGTGCTCCCGCCGCGGGTTCGGATCCTATATAGGAATGGCAGGTGTGCTCAATGGCTGAGCGCGGTGTGGGCGACACCAAGCCAAGGGTTGCGATCCCCTTACCGGTCACAAAAAGACCAAAAAAAAAAAAAAAAAAGTGTGATGAGTATTGGAAAATAAATCAATGCATTTGGCACACAGAGTTCTGTGGAACTATACACACAATATACTCATATTAGCACAGAAGCCAGGAAAGAACACACAGTAGTAACAATACTATACTGGGTCCCTTACCACCTTTTTGAGAAACATCTACATTTTCTAACCTTTTTTTTAATACAGTAAACATTAGTCATAAAGAAATATCTGTGAGCCTCAGCTGTGATTAAAAAATCTGCGATTAATCTTGGAATTGAATTACCTGACTCAAAGCTGGGATGGAACTTGTCTGAGAAGTGGTTTGAGATATAGGACCATTCATCTGTCAAATTGAAAACATCAAAGACACCGTCACTACAATGTAATAAGATATTTTCAAACCACAGTAATTAAGCAAAACCAAATCCGCTGAGAAATGCACATTTTTACATGACAAAGGAATTCACAAATTCATAACATATTCAGTATAATACAGGAACCTTAAAATTTAAAATTTTGAAATTATTACTGAACATAAGTAAAATTCTTTGTAGTTTCAATGGAAAATTAAAGAAAAGCTGCTTTTCCCAAAACCATTTAGAAACTTAAATATAATTGCCTGACAGGATAAAAGTTTAAAATGAATGAAGGCATACAAAACTAAAAATTTATACTAAAATCCTAACTGAACTCTTTAAATACATCCTACTATGATGGCTATAATGTTATTAAAGTACATATGTCACTGCATTGTCCTGATTTGAAATGCAAAGCTTCAAGTATCTAGAGCTATAACCACCTTTTGTCTCTGCTGTCACCTTGTGCTTACAGTTTCCTCTATAAAGCCAACCATATATCTTTTTCAGGCTGACTTGGGGTTCAGGGCATGGTACCCCCAAATAAGGCACCTTGGCATTTGAGGAAACAGCAGAATTAGGCCATAGAAACAAGAAACAATTCCCCATGCCCTGTGGGCCATAAAACCTAATTGACCTTCCCCTGAAAATAGGTCACAAGACCCTCATCCAGAGGGGCCCTGCTCTATTCCCAGAGGAAAGGAATGTCACTCAGTGACGCCCAGAAAAATATGAATAAACTAGGCTTGCTAAGTTCTCCCCAGTTTATTACTGTTAGATCATACCCGTTTTCAAATCATGCTTCTCCACAACTATCCACTTCTGTATCAAATTTGGCATAAAATACACGGATTTCCCTGTTTCTCTGGGTCTTCATTTCTGAAGCTCCCTTGTCATGTAAAACTTACTGTTAAATAAATGTGTACGCTCTTCTCTTGTTAACCTGTCTTCTGTTCTAGGGGTCTTGGCTATGAGCCACAGATGGGTGAGAAATCTTTTCTTCCCTACAAGACTGTAACATCCATATGTGGATCCTAAGATATCCTAGTGTTACTGTTGTGATTTCCTTATTAAGTCCAACATAGAGGCCTTTCTCAGAAAGAGAAGAGATACAGATCCCCCAGCCTTCCTTCCAATGGCACCCACCAGATGAGAGCTGTCCTTGCTTTCCTGGACGCGCTGCGCCTGCGGTTCAGCCACAACTTTAGCGTCCTGATCAGAAGTCATGAGCTCCACTGGGAGAAGTTTAATGCTAACCTCGGGATGCTGTAAAATGGCAAAGACAGTAAACAGGTCATTTGAAGGGCAAAGTATGATTGATTCTTAAAATGAAATTACTAAGAGGTCTTAAAATCCTCAAGTTTTCCAGGACATGTGTATCCCCCTAGATTCTAAGCAGTTTAAAGAAATCTACCCATAAGGTACATAATGTACACCTTACTCACCATGAATACTTGTTTTTTTAATAAGTTTCTTCTTCACACCAACTTGGTGGCGATGATAATATTGGAAAACTCAGAAACCATGTGCTAACACAGACAAACTCACTCATGCTTTTTAAAAAAATAGAAAATTAAGCGACTTATATCCAAGATATATACAACTCAATAGCAAAAACAAACAAAAAACCCCCAAATAACCTGATTAAAAAATGGCCATAGGACATGAATAGACATTTTTCCAAGATATAAAAATGACCAACAGACATATGAAAAGATGCTCAACATCACTAATCATCAGGGAAATGCAAATCAAAACTACAGTAAGATATTAATTCACACCTTTTAGGACGGCTGTTATGAAAAAGACAAGGGACAACAAGTGTTGGTGAGTGTGTTAGGAACAGAAAGCCTGCACACTACTGGTGGAGATGTAAAATGGTACAGCCGTTGTAGAAAATAGCATGCAAGTTCCTCAAAAATTTAACAGAACCACCATATGATACAGCAATTCCATTTCTGAATATTTATCCAAGGGAAATGAAATCACCACCTCAAAAGATATCTGCACTCCCATGTTCACTGCAGCATTATTCACAACAGCCAGGATACGGAAACAACGTAAGTGTCCACTGATGATGGATGGAAAGAAATTGTGCTGAGTACATGCATAAAAAGGAATATTACTCAGCCTTAAAAAGGAAGGAAATCCTGTCATATACGACAACTCTGATGAACCAGGACATCACACTAAGTGAAACAAGCCAGGCAAAGAAAGCCAAATGCTGTACCACACACTTACACGTGGAGTCTATCTTAGAAAGAAGTCAGACACACAGAAACAGAGTAAAACAGTAGTTACCAGGAGGTGGGAGGGAGTAGGGGCAGGAAATGGGGAGATGCACATCCAGGGACACAGTACAAAGTTACAGATACATAGAACGAGTAAGTCTAGAGAGCTAACAGTACAACATGAGGACTCTAGTTACTGTACTGTATACTAGAAATTTGCTTAAAAAGTACAGTTTAGGTGCTCTTACCACATTAATCGGCTTAACTAAAGTAACCATTTCACTATGTATGTCAAAACATCATTCTGTACACCTTAAATACACACAATTTTAAAAACCCAGAAAAACATAAAATTAATAAACTCCAGAAATAAATATATACAGTTTTTGATGAATCCCAAATTTATATATACGTTTCAATCAGCCACATTAATTTAATTGTGTTCAAGGACAAGTTATCAAGACAAGTAAACATTAATTAAAAAGAAATCATTTCACAATCCTGAATTGCAAGAAACTGAAAACAATCTGAGAACGTGGTACAAATACTCTAGTCTTTGAGAAGCATTCACTCAACAGCTAGACACTGAACTTCACATATAACATCTCAATAAACTTTCCCAAATGGCTTAAGAAGTAACCACGGTTCAGAAGGGATAACTCTCATAATTTCCTATCATGAAGACTCCTAAACATCCAGGCTTGACATTTCTCCTTTTCACTGCAACTTACACTGCTTCACAAACAAGATGAAGAACTTGATTTAACCTGGATATCTTTTCAGGCACTTCTGAAAACACACAGCATCAGAGTGCCAGAAAAAAAACTCAAAAGCAAAACCATTTTAGTCTCCCTAGGTAATGATACAGCCTTTTTTGTTTCCATAATGGCACTCCCTATTCTCAATAACCTGCTTAAGATAAATTCTCAAAACCCTCGTTTATGAAATAGTCTGATAATCAAAGGCAATCAATCTCACACAATTGCCAAAACTGTAACATCACAAAAGCACAAAACATTTAAATGCTATAAAACAGATCTGAAATGTAAGCTACCAGTGAAGAATGCTTGAAATAAATAAGTTTCACAAAGATCACAGTTTTCCAAAATGTGAAATGAATAAGAAATATATTAAATTTCAGTAGTTGTATATTTCTTTTAGTGTGGATGTATCTTTTTTTTGTGTGTGTGGAACCAACGTCTTCTTGTCAAACTAAGCAAAAAAAGTCCATTTAAAATTAATATATTAAGTACTCGTATAAATGCAACTGGCACACAGCAAAAACCTTCTAAGCAGAATATGAATGACTAAACTTTAGGAAACAGATTTAGAGAACAACTGGTTCTGAAATTCTAGGTCACTGGTTCTCAGTCCTCAAATGCACTGAAGGAAACTGTGACTTTACAGTTTTGTAGATCAGACATTTGTGGTTTAAAAGTTAAGCAAATGATCCTGCAACACCTGTGCAGAGAACTACTCGCACTTTCTTCCCGCCTCCCCTCCCCCAAGCAGCACTGCAGAAGCTAGCAGGAAGATTGGCTCCTGCTCTCTGAGGCTGCTTCCTGCAAAACCGATGGATTTAGTTTTCTAAGAAACCTACATATCATCAAACATCAATTCTCACAAAAAATAAAGAAGCAGATTAGTATCCAGACTGATAAGTCACAGAAGGTGGTGCAGATGCTTTCACCAATATTAACTTGTAGACTTTTAAGATTCTCATAGAAAATATTTGTTCTTAAGATACACCTGTGTCTGAAAATAAGCTATGATAGCCAAAGAAAAACAAAATCAAGTAGAAGAGTCCTTTACTGTCTATACTACCCATATTTTTTCAGTCAGAAATTATGTACCTACTGAGGGAAAGACCAGCAGCACCCTATCTGTGAGCTTGCAAAAACCACAACAAAAAACAAGATGTGATCATGCCCCTATATCTTACTACAAATTTATAGCAAATACAAGGGCGAGAGGAACACCACAGGGTTTTACTCAGTGGGAAACTGCTGGACAAGCAAACTGGCTTCTTTAACACAAAAGAAGACTCACAACACATGGTGGCCAAACTATGGCTTTATTTGGATAAATGATTCAAACCAAATATTAAAAAATGATAATCAGAGGTACAACACTGACAGGATATGTGATGGAATTACTATATTTTCTCAGGTGTGATGATGACATTGTGGTTATGTTTAATAAAAATGGGACCCTACCTCTTAGAGATGCACAGTGAAATATTCACTGGGGAAATAACATAATGTGTGGAATTTTCCTCAAAAAAAAAAAGTTTTATCGATCTTGTTCATCATGGAGGTTAGGGGCGCCAACCCCACACAGTAGAGAATCTGCGTATAACTTCTAACTTCCCCAAAACTTAAGTACTCAAGTATGTCTCTTGCTTTTCGCCTTCCCTGGTCCCCTCGCAGCCTGGTGCCCTGAGCCCTGGGATAGAAGGTTGGGGGGGGGCACTATGTTACTTAAGTAGTAGTTAAACAGTTAATTACTAATAGCCTGTCAGTCATGCACTCATGGCACACCTAACCAAAAATTCTCCAATATATTTACTGAAAAAAATCTTCATGTAAGTGGACCTTTGCAGGTCACACCCATGTTGTTCAAGGGTTTGCTGTATAACTCTCTTAGATTTTAGATCAGTTTCCAAAGAATTACTTTCATATATACCAAAATTGTTTGTTTCATAATATATATTATTGTCTATTTGGACACCCACAACAATACCCAATCTCAAACTTAACTACATATCAGGCTGGTGGCATAACTCTTCAAAGAAGAATTACTGTGATTTTAAAAGACAGTTACTTGCATACGAAATCCTAAAAATTCATCAAGAAATCTTAAAATGCACTCAGTAGGCTTGTTTGGGATTAATGTTGGTATCATCAGTCTGAAACTATTTTATTTTATAAATTATATACATACATACCCACACATCTACACACTATCAAGGATAAAGTAAATAAGAATTATATTAATGTTAGGTACACAGATTCTCAGCATAAAAGAAAGGAAATACAAATATAAACTTAAAGAAGGTAAGTAAATCTACATAAACTTTTTAAAATTGGAAATATTACTTTTTAAATGGAAGTATGGATTTTCTTTGAGATTCACCAGTTTCTCCACTAATGTCATTTTCCTATATCAGGGTCCAACATTGGATTTCATATTACATTTAACTATCATTTATGTTTAGTCTCCTCCAAACTGTGACAGTTCCTTACAGTCTCTCTTTACCTTTCATCTACACTTTTCAAGAGTACTGGTTAATGACTGTAGGACGCTCCTCAATTTGAGATGAACCTGGCTTGTCGTGAAAGCAAGGAAGCTATGGAATCCTGCTGTGGTCATGTCATGAGAACACAGGCGCCACAGGAGAGGGAGGGAGGAGCTCCAGATGGTCAAAGATGGGGACAATGTGAGGATCAAAAAGAGTGAATCGAAGACAGGTATATAAAAACCCATGAGAGCTAAAAACACCACCACTGCCATACTGCTCACCTCTGGAGGCTGACAGGACACCAACTCATTATTTGGAAGATTACTAGAGGGAAAGAATTATTCAGTCTGCCTTTCCTTGATGGATTGAATTTCAGAATAACCAACAGCTGATCAGGGCAACAACCAAAGTAAATGGAGAATGACTGACAGAATCAGAAAATCAAAACAACCCAACGTCTAACGAAATAATGAAGGCGATGATAATCGACATTTGCTAAAATTATCAAGTGAAGAACTGATGGAAACTTTATAAATGGTTGGATCAGAGACACTGACTAAAGCGACTTTGCAGTGTTACCACTAAAACTGGAACTCTAAGAATCACATTCTTGCTGTGATGAAGGAGTACCATCTTTCAAGTGTTCTTGCCAAAAAAAACTTGTGTATTTAATCACATCTCTAGATCTGACTCCCAATTCAAAGGGGAAATGCATGTTAAATAACACCAGGACAAAACCATCAGCTAAGTCCAAAGTGTGGGGGGAGACAGATGACCTCATTCCTATAGAAAATAAAAGACGTTTAAAAGGGGAGAGATTTTTAACCAAAATAATTTAATGTGATGTGAGAACTGTGTTACGATCCTCAGTCAAATAAATTAAGTTTAACATTACATTTTTGACAGGGGAAGAATTAAATGTTGCCTAGGTGATAAGGACATCATACAATGATAGTACTAATTTTATTGTGCAGTCAGTGTTGTAGTTATGTTATTTTAAAAGGCCTTACCTATCCTTATAAACTAAAAGTCTTGTGGATGAAATTGTACATCAGAAATTTGTGTTAAAATATGCCAATGATTATTTTCTAAATTTGAGGGGAGAGAATAAACAAAAACATAAGAATGGCAGCAAGGTGATGGCAGCTGACACTAGAGGACAGGCAAGCTGAGACCTCTGCAGGGTACTCTCCACACCTGTGTTAAAATCATCCATAATAAGCAGCAAAAAGAAAATCCAACTTGGGTATATTACCAATGCACAGTTAAAACTTCATATGCTAATTTCTTTGTACTAATGAAATAATACAAAATGTATACACCATTTTACAAAAATGTTCATGGCAGCTTTAATGTGGGAGCACACACACTTGACAAAGAACAGGGAGTGCACCAAGGGCAAAAGTCCTAAATGCACTTATGCAGAACCTAAGTGCTGAAAACAGCACATGCTGGAAACAACAAATAGTTTCTGCTAGATTAGATAAGAACATTAAGGTCATTTCTTATCCAGCTTCACTCCCTTTCCTTTGTTTCTCAAGATGTTTTCCAGAAATTGCCCCATAGCCAATTTCTTTTCATTCCTTTGATAAATGATTGTTTTTTCTCTTGTATTTCCTTGTCTAGCAAATACCAACTCGAGGCTGTGCCTTGTTTCTCCCTTCTTGAGGGAGTTTTCTCGGTGCAGTCCCTTTGGGCTTCTCAGTGCTCTTAATATTTGGGCTCTGAGTAATCTTTCCATCTCCATCATATAGTAAGAAGTGACAAGAATAAAAAGAAATAAGAACATTTAACTATAGAAAAGCAAAAACGAATGCAATAAATGTATTACAATTATTTAAAATATTCACAAAGATTGGGTAAAGTATAACAAAATATGTATAAAATTGTGGAAAGTAAAATTACAACTATATTTTTAAAAATTCACATAGCTAACTTTGCACATGAGCATTTAAAAACAAAAGAAACTAGAAATAAACACACCAAAAGATTAACAGTGTGTGTGATTAACTGTTACGACTTAAGGATAGTTTTTTACTTTGTTCTGTTTCCTGGTCTCAATTTTTCAAACTAGTTATTATTTTCATTACACATCTTAATAAAACGTCTGACCTGCTGACTCCAGGTTTATCAAGCAACCACCTAATGGGTGAGGGCCCCGCCTTGTTCCTTCACTGCCAGGAGAGGCATCTGCACTCTTCGGTACAGATTCAGCAGGCTGTTATTAAGTGAGCACACCCCCCTAGGGAAGTACTGTTCTTTAAGACAAGTGCTTCTCAGAGTGTGGTCTGGGCACAGTCAAGGGTCCCAGACACCCTCACTGGGGCCACAAAGTCAAACTGTTCTCCAAAGGAGGGTACTTCAAAAAGTTCATGTAAAGATTCACATTTTCTTTTAATTCCATCTTTTCATGAACTTTTTCAAGTGCCCTCCTAGTAACCCCAGATGTCGTTTCTTTCCTGTCTCTCTCCCCCCTCCCAGAAGCACAGTGAAGTTCTGGGTCATATCAGAGAGGGACAGTCAAGGTTATGTGAAAAGAGAACTAACATGCTCTTCCCTTTTCCAACTACCTACCTTTGTGTGGCCAGAGTTCCTTCACACACTTCAGTCAAACTCACACATCACTAACAAATGGAAAGCAAAAGCCGATGAGAATCCAGCCAAGATTCTATTAAGCTAAACACTGAAGAGATTACTGAAAATGGAAAAACAACGCCACTCTCCCCACTAAATTATTTGTTTTGGAAAATATTGCTACCTTTCAGAAACAATGTTATTTATGTTACATGTATAGGTATGTTATCACTAAAGAAAAAATATTTTTAAATTACTGAGTCTTAATTTCTAATATAGTAAATACAGAAACAGATAAACCATATAAACTAGAGCTCTTAGGAGTCTTCAGTAATGTTTAAAAGTGTAAAAGAAGTCCTTGGACCAAAAGTTTGAGAACCGCTTCTCTAAGACAAACTCTGAAAACCTAGTTCTGATGGACAGATGCCCGTGTTCATGGATGGAAAGACGTGATATTTTTACAGCGCCAAAAATCCCCAAATTGACCTACCAATTCAATGCAATCCTTATCAAAACCCCCTTTTTTTTCTTTGATGGCTGGCCGGTACCGCACCCCTTTTTTTTTGGGGGGGGGGGCAGAAGACTTTTTGCAGAAATTGATGAGCATATCCTAAAATTCCTATGAAAATACCGGGGATCCAACACAGACAAAACAATCTTGAGAAGGAAAAAAGTCACAGGACTCACACTTCCTGATTACCAATCTTACTACAAAGCTTCAGTAACTAAGACAGCGTGGTACTGGCACGGGACAGACATATAGATCAATGGAACAGAAGCGAGAGTCCAGAAATAAACCTTTCATTTACTGACAACTGATTTTCAACTGAGGTGTCAAGACCATTCAAGGGGGCAGAACAGTCATTCCAAGAAATGACGTGGGGACAACTGGAAATCCACATGCAACACAATGAAGCTGGACCCCCACACCTCACACACACAAAAATTAACTCCAAAATAATCAAAGACCCAAATGTAACAGCTAGATCTATATAACTCAGATGAAAACACAGCAATGAATCTTTTGTGAAATTGGATTAGGCAATGGTTTCTTAGACAAGACACCAAAAGAAAAAATAAATTGGACTTCATCAATATTAAAAAATGTTGTACTTTAAAGCACACCATCAAGAGAATGAAAAGATAATCCAAAAAATGGAAGAAAATATTTGCAAATCATGTATCTGATATGGAATTTGTATCTAGAATATATAAACAATTCCTAAAACTCAGTAAGAAGAGACAAATAACCAAACTAAAAAATTGGCAAAGGATCTGAATAGACATTTTCCCAAAGAAGAGATACAAATGGCAAGCGAGCACATGAAAAGACATTCCACATCATTCCTTGTTAGCAAATGAAAACACAAGGTACCACTCTGCACCCGCCATGATGGCCACAATCTAACAGACAGATAACAAGTGCTGTGGCGAAATCAGAATCTCATACATTGCTGGTGGGAATGTAAAACAATGAGCTGCAAACAATGCAGCCACTTTGGGAAACAGTTTGGCAGTTTCCAAAAATGTTAAAAATAGAGTTACCATATGACCTAGCAACTCTACTCCTAGGGATATACCCAAGAGAAAACTGAAAACACATATCCCACAAAGGCTTGCACATGAACATCAACAGCAACATTATCCACCACAGCCAAAAATTACATGTTAAGAGCCCCCCCTTCTGCAGGTGTGTGTGGCATACTTTGGAGGATTTTCAAAAATCAATAATGATAGAATCATAACTTGAGAACTTGATAATTTCTAAAACATTCAGAATAAAGATATCATTCTCCTAAATGGCATAAAATTATTTTTTTTGTATAAAAGGGGGGATGCAAAAGCATGGATGACTTGTCTCTGGATCAGAAATCTAGAAAGGAAGAGAACAAGCATGTGGATCCCTGTGGTGCAATGATTATTCTAAGAGCATTTACATGTCAGCAGATTAACATTCATTCTGTTAGGCCTCATGCCCATTTAGCAGATGAAGAAACTGAGTTCAGAGATAAGGTAGTCAAGGTCACAAAGCTAGCAAGTTCAGTGAAGCTGAATCACATGCACATAAAATTGTGCTGTTCAACTATGCATGCTTGAAGATCATTTAGGTAATGTGGGCAATTTTCCCCATCAATCTATGCCAGTAGGCGTATGTTCCACTATAACATGACCTCAGAGAAGCATACCTATAGTTTCCTCAGCTTGACTTCATACCTTCCTCCCTTTTATGGTGATTTTCATTGCACCAATGTGCAGATCATAATTTTAGCATGTAAAGATAAACACTTTTTTAAAAAACATGATGCCTAAATATAAATTAAATACTTATCTGTTTATACAACAAAAACAGTGCCTTGATTCAATACCAGAATAAAAGCTAGTTGAGAGATGATATATTGCACCTTGCTACGGGATTTTCAAATGCATTGGTAACTTCTGCATTATGAGTTGACCTTAGAATGTCCATTTCACACGAAATTCCACTATATGGGAGGGGAATGCTTTTAGATTCAGGAAAACAATGCTTTTAGATTCAGGGAGAATATATGCTCCCATATATATATATCCAGGAGAAATATCTATACTCCCATACATATATATAAGTAAATATATATACTCCCATATTCAGGAAAAATATGTATACTCCCATATATATAAAAATAAATATATATACTCCCATATATATATATACACACTCCCATATACATATATATACCCCCATATATATATATACACTCTTTACCTAAATAAAGAAAATGTGCTACTATGAACTTTGGAGGCTGCCCTAATTAAGTACTATATAATCTTTTGGGAATCAATTAGAAGTCAAAACACGTTACTTTCAACATCCAGACTTTTATTCCTTTGAAACTACATAAATTCATTAGAAAAAAACCAAAAATGGTCAAAGCAGCTAAATCAAATCATTTAAGTACAATCACAGATGGAAGAACGTTTGTTAATAACAGAAACTTCCTTTCAAGAACTCGATATGCCCACCTCTAAGTAAAGAGGTATAAGAAAATAAAATACCATGATAGGAATTACAGGTCTTCATTCACTTGTACTGTGCCATTTGCTGAATTACACTGTTTATCACACAGCTGCCCATATCACTCTAGCATATCTAAAATGCATACTCGTCTTAGCAGAATAATCTGGGAGTACATTAGGGCAGGTTACTGTATGTTCCTTCCATGCACCTTGCACAGATTATACACTCAAATCAATCTGTAAGCCTGAATGGTGGGAGTTTTACCGAGCAACAGACCGCCATTTCTGGGGAAAGCCACTACTATATTTGTTTCTTGAGAGTCAACATCTCTAGGATATCTCATTATTTCCATCACATGTTCTTACAGTAAATGTGTCTCCCCAAGATACTGATGGATGAAAGAGGTGAATCCAATCTCAGCAGTACTGCTTCATTATACATTTAAACTGGCACTCAGCACTGCAGTGTTCCTAAGTAGATGCTGCCAATAAACTTCAAGATTATTATCTTTTAAATTTCCTTTTATACGTGCACACCTGAGCTTCTATTGAAAAAGCCAGCAGTAGCAAAAAGCGACTTCCCTCTGGCTGTTAAAAACCTGTGTTTGATTCTAAGACATTAACTTACGGAGAGGACAATTTTTTGAAAAGATCATTTTAGCTGAAATTCTTATTAAAATAAATACAAAACAAACAAAAAAATGAATAGTTTAGATCATCTCGTTAACCCTCTGGCTAGGAGAGAATTATTTTACCCATTAACTCTGACAAACATCAAGCCACTACTCCAATACTTGCTTATAAGGAAGAATAAAATATTATTTGAACCAAGTGAAACAATATGAAGGAGAGGAAAAGAATCCTCTCACTTTGCATACAGCTGCAACAGCATTTAAGTGTAACTTGTACAGAACATTATTTTGTACAAGCCCAAAGCAGCACTAGGTGGAGAATCACATCCTCACGAGACGCAGCCCTTCTGTTCCCAAAGGATGACTTCTTGCTCTTATCCTGTGCTGTGCCTTTTCCAATAAACAGCATCTTCTGAAGCATTTCCGTAAGCTTTACACATACATTTCACAAGAGGCAAAAGCAAATGGAGAAGCTGACAACTACATTAGGATTGTCTTCCTAGGATGCAAGCTTAGCTAGTTCACTTATCTTTCTTGAGAGGTACTCAACACCAGCAGAAGTATCATACCCAAAACCTGCAGCCTCCACAGAGCACAACGCAGCATGCTTGCTTCCTCCAACCTGAAGCGGAAGCAGCAATGTGTAAGAAAAAATACTTTCAATACAGTCATTAAATTCCACAGTTGAAAAGCTAGTTGTCCCTGGAGTCCAGGCTGTTTAGAACATATTCTAACCTGCATTTTTCTGTTGATCAGCACTTTTTTCACTAAGAACTACTTCCTATGCTGAGAATGTCAACCCTGGATGTGCCAGATTTGAGTGTCTACGGGTTGCCATGTTGTGAGTCAAGCAAACCTTTCCTGACTTATGTAGTATCCCTTAGTCTCCACCCCCAGGGCTTTTCAGACCACTCTGTTCACTGGTGCCCTCTCTACTTAGCCACACACTGATCTTGCTGACAGCAAGCAAAATGTCCAGAGGAGGAAAAAACAACTTAATGCTAACATTTCATATGTAATATTACCTTTTGGACAAAAAGTAGAACTGCCTCATTCAATGACGTTAATAATTTATTTTTACCTAGAGAATTGCACATATGTCTTTTTTTTTTTTTTTTCAAAAGATGACCGGTAAGGGGAAATTAACCCTTGACTTGGTGTTGTCAGCACTGCACTCTCCCAAGTGAGCTAACCGGCCATCCCTATATAGGGATCCGAACCCGTGGCCCTGGTATTATCAGCACCACACTCTCCCAAGTGAGCCACAGGCCGGCCCTTGTAATTCTCCTTCTAACTGCACAGTTTTGTTAATCCCAATTTGAGTATGTAATCATTTTCTTGAGATTACTGATACTCTCCACAGAACAATCCCTTTCTCATTTGCATCTGAAAAAAAAATGCTGATGGACATAGTAGTATTAGCATAATACCTGTACCAAGGAAAAGTCAGAATCAGTATCACGACACAGAAAGCCTTTAAGAAACCCAGATGTGCTCTTCAGAAACACACCTGGATGCTCTGCCTGTCGAATGGAAACCGTTTTGATTCATCTCACCCTGCAAATGGGTCTTGCATTTGTTCAAGAACTGCATATCATATTCTACTGTGCTTCCCAATTTATAATCACACAACGGCAGTTTTTCCACTGAAAATGCACAGCGTTTCAGAGCAAGATGGGGCAGTGGTGAGCACACTCGAACTCAGCATTCTGAAGAACAGCAGAATGTGAGCGCTGGAAAACAGCTCAGAGCTGCCTTAACCCTGCGCTGCTCAACAGGGGCATCTTATTCCTAAGCATGGAGTCAGGGAGCCAGAACTAGATCTAAGGCATCTGACTCTTGGGGGTGGGGAAGTGAGATTCCAATTTCTAGAACATAAATCACTTGAGGTCTTAGAACAACACATAAATTGATTTAGTTAAAACAAACAAACAACTTTTACACCTGACACTGACAGAACATTTTCACTTTTTTATCCTGTAAAAGACAAATTTGTTAAAGTACTACAATCAAGTAGTTTTCCAGTATGTCAAATTAGAAGAAAACCTTTGCTTTGGGAAAAAGCTATTTCTCATATATATTAGTGAACTAACCAATAAACCAAAACAAAGCAAAAACATCTTGAATGTGTAATATTTCTCCAAATGAAGGGCAATGAAATTCAGTGGGCCATGAAGAAATTAAATTCTAAAGGGACCACAGAGCCTCAAAGCAGTAAATAGCTGTTAGATGATGAGCAGTTATAAAAATGGCAACCTGTCTTCCTCAAGTCCTCGCTACAGCCCTACAGGCATTTCCTAGTCTTGTTATCTGAACCCACAAACCACCTTCCTTAAAAATTAAAAGCTATTTAACAGCTTTATAAATGATGATAAACTATGCCTTACTTCAAGATATACATTAAAGTGCAGCCTTCCTTCCTTTAATTTAATATTCTTAAGACATACTCATCTATTTCTTAGCATTTCAATATAAGAATGGGAAATATTCCTTAACAATGATAATCCTACATAGCTCTTGAAAATCACACCTCACAAATCAAGACAAGGTATCTAGTATATGTGCTGCTGAAGCGAGCACAAGACAAGGTATCTAAATATAGCCCAGACATGAAAATGAGTGAGGTTTTTTTTTTCCCCCCTCAGTACTTGCTAAGTCAGAGAAGGTTGGAGAAAAAAACCAAAACATTAATTGAAGGCTGGTTCTATCTAACATCAGTCCCTCTATCCAAAGTCTGGGCCCATTTCCTCCCATCTTTTCAATAGTGGCTTTTTTCCTGTTAGCTCCAATCTCTCCCTCCCTGGTTTCCCTCTGCCCCTGTTTAAACACACCCAAGCACTTCCCATCTCAAAAGACAGAAAGTGAAAGGGACAAAGAGGGAGGAGATGAGAGCAGCAGGGAAGGAGGATGAAACCAAAGGAGCCGGATCAAGGCCCAGACAAGACATCCTCCTGGTCCCCTTCCTTCCAAAGGCAGCTCTGTAACAGGCACCTCCACGGACCGGTTTCTGTCTCCAGCTTACAGGGCCACCAGCCTCCTGCTTGCCCTAAGATGTCCATCCAGTAAGCACTCCCTCCTCTGAAGCGGCTTTCCCCTCTTCCACTTCCGGAGCTGCTCTTTCTCAACGTTCCTGGACTGCTGTTCCTCTGCATGGGGTAGAATAAAAGCTCTCATTCCATGTAACTGGAAGGAACTTTGAAAGTAAATCAAATAGGCACTTATAAAAATTAGTACATGAATATTTAACCATTTTAACTTATACATGTCCCTTCACTTGGGCCTTTTTCCTAAACTCAGCCTATTAGATGTACTTTTATGGGGGGGGCAGCTGGCCAGTATAGGGAATCCAAACCCTTGAGCTTGATATTACAAGGCTATGCTCTAACTAACTGAGCCAACCGGCCAGCCCTTTAGATGTTCTCACATAAACCACATCCCTAAGGCATTGTCTAAGATTTTCACTGTTTCTTTAAAATACAACTTAAAAATAATCTGAATAAAAATAATCTGAGATACCTTAAAAATAATCTGAATGGCCTAGTGCTTCTAGAATAATTATTCCCCAACTTTTTTTATTACTGTCTTATCCATATACCTAATTCAACAGTTTTCTTGATTTGTTTTTGAGATGCTCCAAAGTTTTCAAATGAATAACTACTTTTGCACTATTTCTATCAACTTATATTAGTTAAATTATTACACTAATGAGTACACTGAACTGGCTTGGGCTAGCAACGACTCAACTGGTAAGAAGAGAAGGAAGAGGACTGTTGCAGAGGAGCCCCCCCACACCATGGCAGCACCCCACAGGCATCCCAGACTTCACAGGAACAGAGGGTTCAGGGTTGGGGGGCAAAGGAGGGTCTACCTCGCTGTCTCCTTGGAGTTACGCTGTGTTCTCAGTTTTTCATGGCTTCAGTTCACAACCATATGCTGAAATTCAGTACAATTAAGCGAATATCCATTTTATGTATATAAATATTTTATGACCCTATAGACTCCTCAAAATCAATTGTTTAAAATAAGCCATTCCCATCCCCCACTTCTCAAATAAAAACTGACAATCAATCCGCCCTATCTCAAGGAAAGACAAATCATCTACTCAGCTGCCCAAGCCACAAACCTGAGTGCATTTTTTTTATTGAAACATATTGATTATACATATTTGTGGGGTACAGAGTTTCACCTGTGTACGATATGTGATGATCAAATTGGGATAATTAGTATACTCTTCTTTACAAAATGTAATCATTCTTTGTGACCCTTAACCAAGTTCTCACTCACCACCCTCTTCCCACCTCTAGTAACCACAGTTCTGATCTCTTTCTGAAAGCTCCATATATTGTGGTCTCTCTCTCTCTCTCTCCCTCTCTGCTTCCACTTATGAGTGAGGACACGCAGTATTTCTCTTTGTGTGCCTGGCTTATTTCACTTAATTTTCTCCAGGCTCATCCACGTTGCTGCAAATGGCAGAATTTCATTCTGCTTCATGGCTGAAGAGTATTTCATTACATAACCTCTTCTCAACTAAATTTCAATCTCCCTATTCCTATTGTTGCTAGATTGTTCAGAAAACCATCATCTAGGGCCGGCCCCCAGCACTAAAGATAAGAATATTAACTTACTTAATCACATACTTACAAATTTCAAATTACGAAAGAAAGGTTTGCAAATTAAGATATAATTTAGGTACTGGCCCGTGGTTCACTTGGGAGAGCGCGGTGCTGATAACACCAAGGCCCCGGGTTTGGATCCCATATAGGGATGGCCAGTTGAGCGTGGTGCTGACAACACCAAGTCAAGGGTTAAGATCCCCTTACTGGTCATCTTTAAAAAAAAAAAAAAAAAAAAGAAAAGAAAACCATCATCTCTGAACTGAATTACTAACCGAGCCTCCTAAACAGTCTCCCTTCTTCCAACTCCCTGGAGCAGTCTTGGGTACCCAGCCATCAATCTGTGTGACCTGACACAATTTCCAGGTAGATCGTGTCTGAATCGAATTGGAGGGCACCAGCTGGTGTCTGCTGCAGAACTGATTAACTGGTTGTTGGTGGGGAGAAGTCCCACACACTTCTTGATGACCAGAGGTCACAGAAGTCTTCTGTATTGGATGTTGTGAAGAGAGAAAATAGAAAAAACACTTTGGCTTTTGTTTTTATATCCATAGACACTTGGACACTGCTCTGTAAACAGCTCTCAAATGACCAACGCAGAGCTGCTGGGTTTGTGGATGGCAGTTCCAAGGTAAACAGACAACATCATGTTTGTAAGGGCTCCACTGTGTTAGTAGGTAAAAACGAATCAGCTCAGGGGGCTGAACTGCATGGTGAAGAACTGAACAGTGGTAAAAGTTCCTGTGCTGGTTTTTACTGCCTCATGGGCAGTGGCCAGTTGCCTGGCCACATGGTCAGGCAGAGAGCAATGAAAATCTGGCCTACTAAAAGGATGTCCTTATGGGGCAAAGCCCTGTGAGAATCTGAGGGGTGCATTATAGTAGGACATGTTGATGACATTCGGAACTGTCATCCAGTCTCAGGTGACCAGACTGACAAGCAGCTGTACCCATGTGCTCCCTTGAGGTGGCCAACTGAGTCTACGACATGAGTGGACATGGGGGGTGCAGGAGTGCAAAGATGGGCTGGATCTAGACATGCTCCTCCTGCACCCTCTCAGGCACATCACGCCAGTAAGAACTGCTCTGTCTGCCAGCAAGAGAGACACAGACTGCTGATGGCTATGGGGCAGGTTCTCCAGTGGGAAGGCCCTGAACACAGCTGGTAAGTGAGACTGATGCTGGTAGCCCTGGGGGGCTACGAGTGGGTCTTGACAAGAATTCTAGACTGGGCTTTGCTTAGCCAGCAGAAAATGCAAATGCACGAGTGCTGCAGAAATATCAGAAGATATCACATGGATCTGGATAGCCAACCATCACCTCTTGAGACGAAAGAATACACTGCCCAGCCCATAATGTCTAAAAATGGGCAGAGAGATATCCTCCTCAAAGTAACAGTTTGACAGAGAAGTGCAATGGGCAATGAAAACATCAGCTGTCAAACGGGGGGAGATAAAAGCATGGAAGGCTGGCCTTGACAAGTGTGTGCTCACATTCAGCATGAGTGGGACTCAAGGAGTGTCCCCACTAGATTTTCCTCTGTTCTTTGGATGGATCTGAGGAACAGGGGGCAGGGGAGGATGCTGGTCAATTCTTGATCCTTTTTTTTTCTTTCTTCTCCACGTCACCTCAACAATTTTCTCCCTACCTTATGCAGTGGTCCTAGAACCAGGGCTTTGCAAGTGTTAAAAGCAGGGGTGATTCCTAAGCAAGAAACCATAACTATGTTTTTAAACATTACATCTGAATTTCTAAGGGCCTGATGGGTGGTTTGTGCTTCACTCCAATCTGGCAAAATTGGAGTTAACAGTAAATGCAGCTACACTGCCAGATGATAAAAATCGCCACTAATTCTGCACCTATGTAACCTTACCCTATCCAAATGGGAGTGGACTGAGGGGGAAGCCCTTGCCATACTAGTACTGCTGCCTGCAATCTAGACGAGTGCAGTAGCCAAACCTAACGTCCCTTCCTAAGGCGGAAACGTGTGGGTATAAACGAAGAAATGGAAAAATAGTAAGCTGGGGATAAAGGAATGAATCACAGGGTTATGAACTGAGGAAAATCTAATACTACATTAACAACTCAAAGGAGGCTCAGAGCAAGAGATGACATCACCTCTTAGCTCAATTATACCAGATGCCTGAAAGGGTTAAGCTGTGTTTGCCAAGACCACGCCTGCTTTTGGAACCTGTCAACATTGAATGAAAGCCTGCAAAACTGAGTGGCCTCGCCCTGGGAGACATTTTCATATAGTACAATGGACTGGACTAATTATTAATGACTGAAAAGGATTCTAGTAATTTGCCAGGGTCTTTTGAGTTGTGTGTCTGGTATGTGAAGACCTGGAGTGGACTGTGACATTACGTAACCTCACGTGTTTATAAAAAACTTAATCACAATGACAAACACACTTTCAATATCCTGAACTTAAGATAGTATGCCAAGGGTCTCCTAGGGCTTGACTCAAAGATACTAAAACTTACAGTCATTTAGAATTCAAGGCACTCTGCAGGGAAAGTTTACTCTTAACTGGAATTTCACCAGGTCATGAAGGCTTTTAAATTCTATGCGCCTGAATGCATCCACAGTTTTATTTGGCAACTCTTGAGTATTTTCTACCTCTGTTCCTTTCAGGCTCAAGTTTATCTCTCCTGCACTGA
Source organism: Cynocephalus volans (assembly GCF_027409185.1). Lineage (NCBI taxonomy): Eukaryota > Metazoa > Chordata > Mammalia > Dermoptera > Cynocephalidae > Cynocephalus > Cynocephalus volans. The sequence continues at coordinate 121,205,309 of NC_084465.1, forward strand.
GCGCTGAGGAATGATTTCAGCAGAATAGATGAAATTCATCAATGTATACAAAGAAATGGGAAGAGCCACGACAGACAAAAGGACATGGGCACACACTGCAACCACTGGAGCTACAGCTTCCTGCATGTCGTCCTCTGCTCTGCACTTCTGGCCCTCCTCCTTAGACAGTGAAGATGTGAAAAAGCAGGTACTGCTGATTCATCAGTTACTCATCTGCACAATGGCCTGTACTCTCAGTGACCTGTTGAAGGGCAACCTGATAACAAGAATCACTGGAGGTACCGATATTAACCACAGAGGAATGTGGAACTTTTAATCAAGCCACAGTTTCATCCAAAAAGACTTTCACATTAAGTTTCTGCACAAACAGTACTCAAGAAACACACTAAATGACAACCAACATGTTATCCATTCTGTTGAAATGTATTTACCTTTTAACACAAGAGAAAATGCTTTTACCTTTCTGAATGTCTACATTTTGAAAAGGTAACTTTCCATAGGGACTTCAAGTCTACTTTTAAAGGTTGTTGGTTACACAGTCAGGCGGAGTGGTTAAGGGGATGAATTAGAAGAAATTTACTGGGTCTTCCCTGAGCAGGTTTGAATCCTGCTGACCACAGTGCCTTTTCCTTTGGAAAAGTAATCTACGGACACCTTACCAGGTGGAGAGTCTGGTATTGCCTCTCAGGAAGAAGGGATTATTCTCCAGCCAGACTAAACTTTACCTCTTTATGAATCCAGTAAAAAAATAAAACAAAACAAAAACCAACTCTGCACGTTTCCTAAAGATTACTGGTATTCTGATAAGCCAGGCAGCAATGGATTACCAGGACCATATACAGTTTGTGTGGAAAAACACACACACACATATGGCATTCAACTGGACCGGTAAGGCAAAAATTACACAGATGATAAAATCTCAACGATGGAATACAAAGATATAATGTAATTAACAAAGAGAAAAAAAAAAACATTCAGAAAAGTATGAAGTCTTTAAAGAACAGGTCTTTAAAGACTTGGTATTTTTTGAAAAGAGAATGTTCATGTTCACAGAGAGAACAACCACTGCAGCAACTTGTAAATCTATAGCAAATTGGCCACTAGGTTTTCATTCCTACATTTTGGGCACTGACAATAAAAACAAAGCTTTTTGAAATGTAAAGACAAAAAGTTCCCATTTTTCAGAGACTTTCCTAAAAAAGGATTCCGTTAGTGTGCCTTAATAAAATCTGAAATAACAAATACTCTTTAAACAACTGACAAGTGCTAGCAGATTTATGGAATAGCTTAAAAACATTTTAAAACATACGTGATTATGTGTAATATAAATTAAAGCTATCCTTCGTTTAGACTGGGGCTTGGCCTCTTCCAACACAATGAAAGAAGTGTAACCAGAAGGAAGAGGGCTCTTTACACTGCACGAAGTAACACTCGTCCGGGCACCCCACTCCAGCCTCCTCCAGACCACTCTCCGTAAAAAAGGCAATCCTGATCATATAAAACCCCCCAACTGCTTCCCACTATTCTAGAATCAAGAGCAAAATTCTCAGCCTGCACAGGACCTCCCTGCCTACCTCTCCCAGCCACTTTCCCTCACTCAGCCTGTTTACGTTAGCTCCTGCCCCCTGAGTCACTACACCCTGCACCTCCTCTGCTGAGAAGGCTATTCTCTCAGCCCACCCTGCCCCCTGCCAGTCTCAGCACCACCACCACTTCCTCAGGAAGCCTCCCTGGTCCCTCCAGGTACACACCTGTGACTTCTCAGGACACTGTGCTTTCATACTTGATTATGTGGTTGTGTACCTGCTCATTGGACAGCAAGCTCCAAAAAGAGGGCAATTTATCCTTCCTGCTCACCATATCCTTTTTGTTCACTTGGGATTTATTCGTCAAGTATTTAGTGCATACTATGTACCAGGTACTGTTCTAAGGTATTGGCCGATATCAACGAAAAAACAGACATGATCCCTGACCCCACAGAGATCATATTTAAGTATGAGAAGATACACCACACAAAGGTAAATTATGGTACAATGTCATAAGTACTTTGAATAAAAATAAAGCAGGGAAGGGAGATAAGGAGATGCTGGGTCAGGAAACTCCGTAATAAATGTGACTTGTAAAGGGATCACCCAAGGAAGCATGGAGCTGAGCGCCATCAGCGTCAAAACACCAGTCTACGTGACTTTAAATAGAACAATGCACTTTCCTAATTCCTCCTTGACTACAAGCCTTATAAAGAAGTTCAGCTGTCTGTCATCTTTGTGTCCGTAGAGTCTGACTGGTCAAAAATACCTGCCATGGAAAGGAAGAAACCTTTCCTTCCCTCTCAGTGCACTTCCTTCGTGCCAGGCCCTGGAGCAATGATTAACAATGAGTAAGAAATGGAAACACCCAATGAAGTTTAAAAATACATTTCCAGTATTGTAATTGCTTTGTTTTGGGTTAACACAATTTGTTTTAACTTTAAAGCAAAATAAAGAAGGCAAGACATTTTTATGGCTATCAAAAGGGGGTACATTTTTAAAAACTGAGAAACAGTAAATCTGGAGATCATGTAGTTAAGTTATTCCACCTAAAACTTTTATGCCTTACGTAGCTATGAAATCAGCTAAAACTCTGTAAACATAACTGCATGCACTAGAAGATAGGTCTTACTGTTTGCTGTTTGAGTGAAGACCTTCACAATTGTTTGTGGAAGCATGCAGCAGACACATGATCAGCAAACAGTTTCCCTAAAACATCTCTAAAACTGAGATGGGAGGGGCCGGCCCATGGCTCACTCGGGAGAGTGTGGTGCTGATAACACCAAGGCCGTGGGTTTGGATCCCATATAGGGATGGCCGGTTAGCTCACTGGGTGAGCGTGGTGCTGACAACACCAAGTCAAGGGTTAAGATCCCCCTACCGGTCGCCTTTAAAAAAAAAAAAAAAGAAAAGAAAAACTGAGATGGGAAATGTCTTTAGGCATGCTTTTACCCCTCTAGTTTAATTTTACTAAACTTCTACCGTGTATTATGCCCTGGGCTGGGCAAAGAGCTTATAAGCATAAAAAGAAGATCTGACCCACAAGGAGCTTACCTTAACCATGTGCTGAACAACAAACACACTGTTACACTCAGGGTGCTATGGAAACAGAAACACTCAGCATACCCTCAGAAATTAAGGCAAGCATTCCTGAAGGGCTCCTGAAATGCCGTTTTAAAGATGGGTTAAGCAGCTAAGTAAAAGTAAAATTTTAAAAAGGAAGGGGACATTCAATTTCAGGCAAAGAAACCACCAAGAGCAAAGTCAACAGCGTCTGCAACACCACGGTTCCGGGAGAAGAGGGAGGGTAGGTCCAGCCTGAAAGGAGGGCTGGGGATGAAGGAGACTAGGGGTGGAGGCCACCTGGGGCAGTCCTGACTGAGTTCCTACACCAGGCCAAGCAAGCAAACAAGGCCTTTAAAGCAACCTCTGGCTATAGTATGACTAAAATGACTTGCGTAAGTAAAAGTGTATTTTATTCTTATCAGGCAAACAAAAACCATCCTAATTTAATCAATTTTAAGCCAAAACTTACGTACATCAGACTTCATAAAGAACTGAAGACTAAGTCTTGTCTCACTGATTATCAAACTCCCCCTAAAAAATTAAGTAGCATGCTTTCACATTTGTGTTAAACATATAATACTTTCAGTATTACAATGCACTCTACAGCCCAGGTCTCACTAGCAGGGGCAGTAGGGCTGACAGGAAAGAAAGAACAAGACTATCGAAGATGTAAAATCAGCGGCATCACCCAACTGCAAATCCTCATGACTGAAACAGCCACGACAGCTTCATCAGAAAAATGGTGAAAAGACAGAGTTTATAAAGGCATTGAAGGGACAAAAGGTATGGGGGAGAGGGGAATGAGCAAGGAAAAGAAGGAAAGGAGACACAACTGAGTTAACAAATTCCCCTGTTCCCAAGGAAGACAATTACACAAAGGAAAAATAAAAGCACTGATATGTTAGAGGGAAAAATTTCCAGTTGAAATTTATTTTCCTCCTCTTAATAAGAGAACCTAACGGCTTTCTAACTTATGATTCCATGATCTAATAAAAAAATTCATTTTATAATCAAGGTAACTCCAGAAGAAGTAGAGTAGCTCCAAAGATATCAACAAGTATTAACAAGTAAGAGCAAAAATGTTTAACATGAACTAAACTCAACTCAGGGCTGGTGAGCTTAACTCTCTCAGAAGATAGTGTCTCCTTTCTGCATGCTCTAAAATGAGCTCTTACAGAGAAAGAAGAACTCTTCACATGAATAAAGTTCTACAATAGGGCACAAGCAAGCAAATCCCTGCAGCAGTGTCTGTTTTTACCAATGTATTTTCTGTATACACAATTTCAATGCTCATGTTTTCTTTTCCCCATTAGAAAAAAGTTGTTTTGATGCCTTTATAGGAGAAATTACAAGAATAGACTGAGTTTTTCTTGCATTTATCTTTTCTGAAAAGAAGATCCTTAAATCTCAGAAGAGCTTCTGCACAGCAAAAGAAATAATTAACAGAGTTAAAAGACAACCAACAGAGTGGGAGAAAATATTTGCAAAATATACATCTGACAAAGGATTAATATCCAGAATATACAAGGAACTCAAACAGCTTTACAAGAAAAAAACAAGCAACCCAATTAAAAAATGGGCAAAAGAGCTAAGTAGGCATTTCTCTAAGGAAGATATACAAATGGCCAACAGACATATGAAAAAATGCTCAACATCACTCAGCATCTGGGAAATGCAAATCAAAACTACACTGAGATACCATCTCACCCCAGTTAGGATGGCTAAAATCCAAAAGACTCTGAACGATAAATGCTGGCAAGGTTGCGGAGAAAAAGGAACTCTCATACATTGTTGGTGGGACTGCAAAATGGTGCAGCCTCTATGGAAAATGGTATGGAGGTTCCTCAAACAATTGCAGATAGATCTACCATATGACCTACCTATCCCACTGCTGCAAATACACCCAGAGGAATGGAAATCATCAAGTCAAAGGTATACCTGTTCCCCAATGTTCATCGCAGCACTCTTTGCAATAGCCAAGAGTTGGAACCAGCCCAAATGTCCATCATCGGATGAATGGATACGGAAAATGTGGTATATCTACACAATGGAATACTACTCAGCTATAAAAACGAATGAAATACTGCCATTTGCAACAACATGGATGGACCTTGAGAGAATTATATTAAGTGAAGAGAAATATCAGGCACAGAAAGAGAAATATCACATGTTCTCACTTATTGGTCGGAGCTAAAAATAAATAAATAAATTCACACAGACACACACACACACAAAACCGGGGGGGGGGGGGGAAGAAGACATAACAACTACAATTCCTTGAAGCTGATACGACAAGCAAACAGAAAGGACACTGTTGGGTGGGAGGGAGGAGAAGGAGGAGGGAGGAGGGAGGAAGGAGGGAGGGAGGTTTCGGTAATGGGCCACAATAATCAACCACATTGTATATCGACAAAACGAAATTAAAAAAAAAAAATCTCAGAAAAATCTGGAAAAGTACATATGCATTATGAAATTATATTTAAAACTTCTGACTTTAATATTGCGATAAGAACATATGGAATTTAAAGTAACATATCTCTACAGATTTTTTTTTAACAACCTCAGGAGACCATCACAAAGATAACTGTGGAGTATAAATAAAGCAAATGTATTTCACAGGGCCTGGTTTTCCAAAGCCTTGCAGTTTCAAATGTTAACCTTGCAAAGGACAGAAAATTTTTCCCAGGCTATAGTCTCTGTTGTAAGATAAAGAATTGTAACACAGCAAGGTTGCTGGCTCACAGACACAGGTTACTGACTGATATGTAAAGATACTGGGAAATTGCTGTAAGAAGAGAATGTTTGCTAAAATCAAGCTTTCGTTGGTGGACTGACTTAACTTTTTGCAAACTGCATGATGGAATATCACCTTGTTTGTTTTACTGAATGTTACCAGCTTCTATTGTTAAACTTGTTAAACTATACTTAGCAAAAACCCCACCTACATTCTCTTCCTGTAACTTCCTGGTCTAGAAAATAAATGCGGGAAGAGAACCCCAATTCAGGGTTAATTTCCCAAATGGAAGGAATGCCTCTCTCTTGAGGGTTCTGGGAGATTAACTCCTTTTTTGGGCTTCTCACTGCTCAGAAGAGATGGGCTTTGAGTAATCTTGGCAGCTCCATCACCCAGGGGAAAAGGGGTGACCAATCCATGGGAGGCAAAGCAACAAATGGTGACCCTGACGTGACAAATTCTGGGTCCACGGATTGGAGACCAACCTGCCAAGCCTTGGAAAGGAAAATAAAAGGATGTCTGCCACTCATCCCGACAAAGGGGAGGCCCCAACAAAAGGAGGAAAAAGAAAAAAGATGTCCACCACTCATCCCAACAAAAGGGAGGCCCCGACAAAAAGGGGGAAAAGAAAAAGGACACCCGCTACTCATCCCATCAAAAGGGAAGTCCCAGTAAAAAGGGGAAAAAGGAAGAGGACATCTACTCATCCCGTCTAAAGGGAAATCCCGGTAAGGGGGATCACAGAGGTGGATTTTGATTAAGCGATTACACGCCTGCTGCAGTGTCTGGCTAGGGCTTTGCCCAGAAGTTTTGCTTTCTTACTCTCTCAATGTTTCTATCTACTCTTGCAATTGTGGGTAGTTTACTATCTAAGAGGGAAGTTCAACATAGTTCAGTCCTTCTATGTCTCCTTAAGGAAGTAGGTTATAAAGTAACCAACCATCATCTAACTAGATGATTATTATTTATAGCAGTTTGGAAATTATGTTGAATCGCTTTAAAAATTATTCAGGACTTTAAACAAAAGGAAAAAATGTGTTTATGCCATTAAAGAGGATGAAAAACAATCATTGCCGCCTCCTCTCCCTGCACCTCCACCTTTGGAGGCAAACAATTCATTTATTCCCTTGATGGAGTCCTGTCTTAAAGAAGGACATAACATGGGAGTTGATGCTCATCATGTCTTTTCTGTTGTAAGAACTGGGACTCAGTTGAGACATGAAAACCTCCCATTCTCCTTGTTTGAAAGATTTAAAAAGAGCATAACAGAAAATAGCTTACATAGTGATTTTACTAAGGAATACTTAGAATCAATTGCTAATGGGTCTAATGGGACTGGAAAACACTTGGAAAAACTGTTTTAACTCCTGCTCAATATACTGTATGGCTACAAGAATATTGGGAAGCCGTATGTGCCATTTCACTTGAAAATTTACGAAATGAGGTTCAAATTAGTACGGACATGTTATTTAGGGAAGGAGATTTTATACAACTCAGACACAGGCCTTGCTTCCTCAACAAGTCCTTGACCAAACAACTTGTGCAACTGTAAAGGCCTGGAACAAAGTTCCTGAAACAAGTATTCCCACTAAATCTTTTGCTACTGTTAGACAAGGACCCACTGAGCCTTATGTAGATTTTATTAATCATCTTCAAGATGCTATAACTAGACAAATTGACAATGCTCATGACAATCCAGAATTGTTATCACAAGTTTATTTACATTTTATCACACAAGTTAATAATGCTGGTTTACAAATAGCTCCAGATAAAATTCAAGAAAAGGAGCCTTGGAAATACCTGGTATTTTTAAATACTCAGAGAAATACACGGCCACAAAATACACCTTTCCATATTCAGGAAAATTTAATCTAAATGACTCACAAAAATTACTTGGCCACATTAACTGGCTCCGCCCTTCTATGGGCATTCCTACTTATCAATTACAACATTTGTTTAATACCTTGACGGGAGACCCTGATCTGTCCTCGCCTTGTTACTTATCTGAAGAAGCAAAATTAAAATTAAAACAGATGGAATCCCTTTTACATTCCAGACAATTAACACGTGTTATTAAATCTCAAGTCACTCACTTCATTGTTTGAAACACTCCACATAGTCCCACAGGTTTGCTTTGCCAATTTCTTCCTCAAATAGGAGTCACTGAATGGATTTTCTTACCCCATCAACAAAAAAAGAAATAATATACTAAATTAGAACAACGTATTCATTTACTCACTAGGGAAGACACTGTTGTCAAGTACTGACTGGATATGATCCTGATATTATTAATCCTGGTCTTCCTGGCCCTTTATCAATTGGAAATGATATCGCTGATCACTTTGTTACGTATAATAATGTTTTACAGAAAGCTATTGATTCTCATCAGTTTTTTCATCAGGGTGCACAAGCTTTGGCTAATGTGCATCAGAACTCTTACAGGCAAGCTCAAGATATTGTTCGTGCTTGTCCTGATTGTCAGAGAAAACGTTTTCTAAGTCTAATTTCCCTGGAGAAGTTAATCCTCGAGGAATAAAAGGTAATGAAATCTGGCAAATGGATGTCACTCATTATGCTCCTTTTGGATGTCTTAAATATTTACCTGTTACTGTTGATACCTATTCATGCCACTGCCCAAACAGGAGAAACTGCTGAACATGTTTTAAAAAAAGCACTGCCTTTCTGCCTTTGCCACCATGGGGATTCCAAATCAAATTAGAACAAATGGACAGGCATACACCTCCAAAGTCTTTCAAGTATTCTGTGACAACTGGAACATTAAACATGTCACAGGAATCCCATTTAACCCCACTGGCCAGGCAATTGTTGAAAGAGCTAACGGCCTTCTTAAATATCAAATAAGTAAACAAAGGAGATGTAATATAGATATAGGAATGGCCCCTCATAAACAGGTCTTTCCAGCTCTGTTTACACTAAATTGTTAAAATTGTAACTCTCAAAAATTAACAGCTACAGCGCGACACTTTATACCTCTTAAAAAGAGACCCAAACCCTTGGTTTTATTCCACCACCTGCCGATGGTACCATAATGGTTGAGACCTGTTGAATTGTCAACATGGGGGAGAGGGTATGCATCTGTTCTTTCACCCACAGGCCTGCTATGGATTCTTGCTAAGGATGTCAAACCTTATGTGGAACCCTAAGCCAGATGAGGAATTAAACCTAATCCCAAAATCTCAGCACCTCGCCATCACACCTCAATCCACCTCACTGGGGATGGTACACATTAGACCACTAGTGATGATGGTGCCAACCACCACCTCCACTCTGACCTACATGAGCCCACCATAATGAAACTAATGACAACAAGTTCCAAATTGACCCAGGGTAAATTAAAAAAACCTCAACAATCAAATAGCTTTCAATAGCTCAGCCCTTAAGCTCAGTAACTCATTTGAGAAACAAAAACTAGACGGTCTCAAATTTTCTGGCATCCAGCTGGTTATCTTAAACAGACTTCTAAATTTTCTTCTAGGCTCATCTATGTATTTCTTCACAAAATCCTATGGTAGAATTCTATTTTATTTCCTTAAAAAGAAGAAAATCTTCTCTGCATCTTCTTGAAAAGGCTTGCATACTTTGCATTACAATGTAAATTCATTACCTTGCTTTCTTTAAAACAGGGTGAGGGGCCGGGCCCGTGGCTCACTCGGGAGAGTGCGGTGTTGAGAACCCCAAGGCCCCGGGTTCGGATCCCATATAGGGATGGCCGGTTAGCTCACTGGCTGAGCGTGGTGCTGACAACACCAAGTCAAGGGTTAAGATCCCCTTACCCGTCATCTTTAAAAAAATAAAAATAAAAAATAAATAAAAAAAAAAAACAGGGTGAGGCCTCACCGATAAGTCTTTTAAAAAAACACAATCTAAACCTGACTGTCCTTTATACTAGTGAGTTCTTTTGTTACATTTTAAACAAAACCTATAAGATCCTTATTTGTTCTTGTTTATGTCTGCATATATGTATATGTAAGCTATATGTTATGTCTACATGTTCATGTCTATATATGTATTGGTGTTGTCTACATGGTATCAACTTGGCTTATAATTAATGCACACTCATTAAATAAATGAGTATACTTTTCAAGTTCACGTGACTTTAATTTTCTAAAGTTTTGATAAATATATTTTGAAAATCTGATTTAAACCTTTTACCTAAATTTGTCTCTAGGTCAATATGTCTCCTTGTTATCTCAGCTCTGCCTCCTGGCCTGCTGGGAGAAACAACATCTTTTAGACATTATCTTTGTGAATATTGTGAATACTGCTCTCTGCCTCTCTGGATTCCACTTGGCTCTAAATACCACGTGGAAACCTGGGACCCAAAATGGCTAGCAAAAAAGGACCTATGCCCAATATCTCATAGGCCAGGCCCTAGATAACATTAACTGATAAGGGTATAGATCTAATACACCAAGTTTTTGGCTGGGAAACCATAAATATATATTCGGTAAATATAGCTAAAACTGACACTGGGCTTTTTGTAGTTTGCTTTGACAAATGGATGCCTATTTACTAACCTGAATGTATAAAATTGTTCTTATCAACACACATCTTCACCTGGGTTTACTAATCAAATAGGATTACTAGAGGTCTTTTCACTTAACTGCTCTTAATACAAAGTTGTAAAAGGTTTTGTCCTTTAGATAATTGGTTTAAAAAACTTATTTCATGATAAGTTCTTGTGCTCTCTGCCTTTGAAACCCTTTGTCACTTTGGTTTTACTTTTTGTACTAATTTGTGATTTTATTCAACTAGGTGTTTTAAGCCTTTTGGTATTTGACAAAACTTTCCAAAACCAAATTCTGAAAGCTCAACATTTTGACTTAAACTAACTTTGAGGAGTTCCAAGCGCCCTGGAGCTTCTCAAAGGATATATAAAGGATCTATCAAAACTAATTGGCTTATTTAATAAATTAGACTATATGGGAAAGCATTGTCAGAATGGAAGGTGTTATGGATGTGTTCTAAAGTCTTGTAAGGTTCATGAAAATCTGGGTCTTGATGTAAATGCTACCAGTCATAATCTTGGCTCAATTATAATTTTAAAATGTTATGTCTTCAAATATTTCATGAAAAAACTCTGATAAGTACAGTTTCCTGACAAACTTTGAGTTTGTATCTTTAAACTAAAATTCCAAAATTCTAATGAAGAAACTGATGGGTTTGTGAAATTGTTCACAAAGGTCAAAACAACAAAAGTTAATTAGTGAACTAATTAAAAAGAATTATGGCTTTTTACAATTTCCTTATTTTGAAACACTGGTGGTTTTCTTAATGTCTTGTTTTCCAAATTTAAGGAAACTCTCTCTTTCTTAAGCTATCTATAACTGACAACAGTTTGGTAAAATATCATTTAAAATAGAGATAAAAGCATTTGTTTTCTCCCTATTTGATTCCCTCCAAATATAATAACTTTAGGTATCTTTATGATTATTATGACAATGTGGCTATTTTTATAAATTCAATGAAAATTAACTCTCTTTATAACAGGATATAATTTAGAACTTTGGGTATAAGACAGCTTATCTCACTTCTAAGTTCTGACCCCTCTTTCATGTTGCCTTAATTTGTCCTAACTGCTGCTTCATCCTGTTGTTCAACCCCCCCCCCCCCACGGGACAGAACACCACATGGGGATGAGCCTTCCCAGCACCGTGGGATTTATACAAAGAAAAATAAGACCTTTGCAATCAAGATATTGATCATCAATGCTTTTATGAGGAATGCCTTGATCATAAAGGGAGAAATAACATCTTCTCTACAAAAGCAGTTCTCTAAGTTTTCTCAGCCTTAAAGAGGGTATCATAACTTGGACGAGACATCCTGTTCTTAAACAAAAGATCTGTAATTGATTAAGGAATTTTACAAGACTAGATGCTTTGAAAGCGGTAATGTCCTAGACAGGTGAACATTAACAAACTCTCTGGACTCAGAATCAACTATTATAAGGAGCAGAATCCCATTCCAGAGTTTCAACAATTGGTAATTACACCTAATTCAAAGCACCCGGAATGATGCCTGTGCAACAGCTTGGAGATGATGACATCATCAGTCCTCACCTGAAGTAAATTAAAAGGACTTGCCACGCTAAATGATACTAACTTTGCTTTAAATGCTTTTGTTTTAACTGTGAAACCTGATCTATAGCTTTTGCTTTTTCTATTAAAAAAAATAAAACAGGGGAGATGTGGGGTATAAATAAAGCAAATGTATTTCACAGGGCCTGATTTTCCAAAGCCTTGCAGTTTCAAATGTTAACCTTTCAAAGGACAGAAAATTTTCCCCAGGCTATAGTCTCTGTTGTAAGATAAAGAATTGTAACACAGCAAGGTTGCTGGCTCACAGACACAGGTTACTGATTAATATGTAAAGATACTGGGAAATTGCTGTAAGAAGAGAATGTTTGCTAAAATCAAGCTTTTGCTGGTGGATTGACTTAACTTTTTGCAAACTGCATGATGGAATATCACCTTGTTTGTTTTACTGAATGTTACCAGCTTCTATTGTTAAACTTGTTAAACTATACTTAGCAAAAACCCCACCTACATTCTCTTCCTGTAACTTCCTGGTCTGGAGAATAAACGCGGGAAGAGAACCCCAATTCAGGGTTAATTTCCCAAATGGAAGGAATGCCTCTCTCTTGAGGGTTCTGGGAGATTAACTCCTTTTTTGGGCTTCTCACTGCTCAGAAGAGATAGGCTTTGAGTAATCTTTGGTGGCTCCATCACCCAAGGGAAAAGGGGTGACAAATCCATGGGTGGCAAAGCAACAGATAACATGTTAGTAAAATTAGAATACTGGATTACAATCCTAGTTATCACTAGTTTGATGAAAAGTATGAATTCCAGCAGGACACTCTGGAATAACAGTGAAAGATGTCTGTCAGCCACTTCTTGGTTGGTAACGTCCACAAGTCTATCACTACAAAAACTTGTAAATAATGTTGAAAATCTACATACAGTAGTTGCAGTTACTTGAAGGGACTGTTTATTGTAATTACCATTAACAACTTGATGTCCCCAACCTGCACTTAAGTCTTTTAGCATTGTTTTAGGATATGTGAAGATTGCTTCATAAAAACAAGTGACTACAGAGCCAGCCTGTGGCTCACTTGGGAGAGTGTGGTACTGATAACACCAGGGCAAAGGGTTCGGATCCGTACATAGGGATGGCTGGTTAGCTCATTTCGGAGAGCGTGGTGCTGACAACACCAAGTCAAGGGTTAAGATCCTCTTACCAGTCATCTTAAAAAAAAAAAAAAGTGACTATAATATTTGTTTCCACAGGGTTTAAATATACATTTGTCAAAAATTGTGTGTATTTATGGAAATCACATTAAATTCAATAAATTCTCTAAATCCTACAAATCTTATTTTTTTAAAAGGGCAATCCCCAGGAACATTAAGTAAAATCAAATTTCTCCCTGAATTTGCTGCCACTGAATTTCAGCTGCTCTTCTATAGAACATGGTAAAATGAATGCTAGGAAACTTCTGTACCCATGTTATCATCTATTTTTTCAAATACCCTGTCACTCCTTCCTCCAAATATACATTCTGTCCTCAGAACTGTTTTCTCTGCCCAGATACATGTGATCTAGCAAAAAGAGCCAACATCTACCTGCCTGTCTTACAACAGTCCTATGAGAAAACTCAAGACACGAAGAGCATAATTTCTAATGAGTGAGAAACTATGTCATTCTTTCATGCAAATAAGCCAACTCAGCTCACACTAACTTTTCAAAATACAGGATGAAATGTACTTCTAACCAATGCAAGTCTCAAAGGGAAGGTACACAAACAAAATTTATGGCTGAATAATAAACTTATTAATTTGCTGCCTTTCAAGTTGTATAAGAAATAGCTTAACCGAGGTTTGCTTAAGTTGATAAAGTTTTTCACTCTTTCTCACACAGCTTGATTACAGTACATTACACACAGGAAAAAACTGAAAAGCCACAACCATTTCTACTTCTGTAAATTACTCTAACTGCAAATTAGGGAAGCCTGGCAGGTTGGAGAAGTATGGAAATTGCACATTGCACATACTGTCTGGCCACCAAAGAAAAAGTGAGCGTCGCTCTTCTCCCACCTTGTGGTCTTTGCAAACTACACAGAACTCAGCACCTAATTCAAGTGCATTTGAAACATTCAACAAGACTGCAAGTAAGAAAGCAGCTAAATATCCTAAGAGAAAAAACTTTCAAAAGGAGAAATAACTTGGGTGGTTACTTCCAAGGTTCACCTTTAGGGCGCAGTTATCTCTATCATGACCACAGGACCTGAAGCGTTTACACTCACAAACCAACTCCACCGCGCAGTCGAGGGTCGCGTCCTTTCGGTTACTCAACACTTAAACTTCAACTCCACCATTAACACAAGGGACTGCGCACCGGAGAGAGGATCTCAGACGGAAGCCACACAGGAGATCGTTTCCTACTGACAACTTCCCCAAGCTTCGCCTCAGCCACAATTCAGGACCGTATCACGTAAAAACGAGGGAAGCGAGACTGCGTCCCCGGAAAGCCGCGGTACACCACGACACTCAAGTCTTAACCGCTCCAAGCGCCGCTCCGCTCGGGCCCGGGAAGCAAGCGCAAGGGCCTCCCGGCCGGCTCCTCCGCGGGCTGCACATCCCAGCCCGCGACCAACGTGGGGATGGCCCCAGCCTGTGGTTCCCGCTCCTCCGCCCGAGTCTGCCAAGAGGAGAACGGGAGCGCCCGAGAGAGCCGAGCCACGGACCCCAACTTCCTGGTTCTAGTGGCACACAGCGCCCGGCGACCGCCCGCCCCAGCCCAGTGACGCTCGTGGCCTGCGACCCCGGCCCGGGCTCTCGGGCTGCGCGGGGGGCCTGGCCGGACCGAGCGGACGCGGCCACCCGGCCCCGGCCCGCTCCCCCCCGACCCTTCTCCGACCCAGACCCCCACCGCGGCCCTGCCCGCTCCTCCCGCTTGGCCCGGCCCTGCCCCGGCGCTCCCGCCACGGCCGCACCCGACCCCTCCCCGCACGGCCCTGCCCGCCGCGGGCCGCGTCCCCGGGAAGATGGCGGCCCGGTGACAAGGCGGAGGCGGCGGCGGAGGCTGAGGCCGCTCACCTGTCAGCGCCGCCGCCCGCCCGGCCGCCGCGGGCCCTCGGCGCGCCCGGTGCCGGCGCCGCGCCACACGCGGCACGGCCGAGGAGGGAGACGGCGGGGGGCGCCGGGCCGGGACGCACGCGGGGTAGGGACGTCGCGGGCTGGCGGCGGCGGCGGCGAGTCTCCCGTCCGGGACCGAAAATGCCTCAAACTCGACCCTCGGAATCCCCAACGCTCCTTCCCGTTCGCATGAGCACACACAACTCCGACTTCCGGGCTCTGCGGAAGTCCCGCCCCGCGCGCGCCCGCGCCCTGACCTCGCGCACTCACTCGCCGCCCCGCCGACTGGCGCTCTGCGCCTGGGACGGCCGTACGTCACTGCGGCGCAGCACCCTGACTGGAGCGCGCGGCGCCCCGGCCCGCCCCGCCGCCTCTTCGACCTCTCCGCGCGTGCACCCCTCTCGCGGCACCTGCGACTGACGCGTGCGCGCACGCCGTCACGCCACGCTACGCCACACCACGCCCCTCCTCGCCCCTCCTCGCCCCTCCTCGCCCCTCCTCCCCCCTCCTCGCCCCTCCTCGCCCCTCCTCCCCCCTCCTCGCCCCTCCTCCCCCCTCCTCGCCCCTCCTCGCCCCTCCTCGCCCCTCCTCGCCCCTCCTCGCCCCTCCTCGCCCCTCCTCGCCCCTCCTCGCGCACGCTCCGGTCGACGCGCGCCCTGTCCGCCCTGTCCTCTCAGCCCTACGCACGCCGTCAGGCTCCCTGACTTCTACCCGTGGGCGCACTCCCCGACGGCCTCCTCCCTGAGGGGGCCGGTGACTTCCGACCCTGCCCCGCCCCACCGCCGAGGAGGGACTACGACCCCTGCCCTGCTCCCACCCCCTCGGGACAATGACCCCGGCTCCGCCCCCACCCCTCAGGGCGACGACCCCGGCCTCGGCCCCGCCCCCACCCCCAGGACGGCGACCCCGGGAGGCGCTGGGCCTGGCCGCCCCGCAGTTCGCGTGGAGCCGGGACGACGGCTCCACGGGTTGGGGGCGATGCTCTCAGTAGCTCCCTGGTAGGGTCCTTCACATCCCCTGCGATTTAAGTGACAGCTGCGAAGACCCCGGACTAGAGTAGCAAATACTTTCCCACACAAACAAGACCTTCACCCACCCCTCATTAGGTCTGTGGGGAAGAGGAAGGGCGAGAGTGAAGCGGGCTGCGTGCGTGCACTGTGTATATTAAGTACTGCAGGCTGTAGAAAAGCTTTTCTGGGCCACTGTGTCCATGCTTGTCCGCGTGCCTGTGCTCTTTGTTGTTCCTACTCACGGTATTCAAATGCTGGCAGGTCTGCATTTTGGAAGAAAGCCTCCGACTTAACTCCTGATGCGACTTAACTCCTGATGCGGTAGATAGTGTATTCCCGTCAAGTTTGGGTGCCTTTAACCCATCAATGAAGAAAGACTGTATTCCCTTAGTAAAGGCCTACGTTTCAGCTATTATCTGAGAACATTGTTTTGTTTTATTCTCCCGACGTTTTCTGTGGCAAATAAACTCTTTCACTCCATTGTGTATATTATTGTTGAAAATTACCTGTATGTTAGCAAACTCATTTGTGGTTTAACCACACTACTCAAAAGTTTATTCCTAATGATTGAGAACTATTCATTTGCCCATTAGTGAAACAAATACTAAGTATCTGTTCTGCCTCAGAGACTTCAAAATGCTGGGGAGACAAGCGAATAACACAGGTGAGAAAGCAGGTGAGCAGGCAGTTGTGGGTGTGCAGGGTGCACCAGTAGCAAGCATGGGAAGCAGCAGTGTAGTCTAGTTAGCTTGGGAAGGAACCAGGAAGTGACAACTAAACCAAGGTCAGAGACAAAAGGTAGAGGAGCAGCTTACAAACTTTCCAGGCAGAAGGAACACCAGGTGGGAAGTAAGAGACAGACCAGTTCTGTCCAGTGAGTCAAGACTATCATGAGACAAGAGAGGGCCCTTAGAAGGGTTTGCTGTGGACTGTCTCTGGCCACGAACGTCACCCGAATAGAAACACTAAAGAACTGACTACGAATGATGACAGTAATGTTAAAATACTTTGAATAAAATGCATGAGTTCATACAGACACTAAGAAATATGAATCAATGGGTGAGTAAAGTAATAGAGATGAGGAAAAGAGAGAGCTCTTCACAGTTGAATGTGGCCTAATGTGAGAGTGCTTCAAAAAATCCGTTGAAAGGTTCACACCTTTTCATTCTATTTTAACACCAACGTTTTAAAGTACCCTCATAAATGAATAAGAAATTATTTTTAAAATCACCATGTTGCAACTGCTGTGGTTTGAGTGTTCCCCCAAAATCCGTTGATGCTGGATTCCTCATAAGGATGGAATTGTGTCCCCCAAGCTTTATGCATTAGGAGCTTTATTACCACTGTGACTGTCAGGAGGGTGGGAAATCCTGTTAAGGTAATTGAAAGGTGGGGCCTTGAAGAGGTGATTGGATTGTCAGGACCAAGCCTAGTGAATGGATTGATCCATTCACTGAGAAATAAGTTAATAGGTTAATGGTGTGGTCATGGGTGCAGTTCTGAAGGCTTTAAAAGGAGAATGCATGAGGAGCTCTCTCTCTCCCCCCTTCACCATTCTCACCATGTGACATCCTGCATTGCTGTAGAGTCACCTCACCAGGTGTGTTCCCTGGACTATGGACTTCCCAGCCTCCAGAACTGTAAGCAATAAATTTTGTTTTCTTACAAGTCCCCCGGTTCCAGGTATTTTGTTTTAAGCCATAGAAACAGACTAATACAATCCCCATTGGAATGGTGTTAAGAGGGTGGGAAATCAAGGGCCAGCCCGTGGCTCACTTGGGAGAGTGTGGTGCTGATAACACCAAGGCCACAGGTTCAGATCCCTATATAGGGATGGACAGTTAGCTCACTTGGGAGAGCGTGGTGCTGATACCACCAAGTCAAGGGTTAAGATCCCTTTACCAGTCATCTTAAAAAAAAAAAAAAAAGAGGGTGGGAAATCAGACCCTGTGATGTTTGAAAGGTAGTGCCTTTGGGAGATGATTGGATCATGAGGACTCTGTACTCATGAATGAATTAATCCACTCATGGATTAGTGGGGTAATGGTTTATTGGGTTATCAGGGAGTAGAACAGGAGCTTCAAAAGGAGAGAAGAAGCATGCGAAACCCCGCTCTTGCCATTATCACCATGTGATGCCCTGGTCACCATGGGGCTCTGCAGCAAGCCCCCCACCAAGAAGACCCTCCCCAGATGTGCCCCCTGAACTTCAGACTTCAAAACTACGAGAAATAAATTTCATTTTTTAATTTTTTTATAAATTTCATTATTTTAAATTTCATTATAATTAAAAAAATAAATTATATTTTTTTATAAATTTCATTAACAGGTATTCTGTTACAAGCAACAGAAGAACATGGACTAATGCATACAACTATTATAGAATTTATTCTGGCAAGAATCATCAATGAATGCTAAGTTCATTGGTGAAAGTCTGTTAAAGAACAAGTTATGTACACCCTTTCAAACCTTATTGTTTATTGCTTGCCTGTAAATTTAAAATACTTTAAAATAGTTATTTTTTAGAGATACATACTGAAGTATTTATGAATGGCATGACAGTATGTCTAGCACTTTCTTCAAAATAACCTGGAGGGCTCCCACTGCTCAGGCGCATAGAGTGCACCAAGATGGCGCCTGTGGATCTGGAGTTGAAGAAGGCCTTCACAGAGCTTCAAGCCAAAGTTACTGACATTCAACAGAAGGTGAAGCTTGCAATGTACAGACCAAACAGCTAAACAGAGTAAAAAGCATGCACATCTGACAGATACAGAGAGCATGACTTTGGTAGATGAGATTAACATGTGAAGGTGTAGGAAGAATGCTTACTGTTCACCCAAGCAGGTAATTCACAATCAGCTGTTAAAGAAACAGAAAACAGCACAAGAAAAAATTTAAAAGCTATTACAGAAAAAAAACCTGCCTAGAGCAGAGCGTGAAGGAAGCTGAAGATAACATCGCGGAGATGCTGATGGCAGGAAGAGCACAGTAGGGAGCCTCTGGGGGAAGCTCTTGCTCCAGACCCCTCCTATTCCTGGCTAACGTAGAGGGGACTGTGTGGGGAAACAGCCTCCCCTCTGCCCTGATGGATGTTTTATCTAGATGGTCTAGCAACTCCACATTTTCTGCATAACCGAGAGCCCCTTTTCAGAGCCCAATCCTGTATTTTTTATCCTGGCTCTGTCTGCCACCCTGCCTGGGACACTTGTCTCTCGGGGGGTGAGTCATGAACTCCCAGGAGAGGGAAGATGGGAGCCGGGACAGAGAGGGAAGCTCTGAGCCTACTGTAGGCATGCTGGCCAGACCACTGAAAGGCATCTGTCCTGCTCTGCTAGGTCTGCTTTTCTTGAGCTCAGGGATCATAACAGAGGGCAAGAGGCAGTGGCCCTCCCCACCTCAACTCCTGCCCCCTCTGCATCAAAGGTCTTGCCCTCTTCTCTTTTCCTTTTTTTTTTTTTTTTTTTTTTTTTGTGACTGGTATGGGGATCATAACCCTTGGCTTGGTGTCGCCCGCACCACGCTCAACCAGTGAGCTCACTGGCCATCCCTATATAGGATCTGAACCCGCGGCAGGAGCGCCACTGTGCTCCCAGCGCCACACTCTCCTGAGTGAGCCACGGGGTCGGCCTCTCTTTTCCTTTTTTAGACCTTTGACTAACCCCCTCAACTTTTGGGCCTCCAATCAGTGTACGGATGAGGAAGACTTAAATTCATAGCTGAATTTAAATGAACAGAATACATGGTTTGGTTACTCTATGGCAGTCTGCCTAAAGATTCCTTTCCCTACTTCTTTCCAAACATACCAAAAGAAAGTACGATAATAAGCAGCACCTCTAAAACATTCTGCCTTTGGCCAGTGTCATAAGACGGGCATGACAATGCAGATGATTCCTAGAAGCTTAGGGCAGTGGTGTGCTGGCTAGTTCCAGCTCAGAAGAGCCAATTAGTCAATTTTCAGAAATTTTGCTGCAAGCCAGTTATTAAACACAGTCATTATTAAAAGTTAAATTATGTAAAGTTACAAATTATTTTATTATTTATTTATTTATTTTTAAAGATGACCGGTAAGGGGATCTTAACCCTTGACTTGGTGTTGTCAGCACCATGCTCACCCTTGAGCAAACCAGCCATCCCTATATGGGATCCGAACCCATGGCCTTGGTGTTATCAACACCACACTCTCCCGAGTGAGCCACAGGCCAGCCCCAAATTATTTTAAAAACAAGGAATAATAAATGTTCAAAACTCAAAAAAAAAAAAGCAAAATAATCTGAAGGGGAGGTGGCTGGAAACAGTGGATGAACTGGTGTGTTGGACACTATCGAAGCTGGGTGTGGTGAATAAATGGGGGCTCCTGAAACTCTTTTTTCTGCTTTTGCATGTTTTTAATTTGCTATAAGATGAATATGGTAATGAAATGGAGAATTTTAATTCATCATAGATATCCTATGAAAATGTACAACAAAAAGGAGTCAAAGAGAAGGACTACGTTTCCCAGAGACTCCACCGCTTCTTTAGGATGCTTGGGCACAACCTCTGGTCCTGCAGCCTGGAAGTGGGGGAAGGGTGGGTGGAGTTGAGCAGCAGGTCCAGGCCAGAAGGAGGAGGGAGCAGCAAGGGGTAGCAGAACCACGTGGAGGAGGGCCTGCAGGAGAGATTTAGGGTGTGCATGAGCACAGAATTTTGGAAAGGGGCCATTTCCAAGAGTTTCTGAGAAACTTTATCCTATGGTGTGCTTTGTGATACCCTTTATAGAAACTCATAGTAAAGACCTGGGCTGCTGTGCCAAGGCTTGTGAAGTTGAATTTGTGTTTCCTTTGAAAGTACCACCATTCTGGCCTTGGGTGTCTGGGGCTGCAGCTCATGTTCATGTTATTTCTTGTGGATATCTGCTGGGATATTTGGCCTACATGGTACCTACCTGCACTTAGGCATAAGATTATCACTTAGGCCTGAGAAAAGATCACACTTTCACCTTGATTGCCTGCCTGATTGTAGCTTTTATTAGAATAAAAGAATAAACTGATGAGACACAGGAGATTTTGGAGAGACTCTCCAGTTTGGAATTGGATGTTTCAGGCAGAGAACCAGACTCATATGTATGTTGTGAGTTTATTGAGAAAGTTTTAAGACCCTGGAGACCCGGCAAAGTGTACATTATTTTTAATCCAACATCCATGTCCTCTCCACTTCTCAAGAAATGAGAGTCTTCCTCTAATGGGAAAGAAAGTCTGGACCTCGTTCCCTGCTTTTCCAGTCCTGAAATGCACATGGTGAACACCAGCTCTCTGTCCTATCATCTCCCCTGCAGCTCCACGGTGCAACTCGGTCCCTGCCTGCCCACCCTCCTCTTCCCCCAACCTGGAGCTGACCCAGGGCCTCTTTGGGCCTCCAGAAGTGGTGCCGTGTGCCTTCCCGCCCACTGCCCACCAATCTGGGGACACAGAGCCTCTTGAGGAGTGTGGTTTGCCTCTCCCTCTGAAGACTCTCCTAAGCCACAGAGTTCTCTACCTCCTTGCTTTAAGAAATGGATGCAGCTACCCAGTAATCACAGATGGGGGATGGGGAGAGAGTCCTGTCATTTGTAAATAGCCATCCATGCTCGGGAGATCTGGGAAGGAAGCCCAAACAACAGCAGGTGCATGTTTAACCACCACACACCCCCTGCTGGGTCTTCACATTTCCCCTCCCCAGTTTTGGAACCAATTGTGGTTTCCTGAGCACTCTATGACCCTCCATCACCTTTCCTGGACTGCCCCCTCTTCCCTATGGGCCAGTGGTCTTCCTCACTCTTCACGATGACCTCGGACATGCAGGTCCCTCTGGGAAGCCATCCCCAGCACACGCCCCCCCGACCCACCCTTTGCACCCCTCATCACAGCACCTGCTGCCTGTACATGAGCTGCAGTTTATGCAGCATTGTTTTTATCTCCTGCTTCATGACACGCTCCCGAAGGCAGGAACTCGTCTTAGAATCTGTGTCCTCATCGTCTGTCACAGTGACTGCCAGTCAGGGAATGTTTGCTGAACCCCAGTCCTCCCAGCTAGCTCATTCATCAGCCTCTCAGAGGTTTCTGTAAACTCTGAGTGAGATGCTTTTAGACACCTCTCAGTGTAGGGAATCCAGTAGAGCTGGAATTCTTATCATTTCTGCTCCTTTTGCCGGACTCCACAGTGATAACTATTTTTACTTGTTTGTTTTGACAATATTATAACCTTAGATACTATGTAATATAGTTGAATATATCATAATTTTCCGTACATCAGTTACATTACTATCATGTTTTCCACTGAATATATTTTAGTCATTTTGATTAGACATGGGAAGCAGTTTTCTTGCTCCAATTTGTGAAAAACTTGAGTCCCATTGGTAACACACCAACATTCAACACAGTGGGAGTCACTGCTGTCAAACATAAATCTAAACCAGCTTAGGTTCATTTTTACATCATCTTCAAAGGATAATGTTATCTGACTCCCAAGTCTGGGAGCTTACAATTCCCATTCATTTATTATACATATAAATATGTAACACACACACCTAGAGACAAATTTGCATTTCAAACTTTTCCTTATGTCAAATATCTGAACTTATCTTTTTCTTTAACAGTATCTTCCCATATTTAAAAATATTTTAATTCTAGGTTTAGAGTACATCCATCTCTCAAGATCCATTGAGGACATATAGTCAGTGAATTATCCAATATTTTACATATGGGAAAAGTGAAGTAATGCAGAGTATTCATGCTTTTTTAGAAAACCATGACCCACAGTAAGAAATACCCTTCACATTACAGCCCACTGCACACACAGACAGACACACCAGCAAAGCAGAAGTTTTATGAAATATTGGTGATTGTTGTACAGCGTCATGAGTGGACTTAATGTCAGTGAGTTGTACACTTACAATGGTCAAAATGGTTCATTTCACATTATGTATATTTTACCACAATTTTTAAAAAGTTTTATGAAATAATATTTACCTTTACTTTGTGCAATTTGCTCTGATATCTTCTACTCTGTTTTATTTTTGTGAATCCTAGTTGCAGCCATTTCAATTGATTGTTGATTCTTGAAGGGTCCTGTATTATTAGTCTGTTTCTGTTACTTATAACAGAAGTACCTGAAACTGGGTAATTTATAAAGAAACAATGTTTATTGCTAACAGTTTCAGAGGCTGGGAAGTCCAAAGTCCAGGATCACATCTGGTGAGGTAACTCCACAGCAATGCAGGGTATCACATGGTGAGAATGGCAGGGAAGAGAGAGAGCTGACTGCTCACTCCTTCTTTCAAAGCCCTCAGAACCATGCCCATGACGACCATTAAACCACCAACTTATTAATCCATTTACTAGGGCATGGTCCTACAATCTAATCACCTCTTCAAGGCCCCACCTTTCAATTACCATAATAGGATTTCCCACCCTCAACAGTTACAGTGGGGACTAAGCTTCAGTGAGTTTGGGGGGACATTCAATCCTCTGCAGGTCCCAACCTGCTGCTGGTGAAATGCTGAGCTGAAGGATGAGGACGCTAAGCTTCTTCTCTTCTTTTTAACACAGCTCACTGGACTCTGCTTCTCCAAAGAATTTGAAACAGCATAATTAATAAGAGTGAGAAAAATCACAATAATAATTCCCTAAATATGTGTGAGTAACTCACTGTTTTTGAAGGCCAAGTTTGCAACCTTATTTAAAAGTTATGATTTGATCGTATAACAGTAAATTGTATCTTAATTTGCAAACCTTTCTTTCATAATTTGAAATTTGTAAGTATGTGATTAAGTAAGTTAATATTCTTATCTTTAGTGCTGGGGGCTACAAACTCAAATGCCTTTAGGGATCAGACAGTTAGCATCAGTGTGTAAACTGGCTGGCATAAGGTAATAAGCAGAGTCTATGGCAAAATAAGAAGTGTGTGCCCAACTCCAGGCACTCACATTCAGGTAGAAAACAGGTGCTCAAACTGCTGTGTAGACAAAGAGGTTTATTTCATCCACAGTCCTGAGTTTGAGCTCTTGGTTACAGACTTTTTTTCCAGGAAGTTTGGCCGTGAAGACTATGAAGAAGGAGGACATGGTAGTGTCCTGGAGTGGACATGGGGTAACAGGAGAGGTTTCTAAGATGGGAAAGACTTGAGTGTATAGAGCGGGAGTGTGGAGACCGTTAACTGCAGGGTTCGGAACGCTATCAAATCTGTTTTGGGATCTCATTGCCTAACATATAATAACGTCAGTATTACCAAAGATGTAATTTGCACATTCTACCAATATCACAGGACTTTCCTAGCAATCCAAATGGTGTTTGTATAATAATGTTAATAATTGTGAATATGATTTATTTACCACTTTGAATTTACAAGATGTTTTTCACAGGCAGTATCTCATATCTCTAAAATGACACTGAAATGTAACTTATCACCATTTTATAGATAAGGAGAGCGAAACTCAGAGACTAAAATAATCTGCCCAAGACTCTCTTGCTAGTATGCAGAAAGCCAGGCTGGACCTCCAGATTCTGTGTATTCCCACTGTACCATAATGTGCTCTATGTTCTCTGTCAGCAGAATGAAAGCTCCTCCGTAGTACAGAAATTTCACATTTCATTCAGTGGAAATTTTTTTGCTGTATATCTTGCTTCACATAGCAAAATGGAAGACAAATCACTTTCTATATAAAGAATTAATCAGACTTGATATATTGCTCTCTGATAAAGTTCAGTCATATGACACATCTTAGCTTGGAGAAGAACAGCTTCAGTTCTACCGGAAGATGTAAATGTGTCTTGTGGCTCTGGTTATATAACCTTTGCTGAATGAAGATGTGAGTTATTTTAAGTCTAAAAGAAACCAGAATTCCTTCCATCTTGAGAACTTGATCCTATCACTATATCCTAGCAGTTTTAGCAAAATGATCAGCTCAGGCAGCAAGGGCAGTGCTTCCTCTCAGACCGCAGGGAGCTCAGCTCTGAACTTCAATCTTGCCAGCCAGGGGTCAGCTCGCATGCTGAAAGGGAGGGCAGGCTAGCAGGGTGGGAAGGGAGGAGGTCTGGGATCAGCTGTGAGGAACACGCTTGGAGGAACATGAATGTTGAACACATCCTTCCTCCTGCCCAGTTGCTCCTGTAGATGTTCAGGACGTGGCTTGAGTTTCTCTTTTCTTCTCAGCTGTCATGTATTCTGTTATGGAAGGCCTTCTTCTACCCACGTCTGAGACTTGTTGAACCGGGCAATTCCCAATCCCCCAGGACTTTGCTAAGTGATTGCAGTACCGGTTGGTGCTCCAGTGGTTTAAGCCACCTAGCCTGTGGTATTTTATGGCAGGCCGAGTAGACTAATACACTATGCAACAGTGCATCTTCTGAGCTTTTAAAACATCTTGAATAGAGGTTAACTTACAGACAGGAAAAACTCAACAAAAGGATAAATCCCTGGGGGAAAAGCCTCTGTATGGATATTATTTGCTTCCTGGTTCTTTTCCAAATTCATCTGTTCTTGGTTGACACTACATCATAGAATACTGAAAATCAACTAGTAGAAATAAAAACAACCTTTCTAATTTTTGACATGCTGCCCAAAAATTTCTGGAGGGGTGTTTACCTCCCTTATCCTTCTATGGTGGTACCTTCCATGGACTGTGTTTTATATTAGCTCTTAATTACATAGACTAGTTTTAAAATGAAAATATAAACATTTTCAAGTTGTCAAATTAGAGAATAATTATTTTTAGAAATAAATGCACATTTGTCCAAAGGAATGTAGGAAGGTGGGCAAATTACTTCTCTGAGAACTTTCACGGCAGTTAGGATGGTAGTTTCTTCAGTTATTAAATAATCTCTCCAGGTTAGGGAAGTAAGCGTCTCTTGTAAAGTGTCCTTGAATCCACTGAGCAGGGTGACAGAGACAGCATGAGTGCAGATGGCGTCCAGGGCCTGCGGACCCCTCCTCACCCCTGATATTTGGCAAGTTATGTAGCTAACCCCTGTGGGCCTCATGTCCCCGTTTGTTGAATTAAGGGATTGAACTAGACTCTGCACTACAGCTAAACTAAAGCAGATACATAAGATTCAAAAATCTCAAAAAAATCTACCTCCTCGCCCTCCTTTTTTTCTTCCTTTTGGAGAACATCCAATGATGAGAACTTAAGTTGGAGACAACTAGAAATGAGAGCTGCCGTTACTCTGAAATTCGTTTATCTGCGGGGCTCCAGAAGTAAACCTACTTCAGAGTGAAAGGGGAGTGAGAACCAGAGTTTCACCATCAAAACCAGTGCGTCTGCCAGTGCTCGCCAGCACACAAGCAAGTCTTGTGCCCCTTCTTCCGGGCGTGGGGACATGGCGCAGTTCCATTCAGCCATGCAAGCAGCCAAAGAGCTGTGGTCCTCCAGTAGCAGGATGGTCAGTGAGTGACCCACATATTCTGGCTGAGGACGTCAGAACTCTGCCTCAGTTAGTTAGGATACCTGGTGCTGCACTTAACCGGGTAGACCGAGGAGAAGACGTTCTGTGGCCCTGGAAAGAGGAGGGAAGGAGTCTCAGATTTTCTTGGTTGACTGATAAATAGTGGTTTAAATGTAGAAAGCTCCCTAAGTCATGGAGTTAATTATACATTTTTTAAAAATTAATAAATCAAACCAAAGTGGCGTAAAACTTCCTGTGGCAAAACTGCTGGCTGTGTGATAGTGGACCTGGAACTTGCTAGGACATCCGCAGAGCACAAGGAGCCCCTGTGAGTGCTGAGGTCTCTGTGCCAGAGCTGGGCTGCCCTGCACACAGGCGGTCTTCTGCCTGTGGGACACACTGTGTGCGGTCAGGCACTGTTAAAAACATATCTCCAAATACAAAGGCATGCTGCCTTATCTTTTTACCTGAACTTTTAATTCTGAGATCATTGTAGATTCATATGCGTTTGTAAGGAATAATACAGAGAGATCATGTACCCTTTACCCAGCTTCCCCCAGGAGTAGCATCTTGCACAACTAAAGACAACATCATGCAGGACACAGAACATCCATCCCAGCAGGACACCCCTGCTGCCCTGGAACAGCCACCCACTCCCCTCCCTCCAACACCTCCTCCCCCATCCTGCCAACCACTGCTGGTCTCCATTTCTGTAATTTCCTCATTTCAAGAATGTTCTATGCATGCAGTCTCATAGCACGCAACCTTTGGCATTGGCTTCCTTCACCAGCGTGCATCTCAGATTGATTCATGCTGAGGGTGTGGATCCGTAGCTTGCTCCTTTTATTGCAGAGCAGTGTTCCATAGTATGGGTTTAGCACTCTTTAGTTAACCATTCACTCACTGCATGACATCTGGGATGCTTCCAGCTTTTGGTTATTATGGATAAAGCTGCTATGAACATTGGTGTACAGGTTTTTGTGTGGACACAAGTCTTCATTTTTCAGGATAAATGCCCAGGAGGCCATTGCTGGGTCACATGGGAGTTGCATGTTTAGTTTGTTAGAGGATGCCAAACTGTCCCCAGAGTGGCTGCAGCCTTTCCATCCCCTCCAGCAGCATTGGGTGGTGTCACAGTGTGTCTCTTCAGCCATTCTGGTAGGTGCGTGGTGACATCTCATTGTGGTTTCAATTTGCATTTCCCTGATAGCTCATTTGTTGATGTCTTTCCAGGTGCCTACCTCTCCTGTGTGCCTCCTCTTTGGGGAAAGGTTTCTTCATGTCTTTTTTTAACCATTGAATTTTGAGAGTTCTTTGTGTATTTGAGATACTGGTGTTGGTTGGATGAGTGGATGATGAACATTTTCTCTGTTTGTCTTTTCATCTTGGTAAGAGTCTTCTTTGCAGAGCAAATATTTTTATTTTTGATGAAGTCTGATTTATCAGTTTTTCCTTTTATGTATTATGATGATGGTTTGAAGACTAAGAAATCTCTGCTTAACCCTAGATCCCAAAGATTGCCTCTGATCATTTTTCCTAAAAGGTTTATAGTTTTGTGTTTACATATAAGTCTGTGATCCATTTTGAAATCAGGTAGACTGATTCTATCGCTTTTTTTCTTCTTTTCAAAAATTGCTTTAGCTACTCCTAGTTCCTTTGTCTTTCTATACAGATTTTAGAATAATCTTTATATCTTCAAGATATCTTCCTGACATTTTGATTAGAATTGCATTAAGTCTGTATATCAGTTTAGGAAAATTGACGTCTTTGCTAGGGTGAGTCTTCCAGTCTGTGATTGCCTCCTGTCTCTCCTTTTGTTCAGTCTACTTTGATTTCTTTCATCAGCCTTTTGTAGTTTTCAGCACACAGATCCTGTACGTGTCTTGTTAGATTTGCACCTACATGTTTAATTTTATTGAGCGATTATAAATTATATTATTAATTTTGGTGTCTATGTATTCATTGCTAGTATACAGAAATACTATTGACTTCTGTTGTGCTTATCAGGTATCCTGTGATCCTGCTGAACTCACCTATTAGTTCTAGACGTTTTTTGGTCGATTCCTTGAGATTTTCTGTGTAGACAATCAGGTCATCGACAAGTGGGGGCAGCGTTCTACTCCCTCCCTTCCTCCCCTCCCGCCCCGCTCGCTCTCTCCGTTCTTTTCTTTCTTATGTGCCATTTATCCCTTTTATTCTTTTTCCTACACTTCTGCCAGTTTCCCTCTCTGGCCCGGCCCTGCCGCCTGCCCTCCTGGAGCCACTTCACTGTCTTCCTGCGATTCTGAGTGCCTTTCCTTGTTTGCTGTCACTGCCCTCTTCCAGGAACAAACTTCTGTCTAAGTCAAGTCTGAGCACTGCACACAGGACTGTGGGATGACCCATCCAAGTCAGTGCCCACCTCTAAGATCCTGTAGTTCCAACCTGAGTCTTGCTAAGGTAAAAGCCATCAGATTCCTCTAAGTTGCTGTAAACATCATGAAGAATCGTTTTTAGGGCCGGCCCTGTGGTGCACTCAGGAGAGTGCAGCGCTTGGGAGCACAGCGGTGCTCCCACCCGCGGGTTCGGATCCTATATAGGAATGGCCGGTGCGCTCGCGGGGTGCGGGCGACACCAAGCCAAGGGTTGCGATCCCCTTACCGGTCATTACCGGTCACAAAAAGACAAAAAAAAAAAAAAAAGAATCGTTTTTATCTAAAATATCTTATTTTCCTTACTAGATTTTAATCTCTAATTGACACAATTTCTTGCATGTTTTACATCTTCCATAGTGTCTCATATATAAAAAAGTGTTTATATATTTCCTGAATTTCATGAATAACTGTATTGATATGATTGAAAAAGGGTATAACCATTGTGGAGTGAATTTGGCCAGAAGGATTTGGAGGAGTTGTGGTGGTCTGAGTCTTAAAGCAAGGGACGGTCGCAATGAGGAGCATGGCAGAGGAGACAAGGCACACACGGTGCTCTCCTCTCTGCACATGTGTGCATGCAGGTGCAAGGGGACATTTCAGGAGGGGCTTGGTTGGACCACGGCTGATGGGGACCATGTGACCACTGATAATCTCCACAGCTCAATGCAGAAGGAGGGGTCAGTGCTAGGAAAGACAAGGATCAGTAGCCAATGATAATATCTCATCTCTGACTTCTCCCTGTTCTCCCAAAACATTATCTTTTGGTTCCTTTTGGGCAAAGCAGACATCATATCCTCACACTGCAGTTTGTTATCTGGTAAACGTTTTCATGAACTTTTCTAAAGCCGATCAAGAGAGACATAAAAATGGAACATCTAATAAGAAAGATCTTAGAGTAATACCTTGTTGAAATCAAATACCTCCAGCAAGACATATCAATTGGCCACCATTCTTTCCATATCCAGGAAAGTGCAAGAATATTTTCACTTACAAAATCCCTGGGAAATCTAACAACAAGTACATAGCCTCAACGGTTTTCAGGATTTAGGTGTACCTTTTGCAGGAGTCTTAAGTAAAGCCTTCCTCCCTTTGTTCTGGTTGGATTCTGATATTTTGTTAAGTGTTCTGATATTCCTGATACTAAGGGGTGATACTAACAATCTCTCTTATTTCCTATTACTCCTTTCTTTAAAAAAGAAAAGAAAACTTGTATCTCTTGACTTCAAGACATCTCTCTTCCTATTCTATTGCTTGATGTCTGGAGCAATCTTCAATTACATATTCTCTATTTCTCTTCTAACCTTCAAATAAAACACATGGGTTCCATCCTTCCAGCAAGCCAGCACATGGAATGTAGACACTGCAGGTCTAAACTGCCCAGTTACCCCAAAGCCCAGGTGGTGCTGGAGTCAAGACTTCCAAGTGCCACTGCTTTGAGGTTCTGCTGCTTTGGAAAGGATGTAGAAGCCTCCTGCAATTCTTTTGGTTCTCTGAGTCACCGTTTCAGTGAAGGTGAATCTGGAGAACTGACACGTCTGCACAGGTGAGCCCATCCTCCTCACCACATGAGTGGAATTGGACATGGGGAAAAGCGTGTTCTATGTTTCTGTGTTGTCCTTGACTTAGCGGATCTCTACATTGATGAGGTCGCAGACCTCTTCCAAACTCTGAGGAAAGTGGTGGACACTTTCTCTAGAACAATGCCAACACATTCAGGGTTGCACAGAGGAGCCCAAAGCCCCTTCTGTGAAACCAGTGTGAGCCACAGCCTCTCTTAACCCACACCCTGAGAGGGCTCAGAACAAAGAGCACATGAGCTGCCCACTCAGTGACAGTTGAGCAAAGTGACCATCAGTGACAGTCGAGCAAAGTGACCAGCTTTATTCATTGTCCTGGTCCCCCTCATAGTCAGTTCCCAGGAATATTTCTATTTTTCCTTACCTATTTCCTTGTCATACTTAGATTTCTAGTTCAAGGAGCAGGGATTTTATGCTGTATGTGCTGCTGTCCCTGCTGGAACACACCTCTTGTCACAATGAGGGAACCAGCACTGCCTCACCTGATGGAGGGGAAATGGGCTGACATGCAGAATTATGGGATACAGGGGGAAGGTGAGGGGATCACGTGGGGAAGGCGAGGGGTTCACGTGGGGAAGGCGAGAGGCACAAGGGGGGAAGGTGAGGGAAGGACTCTCTGAGGTACAGACATTTGTGCCTAGACTTGGAGCCTGGGGAGTTGCACTCTGGGCAAGGGCACAGATGTCAAACAAAGTCCATGAGGGAGAAAGAGCTTGGCAGGCTCTGA
Source organism: Cynocephalus volans (assembly GCF_027409185.1). NCBI lineage: Eukaryota > Metazoa > Chordata > Mammalia > Dermoptera > Cynocephalidae > Cynocephalus > Cynocephalus volans. Next base: position 121,236,411 of record NC_084465.1, read on the forward strand.
GAAGTGAGAGAAGGCTGGGGCATCTGACGATGTGTGGGGGAAAGAGTAAAGGTCACACGTTAAAGGGTTTGCAGTTTATCCTGAATTGAATAGGAAAGTATTGAGTGTTAAATCAGAGTAGTGAAAAGATCTGATTAGATTTGAGAACATCAATATTTCTTCTGGATAGAAGATGGATTGGAATAGAGTGGTGGCTCTCAGCCTCGGGAGATTTTGACCCCAGCAGATGTTTGGCAATGTCTGGAGATGTTTTTGTTTATGAGGATCAGGGAGGGCAGCTGCCCACACCCAACTGTGCACAGGACGATGCTCCCCACCACCTGCCCTGCAACAAAGTCTCACCCAGCCTGAAGGATAGAGGACAGGACTGAGCTGCTGCTGAGGTCCCAGGGTGGAGCTGGAGGCAGGCACAGGACTTGCTGAAACGGAAACAAGAGGGGTCCCGGGTTTCTGAGCAACCCATAGACAGAGATGTTAGTTACTGGAAGGAAACTGGGGACTGTGTGGGGTGGGGGTTGAGACTTTCACTTTGGACATGTCTGGGTTGAGATATGAGACACCCAAGAGCAGACCAAAAAGGACTCAGGGTGAAGCCCTGGGTGCCCTCCGGAAGGTCATTCACATTCAGTAGACGCGCCTGCTTGAATCAGTAATAAGCAGACACTCTCAAATCTGCATCCTCAAGTTGACAAAAAATATCTACTATGTTAAAATATCATTTTGATTTTAAAATATGATCCTTTTTAAAAGTTGCATTGAGATCCTCTTCACCAGGCTTCTAATATTGGAAATACAGGCATTGTTTGTTATCAGGGTAATCAAAGGACGGTGTGGCCTTTCCGGCTTGCCTGGGGAAGCTTCCGAGCAGAGTTGGCCTGGCGCCACTCTGGCTGGCATCCCCGCAGGGCTCCACCTGGCTGGCCAAGGACTTTTGCTGCCTTAGACTTGGGGCACCCAGCAGAAATCTGGTACATGCTGTAATACACAGAACATTAATTCTGAATAATTATGTATGTAAACCTCCCATGTGAACATGTAGTTTTATTTTGTTGATTTTTATACTCCACCTCTGAATACCTCAAACTCTTTCATTATGACAAACTCATGGTAATAAAAGCAAGTTGTTCCATTATAGCCTGATATACCTACTAAAGAGAAACACAGCAGCTGAAAAGAATAGGTCATCACAGAGAACAACAAAACAGAGCCAGGAACTCTGTCATGCTCTGAAAGGCCAAAGAATCCAGTGAGGATGAAGTGAAAACATTTCTCTAATCAGAATATAATGTGGCTTAATTCAGAGAATGCAGGTTCTCTATTTACAGAAACATCTCACTAGGCTTTGTTAGATGGCAGCATCACCCCTGAGGTGGCCCTGCCAGTCTGTTCCTGGACTAAACAAGACTCCAGTTTCTTTTTTCGGTAATTCACAGGCAGTCACAGGCTCATGAGCCCAAATTAGAGAGTGGTGCCTTGAGCCCCTCTGATCTTGGCACTATCATGAATAAACCTGGTACAAGGAGACCTGCAGTCTCAGAGAAAAACACCACTAAACACCCTTCCTTTGCCCACCCTCCCCCTGCCCGCTCATTTATGCTGCCCAAAGTTTCCCCTTCTCCTGGAGTGCTGCCAGCTCTCGTGAAGCAGGGACACCGGGAAGGTTCGGTCACACCTGCTGAGAGAGCCACTGTCATGAGCAGAGGAAGCAGGATGGGTGCTGAGAAGGAAACGGGCAAGCCTTGGCCAGCAAGGAGCACCTGCCACAGCTCAGAGAGAAGTGTGGGAAAGAGAGCAGAGCTTTGCCCATCCAGCCGCACAGAGGAGAGGCAGCAGGAGCTCGGAATTCTCTCCCTCATGCCTCCTCCTGCCCGATCCGGAGCCTCCATGCTCAGGACCCAGCCCTGGGGCTGGTCATGTTTGCAGGTCAGCAGGAAGGCAGGATGCAGAGGGCCAGGTCCTGCTGCTCTCATGGAGCTGGACTTGAGTGTCATGTTGGTTACTTTCCTTGATTGTGGACTTGATGAAGTCGCTGCCTCTTTCTGAACCTTAGCTTACTCTTCTGTAAAATGGGGATCACAACACTGCCTCACCTGTTTTTTCAGAGTTAAGCAACTGACCTGTGTGGTCACTCAGTAAATAGTAGCTCTCATTTTGACCCCCAAATGACATCATTGTCATTGAATTCAACAGTCATAACTGATCATCACCAAATGGTGGATACTTGGTATGAATTATGCATACAAGGATATTTTAAGGAGACACAGGATTAGCCCTCAGTTGTATTTGGTGAGGCAGCTGAGAATGGAAAGACCATTTGTAATATTATCCCCAATACCATACATGGATTAGCTATGGGATAGGACCTACTTGTAATTTGAGGACCCTGAGCAGACCTAGGCAGATGTCTCTGAAGTACCTCTACCTTCAGAGAGAGAAACTGACAGCCATGAACTCCCTGAGAAAGTCTCCAGTAATAATTGAGGTCCTTTCTGTTTATGAGACTGCATCCAACACCATTGACAACAGCTACACCTGAACCCATCCTGCCAGTCCTCTGCCTCCAGCATTTATTCCTGGAGGATGGTGACTCACTACCTGCCAAAAATATTGCTACTTTAAAATTTCTGTGACAGTAACCCCAGGTTTCCCTTCCTGCAGTGGCATATCATTTAATTATAGCATAATAGTAAACAGTAGCATTTCAGATATTCATGCTGAGCAGATGCATTTATATTTTTGCTGTCAGTGGGAACTACTTGAAGGAAATATGTGGTATTTGCTTATACGGTTTTGTGGCTACAGACGAACTGTTACTTAAAGGCTCTGAACCCAGCTCTACTGAGCACCACTTTTCTTCCCTCTCCACCTATTCCAGTTAGTTATAACCCTCTATCGAGACAAAACTGTGTCCAAAGAGGAGTCTGCATCTACAGCACGCTATGTGAATTAAGTCAGATGTAAAGTAAGTCTCTTCCTTCATATTTGTACCTGCTAGCTATGATGGTTGTTTTCAGAATTCCAGGAGAGAGCAGTTAGCCCAGAAAGAACACAGAACTGAAACATAAAGACTGACTCATTCATTTTCCAGAAATGTCTACACTCATTCATACACTAAATCCTAATTTTATATTTGAGTTTTTTCTGTGTATAGTTTCACCTTTGCCAATGGAAGGTCACCCTCCTAACTTGACTAGAACGAAGAAAGAGGGAGAGAGCAGACAAGGGAGCCACAGGGCTGCAGGGGCTCTCCCTGGGCTACAGACCTGACACACTCCTCCTTCAGTTACACACTTGAATAGACCTGCAAGGCCCTCTACGCAAGGAAAGACGACAGCTTGTAACAGCAGGAAGCCCTGGAATAACCAGCCCCCGATGCAATGGTGCTAATTCAGAAAATAAAGAGCTTTAAACAACGTTAAAACCATAGCACCTTGAGAGATACTCAGGACAATATCACACCCACAGAACAAGAGTAGATGGCCAGCAGAACAGTCACGCACAAGAAAGAGATCTAGGGAATTTCAAAGAAACTACAAAATTCGAAGGACCAGCTGAATAGCAGAGTTGGCCGCTGCAGTGCACCTCCCAGTATTAGCTTGAGGACATCTCCTAGAGCGCACGCTAAAGACACGCAGGGATGGCAGTACGGGAGGGTTCCTGCTCCCAGCAGCTCGCGTGGGGGCGGGGGGAGGGAGGGCTACAACAACCCGGAAAGAAACCCGCAGAAAGGGCAGTTTTAGTGTGATAAGTGCGCGGCTGTGACAGAGCCACCGGGGCGGGGGAGCAGTGGCCATGGCCGGGCGGCGGCAGAGGGGCTCCGAGGCCACAGACGTGGCGGAACGACACGGAGGTGGTCGCGGGGAGCGTGTGGCGGCCCGAGGCTGAGCTCTGCAAGTGACGGGGGACGGGTGCACCGCACGGCCGGGGGCCCAGAACTTCCACAGCAGCACCTCCCGACCACAGGCTGCCCTCGCAAGGTGGACCCCGACCCCAGCGCCGCTCCCCTGCCCCGCACCTGGACCCCGCCTCCCTTAGCCTCTCTCCCTCCCGCCCCCACCCAGGGCCGCAGCCGGCGGGGAGGCCACACCACGGGCTGGAAGATCGCGCAGGTGCCGAAGCGCACTGCCTGGCGGGGCCGTCAGCGCCGCGGTCTCAAGTCGTTCTGCCTCGTCCCCAACCCCTCGTGTGCTCCCTGAGACGACTCCCCGCTCTGTGGTTTTGATGCCGACCCAACAATGCCAATAATTGATAAACCTCTGAAATTCTACTTATCGGAGGATACTATCCCTCTAGAGAGTCCCTTGACTCAGGCCACTGCCTGTTCAATGAAGTATTTACTGCACAAGCGACATGTGCCTTGACCCGTTGCCTGGGACCAGTAGTTTATGTTTCTAACTCCATGGATTTAAAAGAGCTTTTCAAGGCTGCCAGACTTCAGAATCCCAGGCGCTTAATGCTCTTTCTGCCTTAGGTCGTAGCAGGGAATTAAGTAAGCACTACCCTGTTAACTGGAATCACTTGAAACTGCACTTTAAAAAAATATGTATATATAATCCCTTTAGGGCTGGCTGGTTGTTCAGATGGTTAGGGCACGGTGGGTGTTGCAACAGCCAGGTCAAGAGTTTGGATCCCGATCCCTGTATGGCCAGCTGCCAAAAAAGTGTGTGTGTGTGTGTGTGTGTGTGTGTGTGTGTGTGTGTGTGTGTGTGTGTGTGTGTGTGTATAATCTTTTGAAAACCCTGGCAGGAAGGAAAATGTGGGAAGCTGCTTGGAACATTGGTTCTCAATTCCTTGCTTGTAATTCCACCTGGCACAGACTGTGCCTGGCTGGCTGAGAACTGCCCCCGCCCCCAGGTCCCTGCCGCGCACAGAACTGAGCACACTTGCTCTTTGGGAACTGGGCTGCAGGCCAGCTTTCTGGTCTACCTGCCCGCTGCAGCCGCCCCAGGGGCTGACTCAGACTGCCTGTCTGCTCTCCAACTGTTAGTGGCCCCGTGAACTCTGGCGGATTTAATCACATTGCATAGGCACCAGCCCTAAACTAAATGTCATGGCAGCTTGGAGCTGGACTCACCCCACTGACGACAAACTACAGTGGTTGCAGGCCTCTGTGGCCCAGCGCTACACCGACATCCAGGAGGCCTGTGGAGCGTGGTCTAATTCAGAAGATCTTTAACTCACAATTTTGAGTTAAAGATGATGTGAACTGAGCAGGTTCCAACGGGACTGCTCCTGCTGCCCGGCCTATGGCCCGAGAGTGGTCCACATTTTGCTCCTTTATATTCTGTCATTTTGTGAAGGGAATGAACTCCAAATGTAAATACAACTAAGCCTACAACCCAAAGCCAATGACCATCCTCACTGTCCAAAAACAGTAAAAGCTGGTCCTCCCGGTGAATCCGGAGCCCCCGTTTCCTAACTGTCCTCTAAATCTACCCTCACTCCTCCCCTTGGTTCAGACCCTCTTGATTTCTTGCACCAATCACTGCCTTAGCCTCTTACCTAGGATATTCTTTACTTGACATAATTTGTATTGGATTTTTCTGCTTACAAAAGTAGTACATGTTTGTGGCACTAATATGGAAAATAGAGACAAGCCCAAAGTAGAAAATAAAAACTTCCCATATGCCCACTGCCAACAAATAAACACCATTTGGTTGTGTAAGCCCTTCTAATAGTGTGTGTGTGTTTATAAAGTGGCATTATAACATACAGATAGTGCTTTGTGTAGTGGCTTTTCCACTTTCAGTTTGAAGACCACCATTCCATGTTGCTAAATATACTTCTTCACACGTTGGGAGATACCTATCTCATCTAAATTGCCTATTTTTCTGTTTTTCTCTTTCATATTGGAGTTGATAATCTTATTTTTTTTGGTTGGCGTTCTTTGTATATTGAAAATATTAACCCTTTTTAATATGTGATGAAATTATTTTTCAGGTTATAAGCAGATGTAATTATGCTCCTGTGACACTAAAATGAGGTTAAACTTTTTGTATGATTTTGGCCTTTTGTATCATGCTTAGAAAGACCTTACAGAGTATCTGAAGTATTCTTCGTTTGGTCTTACCCTCTCCAATTCATTTTCTATATGCAGCAGAGGTGCCCATCCATCTTGTCATGTAGATTTGCTGAAAACCCACCGGTGCTCTCCCTGCCCTCAGGAGGAAGCATCCCTGAGAACCAGACCCTCTGGGTGGCAGGTGCTCCTGGCTTGACTCAGGTGCTTGTGAAGGTGCTGGTCAGGGAGCTGGATCTTTTGATGCTTTGTCACGCCTGCACCACTGTCAGGCTGGGGCTCAGACTCTTCAAACCTGTTGTACAAACTGGGTCACAGACTCCTCACATGCCAGGCTGGGTCACAGACCCTTCACATGTAGGTCACAAGCTAGGTAATTGGGAAAGATCCCAAGAGTCATTGGCAGAGTTGACAGGTTTATTCTAACGTGAGCCCAGTCCTCAGCTTCCTTAGCAGCAGCAGCAGCAGCTTACAGCAGCCTCCAGCAGCAGTAGCGGCCTCCCCATGGCCCCCAGGGCATCCCAGAGTGTGGGGCACTGTGGATCACAGCCGTTTGTCCTTTATAGTTGAGTCTGATAACCCAGGAACACCTGGGTGCAAGTCAGACAACCCGGTAATGCCTGGGTGCCCAAGCACATCCACAGACAATAGCCAAGGAACACCTGGGCACACATGCACAGTTATCATTTACATCAAATGCTCAGCAAGGTTCCAAACAGCCCAGGGATCCTGACCATTTACTTTCACTTTCTTTACAACCACAAATGAGCCTCGGACTTTGCACGTGCTGTTACTTCTACCCACAGCATCCCCTTTCCTTGCTCGGCCTGTGACATGTTTAACTACCATTCAGTCTGTGGGGGAATGTTTTCTTCTTGTGGTTGCCAAGAAAAAATACCTGCTCTTCTTTTGGGAAACCACGCCAGTGTGTAGCCAGGGACGGTGGCCCAGTGTTCATGCTGCCCTTCCATGGAGAAGCCCACAGGCCTCTGCAGCCCTTTTCTGCACACTCCAGGCTGGTGATTTTACACAGGTGGAGTTTGTTCTCAACTTGCTTAGTGTTTCCCACTCAAGAGCCTATCGTCCTTTCTTGTTAGTAGAGAAGTATCTGCTTCATGTGTTCCTGGCTCTGCAGTTATCTTGAGGTGTGACGATTGCAGTGTAAACATTTCCCCTGCTGACTGTCCTGCAAGTCATCTCCATCCAGTGTTTTCCACCATAAACAACACAGCAAAGACCAGCCTTGGGCAGGCTTGCTGTCCATATGCACAGGCATCTGGGGGTGAATAGCTGGCTCTCTGCCCATCTTCACCCAGACTTCCCCTGATTGGGCTGAAAGGACTAATCTCAGACTTCAGGATGAACCTGTCAGATTGTTCTGAAAGGTCAGGAAGGAACAAAAACACACTGGCTCCAGGACAAGGAGGGCAGGAGCAGGGACCTCAGCAGAGGAGTGGCACTGGGAAGAGTAAGGCTCACCTGCTGATGAGGACGCTCTGCTGGAGTGCCTCATGGGGGAGGGTGACCACCGGAGATGGGCCTGGCAGGGACCAGAGAGACTTAACACCTGGGAGTTGCAGCACAAGGAAGCAGACTGGCAGCAGAATAGAAAATGGGCAGCGGCTGAGACTCTGGATATGGGGTGTCCCAGGACTTCCTTACAGACATTCTGAAAATGTATTCTTGAAAATGTACAATATCCTGGGTGGCCAGGGTGCAGGAGATGTGCATTCTCTCCTAGTGATATGGCTTCTGGGAAGGGCAGTTTGGCAGTATGTGCTGGTACTGAAATGTAAAAGGCAGACCTGCCAACACAGCAATCCCACCTCTGTGTACACCCTGGCTAACCATCCACATGGGGATTCTCCACTCAGAAAGTACAGTGCAGCTGTTGGAAACGATACTGTTCAGCAATTTAAAAAAAAAAAAAGAGTTATTAAGCCATGAAAAGACATGAGGAAACTTAAATGTATGTTACTGAGAGAAGCCAGTCTGAGAGACTACATACTGTAGGATTCCAGCTGTATGACATTCCGCAAAAGGAAAAGCTATGGAGACAGAGAAAAGATCAGTGGTTGCCAGGGGAGGAGGGAGGGATGAAGAGGTGGACACAGGATTTCTAGGGTGGTGAAACTGCTCTGTATGATACTGTAATGGTGGACACGTGTCGTTATACATTTGTAGAATGTACAACACCAAGAGTGAGCCCTAATGTAAAATGTGTACTTTGGGTGATAATATGTATCTCTATTGGTTCACAAATTGTAACAAATGCACCACTCTGATACAAAATAATAATATGGGAAACAGGCAGGAGGAAGGGGTATACAGAACTCTGTGCTTTCTGCTCAATTTTTCTGTAAACTGAAACTGCTCTAAGAAATAAACTCTATTGATTAATACAATACTTTGTTTAAAGCAAAAGTGATAAGAATGTGGAGGGAGAGCTCCTGTTAACACTAGTGAGGGGCAGAGTGGGTTGAGTAATGGCACAGGCTGAAAGGCTGTTCCACAGCTCCATGCGAGCGGCGGTTCCACGGGTGTAGATGTTGTCAGGATTCATGCAGTTTTGCTCTCCAGATCGTGTGCTTCATTCTACGTTATTGTACCACTCTTCGACAAAAGGTTGTTACAACAACAGCAAAGATGCCTGAAAAGACATCAGCAGTTACATCTGTGAGTGGTGGTATTTTTCACTTTCTTTTAAAAATATGCCTATTTCTGCACTGCTGCAATGTGTATGGACTGCTTTAGTAATAAGAAAGAAGTTTCTCTCTGAATTGTAAAAAGAGAGACTTTAGGAAGTAGATTTTTGGTGACAAATTATATGTGGCCAGGGGACATGAAGAAGAGAGAGAAGTCTAGGAGATTTTCCAGGTGCTTTTTAAAAGAAATTTTTTATTTAAAAATAACTTTAGACCTTCAGAAGACCCGCAAAGATAGTGAAATGGAGCTCTCTACACCCTCATAATGGATGCTATCTGCTTCTTTCTGTAGAACTGCTTGCTTAACCTAACTAACTCCATTTTACCCCCATCTGACATGCAGACTGCCCCCCGCTTCTGCATGAGAAACCATTGACCTCATAGAAACAAAAGCCATTGCATAGAAACAGGAGCCATACACAGTAAACTATTACATGGGAACATACACAGTGAAAAGTTGTGTGCTTGATTGCTCTAACGGCTCATTCTCGGCCTCTGTGACCTAGCTCCCTAGCTTGCTTTGTGCACCAGGATGTAGTTTTTGCCTTTAAAAACCCCACAAGACCAAGGCCCAATGCTGCTCTTCCTTGGTTGCTCCTTGGGAGATGGACACTGGCCAGCTGGAGTGAATAAACTGCCCTTTTCTGCATGAGTGGTGTGTAAGTGCATTTCTTGTGGGAGGGTGCCTCACCAACATTTTGGAGGCCCCAGCAAGATTCTTTCTCTCATGAGTATATCCCTCCCTGCACTTATCTACTAGGAGAAGATAGAGAAGCTGTTCCTCTTCATCTCCCTGGAGACAGACAGGGCACTTTACTCTCTCCCCAGGTAGCTGAGATCTCAGTAAGGGATGGTGCACCAATGGGTGGACTGAGTGGGAGGCTGGATGCAGCATTAACTCCCCTAGTCCTTGGGCTCCCGAGACATTGCTGGGCCCATTGGTAATTTGGATTTGGGTTTGGGGCTTGCAAGTCAATAGAAATTGTGTTTCCGTGTTTCTCGTTTGTCTTTGTCATGATTGTTGTGTCTGTGGATATCCTAGAGTAATTTTGGATGTGGCCACTTGTCTCTGTCTTTTGTGTGTTGCCAGTTGTGTGTTTTTGTGTGTCATTAACTGTGGTCTTATATAACAAATGAGACAAAATTTCTCCAAACAGATCTGTGGGACAACCCCCTTACGTACAGTTTTGGATTGATATAATCTCTGACAAGCTGTCATGACTAAAAAGGTGCCATAAAAAAAAGTCCCAAGGTGAATGGAAATAGAACACCATCCGTGCTTTTAACTAAGCCTTCTCTTCCATCTTCTCCAAAGAAGAGCTCCTCCCCCACAGCACCTCCTGCACTCTCTGATGCCTCTGAAGACCCAAGGTGGCTTTAAAAATTGAAAATAAGCTAAGACTATTTCCTTTAATAATTTCTTCTCCCTTCACTGGAGAAGATTTAAAAATTTGAGGGAAGTTGATGATAAGTTAAACAGCAGTAGTTCATAATGGCAATGATTTAATCTCTGCATATACTGTAATCAATGAAAATAATTTTAAAAACTGTTGTAGGACTGCTAGATTAGTCCCAGAATGTCAACCTCATTTTCGATTTTTTGTTACTTTATGTCATGCTGATCTTATTGTTAAGCACAGGTTTGTTTACATTCTTTCCATTCATGGAGAAAATGGGGAAAACGTTACTTTTAAGTTGGTTGAAAGCATTAACTGACAAAACACCTCAGAAAAATGTGAATTAGGCAGCCAAGAAAGCATACTCTGTTCATTACTTAAAAATATATATATACAGCCTTATTAACTCCACAGTGTAACAGTTGTCAGAGTCAACATTTAGGTAGATAAAAATGAAATATTTAAATGGTATTGTAAATAGTTTTCAGGGCATACACATAGCTTTTTCCTAAAGAATTGCTCTGGCAACTTTGTTAAAAACCAATTGACCAGAACTATGGGTGTGTTTCTGGACTTTCTTTGCCTGTTTCCCATACTTGGAGTGGCACTGCCTCTCTCTGATGTTCCTCCAAACCCCCGTCTCACTCGCCCATCTGATCTTTCCCTCTGCATGCTTGGAGTGGCACTGCATATCAATCCTCTCCCTGCCATTCCTCCAAGCCCCCCTCTCACTCCAACAGGCTCCCTTGCCTCCCAGAACTCCTCAAGACCAGGCTCCCTTCATGGTTTACAACTGAAAAAATCAAAATCCTTCTTTCTCAGAAAAACCTCAGGGCCTCATCTCCCTCCTGGAGACTGTTTTCTTTACCCTCCAGCCTACATGGGATGATTGTCAGCAGCTCCTGCAGACTCTCTTCACGTCAGAAGAATGCAAGTGGATCCCAAGGGAGGCCCTGAAAACTGTTACTGGTCACAATGGCTGACCCTCCAATGACCCCATTCACCTCAAATGTGTGTTCCCCTCTAACATACCCAGGTGGGACCCAAACATGGACCAAGGTAAGGGGGCTCTAGACCTGTATCACCAGATTCTCCATAGGGAACTCTGCACAGCAGCCTGGAAGCCCACTAACCTATCAAAAGTAAGTGAAACTATTCAGGGGCCAAAAGGAATTCCCTGTGCTTTCCTGAAACGCCTTATGGAGGCTTACAGGACCTAGACTCCTGTGGACCCTGAGACCCCAGAAAACTGGCGGGCAATAAATATTGCCTTTGTTACCTAGTCAGCCACAGACATTAGGAGAAAGCTTCGAAGACAGGAAGGATTTAAAGGGAAATTGTTATCTGAGCTGGCTGAAATTGCCCAGAGGGTCTTTAATAACAGAGATAGTCCAGAAGAGAAACAAACCAAAAAGCTAGATCTTAAAGATGCCTTCTTCAGCCTCCCACTGGCCAAAGTAAGCCAACCTCTATTTGCCTTTGAAAGGACTGACCCTGGGGGAGGATACTCTGGACAATTAACTTGAACTCACCTCCCCCAAGGATTTAAAAATTCCCCAACCTTATTTGATGAAGCCCTTCACCCTGTTTGTTGCTGAGATGTGAGGCATTGCCAAGGGGGTGCTCAACCAAGCCCTGGGACCATGGAAGAGGCCTATCACCTACCTCTCCAAGAAGTTGAACAGTGTAGCCGCAGGATGGCCAACCTGTCTCTGAGCCATAATGGCAACTGCTTTACTGGTAAAAGAGGCCAACAAGATATATGCTTAGTGGCCCCCTGCTCTGTACAGACTCTCTTACAAAGTGCACCTGAATGTTGGCTCACCAACTCCCACTTCACCCAGCATCGGGCTTTTACTTCTAGTTCAGCCCTGAAAAGCCACGGCTCTAAATCCAGCTACCCTCCTCCCGGATGACAACCCAACCAAGCCTGTCCATGACTGCCTTGAAACAATCGAGACTCTCCAAGGCCTCTGGCTGGACCTGACTGATGTGCCCTGGACAGAGCCTAATGAAATGCTGTTCGCTGATGGAAGCAGTTTCATCTGCAATGGAATCAGGTATGCTGGGACAGCCATGGTAACTTTAGATCAGGTCATTTGGGCTCAAGTCTTAAGCCAAAGAACATCTGCTCAAAAGGCTGAACTCATAGCCCTACCACAGGCTTTAAAGCATGGAAAAGATAAAACTTAACATATATACTGACAACAGATATGCTTTTGTCACTGCCCGTGTTCATGGGGCCTTATACAAACAGAGAGGACTATTAACATCAGAAAATAAAAAAATAAATGGATAAAGCAAAAATACTAGCCCTCCTTGAGGCTATATGGTATCCAGAAGGAGTGGCCATCTTACATTACATTGTCTGGGGCACCAGAAAGATAACTCATTTGAGACCCAAGGCAATGGTGCTACAGATTTGACTGCCAAAGAGACCACATTAAAACCAGTGGGGCCATTTGACTCTTTAATAGTCATTCTGGCACCTCAATTGCCACCGACTCCCCATTATACTAAAGAAGAAGTAAAACATGCTAAGATCTTAAAAGCCTCCAACAATGCCATGAATTAGAAAATTCTGCCAGACCACAGGATTTATTTGCCACAGCTCTAGGCAGATTGCTGATTAAACAGATACATCAAAGAACACACCTTGGATCCACAAAATTAGCTGAACTTTAAAAAAAATATTATTACATCCAAGATCTTGACAAAATAACAAAAGACATTGTTACCAGATATGAAATTTGCTCACAAGTAAATCCAGGGCCAAAATCAAGGCTGCCCACTGGAACCAGAATGCAAGGAACCAACCCTGTAAAACACTGGGAAATTGACTTCACCGAGATAAAACCCAAACAATATGGGTATCACTACCTTTTGGTGTTGATAGACACTTTTTCTGGATGGGTAGAAGCCTTTCCTACCAAAACTGAAACCGCTCAGGTAACACTAAAAAAATTGTTACAAAAAATTGTCCCCATATTCAGCCTACCTGTAACCTTGGGGTCTGACAATGGCCCGGCTTTCACAGCCCAAATTTACCAATTATTAGCTCAAACATTAAAAATAAATTGGAATTTACATTATATTTATAGGCCACAAGTTCAGGACAGGTAGAACGAATGAATTGGACTTTAAAAGAAACACTTACCAAATTAAAGCTACAGACTGGTGAGAACTGGGTGAGCCTCCTTCCCTTTGCCCTCCTAAGGGCTAAATGCACCCCCTATATACAAGGAATTACACCCTCTCTGTTGCCCCGCCTCAGAGATGATAAACTTGCTGAAATCACTAACCATAACCTTCTTCAGTCTCTTCAGGCCACACTGGGTGCCTGGCTCCAACCTGCAGAAGCCGAGAGAATGCATGGGTGTTGTTTTCAGCAGCTCGGTTTGTGCTAAATTGCTACGAGCAGCAGAAAACTACCAGGCTCCCTCTGCCACCCCCACGTCTCATGCTACCTCATCTCAACTCTTGCCCAGAATCCTCCTCCTGGTGTCAGCTCTGCCGGGAAAGGCCTCATCCAGGGTGACCCCACTTCTCCCTCCCCAGACCTCCTCCAGGGCTCCCGAGCATGTGGCTGCGACAGCCAGTGCCCTACAGTCGTCCCCCTGCCCACCTATCCTCCCCACGCTAGGTCAGACCTTGTCCCCCTCCTCAAGCCACGGGGCCTCCTCGCCCTTGACTACACAGGGGAGGAGAAACCACTGCCCATGGATGCACTCTCATCCCCAGCGCAAAGGCTGCCTGCCGACCTGTGCGGTACCGCCTGCCCCTTAGCAATAGGTGAGGACCTCCTGGGAAAGGCAGCCGCATCCTGGAAAGCATTTTCCACACCTGTTCCCGCATTTCCTTCCTTCCTGTTCATCCCAAACGCCCACGGCCACCTCCTCGAGAACAAAGCCCACCCTCACGTGGCAGCCACCTTCCTTTCTGGCTGGGGTCTTCCTGTGGCTCTGCTCTGCTCTCTCCCTGGCAGCTCCTCCTCTTCCTTCCCTGGGTCCTCCCCTGACACCCTTGGGTTTCTGCTGTGACCTCCCTCTGTCCACTCTCTGTGGGTGGCCTCCATCGTCAGCTCTGTGCCGACCACTCCAAACCACTCCCCGGCCTTCGTCTCTTCCCCAGACTTAACCCCCCTCACCCGGCTGCCTCCTCAACATTGTTCGTGGGTGGAGGATGACCCAAGTTCAAGCTGACGAATGTGCATTCCTCATCTCCCTGCGACCCCACCCTGAGTCCAAGTCAATGTCCCTTTCTCCTGTGTGCCAGAAGGCTCAGCAGCCCTGCTCCTGCACACCACTCATCCCACCAGCTGCCTCCTCCCTGGATGCCCCAGGAGCCAGGCTCTGATGCTCTTCCATGCAGAGCACCACGCACCCCCATCTTCAGCCCCGTGGAGCTGAACATATACCTGTGTTTTCAGTGGGGTGGGGAGGAGCTCGTCGGTCCTCCCAGCCCGCCTATGCTCTTTCTTCCTTAGCTCCCACCCCATGCTCTTGGTTCACCAGGCTACTCCTCAGTGTGTGCTCTGAGGACCCCTGGCCTATGTAGCTTGGGGAGCTGGGAAAACATGCGTCCTGAGCTGCCTCCAACATGCACAACCTGAACACCTGCGTGGTCTGGCATTTGCATGTTTGCAAGGTCTGCAGGTGGTTCCTGGATGTATTAAAATGTAATGATTATTTGTTATCTGAAAGGAGGTTGGGAAATGGAAATAGGAATGACTCCTGGTCCCTGTCATCCAGGAGTTCACAAATTCAAACTGAGGAAGAAGAGATACACACAAAGACAGCACGGGGAAGGGCGTGTTCACGAAGACAGGGATGCCAATATTCATAAACCTGCCCCTGAGTCGAAGGTAATCTGATTTGGTTTTTAAAAGACAATTGCAGTAACATTAATTCCATACTGTGTTCTTGTCACGGACTGGGGAAGAAGCCCCAGGAATCTGTGGACAAGAGCAAATGCAGATGAAAGCACCTAAACCAGGATGTCAGATGTTGTTGCAACAAATATTGATTTGGGCTTAAAAAAACCTGGAAGTCATCGATGTCAGCCAGAGGCCTGGTTCAATAGACAAGGCAAAAGTCAAAAGCCATGTCAAGGGCAAAGGTCAGTAGCCACAAAGTACAGGATCAAGGTCCAGCCCCGGTGACTCCCAGTCTCCAGTTCCCTTTGAGGTCAGCCTCTTGGTGTTTTGATGAAGAAGGGACAGCACCAGAGCTGCTGGCCGGGGCAGGTGGTCCAGGACAAAGAGGTATGAGAGGGTGAGTCACTGCTGCAGGAGCCGGGCTGTCGGCAGTGCCAGGAGTGAGGGCTGTGACACACGGCATGCAGTCGGTGTTGTTGGATTGACCGGAAGATGCGCTTGTCTGTCTTGTTGATTATAGTCATTCTTACTGGGCTTAGGTGATATCTCACTGTGGTTTTAATCTGCCTGTTGAGCATTTTTTCACTTGCCTGTTGGTCATTTGTATGTCTTCTTTTGAGAAACATCTGTTTAGGTCCTTTGCCCATTTTTAAACTGGGTTATTTGTTGTTTTGCTGTTGAGTTGTTTGAGTTCCTTATATATTCTGCATATTATTAGCCCTTTTACTGATGTGTAGTGTGCAGACACTTTGCCCCATTCTGTAAGTTGTCTCTTCACTTTGTTGACAGTGTCCTTTGCTGTGTAGAAGCTTTTTAGTTTGATGTAGTCCTGTTTGTGTAATTTTGCTTTAGCTGCCTGTGCCTTTGTAGTCTGGCTCAAAAAAATGCTGCCCACTGCCATTTCGCATAGCATTTTCCCTAAGTTTTCTTCTAGTAGTTTCATAGTTTAGGGTCTTAAATTAAGGTCTTTAACCCATTTTGAGTTGATTTTTGTGTATGGGAAGAGAAAGGCGTCTAGTGTCAATCTTTTGCATGTGGATATCCAGTTTTCCCAGCACCATTTATTGAAGATGCTGTCCTTTCCCCACGGTATGTCTTGGCACTTTTGTCGAAAATCAGTTGGCCTGGGCTTATTTCTGGGCTGTTTATTCTGTTCCATTGGTCTATTTGTCTGTTTTTATGCCAGTACAGTGCTGTTTTGGTTACTATAACATTCTAGTATATCTTGAAGTCAGGAAGTATAATGCCTCCAGCTTTATTTTTTTTTTTGGTTCAGAATTACTTTGGCTATTTGGGGTCTTTTCTTGTTCCATATGAATGTTGGGATTGTTTTTTTCTGTTCCTGTGAAGAATATCATTGGTATTTTGATGGGGATTACATTGAATCTGTAGATTACTTAGGGTAGTATGTACATTTTCACAATGTTAATTCTTCCAATTCAAGAGCATGGGATGTCTTTCCATTTTTTAGTGTCCTCTTTAATTTCTTCCATCAGCGTTTTTTAGTTTTCATTGTAGAGATCCTTCACCTCCTTGGTTAAATTTATTCCTAGGTATTTTATTTATTTTTTTGGTACCTATTGTGAATGGAATTGCTTTCTTGATTTCTTCTTCAGCTATTGTATTATTGGAGTATAGGAAGGCTGCTGGTTTTTGTGTGTTGATTTTGTATCCTGCCACAATACTGAATTCATTTATTTATTCTAGTGATTTTTTGGTGCAGTCTTTAGGGTTTTCTATGTATAGGATCGTATCATCTGCAAATAGGGATAGTTTGACTACCTCCTTTCCAATTTGAATGCCCATTATTGCTTTTCCTTGCCTTATTATGCTGGCTAGAACTTCCAGTGCTATGTTGAATAAGAGTGGGGAAAGTGGGCATCCTTGTCTTGTTCCAGTTCTTAGAGGAAAAGCCCCCAGGAGGTTTTGCACCTGCATCTCTGATAACAGATGCCTTGCTGCTGGCCATAAATGGGCTTGGGTTGGTGGTGAAATAACCAGGAGCCTTTTCTGAGTGCTTAGTAAATACTAGGCACTGTGCAAACATGGTTTTGGTTTTATGTCCAGTATTTTAGGTAATCCCCACAAACCCTAAGTAGTAGGTGTTATTAGTCTAGTAAAATGATACTGATCCTCCAGTTAAGGAAATGGAAGCAAAGGGACACTAAGTTTCTTGTCCAAGGTGGCCAAAGGTTCTACCCTATTTCTGGCAGTCCTGAGACATTCAACCTCTGGGCATGTCCTCCACACAGCTCTCCTGCTGGCACCTGACTACTCTGGTTCCCTGCATGCCCATCTTCCCTCCTGGCACCCGTGTCCCTCCATCCCTCTCTCCTCTTGCCCTCCTCCCACTCCTCGTGATGGGCCTGGTCCAGTTGGGACGAGATCAGTCAGAAGCCACACAGCCAGGAAGAACAGAGTGGCGTCTTCTGGGACACTCCCAGAACACCCCGTGTGACTGTGTTTGGCCTCATCTACATTTCCATTCTGAGCAGCACTTTGGTGAAATGCTGCAAGTCACACGATGCTCCTCCCACAGCTCTCCCTGGCAAGAGGGCACGTTTGATCAGCTGGGATCAGCTGGCCTCCCTGACAAAGGCCAGAACTGCAGGCGGCTCTGCAGGGCAGCGAGGAAACAACAGGGGTATTGGACTTTGCGTACTGAAGGGTCCAACCGCCCGCAAGCGTCATGCAAAAGCTTTGTTTTCAACAATTCTGTATAAATAAGGTTTGTTTTCACTCATGCTAAATCATAATCTTTTCAAAGCATGGAGGTTATGACCTGAACTTCGTTTTCCCTTGATGGCACTTGTCTATTTTCTAGAGCAGTTTTTAATGGATTGTTTTCTCTTCATGACTGGTTCTGGCTCAGGAAATATCTATGCAGAAGCTTCTAGAAACAGAAAGCAAACTGGATTCCATACCCACTAAGGTTTCTTCTAAGACCCTATAATCTCTATGACACAAAAACCTCATTAAACTGAAACCTGGCAATTTGTGATTTGTGATAGTCCTGCTGGGCCCAAGTTGCCATGTAGCTTTGAGATCATAAAAAGTCTTTCTAAGCAAGTCGTGCCACTTAAGAGCACACTGAGGTTGAACATTACAGACGTACCACACAAACAATTTGGATGATCATTAAAATAATCCTTAGAGATAGTTTCCAAAGAATGTTTTTCCACTTAGCAGCCCTTTATGGGTATATTTTTGGTCACTGAATGTGCTTGACTTCTCACTAAGTCCATTGGCCTTTCCTCCAATTAGCCCAAACTGATAGGGTTTTACTGCTGTGAAGTTAAGGGGTCTTATGTATAGATGCAGAAGGAAGCTTTCGGTGAGGCTCCTCTAACTGGAGGAGCGCAGTCACAGAGAATGGAGGCTGACTTCCTCGCCAGCTGTGGGAAATCTGGTTCCCTGAAAGCTTGCATCAGTGTCACTGGTGGTGTTGATTGTGTCTCAGAAAGCTGGAATCCCTGTGAACCGCAGAGAAGTGCTTGGCTGATGGGATGAAGTGACAGAAATGCTGGGGGAAAACAAATCTTCTCTCTGGATCACAGCGGCTATGGCTGTGAGCGCCTTCCCCTGCCACCACTTCCTGTGTGACCACGCCACAGTGGGCACACGCTCTGGGGGAAGTGCTGGAGAGGCTTGCAGTCCACTCCAGCTGCAAGTTCAATGTGGGTCCACAGTGTGACGTGCCTGGGGACAACACTGAGAGTGTCTTAAGCATTATCAATTGCATATTGCCCAGAACAATGACGATCCTACAAGCCCTATGACTTTTCATCCAGGCTATGTTTTGGGTCCTGTGCTTACATCTTGGTACTGTATCTTAAGAGAGACTTGAGCAGGGTGAGATGGGTTAAAAACCTGGAAACTATGTTTTGTGAGAGATAATTGAAGGAAATGAGAATAATCTCTGGATTGGATAGGATTTCAGGCAAACACGGTAGATGTTTTCAAATAGCTGGGAGGAAATCCAGAAAATGATCCCTTTTGTAAGGTAAGCATTGCCACCACGCCTGGTCATCCCACAGTTACCTTCCTTGTTCGTCTTCCCTCCACCCAGCCCCATTCCAGGGAAGGGCTCAGACTCTGGATTCTTTTGCCAGGGCCATTTGCAGAAGCCTGTTGACAACCTTGCTGACTTTTATGAAAACTTGGAAGAAATGAAATGAGTGGTTTCAGGTGGTAGGGAAGAGAGGCGTGATGATTTAAGGATTAGGAGAAAAAGACATACTCTGGGAGGAAGGGAATGGAAGTCAGGCAGCCTGATTCACATGCCATGGGGGTATCCCTGGAAGGCAGCAGGATCAGAGGGGTGGCTGTGTATGTGTCCTCAGCTGCACATAGAAGTTCAGGGATCATAAGCACTTCAGGGAACAACCATGGACTGATAGATGCAGGACTGAGGGACATTCCTGCATATCTGGCTCTGCATATGCCCCTGGAACCTTGGCATTGCCCTGGGCCATCGGGTAGGGGCTGGGAACCTAATAATGAATGACGGTGAATACTGCCACCAACATTTCCAGAAGGAGGCTCGGATATGAATGTAAGTTGACATAAAATAGTTACCATTTCTTGTGCTCCTGTGTTTATGGATTAGACGACTATATGTTTGTATAGCTCAAGGACAGAGAAGGGATTGAGTGGAAGGTTCTGGAAGGAGGAGTTTAGTTAATGCAAAAAAGAAATTTGTAACCACTGACACCAGCCAGCAACCGGATGGACTACTTTGAGAAGCCACGCACTCCCGTCACAGGGCAGAAACTGGACATCCGTCTTCCAGGGGTATCATAAGGGAAAATCCACAGTGGGTGGCCTAAATTGGACTAAGCAGTCTCTTCCAGCCCTCTGAAATCTGAGGATTTGTGATTTTACAAATTGCTGGAATCCCTGGCTCGCAAGCGCAAGCGGGAGTGGGATTGAGGCTCTGAGTAGCTTGCAAATACTGGCACGGAGTCCTCTGCAAGCAGTCTTCGGGATTTCTCTGTCACCACGCTTTGCTGGATAACAACTGAAGTGTTTATTTTACTCCAGCCCCTCGATGGGTGACTGAACTCATTTCCAAAGCGGGAAAGACAGCTGTGTCGGTCTTGATTGTTCTCAGAGTTGGGGTGTTTTTCTTTCTTTCTTTCTTGATGTCTAAGGAATGTGTTTTCTTTTTATGGTAACTGTAAGACTGGACTAAGCATGAAGAAGAGATTTGAAATACACACAGAAGCGCAACCATGGGGATTAGGGGCAAAGAGAATGGAAGACGGAGATTGAGAGGACAGACACTGCAAATATCACTTCCAGGCTGGGCTGAACTCCGAGAGCTGCCCGTGGCCTGACCGTCTTCCTGTAGTTGCTCTGCTGGAGTCAGATGAAATGGTCACTGTTGGCACAAACCAATTAAAGTGGCATTAATGCCCTCTTGTACATGTGGAGCTGCCTGAACAGGGTTCCATGCCCAGCTCCTCTGGCACTTTTTCAAGCCTAGTCATAGTTTTAGGGTAGATTTACTTGGGTAAGCTTTTAGAGCAGAAGTTTGTTCTTTAGGTTTCATTTTAATGCGAACTTCAAGAGTTCCTTTTGGCTCATATATGAAAGTGTGGAGAAGTAACTTTTCCTTCCTGTTTTTGACATGCTTATGAAAATTATTTTTGTCACTCAAGTGAATTATTAGCAAGTGCTGTGTAATGCACACAGAAAAGGGAAGGGGAAAAGAAGGAAGAAATTACTCTGATTTGTTGCTCTTTAGGTAAAGAATATGTCAACTAAGTTACAACTTTTGTATTATATAATTTAGGGACACCAGGAAATAGAGGTGACCAAAATTGACTTGTAACAATAGTGGGAAAACAATTTTTTCTCAGTTCATAAGGACTTCTGATTTTGATTATATCCCATTCTGTGAGCTGGATACACTTCCACATTGAGAAAATATTTTGGGTAATCTGTTTTAGGACATGGCAGAGTTGCTTTTATTGGACTAACTCTCCTGCTAATAGCAATAATCAACTGTATAAATATTAAAAGCAACAGTTTGAAGCCTTTAGAGGTTACACAAAAGTAGACAGTAAGTGGAAGGACACAACTCTTGAAATAAGGGAAGAAAACGGGGGAACGTGACTCAGCCACATTATCTGACTTTTCTGCTGAGGGCGCTTTTCAGCTTCCCCAGGGCACGCAAGGCCAGAGTTCACACACCCGGTGATTTGTACACGAGATGAAGAGGAACATTTAGGGTCTGAGGGCTGTGGGCGTGCCAGGGAGGCAGGTGGACTGGCTCTTGGGAGATGGGGGGAGAGGAAGAGATCAAGGAAAAGAAAGGAAAAGAAAAAAAGAGAAAAACTTAGAGTTTGAGGCTGCCAGAGTGGCTGGAAATTGAGAAAATCTCATAAGGAAGAGATCCACAAAATGGGATCCCCTAAATTTGTGTAGAAACATGTTGCACATTCTTGGCTGGTTCCTAAACCACACGTGCAGGCTGAGATTCCAAAGAACCCAGTAGAGTCCAGCAGATGGAGAGCTGAGGAGCTACTCCAGCAGGAGCAATTTGGGGTTCCAGTTCCATCAAGTTACAGGGCTTGGTAGGCACCATACCAGAAGGGACAGAAGGGACACCCTTTGGGATGCAGATCACATTTCAAGAATAAGGGTGTTCTGTGTTCTGTGTGATGGTCAGTCAGGTGCAGCCACAAGAGGAGACAGAGGAGGGGCTCAGAAAAACAGAACTGACTGCACTCACAGGTCCTGGAGGCAGGAGGCATGCCATGCTACACAGGGCCATGAGGGAAAGACACCAGGTGGTCAGGACACAGAAGACAGGAATGAGGGCAAAGCTGAGGCCAGAACCTTGATCAAGGTATCCACGGGACAGCAAGGCAGAGCAGGACAAGCAGTTTAGGACTGGCGCATTTTACCAATTTCAGAGGGCTCCGAGCTATGGGGGCTTTGACTAGTCACCCGGCACCTGGCTCTGGGATGACTGAAGCAGAGGAATGTTGCTTCCTGGGGTGTATGGGCCTAACGGAGGAGGAGTTCTGGCTCTGGACTTTTCAGTTTGCTTATCAAAGTCATGCTCCCTGCCGGACCCTTTGGTATCTCTAAGAATTGGCTGGCCCTGGGAGGGGCAGTCTCGACCCAGCCAAGAAGGTTTTTTTTTTTAAGATGTCAAAACATCGTAATATATAGAAAATAAAAAATATAAACAGTGCTGGCCAGTTAGCTCAATTGGTTAGAGCACAGCCTTGTAACACCAATGTCACAGGTTTGGATCCCCAAACCAGCCAGCACCTCCCCCCGCACCCTGTGCCAGGATTCCCTCATTAAAGGAAGGAGAACAATAGTAGGATTGATAGGAGGATTAAATGTGACAACCAGTTACGGTATTGACCTGAAGATTAAACAAGAGAATGGAGGTAAAGTGTGTATACAGTGCCTGGCAGGATAGAGGGCCTCATAAGTAGTTGTGAAGTGTCATTATATTGCTTATCAATCTAGATATGGGCTAATGAGCCCCCCCTTTCCTGCCCCTCCCTTCCTCTCTCCCTTCCCTCGCCTTTCTGACCATCTCATCCGGTCTTACAGCTTTAAATCTCAGCAGTATGTTTTGACTCCCCCATTTTTACCTTTGGCCCAGACATTTTCACTGAATCCAGCTTTTGTGTTCAACTGCCTGCTGAGGTCTGCAGATGTCTGATCTGAGTCTCCCGCTCAGTGATGAGCTCCTGGTGTTTTCCTTCAGACCAGCTCCCGCTGGTTGTCAGTGACTTGCAGCACTTGCTTCCAGGTGCTCAGGCCGGTCCTCAGCAGACCATCACTGCACCCCGAGTCCAGCCTCTCTCCAGCCACTAAAAAGACCTCAGACCCGAACACCTTCCAAGGGGTCATTGTCAGGCGGACTGAAAGAAGGCAAGTCCTTTCCCTCTAGCGAATGGTGGCTCTGTCTGTTTTAATGTCGTTAGAGTCTCTCTACTGTCTCTCTACTGTCTCTCTACTGCCTCATTCCTTATTTGAGACCATAAGGGGCTTGGTCACATTTTCTGGGTTAAATTCTTCTTAGTTTCCTGCTTGATGATACTGGAAGGACAGGTAGCTAATAACTTCATAAGTGCTGTTAACTGAAATTAAGGCTGTCGAGGCAGAAATAATTTTGGAAAGTTTATTGGAAATCAAATGTGAGGAGCAACCTTGGAAACACCATCCAACAGAGTCAGAGGACAGGCTATCTGTTTCCTATTGGAGATTTACACTGGCCTGTTGGGAAACTGGCCGTTATCTCTTTCTCCTGACTTCTCAGAAGGTCAGACCACAGCCTAAGTGATGTAAGTAGTCTGATCTGTGGGGGCCTACTGCAGGGACTTATTCCAGAACAATGGCCTCTGGTAATTTGTCTTTAACACTGCTAAGAATAAAATTAAAAACTTCCCCACTAAGTCACTTAAAAGAACCATTTACTCTGAAAGAAAATACAGATTTACATAAATTTCCAGAAGAAAGTCATAGTTTCATGACACCAGGAGATAATTACTGATGATTTGGAGATAATTAATTAAGATTCTTATCTTTAAAAAGTGTTTATAGAAACACTTTAACATTTATTTCTCATATTAAAAAGTATCTATCAAAATTGCTGATTTTAAATTATTGCATTATAATTCTCATTCTATTTTTATTTATTTATTTATTTATTTATTTTAAAAGATGACTGGTGAGGTGATCTTAACCCTTGACTTGGTGTTGTCAGCACTGCACTCTCCCAAGTGAGCTAACCGGCCATCCCTATATAGGGATCCGAACCCGTGGCCTTGGTGTTATCAGCACCACACTCTCCCAAGTGAGCCACGGGCTGGCCCTCATTCTATTTTTAAAATGTCATTTTTAAAGAGCCACAGCAATTATCAGGGACGTGTAGCTGAGAGTGGACATTGCGGGAGGCTCGCAGCTCAGGGACTTTGGCTGAGAGTGGACATCTTTGAAAGCCTGCAGCTCAGGGTTGTCAGCTGACAGTGGACGTCAGCTGAGAGTGGACGTCACTGGAGGCTGGCAGCTCAGGGTCGTTGGCTGGGGGTGGACATCACTGGAGGCCAGCTTCCATAGCCACCAAGCAGTTTTTCTCAACTCCTGCCTCTGGCTCCGGACCAGTTAAACCAATTAACTAATTAGCTCACCCCTGGTAGCTAATCATGTAGGCTCCAATTCATGAGTGAAAGTAACTGATAATAAAGCCAGCGTCAGAGCCTGTGGACTGCCTGTAGTAATTGACATACCGTGTTTTGTATATACATGTTCAGCATGCATGGGTGACAGATTGGCAAAGTAAACTCAGCACAGGAATAGTGTGGACTCGTGCAGCTATAGTTTGGGTACCCCAGAAACCAGACCGTTGGAACATATGGCACGCACCAAGCTTTACAGGGTGGGGAGAACACTGGCCACTGAAAGTTTGCCCAGAGATTTAGCACCTCCGGTGTCTGCTCGGTGTGCTTGATTCTGTTGTTGGCTTCACCGTCAAATTTTGCCTACAAGAAGGCTAAATGAATTCCAACAGTTTTAGGTAATTGTTTATTGCTGTTCTATAAAATCACAGTGGTGGAAGTGGCTTCTGTAAAAGCCTTAATCTACCCTTTTGTCTCCGGGAGGAAAAGCCTGCAGCCTATAGGAGGACATAGCAAGTTTATGCAGTAGCTGTCCTGCTGTCTCACTGTGTTTATGTCACGCTTCTTCATTGGCTGCGGTGCTGCCAGTCCTGCTGGCTGGCTTTCTACTTCTTTTTCGGGTCAACAAGAAAACAGCTGTGGTAATGGTGATAAGAAAAATTAAGAAATTAAAGAGAGGTGTGATGGATGGAAACAGTTTTATGTGCCTACTTGCCTGGGCCACAGTGCCCAGATATGTGGCCAAACATTATTCTGGATGTGTCTGTGGGGGTGTCTTTGGATGAGGTTTACATTTAAGTTGGTGGACTTTGCATACAGCAGATCACCCTCCACGATGTGGTGGGCCTTGTCTATCAGGGGAAGACGTGAGTGGGACAGAAGACTGGCCTTCCTCAGCAGGAGGGAGTTTGTAGCTGACTGCCTTCAGGCTTGAAATGCAAATTTCAGACTTTCCAGCCTCCATACTGCATGAGCCAATTCCCTAAAATAAATCTCTTTTTATGTATTTATAAATATTCTACTGGTTCTGTTTCTCTGAAGCACCCTGACTAATACAGATTTTGGCACCAAGAAGTAGGGTACTGCTGTAACAAATACCTAAAAATGTGGAAGTGGATTTGGCACAGGATAATTGGTAGAGGCTGGGAGAGTTTGAGGTACATGTTAATAAAAGCCTAGATTTCCTTGAAGAGACTGTTGGTAGGAATATGGATGTTAAAGGGGACTGTGGTGAGGTCTCAGACAGAAATGAGGAACATTTTATTAGAAAATGGAGGAAAAGTAATCATTGCTATAAAGTGACAAAGAACTTGGCCAATTTATGTTCTACTGTTTTGTAACTTGTGAGTGATGAGCTTAGATATTTAGCAGAGGAGATTTCTGAGCAAAGTGCTGAAGGTGCATCTGGTCTTCTTGTTGCTTACAGTAAAATGTGAGAGGAGAAAGATAAGTTGCAGAAGAAATTGTTAAGCAAAAAGCAACCAGAATTTGAAGATTTGAAAAATTCTCAGCCTAGTTATATTGCAAAAAATGAGAAATCTTGTTCTGATGAGAACACTAATGGTGTGGCTGGACAAGCATTTGATAAAAAAAATTAGTAAGGCACAAACCACAAATTTAATCTGCCTCCTCCACAGAAGCCAGGAATGGAGAAAGGATTGTACCAGCAGAGATACTGCCAGCTGAGATTAAAGGGAAAAAAAATTAGATAGAAAGAAGAAAGACTGTCAGACTTCTGATTCTGCAGTATGGGACAATAGACTATCTGACTGCAAATATGCTTTACCCTTCAGGAAGAGGAAAGGAGGACCCTGAAGGTGATTCAGAGATCCTCAGGGCTGCACCTCTCACTCCAGCCCCAGAGCTTACACACAGGAAAGACCATGTGAGGACACAGCGAGAAATGCCATCTGAAAGCCAGGAAGAGAGGCCTCAGGAGAAACCAACCCTACCACACCCTGATCTTGAACCTCCAGAATGGTGAGGAAATAGCTCTCTGTTGTTCAAGGCCCCTGTCTGTGGTACTTTGTTATGGCAGCCTGAGCAGACAGTGGATTACACTCCATGGGAGAAATAAAATCTTCAGTGTCATGCGTGGTTTGGACCAGGACAGATGCTGCATACAGTGGCAATGAGTGCCAGCAGATACTTGGGAAGACAGGGAGATGGAAGTCTTGAGAACGTGGGGCAGGGTTTTGCTGTGGGCACAGTCAGTGGACAACCACAGGCCCTGAAGAGTTAGGGAGAGTCCATTCAGGGTAAGGAGCTCTAAACCACCAGGCAAGGATTTGTTCTTCGCACGCATTGTTCAAGTGAAGCAGTAGGTCTGGGGTCAGGGCTGAGAATTTTCATTCACAACAAGTTCACCAGGTGACACCCAGACTGCTGGACAAGTGACCGTGGACCATGGTCCACTTTAGAACCACTGGCCTCATCCAAACTCACACCTGGGTTTTATAGTGCCCTAGAAATGCAGAGAGCTGGAGGCTTCACAGACAGCAGGTTAGTTCCCCGCTTCTGGAGACAGGCAAAGCAGGAATACGTAAGAATGCTGCTCAGCCCTGGAGGGGAGCAGCAGCAGGAATGATGATGGCAGCCCCTCCGCACTGTCCCTCCTGCCACCGACACTCCAGTGAAGGGCGGAGGAAGTGAGCACAGAATGCCCCTGCTTTGACACTCCCTGTCTAAGCAGCCCTGGGGACCATGAGCCACAGCTACAGTTTCTGTGGGAGATAACACACGTGAAGCAGCACACTGTGGGCCGACACTTCCAGGAATTTTGAAGTAGAAGATCGTGAACTATCTGCATCGCGTTTACCCTGCTTAAGGGACCTGGGACAGCCACTCAGCTAACGGTCAGAGGCAAGTTCACCCGTAAGAAGAGGGATCTGATCTGTCTGGGACTGAATTGATCTCAGCCAGATTAGATTTAATCCCCCGGGGTTGATCGCACGAGTGTCATGAGCGCTGAGATTCCCAAATTCCTGCCTTTTCTAGGATAGACAGCAGCAAAGAGCCTCGGGGACTCAGGAGGGAAGATCAGAGCAGGTGTTGATGGGAGGTGGGGAAGCTTGTTCACGGGGCTCCGTTCTTCTGGAGGCAGGGCATGAGGCCACCAGCAGGGGACAGGGCCCACTGGTCCTCATGACCAGTGCTGAGTAGATGCTGTGAACATTCAGACACAGGTAAATAAGAGGGGTTTTGTTTTGGGATTTTTCTTCATGTTGCTTGTTTTATTGTGATTTAGCCAAAAGACCCGGGCAGGAGATTCCAAGTCCTGGGCACAGATGCTGCTTCTGCAACCTACAGATAAGTGGTTACCAGGTTGTCAACCCATCCCCACATTGTCGACCTGACCAGGCTGTCACCCCCTGCCCAAGGGTGCTGCCCCCAGGCTATCAACGCCCTCCCCAGACTGTCGGCCACCCCAGGCTGTCGACAACCCCCAGACTGTTGGCTGCCCCAGGCTGTCATGAAGATTCAATGAGACACCACGGGCGATGCTGCTCAGCAGGTGCTTGTGGGACCCACTGTTCTTTGTGGTGCATTTTGTACACCGTGTCCAGAAAGACACCTAGGGGATCACTTTATCACCTGCCTGATGCACTACATGCCTCACTCGTGAACTACGCAACAGAGAAGACAAAAGCAAGTCAAACCTTGGCAGAACTGGCCCTCCACTGCCCCAGTCTGTTTTCAAACCCTCCTTGTCCTTGGCATGTGGTCATCCCTTTTGAACAAACAGTTGTTCCTTACTCAATACGCCCCTTCTCCACCTATGTGCATACTCCAGATGCAGGCCGAACCCTGCCTTCTCGTGAAGACCACAAGTCTCTGGCCCGGGAGCTTGACCGAGGTCCACACCAGCCTTTTTCAGCTTCTCTGCTGCTGTGCATGTGACTGACTGCAGTCGTGTGTGCCACACATTTTGGTGGTGTCAGAAATGCGACCACAGACCACATCAGCCAGGCCACAGGTCGAGTAACTCTTCTCTCCCGGTCAAAAAGAGATTTAGGTGAACAACGTTACAAGGAGAGTCTTCATTTTGTCTTATTTCATTTTTAAAAAGGAAATCTTTGACAAACTTGAGGACTTTATAGTTAGCAACAAATTGCTTGTAACAAATCTCACGATGACAATGATACACCATAACATTGTGAACCACTGGTCTATATTTCTAACCTGACTTTTACCATATAGGCAGTTCTCATAGGGTTGTGTTAAAACAGCTTTAAAAGATCATTTGTCAATTGTTTTTTGTTTTTTGATTTTTTTCAATTGGGTTTTTGGATTTAAAAATTTGTTTTTCCATAAGCAGTGTAATAAAAAATGGCTAGGTTCTCAGGATACCCCACAACAAACATTTCACCCGTAATGGAATTGGATTAGAGTACTAAAAGCATCTCTGTGCATGGCACTTGGGCACAGCTCAAGAGTACTGAGGGCAATGCAGCATGTCACTGTCTGACCCACATGCATGTGCGTGAAGGTGGGGAATCCAGAGGAGATAGACAGGAGACTCTGGAGAGGAGGAAGAGGAGGAGGACAGGAGGGAGAAAGGTGGGCATGGTGTTTGGGAGCAGCAAACTCTTTCACTCTGTAGGAACAGGGTGGAGCAGCTGTTTATAAATATATCATTATAATGGCATTGGCCTAGGCTATCCTATGTTCAATTTTTGCCTCCCCAGTTAAAATGTTAAAATGAAAGTTTCTTGAGCACAGATAAGCTGCCATTTATACCACATTATATTCGACGTGGCTCCTCATGTGTAGCGTCGCTCTGTACACGACGGCTGCCCGGTGCTTGTGAACCCATCAGTGGCGGATCATTATACGGTTTATAAATCCCCAGAAGCTCACCCTCTTGAGTTCTCACCGTGAAGACGACTTGCGAGTCTTCCTGTGCAGAGCCTGAGCTTTTGTTTCCATGTCTCTCCTCGAGAAACTGACCTGGGCACTGCTGTTCAGATCCGTGTACTTTGTCCAGCTCATGTGCTAAGACAGACACCGGATCTGCCTTTTAAATTCCCTGACACGTGTTTTTCTCCTCTCGCGGGTTTGAGGCATTGATTCATTTTATGGGCCACGGCTTGAAAACTGAAGAGTGTAGAAAACACCTTTAAAATGTGCTTTCAGGGCCGAGCCCGTGGCGCACTCGGGAGAGTGTGGTGCTGGGAGCGCAGCAACGCTCCCGCCGCGGGTTCGGATCCGATATAGGAATGGCCGGTGCACTCACTGGCTGAGTGCCGGTCACGAAAAAGACAAAAAAAAAAAAAAAAAAAAAAATGTGTTTTCAAACTTTTTATTATGGAAAATTTCAAACTTATAGTAATGTATAGGAAAGAGTAGCATGGACCCCATGTACCTTCCACTACCCAGTTCTGACAACTATCAGCTCATAGGTAATGTTCATCTATGCCCTATTCCCCAGATTATTGTGACATATCACATCATTTTACCTGCAAACATTTTGGTGTATATTTTTAAAAGATAGGGGTTAAAAAATGTAACCACAGTACCACTGTAGCACCTAAACAAATTAACAAAAATTGCCTTATACTGCCAAATATCTAGAAAGTGAACAATTCAGCATCTCCCACACTCCCAGAAATCATGACCTTTGACATATTTCAAAATGTTTCTCTAAAAGTGAGTATCCTTTAAAAATAACTGCGGCACAATTATCAAACCTAAAATAAGTAAAGAATAATTGTTATGAACATTAAATATCCAGCCAGTGCTCAAATTTTGCTGTACGTCTCATTTTAAAATTTAGGGTTTTTTTGTTCAAATCAGGATTCAAATTGAAAAGTCCGTCTTTCTCTACTGGTCTGCAATACCAAGTCTGTCAAATACTGAGCACCCTTAAATGTCTTGGTCTCATTCTGGGCTCTCTAATCTGTCCCCGTTTTGTCAATTCTTGGTTCTTTACACTTCCATACAAATTTTAGAATCAGATGTCAAGTTACACACACACACACACACACACACACACACACACACACACACACACACAGAAACATAAAATCCTATTGGGGTTGATCTCTGAACAATTTGGGGGAAAACAATTTTTTACAACATCATGTCTTATAATCCATGAACGTGCCCTCCCTTCTTCCTCTCATCTTTTTAAAAGATCATATATAACTTTTTCATTAAAGCTTTACAGCTTTTTCCCTCATGTCCTGGCACATCTTTTGCTAGATTTATTTCTAGAAACGTTATAATTTTCAGATATGGTTGTAAATGACACATAGTAGAGTAAGCTTTACTTTTCACATTGAAAATTACAGTCAGTTTGGTATATAGCAATCTTCCCAACCACACTTAATAGTAATGATGACGTACATTTTTGCATTTTCTATGTGCCCAGTCATATCACATGTGAACAGGAAAGTTTCGTCTCTTCCTCCCTGATCCTCACCTCTTTAATGTTTTGTTTCGTTTTGTTTTGTCTTAGGGCTCGGTGCCCTACAGTCCAATACCAAACAGAAGGGTGGTGACAGGCACCCCTATCTCATTCCCATCTCACACAGAATGTTCTCTACATTTCTCCAATGAGTGTAGGGTTTGCTGATATGGTCTGTCTGGTAGATATGCTGTGGAAGGAAATTCCACAGCAGATTCTTGGACAACATGGGATTGAACTGCATGAGTTCACTTATATGCAGGGATTTTTTCAGTAAATATATTGAAAAATTGTCCCAATAGGTATGTCATAAACGCATGTGTGGGTGCAGGGGGTGTGCGGGAACTCTGTACTTTCTGCTCAATTTTGCTGTATTTTTACTTGTTTTGTTTAAGTTGGAATTATATTTGAAATGTTGGTAAAACTCACAGTTAAAACATTTGGGGTTGCCAAAAATATGTATGATCAATTTTGATTCAATAAAAAAATTTTTAAAAATGTTTTAAGACAACCCCCCCCCAAAATAAAAAACATTTGGGGTTAGAATTCTTTAGGGGAAGACTTTTAACTACTGAAACAACTTTAATGGTAACAGGACTATTTTATTTTTAAACTTCCTCTTGAGTGATTTTGGTAAGCTGTATTTTTCTAGGCTTTTTTATTCATTGAAACTTTCAAATTCAGTGGCATTAATTTATGATTTCTTATTTTCTTTTTGATGTGTGCAATTTTAGTAGCTTTGCCCTTTTTTCAGTAGCAATGCTCTTTTCTCTTTTGTTTGAGAAAGGCTTTATTTCTCCTCACTTTTTAATATACACTTTATTTTTAAAGCAATTTTAGGTTCACAACTACAAAATTTTTTTTATTGGTTATGAATATTCATGGGGTACAAAGCTGACTGTCACCTCTCATGCCTAAGATGTGATGGCTAGATCCATACTGGTAGCATGCCCATTACCACAAAGTGTGATTATATCCCATGTCCCCCATGCAATTAATCCCCGACCTCCCTCCCCTCCCTATCCCCACTCCACTTTGTATCCCTGGGTGTGCGCTCTCCCTCTGCACGTCCAAGGCCCCACTGTGGTCTTTCTTTCCTTCCTTAGATCCACATCCTCCCCTGCTACCAACATCCCCACCAGAGACACATTCACTGCAATTGATGAACCCACATTGACATGCCATGATCACCCAGAGTCCACAGTTTACATCAGGGCTCACTCGGTGTTGTGCACTCTGTGGGTTTGGACAAATGCACAATGATGTGTCCACGACTACAGTATCTTACAGAGTAGTTTCACTGCCCTAAAAGTCCTTTGTGCTCTGCCTACTCACCCCTCCCTCCCCCGGCTCCCGGCAACCACTGATCCTATTACTGTCTCCATAGTTTTGCTTATTCCAGAATGTCATATAGCTGGAATCATACAGAATATAGGCCATTTAGAGTAATTTCTTTCACTTAGAAATATGCATTTAAGTTTCCTCCACGGCTTTTCATGGCTTGATTGCTCATTTTGTTTTAGCACTGAATCATATTCCATTGGCTGAAGGTACCACAGTTTGTCCATTCATCTACTGAAGGACATCTTGGTTGCTTGCAAGTTTGATAATTATAAATAAAGCTGCTATAAACATCCATGTGCAGGTTTTTGTGTGAACACAGGTTTTCATCTCCTTTGGGTAGATACTAAGGAGCACAAAGCTGTCCTCTGCAGTGGCTGTCCCATTCTGCATTCCCACCAGCAGTGAATGAAAGTTCCTGTCGCTTCACGTCCTCACCGGCATTTGGTGGTGTTGGTGTTTTGGATTATGGCCATTCTGATAGGTGTGTGGAGGTGTTTCATTGCTGTAATTTGCGATTTTCCAATGACGTATGATATGGAGTTTCTTTTTATATGCATATTTTGCATCTATAAATCTTCCATGTTTTGTTTTTTCTTTAATTTTTCATCAAAGTTTTATTGTTTTTCTTAATTAGATCATACACATATTTTGCTCAATTTATACTTAAATATTTAATTTTTTGGTCTAATGGAAATGGTGTTTTGTTTTTAATCCTTATACTATTTTATTTGTACCTTTTCTCACTTTTCTTGATCAGTGTTGCCCCAGTTTTGTAGTCCTGTTATTGTCAATTTTTGTTTTGTTTTATACATCATTAATATCTGCTCATTTCTTCATTCAATCTGTTCTTTTAGTTTATTTTGCTGTTCTTTTTTAACTTGTTAAGATGGATGCTCACCTCATTAATTTTCAGTCTTTCATGTACAATTTTTCTTATTGAGTTAAAAGTATTTCCTGATTTTCATTTAATTTCTTCTTTGATCTAGAATCTATTTATGAGTTCTTATAATTTCAAGCGTATGGATTTTTATAGTATTTTATTTGTTATAATTTCTAGTTAGTTTTTCTGTGTTCAAAGAATCTGATATGTGTGACAGAAATCCACAGAAGTTTGTTGAGACATGATTAAGTGTGCCCAAGTTTCATAAATGTTTCTGCGAGCTTGAAAAGAATGTGTGTGCTTCAGATCTTGAATGCACTTGTGTGCGTGTGTCTCTGTTAAGTTAAACTTATTGTTTTGTTCAAATCTTCTTGATATTTTTCAAATATTAATTTTCCATTTATCCATTTTGTTCAAATATTCTTTTTTTATTTTAACATTTATTTGTACATGTTTGTGGAGTGCAGTGTGCTGTTTCAATACATGCATATGCCGCACATTGATTTACTTAGGGTAGAGAGCAGAGCTTTGTACCTGTTCATTCACCACTACCCCTTCCCCTTGTCCCCCTCCTGTCCAGGCTGCTGGTAACCATTATCCTATCTTTTCGAAAAAACAACTCTTTGTTTCATCAGTCTTTTGTATTTTCTAAATTTCTAATTTACTTGTTTCTGCTCAGATCTTTGTTATTTCTCTCCTTCTACTAATTTTAGGTTTGGTTTGTTCTTGTTTTCCTAGTTCCTTGAGGTGTAACATTAGGTTATTTGAAGTCTTCCCACTTCATGATGTAAGCATTTATTGCTATAAATGTAATGTCCTTCTTATAATTCATATGCTGTATCCCATAGGCTCTGGTATGTTGTGTTTTCATTTTCATTTGAATCCAGGAATTTTTAAATTTCTTCTTTGACCCATTCATTGTTTAGAAGCATGTTGTTTGGGCTGGCCTGTGGCTCACTCGGGAGAGTGCGGTGCTGCTAACACCAAGGCCACAGGTTCGGATCCTGTATAGGGACGGCCGGCTCGCTCACTGGCTGAGCGTGGTGCTGGTAACACCAAGCCAAGGGTTAAGATCCCCTTACCGGTCATCTTTAAAAAAATAAAAAATTAGAAGCATGTTGTTTAATTTCCATGTTTTTGTACAGTTTCCAATGTCTTTTCTGTCATTGATTTCTAGTTTTATTCTATTGTGGTTGGACAAGATAGTTGGTATAATTTCAAGTTTTAAAAATTTGTTCAGACTTGTTTTGTGTCCTAAGATATGGTCTATTCTATTGAATGTTCCACATGCTGCTGAGAAGAATGTGTATTCTGCAGCTGTTGGTTAGAATTTTCTGTAAGTGTGTGTTAGGTCCAATCAGTCTAGAATGGAGGTTAACTCTGATGTTTCTTGGTTAATTTTCTGTCTGGATGTCCTTTGCTGAAAGTGGGGTATTAAAGTCCTCAACTATTATTGTGTTGGAATCGATTTCTCCATTAGGTCTAGTAGTATTTGCTTTATATATCTGGATGCTCCAATGGTGGGTGTGTATATATTTAGTATTGTTATATCCTGTTATTGAACTAATCCCTTTGTCATTATGTAACAACCTTCCTTTATTATTATTTTTTTACTTTCCTTAGCTTGAAGTCTATTTAATCTGATATAAGTATAGCTACTCCTGCTCTGTTTTGATTTCCATTTACATGAAATCTTTTTTTCACCCCTTTATTTCAGTCAGTGTGTGTCCTTATAGGTGAAATGAATTTTTTGTAAGCAGCTTATTGTTGGTTGTTGTTTTATAATCCATTCATTATAATCCACTCTGTGTCTTTTACTTGGGTAATTTAATCTGTTAACATTTACAGTTACTATCGATGTATAAGAAATTGTTACTGCCATTTTGTTATGATTTTTCTGGTAGATTATTTTCTTCTTTTTTCTAGTCTCATTGTCTTTGTGATTAAGTGGTTTTCTCTAGTAGTTCATTTTGATTTCTTGCTATTTATAGTATGTCTATTATAGGTTTCTGTGCTATAGTTATAACTGATTGTTTTAAACTAATAACAGCATAACTTTCATTGCTAGGAAAAAAGAAAAAATCAAAGCCAACTATGCTTTAATGTTATTCCACCCCCACTTTTTGACATTTCATTGTTTCGCGTTACATCATTTAACATAGCCTATCTCTTATACAGTTGTTGAGTTTATTATCTTGTTGGGTTTGTTTTCTTGTTACACTTTAGCATCATTTTCTTTCAGCTGGGAGAACTCCCTTTAGCATTTCTTGTAAGGCAGGTCTACTGTTGATGAATTCACTTAGCTTTTGTTTGTCTGGGAAAGACTTTATTTCTCCTTCATACTTGAAAGTTAGTTTTGCTGGATATAGAATTCTTGGCTGACAGTCTTTTTCCTCCAGTACTCGGAACATATTGTCCCACTCCCTCCTGCCCTGTAGGATTTCTACTGAGAAATCTGCTGAGAGGTATATTGGTGCTACTCTGAATGTGTTTCTTTTCTCTTGCTGCTTTCACTATCTTTTTTTTTTTTTGTCTTTGGATAATTTGATTTTGATGTGTCTTAAGGTGTTTCTCTTTGGATTGAATTTGACTGGTGACTTCTGAGCTCCCTGTAACTGGATGCTGTCATCTTTCTTCCACACTTGAGAAATTTTTAGTCATTATTTCCTTAATTGTACTTTCTAGGTCTCTTCTGTTTTCATCTCCTTTGGGTATGCCTGTTACATAGAAGTTATTTTGTATGAAGGAGTCCCATAATTGCTGCAATTCTGTTTCATTTTTTCTTATTTTTTGTTTCTGCTCCTCTGATTGGATAATAATTATGTATGTTCTGCCTTTGAACTCAATGTTTCTTTCCTCTGTTTGACCCAATCTGCTGTTGGAGATTTCTATTGTGTTTTTCAGTTCAGATAATATATTCTTTCTCTCTAGAATTTCTATTTTTTTAAATTAATTCTATTTCTTTGTCAAGTTTCTTGTTCTGCTCCTGGATTGTTTTCCAAATATCATTTAATTTTTCATCTGTATTTTCCTGTGACTTCCTGAACATCTTTAAGAAGATTGTTCTGAATTCTCTGTCAGACATTTCATAAATCTGCTGTTCTTCTGGGTCCATTTGTGTTGCTTTGCTCGTTTGATGCTTTCACATTTCTGTTTTTTCTTGGTCTTTGTGTCTTTACTTTGATGCCTAGGCATTTGAGGAGAAGGCTACTTCTTCCAGATTTTATATGTATTCTTTAGTGGTGTTAGATCTTTCCTGCTCGATGTTAGAACTTTATCTCTGTTCTGTGGTTTTTTTACATTCTGTGATGGATTAATAGCAAACAGCATCCCTTAAAAACTGCCCTGGAACTAATTTGCTGTCCTGTAGTTAATTCCTCAATTTGGGGAAACTTCCTGCAGGGACTGGAACTTGAACTCTGTGCCTGAATTAAATTACTGCCTTCCTGTTTTTTCTTGGATTGGGAAAAACTTTTTGTGTGGATTTTAAATGTCAGCCTTTTAGGGCTGGTCCATGGCTCATTTAGGAGACTGTGGTGCTGATAACACCAAGGCCATGGGTTCAGATCCCTATATAGGGATGGCTCATTAGCTCACTTAGGAAAGCGTGGTGCTGACAACACCAAATCAAGGGTTAAGATACCCTTACTGGTCATCTTTAAAAAAAAAAAAATTAAATGTCAGCCTTTTATTCACTTCCAAGTCATGGGGAGTCAGTACAAATGCAAACTGAGCTCTGTGAAAATTCTGGCCTGGGACTGAGTCTTTCCCGCAAACTAAGCTGCCTGCAGTTGTATTGCAGTGATCTAGTGTGTGCTGCTCATGCCAGTCAGGAGGCAGATCAGCTGCCTACACTCATCCCCAATGCATCCATCGAGATCAACCCTCCCACCACCTGCACTGCAAATGTTTCCTGTGGGGCAGGCCCTGCACGAGTCCTCTGTGAAGACTTACCAATCTCTTGGTTGTTCCTTCTCTCCATCAGCTACAGCCCTTCCCTCCTATGTAGGCCCAGGGGAAGCTTGTTAGCAGCTTTGCTGGCCTGGGAAATGGGATGGTGCACCCTGAATTTTATTTATTTATTTTTTTGGCCAGCAGTTATGGCATCCTTTCCACCTGCAGACTCCAAGTAGCTTCATGCAAAGGGTGCTGCTGTGGCTTGGCCAACTCCAGGTAGCTTCTCTGCGAGTGGGTGGGGCCGAGTCTGATCAGGATAATCCCTCCTCCTGCTCACTACGGCTTTCCACACCTTCCTGAACACAGTGGGTCTCTCCTCCTCTTTGCCCAAGTTCCAGTAGTCACAGCGTGACAGCTTTTGTGTGAGGAGACTGGTCCAAAACTGTCTGTCATCATCTTGGCGATGTCCTTTTTCAAATATTCTTGATTTTCTCTCGTGTGCTCTACTGGTTACTGAAAGACATGAATTTCTCTTTGTAATTCTGTCAGTGTTTACATTCTATATTTCAAAGTCATATTATTGATTGATATTAGTCTAAACTTGCCTTCTTTGTGAATTGAAGATTGAAATTACTGACATATTGGGATTTATATCTATCATACTATTGGTAGTTTTCTACTTGTCTCATTTTTTCTGATTCTTTTCCTTCCTTTCTTGCCTTCATTTTAATTAGCTTTTATTAGTCATTTGGTTTTTTTCTACTAATTTGGAAATTATACATTATGGCTTGTGTAGTTTTAATAATTACCCTAGAAATTATAACATGGATACTTTAATTTATCAAAGTCAGAAGTTCATCCGTACTTTTTATCCCTAGTTCTGAATATAGGACCTAAAACTCTAATTTCATCTCTTCTTGACTTATAGGCTTTATTAATTCTGGGTCAAATGTGATAAGATGTTACATTGTTATTTTCTGCACTTTGCTTCTCATTATTACTTTGCTTCTGCATGGAGCACACTCATTAAACTTTCTTTTAGAGAGGGTCTGCTTACAGTAAGATTTCTCCATTTTACTTTGTCTGAAAATGTGTTTTTCTCCTTGTCCTTAAAGGATATTTTCTCTGGGTATTGAATTCTAATTTAGTAGCATTGATTTTTCTCTCTTGTTATAGTGAAAAAATCATTTCACTGTGTTCTTCTAACGTTGCTGTTGGGCGGTCAGCTGTCAGGCCACTGTTGCTCTTCTGAAGGTGTTCTCGCTTTTCCTCTTGGTTGCTTTTAATAAATCATTCTTGTCTTTGATATTCTGCAATTTCACTTTGATTTATTATTATTTATCCTCCTGATACTTGGTTTTCCTGAATCTATGGATTGTCATCTTTCCTGCAAAAGATCTCACTTGTTACGTCTGTGAATATTGCCCCTTTCCCTCACTCCTTCTATGTTCTGGAAGTCTAATTAGACAGACACCTGCTCTCAGTCCCACTGGTCTTCTCAATCTGTTTTGTATCTTAGCTTCCCTGCTGTGCGTTTTCCATTTACCTTTCTGGATCTGTTCTGTGTCCTCCTCTGCGTCCCAGGCTGGACCACCAGGCGGTTTTGCAATCTGGCTGTTGGGTTAGTCAAGGGTGGCCGGTGGAAGTGAGGAGCAGAGCCTGCTCTGGTTACCTGCCCACTCCATGCTGGCTGAGGTTGTGGTGCCACTGCTGTCCTCTGTGGCTGTGGCCCCTGCCTGGAGGCCCGTCCCCATGGCTGCAGCACTTGCCAGGTTCTGCCACCACTGTGTTCCTTGGTCCTAGGGGCTACGATGGCTCCCCACAGTTTCCACTTAACTGGGTCCTTCATCCTTTGTTGGTTCATTTAACCCAGTTCACGTGTCCATTAATAGTGTCTTTTAAAAATTCTATCCACTTGTCCTTTGAGTGTGCCATCTGTTTCCTGTCTGAAACAGGAACTTGACTAATGCAGTCCAACTCTGTACTTCCCACCACTTTTTTGGGTTGCAATCTGGATAATTTCTACATTTCAATTCTCTAATTCTCTTCAGCGACAGCTATTCTGCTGTTGAAGCTATCTGTTGTGTTTTCATTTTCAATGATTACTTCTTTTCAAATCAGGAAATTTTAATTAGATTTTTCCCACGTCTTTTTGGTTGAGCTTTGCCGCCTGTCTTTTTTCTTCTCCTCTCTTCCTTCCCTCCTTTTTGCTACACGTGAAGTTTCTGTATTACTTCTTGAAACACAAGAAACAATATTGTTTTGTATTTTGGGTCTGGTAATTTCAATCTCTGACGTCTTTGTGGCTCAATTTCTGTTATTTGTTTTTCTACTCATTCTTGCTCTTAATGCCTTCTTTTCTTTCGGATTTTGGATTTCGTAGTTTTTTATTATGAGCTGTTCATTTTCCATGGAAAATTATCTGTAGGTATTCTTTGAGGCCTGGCATAAAAATGAGTTCCTTCAGTGAAGATGTGTTTGCTCGGCCAAGTCCACTCTACAGCCAGTGTGAGGCCTAGGGTCGGGTCGCAACTCCTCAGGGTCCTCCTTTACTCCCTTTCTGCATGCTGAGTGTGTACCCTTTGGGACCCAGCTTTATGGGGTGAATGTTCTGTTCACTTTTCACTTTCGGTGGGCGCTGGGCTTTGTTTCCAGAGCCCCATCCCCACAAGGCTGTAAACACCAAAGTCGGAGCTCATCTAGTTCAGCAGATGCTCTGAGAGGGAAAACAAGCACCAAGCTCCACCTGCGTGCCTACCTCCACTGAAAATTCCTATGTAATCTTTAGATAGTTGTAAATGCTGTTTAAAAAATATCGTGGGCACCTTCCTTTGTTTTCAATATGAGACTGATCTGGGTCCCTAGCTAACCATGTGGACGAAATGCAGCTTCGCCATTTTACAATGTCTTATTGCGTGGCACAGGTAAGGCCTGAAATTGTCTGAGTCTCTCAGCAGTAGGGTACGTCTGCAGCTAGCATATGTGCTAGCCAAAGCTGTTTTGGCTCTGCTACTTTTTAACTTATAGCTTGTTATATTTTGTTTTTTAAATAACTTGACCTACAGTGCATTTGCTCATGGTGGAGCAAGTCAATCAAATAAAAAGGGGAAGGACAGCAAATGGTGCTCAGCCGAAAGAACAGAAAGTTCTGTCTAGACGGAGCCATGCTCACCAGGCAACATTATATTGCCAAAAACATCAAGCCATGAAGCTCCTGTGTGTCCTTCTACTTCCACGACTTATTGTTCAAAGTTATTAGAATTTTGTGTGATTCAACTTTCTCCATCCAAAATACAGTCATTCTAGTATTTTTCCATTTTGAATGTGTTTCAACTTATTTTTAGTGAGTATTGGCATGGTATCATGCCACGGAAATTTTGAAAATGAGAATAACGTAGTAAAATAAAGGTGTTTGAATTAATCCCAGTGGGAAGGGTGCTATGAAGACTGGCATCCACAGAAACAGACTGTGAGGAGTGGGAACAGGACAGCCCAAAACACCAGAGCCCTCGTGTCTGCCTAAGGGCCGGTGGGCCTAGAGAGGGTGACATGTTTGTGAAGTTTTTTAACAAATGAACATTTATGAAGAAGACTGTATCTGTATTAGCCACTATGGTTGTGAGCCTGGGGTCGGAGAACAGAAGAGGGTTTATTGCAGGCCCTTCATATAAGGCTGTGGGTTCAAGCTTTCTGCACATAAGTGTGTGATATCTGTAGAGCACCTGCTCTAGATGCCCGTGTGGTAGGCATGAGTGCCGTCTGCACACAACTCTGCTGTTCCCTGCCTACTTATATATTCTGTCCCACGTTGGCTATTTCTGGACATTTAATTGTCAAACTCTCTCCCCCTTTCTTGGCAGGATGACTGTCGACACCCACTCCAGCCATCTGGTTCCCTGAGTGGCCATCCTGGACAGAACCCTCTGCTGACCTGTGGTGGGTGTCTTAGTTTGGGCTGCCACAACAAAATACCGTTGGCTGGTGGCTTAAACAACAGAAACTTCTTTCAGTTTTGGAGACTGGAAGCTTGAGATCAGTGTGCCAGCATGGTTGGTCCTCATGAGGGCCCTCTCCCTGGCCTGACTTTGGTGCATGGGGGAGAGGGGACAGGGAGGGCAGGCTCTGTTGTCTCTTCTCCTAAGGGAGCTAATCCCATCACGTGGGCCCACCTTCATGGCCTCTTCTAAACCTAGTTACCTCCCAAAGGCCCCTTCTCCAAATGCCATCACGCTGGGAGTCAGAGCTTCAGCACAGGAATTTGGGGGGCACTCAATTCAGTCCATACCAGCGGCATGAAGCATAAGAGAGAGGTACTGTGATGCTGAGGTTCCAGGTTATACTGTGTTTGTCATCACAGTATAATTTGACTTCTTTGTTGCATTCATGCCGCCATGAAGTGAAGATAATGTCTGTCCTGTAGCTCCATTTAAGACTCAACACAACTCACAGAAATGCGCTGACAGACACCATATAAATCTGGTGGTTACACAAACTACATCTACTCACTAAGTAATGCCATACCCCTTCTCTTGAGTTTCTGGTGTTTCATTGAAGGAAAGCTACCATGAGTAACCCTCTGTCTATGCTGCAGTGAGTTTTATTAGCAACCTATCACTTCAACACTGACAGACACACACACACGTAGACCTGCACAGTGTGGACTCCGTGTGGGTCCCTTGTCCAGCACCATCGATTTACACCAGGAGGCTTGGGTCATACAGGGTGGCATTCTCCCCGTGGTAGTGTGTAGTTCAGTAGTATCATGAATTCAGAAGGACTCCCTGAGCAATACAGGAGCCACAGATTCCAAACGTCACAGCCCCCACCGCACCAAGAATGTACTCGAGCTGTGTGAATGCTCAGGGCAAGCCCACCTGCCGTGAGCAATGGCAAAGGAACGAGGCATGGCCTGACCTTGAAGAGCTCGTCTCTCTTTTGGAAAAGAGATGCACACAGGGTATATCTAGGTGTTACAAAGCAGCACGTGATTCACACCAAATGAGCCTTGCTTAGCTGACACTGACGATCTCTGGGGTGGGCACTATGTGTCCATATGGTGAAGTGGAAACCGGGCTCACAGGAGTGAAGTGGCGGGCCCCAG
Organism: Cynocephalus volans; assembly: GCF_027409185.1. NCBI lineage: Eukaryota > Metazoa > Chordata > Mammalia > Dermoptera > Cynocephalidae > Cynocephalus > Cynocephalus volans. Next base: position 121,278,191 of record NC_084465.1, read on the forward strand.
CTCAGGCAGTGTGTGAGCTGCAGCTGGGGTGGGAACTCGGGGCCTCCGTCTCCTCCGCAGCTCAGGCTATCTGAAAAGAGCACAGAGTGGTCCAGGCAGGAAGGACTCCAGGTTCTCGGGGGAACAGTGACAATGTCAACGAGCCAGCGTTCCATGGATGGGTGTATAAAATCCTCACAGTTGTGTTCTCTGACACGAATGTTAACATGCTTTCTCTTTGCCAAGGGTATGCTTTTTGTTTCTTTTAATGAGTGGTTCCTCTTCTATGTGAACGAGTGATTTCAACTGCACACCATAAAACCAAGAAAATCGCATATGTTGACGTTTCATGTTAGTATTACGTTACAGAAACTGTCCCCTCCACATACTGTTTATGCAGATGTTTATGGGCTAACTGAACAAGCGCTGGGCTCCGCTGGGTCGCGTCCTGATGGCCACTGACAGCAGTGTGGCCCTGGGGAGAAGCGAGCCTCTCTTCTGAGTTCAGCCCATCACAGAACCGTGGGGAATAGGTCTGAGATACCAAAACGTCCAGCGCTCTGTGGAGGTGACGGCGCTGTACAAATGCAGGACATCTTCCAACCACTGCCCAGAGTTGACAGCTGAAGAAAGAAGGCTGCCCGCGAGAAGCAAAGGACTGACTGGACGCAACTACACCGAATTAAATAAAAAAGAAGCAGGAGCTGGCACCGAGAGGGTGGGCACGGAGGACAGCCCTGCTGGTGCAGCAGCGGCGCACCCCGGGGGACTCGGCGCCGCCCGCCTCGCCAGGCCGCGGTGGCAAGAAACGCGCTCAGTGCCCCCGTCCCGCCCGCCCTCTCCTCGCTGGACTCTGCGGGACCGTCCGGCCCAGCCCCGGGGCTGTCCCCTGCGCGTCCAGGACACCCCCGCCTCGGCTCGGGCTGACCCGCCTGACGTGCCCGGGATCTGGCCCGTCCTCGTGGTCGCCTCCTCCAGGCGCCCGACCGCCCTCTGCCCCGGGAGCCGGGGTGGGGGGGCGACGGGGGTCCTAGCAGCGACGGGCTTATCTTCACCTACGCGGGCACGACACGGGCACCCGATCACACGTCCTGGAGCCACACGAGAGCGCGGGCTGGAAGTGCCACAGCGCGGGGCCCGGGGGTGAGCGAGCACAGGGGAGGGGGCAGAGACCACCGAGCAGTGCCACCGTGCGGGCCCCACCCTGCCCCTGCCCCTCCGCAGGACCCCCTGCCCGACAGGACCCCCGCCCCGCAGGACTCCCCTCCCCGGCGGGACCCCCCATCCCTGGCGGGACCCGGGAGGCGGCGCGCGGCTGCGGCGGGGCGGCCTCTTTGCCCGGGGCCGAGCTCGCGTTCTTTCTTTTTTTCTTTTTAAGGTACAATCTGTTGGACCAATTTATTCTGACATTTTGCCAACACAGAAAGAGAGAATTTCCCTGGAGACAAGCACGCTAGAGAACCCCCCGGCTCACGCGAGCGGCTTTCTCTCAAGCTTAGACCGAGGCCTGGACCGGTTCCGAAACTCCGGCCGTGACGCCGGGGCGCTCAGGGCTGACTGAGCCCTAATGCGACGTCTGCGGATGACCATCCCCCACCGCCCCGGGAAAAACCCCAAGCGGGACCGTGCAGGCGCGGGGGAGCACGCGGCCCTCCCCGCCCCGCCGACCTCCGGGCCGGGCGGGGGCGCTGCGCGACGCGGGGGTGCGGCTGGGGCACAACCGCGGCCGGAAGTCCCGCCCCGCCCGACGGCGGATGTCCGGATTTCGCTCCGCGTCCCGCGTGCACCTCAGCCGGCATGGCGCACTACAATTTCAAGAAGATCACGGTGGTGCCGTCCGCCAAGGTAGGGGCCGGGAGCCTTGCCGCCTCGTCCTGTTCCTCGGCAACGGCGGGCCCGGGCCCGTTACCCAGGGGTTGGGAGGGGTCGCCCTCGCCGGCCGCTCCCGCTTCTGGGCCGCGTGGCGTCGAGATCAGGGTTCCCTGAGACCGAGCTCTCTCGAGGCCAGGGTTCCCTCGAGAGTAGGGGTCCCCGAGGCTAGTGTGTTCCATGATCAGGCTCCCTCAGAGGCCAGGCTCCCCCTCAGACCGGGGTCTCCCCGATGCCAGGTTCCCCCCGAGACCTGGGTCTCCCCGATGCCAGGTCTCCCCCCGAGACCAGGGTCCCCCTCGAAAGGAGGGTCCCCGGAGGGTCAGGGAGGTGCCCCGCGGTCAGGAGGCGCCTTCGGAGCCGGCTCGCCCGTGGATGGTTCTCAGTCTCCGAGTCGCCCTCGTCCCGCCGCCCCGCTCGCGCTCCACGGGCGTCCCCCTCGCGGGCCGTGCGCTCGCAGGCGCAGCGGGCGCCTCTTTCCCGCACCTCTGGTCTCACCCGTCTCTCTAGCTTGTTGAAGGGATGTGCACCGAGTTTTTGCTGCGGTCTTTGTGCATGTGAGTGACCTGTGGAGAGAACATTAGGATGTGTTAGGAGTCCAGCGTCCACCTTCTCTTGTCTTGAGTGCGACTTGTTTTTCTAGAGGATAGATGAGTTCACTTACGTCTAGAAGATGGGTGATGCTGATCCTTTAGTGATTAGAAGTGGAAAAAAACCCAACACACCAGGAAAGTATGGGATGCGGCTTGTTCGAGTAGCTATTGAGTATGCGTCCGGCCAGTGCGCCCAGTACCATGGTTGCAAAATGCACCAGACATGGTACCTGCCCTTTGTAAAAAGTCATTTTCTAGTACCAGGAATACGAACACTCTCTGTGATGAGTGGGAGAGCCATGGAAACCTGATGAAATAGGTGCTTTTGAACAGGCTCCTAAGGATGAAGGAGGTGTAGACTCCCCTAGAAGAGTGTAGATGAGATCTCACGTGCAGGCACACAAGTGCAGATGTTCGTGCCCTCCTAGTACTGACTGTGCTGTGATCACCTGTATCCTTTCTGTCACTGGACCCTGAATTCCTTGAAGGAAGGGACAATGTCCTATTCATTATTTTATCTTTAGCACCTGAGAATCCCTATCATCCTTTGTAGAAAATGACCAATACGGTTGAGTTAATGAAAATGTTCAAGAGAAAATCAAGTAGTTTTATATGGCTAGGCCTGTGGGATGGTGGAGGCACCGGGATAGAGTCCTTACCGAAGAGAAGCAGGGACTGTGCACTGGGGATTTCATGCAGAGATCTTCTATATCCTCAAATAGTCCTACGTTCTCCTAGGAAATGATAAACAGTGGATTTTAGTTCTACCCATTATTTTATGTACTTCAAAGATATGTGTATTAAAATTGAAATTGAAGGACTGTTTCTTTTTCACCACTATTTTTTATTTATTTTTTATTTTTTTTTATTTTTTTTGTCGTTTTTTCGTGACCGGCACTCAGCCAGTGAGTGCATCGGTCAGTCCTATATAGGATCCGAACCCGAGGCGGGAGCGTCGCCGCACTGCCAGCGCAGCACTCTACCAAGTGCGCCACGGGCTCGGCCCCCACTATTTTTTCTGATTTATGTTTGAGTTGTCTGCTTACTTAAGTTTCAGTGGTTAAAAACCTAAAAGGTATTTGGAAGTTATGATCGCATCAAGAAAGTATGGTGTAAAATGTATTTCAGCAGCCATTTAGTGAGTGTTTCTTAAAGGCCAGAAACTGTAAAGAAGAGCAAAGTTTTTTACAAACGTTTAGTTAGAAAAAATAAATTTTTGTAGTTTAAAATGTAGTACCATTAGGTGTTAGTGTTTTAAGAAGCTTTCAAATAAGCAGATGAAAAGCAGATGTTTTTGGTGTAATTGTGTCTCTGTTACTTTAATTACAGGACTTTATTGATCTAACATTATCGAAGACTCAACGAAAGACTCCAACAGTTATTCATAAACATTACCAAATTCATCGAATCAGACATTTTTACATGAGAAAAGTCAAATTTACTCAGCAGAATTACCATGACAGACTTTCACAGATTCTAACGGATTTCCCCAAATTGGATGTAAGTGACTCTGGGGGCATGTTATGTAAGTGTGTGAGCCTTTGGGTAATCAGTATTTAACCAGTTTGTTTATTCATCTGACAGAAAGGGAAAGAAAATAATTGACTTGTCAGCTTACTAAGTAAGTTAGTGGCACAGCTGGAAACAGAATCTGGGTTTTGGATTCCTTAGTATTGTTCCTTTTTCCTAACCAAACCCCACCTATGGTGGCCTAAAGCTATCTTTACAGGCTTTCTTTGTAACCTTTCGGTTTGTAGGGCCAACCCAAGCTATATGGAAGCTGTGGGTCATGGACTCTGAAGCCTGGATCCTCTGACGGCCACCGGCTTGTCTGGGCTTTATTTCCTCTTCCTTCTTTCTGGGGGTTCTTTTTCCTCTGGGCTCAACTTGGGTCAGAGGCCTAAGATCACCACTGTGTGGTCTTGTTGCTTTGTGGTCAGTTCAGCACTGACCATTTTCTTCATTGGGAAGAAGTGATCACTTGGGGAGCTGAGGCTTCTGCGTTAAGCCACAAAAGCTGAACTCCTTCCTCTGCTGCATGTTGTAACTGCCTGTTTTTAGCTGTAGAAAAGTGAGCAGTGCCTGGCTGAGTCTATTAACAAAGTCTTATGAAGTCCTGCATAGGATCATGCTGCTGCAAGGTATTTGAGGCTGTGAAGGATGCAGGGATCAGCAGTGCAGTCTTAGAGCCTAAATTTGCTATTGCCCCCAAAACAGTTTCTGAAGATAGGTGAAGGCAGAAAGAAAAGGTTGGTTAATGTGACAATACTTGCTTTTATACTTAAAAAAGTAATAATGGCTTATTGAAAAGAATACAGAGGTATTTAAAATAAAAATTCCTGCCCGAGGACAGGCACTTATTTTCTCTCTCTCTCTCTCTCTCTCTCTCTCTCTCTCTCTCTCTCTCTCAGGCTGGCCACAGGTGCTCAGTAGATGCTTATTGAATGAATGGGTGGTTTCTTGGGAAGGGTCACATACGGGAGAGCACCTGGGGATGAAAAAAGAGATTAGGAATGAAATTAATCTAAACTGATTTGATGTTAGGAAACACCTGATTTTAGCAAACAACATTTTGTTCTAATTAATGTCAGATTTTTGTGGTTCTTTGTAAGAAGCTTTACCTTTTTCATCCTTGGTATTATTTTTTATACATTAGAGGTAGGAGAATTCAAATGTGTGAACACTCTGTTACTGTTTTTTTTAAAACTGGAATTAGTTGTCTGAGAACGGTTTCAGAGTAGAGAGCTAGATTAAGTTGTCATTCACTGAATGCTTGCTGTGTGTCTGGTACTATTCTGAGCACTGGGAATATAGCAGTAATAAAAGCCCCTTTCCTAATTCTAGGCGGGGGGGTGGAGGTGTAGGGGTGCGTAGGTTGTAAACATGAAGATATGTTGTGTGTCAGGTGAAGGAGGTGAAGACAAGTAAGGGGAATGGGAAGCATTGGTGCAGGGAGGTGAAGCAGCAACTGGATGGGTGAGTCCTGCAGACAGACAGCAGGTGCAAAGGCCCTGAGGTCAGAGAGACCCCAGGAGGTGGGCGTGGGAGAGGGAGGATGCCAGGAGATGGGATCACAGGTAGGGGTGGGGCATGGCAACTTGGGTAAGACTTTTTAAGAAGGCCTTTGGGGGGTTTTTGGACTTACCTTTTAGATGATGCCTGGCCTTCAGGGGGATAAGAGACCATTGGGAGATCAGTGTGGCAATCCTGGTGCAGGACTGAAAGATCATGGTGACTTGGATGACTGTTGTAGTGGTGAGGTTGTTGGGAAGTGGTTGGTTTCAGGATCATTTGAGGGAAGTGTTAACAGGAGATACTCATAGATTAGATGTGGGGTCAAGAGAGGAATGGATGTCACCTCTCCCCCAGGGTGATGGAGACGGAGACGCAAAGGGTTACTCAAAGCCCATTTTTCCTGAGCAATGAGAGGCCCAGAAGGGGTTAATTCCAGGAGACGACTTCTTCAAGAGAGATGCATTCCTCGGAAAATAACCCTGTACTAGGTTTTCTCTTAGTTTTTATTGTCCAGCCAAAAAGTTACAGAAAAGAACACAGGTGGTTAATCACTAAACAAACAGGCTACATAACAATTTTCATTAAAGCAGGTGCAACTTAAAAATAGTTTAAGCAATTTACCATCAAAGGAGTCATAAAACTAAGCTATGTGTCATACAAAAGAACCAATGAGATAATCGTTATGGCAACACTTAGTTTCCTAGGAAACTTAGAGAAGCAGTTGAAAGTGAAATTTGGAATCAACCACTAATTGGCAGAATAGCCTTGAAGCTTTTAACTCACATACTCTCATAATTAGGTTTAGCTGCACCAAGGGCATCTGCCCTTAGCAAGCACTTTTGCTGTGTTACAGTTTTCATATCTACACCAGAGACTTTTTAGTCCTGTGAAAGTTTTCTGTTTTTTCCCAAGCTTAGCATTTCTATGTGCAATACTAAAAGGTTAGGTTATTCCTTAAACTACAAGGCTTTGGCCTTGCTAAAACTAAGGACTGTGGTCCTACTATGCTACAGCCTAAACTAAAGGGCTTTGGCCCTTGTAACAGCTAAGGGCTGTTGTCCTACTAAAATAAAGATCCTACTAAGCTACAGCCTGATCTAAGGACTGGTCCTTCTAATCTAAGGGCTGTGGCCCTTCTAGGCTAAAGGTTAAAGCCCTGTGAAATACATGCGCTTTATTAATGTTAGTACCCTCCATAAATGGAGATGACTTTGAGGTTCTGGGCCTTAGCACCTTGACCATGTTACTTAGAATCTGAGATCACCTAGTAAGTGAGTATAGAAAGCAGAGTGCGGCGGGGACTGGAATGTTTGGAGCTGGGCTTTGAGGCCAAACCAGCACAGGAGTTAGAGAGGAGAGCAGGTGTCCAGGAAACCAGTTAAATAAAATGCTTCAGGAAGGGAGAGGGGTTGCCCTTAGTGCTGCTGAGAGGTGTAGAGAGATGAGAAGTAAGAGCTGGAGATGGGGAGGTCACTGGTGAGCCATGGAGTGGCTGGCAGAACTGGTGAGAGAGAAGGAAAGAAGACCAGTGTCCCTTTTCCAGCATCTGCCAAGAAGGGGCAAAGAAATGGGGCAGGAGTTGGAAGGATTGTGGGGTCAAGGAGTTTTCAACTTTTTTAAAAAGTTTGGGGAGTAACAGCCTGTTTGCAGGCTGCTGGGAGTGATCAGGCGGAGGGTAGAATTTCTGGAGCTGAGGTCCTGAGAGCAGGAGGCAGTAGGCTGTCGTGCACATGGGTCGCACTGCCACCAAAAGGGGACGAGGACGAGTGGGTAGAAGGGGTCGTTGGCCTGGATAGTGGGGGTTGGAGAGGCTCTCTGCAGATTTGAGGAGAAAGAAGGAAATTACTCTCTAAGGGCTGTTTGTATGTAGGGATGAGACACTGTTGGACCAAAGTGACTGCTGTCTGCTTGTTTGTTTCAGGATATCCACCCATTTTATGCTGATTTAATGAATATTCTCTATGACAAGGATCATTACAAGTTGGCTCTAGGACAAATAAATATTGCCAAAAATCTAGTAGACAAGTAAGGCATTTTTTTACTATGGTATCTTTTAAGTTATTGTCAAAAGTGGGGAAAATCTTACGTATTCGCTCTTTGTTCAAGTGTTGCGAAAGACTACATGCGGCTTATGAAATATGGGGACTCTCTGTACCGCTGCAAGCAGCTGAAGCGGGCTGCCCTGGGGCGGATGTGCACTGTCATCAAGAGACAGAAGCAGAGTCTGGAATATTTGGAACAAGGTACTTGTGACATAGAAGCAGAAACGGTTTCTGGTGTGTTCTGTTAGGATACTTGATCCTTGTTGAGGACTTATTCTTGAGGTGTTTGTCTAGATCATAGGGTCAAATTATTTTTCTTAGCCTAGCCTATAAGAAATTCTAATGGGCTGGTTATTATTGAAAAAGTGCCCAGCACTTACAGTGCTTACAGATTAATAGCACTATTAAGAAAATTTATGCTTTTCCATATTTAACAGGTAAGACAGACATATTATGAGAAAACACTGAAAAATATCTAGAAGTGAAATGGCTCATAGTTTTACCTGTTATTGACATTTTTGTTATTTGTAATGCTTTTATTTATAAGGACAATTTCTGAATTAATGTAGTAGGATTTTATTGAAACAGTTACTTGCCTTTTTACATGCTTGTGTTTTTACACTACAAATTATAGGTTGAGTATCCCTTGTCTGAAATGCTTGAGTCCAGAAGTGTTTTGGATTTCAGACTTTTTTGGACTTTTGAATATTTGCATATACATAATGAGATAACTTGGGGATGGGATCCAAGTCTGAAAACAAAATTTATACATGTTTTTTATACATCTTATAGCCTGAAGGTAATCTCATGCAATGTTTTTAATAATTTTATGCATAACAAAGTTTGAGTACATTGAGCCATCAGAAAGCAAAGCTGTCACTGTCACAGCCATTTACGGGGATAGTCTGTGGTCGTTTGGGGTCACCATCATTCCTGATTCTGAGTTTATATGCTGCCGGTAAGCAATCATTTTCTCACACTTATTCACAGATCAGTACTTAACAGCAGAAACATGACATACCACTGACAGTCAAAAAATATTGTGTCAGGTATGGAATTTTCCACCAGGCATCATTTCGGTGCTCAAAAAGTTTTGGATTTGGAGCATTTTGGGTTTTTGGATTAGGGATGCTCAGCCTATATTTTGACTCATTTGGTTTTGTTCTCCCTCCCCCTGCATCTTGCAAATAATTTTTGACAATATTTATGATCCCTGGATGCTTTGAGAATGCTTTCACACAGATCTGTTGGTCTCCATTATGGCTCAGTGGGTGCTGCTCTGGACCTGTGTCTGTCACAGAAGAGGCAGTTGTGGAAACAGCCCATGTTGTAGCCAGAAAGTGGTGGCATGCGCACTTCAAAAGATGCTGTCTTCCAAACACTGTCTTGCTTCATAAGAAGCATTTTCAGAGAGGTGTTTTTGGCCCCACCTTTGACCTATTGAATCAAAATAAAGTTGGTGGGACCTAGAAATATGATTCTTGGTATAGCCAAGTTTGGGAAGTGCTATTGAATATCCCATTGATCTCTGGAACAGGTCCTTTCTTCATTAATTTATATTTTCTCCATCACTTTTGCATTATAAAAGTTGGCATGAGGTGAATGTAACCACAGGCCTGGAATGTATCTAAGTTGAAAAGGAAATTTCAAGCAAATCCTAAGCTTTGAGTTTCTTAATTTTTGAATTTAAACTTCACAGTGCGCCAGCATTTATCCCGTTTGCCAACAATTGATCCAAATACGAGGACTCTGCTTCTGTGTGGGTATCCAAATGTCGGGAAGTCCAGCTTCATCAATAAGGTTGGTGTGTTTTCTATTACAAGGCAAGAGATCTTAACCGTCTTTGGTCAAAGTGCTGAGTATTTTAACTGCGTGAGATTTAGGATGACCTTGGTAATGTTTTCGGCTGACTAGTTAGTCCTTGAGTAAACATTACCCTGGTCAGCAGGAGGACCTGACATGTGAGCACACCTGAGTTCCTCTCGGGGAGGATTAACTTTGTGAACCTAGATTTATGTTGCTATTACCATTTCTTTTGAGAGAGCTTGTCACAGTGTATCAGTGTAGTCTGGGGATGGTCTTGCCAGAGAGGTCCCCATGGGAAATGGCACTCCCTGAGCTGCACTGCTTGTTGGGTGATTTGTCCCCTGGTTGCCACGTCAGCTTTCATGTAAACTCCGTGGTCCATTGTAGTGGTGAGTGGCTGAGTCTCTCCTTACTTGAGTGAATTTATTAATTAGGATTCATGGGTAACATTTAAGTAACTCAGTAGTGTTTCAGGACAGTTTAGCTGAGCTCATGGAACCTGAAAAGAGTAGAAATAGTATTTAAAATGTCAATTTGCAACCAGCAACAGCTCAGGTACCGAAAAAATTGTTGAATATGTATGGCTTACTTGGTGCCAAGAACACTTTTGCTTTGGGGCTAATTTACAGGCTTTGTCTACAAGTTGCCATGACACAGTGACCAGCAAAGGTCTGCAGGTCCTCGCTGACATTTCAAATCCTTGTAAGCTCTGACCCTGCCATGACTGGCCAGAGCTCTGGGGCTAATGCAGACAGGCATTGATTAATGATGGGGATGTGTTCTAAAAAATGCATTGTGAGGCAATTTTTTTCCTTGTATGAACATCCCAGGGTGTACTCACGCAAACCTCGATGTCGCAGCCTACTGCACACCTAAGCTGCCAACCTGTCCAGCATGTTCCTGTACTGAATACGCTAGGCAGTCATAACATAGTGGTGTTTGTGTGTCTAAACGTACCTTAACATAGAAAAGGCACAGTGAAATATGATATTATAATTTTATGAGACCACCATTGTGTGTGCAGTCCGTCATTGACCAAAACTTCATTATGGGCACATGACTGTACAGCAGCCACTGGCCACAGGTGACTTTTAAGTTTTAATTTAAATTAAACAAAATAAAAAATTGAGTTGCTCAGTCACATGAACCATATATCGAAAGTTTGTTAGTGCAGATGTAAAACATTCTCATCATCACAGAGAGCTCTGTTGGGTGCTGCTGGGGGAGGAGGGGACAGGAGGTGGGAGGGTGAGGGGGATGATGGCCATCCCCCCAGTGCTGGGCTACCCTCGCCTTCTTGACACCTTCCGGGTCATGCTGGTGTGAGGGAAGAGGAGCCTGGCCATGGATGGAGGCTGGTGTCTGCTGTCCTACCCAGTGCAGTCAGGTGAGGTCTCTTGCATTTTGTTCCTGCCAAAACTAGTCCTGATAACCTGCAGATGCCTGTGTTCATTGTTTGAGGGGAAATGAGGTGTGGAGCTTTGGTAATTGTGGGAGTGTTGGTGGTTTTGTTTAAGGTGACACGAGCAGATGTGGACGTGCAGCCCTACGCCTTTACGACCAAGTCGCTGTTTGTCGGGCACATGGACTATAAGTATCTCCGTTGGCAGGTGAGAGTCTTCTCTTCAAACACAGAATGAGCATCTTGGGGTTTTTTTAATGGAATTTGACTTTGACGATTTCTAGTTCATAGTGTCCAGTTCATAGTGTACTTAGCATAGAGGCAACTGAGCTCATCCTCTAGGGGGTATAGACCGGGTCACCAAGAGCCTGACATTTCCCTGTCTGTCACCATGAAGAGACCTCCTCTGAGCTGGGGGTGCTTGGGGCAGTTCACATTTCTCTGATATAACTCAATTGCCGGTGTGGACTTCTGCATGATGTTAACAGTGTGCCTCTGAAGAAACGAAATTCTCTGTGTCTTTTCTACCTCTGTCATTAGATATGGCATATACTATTCAAAAATATAAAGCGATCTGTTTCCACAGTTAAATTTGACAAATGGTTAACGTAATTCCTGAGACATGCCACTTATTCTGGTTATATTTTATGATGTCACTAATGAACAGAGGAGTCATTGCTCTCAAGGTCATTGGCCAGCTCTTCAGTGAGCTCTACAGGCCCCACCCACTCCTTTTTTTTTTTTTTTTTTTTAATGATTTTGGAATATGAGCTTTTTCTTGCTGCTTTTTTTTATTTCATCATGGTCAAGTGAAGGGAGACCTACACTTTATTTATTTATTTATTGTTTTTTAAAAATTTATTTATTGAATCAAAATTGATTATACATATTTTTGGAGTTCAACATTGAGATATATTGGTGAAATCAATCTTACTAGCATATATATTGTTACAGATCGCAATTCTTTATGCTCCTTGTCCAGTCTCTCCCCATCCCCCATTCTCTACCTCTCCCCCCCTCTGATTACCCTAGATTTCTTCTTTCCTTCTGAAAGAATAACATTTACTCTGTTAATTTGTTGCCTAGGTGATCTGTCCAATGCTGAGAGGTGTGATCAGGTCCCCCAATATTATCATAGAGCAGATGCTTCTTCTGTCACTCTGATATGGGCTTTGTGGAGAGAGACATCCTCTTCTTTTCTTTATCTCTGCTGGTGACTCTCCTTGTGTCAGGGCACTCCAGTGCTTGGTGGATCATCTGCATGGTGGTTGAGGTGCTTAGCTGCTTTTGTGGCAGCCATGTTTATTGTAGTGGCTGTGGTGGGCCACCCAGATGGAGGTGATGTTTTTAGCATGCTCCTTGGTGCTGGTGGTGTGCCTGGTTGTGGGAGGGTGGTCCAGTCCCTTTTCCATGCCCTGGGTCCCTGGGCGGGCCCCAAGGCTCTGGCATGGTGTGCCTGGTTGTGGGAGGGGGGTCCGGTCCCCTTCTCCATGCCTTGGGTCCCCACACAGGCCCTGAGGCGCCTGGTGCACGGTGTTTCTGGATGTGGGAGTGAGGTCCAGTCCCCGGCTCCAAGCCTCTGGTTCCCAGGAAGGCCCCAAGGTGCTGGTGGTGTGCCTGGGCCGGAACTAATTTTTTGTCCTTTGCTGACTTCTAAAATGGGGGAACTTACCATGGGAACCAGTACTTGATGTGTGTGGCTGAGTTAAATTGCTGCTTTGCTGCTCTTTCCCTAAGGAAAGCTTTTTGTGCAGCTCAGGGTTTAATGGTTGACCTTATAGGTACTTCAGGCTCTCCAGAGACCCATTGGATCTGTGTTGTGTAGAAACTCTGATCTGGGCCTGAGTTTTTTCATAAAACTGCACCCCATGCAATTCTGCATTCCCGACCAGTCCCCTCTGAGTGGTCCTGTGCTGATTGCGGGGCGGATCAGCTGTCCTTGCTATGTCCCAGTGTTCTCCTGGTGGGCCCGTCTCCCCCACTGCCTGTGCTGCAAACACTTCCAATGGGACGGGCCCTGCACAGGTCCTTTGCGATGACTCACTGGCCTCTGAATGGCTCCCTTTTTTTAGTCGTTCTGGCTCCTTGCTCCTGCGTGGGTCCATGGGAACCCTATTAGTGGTCTTGCTGTCCTGGGGGCCTCCGAGGCCCTCTTCTCCCCTGCTGCCTCCAAATAACTCCATCTGAAGGGCACAGCTGTGGCTTCTGCTGGCTCCTGCTCCATGTGCCCATCAGCTCCAGCCCTAAAGTGGCGTGCTGCCCGAAGTGCTCAGAACAGTTTTTTCTTTCTCTCATTGTGGTTTCTCTTGCCTTCATGAACTCTGTAGGTCTCTCCTCCTCTTCCCCTGAGCTCCAGTGGCCTCAGCTTGGCTGATGTTACATTTTTATAGTTGTAGATTGATTGATTTGTGGGAGAGAGTGACGCTGGGGACCGTCTATTCCACTGTCTTGACTGGAACTCTTTAAAAATTGTTTCAGACCTACACTTTATTTACCAGTTTTGTTAGGTCTGGTTTGTGTAAGTGACTTCTGGGGTGTACTGGACAGGAAGTTTGTAAGCGTGCTGTGGAGTGACATGGTCTGGTTGGTAGGTTGTAGACACCCCAGGAATTCTGGACCACCCGCTGGAGGATCGCAACACCATCGAGATGCAGGCCATCACGGCCCTGGCCCACCTGCGTGCTGCCGTCCTGTACGTGATGGATCTGTCTGAGCAGTGCGGGCACGGGCTGAAGGAGCAGCTGGAGCTCTTCCAGAACATCAGGCCTCTCTTTACCAACAAGGTCGGTGTGATGGCTCACGTTTTAGTTTATCTCCTGCAGTGCGAGAGAAATAATCCCTTTTCTTTCTTTCCTTGCTAGCCTCTTATAGTTGTGGCTAACAAATGTGATGTCAGGAGGATAGCTGAACTTTCTGAAGATGATCAGGTAAATAACCTTAATATTTTGAATATTTCTTACTGATTCTGAATTCTCATCTGAGACAGCCAATGCTTACAAGAAGGGATTTTAGCAGCACTAGGTAGTCCAGTTTTTATCTCACAGCTGAGGTGATATTCTTGATTGTGTAGTGGTAGGATATTGTGAAAACCTAAGTAGTGGCACTCGGGAACTGCAGCACAGGTGTCTGGACTCCTGCTCTGTTCTTGAGTCTCTGGAAACAACTGTGTGTGTTGATGGTTGGTAAATTTCACCTTTTGGAAAGTGTGACTACTTGGGAAAGGACTGTTCTCTTAAATGGGTGCCTGGATGAAGCCAGGAACCTTGAGGTGTTCTCTGTCTCTTCCAGGCCCCAGGGTGTCAGGTGTGCTAGAGCGGCATTTTGCAGAGTGAGTTTCTAGTTAGGAAGGGTCTTCGTGGGTGTTACTTAATAAAAAGTTCTGGGGTTAAATGAGTGGGAAATGAGCAGTTGGACGAAGGATGACGAGAGTCTGTAAGCTCTTGTAATGCAGGGCTTTCCAGAGCCATGAACATGTGGTGTTCACTAATGTTCTCCAAGAGGCAGGCAATGTTGTTAGGTGCAGTTTTTCAACTAATTTGACCCTGTGGCCCTTTTCAGTAGGTATAATTGAGGCCAGAGGCTTTGAGACACATTAGTGTAGTGGTCCTCAGTCTGTGGCCAGGGCCAGCGGTATCGGCATCGCGTTTGCCCGTAGCTTGTCAGAAATGCACATTCCTGGGCACACATATTTGACTCAGTAGTCAGAACCTGGGTGGGCAGTGTCTGCGTTGGGACAGGCCCTCCAAGTGACTGCTGTACACTGGAGGTCTGAGAGCCACTGTGCTGGGAGGGTCATTGTGAGCTGCTGTGTCTTCTGGAATGCACTTCATGACCCAAATGGAAGGAGAAGAGGTGGGGAGTGTGCTGTTCCCTCTCAGAGTCTCTCGTTCTATTTGGACGTTCACACTTGGTAATAATTAGCTTTTCTTAAATAGCCATACCGGCTTTCTGTGGGTACTACAGTGCATTCTTTAAATTACTGACTATGTAAACACTGATGTCAGAGAATTCTTTTTCTTTGAAAGAACCCACATATTTGTTAAGTAATCTCAGTTTTTCAGTCTAAAGGGCATCGGAGGGTGGGGAGGAGGGAGAGTAGGTGGCACCAGGAAGGTCTGAGCAGCAAGCGTGTGGTCCTGTGCGGTGGCGAATGGGGTCACCCTTCCAAGTCTGTCCAGTGTGGGTAACGCCTGTGCCATGGGTTGTTGAGAAGATTTCATGAAATTGGAAAGCATGTACATGATGGACTCCGTTACAGTGTTACTGTTTGGTTGTCATCACACAATGATAGCCCATGGCTGTTACCATTGCAGGCACAGGTGGGCTCAATGACTGTCTTAGGGTCATGAGCTGCTACATGGCAGAATTGGTTTTCTCTAAGCTGTAGCTGGTCACCTGCCTCTGAGCTGAGGCCACGTTTACAGAAAGACATGACATTTGCTGCACATACAAACCAAGGCCACATCTCTTCTCTAAGAGTCTTTGATTTGTAACTTGCTAGATTTGTAAACATTTTTATGTCTTCTAAATTTTTCTTAGGCTGTGGTGGCCAAACTTTTTTTTTTTTTTAAATAAGAAATGGTTTTGAAAACATTCTTAAAAAAATTGAGAGTTTGGTCTTGCCTAAGTTTCTTTTTTGGAAGGTGAGGCCTTATGGAATGTTCTGGAGAGCTTCAGATTTTACTTGGTATAGTCTGGTTTGATACAGAAGAATGTAGGGAAAAATAAATGTTTTTTTATTATATTAATAGATGTCTGTTCTTCAGGAGTTAGAAACCACCAATGTTGACAGTTAGCATTCACAACCTCCATTTGCAGAACAGCATGGCTTGTTCCATTGGGAACTGGAAATCAGTAATACATCTCCTTTTCCTTTTTGTCCCCAGAAAGTGTTTATAGATCTGCAGGCTGAAGGACTCCCTGTAATAGAGACCAGCACCCTGACTGAGGAAGGTGTTACTAAAGTTAAAGCAGAGGTCAGTGCTTCCTTGAATCAGGTGTCAATCCTTTTACTGTCTTTCTCTTGTTTCAGAAAAGTCAGTCATGGGGAGAAAGATAAGTTTTCTTTCCAGATGTTAGCACTTGGAGCAGTTGCTCGACAGGAATGGTGGGCTAGGGAGAAAGGCAAATCTAGTCACTGTGGTGACACTTGTGTCCTCCCCACACACAAGTGAACAAGATGCTTTATAGTTTCCACTTAAAGTGGCCACTGTGGCTTCTGCCTTTCTAATATTTCCATAGCAGCTGTAGTGAGACTACATTTATGGGACTGTTCAGAAGTAGAAGGAAAAAATGGTCTGTAAAGTAGGAGCTGCTGGGGTTGGGGGTGGGCATTTTCTGTTAGGCTTCACAGGCTGTCTTGAGTGTTTTCTACTTCACTGCGTTATTTTCACTGGAGTAGCAGGGTGATGCTAATGCTGTAGTTTCATCTGGGGTTAGTTGTTGTGACAGAGCCCTGAGGGAGGGGCCTGGCGTCCAGTTGAGGGGGCCAGCTAAGGTCGCTGAGTGGGACCCGGGGCACTGCAGGCAAGCTCTCCTGAGGGCTGGCCTTCACCACGAAGGCAGGCCAAAAAGCCCCTTACTCCTGTGGGAGTGTGGCCTGCAGTCGTGTTGGTGCCCACAGGAGAGTGCATGGGGGCTGTGGTGCTGGATGCTTCCTGGGTGTGTGGCTGGAAGAGGCTATTGGAGGGAGTCTCTGACTTTGTGCCTTGTTTCTGTACTTTTCCAGGCCTGTGACAGGCTGTTGGCTTATCGAGTGGAAACCAAGATGAAGGGAAACAAAGTGAATGAGGTGCTGAACCGCCTGCACCTTGCGGTGCCCAACAGGAGAGATGACAAGGTAAGAGCCTGGTGCACACAAACGCAGACACATCTCAGAAGTGGTCTGTGCTTCTCATTCATGGTAAAGCTGTGCATATACAGTCCCGTGCTGCTCAGCGACATTTTGGTCAGCAACAGACCACATACACCATGTGGTCCTGTGAGATTACAAAGGAGCTGAAAAATTCCTGTCACCTCTTGACGTTGTAGCGTTGAAACATTGTAGCACATTTACTTTATTTTATAATAAATTTAGTGTGGCCTAAGTGTACTATGATTACAAAGTTTGTGGTAGTGTACAGCAGTGACCTGGGCCTGGATACACACACTCCACACACTCACTGACTCACCCAGAGCAACTGGTCCTGTGAGCTCCATTCATACGAAGTGCCCTCCGTTCTTACCTTTCATACCGTGTTTCTCCTGCACCTGTTCTGTGTCAGATGCACAGACACTTAGCATAGCATTACAGTTACCTGCAGTGTTCAGCACATGCGGTACAGGTCTGTAGCCCAGGAGCCTAGGCCGCACTATACTGCCTGGGTGTGCGGTGGGTTTGTGCACATGCATGCGATGATGCCGGCATGATGACGAAGTCATGTAGTGATATGATTCTCAACACGTGGCTCTGCCCTCAAGCGTCACGTGACTGCACATGGTAAAGAGTGGAAAAGGTGGAGAAGAGAGTGCAGCAGCTTGCACACCTGCTTCTGTCCCCACCACAGGTAGCTCCTGCTGACAGCCTCTCTTGTCCTTCCAGAAGTGTTTTTTTATAGAGAAGGTATTTAAAAAATTTTTTTTAAACAGATGGAAGTGTATTTTATTTTTTGAAGTTTTCATCTTTCCAGTGCAAATAACGCTGGAGTGCACATCTTTATGCATTTGTCTCAATGTTTTATTGTAAATATATTTGTGAATTTCAAGGTGTGGCACTGAAATGTTGGCATCCTCTGGAAGTACCTTTTTAGTTTACATTCCTCTGGTAGTGTGAGAGTTGTGTTTCCTGTATCCTCAACAGTGTCAGATGCTGACTTCTGTCAGTCTAGTAGTTTAAAGGTAGTTTTATTGTTGTTACATGTCTCTCTCAATTTCAACTAGTGCAGTTGAGCACTTTTTATGCTTGTTGAACATTTTTCATGTTGAGCATTTTTTATTCTTTTGGGCCTTTTCAGTTCATCAAGCTGTTTACATTTGTCTCATTGATTTATACTTTTTATATTAAGGAAATCAGATTCTTGTCGTGTGTTCTATAAATACTTCTTTCTGTTTTTGTCACTTGCCTTTTAGTTTTTGATACCTTTCTTTAAACCTCAAATTATACATCTTAAAACTACTAATACATATTAATATTTTCTTTATGGCTGCTAGGTTTGGGGTCATGCATAGAAAGGCATACCATCTATTCCAGAAATAGTTTTAAAAGTATCTTTTTCTTCTACACTTTTATGTTTTTTTTTTTGTTTTTTGTTTTTTTAAAAGATGACTGGTAAGGAGATCTTAACCCTTGACTTGGTGTTGTCAGCACTCCCAAGTGAGCTAACTGTCCATCCCTATATGGGATCTGAACCCACGGCCTTGGTGTTATCAATACCACACTCTCCCAAGTGAGCCACAGGCCGACCCTATGCTGTTTTTTAAAAAAATTTACCTCTTTTGAATGGAAGTCCTTTGTGTCATTTTGTTGTGAGGGAGGTGTGGTAGATATCCAGCTCTGTGTTCAAGTTATCCAGCTCTGTGATCATTTATCTCAGAACTTCTGGTTGTGTATTTTGTCTTTCCACTGCATTCTCATACATGCTTGGGTTTATGTCTGAATTTCTCTGCTGTTATTTCTCCTGTATCACTTTCTTCTTCCATAATTTTTCTTGATAATCTTGATATTTGTTTATTCTAAATAAACTTTTTTTAAAGAAAATGTATCATTATTCACTGTAATTGATTTTCACGGCCTTTACCAATTCCTCCCTTTTCCCCTCCCTTCTAAATAAATTTTAGGATTGGCTTGTGGCATCTTCCTGGCCCCCTGGCCCAAACTGGTCTTAAAACCCACTCCTCTTTTCCACAATAATCTGTTCATTTTTAATTGGTGTGGGTGCGGTTTTATAAATATAAAACCTTGCAGACAGAATCATTGTAAGTTTCCTTCCTATTCAGCAAGGTGTTTCACGTTATTTCCAATACTGCCTTCTCAGGAGCGGCCCCCGTTCATCCCAGAGGGAGTGGCATCACGCAGGGAGAGGATGGGGACTGAGGAGCCCAGGAGGAAGAGGGTATGCTACTGTAACTCTCACCCAGATGTTCTTGCGGGGTCAGAAAGGCTGTGTGGGCACGGGTGATGGGGTGCTGGACAGAGTTGGGAGCGTCTGGTGCTGGCCCTGTTCTGCTCTGGGACATGGCAGTGAGTCCCCCCAATGTCCCTGCTCTCCTGAGGCTCTTTCACTTCACAGAAGATAGTACTGAACAGAATACCTATGTAAGGTAAGTCTACCAAGTTGTCAAAAAACAGCTTTCCTACCAGGAATAGAGCCAAACCCCACAGATAAGAAAGGACTGGAGGGGAGATTATTTCATGGTGACAAGGAGGGGCAGAGCATTTCTGGACCTGAAAGATGGAATAAAACTGATGGTAATTTTTTTCCATTGCAGGAACGAGATCTTGAGCTGGAAATGGGAGATGATTACATTTTGGATCTTCAAAGTAAGGGCCATGGTGTTACTATTAAATGCCATTTGTGTGTGACGTGTTTCAGAAAAGTGAGGAAAGACTTTGAAAGTCTTCCAGTGTATTTGTCAGTTTTTAATTTCTGGAGTATTAGAAGTTGCATACTGATAAGGCTCTATGAGATATTTTCCTTCCAGGTAATTTTCTGTTTGGGATGAAGGGATTACTTTTATAGCTTTTGCAGCACATAAGTGTTGAACTAGTTGACGTCAGTAGTAATGAATGTGGTGTTGAATACAAATGCTCTGGTACCTTTGTAGCGTGATAGCACTTGGTGAATTTGGGCACGTCATACTTGAACATATTAAAAACTACTATCTATAAACATAACTTTTCTTTTAAACTTTAGAGTACTGGGATTTAATGAATTCATCTGAAAAATATGATAAAATACCAGAGATCTGGGAAGGCCATAATATAGCTGATTATATTGATCCAGCCATCATGAAGGTCTGTGTCACTTTTTAAATCGTGGATTTTTTTTCCTTTTTAATATGATTCCTGGAAGGTAGAAGCTCACCGGTATCTGTTCCCTTTATTCTCCTTCTGCACCCACCCTGACCCCTGTTGTCCATCCCAATACCCTGCCTCCCACACTCAGTTTTCCCCCCCTCCCTAGTGACACGCTGCCTGGTCTCGAAGGGTCCTGGGCTCCTCAGACGGAGCTGGCACAGTGAAGCTGTCTCGCCAGCACTGGCGTGGTGCTGTGGACCCTGTGGGCCTTGGATTGAATTCTTCCATCAGAGGCTGTTTCATACTTTTCCTTGCTTCTCAGACCCCTGCCCATGTTCCCTCTGCTGATCTCAGCAGACAGCCTCATTTTATAATGAAAATCGAGTCCATGGGATGTGAACTCTCTGATCTCATGGTTTTCTGTGCATGTTCTGCTGACCCTTCTAATCTGATGATTCCCGTTCTGGGATCGTTCTTCCCTGGTGCTTTTCTCCTGACTCAGTCCCCCTCCCTACTTGCTTTTTCTTAGCATATAAATGTCCACAAGTTTCTCTCACCTTTTTATAAAACAGAACTTTCTTATGCCCTGTGTCATATCTCTCTCTCCTCAATCAGGCTTTTTGAAAAGTTGCTTTATAAGACAGTTGCTGTCCGTGTTCCTTCATTTCCCTCAATTCACAGACGCTCTCCATAATTTGATTTATATTGCCAGTCTTGTCTGTGCGAGCTCTTTTCACCCAGCATCCAGTCATCTCCACTGGAGGGTTGAGCTGGTTGGCCTCATCGTGGTGTATGTGGGTGCCTAGGGACAATCCTGGACATCAGCTTCCCTCTCATGCTCTGGTTGCTTCAGCGTCTGGAATATGCTTGTTCTCTGCTGTGCCTTTGCCATAGTTGGTCTCCCTGCTTTTCCAGTCTCTTTACCTTTGCGTCCTGTGGTCCACACTTGCAGACATGAGAAGCCACGTGGCTCCCTTCTTAGACTCTCCAGCTGTGCCCGTGCACCCTTCTGCTGCGTGTCCTGTCCAGCTTCCTGAGCACTGTCTGGGGCCCTGCCTGACCACGCTCCCTCTGTGCTTCTCACCCAAGTTGTGGTGTGCACAGCCACCTGGTGTGGTAGACATGTGCATGTCTTTAAAGTTTCGTCTTTATCTTCTCAACTTTATCTTCTCAACTAGCCAGTGAGGTTGGGTTTGGGGTGGTATTAAGAGTGCATAAATGGGATATTTATCAGAATTTAGCTTATTTCATATATCTGCTGGGAGCGTTGGAATGAGGGAACACATTTTTAGCCTTGGAGTCTAATTGTTTTTAAAAATCATGACTGTTTTTAAAGAAACTGGAAGAGTTAGAAAAAGAAGAAGAGCTGAGAACAGCTGCTGGAGAGTATGACAGTGAGTCTGAAAGCGAGGACGAGGAGATGGTGGAAATTCGACAGCTGGCGAAACAAATTAGAGAGAAAAGGAAGTTGAAGATTCTGCAGTCCAAAGAAAAGGACACACAGGGACCCAGGATGCCTCGAACTGCTAAGAAGGCAAGTTATGTGTCTTTCCAAAGAGGCATAGCCCAGGTGTTTTGTATTGGGTTCTTGTGCAGCCATTGCTAAATACAACTTTTCAGCCCCCTGTGGCCATAAGATTGCACAGACTTTTTTTTATTGGTGTAAATCGACTTGCAAGATTGTTAGAGTCTTGATAATGTTCTCATGCACTTTCTTGGTGACTTTTAGCTTCAGGTTCAGCACTGTTAAAGATACAGTCATTTTGCAGTTGAACAAATTAAAATTGTGATTTATGATCCAGAGAAGTTTAAAGCCATCGATTGACATTTTCTTATTCTTTAATTTTTGTATTAGTCAGAACTCTTAACTTTTGCAATTTAGAGAAACCTAACCCAGTCAAACTTAAACACAAAAGGCAGTTTATTGGTTCCTGTAACTGGTTAGGGTGGGGAGAGTTGCATGTTAGGCAGGAACGGATCAGACGGCGTCTCTTCCTACCTCAGCTCTGTCTTTGTTGGGGCATCATTCCCTCTGCTGCATGTCAGGATAGTAGGTCAGGCCTAGGTAACGTGCACACCCTTGTAGCCACGCAGGCCTTGTGGTATCCCCCCCAGACTAATAGGAAGTGGGTGGTAAGAGAGGGGCAGTTCCTCAAGAACCAAGACAGCATGCAGAGTAGTTAAAACGTAATGGGAGGGGGAGGAAAATTACTCGATATGACAGACGTCTCTCAATGGGTATTTACGTGTTTGAAGATACTGTTCTCATATGATGGCTGGTGACCGGTTATTGGCAGATTTGGGCAGTTTTGTATTTCTCCCATAGTGCTCAGTGGTCTCTGGGGGTTGAGATGTTGGGACACTACATCTGTCTAAGGGCATGTTGCTAACCTCAGCTCTAGTATCATTATATGAGGGAGACAGTCACTCTGCCCCCTGGGTGGTTGGGAAGAATACAAGGACGTGCCGTGTACATCGTATCCTGCCTTACACACAGCAGATGCTCAGTAAATGTTTAACATGTCATTAGACTAATGTTGTTTAAAACAAGTATCTTTTTTCCTTTCCAGGTTCAGCGGACAGTTTTGGAGAATGAGATGCGTAGTCTTGGTGTTGACATGGATAATAAAGACAACGTAAGTGTGTAGGAACAGTTTCAGATATTTATGTGGCTGGATACAACTTTGTTAATAAAGGAAACCAGAGTCTTAGAAACCTGTGGGAATATAAAGTTGACTTAAAAATTACAGGGAAAAGAAATTAGAACTTCCTGTTTCTGCTGACGAGATTTATTTGCATGGAGTCTGGTTAGAAATGATGGACTGATGTTAAAATATTGGCCCCACTGCCCCCGGCTCCCTCTCAGGGAGTGGTTCAGGGTGGTACTTGGGTGTCCGTGCTGCTGGTGCAGAAGAATGGTGTTTCTAAAACTCAGTTCTTGTGGTTCACCATTTGAAAGGAGTTTAGCAAGACCTTGCACACTCTGTCATCCTTGATTGAAATTCACCCCCGAGGGTGGGCGAGGTTTCCCAGTGTGTGTCCTTTGTGTTGGGTGACCCCAATGTGTTTGCTTCTGATTCGTCCACTTTTTATCATACACGTGTACATTATCTTCCATTTCCATGTGAATGGGAAATTTGGAAAATGCTGAAAACTAGAAAGAATCTCTGTGGTTGCATCATATCAAAATAGAGTAGGTTGACATGTGGTTGACACCCTCTTACTCATTTTCTATGCAGAGGGCTTTTATGTTTGGTTCTTAAAAATATATTTATGATCACATTCCATGTGTTACACTTATGTCTCATTGTGGTATAAGTATTGTTTCATTTTAGGGTAAATTTCTTACATTTTTAATAGAGTAGCAAAATTTAAATCTTATTTCAGAACTTTTGGATTGTTTGCAGTTTAAAAGTTTATTTGCTGTCATCTCTCTAGATGGTGCTTTAATTAGCTTCATTTCACTTAGATAAATGTGAGCTATCATTGAGTTTCTCAACGTGAGAAGGACTTAGCCTCTTAATAGTTCAAAACTGTGTTTCTGGGATCTCACACATTAGAAAGCATTTTAGATATCTGTCACAACTCTTATTTTTTAATGTGGTGGATTATGCTGGAGCCGGTATATCTTTGTATTAAAAAACCTTTCCATGTTCTGGATTATTTTCTCAAAACAGATTCCCAGAAGTGGAATTACCAAACTCAAACATTGTTTTTGATTCCTTTCCAGAAAGGTTAGAATGATTTGGATTTAATTGGCAGTGTATGAGAGTTCCTGTTTGCTTCATGTGTGCATGCATGGAGTGTTGTTTTAATGTACATAGACAGCTTCTGACATTTGATTATTAAGTGCTGGGCTCAATGCCTCCTTCCCTTTTGAGGTAGTTGTGTTACACCTATTTTACAGACAAGGTAACCAAGGGTGAGCAAGGTTAAGGGACTCATTTAAAGTCCCACGACCAACTGCAGAGCTGTGACTTGACTGGGGTCTGGCTGCAGAACCTGTCCTCTTAGACATCCTGTCTGCATGTCTTTACTTAACCTCAGGGTTGGCCTTTCTCTCTGATGGTTGTCACTGTGAGTTCAGGTAGATAACCCCAAAGTGGAGGAGTGAGGGAGAGAGAATTCTGTTTGTCTGAAGTATAAATTGTGATGTTAATCTATGATTGTTTTTGAATTGGGAATTCTAAGTAAAAATTTTTTTTTTTTTTTTTTTTTAAAAGATGACCGGTAAGGGGATCTTAACCCTTGACTTGGTGTGGTCAGCACCACGCTCACCCAGTGAGCGAACCGGCCATCCGTATATGGGATCCGAACCCGGGGCCTTGGTGTTATTAGCACCGCACTCTCCCGAGTGAGCCACGGGCCGGCCCCCTAAGTAAAAATTTTTTAATGGAGTTAAAAATCACCTTTGTAGCATAAAGCAGCTTATGTTACGTGAAGAATATTTGATCAGTAATTAATGTGAAATTAACTATGTGCATCTTAAGAATTTTTGATGGTGGTTCTAAGAACTCATGTCTTCTCACCTTGGAGTAATTTTATGTCTGTCCCTGAACCTGGAAGCTGGGCTGGGATTCTGATGCTAAAGTTTGCTTTCTGTGCTTTTCAGGCCCACTATGTCATCCAGGCAAGAAGGTCTCGGAGTGTTACTAGGAAAAGAAAGCGTGAAGCATCTGTTCCACCCGCTTCTGTATCTCGTAGCCGGAGTTGCTCTCGAACTCCACGGGATGCTTCTGGTCTTCGGGATGTCAAGGTTAGTCTCTGTGATGTGTCATAAAATAACGTAATAGCCTTCACTGTTTACAGAAGGGTTCAGGGCAAACACCAACAGTTGTCATTTGGAGGAGCAGGGGCTCTGGGCAGGGATTAGCTGTGAGCTGTGTCCCCCAGTTTCTTGGCATCCTTTAGAGGTGAACTTGGGCCCAGGTATGATTTGATGCTTCTGGACTGTTGGCCTAGTTAGACCATTTCCTAATGGTTTCTATTTTTGATGGCAGACATAAGTGGTCTCATAAAAGCACCAGCAGTCTGAGCTGCAGTCCCAGCTGCTAGGGAAGTGCTAGGAAGTGGCCTTTGCTATGCACAGGAGGCCTCAGTTCCAACGAGCCCATGTGAGGAACCAGCCCAGAGGGAACTACTGTGGTCAGTCTTGCTTGTTTTCACATTATTGTGGCAGTTTTTTCCCCCGAAATTGATAGCTTAGGTCACTGTCATTTCATTTGTAGTTTCTATTGGCAAGGACGCTTTGGGGTGTACACAATCTCTTGCTGAAATGTCTTTTTATTTAACATAAAAGTTTTTAGTTTTAGCATTTTGAAAATTCAGACATAGGAGAAAGTCTGTATATAAAGTGGCCAGTAGCCTACTTTGTGGACACCTGGTGCCATCTCCATCTGGATTCTGGGTTTCATACTGGCGTTGCCACTCATCAGTGAGGTGTGAGTGGCACATTCTCATGGGCCAGAGTCTCAGCGTCTCAGTTTGTGTAACAGTGAGTTGGAATAGATGTGCTCTCATCTTCTAAGTAGT
Organism: Cynocephalus volans; assembly: GCF_027409185.1. NCBI lineage: Eukaryota > Metazoa > Chordata > Mammalia > Dermoptera > Cynocephalidae > Cynocephalus > Cynocephalus volans. The sequence goes on from NC_084465.1 coordinate 121,303,424, forward strand.
CCTTCAGGGTGTAAACCTTGTTCTACATAGGATTGTCATCCATGCTTCATAGACAGAGTTGAGTTTCTGCAGACACCGAGGTGGCCTGCAGGGAAACAGCAAAACTTACCAGGTCTCTTCACAGAACAGAGCTGGGCCATTAGGACAGACTTACCTGGCGATCGAAGTACACAGTGGAAATTGGGTTTTCAGTAATTAACGTACCTTATGTTCTCTGCTTTATAGATGGTGAAGAAGGCTAAGACCATGATGAAGAATGCACAGAAGAAGATGAATCGCTTGGGGAGGAAAGGAGAGGCAGACAGACACGTGTTTGACATGAAGCCTAAGCACCTACTCTCTGGGAAGAGGAAAGCTGGTAAAAAGGACAGGAGATAGTGTCTCTTGCAGGTGACATGGTTTGGCCTATGTTGCTGTTTATTTCTTGGTTTGGTATGGTATAAAATAGGGGTCATGATCTGTAAACTGAAAAAAAAAAGCCAATGAAAATAACTAAGTGTTTGCTGCTTTGCTGAAAACTGGTGAACGCTGTGGGGAATTTTGACACTGCATAACGTCACAGATACGAGGGTACTTCAAAAACTATCGAAAAATGGAATTAAAAGATAATATGAATCTTTCCATGAATGTTTTGAAGACCCCTCATATTTGTAACATGGAGTATCAATTACTCCAGATTTGTAGGATTGAAAGGGTTTATTGGTATGTCTGTGCTGTTTTTGATGGAGAAAAATCTTATTTTCTTTAAGAGGAAACTTTGTTCCCTTTTTTGCAAGAGGGAACTTTGTTTCATCGCACGTGAACAGTCCTTTTTTGCGAGGAAAGCATCTCCATTTGTGGGTGTGGGCAGAAGGCTGCCAGCCTTGCTCTGAAGGCCTGGGAGGGAATAGGTTGTGAGTGTGTCAAAACTTATACTAGAATACTCTTAAATTATTTTCTAGTCTTTTGTACAATGTGTCATTGTAATCTGTCTTCAACTGTTTTATTCAAAATAAACCTCCAGAAGAAAGTAGTTTTGATTTATTTAGTTCCTTTTTGGTTTAGTTACAAATAACTATTTATTTGGCCTGTGAAAAGGGGGAAAATTTTATTATTATTTTTTAAAGCAAAAATACTTTTGGGAATGAAATATTGCCTAAGGCACTACCGCAGTTACCTGTGAACATCTGCGTCTGTAGTCAGTTGAAAATTACACATTCAATAAAACAAAAACACCCCCACCAAAAAGGCATCTCCTGGGAGCTAGTTTTCAGTATTTTAAATGGAAAACATTGTGAGGTACATGGAAACTGAAAACCCCCAAGCACAGTAAAATGTAACAAAAAAAATGCTAGAATATGAAAGGCTTAAAACATTGCTTCTTGATGACAAAACAGTACTGTGGTTACCACTCTGTATGTAGTTAAAAAAACAGATGCTCCACTTAGCAAGTAGCCTTTGCTGCCACCTGGAGCACATTCAAAGACCACCTACGTGTGACAGTCTTTTATTGTTTCTGCACATAGCTGGCATTCATGATGTTGTGTTCCATTTGGGGGACATAAAGTAAAATTTTCGTGTATGTAATGGTGGTCCCATAGATTATCATGGCTGTACCACATAGCCCAGGTGTGCAGTAGGCTGTGTACCATGTAGGTTTGTGTAAGTATATACTCTGACGTTCGCTTGATGATGAGATCGCTTAAGGACACATTTCTCAGAACGTATTCCTTTGTTAAGCAACATGTGACTATATGTGCTGGAGAAGGTTATATTAAAAGATGCTCAAACCCATGTGATGTCAGGGAAGATGGTAGCATAGGACATACCAGGAATTTATCTGTCCACCCGGACAACAGTTGTACCGGTAGAATCTGTCTGTTGTACCCATTTTGGAACTTGAATCTGTTCAAAGACTTGCACCTTACAGGGAAAGGCTTGGCCAGTATCTTGCAGTTAATTTCAATCCTTAGCATAACAGTGCCTCCTTGTCCCCCAGCTCCAGCCCTGTGCAGGTATCTATGCTCCTAGTGCTGCTTGCAGAGAGTGAGAGTGCGCACCAAGTACCCTTGTCCTCCAAAATTTGGTATTCTGTGTTCTGATTGCCAATTGCTGCTTCTCATGGTGGATGTGCAGACACAGAGATGGACCATTACTGTTAAAAACCCCAACAGCTGAACAGGCTTAAGGGAATTTAAAGGGCCAATGCCTGTTTTTTATGCTTTCCCCCTGCCTTTTTCTTTTTTCCCCATTTGGGGGCCAGACATTTAAGGATTAGAATTTTCAAAATCTAAGGATAGGGACTTTCAAAAGGAACTGGATGCTTCTGGGAAGGACACATGCTCAGAAAAGTCCCTAGAAGACCTTAACTTTATACCTGCAGCTGGTCTCTGGTACAGACACCCAAAAACAATAAAACAAAACCATCAAATCCTGGGGAAGGAGGAGAATATGATTTCCAGAGTCATCACAGAAAATTCAGTTGTCAAATTCTCAACAAAAAAGTCACAAGGCATACAAAGAAACGGGAAAGTATAACTCAAGGGGGAAAAAAATCTTGACAAACCATCCCTAAGGAGGACAAGATGCAGACTTACTAGATAAAGACTTTAAAACAGCATTCCTAAATATGCTCAAAATGCTAAAGGAGGACATGGCAAAAGTATGATCTTCGTCAAGGTGAGCTTCTCTATATCTTTTCCTAAAGATGACATGTTTTGAGAGCACACGGTGATTGAGTGGTCCCCTCATCATGAGAAAGGCCCGAATTCCCCTCTAAATCTCTGTCAGGTGGGAAGAAATGAGAAAATCTTACAAAACAGACAAAACATTTCAGTACTAACTTTCTCAATGTTTTTGTTCAGAGGGCAATTCCTGTTGGTGTCTGCACCAATAACGTCATTTTCATTAATGACAATCAGCATTTCATCTAAGTGCCATAATTGACATTCATCAACCCAGTTGAGCTTTACCTCAGATATAGCTACTGGCTGTGATCTGACCTGAAATAGATGCACACATGTCATCTTTGTGTGGAAGACACAGTCATCCAGTTTTTGCTATTTGTTACCAAATGCCTGAGGACTTAGCCTGTATCTTCTTGTATAAGTGACAGAAATGGTATTGGAGCAGCACAGTCGGGTGTGGAAGGAATATGTGTTTCTGATTTAACATCTTTCTATGGGAAATTCTGGAGATTTATATATTCCTCATGTTTCCCAGGGTTCCTTTGATGGAGATTCAGACAACAAATCCTCACAAAGAAAACAAATACTAGGAAAAGTGTGGGCGATGCTCATTGTACGTGTTTGTGGAGAAACGGGAGGACGGGTTTGAATCTGATGTGGAGACATGCCACAGCATTTCAGGGACTCTGCATTCACCCACAGAAAGCTGCCTGCACCCTCCTCAGTGCCAAATAGATTCTCATTTGATGATTTTTTGAGGAAATATTTTCAGGATCATTTATTTTCACGCAAAATATTTTCATCCTTTTCCACTTTTTAAAGACATGCGTTGGTGTCTGTCCCTTGTCACCACCCCCTGTTGTTTTCAGCAGCCTGCTCCTCCTCTTAGCAAAGAGGTGCTTGAGTAGATGAGCAGATGTGAGACAGAAGTACGGAGACAGCAGCTGCTGTATGTTTGCAGCATTTGTCCATGAAAGAGTTACCACGAGAGAGAGGGTGTGTCAGCCTCTCCTGGACATTGGAGACTCCGGGTATCAGACATGGAACTGAACGTCCAAGTGGAACCAGGTACTTTCATGCCTCAGCATGTGGCGAGACACCAGTCAGGATGACCTCAGGTTTTTGTGCTCTTCACAAGAAATCACACCCTGTTCTCTCTCTCTCTCCCCCCACCTCCCCCTCTCTTGTTGAATGATCACTGGAGATTATTTTGACACAACTGCACTTTTTAAATTAAATTTTTAATTAATTAATTTTTACTTTAAATTTTATTTATTGAATCAAAATTGATTGTATGTATTTTTGGGGTTCAACATTGAGATATGTTGATCAAATCAATATTACTAGCATATATATTGTTACAAATCGTACTTACTCTTTATGCCCCTTGTCCAATCTCTCCCCATCCCCCTCTTCCTCCCTTCCCCCCCTAATTACCCTAGATTTCTTCTCTCCTTTTGAAAGAATAATGGTTACTCTGTTGATTTGTTGCCTGGATGATCTGTCCAATGCTGAGTGATGTGATCAGGTCCCCCAATATTATCATAAAGCAGATGCTGCTTCTGTCACTCTGAAATGGGCTTTGTAGAGAGAGACATCTTCTTTTCTTTATCTCTGGTGGTGAATCGCCTTGTGTCAATGCACTCCAGTGGTTGGTGGGCCATCTGTGTGGTGGTTGTGACTTCTAGCCGCTTTTGCAGCAGCCATGTTTATTATGGTGGCTGTGGTGGGCCAACCACATGGAGGTGATGTTTTTGGCATGCTTCTTGGTGCTGGTGGTGTGCCTGGTTGTGGGATGTATCTGGTCCCTGGCTCCAGGCCTTAGGTCACTGGGCAGGGGCCGAGGAGCTGGCGTGGTGTGCCTGGTTGTGGGAGGGGGGTCTGGTCCCCTTCTCCATGCTTCAGGTCCCCAGGCGGGCCCTGAGACACTGGCATGGTGTCCCTGGTTGTGGGAGGGGGGTCCGTTCCCTGGCTCCAAGCCTCTGGTTCCCAGGCAGGCCCCAAGGTGCTGGTGATGTGCTTGGGCTGGAACTAATTTTTTGTCTTTTGCTTATTTCTAAAATGGGGGAACTTCCTGTTGGAGCCAGTGCTTGAGCTATGTGGTTGAGCTAAAAGTGCTGCTTTGCTGCTGTTTCCCTAGGGAAAGCTTTTTGTGCAGCTCAGGATTTAATGGTTGACCTTATAGGGTAGAGACCCACTGGATCTGGGTTGTGTAGAAACTCTGATCTGGGCCTGAGTTTTTTCATCAAACTACATATACCTCATGCTATTCTGCATTCCCGACCAGTCTCCTCTGAGCCGTCCTGTGCTGACCTGGGGGGCGGATCGGCTATCCTTGCTGTGTCCCAGTGTTCTCCCAGTGGGCCCGTCTCCCCCACTGCCTGTGCTCCAAACACATCGCATGGGATGGGCCCTGTGCCCGTCCCTTGTGATGACTTACTGGCCTCTGAATGGCTCCCTTTTTCCAGTTGTTCTGGCTCCTTGCTCCTGCGTGGGTCCACAGGAACCCTATTATTAGTGGACTTGCTGTCCTGGGGACTGCCAAGGCCCTCTTCTCCCCTGCTGCCTCCAAGCAACTCCATCCAAAGGGTACAGCTATGGCTTCTGCTGGCTCCTGCTTCATGGGCTCTGCAGTTCCAGCATTAAAGTGGCTGTGGCCCAGGACGCTCAGAGCAGTTTTTTCTTTCTTTCATTGTGGTTTCTCCTGCCTTCATGAATTCTGTAGGTTTCTCCTCCTCTTGCACTGATGTTACATTTTCATAGTTGTAAATTGGTTGATTTGTGGGAGAGAGTGATGCTGGGAACCGTCTATTCCACCATTTTGACTGGAACCTGCACTTTTTTTTAAATTTATTTTTTTTAAACCTGGAGTAAATCGTGTTCTACTGTATACATTTTAGTGTGTGATTAAAGTAGCATTTTAAATAGACATGGAAAAGATGAATTATTAAAGAATTGATGAGATAGTATTAAGATTTTAAAAAGTGAAAGCATAAAAACACTAGAAAAAAATGTATGGATAAAGAGTCACTATATTTTATGAGGAAAAGCCTTTCTAGGCATGAAACCAACAGCAGAAACCCAGACACACAAAAATGATAGATTTGAATACATTAAAGTAATTCTGTAAGTCAGGAAAGCCGTGATCAAAGAAAAAGAAATCATAAAATGGAATGTTTTATCTTGATTCCATATTACAGATAAAGACTTACTATCCTTACGCCACCAAGAGTTCTTATTTTACAATTGAAAACATGTAATTACAATAGAAAATTACATAGGAGCACCAATATACAATTAAAAAGTGGGAGAGACCTGTTGTGTGAAGACATCACCTTGGACTATCAGATATACTTGAGACTTACTTGAGTGGTTTCTATTGGTTTTTATGAATGATGTTGGTGTACATGGACCAGAGTTTCTCCTGCCTTTTGTGACTGTTTTCCAACTATGTGTGGACTCCCTTTGGCTCTATTCCTAATACCAAATTTAGGGAATCCATTGTTCTCCCCTGGGTGAGGAAGCCAGGATGGCTTGGCCTTCTTCCGTCCACCTGGAGGTGGACTCAGTTTTTCCCTTCAGCATCCTTCTACTCAGGAATTTTTCCATCTGGGCATCTCTTCTGAGTCCTGGCTCCTCTCTCAGCAAACATTTATCCTACCTTCCATCACCCTTTCGGCTTCTCCAGTGTATGCACCTAGAGGGATGAGGGACATGTCCCATTCTTTTTTTGTCCCTTTTCTTGGGTTCCAAAGGCAAAAACCTTAGTATTAAAAAGCATTTTGAAAATATAATTTTTTTTTCTGTTTACCTATTTAATATTTTCCCAACTTTTCTTTTCTTTTTTTTTTTTTTTTATAAAAGATGACCGGTAAGGGGATCTTAACCCTTGACTTGGTGTTGTCAGCACCACGCTCACCCAGTGAGCAAACCGGCCATCCCTATATGGGATCCGAACCTGCGGCCTCGGCGCTCCCAGCGCCACACTCTCCCGAGTGAGCCACGGGCTCAGCCCCCCAACTTTTCTTAAAGAAGGGATTGAGGAGGGTTCTCTTCATTTCCACCTAAAAGCTGTACAAGCAGTGGCAATAAGCCAAGACTCCCAACTAACCTAAAGGGTTTACAAGACATTTTACTTTTCTACTTTATTTTGCAAGACTTGAAACTTTGACAGAGTTTAGCTTGAATCTTTATCTCAGTCTAGAGAAGCTTTCCTAAAATTATGTATGAGACAGAAAACTAAACAATTCTATAGGAATATTTTTCACATTGAAAATGATGACCTTGGGGCCGACCCCGTGGCTCACTCGGGAGAGAGCGGTGCTGGGAGCGCAGCGGCGCTCCCGCCGCGGGTTTGGATCCTATATAGGGATGGCCAGTGCACTCACTGGCTGAGCGCGGTGCAGGCAACACCAAGCCAAGGGTTACGATCCCCTTACTGGTCACAAAAAAAAAAAAAAAAAAAAAATGACCTTGTAGTTATCAATTTTTATTTACTTTAAAATAATTTAAAACTCCTCTGACTGTCCAGGTAACATACAAACAGAGAAGATTTAAAAGTTAATTGCCTTGACTTCCACTTCTGGGAAGATTGAGTAGACGTTCTGTATTCCTCCTGCGAAGTACAACTGACAACCCTGAACATGATACACCAAACATCATAGCCTGAAAGGTGGAGAGCAGGTGGCAGACCAGCCAGGGACCTCAGGCCCCAGGGAGTGGCATGGGGCTAGCTCCCTGGGAATTTTCTTCACCTCCCATAGCCCAGGCTTGGAGCTGGGGAAGCCACTTCCTGGAGAAGCCTAAGACTGCAGATAAGAACAGCCCTGTAAAGGCCTGCCCTGCAGCCCAGCACGAGAGGAAAACATGGTCCCCAGCCTCACCTACACAGGCGTCAGGCTCTCAAACCTGTGAGGCTATGGTGAGGCACCCCTGAGGACTAGTAGAGACCACGTGGGAAGTCGGGACAGCGGTGGTGCCAGGACCTCCACAGTGTCAAGCAGTAGCAAGGCTGCACACCCGTGGCCAGCAGGGGCCATGTGAGGGCCAGTGACGAGGCACTCCCACTGCGTCCACGCAGGAGGTATCTCAGCTGTGGCTCAGGGGCCAAGCCCCACCCTGCAGGAAAGAGAAGCGCCCCACCCCCACCCCCATTCTGTCTTTATAAATTAGGAAGCTGAAGTGATTCTTCTGGAGTGAAGTTGATCCAACTTTGTTTCTGTGGGCTGAGTGATATTCCAGGCCTGACATCAGTGACTACATTTTGGACTGCTGACTAGACACTGAGTTGTTGATGAACTGAGAGACCCACAAAGGAACTGTAAGAACCAAGTTCCTTCACAAACACCTGCACCCCCAACAATACACAATACCAGGAGACTGATCTAACTGTAGCATACTCTGCAGAGCCTTTCTTGCACACTGATGCAAACCCCTTGCTTTACTAATAATTAAACACTTTGTTTAACCAATGAAATAATCTGACAATTTATGTAACCCAAATAAATTTCCTACAAATTTAAGTCTTCTTGCCCCTCTCGGGTGGAAAGTTCTCTTGACTGTTACCCAGGTTACAGTCTTCCTGTTCCTGAGTAAATGCATTATTTGTCCCTGCTGAATTTTCTTCCTTTTTAAAGGTAAGCGGTTAATTAGCAGTATCCAATGAAGATATTTTATTCATCTCTATTGGCATATCACACTATGGACCAACAGTGCTCTCTTTACTACTGAAATTAGAGTGATTAGCATACTTAAATCTCATCACATCAGATGAGAAAGCCAATTCCAGAAACCCCAGAACCAATTTGGAAAACATATCTTAAAATTCTGTTCCTCTAGAACTACTCGTTACCAAAATCTGTATTTCGCTGGACTCACACAATATGTACTTTTTCTCTATGGCTTCTTTCACTCAGGTCTGCAAGATTTATTGATATTGTGTGTAGCAAGTCTGTTCTTTTTACTGCTTGATAGCACTCTGTGCATAAAAACCAAGATTGACTTACTCCTAGTTGTTCTTCAGGGGCTTTCCAGGACTAGCAGGCTGGACATCCATGCCGGAGAACAAGCCCTGACCCCACACTGTGCCGAATGATTGTAGGAAAGTATGAGAATCCAGGCAACATTGAGCTTCTCAAAGTAACAGTGACTATGCCAATAATTTCCTGGCTCAAAGTAATGCTAGTTGAGTCTGCAAACTGAGGACCAGTCTGCATGCCGAAATCCTGAAAAAGTCCTTGCAGACTGGTCCAGCCGAACCAGTTCAGTACTAAGTTGTCAAAATGGAAATCAAACAGGCCAGCCAGAAGACCCATCCAGTTTTGTGTCTGGTCAGGTACAATTACTTGCCTTTCGTAGGTGGTACCTAACATTTTTGATAGTAGCACACATCGACACTCACCAGTTCGTCTGAGTGCAGCAATTACTTTATATCCTGTGAACACTGGATAATGCCAGTCCTTTAAATCCTGGTTTTAATTTGCATTTACTCAGTGATTAATGAGGTTAAGATCTTTTAAAAATGTTTAATACCTGTTGAATTTCTTAAAATACTTTATTCTTTAGACTAGTTCAGATTCACAGCAAAATTCAGTAGTAGATGCAGAGATTTCCCACATACCCCATGACGCAACACAGGCAAGCCTCCCCGATTATCAACATCCTCATCAGAGAGATGCATTTGTTACAACTGACACATCATTATCACTCAAGACCATGGTTTACATCAGGGTTCACTCTTGGTGCTGGACATTCTGAGGGTTTGGACAAACACACAAGGACTTGTATCTACCACTGCAGTGTCATACAGAGCAGTCTCACTGCCCTAAAATCCTCTGTGCTCCACCTGTTCAATGCTCCCTCCCTCTAAACCCCAGCAACCACTGATCTTTTTACTCTTTCCAGTTCTCCCTTTACTAGACATCACATGGTTGGATCATACATCCAGCCTTTTAGACTGGATTCTTTCACTTAGCATGTATTTAACTTTCTTCCATGTCTTTTTGTGGCTTGATAAGCTCCTTGCTTTCTAGTGCTAAATATTCCATTGTCTGGTTCTACCAGTTTACCCACCCATTCATGTATATGAAGAAGGAATAGGAGAGAATTCTCTTTTGGAGATTAAAATTTGGGAGTCTAAACCATGTAGATAAGTATACAGTATATGTGAAAACTGTGAAGTAGAAAGTTATCTGTCAGGGTGTCTAAATGCACGCAAACATACAAGTTCAGTCTAACATGCGTAAGAGTGAGAAGAATGTACAGGACAGAAAAATCACCCGGTGAGGAAGGTGAGTGAGGAAGAGTGTATCTGAAGTAATAAATCACCCTAGAGAGGACTCCCAACCCGGCAAGGGTCCAGCAGATGTGTGACTAACCCAACTGAGGGAATGAAACCATTCGGCAAACACCCCAAGGAGCAGGTGGAAGGATGACTCCCCCCATGAGAACCACTGCAGCAGCAGGACCCAGGAGCCTGTAATGGGCCTCTGGGCTTCAGGGAGCCACTGGGACTTGACCTGTCATCTGTGCCTGACTCCATCTGCTGGGGCCAAGTAAGAAAAAAAACAGTTTGCTTTCCTTCCTTCCCTTCTCCCACAAATCTTCCTTTCTGCTCTCGTTCTCTGGATGATGTTGGTACAGGGACAGAATAAACAATCTTACAGAAGGCCACTGCTACTTTGTCCTTAAAGGAGTTGGCAATAGTTTGGTCTGAATCAAAATTATTTATTTTGGAGACTAAGAATTTTAAACAGTTTAAGAAAAACTAAGTTTCAATTAACTTTAAAGTTCAAAACCAACACATCTAAGTTCTTGCCTTTGAGGTCTGAAGCAGCTGTATTCCAGGAGAGGAATATTACTCTTTACAAAAGGCACAGGAGTGCTAAGGAGTTTATCAGGTCAAAAAGCATTCACACTTATATATATGTTCTGGAACAGCACTCTAGTAATGTAACAATAGTGATTATCTAACACTTGCTAAGTGCTTAAAAAGTGCCAGTAACAATCTAAGGCTCCAGTGTCCAATTTGGCAGCTGTTAGTCACATATAGCTATGGAGTAACTAATGTGTGGCATTCAGCCTAAAATGTCCTAGAAAATAAAACTGAAGAACTAGAAAAATATTATAAATGCATTTGAAATAAAAACAAAAAAGTGCATTTGAAACTATTTGGTATTTATCGCCACTATAGGCAAATTAACCTATTACTGTATTAAAATTTTAGCAAACTAGACAACAGTACTAAAATGTAATTTTGTTTTTACTTTTCAATAAAATACTTGCTAAATAGTCTTACCTAAAATTATAAATTAATTGCTCAGGGTTCACAAGAAATGAATTATTCTACTGACTTTATAAAACATTTAGCTTTGTAAGAAACAGATTTTTCTCTTCATTATTACATAGTACTTAAGAATAATAGTCTTAAGATTTCAGAGTTGAGAAATCTATGGCAAGTTTTATCAAAGTGCATGAATCGAGGTACAATTTTAAATATTAATATACACATATTTCATAATCTAAACCTATGTAACATGAACATTAGCCTTTCTCACTGTTATTTTTCCCCTATAACATGGCCTTGGTACAACAGTGGTTCTCAACCTGGGGTGACTGCTCCCAGAGGACACTTGGGAATAACCGGTGTAATTTTACTTGTCATAGGAGAAGGTGTGCTAATGGCATTCAGTGTGTGGAGCCCAGAGATGCTGCTAACCACCTGACAATGCATAGGCTGGACACTCCCCACAACAAAGAAGTATCCAGCCCAAATGTTAACAGTGCCAACGTTAAGAAAACCCTGTTGTAGACCAGTACTCAATTCCCACTTTATGAACAGCCTTTCTGCCCACCATAATTCTGAAAACACAGCCTTTACTAATTGGAAAATACTATTTCAAAGAAGGGTTAACCTAACCAATATCATTATCAAAAGCAATGCCTGACTTTAAGTATCAAAATGATACTTTCAGAATGATTAAACTAGAAAATCAACTTAGAATGATAAAAATTAGGATATATAGTTTAATCTGTTAATACAGAAAGTTGATTAAAACTGTTTTGAAGTAGCGGAGCAAAAAGTTTCCTTTGCGCACTGTTCTGGACTGTGATAAAAATTTAATGATACATAGAGCACTCAGCAAATAGCAGAGTGCTCTATGAGTGTTGTGAAAAGGTTTATAACAACATATCAAAAACGAAGAGCTTCGCTTGTTCAAATTTGTCATAACCACATTTGGATGGATTAAATTAAGTTTCATTTGTTCTCCCATTTTACAATAATCTCTCACAAATGTCTTTTACAAAAGGCAGTGCATGTATATGGGGTGTGTGATACAAAATTCTAAGTTAGTTGTTTCTTCACACAAGTTATAAAGTATCAATGTATCACATGAAAGTTCTAATAGGGAACCAAATTTAAAACAAAAAAATTATTCTAACTTTACTAAGTTGAGAAATTTTTCAGTAATCATTCAGCTCCACATTCACATTCTATATATTTTCTCATGGTCAACATACTGATTCAAATGATTTAAGTTATCCCACCATTTAAAGAGAAAAGACTCTGCGATAATTTTAAACCATGGAGTTAGCTTAATTTCACCACTGGCTCCTTTTTTCAGAAGTTCTTCTAGTTCTTCCTTTGACACATAACAATAGCTTTTGATCTCATTGGGATCTGGATTCAAAGTTACATTCTTCCTCACAAACAAAATATAATCGATTTCATGTTCACCCCAGACACCATCAGACTGAGCCTTGTAGTGAATTCGTGTTAGATAGTTCATTTCTTCTGGAGGAACCTAAGACATTGGAAAAAAAAAAGTAATAATAATAAAAACATAACCAAGACAGTAATCTAAAATTCTTCTTATTTTTTTTTAAATCTCAAAACACAAACTAAGGGAGCTCTAAAATTAACTCACCACATTACAGGAATACCTTGAACAATAGCAGTGGAGTTTTAGAATTAGAACTTTTAAAGTATTAAGGGCCAGCCCATGGCTCACTTGGGAGAGTGTGGTGTTGATAACACCAAGACCAAGGGTTTGGATCCCTATATAGGGAGGCCGTTAGCTCACTTGGGAGAACGTGGTGCTGACAACACCAAGTCAGGGGTTGGGATCCCCTTACAGGTCATCTTAAAAAAAAAAAAAAAAAAAAAAGTATTAATGTCCTACCCATGATATACGAAAAAATTATTACATTGTTAGTTTTAAGTGTCTACATTTCTTTCCATAGGACCTAACATGTATTATTTCAAAATATTTCTTAAAAAGGTACTCACTCAAACTAGAAATGTAATATATTCTCCTTCACATTTTATGATTACTTTTTTGGAGAAAAAAATGTACCATTTAAGTAGATCAGAGATAATCAGATTTATAGTTCATGTTCTTAAAGATTTCCACAAGAAAATATTCATCTCTGATTTGATCAATTATAAAAGCAGTCAACATATCAACCCATCTCAGTACTGAGCTAAATTCTGACAAGTGATATTAAGAAACCAAAATTTAAATAATCATCTGTATTCAAGGTGCTTTCTGGGGCTAATTCACAACACAGGAGGTTATTAAGCAGAGATCAACATCTAAATTTAAAAATTTTGTTCAAAAACGTTTTAACGTATGTTTAGATTTTGGCTGGTATGGCTGTGCAATAGAACTGGTTACCTCTTCCAGGGGAATCCCTAACTCAGCTTTCAAGCGCCTCTGCGCTGCTCGCCTGACTCCAATGGCTTCATTCTCTTCACGCTCGCCTGGATTGTTTAATGGATGGCTACAACAAGTGTTGGTGAAACAACCTGGAGAAGTTAGCATAGATACAGATTAACTCCCCTTCAAAGTGATCTATAAGATCAAGAAAAACTTTTATAAGTAACAAAAATAAAATGATTTGTTAGGATTTTTAAATCAGTTATAAAGGGCTACCAGTTATTATTCTGTGAAACAGACATCATTTGTAGACAAGTTCTTTTATCTCCTTAGCCCAAAAGATCAGAATGTGTAGATACAGATTTAAAAAAAAACAACATATACACATACACACACACCCATTCTGTAACTTCTTATCCTTTATTGCTGTCTTATTGTGTTATAATCGTCATAAACTTATTCTATATAGAATATGAAATTATGTCATTCACAGGATTCTCCTTTTTGATCTTGGCTCCATGAAGTTCAGAGTGATAAAAAGTCAAATATATTTCTAAACGAAATCTACCTTGTCCCTTAAGTATACTAACCTGGAAAAGTAATTTTAGCATCTGATCTCTGCTGTAGCAGGAGCTTATTTTCAGTGTTGAATAAGAAGACACTAAAAGCTCGATGCAATAATCCTGAAAGCAAAAGAAATGTGATGAATTTCTACAGTGGACAAGTCATAAAAAGCAGCTATTTGCCCGACTTCCTCCTTGCAGTCCAGAAGGATATTAGCAGTCTGCTGCTATTTTTGCTTTGAGTGAGAAGAGCTCTGGCATACCAGTAGGGCAGTCCGCCACCAAGTGAAGGAAATGGTCAGCTTGTTGGCTGCTTTGTACTGGCCCAATTCCCTTTGAGGGACAGTTAGCCACGGCCCAGTCTGTCCTGACTCCTGGGAAAGTTGTGAAGGCACATGCTTATCTCTACGATACCTGCCTCTCCATGCATTAGAAAGAAGGATTACAGGCTCAACAACTGTTGTTATGTTAGGGTTAGACTATTCTTTCCTCTTTTATGAAACCACAATAACTCTGAAGAAGTTGAGTAAAAGACTTGAAGTGGAGAGAAAGAGTTGTGAAACAGGGAAGGTGGCAAGGTACAGCATCTGACCCACTGGAACTAAAGACAGTGTGATATGACAGAGAGTGCATCTCCTTTACCAGAGAATGTTCCTCAGCTAACCTGAAATGCCCAGGCAAATTGTTCATAACAAAGTATATTTTAAAACAGTACCTTTCTCAATGTTTTCATTCAGGTGACAATTTTTCTTGGTCTCGGCTCCAATTTTATTGTCATTTTCATCAATGAGAATACACATCTCTGCTAGGAGTTGAACCTGTTTCTCATCAAGATGGTCGGTATTTATTTCAGGCATACTTACAAAATGTCTGGTCTGTCTTGGTAATACTGAGGAGGAAAGAGGAAGAAAGGCTACCACATCACGTTTTCCTGAACGTCACAGGTACAGTGGACAAGCAGCAGCCACATCAAAGGTGACGGACTATGCTGCTGCTGCCACCTGCCCGAGAATACTGCTGGCTTGCTGCCAGCCATTCACCACTCCTGCGGACAGTCACAGGGTCTTTCACCACCGCCTCTCCCTGAACTGTCACACTCAGTGTTCTAAACTCTTGACCCGCAGCCCTCTGCAGCACTTGACAGTCGCTCTTTGCTCTATGAGCTTTTCCTCCTCAGGACTCCGTGATCTGGCCCCAACCTAACTTTCACCCTGGTCTTCTGTGACAGCTTCAATGTTCTTTATCACGTGTTTCCACAGCCATCTCAAATACTTTGCTATTCCCTGCCTCTGCATAGCTGCCCAAGAATGCCACATGCTGATCTTTGCTGAGATCCATTTTTCAAGGTCCAGTTCATGTGCCAACCATTCAATGACACTTTCATCAATGTCCCAAGAACATTTAATCCAGTTTTCCTCAACCTGGGCTCCTAATCAGAAGAACAAGCTGTGGGACTGCTTTGTCAACTCTCTCCATGGCCAGCAGTACACAGCTAATACTATTCTAGATAAACGGAAAACTTAAGTCACTATACTCACTGGATGTCTGAAGGCAGTGCTCAGCAATTTTTTCCTATAAAGGGCCAGACAGCATCAACTCTACCTTGTGTAGCACTAAAGCAGCCATAGGCAATGCCAGACTCAGGCAATGCCAGACTCGGGCAATGTGCAAACTGAGTGCTGCCACGGTCCAATTTTTATTTACGGACACTGAAATCTGAATTTAATTCCCACATATCACAAAATATTTTCTTTTTTCCCCTCCAGCAATTTAAAAGTTAAAACAAAAAACAAAAACAAAAACAAAAAACATTTTGAGCTCACAGGACATAAAACACGCAGCCAACCAGATCTGGCCCATCCCTGCCTTAGTGGACGGAAGCTTAACTTTCTGAACCCTAATTAATCTCTGCCTTGCAGTTTAAAGCAGGCATTAAAGCACTCTGTAGATCTTGAGTCTCACTTTCTGTCCATCTAGAACCAGCAGACTCCAGCTCTCCAACCTGGGTACTCTGCGGAGCGCCTCGCACACAGCAGGTCCTGGTTCCCAGCACTGTGCCCTGCCTGTCCGTGCAGAGCTCAAGCCCAGGCGGAGCGTGCGCAGTGTCAGCTACAGGGGACACGCGACAAGAATTCTAACGAAAGCGGGCTGGGGCCGTGTGTACGGGGGGACTCGGGGCGGCAAGAGTCACAGACGAGGGTGACAGCCGAAACAACGCTATTCAGTACCCCAAACCGGAGAGAACTTAACGACCAATGCAGAGGACAGGAGGACAAGCACTGCGCAAGGAGAACCCGTCCGCCCGCCAGATCCCGCACCTCCGTGTCCCTCCGTTCCCCTCCCTCATCCATCCGTCCGCACCTCCGTCCCCGACCTTCCCCAGTGCCCCCGTCCGTCCCTCCATCCCTCGCACCCCCGTCCACGTCTCCCCATACCCCGTCCTTCCCCAGTCCCCCCATCCTTCCGTCTCTCGTCCCCGTCTTCCTGTCCGTCCGCGCACCTCGGTTCCGTGCGTACCTCCGTCTCTCCGTCCGTCCCCGTCCCTTGTCGCCTTATCCTCCGCACCTGATCCCGAGCGTACCTCTCCGGCCCCACCGGGCCCCGCCCCCGCGTCCAATCGCCTGCGCTAGCGCGCACCCGCGCCACATCGCCCGGCCAATCGCCATCGGCGCGCGTCGACGTCACGCGGTGGCGCCACCGCCTCAGACCACGGTGCCGCGGCCGGCCCGGGCCCGCGGGGAGCCTGCCGAGGAGCCTCACGCGGCCGAAAGGCGGGGCAGCGGGGGCGCAGGCGACGCCCGCCCGCCCGCCACGCGCGCTCGGCCCTGGCGGCGAACCCGTTGGCTCGCAGCGGCGGCCGGGGCGCTCCCGAGGCGCGGCGAGGGGCCAGGTGACGTCAGGCGCGCGGAGGTGCTCCCAGAGCTGCGAGAGTCGTGCTGACGTCGGACGCACGCCCGGGGCTGAGAGGGGCGTGCTTGCTGTCAGACGCGCCTCTAGTGCGCCTGCGCCCTGCACGTGGACGCGCTGTGTGACGCGACGAGGCGGGGCCCCGCGGCCGAGTGGACGGAAACCAGAAGTCTGGGACTGTCTAGCAGGTGCCGGGCGTCCTGGCCTGGCGACGGCTCCGGGGCGCGGTGCCCGCGCCGGAGAGGGCGTAGGCGGCGCCTCGTCGCTCACAGACGTGGAGCGGAGCGGGGTCGAGTGCGGGCGCCTCCTCGGAGTCTTGAGATAACCGCGGCGCGCGGTCCTGCCTGCAGCGAGCGATAGCTAGCGCCTGCCCTCATGCCTTTCAGTATTAGAGACAGATTTCTTAAATGTAAAGTCGCCAGCTGGCCTGGTGTGGCTCTCGGCTGCTCATGAAGACTCAGACTGCATGGGCACTCTCTGGGACTGGGAACAGCTGAGACAGCCTCGCCAGCCTACCCATCGCGTGCTGCACCTGGGACTTCGCAGTCTACGAAACCGCGCACCTGCGCACCTGGGGACACAAGTGCACACGGCGACCAAACCACCGCCCACTGAGGCCAGACCAGAAGGGACCAAGTTAAGGGAAAAGTGACCCACTGCGCCTCACCCAGATCTTCAGAAACTCAGGGCTCGTGACAGGAAGCCCTGATGCTCCCCCATGCCGAATATCCCTCCCCTTAGGATAGAGAGAGACACCTCCCCAGAAGGACTCGTAAACTCCCTCAGGAATCTAGGGCTCCTCAGTCGCAGACGCCCTCACATCCTATTCGTGTGCTTTCCCTCTATAATAAAGTCCTACAGTTTGGATGTTTCTTCTCTGTCCCTCCTCCCTTTTCACTGAGCGGTGCTTACCACTTGCAGGCTTCCCTTGGTCCCTTGAAAGGTTCTCCTTCAGGGTTTGACGGAAAACCTGAAACTGCTGTCCAGTAACAAAGGTACCAATAGTTTTGTCCCAACCTTCTCCTGCCACCTCCGACTCCCCACTTGCTTTTGCACCATCAGTGCAAATAACATGGTGAAAAAGGCAGATAACAATTTATTATTATTGTGAAAACAGTTTTGACATCACAGACCCTTAAAAGTCTCAGAAACCCCCTGGGATCTGTAAACAGCACTTTGAGAACCACAGCCCTAAGTCTACTACCTTAGAAAATTCTAGGAAATATAATACATGAGCACACTTTCCAGTAACCTTCCAACAGATGTCATGTATCCTATAGTCTGAAAAATCTTACTGTATACTCTTGAGCGAATGAGTGAAAAAGGCAACTAGGATCTTAGTATCATGAAATTAATTGTGACCTCATGGAGCCCCTGAGAGGTTTTCAGGAACCCTCAGAGGTCCCTGGACCACTTTTTGAGAACCACTGGTATAATGGAAATTCCATTGGCCTCAGAAGACTACGCCAGCGCCTCGTGGCCTGCCTGGGGACCGACAATAAGCAATACACACTTAAAGTTCAGTACAGAGTGCTGGCTGGTTCCAGGAAAGTGAGCAGCAGCCCCAACTTCTGCTAGGATTCGCCTTTTGTAGTTTTGCTATCTATACATATTCATGATGTATAATGAATATTCAATTAAGGGGGTGGTTCCCAGTTATGTAACATTAGTCTTGCACATGCTCAGTTGGTTCCTGGAGCATGTTCATTGGTCAGGCCCTATCACATGCAGCAGACATGAATTCAAGAAAGTTCTGCGCTCTCTTAACACCCCTAGTGTAAGGTCATCTAACAGGGTTACATCACCCTTCTCTACTGAGCATGCCCAGCCACTGAATTTGCATAAACCTGCTCCTTGTGGTCTCTATTTCCCTGTGCTGGTACTGAAAATAGGTCTAACTGGCAACAGTAGCATTCCTTTAGGGGAGGGCTTAAAAGAGGGGTCTGAGACCTTGGGAAGTGGCTTGAAACCCAGAGGTGTGTCCTGAAACCCCAACCTGGGGAAACCGAGCACCTCCTGTCTCAGGCTGAAAGCAGAGCTCTGCACCCATCAGCAGGTAAGCTGTACCTGAAGCAACAAAAGTGGATGCAAGAGGTGTGGACTGAGACTGGGAATGGGCAGGCCGTGGATTACTGGGGAGAGTTGGTGGATGAAGTGGGCAAAAGTGAGTCCCTGGAGAGAATTTCACAGGCTTCTGTGCTGGGGTGGAGAACAACTCCTTGGTACCTGTCCTGTCAGGATCGAGTGGTATGACTTCAGAGGCCTTCCCTGCTCTGGTCCTTCTAGAGCCCCTCTGTTTTTCTCCGAACAGACCCTCTGCTCAAATGGGTGGGCCAGCCTTCTTGCTGCCACTTTTTGCCCATTTCTTCTCTGTCTTCATTTTTCCTCTTATTTCTGCCTGGAATGTGCCCCCTCTTCTCCAGCCATTTCTCTATCAATATATCTGGTTCAAAGTTCAGTTTAAGTTTCATTCCCTGGGTATATTCTCCAACTCCTCCCAAGAAAACAGTGCTCTATTTCTCTTCCCTAAACTATGAATATGCTTAGAGTTAATATCACATTTAATGGACCTTGTTTTACTTCATATTATTAGTTTAGTGTTAAGTAACTAGTAATTTCTTTGAGGTCTGAAACCGTATCTTAATGTTGTCTGTCTTGTCACACATGTGTATGCATAGTAATGGGAGAATAAATGCCCACCGAGTAAACAATGTTTTATGGTGGTAGATGTTACTGGTGCCAGGACTCTTTCAATGTGTGTGGCAGCTCAGGATATCAAGAGTAACAGCAAGAAACAGAAAACATGAGGGCTTTCAGATCTTTAGTTGTTTTTTTTTTTTCTGGCTTGATGCCAGTGAGATGCCACATGAGTAGATGCTTTCACACGTAAGGAATCGTATACAAAAATTTTTATAAATAAGACAATATCTTTTCCAGTTTCCTTCACTCTTAGCATTACTAAATAAAATTTATGGGAGGCCATTGTTCTGGACTGAGCTCCTGTGCTAGGTCACAAAATACCAAACCAAAATGGAGTCACTCATGCTAAGTACCACATAATTAAACTGAAACTTTAAGAAAGCAGTTAGATCCCCAAACAGACCAGTTTTTCCTGAAAACATGAGATTCACAGCAACCAATCTGAAGGGGCCCAGTCAACCTGCCCAGTGCGATAAGGAAGTCCTCTCTACTTAAGTCCTTACAAGAAGTGACCTGATGTTAATCCGTTCTTATTCTGCTTCCTTCTTCCCACCTTACAAAAACCAACTGTTCTGCCACGCCCAGCAGAGCACTCATTCCATTTTTTAGAATGATGCTTCCCAATTCTAGAATTGCTAATAGAAGCCAATTAGATATTTAAACTAAATTTGTTGTAATCGTTTTCTTTTGACACCGTAAACAACTCACAATCCTCTAATGAACAGCTAGAGTCCTTAACAAAAGGGAAAGAAGGAAGGATTCCTATATTTGCAATTTAGATGGTCTTACTTTCTCTTTGATTTTGTGATTTATAACATAATTAATTACACTGACGTTACCAAATGTTATGGACTCAATAACATACTAACATACCACAGTATTTGCACTCCAATACTCTACTATGAAGATTGTTATGCAAAATATTGCCATCAGATTGGGGACAATGATATCTCTGTCATGAAGTCTTTGCATAACATCTTTTTTTTTTTAGGCTGTTATGGTTATCAGCACCACGCTCTAAACTGAGCTAACTGACCAGCTTATTTGTATATAATCTTGATAGATACAAAGAAATACAGGATTCAGAATGCACAACAGAGGAGGTCCATTATGCACGCATAGGCCCTTTTATGCAATTCGGATTCCTGTAGCCGTTTGGTTTTAAGTTGTTCTGATTTTTTTGGAAAGATCACTGCAAAACTGTTTCAGAAGTTGGTTTCCATATGGCTACTATTAACATAAAAAGAGACTTAGGAGTTACCCTTGTGCTCTGTGACCTACGATTAGTTACTAAATATCTTGGAGCTCTTCCCTAAGGTAGGCACAATACCTCACTCAGTATTACTTTTAATACTGTAAATGCTTGTGGGGTTAGAAGTTATGTGGTATTAAGAAATAAAGATATCAACTATGTGGCTTAGAGACGTATAAAGTTATTCACGGTATTTTATTTTTTCATTTACATGTGCTTTCTGTCAGCAGAGAGTTTTCTAACATCACTGTAACATCAGGTTTACAGTTTATGTTTGGTAGTTCACTGGCAACATTTTCCCCCTAATAATTCACCTCATTTTCTAAGAACCTAGGTTTCATTATCTCCTGATAACGATTAGACATGAACACAGGGGGAATGCTGTGAGAAAGTGGAGTTGTGTTGCAGAATGAAGCCACCTGTGAGCATGTGAGTTGGCTGAACATGATATCGTGGTTTACAAAGCTTTCTGTCTGCTACAGCAGAATGTCCTGTGCACGTTAGGTGCTAAATAAACTGTTTCTTGAATGTGTGTCTCAACCTGCAAACGCCTGAAAATGACTTCTCTAAGGAGTCAAATACCTCTTCCTTAGAGTTCATCCTGCAGAACTGTTCCAGCGGTAAGCTTTTATTATCACACTTCTGGCAGAAATAACTTCACGTTTTATTCCACACACTTATTTGCATCTCCAAATATAACGTTAAGCCGTTTCTTGCACAACACGCATATTACCGCTTCCTGGATCTGCACCCCGAGATCTACTGTTGAAGGAAGGCGCAGGCCCGGTGGCCCACCTGGAGGGAAGGGCTCCCGGCCGGTTCGTGTCTGCGTGGGGGCTCCTCTCGCGACGCGCTCGCACTCCAGCGGTGCACGGCTCATCCTGTCTCCTCCCAGCCAATGGCGAGCAGACATCTCAGAGGGAGCCGGTGAGTCATCTCCTGCAGACGAGCCGAGAGGTTCGCGGTCCGCCTCCGGCGCCCAGCGGCACGACCCCACGGGGCCCGCCGAGCTGTGACACGGTCGCGCGCGCGCCTCTGGACTCCCGTTCCCAGGCCGGAGCGCGGCTCCCGGGCAGATGGACTCGGACCCCGCCCGAGCTCGCTGCGGTAAGCAGCGCCGTCCCCGGGAGAGTCCGCGAGCGAGGGCTGCGGGAGGGGAACTGTGGGATGGGGAGCGCTCCCTCAGGGCTGCGGGCCGCGGGGCGCTCCCTGGGGTCTACGGGGTAGGGGTCTGCGGGCCGGGGGGCACTCCTTGGGGGCTCTGGGGTGGGGGCCACGACCCCGGCCTCCTCATCCAGGCCCCCGGAAGAGAACGCCGAGCCCGCCCCCCTTCCGAGGTGGCCCGCCTCGTCCTCTCTCGGCCGCAGCGCCCGCGAAGGGCAGCCAGGGTGCGGTGCGCCGACACTGCTGCCGAGAGAGGGTCTCCCCGCGCGCTCCTAGAAACCTCGGGGCCGTTGGGGGGACGCCGGGGCGGGACTTCCGGCGGTGCCGGGCGTGGGGAGGAGGTCGGGGCGGGACTTCCATCGGCGCCGGAAATGCGGGCGCGCCGGGTCGGGGTCGCGGGGTCGCGTCAGTGCGGAGACAGCCGGTGTCCTGCGCGTCGGCCAGGTGTTCCTGGGATCCGTGTCGTGGGGGCCGACGTGCTGAGCGCGACCCGGGCAGGCTCCGGGCGGTGGCGGGAGCGGCGGCTGTGACGGGTGAGGGCCGCCATCTTCCCACTGGTCGGGCGCCGCGTCCTTCCTGGGATGTCGGGAGGAGGGGCCGGGGTGCGAGAGCGGTGGCGAGGAGGACTCGTGTGCGGTGGGGTCTGCGTGAGGAGGGGTCGGGGTACGGGCTGGGTCGGGGTGGAGGAGGGGTCGGGGTACGGGTGAGTCGGGGTGCGGGTGGGTCGGGGTAGAGGAGGGGTGCATATGATCAACATTCATGAAATTAACCGTTTGAGTGAGTGTTTTTCCTTTTCTGGAATGTTTGAAATCCCAGCAGATGTGAAACTGAGGGTAATGTTATGTATTTTTTGTTTCAAATGAAAGCATAAATTAATTTGTTGTATTTTTAAAACCACTTTGGTTGTCTGCCTTTTTCAGATCATATGCGCTTAGAAGAATCTAATAACTTACATAGTTATTAATATGAGAAATATTATAAAGAGCCTTTTGAAAAGAGCAGAAAACTAAGTATTCATTGATGATATTTAATATTACAGCATTTGGAAGGCAGGGAATTCAGTTTGTTAACACAAAGGATGTTTATGGATTTCATTAATTTGTTGACTCTTTGGCCAGGGCCTGCTGTGCTGCATCAGAGCTGCGTGGATGTGGCAGCTACCTTGCTTATGAAAGGTGGGGAAAACGAACGTGTGTGGCAGCATACCCAGGCACAGGAGTTGGGAAGATTCTTTAATCAGTTATTTCAATGACAGGATAGGAAGATTGGATTTTTGGAGGGGACTATTTATAGATTCTTGAAAGTAAAATGTCCTCTTGGTTTTTTATAAACATTATTTACGTAAGTTTCTGTTTAATGTGGTGGTCTGTCCTATGATACTGGGTAAACGTGAATATTTTGGAAGAAGATAATTATCTTTTGGTATTTCAGGTTTGTTTTAGTTGGCATTTAGGTGAAATAGTGCATAGTGGTTTGAAGTAGCTTATTTTAGAGTTATTTGGGTTTTTTTGGTGGCTGTCTGGAATAGGGATCTGAATGTGACCTTGATGTAATAAGGCTGTGCTCTCACCAAGTGAGCTAAGTCGCCAGTCCTAGAGTTATTTTAGAGTGAAGAAATTTTCTTCACTCTGCAGTTCTGTGATCAATTTACTAAAGTGTTAAATATTAACAGACTGTTAAGTGGATTGAGAACCCGACCTCACACGGTTGTTGTGAGGATTAGTGATTCTTCATATTTATTGGTCCATTTAAGCCTCACAGCAACCCTTTGTAGTAGTTCTTCAGCCTCAGGTGGACTTGACAGTGCACTGATTTTCTTCCACTAATTCTTCGATTCTGCTTCCCTTCTTGTCCAGCTTCCACGGTGCCTTCCGTAGTATGTCATTTCAGTATTCCTTTTATGAACACCCGCAACTTCCTTGCCCCTCTTTCCACAATACCAATCTGAAAAACCCAAACTTGTTTTTAAACATTTAAATAAGATATATGCTAATACACATGGCCTGAAATGAAGGCAGTAGTGCCTGTAGCCTGAAGATAGTGTACTTCTTGGGCCAAGAACTTACTCTCCATGTAGCATCTGGTGTGAAAAGAAGTGGTGATAGGACCAGTACAGACTGCTGAGAATGAAGGTGGAGGATGTGAGCGCAGAGACAAGAGTAAGATTAGAAAAATGTTGCAGGAAGAGATTGTGCCAAATAGAAAGATTAACAACAGGAGGGGGAAAAAAGTATAGAAGAGGTTAAAAAAATGCGGAAGCTACAGAACTAATTTTGGGAGAATATTGGTAGGTGAACTATATAGTGAAGAAGTAATAGGAAGAAGCAGAACTTGAATTGCCAGGAAATCTTTTAGTGTTAATAACTCAGTGTATGTCAGACCTTTTGAACACATCTTTGAGATATGACTTCACAGAGTTTAGAAAGCTACTAAAAGATAAAGTTTCTCCAGTATGAAAAGTGTCCATTTGGTGCCAGGTTTTGGGAAGTAATTGTTTGAAATGCATATATTTGGTTGGAAATTGATCAATGGAAAAAAGGTAGCCAATATATTAACTGTTTTGTGAAGTGATGACCAAAAGCAAGTGAGGCCAAAAAGAGCATCATGTGATTTATGGGGAGGAGGAGAGGAGGGTTGAAGGCTCAGGGAAACAGGTGTGGGGATTTGAAAATCACTTGGGAAGAGGACTGCTTATTTCCTGTTGAAGACACAGGGGCTGAAAAAGCCAGTGGTGTGATTCTTGAGATGAAGTCAGTGAACCAAAACCTACAACTGTGAGGTGAAAGGAGGGTCGATACTGCAATTTCTGCATTTTTTTATAACTACTTGTAGAATCTTTGGAATGTGTTAACCATCCAGTTTATACTTATCAGAATGTTTCCACATGAAGTTCTTAAGAGAGGGAAGTGAAGCCCTTTACTATTTTTAGAAAGATTTGCTTGATTTAAATGTCTGGAGATATCTCCTTTTTTCTCTGAAACCATATCAGGAAGCTTTCACAGACTTTTGATACTTTTTTTCCTTTCTAAAACATACTTTGTAAACTGTAACATTTTGTAAAGAGGTAAACTGTTCTTTATAAACAGGTAACTGAACATTTTTAGTGTGATAAAGTAAAACTTGCTTTCTTGTTCCTATTTTAAAATAAGGCCTACACGTATGCAATTTGAGAAACAAAAGATGATCCTTGGCTTTGTACTTATGGAAAGATGGAGTAGATATATATTTTTCTATTCCAACCATTAAGTACAGCTAAAAACACTGGACTTTATATATAAAACAAATATAAGACTAAAAGGTGGAGAAAAGAAAATAGACTGGCCAGATACATTGGGACCTGAGAAATGACAGAGCTTAGTTCCCTGGGTTTGCTTTTTGCCTCATTTATCCCGGACTTAGTGCTGGGGAAGCTAGCAACCCAGGAACACCAAAGGGCTCAGACAAGAAAAGCCCCAAGAAGAGCCTGCTATATCTAGCCAAAAGACCAGGAAAGGGGCAACCAGATAGAAAACTTTTTAGACAGTTAGTGCTTTACTCCAGCCAAATATCACAGAAAACACTGCAGCTTCCACCCTCGCCCTAATGATCAAAGGCGGCATGGGGAATCTAGACTTCCACCCTTGGTAAGCTGTACTGATGCCCATCTCTGGAGGGCCTGTATCAGAGAAGCCTGGATGAGGAGCTGGGGTCTTCATATCTGCTGGGCGACACTGGGGGAGACCTAGCAGGAACTGAGGAATTCTACCTCAATCTACTGGCAGTGTAGGTTACCCCTCTGTGGTGTCGGGGAGGCTGTGTAGCGAGCCATAACAGGACGTCCCGATTCAGCCATGTAGGTATCACTGGAGGCCTTTGGAGAGGCCGAACTCTCACCCTGCCCGGCAGTAACAAGGAGTACCTCCTCATGCAGGATTGATGGAGGCTGAACTGGGAACCTTAACTTCCCCTCCACCTTCTGTGTTCACCTGGCAGAAATAGCGCTCTCTTTGCCCGCTGAAGCAGTGTTGGCAGAGGCCTGCTGTAACTAAAGACTTAAATCAGATCCTGAGTCCAATAAGATAATACCCAAAATGTCAAGGTTTCCGTTGAAAGTCACTCATATGAAGAACCACTAAAATGTCCACCTGAATGAGAAGATACAACTGATACCAACACAGAGATGACACATGTTAGAATTATCTGGCAAGGATTTTAAAGAATCCATCATAAAAATGCTGCAATAAGCATTAACTTATATTTGAAAACAAAAAATAGAAAGTCTGAGGGAGAAAATACAAGATATAAAGAAGAAACAAATGGAAATTTTAGAAGTGAGAAATACAATAATTGAAATAAAAAACAGCGGATGGCTCAACAGCAGAATGGAGAGGACAGAGAAAAGAATCAATAAACTTGAAGATAGAAATTACCCAGTCTGAACAACAGAGAGAAAATAGACTGGAAAAAATGAACAGAACTTCAGGGACCTGTGGGACTTTAACAAAAGATTTAACATTTGCATCATCAAAGTTCCAGAAAGAGAGGAGAAAGATGGTGGGACTGAAACAGTATTTGGAGAAATAATGGCTGATTAGGCAAGCTGTAAACCTATAGATAGAAGAAGCTGAGTGAAGACAGGATAACTGTAAAGATGTTAAGACGTCATAGTCAAACTTCTGCAAACTAAAGCAAGTAGTGAGAAACGCTACTCTACTTATAGGAGGGAAAACAGTTTGTGGGTTTTTTTTGTTTGGTTGGCAGCTGGCCCTCACAGGGATGTGAACCCTTGACCTTGGTATTACAAGGCCATGCTCTAACCAACTGAGTTACCTGGCCAGTCCCAGGAAACAACTTGAAATGGCAGTGGCTTTCTCATCAGAGCTCAGGGAGGTCAGGAGGAAATGGCCTGACATTTTTCAGGTGCCAAAGGAAAAGAACAATCAGCTCAGAATTTTGTATCAAGTGGAAACATCCTTCACATGGTTTGTCTCCAACAGACCCACTCTGCAATAACAGGTAAAGAATTTCTCTAAACAGAAAGGAAATGATGACAGGAATGTGGGAACTTTGGGAAGGAAGAACAAACCATGGAAAGAGCCGCACTGCTGGTACATTCGGTAGATATTCCTTTTCCAACTTGTGTTTGAATGTTAAAGTACAGCTGTCTGATAAAGTCTCAGTGTATGCAGAGGGAATATTTTAAATGATTACGTTATAAATAGGGAAATGTAAAGGGGTGTAGAGGAAGGTAAGGTTCCCACATTTTACATGAACTGGTAAAATGTTGATAATCAATAAAATGTGTTAAGTTGTGAATGTATAATGTAATACCTAGAGCGGCCACTAAAAAAAAAAGATAAGTCTAAATGAAATTCTAAAAGACATTCAAGTAATTCACAAGAAGGCAGGAAAAAGAAAAGAGAAAAAAGAGAATACAGGGAGAGCAAGTGAAATACACACCATGACCAAGTGGGGTTTATCCATGGATGCAAGTTGGATCAATATTTGAAAATCATCAGTATAGTTGACATTGTTAACAGGTCAGAAAAGAAAAGCTACACCATAATATTAATTGATTGAGAAAAACCATATGACAGAATTCAACACTCACTCATGAAAGAAACTCAGAAAATGAATGATAGAAGGAAACGTTCTTAACATCTGCAAGAACCTATAGGTACCATCATACTTAATGGTAAAAGATTGAATTTTTTTTTTTTTTGTCTTTTTGTGACCAGCGTACTGCGCTCAGCCAGTGAGCGCACCGGCCATCCTTATACAGGATCCGAACCTGGGGTGGGAGCACTGCTGCGCCCCCAGCGCAGCACTCTCCTGAGTGCGCCACGGGGTCGGCCCAAAGATTGAATATTTTTTACCCTAAGATTGGGGGCAAATCAAGGATGTTTGCTGTCGCTGTTGTGATCCAGCATAGTACTGGAATTTCTAGTGACATCACTAGGATTAAGAAAAGGAAATAAAAGGCTTGCAGATCAGAAAGGAAGAAATAAAACTCCTTTTTTTTTCTCCAGGTGACGTAATAATCTACACAGAAAGTCCCAAGGAATCTACAAAAAAAATTCCTAGAATTTATGAATAAGTTCAGCAAGAATGCACAGTACAACTTCAATACAAAAATCTAATTGCATTTCTGTATACTGGCAATTCACATGTGGAGATCAAAATAAAAATATAATATTTAAGACTGCTCAGAATAATTAAAAGGGAAACTTCACTGTAAAATTGAGAAAATATACATATGACTTTAATGCAGAAAACTAGAAAGTTGCCGAAAGATCTGAATAATTACTGTGTTCATAGATTGAAAGGTTCAACATAATAAATTCTCCAATTCTCCCTCAACTGATGTAACAGATTTAACACAATTCCCATCAAAATCCCAGCAAGATTTGTATAGATATGGAAAAGATTACTTTAAAATTTAAAATGAGAGACAAAGGAACTAGGATAGCTAAAACAATTTTGAGAAAGATTTAAATGATAGGAATCACTGTAACTGGTTTCAAGACTTTAACAGAACAATAAAAACTGTGTTACTGGTGGAGGGAGAGAGAGAGAGGAACCATGGAGAACCAAGAGATAACCCCCATGCAAGTACAGCCAATTGATTTTTGACAAAGATGCCAAGCAATTCAATGTAGAATGGGTAGTCTTTTCAACAAATGGTGCTGGAATAATTGGGTACCATAGGCAAAAACAAAACCCAAAAACATTGACCTAAATCTTAACACCTTACAAAAATAACTCCAAATAGCTCATACATTTATATGTAAAACATAAAACTGTAAAATTTCGAGATGAAAATGAACAAAATTTTGGGACCTAGGGATTGCTTGATAAAAAGTTTTTAGACATGATTCTAAAAGTATGATCCACAGAATAAGTTATCAAAATTAAAAGTTTTGCTTTGTGGAAAATCCTGTTAGGATGAAAAGATAAAAGAATGTATTGGAAGAAATTTGCAACCCACATGCATAGGTACTTCAAAAAGTTCATGAAGAAATAGAATTAAAAGATACTACGAATTTTTCCATGAACTTTTTTTTTTAAGTTTTTTTACATTTACTGGTTTATTATAAAGGGTATTACAAGGGATACAGACAAAGAGATGCACAAAGTGAGGTATGGGAGAAGGGGCATGGAGCTTCCATGTACCTCCCTGGACATGCCACTTTCCAGGAACCTCCATGTGTTCAGCTATTCAGAAACTTTCTGAACCCTCTGCTCTTGGGTTTTTATGGAGGCTTCATTACATAGGCACGACTGATTAAATCATTGAGCACTGGTCATCAATCTAACCTTCAGTCCTTCTTCCCTCCCTGGAGCTTGGGGAGTGGGACTGAAAGTCCTGCCTTGGTCTTTCCTGTGACCAGCCCACATCCTGAAGCTATCTAGGGCCTGCCAGCCATCATTAGCTAATGAGAAGACTCTTATCATTTGGGAGATTCCAAGGATTTTAGGAGTTGTATGTCAGGAGATGAAGGGGCGAAGACCAAATATGTGTTTTCACAATGTCACAGTCCATCCCCTGGTGTTTGAACACAGATCCTTTATGTCAAAAAGGCATACAACTCAAAAGACACTGGCATGTTGCTAGGATCCCATTCAGTCATTATTAGTAATTAGTCCAGTCATCATCATGTCATTTGTTTCCCAGGATGAGGTTACTGAGGTCTGCAGGCTGCCATTCAGTCTTGACAGATTCCAAAAGCAGGTGTGGTTTTGGCAAACACAGCTTCACCCTTTCAGGCATCTGGAATAACTGAGCTAAGAGATGATGTCATCTCTTGCTGTGAGCCTCTTTCAAGGTGTTAAATGTATCATTGGATTTCTGTCAACTTATTACCTATTTATTCATTTTTTACCCTCAGCTATAATTTCTCCTTCTGTCCATTAATATCCAAACTTTCCCACCTTTGGAAAAGGGACATTCGGTTCAGTAACTTTGCTTGTCTAGATTGCAGGCAGCAGTGCTAGTCTACCAAGTGCCTCCCCCTCATTTCTTCCCCTTCCTGCACCGTAAGGTTACACAGGTGCAGAACATTTGGCTGTGTTTGCCACCGGGCAATATAGCTGCAATCACTGTTAACCCCAAATCTTGCCAGATGGGGTGAAGGCATAACTCACCCTCATCAGGCCCTTAGGAATTCTGACATAAGGTTTAAACACATTGTTACAGCTTGCTTAGAAATCATGCCTGCCTGCTTCCAGCACTTGTAAGACCTGGTCCTAGGACCACTGTGTAAGGTAGGGGGGAAAAGATTGAGTTGATATGCAGAAGAAAGAAAAAATTATACTTGTCATACTAGTGTACTCCTCCCTTGTCAAGAGTTGCATAGTTATATCAGCATCCTACCCCACATGAAGCATATTTAAATGTACCAACTCTCCTGTGAACTTTTTTTTTCTTTTTTTTTTTTTTAAAAGATGACCGGTAAGGGGATCTTAACCCTTGACTTGGTGTTGTCAGCACCACGCTCAGCCAGTGAGCGAACCGGCCATCCGTATATGGGATCCGAACCCGAGGCCTTGGTGTTCTCAGCACCGCACTCTACCGAGTGAGCCATGGGCCGGCCCTGTGAACTTTTCTTTTAATTCTGTCATCCCTCATTTTCCTGTCACCTCCACCAGGACTTTATCTCAGGTTTTGAAGTCACAGCACATTGGCCTTCTGTGTCAAGGAGCCTCTGAAAAGTTTCTTCTCCACCTCCTGGCCATTTTACACTCTCTGGTGCAAAAGGCTTTGGGTCTTTGCCTGTTTTCAGTGTTTATCTTGATTAATCTGCTTGAATATTGCCCCAGACAATTGTTGGTCAGCTTTTTCACTGTAATCTCTGCCTTTCTGCCCCTCAGATTCTTTCAAAGTGGGGTAAATACAGCAAACTTCTTTGGAACCTCAATGTTGGGGGACCAGAAGAGGCTCCCTTTGGTCCATCCAACCTTTGGTAGTGTTGTATTAAGACCTTTGTTTTAAACCCATCAACTTCCGTTTTGTTCATTGCATTTTTTAAAAACCATCTAAAAATTTCCACCCTGCTGTGGATGAGTCCCGTGAACCTCCCCTTTCTTTTCCACTTAGTTTCACTCTTATAAGTGTTTTCTTTATTCACCTTACTTCTTAATAAACGTTTAAAAATTTCCACCTTCCTGGGATCAGTCCTTTGACTCCCTTCTGCCTTTTGCCATTCTCTTGTCATTCACCCTCCCTTTTTTATTAAGCATCTGTAAGACCCTTGAGGGGAAGCTGAGACACCAAACTTGATACTGCTTCCCTGAGTGTATCTCTACCTTGCAGCAGTAAAATTACATGGGCTGCCCATGCTAACGTGGCCCCCTTAACCACAGCATTTACCATGGTAATTGGCATATTCTGCAGGGGAACATCCTGGTCATCATAAAGCCAGTCCCATGTGGCTTGCATAAGAAGTGTGCCAGCTGCTTCATTTGGGGTGCTCCACTTAGTATTCACAGGGGGAATCGGGCAGGCCCCCTTCTCAAGGTAAACGGACCTTACAGTGGCTTTTATCCAGGCTGGCTGTTCTCTCGGGAATATCCTCCTGTGTGTCTGGATCATATACAGCCATCCATGTTCCATGGCAAGTTGTGGGGCTTTCATCAACCCAAACATACTTCTCCATTCTGTAGCATTTAAAACCAAAGATACTTCCCCTAAACTAGTTACTCTCAGAATCAATTTTAGTAAAGGCTCTGC
Organism: Cynocephalus volans; assembly: GCF_027409185.1. Classification (NCBI taxonomy): domain Eukaryota; kingdom Metazoa; phylum Chordata; class Mammalia; order Dermoptera; family Cynocephalidae; genus Cynocephalus; species Cynocephalus volans. Next base: position 121,335,043 of record NC_084465.1, read on the forward strand.
AGGGAGCTGGTGGTACAGATCTACAAAAATGAAACAGTTCCTTCACATCATACTCTCTGGTTTCAGTAATTGCTTGGTCTTGCCTTTCCTCCACGTAAACTACCTTCTTAGTAACCAGGGGTCTTGGAGGTGCTTTCTTTTATCCCCGCATAACATTTCACTTTGTGGGTGGCTCTGAGGTTTCTGACCTAAACTGAACCCGACTGAAATCTGAGCTTGGTCTAGCATTGTGGTCTGACCCAGCACTCTTCTTTCATTTCAGCTATTACAGGTAACAGTAATCAAGGAATTGGATTTTTTTTTTTCTTACTAATTTCCATTTCCTTATGCATCTGTTGATAGCTCCCTGGGAATTAGATCCATCTCTAAATTCCACTGGCAACTTTTACCTTTATCAACTGAGCACAGCACAGCTGCAGCTCCCTATTCCGGGTTACCCCGTGACCACCCAGGAATCAGAGTTTCCTCATCCCCCACCTGTTTAAGCCATATGTTTCCGTGAGCCAGGACTGCTCTAGCAAACCCCAATCCTGACAGCAAATGAGGAGTGAATGGGGAAAAAAGCACTTCTGTGACCTAGTGTGTGGGGATTTCTCCCCATTGGCAAGCAAGACACCAACAGGGTGTCCTCCAATTCAGTTTTGACACTATCTACCTAGAGATAGTGATAAGTCCAGGTCCTGCAACTTCTGACCAACCAGCTATAAATCAGGGTTCCAGCAACTCGTTCCTTGGGTTCGATTAATTTGCTTGAGCAACTGACAGAACCCGAGGAAGCAGGTACTTAGTTTACATATTTATTAGAAAGGATAGTACAAAGGATATGGATGAAGAGATGCATAGGGTGAGGTATGGGAGAAGGGGTACGGAGTCTCTGCCCTCCCAGAGTGTGCCACCCTCCTGGAACCTCCACGTGTTTGGCTGTCCGGAAGCTGTCCGTGAACTTTGTGAAAAATCCTTGTATGTGACAAAAAAATTCCTGCTCTATAGTATATAAAGAACTCCTAAGTCTCTACAGTAAAAAAAATCCAAACAATTCTATTAGAAAATGGGCAAAAGACATGAAGAGACAGCTCACTGAAGAGGACACATGACTAGTGAATAAGCCCCTGAAAAGATACCTCATATCGCTTGCCATTGGTATACACCAGTTAAGATCATAATGAGACATTACACACCTACCACAACACTTAGAATTAGAAATAGTGGCAGTACCAAATGCTGGTGAGGTTGTGGAGAACTCTGTTGCTCATATGTTGCTGATGGGAGAGTGAAAGGATGCAGACACTCTGGAAAATAGTTTGACAGTTTCGTTAACAAAAACCAGAAAACAAAGTGTGGTTAAACACAGAGTTACTGTCTGACCCAGCAATTCCATTCTTAGGTGTATACCCAAGTGAAGTGAAACATGTATGTAGAACTTGCATGCTGCACTAATGTTCATAGTGGCATTTTTATAATAACCTAGAAAATGGAAACAACCAAATGTCCATCAGTTGATGGATGGATAAGTAAAATATGGTATATCCATACATTGGAATATTTGGCAAGAAAAGGGAATAGATTACCAGTATGTGCTACAACATAGATAAACCTTGAAACCACTGTGCTAAGTGGAAGAAGCCAGTCACGGTAGACCAGACCACATATTTTATGATTCCATTTGTACGAAATGGCCAGAATGGGCAAATTTTTATATACAGAAAGTAGATTAGTTGTTGCCTAGGGCTGGCTGTGGAGAGTGGCTGCAAGAAATGGGGAGTGAATGTTAATGAGCGTGGGGTTTCTTTTTGGGGTGATGGTTGCGCAACCCTGTGAATATATTGGAAATCATTGAATTGTAAACTGTAAATGAGTGTCTTATGTGGTGTGTAAATTATATCTCAGATTTTTTTTTTAAACTAAACATAAATTTATCCTGCAACCCAGCAGTCTCAGTCCTGGGCTCTTCATCCAAAAGAAATAAAATTTACGTTCACACAAAAACTTGTATATTTATTGCAATTTTATTTGTAATAGGAAAAAATGGGAAAAAACCAAAGGTTTTTACAGTAGGCGAGTAGTTGAACAAACATGATTAAACATTCATACTGTCCATAATACCTAGCAATAAAAAGGAAGTAACTATTGATACATGCAGCAAATCGGATGGATCTGGAGCATTGAGCTGAGAATGGGAAAAAAAAAAATCTCAAAAGGTAATGAAATCAATGATCACATTTGTATAACATTCTCAGAATGAAAAATTATAGAGATGGATACAAGCTAGTGTTTGTCAGGAGCTAGGGATTTCTCTGGGGAATAGTGTTAGGGTGACTTTAATGGGTGGCCTGAATGTGATCTTTGTGGTGATGGGAAAGTTTTGTATCTTGATTTTGGTGGTATTTATAGGACTTTATATATGAAACAAAAGGGACAAATGCTCACATTGTACCAATATTAATTTGCTGGTTTAACTAAATTAACAGATAAAATAACAAATTGTGCTGTAATTATATACAGTAAAAGCATTGGGGAAATAAGGGACATTTCTGTACCGTCTTTGCAACTTCCTGTGAATCTGTACTAATTTCAAAATAAAAAGTTAAAAAAGATGATCCTGGTATGTGTGGTAAATTGGGGACTTTGTAACTAACACAAGACTTTTTTGGTTAAGAACAACTAAAAATAACTAGACTTTATGAATAACTTAAGTCTTTTAATAAGTGTCTTAAACATAAATGATAAGCAAACTTACCCAGGTTTCTGACATTTTTGGGTTAGGCTTGGCTTTTTTTTTTTTTTTTTTTAAAGATGACCAGTAAGGGGATCTTAACCCTTGACTTGGTGTTGTCAGCACCGCGCTCAGCCATTGAACTAACTGGCCATCCCTATATAGGATCCTAACCCGTGGCCTTGGTGTTATCAGCACCACACTCTCCCAAGTGAGCCACGGGCCGGCCCCTAAGCTTGGCTTTTAAAAAGAGTTTTACTACCAAAATTTATATATGAGAATTCTCAATAGTGTATAGTAAAAAGGAAACAAAACTAGTTAAACTGTATGTGCTCACATTCTTGTAGTACTATTTAGAAAAAAGAACTATAGACTTCCCCATATTCTAAGATTAAGTTCATTGATTTCTACTATCTTAATTATAATATTAAAAACTCTAAATTGAATTGAATTTTTATGTGATAATATTTTCTCCTGTGAAAAGGAATATTTTCAGCCTCAATATTTAGTGTTAGAATGCTTAACAAACCAAATAGGAAAGAATCTTGGTTATTATGTTAATAACTTTTATGAAAGATTTTTTTTTTTTTTTTTGCCAATACATTCTGTCTTTAAAAATACTCTCCTTTATGTTTGAGTAAACTGTTTTTCTTCTTCAAAACGAACTGACTTTGTTTAAAAGAAAAGGGAATGCTGGTGATCTTAAAATACCATAGTACATAAATTAACTTTTAACAAAGTGTAAGGTATAGTTATTAAGTAAACGAGAACCATTTAGGAGGAGAGGAATACCGTTTTAGGGACTGCTGTCTGCGTCTAGTGTTGTGAGAAGTCAGCAAGGGAGAAGCTTGGACACACGTGAAGAAGGTCTTGGGGTACAGACCTGTTATGCAGTCTTAACTTAAGTTGCAGTTTTAACTGCCTGCTTGGAATTTTGATGTTCACATAGACCTTGCAGCAGTTTTAAAGGGCAGCATATTTTCCCGTAGTGTTGATACATTCATTTAGTAGAATCATCCCCCTAACTTTGGGATTTAGGCCAGTTTTCCTTTCCAAATCGAGATAACTTTCGTCATATTGGCTTCTGAGAGCTCACGGGAATGTCCTGTTTTTGCTTTGCTCAGTGCTTGGCTCAGCAGGCATTTTGTTAAAGCAAAGCACAGTGCTGCTGCTCAGCGCAAATGTGAGTGATGTAGTGACAGGGTTGTGTTTGGAGGAGGAGGGATGGGTAATAGAAAGTCTGTGGAAGTGTTAGGAACAGATACACCTGTAGTTGAAAAAGGAAGATGTAATGTGTAAATACAGTTCTTAAAATTATATTAACTAATGTAGCGATATATTGGGAGGAGGAATGGATATCAGAAAATGAGCAGAAAATATCCAAAGTTGGTAAATTATGTTTAAATTATTTAGAGATTTGAATGACTTAATCACATGTGGCTAGTCTGGATTGAGATGTGCTGTGAATATAAAATACTGAATTTTGCAGAGGGAATCAAAAACAATGTAAAATATCTAATGTTTTTTATATTGACCATTGGGTTAAGTAAATCATTAAAAGTAATTTCACATGTTTTTACTTTTGAAGATGTGGCCACTAGAAAACTTAACATTACATATTGACTTGCGACGTGTTTCTTTTGGACAGCACTACTCCAGAAACCGCTCTGCTGTCTAAATCACGCACTTAAAACTGGCTCCCTCCAGGGAGTGGGTTGAGCTGGGGGAAAGTGGGCTTAAGGGAGAGTTGTTTTTTATTTTAAGCCCTTTTGTGCTATTTGATTTTTGAAACATGTTAGTGAAATTTGATAAAAAATTACCTCTTTAACAAAGGCAGTGATCTTGTTACAGACAGACCAGGCTTGGCTTGCCTCTCACACTAAACAAATAACCTTCAAGTCCGAAATTTGGTGCAAGGATTGGAAGTTTTATTTAGATTACTGGTACTCAGCTAAATGTCTAATCAAGCAAACAAACAAATAGAAAAGAGGAGCAGTGGGGTCCAGTTTATCCTAGTTCCAGTCGGTGGGGCCAACCTATTCCTCTGACACAGTAATTGATAAAAGCAGTTCTCCCCACTGTTGTCGGCACAGAGAAGAAAAGTACCAACTAGATTTAAATCAGAGAAAAAAGGCATAGCCAGGAGCTCTCCAGGGCACACCTATACAGAACAGAAGAGGGCTTGGAAAATCAGAAACAAAACATAGCCAGGAGCCCTCCAGGGTGCACCTACATAGTAGTGTTGTGGGCCGAATGCACAGAGGAATCCAAGACTGGTGTCAGTGTTACAGCTCTTTATTTTGTGTTGCAGCTCTTTGTTCAGTGTTACAGAGCCCCTTTTGCTTATAAGCAAGGAGAACACTGGGGAGCAAAGACTTCTATACCAGTGTCTCCCAGAACAAAGGAAAAGGCCATCTTATATAGCCTAAATTTCTGTCCTTTTCCCGCCCTAGTTCCCATTCAGGTCCTCTTCTGTAAATGAGGGATGCAGTCCTGCTAATTTGGATTGGCTGATTATGGGACACAGTCCATTGGTCACTTTTGGAGCCTAATTTGCATCTGGCCCTTGGGGGACGTGAGACTGCTGTTATCTCATAGAGGGCGGGTGCAGGAAGCAAGCAAGCAAAGTTGCAGAGGCCAGAGTCTGCAGTTAAGGCAGTCAAGCATAGAGTTTCTAAGATAGTTTCTCTGGTGGAAGGAGGCAGGTCTAACAATCAGAAAATGCTCAGGGTTCCCCACTTACAGTAGCAGATATAATCCAACCAAACAGCAGGAGAGGGCTCAGAAAATCGGAGAAAGGTAAAGAGAATTTTAGCGGCTTCCGGACTTCCAGTCGCTGTGTGGCACGGGAATGAATCCCCACCATTCTCGTGAATCCCCCATCAGGGGGAACCTGCTCAAGCAAGGTCTTCACGGTGTGGGACTGGCCTTCCTACCTCTGCTAGTTATCTGTCAGGGCAAACTGCTGCCAGCCAGAGAGAGCATGCTTCTCACAGGTTGAGAGGAGTTTAAGCTATAGTTGTCTGGCAGTCACTTTAAAGAGGAAGAAAAGGGGAAAAAGAGTAAAAGAGAATAAAACGTTGCCTTGTTAGAATTTAGGCCAGAGACTCCAGTAGAGACTTACCAGCAGCAGAGACATGGGAGCAAAATAGTCCCAGTGGCCACTTGCCTTTTGCAGCTACAGTCTTCTCTGGTGCCCAAAGCTTTCCAGTTTTTGCCGGTGACTAAATTAGGCTCTTATATTCCAAAGTCATAGAAATGAACAGTGTACCCAGCAGTAAAGCAGGCAACGCTTTATTAAAAGGGAGATAGACTTATGCATAAGGTGGGCAGCAACAGTAAAGCTAGCCCCCCAAGGGGAGCTGTTCAAGGTCTTTTATAGGGAAAGGAGTTAAGGGGTGCAGGCCAGCATCACTGGAAGTAGTACATTCTGTTCTTCCTGGTTGCATCAGGAGTGCATGCTCAGTAGGTCCAAGATGGCAGTGGTGTTCATCATTGTCACCCCAGGAGGGTCATTGTAGTGTTCCATCTTGAAGCTTTGTGCACATGTGGGAATTCCTAAAGGGGTGTTAAGGTTAATCGTAACACAGTTAGGGTAAACAAGCCTTAGGGAGGGGTTTTGCAACTCAGTAAATATCTGTTTCCTCTCTTATCTCAGTTTGTTTTATCAGGGTTGGCCACGGGTAATCATTTGCCCTGGGGGTCTCATGACTGAGGAGTGGAAAAGTAACAAAGTGTCCTCTGCAGGGACAATGGAGTTGGTTTGGTTCACAGGCCTAGCCTTACTCTGTTTCAGTCTCTACCTAAAACATCTTAATTTGTCCTGTTCCAAATTATGTAGTAAATGTTAACCATAGTAAGGAAGCTTGTAATCAAAAGTAGTAATATCTTGTCCACTGTTTTGCCTTTATTTCAATTTGCTATATCATAAATAAAACACTTGTGTTTCCTGCTGCTGTTTAGCTTATTGCAGGAGGGACCAGGACACTGCCTTCTGGAAGTAATGCCCACAGAAAGCGGGAGCTGTTCCACTGCTCGCCAAGCAAAGCAGAAGCGCAAATCACACAGCCTTTCCATACGGAGAACCAACAGCTCAGAGCAGGAGCGGACGGGGCTGCCACGAGAGATGTTGGAAGGACAAGTAAGTTGGTATTGGTCAGTGCCTCATGGTGAAGAGGGGACTGTGCTTGTAATGCTATGAAAGTACCCAACTATGTGATGGTTACCAGGGTAGAAAAAATGTTTGGGTTACCAAAAAAAGATCCTCCCCAAACTCCCACAAAATAATCCCATTAAAACCACCATCAAGTACAACAGTACATACAAGAGATAGTTAGATTTCTGGGTTAACATATTCATAATACTCAATAACCAAAAGAAGTAGATGTGACAGTTTGGATTAGTTTTTATTCTTTATATACATTGACAGTACGCTATTCTTTCTTTAATAGTCTTAAGAAAAGAAAAGCCTCATGTAAGTTTAATGATCTCTTTCTGTTCTCTGAAGTTTTTGGAATTAGATCTTTTAGTAACTTTACTTGGCTTTAGCCTTGTCTCTGCAGTGAGTGTGCCATCCTTTGATTAAATGAACTAGTATATTATTGATAAAGATAAGTTCTGCTTATACTTTTTCTAGTTCTTTCACAGATGAAAAGAATTTTAAAAGAATATTATTTTGGAACCTAGACAAAAGTATATATTAAAATAAATTATAGCTATATCTTATACATGTATATAAATATATATAAATTTATAACCATTCTTTGATAATTAGAACTGATTGGCTGTAATGCTGCAGGAAAAATAAGGCTTAAATCTGAGAAATTGGCTCATAAGAATATTGGATCTTGTTAGAACCTTGTGGATAACTTTATGCCCAGGACTTCTAGGATGTAACCTCTATAGGGGCAGCACTGCATACTCAGAACCCAACGTAGTTGCTGCCATAAAGCAGATATTCAATCAGAATTCAATTATTATGTGTTGAATGGAAGAATAAATAAATATCTGGTTCTACTTTCTATAAAAATGATTACATTTTAATTTTATGTTGGAAGTAAAATCATAAAAATAGCTTTGATATTCTTAGTGTATTTGCTAGGGCTGCTGTAACAAAGTACCACAAACTGGCTAGTTTAAACAATAGAAATTTATTTTCTCACAGTTCTGGAGGCTGGAAGTCCTAAATCAAGTGGTCAGTTGGTCTGGTTTCCCCTGAGGCCTCTCTCCTTGGCTTGTAGATGGCCACCCTGTCCCTGTGTCCTCACGTGGTCTTTCCTCTGTGCATGTCTGTGTCCTCATCTCTTCTTATAGGGCCACCAGGCATATTGGATTAGGGTCCACCTTTATGACCTCATTTTACCTTAATTATCTCTAAACACCTTGTCTTCAAATACAGTGATGTGTTAGTAAACAGTGGGGTAACTTTTTGAGAAATGTGTTACTGGCAGTTTCATTGTGCAGAAGTGTATTATGAAAGTGAACCTCAGTGAATTTTCCTATTGTCTGCACTGGCCACTAGCTGCATGAGTGTGAGACCTCTAATTATGTTACTAAGTTTCTCTGAGCCTCACTTTACTCATCTGTTAAATGAGGATTAGAATAATTATCACTCCCACAGTCATGAAAATTAAACTTCAGGTAGGGATTATGCCTGGCACTCAGCAAGCATTCAGTGAGTGTTAACTGAAAGAAAGTGAGCCGAGATGCTGGGTACCAATCAAGCTTTATTGAAGGAAAAGAAAATCTGCCGGGCTGCGCTCAAAGTGGCGGGCAGCCCTGGGCTGCCCTCAGAATGGAGGATGGCCTCAGATGTGGGGGTGAGGTAGCTTATATAGGGTGCCAAGGGCTGGCTGATACCATCAAGGAGGGGCATTATGGTAATAATGAAGCTATGCAACCAGGCTGGAGAATTGCGCCCTTGCAGCAGCAAAAGGGTTTCTGTTTTGCAGAAGTCATGAGGATTCTCATAAAGGGAAGTGGGGAGGGGTTTGGTGATGGAGTGGAAGACAAGGCCGGTGGCTGTTTTGTGCTTATTGTGTCCACAGTGGCGCTGGTCCATCATTAACTAAGTGTTATTAACTGTTTTTCTGTGGGGATGGGTTGGAATCATTTAAAAATGCAAGAATTCTGAAGTAGACAAGAACCCTTTCACTTGGAGTCAGATATAATGTATCAAATGCTTGGCTTTCTTTCTTATAGGTCTGAGCTGCCTTTGGGAGGGTCACCCATGGGTAAGCTAGGCACTCCTCCTCCACATATTTTGCAGTAAGTTTGTTTACACCAGCATCACCACAAACCCATGAGTGGTATGATGGCTATGGTGTCACTAGGTGATAGGAATTTTTCAGCTTCATTATAAACTTATGGGACCACTATCATGTGGTCCATCTTGACCAAAACATTGCTATGCGGTGCATGACTGTACAGTCACATTCTGGAGTCCTGGGGCTTTGGACTTCAACATATGAATTTTGGGGACACAGCTGAGCTTCGGCACTTAGGAGAGTGAAACCAGAGCTGTGCTGGACTTCCGTGATGATGGGAACGTTCTCTATCTCCTTTACCTGATATGGGAGCCACAAGTCACATGTGGTTATTGAGCATTTGAAATGTGGCTGGTGTGGCTCAGAGCCTCAAATTTTAATTTCTTAAAATTTTAATTACTTTACATTGAAATTTAAATAATCAGATGTGGCTAGTGGCTGCCATATTGGATAATGCAGGTAAACAGTCTAAAGTAGGTTTTTTTAATTTTTAGGTTTTCTTACATGTTTAGCAATGAGAATTCCACAGCCTCTATGGCTGGTGTGTTAGTGTTGCCTCACACATGAGCCAAATGTGATCTTCTCGGTCTTGTTGGGTCTCTGTCCTCCATCGTGATGTAGCTCAAAGGAGGTAATCGCATCTCATGGTCAACGCTTGTGAAGGTGATGCAGAATTCTCCAAACTGAACTGCTGAATCCCCTGTGGCCCTCTTTCTGTGTCCCCCTTGTTCCCAGATGGTGCTTATTTGTTCAATGAGTACAGTTTTTTGGAGTGGGACCAGCCAGCGTGTTGTATAGTGGCTGGTGATAGGCACTCTGCAGCAGGAGGGAGGAGTGGCAGTGTTTGGTGCAAGCAGCTGGCATGGTAGGTGCAAGTGGAACCATGTAAGAACATGGACTGGTGGATCGCCAGTGGATTTGAATTTGTGATCATTTTCTGGACAACATATGTGGTCATGCTCTTTCAATTGCTGGGAAGCCATACCAAAAAGAAAGTGAAGATTAGTCTGAATGAGATTTTTTTAAAGTTTATTTTATTAATATTTTTTTACATTCTAAGATGATGTTGTGGAGCAGTTGATGGGGAGGGGCAGAGGGAAAGGGGAAGGAAATAGGGTGGGAGAAGGAGGAAGGAAGGGGGCCGGGGTTGAGGCCTGTGGCACCCTCCTTATTCCTGCAGCGAGCCTGGGGCTCTTCCTGTGGCAGCTTGGTGGTTGTTGCTGGGCTGGATGCAGATGTCAGGCAGTGTGGCCAGGGCCCTCTGTCCTCCCACTGCCCTGGCTCAGTAGCCTGGGGCACTTTCTGTGGCTGCTCAATGGTCATCGTTGGGCTGGTTGTGGGTGTCGGGGGGTGGTGGGTGGTGTGGTGTGGTGTGGTGTGGCTGAGGTCCCCTGCCCTCCCTCCTCTCTGGCTTTGGAGCCCAGGGGGCTTTGGTCCTTCTAGGTTTTATAGGTGTTCTTTGGTGATGTGAGACCTTCATTAGTTAACATCAAATTTTGTCTCTGGTCTGTGGGTATTTTGTTTTTTTTCAGTTCTGTGTTGGATTATTTGCTATTTCCACTACTTAAACTCTTCACTGTAACTAATTTGTTGTCCTTTGCTTACTTCTGAATTGGAGGAACTTTCTGTGGGGACCAGCACTTGAGCTCTGTGGTTGACCTAAATTGCTGCTTTGCTGCTCATTCCCTGGGGAATGCTTTTTTGCAGCTCAGGTTTTAATGGTTGACTTTATAGGTACTTCTGGGTCTCGTGAGGTCCAGTACACCTGGGTTGTTTGGAAACTGGTCTAGGCCTGAGTCTTTTCAGTAAACTGTACCCCTGCAATTCTGTATTCCTGACTTGTCTCCACTGAGTGGGCCTGTGCTGATTGGGGTGCAGATCAGCTCTCCATGCAGTACCCCAATGTTGCCTCGGTGGGCCTGCCGCCACCAATCCCCCACTCCAAACACTTCCCGTGTGATGGGTCATGCACCAGTCCCTTGTGATGACTCACTGGCCTCTGAATGGTTCCCCCTTTTCAGCTGTTCTGGCTCCTCACTCCTGTGTGGGTCCATGGGAACCCTATTAGTGGTCTTGCTGTCCTGGGGTCCACCAAGGCCCTCTTTTCCCCTTCTGCCTCCAAGCAAGCCCATCTGAAGGGCACAACTGCGGCTTTTGCCAGCTCTTGCTCCATGTGCTCAGCAGCTCCAGCCTGGACGCAGCTGGGGCTCGAAATGCACCGAGAAGTTTTTTCTTTCTCTCATCATGGCTTCTCCCACCTTCATGCCCTCCACAGGTCTCTCCTCCTCTTCCTCTGAGCTCCAGTGGCCCCGCTTGGGTGTTGTTGCTTTTTTATAGTTGTAAATTAGTTGACTTGTGGGAGAGAGTGACGCTGGGGACCGTTTATTCTGCCATCTTGACTGGAAGCTCTGAATGAGATATTACATTAGGTTTAGCTTTTTGTCTTAGATTCATACATCTGAGGCAGACTGGAGAGTAGTGGTTAGCTGGGGATGGGCGGATTGCTGCAGAGGACTGCAAATCTAGGTGTGCACACAGTGTTGCTGTGTCCTGTTGAGCTGCTTCCTGCACATGTGTGCTTTTCAGGTGTATGTCAGTGTTGGTATGAAGAAATGCACATTCATTTAAGAGCTTTACTAAATCATAGCAGCTTTTCTGTCTTCAGTTTTCCCAAGAGGTACCATAAGTTCAACACCTCTTATTTTCAGGGTCTGTGAAATTGAACGGCATAGAAAAGGAGTACTGATGGAGAAGTCCGGGAAGTGATTTTGTGAGGCATCTCCTTACTTGGCTCAACTTGCCCCCTAGTGGAAAGTTCTTATTTCACTGTATGTTTAGTTTTTTCATCATCTTTTTTTTTTTTTTTTTTTTTTTTAAAGATGACCGGTAAGGGGATCTTAACCCTTGACTTGGTGTTGTCAGCACCACGCTCAGCCAGTGAGCGAACCGGCCATCTGTATATGGGATCCGAACCCGGGGCCTTGGTGTTATCAGCACCGCACTCTCCCGAGTGAGCCACGGGCCAGCCCTTTTCATCATCTTTTTAAAAAAAATATAAATTGAGGTTAATGCTGACATCTCAGCTTTGTTTTCCATAGTGATTACTTTTAAATTAAGATGCATTTAAATATTAAATGTTAAATATAACATTTTAGTTGCCGAGTAATAAGGACCTTAAAACATTATGTGTACAGATGAGTAGGAACTGACATGTGTTGGAGGAGACTGGCTTCGTGTAGAAGTGAGAAAGGCTTCGCTAAGGAGGCACACTGTGGGAGGAGGGAGTTCTCTATGGAGAAGGAGGGGAGTAGCCAAGACCACAGGCAGGCGGAGAGTTGAACATTGATGTGGCTCTCAGTTCAGCACAAGCTCACATCTTGTAGTCACTGGAATGTTCCCTTTGATGGTTCAGTTTTAATTTTCATTATTATTTTGTTTTCTTTTTTTCCCATGTTCTTCATTGATGTTTTAGAGTGATGTTGGGAGAGACTGTGTTACCAGTTCTACCAGATTCAATTTTTAAACTAGTGGTTTTACATGTATAGTTTTTAAAGTAGTTTGTAAAATTTATGTGAGAACTCTGTGATATTGCAAAATGCATATTGCTAAAATGCTGTTATTTTCTTTAAAATTTGTCTTTCTAAGAAGTTAATCTGAGAAGGAATCTAATAAAAATTGTGTATCTTTTTAACTTGCAACTTATCAAACATCAAAAAGTTTGTGCTGTGTATAAGTTTGAAAAGTCACTTAGAAAATCACCCTGACAGTAGTTAAGTATTAAAACATTGTTTTAGAAATATCTGTTGAGAATCTTTTTTGGAAAATTACCCTGCTTGCTGGGTGTGGGGCTGTAGAGCTAGGATGGGGTCTGGTGCTCACAGACCCTTCAAGCCCATTGTCCAGACTAGGTCACAAACCCTTCACATGCAGGTGTATGAGCTAGGTAACCAGAAAATAGGCCCTTGGAGCTGTAGGTGAAGGAATAGTAAGTTTTATTCAGCACACACACGTCTAAGAGCCAGGCAGTCCAAAGAGAAACTCAGAAACTCAACTGCTACAGGCTAAGTCCAAAGAAAAACTGAGCAGCTGCCTGCATAGTAAACACCTTCTATTTTTAGACATGAGATCTCTGCCAATGAGCAGTTCAGGTGGCTGCTCCACAAACTCTGAAGAACACACAATAGCAACAAACTAAAAAAGATATATTGGTGCACTTGCACATTAACTCCACCCACACACAACTTGTTTACAAAGAATGTGCTGCACCATCCCCAACCAGACCTAAGGCAAGGGGGCCTGACTAAACTACTCTGTTTTCCTCACAGGGGTCCATACACGGTATTACGCGGGCCCTGCTCTCAGGGAGGTTAGGTTAGAACCGGTTTGAGCCCAGCAGTTTCCTAGTGATGGGCCATGTACAGGCAGAGTGCATATCTGGTGAGCCTGCTTGGGGCCTAGGGTGTGGTTGAGATTCTGCTTCCTCCTGTCTCCCTGACATTTTAAATGGAGACTGCTGGTGTGAGACAGGATGTGTAGGGCATGAGGTGGGGGGCCCAGCCAGGGATGTGAAAATTAATGTTTTCACTTAACTGATAGATGTTGTTCTTTTGGGTGAGATTTCCCTTTTTTCCCTCTTCATAACAGTTTTTTAGGTATTAAGTAGAGTTACAGTTTATTTTGCTTGAAGCACAGTGGACATAATGAGAACTCTAACAAGGCACATTTTCTATTAGTATACAGCATATCAAAATACATTTATAATAGCATGTGATAGAGCTTGAAAGCTATTCATGATATAACTTTATTTATGGGAACTGCCTTCTCCAAATTTGGAAGTTTTTTAATAAGGTCAGCTTACATTTTCTCTTGTAAAGGGAAAAATTATGTTATTTTGAAGAAGTGCTTATTTTTAAATCCCATATTATCCTAGGTAGTTATTTATACAATTTGATTATAGTTTCCTCTGTAGAAATTTGAAACTTTAAATTCCTTAAGCATTTTATGTATAAGAAATAAAATATGTAATGATATAAAATAGGAGTTTAGGTTAAAAGGTAATCCATTTTTAAAAATGAATATTGGTATTTGGTATTAGAGTCTCCTATTCATTCGTTCATTTTAAACAAAATCTTCCTCTTCTATAGGATTCTAAACTGCCTTCCGCGGTTCGAAGTACACTTCTGGAACTGTTTGGTCAAATAGAAAGAGAATTTGAAAACCTTTATATTGAAAACTTAGAATGTGAGTATCTATCTTAATATACTTGTATAACTTTTCACCTATCCATAGAAATTTTTTGAGAGTAAAGTTTGTGAATGACAGTTATCACTGTCTTAGTTTTCTATTCTGCTGCAACAAACTTAGTGGCATAAAATAACAAATGTATTATCTTACAGTTCTGTAGGCTGGCATGATTTTCACCACACTAAAGTGAAGGTGTTGGCAGAGCTGTGCTTCCCTCCTGGAGGCTCTAGGGATGAACGTTTCCTGCCTTGTTTGGATAGCAACAGAATTCTCTTTCTTGTAGTTTAGGGCAGAAGTCCCTTTGCTGTACTCCTAGGCACATGGCCCCCTTTTCCCTTGTTGGTGGATCTCCTTGTTGTCTCTGACCCACCCTGATTGGACAATCCAGGGCATTCTCTCCACCTGCAGAGTCCTTCTGTGCCTTGTGGGGTAGCAGGGTATGGGGCTTAGGGCATGGGCCTACTGCACCTACCAATCCAAATTGTGATTTTATGAAAATAAATGCATCTTATAATTCTTTCTATACCAAGTATACTATAAATTGAGAAAACTTTGATTCACGTTTTTCTTCATAATATACTGTCATTTGAACATTTCCTAAAATGTATGTATTACCTGACTTAATAAAGGTAAAGCAAAAGAATTTTTAATTAACTTGGCTTTAGCTTTTTTTTTTGGAAGTAAAGCTTACATATACTTAAAAAAAAAGTATGAAAAGAAAAGATATCTACCATTACCCCTCGCATATTTCAAAGGGAAACATTTTCTGTATTTTTCTGTGTTTAGTTCTGGTGATCATTTCTGTAAACTTAAGCGGTCTACTTCTAGTTTTAGGTCTGTCCGTAGCAGGCCACGTGCCTCCATGCTTGAGCTCGTTCATTTGTGGTGTTAGGGAGAAGCCAGTAGTGTGTCCTTTACTCCTTTTACTGCTTTGTTGCATGCCAGTTTTTATTTTTATTGGGTTTGTGTTATAAAATTTATATTGTGCAAATGTACCTCTGAAGAAGTGTTTAATGCTTTATTTACAAGTTGATTCCAAAAAAATACAAGAAATAACATTTGCATTATTAGACTTTTTCACTCCATAACTAAGTGGCGTGGTTGGATCAATAATGAAAAGGTAATCCTATGTCATTAAAAATTTGCTGTTGGAAAATTTCACATTTTAATACTGGATTCTCTTTCTTTTTTAAGTTCACCTTGAAAAGTTACAGAGGGAGAAATTATTTCAACTTTTTATAAAATAAAAATTAGGTACATGTACTGCATCTGATTTTGAGGGTTTTTAAGTATCAGAATTTTAATGACTAGAATATTATTAAGTTTCCATTGTGATTAAAGCCTTATGTTTTATGAATTCATACAATTTGCTCAGGAAGCTATAAGATTAAGAATTACTAATGCTGACTGTACTTTGAGTTTATGTTGTCTAGCGCTTGAAGGTTTTGGTGGCTCTTGCTACCTGTAAGATAAAGGGCAATTTGCTTAGACGGGTGTTGTTTAGAGCCTTTTGCCCCAGCCTTCTCCTGACCTGGCCTCATTCTGCTCTTTCCTTCGAACCTTTTGGCCAGACCAGTCTGCCGCTTGCACATCCTGGGAGGCTGTGTGGTGTAGTGGCAAGGGCCTAAGAGTTGGAGCTGGGTGGGTCTGTGCAGTTCAGGTCCCAGCGGTGGCTCTTGAGTAGGCTTGTGTCCTTGGCCGGGTACTCGGGCCAGCTCCACAGGACAGATAACCAGAAGGGCCAGTTCGCTTCTCAGTGTCTTTGCTCTGTCTCTACTTGATAGCTGATGTCCTCCCTTTTTATACTTCTCTTTTCCCTATAATTCTGGAGCTCCTATTTGATTTTCAAAACTTTTCTTGAATTTTTAGTCCTTGTTATATACAGTCATCAGGTTGTGGTGATGTGATACCACACATCAGTAGTTACATATTGTTATAGTTTGTTCCCAGCTAGACTGTAAAGATTTCACTGAATTTTGGTGTCAGAATAATGTTTTTAAGTGCACAGAATCAAGCACAAAGGAAACTGTGAGAGCAGCATTTTCCATAGTGTAGCAAGAGTGTATGAGCTTTTATTTTTAGGATGGTATCTTGAATGATGTCTTGAGTTTTTCAGTAACTCTATAAATTGTGATCTTGCTTATTAGAATGTTATATATGTCTGTGTTTAGACAATACTAACAGGTAACAGTTTAACATGTGCAAATTTTGAAAGTAGTGACTATATTTAAACGTAAAACCACATTTTACATTTTTGAAAAATTTTTTTTTATTCCCAGTGCGTAGAGAAATTGATACTCTTAACGAACGTTTAGCTGCTGAAGGACAAGCGATTGATGGGGCAGAACTGAGTAAGGGCCAGCTTAAGACAAAAGGTAATGTGGATGCTTGTGAAAGTGTTGTCCTGCAGGGTATGTGTGGAAAGAGAAAGTGTTGTCCTGCAGAGGACATGTGAAGGACACTGGCTTACTTGCTGTTTGCTGTCAGCAGAACCTGAAACGTGTGACTAGGGGTGGTCTAGAAGAAGGATGAGCGAGGGGCTGGGGTCACATGGCAGATGTGCCCTTGGGAGTTCACTTTCTCCTGTGTGGGATGAAAGGTGCACTTCGTCCAGCTGTGGTGTTGACGCTTGACTGTCACTTCTCTGTCTCTGCAGCCAGTCACAGCACTAGCCAGCTCTCTCAGAAGCTGAAGACCACCTACAAGGCTTCCACCAGCAAGGTACGCAGGGCGCTGGCCCTCGAGCCTGTTGTGTGGTGCTTGCGGTGTGCAGACGTGTACTTCAAGCTGCATATTTTCCAGCTAGAAATGTGTGATGGAGAAAGATAAACGTCTGGTTTTCAGGAAAATTTAATTTTTAAAGGGAATATCATATGTTAAGTAACCACAGTATGCAAATACTAATACAGTAACTTGCCCTAATACTTACTGAGATTAATATATTATGTATTATTAAATATATTGTCTTTAGAGGGAAATATATTTTCTATTGTTAACTGGCTAGATATAAAGGCTCTGAATTAGCAGAAAGCTAATGAAAAATATACAGTAATTAAAATTATGTTCTGAGCTAAAGTTACATTTTAGTTCATTATCTTATTTTCCTCAGTTTTCTGAGTGAGATCAGGAAATGAAGATTTGTCTCCAGGGCATGTAGGGACATTTGTGGAATTTTTTTTTTTTAAGTATCTTTTTAAAATGGCAAGTATTTAATTTTTTGGAATTCATTGAACTATGATGGAGTATTACTCTGAAGTAATATTTTGAGATAATTTTGTATGCATTTCAAGTATACAAAAGATTAGTTTTCTACCCTCAGTGAACGTATACTCCTTTTGCTAAACCTGAGGGAAAGCGTTGAAATTTGCAGTGAGTCTGCTGTGGTGACATCAACAGTCATCGTTAGCTTTTTACTTTTCCAGTTTAATTCCTTGAGCTTGTAGTTCCTTGAGCTTGTAGTTCAGCATGACATCTGTAGTGAGATTAACTGCAATTGATAGAGCAGACTAGTCTTTCTGCTATTTCTCCTTATTTGAAAGTCTGATAATTCTTTGCTATTAAAGAAAATCTGAATATCGCTGGCATTTTCTACTTTTTCCTTTGATAACATCATGAATGTAAGTTGCTAATTTATTTTTTTGTCATATAATGTCTAGCTTATATTTATTAGTTCTGATATTTTTAATAAATTAGCTTTAAACTTTTTCTTCAAAATGAAGTGTGAAGTTATATTCTTCCTCATTTAACTTCTTGTTACATTATCTTGAATTATATTGCTTATTCTGGTGCTTATAGTTGTATATATACAAAGTATGGTCTTAGAATTCCAAAACTTTCTGATTATTTCTGAAGTAGAGGAAAAAATGATTATATAAAGTTATCCTTTACCATTAGCAGTAAAAAATAAGATTTGACAAATGTCAGGTGTGTATAATAATACTTTGCTTTAAAAAATGTATTAGAGATATTTAAAGCCCAAGTCATTTTAGATGCTAGAATTTCATCTGAATTTGTAAGAAACGTATTACTAGTGACCTTTATAGCATTTTGCACACTGTGTACCCATCTTAAAAAATAATGAAAATACAAGCCATCTGAAAATTGAAATTATTTGGTAACAGAATATATTCTGATTTGTGCTACAGCTGCAGCATGGATTCTTGGTATTAAAGCTAAGCATGAATGGAGCAAGAAAAACGCTACAGTCTAGATTCGTTACTTTCCTTCTGAAAGTCAGGTAGCGTGTTTGGTGAGATGGGGAGCACAAAAGTGTAGTATACTCAGGAGAGGGTTCTCCCCTTCATGGGTCGCTAATGACATATTTCTAATGCTTTATTGGGAGGCAGGTAAGACAGTCTGACTTGCAAACCAGTTTAAAGAACCTTGTGAAAATGTTTGCAAATATTTTTATAAAGGTAAGTATCTTTTATTGTCAAAAAAGCTCTTCCCAATTTTTAAAGAAGTGTGTTAGGTTGTGTCTCAGTTAACGTGATTTAGGATGACAGGCATAGCATCAATTTTTTGCTTCATTCCACTGTTTTCTGTTGTGAACGTTTCTTCTAAGTAATTCAGTCTGTTTGGTGGGGCCTCTTTGTAGTCGTGCCTAAGTCAGCGTTTTCAAGAACAGAGTTAAAGCTGACAGACAGCCAAAGTGTAATGGGTGTTCTGGAAGTAACACATGGAATGACTTATTGCCATATCCATAAACAGCATGTCATCTGCTTCCAAAATCGCACCCAATCCCTCCAGAAGTGCAGCTGGAGTCTCCCCGCAGTAACCTCCTGTTCTAACTGTACAAATGGGCTAGGTGAAGGGTGCTCTCCAGGGGTTTGTTTCTTCCAGTGGAATTATGTTAGACATGGGGAGTGATGTCGACAATGAAATTTACTACAACTCATTATGGGGAAGTTTTGTGTGTTCTTCACCTTCTCTCCTAACATGTTACAATACTGTTTAACAGCCGAAGGGCACTCTGTGTAGGCAGATCATCTTCCGATATTGCAGAGGGATAACTTCCCTGGGTAAACAGGATGTTAATTTCAAGAAGAAAAGATAATGATGGGTTTGAGGTTGAACGAGTCCTTTTATAATTCCTGTTGAACTTAAACCAGGTCAAATGGAACCTGTTGTGTTATGGGTAAAAATGTCGGTCTCCTGTCAAGCATTAGTTTTGGTCTTTCACTGTATCTGGGGAGTAGTTTGAAGCACATACCAAATTGATGTGGCCGTGACTGTGGATTGTGCTTTTAATATGTGTATGTAAGAATGAACTTAGATATGCTTTTCAGGGCTTTGCTAAATTAATGTTTAAAACAAGGTGTGTAATGCTACCAATTTTTGTTTTTCACTTGATTGTATGGCTTCATTATTTAAATAATCTACATTATTCTGATTTACTTAAAAGCTGAAAAGAAGTTCTCTCATCTGAGAGCAATTTAAAAACCAAACTCTGAAGAAATCTTTGTGTTTAATTAGATTCTTCCTCACTCACTTCATGTATTTCCTTATCAGAGAAGACAAGAGCTGTTTGTCATGTGTATTGTTATACAAGACAGTGTGTCACGACGTGTGCCTCAGTGTTTTTGTTGTTTTCGTGTCTGTTTTATTAGACTGTGAGCTTCCGAGAGGCGAGGAGCCCAACTGTCACGCGGCTGTGTCCCTCCCTTCTAGCCCTATGCCTGGCTCTGAGCAAGTGCTCAATAAACTATCTTGAACAACCTACTCTTCTGTTATAGAGTGTCGTCTTTTGGTCCTCCCCCACCGTGGGCTTTTTTCCTCCTGGTGATATGTGTTTGGTGTAAGTTATCAAAAACAAAAAAGTGAAAGTCCCCTAATGATCGAAGTAATTAGTGTTACCTGTTTGGGGTATCCTTCCTGACTTTCTCGTGTCTGGCTGGATAGCTAGCTATTTCTTTTTTTAAAAGAGTTTGGAAGTTTTGTCTGACGATTTGGATTTGTGGAGGAGCGACTTGAAATGCCTCAGTATGCCCTTCTTCTATACTAAGACATGACTTCCCTGGCTCTGTCACCATGACGTGGGGCCCTAGAAGCTCTCTCATGACCTTTATTCTCTGTGGTGTGAGCCCATCCTTGCCCTGCAGGACACTTTCATTCTGTTCTGCTTGTATTGTATTGCTTTGGTGTTTTATACATTCTATGCAGTGACTTATGCATTTTTCAAGTCATCTTTTTCTGTTTTACCTTTTTCAACTTTGAAAAATTTATTTCAGTAAATATTTAAAAATACTCCTCTTCTTGATTTTAGATTGTCTCCAGCTTTAAGACCACCACGTCTAGGGCCGTCTGCCAGCTTGTGAAGGAGTACATCGGGCACAGGGATGGCATCTGGGATGTCAGTGTGGCCAGGACACAGCCTGTGGTACTCGGGACTGCGTCTGCTGGTGAGTCGGACTCTGATCCAGCCAGCTTGTTGAAATGCGGCTCTGCCTGACACAGACTGCTGGAGATGTCCCCGGAGGCAACAGTGTGATGGGAATCGTTAGAACTGAAGCAGGGGTGCTGGCCATGCTTAGTACAGAGGCCTGCAGTCCTCTTGCCCTTTTGTGGTCCCGTGCCAACAGTGGACATGCATCTCTGAGGAAAGAGATGCTTGTTCTGGGTGCATTTAGCTTAGTTGTGTCAAGGAATTCCTTGAAAGTGGAATATTTTTTAAACATTAGATTTTTTTTGGTTGTCTTGGTTGTTGTTATTCATAGCCAAGTGTGCTTGTGATCTGCACATATATTTGACAGTCTTTTTCCATTAGCGTGGTACACCTGGGGGAGAGTGCTGTGGTGACGACTGAAACACGCACGTCATCAGGGAGTCGACCCGGCAGTGGGTGCTGGTGGCACCACCAGGGTTTGCCTCCAGGAATTGCAGGGGTGGGGTGTCTGAGGTGGCATGACATGACATCCCTCCAGACAGAAGTTGCTGAAGTGCAAGATGGTGCTCACTTGTTGAAAATGACTTTCCTAGGTTGTGAGAAATTAATTACTCACTCACTAGATTCTGCTTTTTAAAGGCAAAATAGAAAATGATTAACCAGTTAGTGTTGAAGAAAATTCTTTCTCTTGTTTGAAACTTTAGAAATCATCATTAAAAAAAGAGTAAAGAGAAAAAGGGTTCTTTCTCATATTTCTGAAATTTCATTGGGATAATAGGCATTTACTTTATATTTTTCTATTATATCTACTGTTTTTTAAAAAATTATGCCTATAAGAGGAAAGGCTCAAAGGAAGTCTTATTATCTTAAATAATTTGTAACTGGATCTGGATGCTATTTGAGTTTGAATATTGGAAGATATTCTGAAAACTATTAGTACTTCAGTAAAATACTGAAACTGTGATGCAAATTATCTCTGTTTGTAAGTCTCGAGCATGATGCGGTCAATGTAGTAGTGAACTAGGAAATTGAGTCCCTGCCTGTCCATTTGCCGGTCTGTGGCCTCAGATAAATTACAGCCTCTTCGATCTTGGAAGCATTGTCTTCAATCAGTTGAATTTTACAGAGTAGCAGAATCAAAGTTGCAAGAGATATTAGTGTATTGTAACTTCTCATTTTTAGAGTATTTATCTTACTTTATTAAAAAGACTATAACATTGATGATGGCTAAGTTACAACTGTTTATTTTGATCTTGCAGATCACACGGCTTTGCTGTGGAGCATAGAGACAGGGAAGTGCCTTGTCAAATACACAGGCCATGTGGGTTCGGGTAAGCATTTTCCTGAGTGACTGCTGTAGTCAGAAGCTGTTTCCTACTTTGATTCGCTTTTAAATTCTTGCGTGTTAAAGTCATCTGTGTTGCTTGAAAGTTTTACTGTTTTGGTTGTCAGGGACTGTGTAGTGTATTCAAAGACTCGATCAACTCTGTGCCTTTAGCTCGTGTGGGTTTCATGAAGGTAAAAAGCTTAACTCCCTGAACCACATAGAAATCATATTAGTCTACCTTTTATTTAACGTTGTATATGAACCGTATGTAGGCAGTTTTGTAACTGAAATATGCTCATTCTCTATCACATAGTGTATGTCTGCATTAGAGATTTAGTGCAGTGATAATTTGGATGTGTTCAGGTGCAGTCAGTGATGCTCTCTGTTACTGTGCGTTTGTGCCTGCAGTTAGTGCTTTACACAGCAGCAGCCGTTTTCTGCCTTTGCAGTTATACCTGTGTATGTACCGATGTCCTGACCAGATTTCGTGTTTCACTTTTCTCCCAAATGCCCTGTGTGTTTCCTTGTCCCTGGAACGCCCTCATCCTGTCTGTCTGTCGGAAGCTACCTCCCTGCTCAGTCCCCTGCCTCAACCTACCACTGCACCTTGTAGGCAGACCCAAAGTCACAGAGGTGCACACTTGGGTGAACCCGTCCACCTGAGCACCTTCCTACACATCTCAGTGGTCCCGTCCAAGGCCAGGGCTCTGGGTGAGCTGCGGACCCCACTCTTCCTTCCTCTAGTGATTCCTGTTGTCGCTGCAGCTTCTGTGTCTTTCTTGGCAGGGGCGTTTTCCACGTGGCATGCAAACACTCCGTGCCTTCCTATGTCAGACCTCCTCTCCCCATGCTTCTTCCTCCCCAGTCTCCTCTCACCTGTGTCCCGCAGAGCCTGCAGAATGCAGAGCAGGTGCTCAAAAGTATAGTGAAGCCCTGTTAAAGGAGTGAGTGCTGTGTTCTGCTTCTACTTCCTCACCTCAAATTTGCTCTTTAAAACACTTAAAAAATTAAATGTAGATACATAGCTTAGAAATTCTTAAAGTGTTACACAGTCTGCATGAAAAACTGTTGGCTTTTTCTTGCTCGCTCCCTCCCTAGTCTTTTTTCTCCCATTTTTCTACACAAGCCTATTTTATTACAGGTTGAGTGTCTCTTATTTGAGATGCTTGGGACTAGAAGTGCTTCATATTTTGGGTTTTTCTGGATTTTGGAATATCTGCATTATAATTACTGGTTCAACATCCCAAATCCAAAATCTGAAGTGCTCCAGTGAATATTTCCTTTGAGCATGATGTTGGTGCTCAAAAAGTTTCAGGTTTTGAAGCATTTTGGATTTCAGATATTTGGGTTAGGAATGCTCAACTTGTACTTTTAATTTTGGAATTTTAAACAAAGAATTGACTCTTATTAAGAGAAACGAAGATTTACCTCACATAAATATTTTCGGTCTTTACTCCAGATAGTGATATTATGATTTTTGTTGAAAATGGGTAATCAGATTTCAGTAATTTTGCTGCAGTATGTTGTTCACACCTATCTAATTACTGAGCCTTGATTTCACCCACAGTTCTGTTTTCTTTGGAATCAATAGTCTCCTTATTTTTTCTCTTGCCTAGTTTTCTGTATGCATCCCTAATTCATCCTTAAACACTGCCAGGTTTGTAAAATTCCTCACAGGGCGATCAGACTCTTTGTTGCTGTTTCCTCCCTGGAGTTCTCCATTCTCTGGACTGGTTGATATCCGAGTCCTGCGCGGTTGCCCTGCGCGTTGCCTTCAGCAGCCTCCTGGGGTTTCTTTTGGCCTCTCATCCGTAGCATCCCCTGTTTCTGGACCCCTTGTCTTTGTTCTTCACAGAAAACTTTCAGTCACTTCCCTATTAAAGTTTTGTTGGAGGAAACATTTTTGAGACCTTAAATGTTTGAAAAATAGATTTAGTCTTTACACGTGATTGATAATTTAGCTGAGTATATTCTTTTACATAGGAAGCAATTTTCTTTTAAAAAAAAATGAAGGTATTGTTCCAGGGTCCTATTTTTATAGCTTTCAGAATTGATATTAAGTCGAATGCTATTTTGAATCTTGATCCTTTACGGGATTTTTTTTTTTCTTGAGGACTTTTTTTTCTTTAAATTGTGCTGGACATTCAGTGGGACTTTTCAGTCTAGAAATGTATATTCTGAGAAATACTGAGAAATATTTATGTGTTTTGGAATTCCTGTTAATAGGATGTTGGACCTTCTAGATTGTTCCTTTAATTTTGTCTTTTCTCTTTTATTTTCTACTTTATTTTTTCTTTATTTCTAGGAGGTTTTCTAAACTTTATCTTCCAGTTCTTCCATTGAAAAAAACCTGTGTTTTCATGATTTTAATTTCCTATGGTTCTTTCTTGTTCTCCGAAATTTCCTTTTTATCATAATATTCTTCAAAGTCTTCACTCATCCCTTTAATTAGTCCATCAAGACACTGAACCTGTCTTTTCCTTGGGGTGAGGAGGTGAAGTGTGGGGACAGCGGGGGGTGCTTCCTGGGACTCCAGCTGTGTCTCACACCAGCTTTCAGTGCATTCCCCCGTGTGCAGTCCCATGCCTGCAGGGCGCTTGGGACCTTTCATTTTTCTTTTTTTTTTAAACACTGAATTTTTTATTTCAGTATGACATACACCCTGCAAAGTGCACATCGTAAGTGTGCAGTGAACCTTTACAAAGTGATGGCACCTGTGTAACTACCTCCAAGGTTAAGATGTTGACTGTGAGATTCATCCATGTTACTGCATTGTCATATGGCACTATATTACTTTGATATTTCCAGTGTTGAGCTCTTACAGATAACTATAAGTGTGTAGTTTTTCTTTGAGTCTTTTGAGATATGCACGCACAGCACGTATGCAGTCATTTCTGTTTGGTGCATGTCTTGGAGTACAGTGGTTGGAACGTCTGGTGCTGCAGGTACTCCAAGCAGTCTCTACCTTTTGTGCCCATGTTGTCCCTGCAGGTTATGAGTGAGTGTGAGTTGCTCACGTTCTCTCCAGCAGTCAGTGTGTTAACCTTAGCTTTTCTGGTGTGTGTGGAGTAGTATCACTATTAGTTTAATTTGAGTGTTTGCTAACTCCAATACCTGGATTTCCTGTGGGATTCCTTATATAGTCTATTTCCTGTTGGTTTTCAGTCATTTGATCCTGTCTCTTTATATGCCTGGTAAGTTTTTTCCTTTTCCTCTTTCTGTAATTTTTATTTGTGTTTCTATTCTGCATGGTGAGTTTCTTCAGTTTCTCAGGGCAGACGTTCTGTTCCACTCAGCTCCGTGTCCTGTCTTTTGGTGCACAGTCACCGAGCAGCTGAGCCCTGGGCGTTCTCACTCTTTGTTTACTCATGTACATTTCTCTGCTTAGTAATTTTTATTTCATGGTCTGGCATTGTATATAAAAAATTGTACAGGCTCTGAGTGGTATTTCTTCATTCTGGATAGGATTTAATTTTTCTCTGGCCAGCAGGTAGAGTGTGGATGGCTTGTCTTGATTTAGTTAAGGGTTGGATGATTGGGATGGATTTCAGGTGTTAGGAGCTCTGGTGTGTTTCTGATTTTCCCTTGTTCTAAAGGTGTCATCTTTTGAGGGTCTGTCTTCACAGGCCCTGAACTTGAATTTTGTTGCCCGGTACTCTCAGCTTTTTAGCTCTTAGAGACTGCTTTCTGCCTGGTTTCTGGCCCTGTGCCCTACCCGCCCAGCATGGCTATTGACAGTGGTTGGAGGGTGCACAGGGTCACTGCAGCTTCCTCCTGGCTGCCTTCTCAGGGATCTGGGCCTCTAGTTCCTGCTGCTTCCAAGGCCTCCTGCTCCCATTGTTGCCTCTTCCCCTGCTGAGCAGGTGGCAGGTTCTAGGCCGCGACACGGCTGGCTGCCTGCTTGATCTGTGCCTTGGAGGAGGTGGTGAGGTTGTGGGCTCTCCCAATGCTTCTCTCTGGGGTCTTCGTCCCTGACTGCCTTGGGTGCTCCGTGGTGACTTCAAAAGCCTTTTATCTATTTTTTGATATTTGTATACAGCTTGAATGATTGATCAAGTAGGGGAATTAAGTGAGTCTGTTACAAGCAACTTTATCCTCCTCTTATTCTTGAGCCTTGATTTGTTTTTCGTAGGCTTTCCTTTCTTCATTCAAGTTAACTTCAGCCTTCCTATTTCTACTCAGTTACTTACCATTACCCATCTACTTTTCTAGCTTCCAGTAGTTGGTGGATGTCTCTTTGCTCGTTGCCCCTGCAGTTCTTCCTTTGTGGGTCTGTGCCTGTTTATTTTAGGGCCTGTAGTGTGTTTAGAGAAGTTTCAGGAGAGAGTGGTGTGGGGGCCTGTGTTTCTAGCACCACATTCGCACTGCTGTCTCCCTGCTCTTCCTACTCAGACCTTCAGTTTGCTTTTTCCCAGTGAGGGTATTTTGATTGCTGCTGGGTTTACTTACACGAAAGGGAGTGGTTAAGCCGACTGGGTTTCTACTCAGTAGCACTCACTAGACAGACAGTGCCACCCACTCTGCCTGCCTCCTCTTGGACCCTCTGAACAGAATGCTCTGTCTGTTGCAGCTGTCCCCTGGCCTCCAAGAGAGTGGGGGGTGTCTGGACCTCTTACAGGTGGAGATGCCAGCAGAGGGAGATTGTTGTCCTATTTGTTCCTCTCCTTTAGATTAAAGCTCAAATCTTTATTAAAGTTGTCTGTGCAAAAGATTTAAAGAGCCAGTGAGTATCTTTGACACTTGCTGTGAAAAGTGGCAGTAGCTGGCACCTCTCCATTTCTGCTGCTGAGCATGGCCATCATGGATCATGCTGGCTGCAATTTGGGCTCTGTTGCCACATCGTTAAATAACGTCTTCATGGTGCTGCCATTTGATATTTCAGTTTTAGCTATTATCTGACTTTCTGCTGTGGAAGATGATTAGCTTTCTTCAAAACCGCCTTCTCTGCCGTGTTACACCGGCATGTGGTTCTAGTCCCCCACAACATAACTCTGTTGTGATTTTGGTACAATCAGTGATCAGTTTTCACTTTATTATGTCTGTGTAAGTAGTGCCAAATATAAACTGTCACTGCAGCTACTCACAGCCCCTGAGTGCCCTCCGCTTTGCAGGTTCTCGGTAAGCACGGACTTGCTTTCTTTCATTTACACCTACAGTAGTCTGGAGACAAAGAGTATGAATGCTCCCAGTTTTATTAGTGACCTGTGGGAGGTTTACATAGACATAATAAAGTGAAACTTGATTACTGATTCTATCAAAATTTCTCATTGAAATTGGGAGCATTAATACTATTTTTCTGTTAGTAGTTGTAGTGATAGTTTATTTTTAGCATTATTTAGTGCTTAAATTTATTACTTAAGAGGTGTACACAGTTTTCACCAGCTCTTACCATAGTTGTTTGTATTTTAATGTTGGTAATGAAAGAGCATCTTCTAGCAAATTTCATTTAGCTCTTTGGAAAAACGTAATTCTAATGGTGTAGCTAACAAAATTTCATGAAGAAGTAGCTTAATCTGGTAACATTTCCTCTAGTTCTGTGTTAGGGACATGTGTTTTCTTGACAAGGTGTGGAAGTGGGGTCAGGCTGACTGTTGTGGTTCCCCCATTATCAGACCTGTCCTAGGTGGTGGGGTGGACGCAGGGTGGGCTTGGTACCAGGATAGTCCTGTCAAGTGGGCTCCAGCTCAGCATGCTTGCTCTGTAGTTGACCGTTGTCTGAGCGGTCCCATCTGCATCTAAGTTGCTAGTGAGGTGCTAGGGCTCTTTCCTCTTGCTCTCACTCCTTTATCAAGGAACGGAGAGCTTCCTTGGAAGACCGACCCATCTCGGTGAGGAGAATGGAAGATTTGTAACCGGCTTGGCCCTTTGCAGTTCCTTTCCTGAGGCTGGTGGGGGTGATGTCCTCCGAGGCCCTGCCATCTCCACTGGTTCCAGCAAGGCGGGTGTTCTGAGCGGGGGAGGGAGGGTGGGTTGATGCTCGGGTGAGGAGGCAGAGGGCGGCATTCCCAACTCTCTAACTTGCCCTCACCAGCTGTCGTAATTATGTTTTCTTTTTTCATCCTTACTGATTTTTAGCTTTGAGTGACTTCTCTGTCTACAAAGAGGAATAGATTATTAATATTCTTTTTCTTGTGTTCTGTAATTTAGCCATTTTGGTAGTTCAAATTTTTATTATTTTTTAATTGTGCTTCTGTTCTAACTTACACAGTTATTCATAGTTTAATTGAATGAGATCTGATATTGAACTGTCATAGTTCTCTTAACTTTTAATGTTAATTTTGTAATACATGCTGTAGGTAATAAATATGGATAACATGTTTTTGTTACTTTAAATCTGTTTTTATAATATTTTTATTTTGCAGTAAATTCTATAAAATTTCATCCCTCAGAGCAGTTGGCTCTCACTGGTATGTTGATTTTTTTCTTTATTGAACAAATTTGATAATCTTAAAACATCTATAAACATCCCTTTCTTATCAGTGGCATCAGAAGTATCCATTGCTTTTTATGAAAGTTAGACAGTCTTTAGTAGACATTTTATGAATTAAATGAGAAATGAATGAATAAAGAAAAATACACTGAGTAGTACTTTTTATAATCAGTAGTGTAACAGCAAGGCCAAGGGGGCCGATCCCGGTACTGGCCAACTGCCAACAATAAAATAAAATTAGTAGTGGATTACCAACCAAATTAACTTGAATTTTTTATGTGACTAAAATCATTTCATGCTCTTCCTGAAGTCCTTTTGTAAAGCATTTTATTCTGCCTGTGAGGATTCATGGTAGACTATAACACAACTCTTTGAAGCTCAGTGATTACTGCTGTGTCTCCTAATGCTGTATGCATATGAAATAAAGAAATGAAAAAAAAAAAAAAAAAAAAAAAAAGCTACAGAGACACAGCAGCGTGCCAGAGTCAGTGTTTTTATTCCTTTCTAGAGAATTTACCTAAGCTGAGATAGCTTAGATTTGTCATAGTTTTTTACAGTGATTTAAAAACAAACCTATTTGTTGCTTTTGGAGGATAGCCTTATTGTACTGAGGATTTTTTCTATAAAATTGTCTGACACCTGTAGAGCCCTGTGATATTTTAGAGACACTGGTGATAATCTTCAAGGATATGTAAGGTCTTTTGATAGACTAGGGGTCAGCAAACTTTTTCTGTGAAGGACCAGGTAGTAAGTATTTTTACCTTTAAGGGCCACATGGGGTCTTTGTCACCACTACTCAGTTCTGCTGTTGTAGTGAGAAAGCAGCAGAGACAGTACACAAATGAGTGGATGTGGCCATGCTGTAGTGAACTTTACTTACAACAGTGGTGGCTGCCTGGGCTATGTCCATGGAACCGATTTTGATGCCCCTGGTAGAACACACAAGTCGAAGTGACAGGGCGCTTCGTGCAGGAGGGCTTGTTTAAGTAAAGAGCCCAAACACAGTGCCTTCTCCGGGGAAGTGGCAAGTCACTCAGTGTGGTAAGAGAGGTCTCACATGTGAGAGGAATATGGTGTCATGGTTGGTTTGACAATCACTTTAGCAGACTTAGACCAAGTAGGCAATTTATACCTTAATAAATACT